>NC_069361.1:31982500-33232500 GCF_021730395.1 Mercenaria mercenaria | reverse complement strand
TGTTAATATATTCATATTTTTAGATGGAAAGAATACTTCAAAGTGTGTGTCAGTAAATAGAAGATAAAAAACAATTCTTTAATGGGTAGGAGTCCAACTTGACCTGTATGTCCAATTAAACAGTTTTGGTATATTTTCTGAGAGTCTCTCTTTAATCTGCTGTAAAACTGATATTTTCTAGTATTGTGTAATTACCACAGTCACCTGAACATAAGTCCAGACTCCTGAAAACACTCAATTTTAGACATCCACTTTGCTTGGTGCCTTTTCAAATCATCTGAAAACTGAGTACCAGTAATGTGAAATCATTAATTATGTGGCAGACAAATTTGCGGTTTCAACCTAAAAGGCTGGTTCATGTGAACTTTAATATGATAATTTAGAGATGGTACCTAAGGCTATGTATTCAACGACAACAGCAAATTGTGTGCAAAACTGAAGCGCATATCGCTTATCTCACACTTGCAATAATTTAACATAGCACCGTGCAGTAAATACGGGGATTTTTGACAGCGACATCGGCTTCTTGTTTTGGTTGATTAGCTAAAGAAAGGTGATTGTCATTTCTTATTAACTAACACTACCATTTTATTTATACTAAAGAACGTCTGCATTATATTAACTGAAGTTCTGTAATGGTAGATTCCGCAAGGCAAATGCGATTCCGCACGCCTCGGTCAATATGCAAATTAGGTACATTTGTAAACAAGCTGCGTGTCATAAAAAGTGAAATAACTTCTTTCGGCACAGTTTTTGGTATAGTTTTGGTGTGACCATGAGATAGAATATACATTTTTATATCGCTCTGTTTTTAACTCGTACATTTTGAGGCCTTGATTATTCTTGGCAAACATATTTTGTAAATTGTTGAGGGATTCGATGTCGTAAAATTCATATAGTCTATTTATATTTTTTCCTCATGAATAATGTTTTATTTTCTATGATCATACCATACCTGTAAATTATCGGCAGTAATAAATAAAAAGAATGTCTTTAAATGAGTTCGTTTGAAAATGAAAGATAGTGCTCAACTTTCTTGTTTGAATGATTATTCATAGATCTTGAAGTAAACTATAGCTTTGGGAAACACATCCGAATCTATGCATACTTTGTTCAGATAACTAAATAGTCCTAGAAGAGTTATCTGTCACTGGCTTCACTTTTCCAAGTAGGACCAAATTTTTCAGATTAAATATAGCCTTTCAGCATGAAAAATGAAGTATGAAAGTTAAACCATTATATAATTGAGGTACTCCAGTATTAATTTTTTAACAGAAAGTAATATCAGATGCAATTTGAATTTTTAGGTACCATCTCTAGATAATTTGTAACATGTAATTTTATCTTTTCGATATGACTAAATTTTGATTGACACAATGGAAAATTAGTCCCCTACAAATGGTAATGATTTCACAGTATTACAAATTCATAGAACTTCATATTTATCTTAAGGTCATTTGTTTTTAGTCATTTATTTGAAATTTTATCATTTTGTAGTAGGATATGCATTTTATGTGGAGAATGAGCCAAGCAATTGTACTACGATCACATTTAGTTTCTGTGCATATATAAAAATTCATGCTTTTGCCAACTCGTAATTGTTCAGCAGATATTTTAGTGATAGCGATTCCCTCTTGTTTTTCAAGAAAGGGTTTAAGTTTTTTTTTATGTGAGTAATGAAGTCTGGAAGATTTATTTATAGAATAATAATAATACAACAACCCCCTTAATAGACTGACTTACATTTCTGTAAAAAAAAATGTTCCTTGTAAATTATATATTTATCAAACTGAATAAAGTATTTTTACAAAGTTAATATGTATTTTTCCTTTTTCAAAGCACATTATTGGCATGGTACTGGGACATATTACAAGCCTGTATGTGAAGTTCAAAGAGAGGGAGAAGTATATCAGAGTCATCTTATAGTTGGTCTTGCAGCCGGTCGGTCGAGATCTATTGAAAAACAAACAACAATTTTGAACAAACTACTGTCACGATTTTATAAAGATTTAGTCCTCACCAGGATGAAGGGCAGTTGTTGACTTAAAGGTTATACACTGATCATCAAGTTTTGCTGTCCTTTTAGATTGTAATTTGCCCCATGTGGTTCTGGGACGATCTGCGTATGAAAAGAATTGGAACCACTGCCTTACCCTTGCATGATCGTAAGAGGCGACTAATAGGGTCTTAACACTTGGTTTTGCAGTAACTCTGTGATTCCAACAGGTATGCAAATTTTGATTCCATACCTCATCTTTTTCTTTCGATGTAAATGAGATGTGGAACCAAAATTTGTAGTCCTGTTTGGCGCCATATAACCTATACTGTGTTAGTGCGCCATAAAACCCAAATAAATAAATAGATTGTCATTTATCACAGCAATGATTAAATTGCTCAGAGAAGTCAGGAAATTATACAAGTAAAGTTTATATTTCTTTGTAATGATCATTTTACATCATTTAAAGGATTCAGTTAAGTATTTTCTTACATCTCCTGCCATTTAAAAGTTATTAAATGTCCAAATCTGTTCTTTGTTTAAGGTAAAGGGAGGTAATTTATGTTTTTCTTAAAACAAATTGTGGATATTCTTTTTTATTCAGACTACAAACTTTACCAAGTAATGTTTATGCTAACTTAATAATTATATTCATCAAAAAGGTAATTTACTCGTAATCAGATTTACCCAAAATGGAATGAAACAAGAGCTGTCTCCATAGGATGACACATGCCCCCGATGGCACTTTGAATGAATAGTTACGGCCAATGTTAGAGTTTAGGACCTTTGACCTACGGACCTGGGTCTTGCGCGCAACACATCGTCTTACTGTGGTACACATTCATGCCCAATAATTTTAAAATCCATGCATGAATGACAAAGATATGGACCGGACACGCCCATCAATGCACTATCATGAAATATGACCTTTAACGTCTAAGTGTGACTTTGACCTTTGAGCTACGGACCTGGGTCATGCGCCTGACACGTCGTCTTACTGTGGTACACATTCATGCCAAGTTATTTGAAAATCCATCCATGGATGACAATGATATGGACCGGACACGAATGCACTATCATGAAAAATGACCTTTAACGTCTAAGTGTGACCTTGACCTTTGAGCTACGGACCTGGGTCTTGCACGCGACACGTCGTCTTACTGTGGTATACATTCATGCCAAGTTATTTGAAAATCCATCCATCGATGACAAAGATATGGACCGGACACGAAAATTGCGGACACACTTGCAGACTGACAGAACGACAGATGGTTCAAAAACTATATGCCTCCCTTTGGGGGCATAAAAAGAAGTATACACATTTCTATCAAAAATGGAAGTACATTGTATTGGGATTAGGCCAAAAACTACGAGTATTTTATATCAATATATCTACTAATTTCTTTAATATACCAAAGCAAGTATTACTATAGTATAGAACTAAAAATACAGTTTTGATGAAGGCTATTGCATAGCCAAAACGTTGGTACATAATAAAGAATCTTAAACTCGACCCGCTTTGTTTCGTGTGTTCCACTTATACCATATTTATACTTTATACAAGGTTTATGATCTCTCGTTTTAAATATCATGGTACAGAGTCCCCCAAGGAGCACTTTTATAGATTTGAAAAATAGACTCTTAATCTTGACCTGACCTTCGCGTAAGCTCATGTCATGATAAAGACTCATTGAAGCTAGACGCTTCACAAACTTCGGACGGACGGACAAGACCAAATCTATATGCCCCCTCCACTCACGGGGGGCACAAAAATACAAACTTCAAGTAGGAACTATCTATTTTAGATATATTTGTAGCTAACTGCATCAAAGTATGTAGACTGAACAAATATTTTAGACATCATTTTCAGAAAAAGTTATTCAGTCTGAAAAAAGTGATCCCGGGTAAAATATTTGGAAAAACAGGAGACAACTCCGCTATGACTTTACTGTAGGCTAGGTGGCTATTGACCTAGTACCCTATGCAAACTAAGCACTTTCCAGGCAGGGAAAAAACATGCATAATTGCCACAAAATTCAGCAATCTGTCTTAAAATCACATAAGTTAATGCCCTGTTGAAAGTGTAACATTTTCTGTGGTGAAATTTGTCAACAGACGATTTTTTTGAAAGTCAAAACCCACAGAATTTCACAAGGTAAAATATGTTGAAAAGGCTACTGCTGGAAAGAGAACAATCTACTACCCATATATATGCTTCAAAGTATGGGGAAAAAAAACATCTAGAAATAAGAGAAAATCAAAGAAATCAATTTCAGGACTGTTAGATGCACGACCGTCTTATCATGCATAGCATTTAACATAGATTACTTTTCCATTGCACTGATATAACATGGACAGGATAAGGATTAACAAACGGTGTTCACTAAACAATTTCATTATACAGATTGTTTACCTTGTGTAAAGAGGGCTTAAGGTAAGTCTAATTAATGACATTTGAAACTTCACATAATTATAGAGGCCATTGAGACAAAGTGCAGTGTCAAAGAATCATAACTCTACCTTACATAGTTTAATTATCTTCCTTTATTATACAAAATAATGCTTGTCCAGACATTTCATTGAAACTTCACAAAATGATGGAGGCAGTTGACAGAAAGTGCATTGTCAAAGAACCATAACTGTCTTTTTTTAATTTTCTGCCTTTATTCAATTTTCTTCTTTTTATTATCTCAATTTTTGTTTCTTATACGTTTTTCCCGATATTTGGACAAGCACATGCATCGATGAGCATCATTCGGTTTTACCGATTCCTTGTTTAACCCTTATCAAGCTGGGCATGATCGATTCTGCCTTTGCGATCAGTGTAGATCTTGATCAGCCTGTACATCCATGCAGTCCAATCAAGATCTGCACTTTTCGCCATTCAGTCAGTCTTTTTGGTAAGCACTCATTTTAGCAGTTAATGGTACAGTCCAAATTAAAAGATGGACAAGTTCATTATAGAAATTAAGCAGGGTAATGAATAAGTTTTTCCTCTCTATTGCCAATCCAGGTTTAGAGCTTTCTTTGTATAGTTTTACAAGAGGATCACCTTTATGAACAAGAGCTGTCAGTAAGACCGTCCACTCCACTATTCAGGGATTTGACAGTAAAATGAATATATGTCTGAATAAGAGACCTCTACTATAAAGGAAGATACACCAAGAGGCATAATTCCATCAAATACACAAATTACAACAAATCCAGATGATGGAGATAAAGATAAGTTTCAAGCCTTTATCTTATACTGCCTTAAAGTAATATCCAGAAAGATTGCAAAATAATTATAAGTACAAAAGGGGCATATTTCTGTCAAAAATACAATTAGAGTTCTGGGGTATGTAACCACACATGTATAACTCCTTGGTGACCTTGACCTTGGGTATAATGGGCCCAGCCCCTGCATATACTATGTTTGTATGCTGGACAATGTTTATGAGAACTTACAGTAAGGTATAAGCAAAAGTAACAAAGTTATGACAGAAAAACAAAGGTTGCCAAAAAACTTTAACCTAAAAAATAACCTAAGTATAAGACCTTGGTGACCTTGACCTTGGATAAAAAGGGCCCAGTCCCTGTACATACTTTGTTTGCATACTGGACAATGTTTATGTGGAGTTAACAAAGGTTGCCGAAAAATTTTAACCTTAAAAATATCCTAAGTACAACACCTTGGTGACCTTGACCTTGGGTATAATGGGCACAACCCCTAAACATACTTTGCTTGTATACTGGACATTGTTTATGTGAAGTTACAGTAAGATATAAGCAACAGTAACAAAGATATGACAGAAAAACAAAGGTTGCCGAAAAACTTTAACCAAGAAGGGTCACACCGATGCCGGGGCGAGTAGTATAGGCCCCCTATTCTCTGAATAGTGGAGCTAAAAATTCCTGTAATGTTTGGTTGAAATAGACTTTAAATGATCGAAGAGGAGATCTGAAAAAGTGTGTATGAGAAATGGAACAGACGACAAGTAATCATAGTAGCTCACCTCGTGCTAAAAATGGAAAAGCTACAAACATGTACGTTATAAAAAGTTTAATCAACGACATTATACATCTCTTGGAGCAATAGTTATTCAATAATTTGCACAAGTTGAACACTATATATAGGTCAAAATAACACTTACTTGTTCAATTTGCCAGTTCTTACTTTGAAATTTTGCAACCTCATAGTCTGTATTTGTTTATATAGAAAACTGACATGTTTATTCTTATCAATTTACCTGTTCATGGTTTGTGCTCTTTCAGTTTAGTGTTAAGCAAAATAATTTGTACTGAATTTATTGTCTGTGAGGCTACTGGTTTCTCCAGAAAATAAAAATATTTGCTGATGTTCCAGAAACACCTGCTGCAGTTTCTGTCTTCTGTTTGATAACTGTGTTCTTTCATTAATGACTTCCATTTGTTTCCCAAGGTTTTGTTGAATTTACTTTATCGTAAGCTCCATAGTCTCTTAGTCTCTTTGGTATAAACATTCTTGGTTACCATCTTTTATTCACAACAGTTGGATGTTCCCCCAAACTTGAAACTTCTGTCTGATTCACTGTATTGTCATAAACTTGTCTCCTCAATATAACTGGTTTAAAACATTCTGGGAATCTAGAAATTTCTGCACTGTTCATGTTCACTCCTTTTCTTCAATTCAAACTTGATATTTACAACAACTTCTCATCTAATTTCATTGGGTATTTTAAACTGCTTTAAAATTTCCTGCATCACACTGTATAATCTCTCTTATCCATTCATGCAGATTTAAATGCAGCACCATCTGCCAATGTCACCTTCATAAGACCTGAAATTAAACCAGAACTTTTACTATAGTTATTAAATCTGTTTGCACAAAGCCTAGGGCTTTAATTTGGTATGTTGCATCATATAGTAGTTTTTTACCAAGACTGTTCAAATTATTCCCATGGTTAAAAATTTGTTTTTAAGCATTTGCATCACAAGTATAAGTAATAGTTATAGTATGTGTGAGAGTGTGTTACCAGGATATATCAGAGCTAGGGGTACATCGAGGGTATTTTTCTCTGCACATATCGTCGAGGCCGGTAGGCCGAGACAGATATGTGAAGAGAAAAATAACGAGATGTACCCCTAGCTCTGATATATCCTGGTAACACACGAGCACTACATATTATAACTGTTTTATCGCATAGTTTATCATTAAAATTTATATATCATTTTCATTTAAATTTATTATTATTTTTACTATTTTGATTCCCTTTCTGCGCCTCGCTGACTGAAACACTAAAACTTCTGTTTTAGAAAATGTGTTCCCCAGATAAAAGTACCCAACAAATTTCTGCATTGGTTTTAAATCTTTGCATTTCATTGGCCAGACATATGTTGTTGTTTTGTTTGTAAAAAAAATCAAAGAAAAAGAAACATTTGAGAAATCTCAGAATTTCCTAAATTTCATGTATTTCTGAATTTGGCAATAACTATCAAGTTTTTGAAATATTCTAGTTTATTTATTCTTTTACTTTATAAATGTAGGTGTTTGTGACAATTCTTTCTCTGTGAACTGTAAATTGGAGCTAAAATCATCTTTTCTTTGAAAGGAAAAAATTATACTCCCTTGATAGGACCTCAGAGAAAAATTGTTCCGATATGTATCGGAACAGTTTTACTGTGCTGATATATATCGGAACACTTTTTTTCTTATGAAACTCCATAGAGATTTCCGTGTTGATATATATCGCAACAGTTTTGTAGTAATAATGTGTGTTACTATGTATAACATGCTGCAAAGATCAAAGGAAAATTGCCGCACTATGCGATAATGTTGGATACAGATTTCATTATTCACCTTGAATTGTCTTAATCATGACCTACTGACCTACTTTCTCATTTTTAAGTTACAACATAAGAAATTTGGACCACATGTATAATTTTTGATATAGATTTCAATACATATTTATTTTTTTTAAACCTGACCTGCTTTCTTGTTTTTTGAAGCTAAGACCACATATACAATATTTGATACATATTTCAATACTCCTCTTGAATCAAGAAATTTAGCAGGCTAAAGGTTAAAGAGGATATACTGTATGTTATGTGTAATACTTACAAATAAATGATATTTGTAGTTGATTGAAGGTAGAAGAGATATGCAAGGACTGGCACCATCTCACATTTCCATCAGACTAAAGTTTAACTCTTCATGTCTGAAAAAAAAAAAGAGCCAAAACAGGAAAAGCTGCCAAAATATTTCTATAAAAGGAATGTCTGCTTTAATAAGGTTTGAATACAATTATACAGAATCAAGTTGAAGTGTGCTTACAAGAAAAACAAATAAATATGTCAACCTTGCCAGTCCTGGCAACAGAAGGCAAACATTGGCAGAAAATCTGAAAGAAAAATCCTGCCTTTGGTTGTTCCTGGAAGGTCTTGAACCTGAAAGAAATGTAAATCCTGCCCAATGTATGTTCCGTCCAAGTAAAACACACATTAGTTGTCCTAGACAGGGAATATACCTGAAGAAAAGAAAAAATCCTCACAATCCCAGATTCCCATCTCTCGTAACCAAGGAAAAACTATCATCTAGCAATCCGCCGGCACAGAATTGTAGACCAGTCGTCCCCACTTGATTCCACCTTGCGGACATATTGTCACCGGAGCCCTCGATGGTCACAATAGCAGTCTTGATCAATGGTTAAGGGATCTGCCAGGCCTTGAAACCTATAAGAAAAATTCTGCCATCTGTATGTACATACAATTGCTGTCTTAGGCAGACCTTGAATCTGGAAAAGAAAAAATCCTGCCTATCTCATACAGAGGTTGTCTTAGGCAGGTCTTGATGCTGAAGAAAAATCCTGCCGACTGTATGTATGGACGGTACATATTGTCAGTTGTCACTGGCAGGGTATGTACCTGAAAGAACAACAAATCCTCACAATCCCCGATTCCCATCTCTCGTAACTAAGGAAAAACTATCATCTAGCAACCTGCCGGCGCAGAATTCTAGACCAGTTGTCCCCACACGATTTCATCTTGCGGACATATTGTCACCGGAGCCCTCGATGGTCACGATAGCAGTCTTGATCAACAGTTAAGGGATCTGTGAGGCCTTGACAGCTGGAACAAAAAGCAAATCTGCCAATCCTCCTCCTTTGCAGTCTGGAAGATTGGCAGCAAAAACAAATGCTCACTCAAACTCACTCCTGTATAAAAAGTCCTTAACCTAGTCATTTAAATTGAGCTTTCATGTTAACTTATGTAAAAATCATCAAAAAAAAATAATATCCATTTAGCCCCGCAGCACCTTTGACCTGGCGGGGGGGGGGGGGGGGATTTAACGTCGCACCAACACATGATAGGTCATATGGCGACTTCCAGCTTTGACCTGGTGATCCCAAAGACAATAGGGGTCGTGTACTCAATAAGTACTATCAGCATGTGAAGTTTGAAGGTCCTGGGTGCAATGGTTTGTGAGTAAAGTGCCTTCATGCAAAAAGTTAACGTGACGAACGAATGGACAGTTGAAAACTAATATGCCTGCCTTTGGGGGCATAAAAATAGAAAGTAAAATGTTATGCTTGACATAAATAAAGAGCTGATGAAAAAGTTGAAGATAATAATAATAATAAAAAAAAAACTCAACTGCATTTCCCAGAGACTAGCAAAAGTTTTAATTACGTGTACGAGTCCCAATACAAAATTCCTAAATTCCTATTTTACTTAAAACTGGTATTATAACTTTTGCTGTTTAAAATTACTGACAAGAATTATTTTATATAATAAAATGCTTTACTATGAAGAGGATAAAATTAGCAAGCATAATTATGAAAGTGAGCTTATAATGGAAAATAAATTGCCAATATTGCCTTAAATCTAGAAAAATCTGAATATTAACCATCAATTTCTTCAATTTAAACATTTAGTGACAACAAAATAGTTCTTGACCGCAGACGTCAATGTAATATACTTCCCAACAGTTAACCTATTGACCTAGTTTTTGAACCCAGATGACCCGGCCTCTATCACAGAGACAGACAGAGATAAATATTTGACCTCCATTGCAATTACCTTTATCATTATACTATGTCTATGTAATTTACAAAATAATTTCTTAAACAGACATTGCAAAGTTCTGCATTTTTCCTCAGATTGCTAATTTTACGGACATTGCAAAATATTTTAAAATACAATTCATTTAAATTTAACTTTAATTCATTATGCTAATGCTTTAAAGTAATTTATCCAACTGAAATTTAATTGCCACCACTAGCACATAAATGTATATAATTATGTTACAAAAAAAGATCTTGATGGAACTTAGTAACCATGCACAAATGTTTTGATACAGAATCTCTACTGAAGCAGTCTGGACAATTTGTCTGACCTTGTAACCTTACTAGTAATGGGCTTCTATCAAATACATTCATACCTAGTAACCTTAATTCAAAACATAACCAGTACAAATACATTGCAAAAGCAACTCATGCTTACTGATTTGTCAAACTGAACAAGAAATAACAAGACAGCCAAAGTCACTATATATGCACATCACGTTAAATTAATTTGGTTTTTAAAATATCTTACTTATTGATCAAAAACTGAATTTTTGCAATTTTGACTGGGCCATAAATTTGAACTGGTCTTGACTAGCTGGTTTGTGCTAAAAAAATAATTCTTACTAGTAGAACGGAGATCAACAAATAATGTAGTTACTGAACAAACTGTCAACTTTTGCAATTTTAATCAAGGGCCATAACTCTGGAGATACTGGTCCAACTTGGCAGACAAATATCCATGACTTTGATTTTATAGCAAAACATGGCTGAGATAAAACAAAACAATTTCACTATAAGTTTTTTGGAATGTTTTCAAATCGACGGAAGTAACTTGAGGTACTGGTTCAAACTGGCTACTGATTTTTATTGATATATATTCTGTATAAATATTGTATACTTTTAAAAACGAATACCTACTGGGAAGCAACTAATATGATCTATCTGGATGAAATTTTGCCTAGATTTTATGTCCATACACATTCTGTCCAAGTTTGGAGAAGATTGGATAAGAACTGCTACAGCATAGGAACAATATATTGTTGTCACTGCCAGCCCACCTTGGATAATCCCATAATACATCCCATCAAGGCATAAATAAGAAAGAATTTCCCTTGGTTTCTGGACTAGGTTTGAAAGAATTTGCATTTATAAAATGTTTGAGGTAATGTTCAATTGTTCCTTGTTGGAATACGATTATTCCTACTAAAGTTTTGACCCCATTTTGAAAATAAACACCCTTTAATATTATACTTTATTAGATTTCCCGCTACTTATATTATGTGTGAACAACAATTTTGATTTTTTTTTTAAAGTTGTTGAAAAATATTTGAAGAACTGAAAGATATGGATCAAAAAAGAAAAAGAGCTGACTGAATTGAATATACAGCCAGCTAGAATGATAGAGGTGGCCTATTGGAATATAAAGCCAAAGAGAATGATAGGGAGAATCAGCACTGGCTAGCTGGCTGCATGCAGCATACAATACCTGCTAGCTCAATGAAAGAGGCAGCTGAATGGAATATACAGCGAGATGATAGTGAGAATCAGCATTGGCTAGCTGGCTGCATGCAACATACAATACCTGCTAGCTCAATGAAAGAGGCAGCTGAATGGAATATACAGCGAGATGATAGTGAGAATCAGCATTGGCTAGCTGGCTGCATGCAACATACAATACCTGGTAGCACAATGAAAGAGGCAGCTGAATGGAATATACAGCGAGATGATAGTGAGAATCAGCATTGGCTAGCTGGCTGCATGCAACATACAATACCTGCTAGCTCAATGAAAGAGGCAGCTGAATGGAATATACAGCGAGATGATAGTGAGAATCAGCATTGGCTAGCTGGCTGCATGCAGCATACAATACCTGCTAGCTCAATGAAAGAGGCAGCTGAATGGAATATACAGCGAGATGATAGTGAGAATCAGCATTGGCTAGCTGGCTGCATGCAGCATACAATACCTGCTAGCTCAATGAAAGAGGCAGCTGAATGGAATATACAGCGAGATGATAGTGAGAATCAGCATTGGCTAGCTGGCTGCATGCAGCATACAATACCTGCTAGCTCAATGAAAGAGGCAGCTGAATGGAATATACAGCGAGATGATAGTGAGAATCAGCATTGGCTAGCTGGCTGCATGCAGCATACAATACCTGCTAGCTCAATGAAAGAGGCAGCTGAATGGAATATACAGCGAGATGATAGTGAGAATCAGCATTGGCTAGCTGGCTGCATGCAACATACAATACCTGCTAGCTCAATGAAAGAGGCAGCTGAATGGAATATACAGCGAGATGATAGTGAGAATCAGCATTGGCTAGCTGGCTGCATGCAACATACAATACCTGCTAGCTCAATGAAAGAGGCAGCTGAATGGAATATACAGCGAGATGATAGTGAGAATCAGCATTGGCTAGCTGGCTGCATGCAACATACAATACCTGGTAGCACAATGAAAGAGGCAGCTGAATGGAATATACAGCGAGATGATAGTGAGAATCAGCATTGGCTAGCTGGCTGCATGCAACATACAATACCTGGTAGCACAATGAAAGAGGCAGCTGAATGGAATATACAGCGAGATGATAGTGAGAATCAGCATTGGCTAGCTGGCTGCATGCAACATACAATACCTGCTAGCTCAATGAAAGAGGCAGCTGAACGGAATATACAGTGAGATGATAGGGAGAATCAGCATTGCCTAGCTGGCTGCATGCAACATACAATACCTGGTAGCACAATGAAAGAGGCAGCTGAATGGAATATACAGCGAGATGATAGTGAGAATCAGCATTGGCTAGCTGGCTGCATGCAACATACAATACCTGCTAGCTCAATGAAAGAGGCAGCTGAACGGAATATACAGTGAGATGATAGTGAGAATCAGCATTGCCTAGCTGGCTGCATGCAACATACAATACCTGCTAGCTCAATGAAAGAGGCAGCTGAATGGAATATACAGCGAGATGATAGTGAGAATCAGCATTGCCTAGCTGGCTGCATGCAACATACAATACCTGCTAGCTCAATGAAAGAGGCAGCTGAACGGAATATACAGCGAGATGATAGTGAGAATCAGCATTGCCTAGCTGGCTGCATGCAACATACAATACCTGGTAGCACAATGAAAGAGGCAGCTGAATGGAATATACAGCGAGATGATAGTGAGAATCAGCATTGGCTAGCTGGCTGCATGCAACATACAATACCTGGTAGCACAATGAAATAGAGGCAGCTGAATGGAATATACAGCGAGATGATAGTGAGAATCAGCATTGGCTAGCTGGCTGCATGCAACATACAATACCTGCTAGCTCAATGAAAGAGGCAGCTGAACGGAATATACAGTGAGATGATAGGGAGAATCAGCATTGCCTAGCTGGCTGCATGCAACATACAATACCTGGTAGCACAATGGAAGAGGCAGCTGAACGGAATATACAGTGAGATGATAGGGAGAATCAGCATTGGCTAGCTGGCTGCATGCAACATACAATACCTGCTAGCTCAATGAAAGAGGCAGCTGAACGGAATATACAGTGAGATGATAGGGAGAATCAGCATTGCCTAGCTGGCTGCATGCAGCATACAATACCTGCTAGCTCAATTAAAGAGGCAGCTGAATGGAATATACAGTGAGATGATAGGGAGAATCAGCATTGGCTAGCCGGCTGCATGCAGCATACAATACCTGGTAGCACAATGAAATAGAGGCAGCTGAATGGAATATACAGCGAGATGATAGGGAGAATCAGCATTGGCTAGCTGGCTGCATGCAACATACATCACCTGGTAGCACAATGAAATAGAGGCAGCTGAATGGAATATACAGTGAGATGATAGGGAGAATCAGCATTGGCTAGCTGGCTGCATGCAACATACATCACCTGGTAGCTCAATGAAATAGAGGCAGCTGAATAGAATATACAGTGAGATGATAGGGAGAATCAGCATAGACTAGCTGGCTGCATGAAACATACAACACACAGTAGCTTAATGGAAGTAAAGCAGCTGAATGGAATATACAATAAATAGTATGATAGGGAGAATCAGCACTGGCTAGCCGGCTGCATGCAACATATACAATACCTGCTAGCTCAATGAAATAGAGGCAGCTGAATGGAATATACAGTGAGATGATAGGGAGAATCAGCATTGGCTAGCCGGCTGCATGCAATATACATCACCTGGTAGCACAATATTAGTCCACCCTAAGCTGAAGGGATAAAGTAAAGAATGTGTAAGATGACAGACAGAATAGATTTGACCTTATCCTTCAGCCCTTTAATTCTTTTCTAGTAATTCATTCGTAATTTATATTGTATCCCTTTTATTTTTTGTCGTGAGGAAAGTTAAAGAATGTGTAAACTATGTAATACATGCAAATTCAAATTAGAATGTAACTTTCAAATTGTAAAAATATCTCTAAAATCAAAGTGGAATCAAAGTATTAGTGGATGATTGGCTCAGACATCTTCCTTTCGTTGTTCAAAATTTTAAATATGTACTAAAATAGTTTTCTATGTTGATATCCCCTAGACCTATGCTTGATGTTTGATCTGAATCACCCTCAATGTAAAACCTTTCTTTCATTGCTAGTCCAGCAACAAAGGGACATTTGTTCTATAATTAACTAGACTGCTCTCTAGTTACTTATGTTTTTATGGTAAACAGTTGTGGCATATTGGTTAAAAGTATGGGAGCAGCATGTAAACTTGCCTATCTAACCTTTGTGAACTTGCCTATTTGACCTTTGATCTCACCATACAACCTTCACTGTCTTGTTATGATAGAAAGTATAATTTTGAAAATGTTTGTCAAGTTTTTCTAAAATTCTCTTAAGGGATTTTAGATAATTGGAGCCATAAAATTTGATTTGAAAATATGACCATGACCTGGTATGTCTAAAAATTGTCATTTATGCAAATGTGCCAGCATATGAAATTGCTAATCTGACCTTTGATCTCAACATACAACCTTGACTGGAAGTAAAAGATAGGGAGCAGAAAACTTTTTTTTGTCTACCTGAATTCTGATCTCATTGTTATGACCTTGATCTTGGAAAATACAATGAAAGTGTCAAATTAGCACATCGCCTTATTTTAGCAAACTTTTCTGTTAGTTTCATTTAGGTCAGGTTCCTTCAAAAAGGTAAAAAGATACAGGTCAGAATGTAAAATACTACCTGACCTTTTTATTGTATGACCTTGACCTTCAACTGACATGACAAAATAACATTCTATACATCTTACTTTTGCAAACCTTTGCGTCTATTTCATTAATGTTCTTCAAACAGATAAGATACGATACATGTTATTGTGGCAAACCTTTGCTTATACTTCATTGAAATCATACTGCCTGTATGACCTTTGATCTCACCAACTTTACATTAGGCCTAAAAAAAAAAAAAATTCTTTGTTTCCGGTAACATGCTCAAAAAAATTAGGGTAGGTAGGTCGGAATTTTTTTTTTTTTTGGGATTTTTTTTTTTATTAAGGGAGACTTTTCGGAAATTATTCTTGTGTCAAAAATGAGTACAAATAAGGGGGTTATGCCTTTAGAGCATCAGTAAGTTGATTTCTAACATCACTGGCCATGTTTAAAGCATAAAAAGTGCAGTTTTTCAACTTTTTATTAAAAAGTTGAAAAAAATATACTCCAAGGCCATAAAAACATTTAGGGTCGGGCCAAAAATTTAGGGTAGGTCGGGATACCGGAAACAAACAATTTTTTTTTTTTACGCCTTATGGTGATTTTTGTACAAAGTTATTTCTAGATTTAGGAAGACATGGTATTTTCTACTTGCAACACATAAATCAAGCTTAGGTTTCAATTTCACAGTACAAACATTGCTCCTTATTAAACACAAGTAACCAGTTATTTGTAATTCACAAAGGATACTGGGATAAACTTTCTATAGAAAAGAAAGTACAAATGTGCAAAAAGAAAACCTTTATTTTTTTTTTTTTTTTTTTTTACAAGTGCATATTTACCCATGACCCTGCCTGCTAAGGAAGAAATACTGTATCAAAATATTCCAGGAGGAAAAATTTGATGAAAATCAAAATATATTTCATATAATTGGAAAATATATCTACATGTATATGGAAATTTCAAGACTGATCTTGTCAAAGATATGTATTTTGTACCAATAGTTTCTTTTTCTTTAATCACGATAAGTCTGTTAAAAGTTTCAAAAAAAATCAAAAACCGTGTAATGTCTGAGAAAGAAATCCTTAAAGTCCACAAGAAGTATGTTCCTAAATTGTGCACAAGGAAACATACCAACCGTTAACCTGTTCCTACCTATGAAATTGAGAACTGGATGAAAACTGTAGTAGCCATGAATTTTGTACACATGCTACAAATGAAATGATAATATTATAAATTCTATGTGCAATATAATACAAATAAAATTGGACACTGATGTCACTGTCTCTTTGGACATTAATTAAATGTTAAGACCATACCATTGTATCATAAATGTTCATTTAACCTAAAGACCCTCTCAATGTGTCTTAAAAATCCAATTTAACTTACAGACTATAATAACTTAACCTAAGACCTTGACACTGTGTATTACACTTTAAACTAAACTTTTTGCCACTGTATCTTGGACATTATTTCAACCTAAAGACCCTGGCAATGTGTCTTGGGTCATTATGTTTTACCAAAGACCCTGAAATTGTGTCTTTAACATTAAGTTCTGTGTCTGTGACAAAAATTTAACCAAATGGCCTTTCAAATGTGTCTTTAACACTAAACCCCAAGATCCTGTCACTATCTTCAATGTAAACTTAACTTTAAGATCTTTCAACTGTATCTTGACCATAAATTTAAATCTAAAGATGTTGCCATTCTACTGAATTTACCTAAGTAATCTTGCCACTGTCCTGAACATCAACTACACCAGTCCTTAAAACCTTGCCATTGCATTTAGACAATTGATTTAACCCAATGACTGCCCATATCCTGCATATCATCACATTTAATTTAACCCAAAGACCCTGCCACTGATTTACACAAATTAACCTGAAACCCAACCACTGTTTTCAGTATTAACTTAACCTTAAATTTCAATCTAAATACATTGCCACTGTTGTCCTAGTTAACCTCAAGATCATGCAGCAGTATCTTGGCCATTAATTGAACCTGAATACTTTCTCATTGTTTCTCACAAATTAGTAAGCAATGCTGAATCTCTGCCATTATTTAACCTAGAACTTGCTACTCCACTGTGCATTTACCAAATTAACTTAAATACTATGCCCCTGTTGTCTTATTTAATCTCAAGGTCATGATGCAAAATTCTTTGCATGGATTTCCCCTCAAGACCTTCTCACTGTTGTCTTATTTAACCTTTAGACTATGAAGCAGCATTTTAGACATCGATTTAACCTAAAGAAGTTGCCACTGACTTTCACATCAATTTTACCTGAAACCCAACCACTGTTTTCAGAATCAAGATGTTGTCAATGTGTCTTATTTAACCTAAAACCATACTGCAGTATCATAGATCTTTATTAACCTGAAGACCATAACTCCGTGTCTTTAATAAATTTAACCTTAATTTGCCACTGTTGTCATAGTTAACCTCAAGATCATGCAACAGTACCTTGGTCATTGAGCCTGTAATCTATCCTGTAGTTTTTCACACATTAATGCAAATACAGCATTTTTGTATTTATTTAACCTAAACCTTGCCACTGTGTCTTAAACATCAAATTAACCTAAAGACCTTGCCCCTGTTATCTTATTTAACCTCAAGACCATGACACAGTATCTTGGACATTAATTAAATGTAAATACTTTACCACTTCTCTTATTAACCTCAAAACTATGATGCAGTATCTTGGACATTAATTAAACCTAAAGACCTTGCCCCTGTTGTCTTATTTAACCCGAAGACCATGCCGCAGTATCATAGATATTATTTAACCTGAAGACCTTAACATCAGTTCAATCTAAATACCTTGCCTCTGTTGTCTTAGATAACCTCAAGATCATGCAGCAGTACCTTAGCCATTGATTTAACCTGAATACTTTCCCATTGTTTCTCACAAATTAATAAGCAATGCTGAATCTCTGCCATTATTTAACCTAGAACTTGCCATTCCACTTTGTCTTTTACATCAAATTGTACCTGTTGTCTTATTTAATCTCAAGGCCATGACACAAAATCTTTTATAGGGATTTCCCCTAAAGGCCTTCCCATCTTTTTTACCTTAAGACCATGAAGCAGTATTTTGGACATTGATTAAAGACCTTGCCACTGACTTACACATCAATTTTACCTGAAACCCAACCACTGTTTTCAGCATCAAGCTATCCTAAATAATTATGTTGTCAATGTGTCTTATTTAATCTAAAACCATACTTCAGTATCATAGATATTATTTAACCCGAAGACCTTAACTCTGTCTTTAACAAATTTAACCTTAATTTGCCCTGTTGTCATAGTTAACCTAAAGATCATGCAACAGTACCTTCGTCATTATATAGCCATAATATTTTTTCAGAGTTTCTCACACATTAATGCAATGAAGCATTTTTGTATTTATTTAACCTAGACCTTGCCAATGTGTCTTTAACATCAAATTAACCTAATGACCTTACCACTGTTATCTTATTTAACCTCTAGACCATGGCAAAGTATCTTAGACATTACTTAAACTGAAATACGTTATCACTGTTGTCTTATTTAACCTCAAGACCATGATGCAGTATCTTGGACATTAATCAAACCTAAAGACCTTGCCCCTGCTGTCTTATTTTACAGCACGACCATGACACAGTATCTTGGACATTAAACCTAAATACATTACCACTGCTGTCTTATTTTACCGCATGACCATGCCACAGTATCATATTATTTAACCCGAAGACTTGTGTCTTTAACAAATTTAACCTAAATACTTTGCCACTGTTATAGTTAACCTCGAGATCATGCAGCATTATCTTGGTCATAAACATAACCTGAATCAGGGTGTTTTCTTTCTGTTTTGGGAACATAACCCATATCCCCAATATTGGGAATTTTGACAAATAAATGTTCCAAACTGGGAAATATTTAGTCCCATAGGATAGTAAGGATGTCTTTAAGTACTTTCTCATACACTTGTTTCACATTGTACAACCTCTTTAACATACTGCCATTACAAAATTGTCCATAATTTGATCAATGTGCAAATTTGATGAAATTGTTTGCAGAATGTAGATTGGGAATTTTTGCACTCATTTTGGGAAAAATACATACTTTTTGGCATTGGGAATATAGCCCATAAAAACGGCCAAAAAAAAACCGCCTGTGAATACTTTCCAGATGTTTCTTACATATTAATGCAATGCAGCATTTTTGCATTTATTTAACCAAGACCTTGCCACTGTCTTCAAATTTACCTAAATATTTTACCACTGTTGTCTTATTTAAACTCAAGACCATGACACAGAACCTTGGATATTAATTTAACCTAAAGGCTCTGCCAATATAGCTCAGACATTGGTTTAACCTCTTGACCTTGCCCATTTCTATAACCTGAAGACCTTGTTACTGTGTCATATACATCAATTCAACAGACACCTTGCCACTGAACCTTGAACATTATTTCAATCTACTGGTAACAACCTTGAAACCAAGTCTTTAATTTATCCTAATGTAACTGCTATTGATTCAAGCACATTACTTTAACAGTTGGATGTACCACTCAATCTAGGACATTAATTTAACCTTAAACCTTCCCACTGTGTCTTGAACATTATTTTAACCAAAAATCTTTGCCACAATATGACAATTTTATTTTATGACCTTACCACTGTCTTACAAAAACACTACCACTGTATTAATTTTTAAACCTATGGTCATGAAGCCACTGTATCCTACATCAATTTAACCTGAAGACCTAGCCTCTGTGCTCTTACCATCAATTTAGCCTTAAGACTTTGCCACTGTGTTTTACATATCTAAAGCCCCTGCCAGTCTCTTGGACTTAAGTGTAACCAATGAATGTTACCACTATTTGGGACATTAAGTTAATAATTCACCTTACAATAATTTTACCTGATGACCTTGCCACTCCCGTTTTACATATTAGGTTCCCTAAGGACTCTGCCACTGCATTAATTTAACCTTGCTATTGCAACTGACATATTTGACCTAACGACTTAAAGCCATTGTATCTGGGACAATAATTAAACCAAAAGACTGCCAGTTGTATACTGGATGTCCATTTAACCATAGAATCTTGCCACTATGTATTACATATTTTTTACCTAAAGATCCTGTTACTATACTGATTTAATTAACCTAATGTCACTTTGTGACTGTATCTCTGACATTAATAAAAACCTGAAGACTGTGTCCCCAGGTCTTAAACATTTGTTTAACCTTAGACCCCTACACTGTATCTAGGTCATTAAATTGAATAACAGACCCTGCAAGTGTATCTTGGACATGAATTTAACCTGAACACCATGTCACCCGGTGTTACACATTACTTTAAATACCCTGTAACTGTCTTGATTTAGCCACTAATTTCACTTAGAAATTGCCTCTCTGTCTTTAACATACTAGTACTTTTAACCTAAAGACCCTGCCAATGTGTCTTACACATCAGTTAAACCCAATGACCTTGACACTGTCTTTAACATCGATTTAACCTGAAGACCTTGCCACTACATTTAATACATCAGTTAAAGCTAAAGACCCTGACATAAATCTAACTTACCTCTGTTGTCTTACCCTGATATAAATTTAACTTGCCCCTGTTCTCTTAACCTCAAGACTTGCCCATGCCTTGCCTAAAATATTACCACTGTATCTTTGCCATTAATTTAACCAAGACCTTGCCACTGTATCTTTAACATAAATTTAACCAAGACCATGCTAGCTGCCACTGTGTCTTTAACATTAATTTAACCTAAAAACCTTGGCACTCTCTCAAACATTAATTGACCCTAAAGACCCTGCCACTATATCATGGACATAAATTTTATCTAAAAACCTGACAGCTATATCTTCACATTAATCAAACCTAAAGATCTTGCCACTGACTTACAAATCAATTTAACCTAAAAGCCCAGTAGCTGTGTTCAGCATCAATATAAAAATAAATCATTGTCACTGAGTCTTATCAAACCTGAGACCATGTCACAGTATTATGGACATCAATTTAACCTAATGACCTTGATATGGTTTCCTCAACATTGAAGTACTCAAAATACACTGCCACTGCTTTTTTAAAACCTAAATACCATGCCATAGTATTTTGGACATTATCTTAAGATATTTAACCTTGACACTAATCTAAATTTTTACTCTTTTAATTCAACCTTAAAACCTTGCCCATGTGTCCTAAATTTTACCTAAAGACATTACATCTGTGTAAAACACATCAATTTAACCTGGACACCTTGTCATTGTATTATGGACATTTTAACCTAACAGCCTTTCAATTGTCATTAATTAACCTAAAACATTTCTATTGATTTATATATATATATTATTAATTTAACCACAAGACCTTTAATACTATCTATGACATTTATTTAACCCATTAACTTGCCACTATGTCTTAGACATTAATTAACCTCAAATATTTTGCCACTATCTCCGTCATTAAATGGCCTTATGACTGCCACATTAGTTTAAAGACCCTGCCAGTGTTCGAATGTTACCTAAAGTCACCCAGCCAAACTTGCTGTATCTTGGATGTAAATCAACCTTAGAATCTTGCCACTATGTGTAACACATAAGTTTAACCTAAAGACCCTGTTACCATACTGACTTAACCGGATGTCACCTTGACACTTTATCCGTCATTAATTGAATTCTTTAACATCTGTTTAACCTAAAGACCCTGATACTGTACCTGGGCCACTATTTTAACCTACAGACCCTGGAACATGAATTATAT
This sequence comes from Mercenaria mercenaria, assembly GCF_021730395.1. Taxonomy (NCBI): domain Eukaryota; kingdom Metazoa; phylum Mollusca; class Bivalvia; order Venerida; family Veneridae; genus Mercenaria; species Mercenaria mercenaria. The sequence goes on along the minus strand of NC_069361.1, from coordinate 33,210,563 downwards.
GTAACTTAACCTAAATACCCTTCCCAACTGTCTTGACTTAACCTAATTTCACACAGACCTAAAGACATTACCACTCTGTCTATAACTTCAATTTAACATAAAGATCCAACCTAAAGAACATCAGTTTAACCTAGAGCCTTTGCCACTGTGTTTTGAAACATCCATTTAAACTTATGACCTTGTCACTGTATCTCAATTTAACCTAGAGACATTGCCACTGTGTCTTAAAAATCAGTTTAACCTAAAGACATTGACACTGTCTTTAACATCAATTTGACCTGAAGACCTTGACACTATGAACTTTACATCAATTTAATCTAAAGAATAGTTCAGGCATAAGTTTAAAGACATTAACCGAAAGTCACTGCCATTTTGTCCAACTTAAAGACACCGTTACTGTATCTTGGCCATTAATTTAACCTGGACCTTGCTGCCAATTTCATTTAGAAGGCCCTGCCACTATTGATTTAACCTAAAGTTACATTGCCACAGTATCTTAAAGACTAACTTAACCTAAGAAATTGACACTATCTATGACAGTAAGTTAACCTGAAGACTGTCAGTTTGTCTTTAATTTAGTTAAAGACCTTGCCATTTATTTATAATTTAACCAAGACACCGTGCAATTGTATCAGGAACAGTAACGTAACCTTAAGTAACCCTGCCACTGTACTGTAAACATTACTTTAACCCAAAGACCCTGGCACTATCTTGGACGTTGTTTTTGATCTAAATGCCTTGCTGCTGTGTCTTGCACATAAGCTTAAACTAAGGACTGACAGGATAGTTATTCTAATTAACCTTGTAACATAGCAGCTCACTCTATAAATGCCTCTTTAACCAAAATCCACTCTATTTTAAAAGGTATGGATTTTATATTCTATGAAACATTTGCCATTATAATAACCAAGCAATTGCAAAACTTATATTACTCACTTTCATGCTGTAATTAAACCATAGTGTAAAGAATATCCATTAGTTGCTTGACTAAACTTTAAATAATATTCTCTTAATGCTCTTTTACTAATATTTCCAGAAACTTTGCCATACCCTTTATCCTTTAACATCTGATTTACTACAAATTATTTCTTATTTGAGGAAAACAAAACTTTCAAATATCTTAAAGAAATGATATTATTAACGTATACTCCAATAATAGGTCATTGAAAAAGGTTAGGACTGAAAGTCTTGGGTCAAGAAGAAGGAACAAGTAGCAGACTGAATTATCACCCTGATAGTAGTGTAATAGAAATGTAATAGAAATATACAGCAAGTAAGCAAGAGTGCTGGCTTACAGGAATATATGCAGCACATAAGAAAGTGGGTGCTGGTTTAAAAAATATCCAGCAAATAAGACAGAAGGAAGTGCTGGCTTACTGGAACATGCAGCGCATAAGAAAAGGTGGGTGCTGGTTAAAGAAATATCCAGCAAGAAGCAAGGAAGTGCCGATTTACTCGAATATACAGCATGTAAGAAGCAAGTGATGAAATATGCAGCAAGGTAGAATAGGGGTTGGGTTGGGGGAGCTAGTTGGATGTACTATAGACCCTGATGGCAGCTTGGGCTAGCATCATGAGAAGCCGACATGGATGTAAAATACACCAGTGTAGCACCATGGGATAGCTAGCTTCATTTAATACTCATTTAATATGGCAGCAACATTGGAAAGGTAGCCAGTAGCAGCATGGAAAACAAGTAGGATAGATAGAAAAGCAGAAGAATAAATGAAGAGTAGACTGTAGGATTACACAAAGTATGGATTGAACCTTTTCTTTCAGTCCTTAAAAAATTCTTCTAAATCAAAAAAGTGCTTCACTAATTTTTGATAATGATTGTAAGAAAGTTAAGGAATGTTAAAAAAAAAAATTCAAATTAGGCAAAATCTGACTAAAACTAAAAAATAACAAAAGCTTATTGACATAGCCAAATTTTTTTAATCTGTACTTGAATGTAGAAATTCTAATATCATTGCAATAAACAGTAACAAGACATTGCCAGTCCAGCAACAAATGGATTGTCATTCCATCATAATCATCTTTGCTTTTGAAATGGACATTTATCTCAATAAAGCTTTACTTAAAGAGCAGGGTGATTTGAAATGTTATATATCTGACCACTGCTAAAAGCAGTTTTTCTACATTTGACAAGGGGCACTTCTGTTTGACCTAGATCCTAGCCTGACTTGAAAGTTATTTTTTTTCTATTTTTACTAACCCAAGCTTTAGAATCTTTTCTTCCATTCAATTTCACCTCAAAAGTTGTTTCTTAGTACAGTTATCAAGGTGAGATAATTTCTCAATTTCAAGTAACAGTGACCTTAATTTTCAGCTAAGCAATCCCTATACAATAGAACGCCAAGTTTCCACATAAGCTTGCTTTATCCAAGTTTAATCCAAATAATTTTAATTGGCCAAAAACTGTTCTATTTCAGCTATGGTAACCTTGACATTAAGGACCAAATCTTTTTTCATAAATATGCAAATGATTCTTAACTTCCAGCATAATTGGCTAAATTCTAACACACATGAACACAAGATGACCAACAGCAGTAACCAAATTCAAGCATACCTGGCTAACAATTCATTAGTCCGCAGCCACAAATATTATATCTAAACAAATTATATTATATTTATGATAACCAAAAACAAGTTCCACATTTTACCCCATTATTTAATTATGATTATTTTAATTTATATACATGTAGTCAGGGCCGCTATGAACATTGCAATTTAATAAATCTCTTAACATCAATGTAAAATAACCTCTACACAGTGGCAAAAGCTTTAATTCTGTTACTAGTATGTGAAATGAAAATCAGTGGCTTAAACATTTTCCACTGAATGTTTGAACAGTATAACCCTTGATATTTCATTTTAAAATTCAGTGGCTATCACCTTTGATCATGTAGTAAATCTTTTATTACAGAATGATGTTTTGGCCCATCACACCAATGGCATACCCCAATCTATAGAGATAGAGGAAATATGCTTGTTAATAATTAAATGTAGCATATAAAGTGTTGATCAATTAATCAGGGAAAAAAAAAAACAATCATAAAAATGCAGAGATATAGGACTTTCCTCAAAATTAGTAGCCTGTATTCTTTGCAAAATTTTACCCCCATATTTTTTTCAAAGATATGCACATAACTTTAACAACATCCAGCATAAAAACCGGCTAACAAGGAATGCTTTTTAAAGAACTGCTACCATACCTAAAAGAAAAGTAACAAAAAGCTGCTGAATTACCATATTTCCTTAATATATAACTGATAGGCAGCATGGCTAACTTAGCATCAGCTACCAAACGAAAAAGATAACCAAAAGCATCTATCACTTTCCTTATTAATCACATTAACCAATATCCTAGCCAGCTTAATAATTGGCTAGTAACTCAAGAAAACAAAAACATTCATCACACTTCTTTAATATTAACCAATAAACATTAGTCAGCATAATTGGCTAGTTATTAGATCGAGAAAAAAACAACCCAGCTTTTACTGCTCTTCCTTAATTTTAACCAACAGCTAGAATAATAATTGGCTTACAGTTCATGTGCCCTTAGTAAAGGCTACAAAACCCAACTCCCATACACTAAAAATAAAAAGCACAGTTACCACATTTCCTTAATACTTAACCAATATAGCTATATTAGCGACAACCTTTATACACTAAAAGAAATGACAACAACATCAACAAATACAAAAAATAACAAGAGCTGTCCATAAGACACTTTTCTCAGTGCTTGACTCTGAAATAGAGCTTTGCCAGTAAAAACTTTATAAAACTTTAACCATATAATTCTAAGTTAAAATGGGACATAACTCTGTCAAAATTCAAACCAGAGTACTTTAGACATAAATATAACCTCAACACCTTGCACTGTATCCTCACATTTAGTTCAACATAAAGACACTTGCCACTCAGATTTACACATCAAATTAACCTGAAACCAAACCAATGTTTTCAGTATTAAGTTAACCTAAATATGTTGTCACTATGTCTTATTTAACATAATACCATGCCACAGTATCATAGGTATTATTTAACCTGAAGACCTTAACATACATTCAACCAAAATACCTTGCCACCATTGTCTTAGTTAACCTCAAGATCATGTAGCAGTATCTTGGCCATTAATTTAACCTGAATACTTTCCCACTGTTTCTCACACTTTAATAAGCAATGCTGAATCTCTGCCATTATTTAACCTAGAACTTGTCACTCCACTGTGTCTTTTACATCAAATTAACCTAAATACTGTGTCCCTGCTGTCTCAACCTCAAGGACATGATCTTTGACATTGATTTCCCCCTAAGACCTTGCCACTGTTGTCTTATTTAACCTCAAGACCATGAAGCAGCATTTTGGACATTTAACCTTAAGACCTTGCCACCGACTTACACATCAATTTTACCTGAAACCCAACCATGGCACTGTTTTCAGCATCAAGTTAATCTAAATAATTATGTTGTCAATGTGTCTTATTTAACCTAAAACCATACTGCAGTATCATAGATATTATTTAACCTGAAGACCTGAACACTATTTCTAACAAATTCAACCTAGTAAATACTTTGCCACTTTTGTCTTAGTTAACTTAATAGATCATGCAGCAGTATCTTGGCCATTAATATAAATACTGAATACTTCCCACTGTTTCTCACACATTAAATGCAATGTTGCATCTCTGCCAATATTTAACCTAGACCTTACCACTGTGTCTTTAAAATCAAATTAACTTAAATACCTTACCACTGTTGTCTTATTTAACCTAGAACTTGCCACTCTACTGTGTCTTTAACATCAAATTAACCTAAATACTGTGTCCCTGCTGTCTCAACCTCAAGGACATGATCTTTGACACTGATTTCCCCTTAAGACCACTGTTGTCCTATTTAACCTCAAGACCATGATGAAGCAGCATTTTGGACATTGATTTAACCTGAAGACCTTGCCACTGACTTATACATCAATTTTACCTGAAACCCAACCATGGCACTGTTTTCAGCATCAAGTTAACCTAAATAATACTATGTTGTCAATGTGTCTTATTTAACCTAAAACCATACTGCAGTATCATAGATATTATTTAACCTGAAGACCTGAACACTATTTCTAACAAATTCAACCTAGTAAATACTTTGCCACTTTTGTCTTAGTTAACTTAATAGATCATGCAGCAGTATCTTGGCCATTAATATAATTACTGAATACTTTCCCACTGTTTCTCACACATTAAATGCAATGCTGCATCTCTGCCATTATTTAACTTAGACCTTACCACTGTGTCTTTAAAATCAAAGTAACCTAAACTAGAACTGTCACAGGAGTGACTCATACCCCCACCATACGGTCTTGTCACAGAAGAATGGCAACCATAAGGAATCTTAAAAATACTTTGGAGTACTTCATCCTGGGCTTCCACATATAAGTAATACTAGTATAATACTAGTATAGTAATACTAGTAAATATATTAAATCTCTAATATTAGAGATACACTAAAAGTGAATACAAAAATGTGTCTTACCGACCTATGTTACCACGGAAAAATGTTTTTACTTTTTACATAGGACTTATAATAAAAAAGTTAGAAAAATACCTAAAATATTGAAAATCTAAAAATAGGATTTCTAAAAATAGACTTATTCCTGGAATTTAAGGGGAAGAAACTCAGTACAAAGGTTAAAACAAGGTTACTTCCCTTTGGCTCTAAGACAATCAGAATGAGATATAGTGAAAATACATCAAAATTAACCTTAAATTCTAGGTAAAAGGGGACACAATTCAAGAAAAATAGTGTCAGAGTTATGCACCTTGTGTCACATGATGTAGGTGATGAGGTGGAACATCTATTTTAAGTCTGAATCAAATCCATTCAGTAGTAATTGAGATATAGTGAAAATACATCAAAATTAACCTTATATTCTAAGTAAAAAGGGGCATAATTCATGAAAAATTGGTGTCAGAGTTATGCACCTTGTGTCACATGATGTGGTGATGAGGTGGAACATCTATTTTAAGTTTGAATCAAATCCATTTTATAATAATTGAGATATAGTGAAAATACATCAAAATCAACGTTAAATTTAAAGTAAAAGGGGACATAATTCATAAAAATTTTATGTCGAAGTTAAGTACCTTATGTCACATCATCTGGGTGATGAGGTGGAACAACTATTTTAAGTTTGAATCAAATCCATTTAGTAATAACTGAGATATAGTGAAAATACAACAAAATTAACCTTAAATTCTAAGTAAAAGGGGACATAATTCATGAAAACTTTGTGTCAGAGTTATGCACCTTGTGTCACATGATGTGGGCACATGATGTGGGTGATGAGGTGGAACATCTATTTTAAGTTTGAATCAAATCCATTCAGTAGTAACTGAGATAAAGTGAAAATACATCAAAATCAACCTTAAATTCTAAGTAAAAAGGGGCATAATTTTATAAAAAAATGGTGTCAGAGTTATGCACCTTATGTCACATGATGTGGGTGATGAGGTTGAACATCTATTTTAAGTTTGAATCAAATCCATTTAGTAATAACTGAGATATAGTGAAAATACAACAAAATTAACCTTAAATTCTAAGTAAAAGGGGACATAATTCATGAAAACTTGGTGTCAAGAGTTATGCACCTTGTGTCACATGATGTGGGTGATAAGGTGGAACATGTATTTTAAGTTTGAATCAAATCCATTTGGTAATAACTGAGATAATAGATTTCGGGACGGGACGGGACGGGACGCGACGCGACAAAACTGACTCCTATATACCCCCCTCAAACATGTTTGGTGGGGGTATAATAACTTATCACTGTTGTCTTATTTAACTTCTAGACCATGATGCAGTATCTTGGACATTAATTTAACTTAAATACATTGACTGTGACTTACATATCAATTTAACCTTAAACCCAACAACTGTTTTCAGCATCAAGTTAACCTGAGTAAGTTGTTGATGTGTCTTATTTAACCTAAGACTATATACTGCAGTATCATAGATATTATTCAACCTGAAGACCTTAACTCTGTGTCTTTAACATGAGTTCAACCCAAATACTTAGTCACTGTTGTCTTAGTTAACCTACAGATCATGCAGCAGTCTCTTTCATTAATATAAATACTGAATACCTGTACTTTCCCACTGATTCTCACACATTAATGCAATACTGCATTTTGGCAATTATTATAACTTAAACTTGCCACTGTGTCTTTAACAAATTCAACTTAAATACTTAACAACTGTTGTCCTAGTTAACCTCAAGATCATACAGCAGTATCTTGGCTATTAATTTAACATGAATACTTTCCCACTGTTTCTCACACAATAATGCAATGCAGCATTTTTGTATTTAACCTAACCTTGCCACTATTGTTTTATTTAACCTCAAGACCATGACACAGTATCTTGGACATTGTTTTGCCAAGACACTGATTTAACCCATTAACCTTGCCCATTTGTTTAACCTGAAGACCCTGATACTATATCATATACATCAATTTAACACAGACACCTTGCCACTGAACCTTGAACATTATTTCAATCTACTGGTAACAACCTTGAAAGTGTGTCTTTAATTCATCCTAAAGACACTGCTATTGATTCAAATGCATTAACTGTTGGATGTTACAACTCAATCTAGGACATTAATTTAACATTAAACCTTGCCACTGTATCTTGAACATTAACCTAAATTCTTTGCCACTATGACATTAATTTTATCTTACCACTGTCTTACAAAGACCCTTCCACTGTATTTATTTAACCTATGGTTGCTATGTCACTGTATCTCACATCAATTTAACCTGAAGACCTAGCCTCTGTGCCTTTACCATCAATTTAGCCTAAAGACTTTGCCACTGTGTTTTACATATCTAAAGCCCCTGCCACTGTCTCTTGGACTCAAGTGTAACCAATGAATGTTATCACTATTTGGGACATTAAGTTAATTATTCACCTTACAATAATTTTACCTGATGACCTTGCCATTCTGTTTTACATATTAGGGTCCCTAAGGACTCTGCCACTGCATTAATTTAACCTTGCTATTGCAACTGACATATTTGACCTAAAGACTTAACGCCATTGTATCTGGGACATTAATTCAACCCAAAGACACTGCCAATGTATACTGGATGTCAATTTAACCATAGAATCTTCAGGGCTCTCGCGACTGGGCGACTTGAGCGAAATAGGCGCTCTAGAACTTCAAACTTCGCTCAGATCTAACCTCAAAGCGAAATGCAAGTCGCCCGATTTTCTTTGATTTCCGCACTCGCTAATTACTGCTACCCAGACTGTTGACAATTTGCACCGTGTCATAATGAGTGTCGAATACACAAACACACGCCGGCAGCATAATTGAAGCTCCGCCTACCTCAGGTACTTGCGAGATTATCCCGAGAAGTGTGAAAGCGAATCAAATTATCCGATACACCAGAGTCTATTGTGTTAAGCCAATCAGCGCCGCGTTTACGTCTTTGACTCTTCGCGTTAATTGTCAACATGTTCGAGTGCAAAAAAAAACAACAACAATGTTTTATTAAAGAAACTGCTGATTAACCATGCCATTAATTAGAATATGGTACACAATTATTTGTAATCTATGATAAAAGAACGACATGTAATGTATTAACTACGTTAAATTGACTTCCATCGATGAATTTATGTATTTCTAGATTACTGTACACATTTTACTTTCAATTTTATATTTCGATTGAGATACTGACATTCTTCGGTGAATGACTCGGTGCAAAGAGCTATAAAAAATAAATACACTTCTACTTCTTTGCTCGATGTTAATAATAAACACTTCATACATGTACAAGATATAACCAAAATTCGGCTTGTTACATTTATAGCATCCGCTTGAATTTTGAAAACTACTTTTTTCAGAATTTTGTAACAAAACGATAACCACTGTATGGGAAATGATCTAACTAAGAAAATGAATGGTCACATCAATGTTTTTTTTATCAAGAAACAAGAAAATTACAGCCACCTTTCGAATCACTCAACATCATTGCGGTAGAAAAAGTCTCCCCACTTCTCCCTAAAGTCGCCCCACTTCTCCCTAAAACAGCTTGAGGGAGAAGTGACTTCTCCCAAAAATTTGGACCTAGCTAGACCCCTGATCTTGCCACTATATATTACATATTTTAACCTAAAAATCCTGCTACTATACTGATTTAACCTAATGTCACTTTGTGACTGTATTTTTGACATGAATGAATAAAAACCTGAAGACCGTGCCCCCGGGTCTTAGGTTGTTTAACCTAAAGACACCAACACTGTATCTAGGTCATTAAATTGAATAACAGACCCTGCCAGTGTATCTTGGACATGAATTTAACCTGAACACCATGTCACCCTGTGTTACACATTACTTTAATATCCTGCAACTGTCTAGATTTAATCTAATTTTCAAGGCCACTAATTTCATGTAGACATTGTCTCTCTGTCTTTAACATACAAGTACTTTTAACCTAAAGACCCTGCCAGTGTGTGTTACCCAACAATTAAACCTAATGACCTTGCCACTGTGTCTTTAACATCAATTTAACCTTAAGACCTTGCTACTATGTTAAGCAAAAGACCCTACCAGTATCTTGGAAATCAATACCTGACAACTATATCTTCACATTAATCAAACCTAACGACCTTGCCACTGACTCGCACATTAATTTAACCTAAAAACCCAATCGCTGTGTTCAGCATAAAGTTAAAATTAATTCATTGTCACTGAGTCTTATCTAACCAGAGACCATGCCATAGTATCATGGACATCAATTTAACCTAAAGACCTCGATACAGTTTCCTCAACATCAAAGTACTCAAAATACCTTGCCACTGTTTTTTTTTAACCTAAATACCATGCCATATTATCTTGGATATCATCTAGCTTAATAGATCTCAGAAATTAATTCAACCTTAAAAGCTTGCCCATGTGTCCTTAATTTTACCTAAAGATGTTACATTTGTGTAATACACAATTTAACCTGGACACTACCATTGTACTGTGGACATTATTTTAACCCAACAGCCTTTCAACTGTGTCATTAATTAACCTAACGACATTTCTATTGATTTATATACATTAATTTAAACACAGGACATTTACCACTATCTCAGGACATTACCACTATCTCAGACATTAATTAAACCTATTAACTTGCCACTATGTCTTAGACATTAAATTGACCTAATAAAGTTTGCCACTCTATCTCTGTCATTAAATGTCTTTATGACTTTGCCAGCCTGCCAGTGTACCAATGTTACCTAAAGTCACCCTGCCACTATATCTTGGATGTATATTTAACCTTAGAACTTGCCACTATGTGTAACACAATTTTAACCTAAAGACCCTGTTACCGTACTGATTTAACCACATGTCACCTTGCCACTGTTTAACCTAAAGACTCTGATACTGTATCTGGGTCATTTTTTAACCTACAGACCCTAAAACATAAATTTACTACTGTGTGTTACACATTAACCTAAATACTCTGTACCCAACTGTCTTGATTTAACCTAATTTCACATAGCCACTGACTCTAGGGCATTAATTGCCACTCTGTCTTTAAATTCAATTTAACCTAATGACTTACACACTATCAGACTTTGCCACTGTGTTTTGAAAATTTATTTAACCTTATGACCTTGCCACTGTGTCTCAATTTAACCTAGAGACATTGCCACTGTGTCTTAATCAGTTTAACCTAAAGACCTTGACACCGTCTAACATCAATATTCGACCGAAAGACCTTGATACTATGTATTTAACATCAATTTAATCTAAAGACCATTTCAAGCATAAATTTAAAGACATTAAACTCAAGTCAATGCTGCCATGTTGTCCAACTTAAAGACACTGTCACTGTATCTTTGCCATTAATTTAACCTAGACCTTGCTGCTGTGTTTTTAACATTGACGTAATTTAAAAGACTCTGCCACTGTATTGATTTAACCTAAAATTACATTGGCACAGTATCTAACCTAAAAAAAAATTGACACCAACTATGACAATAAGTTAACCTGAAGACATTGCCATTTATCTATAATTTAACCAAAACACCCTGCTATTGCATTTAGAACAATAACGTTACGGTAACCTTAAGTTACCCTGCCACTGTATCATAAACATTAATTTAATCCAAAGACACTGACACTGTATCTTGGATGTTGTTTTCAATCTAAACACCTTGCTGCTATGTCTTACACATTAGCTAAAACTAAAGGCATTCCGATTAGCTTAACCTAGGACCTTAATGGAACTGCCATGCACATAAGTTTAGATACAGCAATATTACTGAACATTCAGTAAGGAAGTTATTCTAATTAACCTTCAATGTAACCAAATAGCCTACCCTAAATGCCTCTAACCAAAATCCACTCCATTTTAAAAGGTATAGATTTTCTATTCTATGAAACATTGGCCATTATAATAACCAAGAAATGGCAGACTATATTACTCATTGTTGTGCAGTAATCAAATAACACTGTAAAGAATATCCATTAGCTGCTGGATTAAACTTTAAATAATTTTCTCTTAATGCTCTTTTACTTACATTTCCAAAACATTTGATTAACTACAAAGTGTATCTTATTTGAGAACTACTATTTTGAGAAAATAAAAACTTTAATCTATCTTAAAGAAAGGACCTCAACAGGTTAGGACTGAAAGACTTTGGTCAAGAAAAAAGAACAAGAAGCTGGCTGAATTATCACCCCAACAGCAGTGTGATAGAGCCATGTGATAGAAATATACAGCAAATAAGAAGCAAGAGGGTGCTGGTTTGATGAAATATGCAGCAAAGAAGAAGGAAGGATGTGCTGACTTACTGGAACATGCAGCACACAAGAAGCAAGTAATGAAATATGCAGCAAGGAAGAATGGGGGAAGGTAGCTAGTTGGATGTGGCACAGACCCTGATGGCAGCTTGGGCTAGCATCATAGTAAGCCTACTTAGATGTAAAATACACCAGTGTAGCACTATGGAATAGCTAGCATCATGTAATACCCATTTAATATGGCAGCAACTTGGGAAAGGCAGCCAGTAACAGCATGGAAAACAAGCAGGATAGATAGAAAAGCAGAAGAATGGAATGCAGAGTAGACTGTGTTGGATTACACAAAGTATGGATTGAACCTTTTCTTTCAGTCCTTAAAAAATTCTTCTAAAATATAAAAAAGTGCTTCACTAGTTTTTTTTATAGTGATAGTAAGAAAGTTAAGGAATGTGAAATAATATCTTTAAATTCAAATTAGGCAAAATCTGACTAAAACTGTACAGTAACAAAAAAGCTTATTGACTGTCTGATTTTTTATAGAAAAAAGATTTTAAACCTGCACTCAAATATAATTTTTTATTATCATTGCAATAAACTGTGACCCTACATCATATCATTATGCCAGTCCAGCAAAAAATGGATAGTCATTCAATCAGTATAAAATTTACTTTTGAAATGAACTTTTATCTTGATACAGCTTTACTTAAACAGCAGGGTGAATTGAAATGTTACATCTGACCACTGCTAAAAGCAGTTTTTCTACATCTAACAAGGAGCAGTTCTGTTTGACCTTGATAGTCTGATGACATGAAAATTTTTCTATTTTTACTAACCCAACCATTACCTTTGGCATCTTTTCTTCCATTCAAATTCACCTCAGAAGTTTTCTTCAAGGTGAGATAAGTTCTCAATTTCAAGTAACAGTGACCTTAATTTTCAGGCAATCAATCCCTATACAACAGAAAGCTAAGTCTCCACAAAAGCTTGCGTCCAAATAAATTTTTTTGGCAAGAAACTTTTTTTTTTATTTCAGCTTTGGTAACCTTGACATTAAGGACCCCAATTTTTCATAAATTAATATGCAAATATTAACCAATAGCCAGCATAATAATTGGCTAAATTCCAACATCAACCAATTCCAGCATACATGGCTAACAATTCTGAAGTCCTAGCCATAAGATATTAGATATTATACCCAAACAAAATGATAACCAAAAACAAGTTCCACATTTTTGCCAATTTTTTTCTCGGTTATTTTCATTTACATAATCAGGGTTGCTATGACTGTCTTAATGAAATGATATCTTAATAGAAAACCATTGCAAAATCCCTTAACAGCAATGTAAAGTAACCTTTCAAATATACAGTGGCAAAAGCCTTAAATGAAATGAAAATCAGTGGCTTGAACATTTTTTGAAGTTTATTTGAACAGTTGCATAACCCTTGATATTTCATTTTAAAGTCAGTGGCTATCATCTTCAAACAGACATATTCATAATTAAATGTGGTACATAAAGTATTGATCAAATAAGCAGAAAAAATCAATCATTAAAATGCAGTCATATAGTAGTTTCATCAAAATCATTTAAGTCAGTATTCTTTGCTAAATTTTACCCCAATATTTTTTCAAAGATATGCAAATAACTTTAATAACATCCAGCTAACTCCTGCTAAAGGGCTGCTACCATACCAAAAAGAAGGTAACAGTAACTCTATTTCCATAATATATAAACAATAGGCAGCATGGCTAACTTAGCATCAGCTACTACATAAAGATAACCAAAAGCATTTATCACATTTCCTCAATAGTAACCAATATGCTATCCAGCATAATAATTGGCTAGTTATTACCAAGAAAAAGAAGCATTCATCACACTTCCTTGAAATTAACCAATCAAACAGCCAGCATAATTTGCTAGTTCTTAGAGAGGGAAAAAACAGCCTTATTTTAACCAACAGCCAGCATTATAATTGGCTTACAGTTCATGTGTCCTTAGTAAAGGCTACTATACCTAACTCACACACACTTAAAAATATAAAAAGCAGTTACCACATTTCCTTAATACAAAACCAATTGCCAACATCATAATTGGCTATGTTAGCAACTGCTATTATACACCAAAGAAATAACAACAAAAAACAAAAACAAAAAGATAACCAAAAACAGTTACCCATCTCTTATTATTAACAAATAGCCAGCAAAATAATTGGCTATTTAAAGCAGAGGCTTTTTCCCTTCCCAATTCTCCCTCCCTCTAGATAACCATCAGGTGTAACCGATAGTCAGAAAAAATGCTCAAGGGTTCACAAGTCCTTAGCAACAAATAAAGATAACCAAAAGCAGTTTCCATATTTTCCCTCTACAAAAGTATTTTTTAGATTCATATAGTTATGACTACTATGATTACCTTATTAAAATGATACAGTAATGGAAACTTTTGAAAAATTGCTAAAACAAAAACCCTCATTCCAATACATTGATAAAATGGCATGGTAAAATACATATGATAATCCCTTACTTCAAGTGATCTCTAAAGTGTGCATTAGCAAAAACATCAGTAAATATTTTATATAAAAATCAGTGGCTTTCTTCTTTTGTGACCATATATTAAATCTTGAATGAACAATAGAAGTTTGAACACCCACCCTTCTCTCCAGTCCTGCATCAGGCAGTGGGGTTGTAACATTATCAAGGTGAACTAAATGTAACGATTTATTACACCTGTCTGATGAAATTGATTTCAAGAATAGTGGCAACTTTTGACTTTAAAATATGATCAAGACTAAATATGACATGCCCTTCTCACCTTGTGGTGACTTTGAACTGCATGGTATAGATGCATTTACATTTATTGTAAATAGCTTATTCATGTAATCCTGTACCCAGTACCCCTTAGCAATTCTAAAGATGAGAATATTCTTGTTCAGTTCCCTATTAAATGTTCATTTTTGTTGAACATTTGTGTAAAGTTTCATTACAATAATTTCAATGGTTTAAAATTTGTTGCTGTGGCACAAAATACTATGAAAAATTGCCCTTGGCTGACCTCACTATTACCTGTCACATTGACCCTTGGAAGAAATGACCTGAAAATTGCACACACAACTTGTGCTTAACATTTCTGTAATGTTGTATTGGAATCTCTTCAATTGTTTAAAAGTAATGTCTTAGACATGAAATACTGTATTTCGAAGTAAGTACCCTTGCCTTGAGGTACAGACCAGACTCCTGCCCTCAGCATCACTGTTCATTAACAATGGTTTCATTGTAATCCTTTAAATTGATGAAAACTTATTAGCAAGACACAAGTTTACAAATGAATTTGTACACAAGTTTGTCTGTGACCTTAACCTTAGAGGTACTGATCTGTTTTCAAGTATGACAAAATTTCCCATGATCCTTACAGTTTCTGTCAAGTTCCATTGGAATCTTTTTACATATTTCATGCAGAGTGTTTTGGACGTAAAAACTAAACTATTTAGTAAATGATAAAGTTTTAGATGGTACATTATACCAAACTAGACTCGGAACTTTATGAAGAAGAAAGCGGCAAGCAAGTGCGGGAAAATGCTGGGAAAGTGGAACAGTGCAAGTGGAAAAGTGCAGTGGAACAGTGCAAGGGAAGATGCAACATACATAAAGCTCCAAGTCAAAGTTTGAGTATAATGAGCCAAGTAGATTCTAAACATGTATCACCTAAGTAGAACCTTACACATTTACATTACTTCAGAAGAGTTAAAATATACTAAAAATGATCAGCTTAACAGAAAAAAGACATTAATTTTTATAAAAGAGATTATGTTTTTCCGCGTCATCCATGAGTAAAATTTCCTTAATGTGTAATTACAAAAAAAGGAATGCCAAAACAGTGACTTATAGGGAGACTGGCAAGAGCCCAATGACCTGTTCCCAGTTAAGACAATGGCATTTTAGAGGATACTGTCTTGCAATATGTTTCAAATCAAGATGAAGTGTTTTAGAGGATAGTGGTTCAGTACAGTCTATTCCCAATTAAGACAATGGCTTTAAGGGGAATAATGGTTCTCTATTCAGAAAATGACTTACAGAGGATATTGCCTTAGAGCTTAAAATTTACAATCTGTTCCAAACTGCATTTTAGGGTACTGGTCTAGAGAGTAAACTGATTCAAACCCTGACAATCTGTTAGTAATAGCTTTTTAGAGAGTACTGGTTCAGAGTCTATCAACCTGTTCCAAATTAAGATAACTGATGTTTTTTTAGATGACCCATGCAATTTGCACGCAATGCAAATTGTGTCTTTTAGAGGATACTGCATCAGAACCTTACAATCTAGGGTGTTTGTTCAGTGCCTTACAATGAATCTGTTCCCAATAAAGACAATGGCTTTTTAAATGATACTGCTAAACAAACTTATAATCTATTTCCAAGTAAGACAGTGGTTTTTTTATGATAATGGCTCAGAGCCCAATTTGATTCAAGTTAATACCATGACCTTTTAGAGAATACTATTTCAAGGCCTTACAGTCTGTTCCTAATAGCTTTTAGCAGGTACTAGTTCTGAGCCTCACTATGTTTCCAATCAAGATGGTTTGTTTTTAAAAGATACTGCTTCAATGATGTGCAATCTGTTCCCAAAATAACATGGTAGCTTTTTCAAAGCCTTACACTCTGTTCCCACTTATGACAATGGCTTTAAGAGAATACTGCTTCAGTGATATACAATTTGTTCCCAAATTAGACAGCAGCTTTTTTGAACATACTGCTTCAAAATCTTACAATCTGTTCTCAATTATGAAAGTGGCTTTTAGAGGATACTGCTTTAGTGATATATGCAATCTATTCCCAATTAAGACAGTGACTTTTTAGAGAATACTGCTTTAAATATATATGCAAAATATTCCCAATTATGAGACAGCGGCCTTTTTGAAGATACTGCTTTAAAATCTTATAATTATGACAGACTTTTTAGAGGATACTGCTTTAAATATATATTCAATCTATTCCCAATTATGACAGTGGCTTTTAGAAGATTCTGCTTTATATATATATATATATATATATATGCAATTTATTCCCAATGACAGTGGCTTTTAGAGGATTCTGCTTTAAATATATATGCAATCTATTCCCAATTATGAAACAGCAGCCTTTTTGAAGATACTGCTTTAAAACCTTACAATTATGACAGTGGCTTTTAGAGGATTCTGCTTCAGAGATGTATGCAATCTATTCCCAATTATGACAGTGGCTTTTTAGAAGACACTGCTTCAGAGATATATGCAATCTGTTCCCAAATTAGACAGCAGCTTTTTGAAGATGCTGCTTCAAAATCTTGCACACTATTCCCAATTAGGACTGAGTTTTAGAGGACACTGCTTCATAATCTTACAATTATTCCCAATTATGACAGTGGCTTTTTAGAGGACACTGCTTCAGAGATATATGCAATCTATTACCAATTATGACAGTGGCGTTTTAGAGGACACTGCTTTGAACATATGTGCAATCTTTCCCACTTATGACTCTGGCATTTTAGAGGATACTGCTTTAGTGATATGCAATTTGTTCCCAAATTAGAAAGCGGCTTTTTTGAAGATACTGCTTCAAAACCTTCGATCTATTCCCAATTATGACAGTGGCTTTTTAGAGGATACTGCTTTAAAGATATATGCAATCTATTTCAAATCATGACACTGGTATTTTAGAGAATACTGCTTCAGTGATACGCAATTGGTTGCCAAATTAGACAGCAGCTTTTTTGAAGATACTGCTTCAAAACCTAACAATCTGTTCCCAATTAAGACAGTGACTTTTTAGAGAATACTGCTTTAAATATATATGCAAAATGTTCCCAATTATGACAGTGACTTTTTAGAGGATACTGCTTTAAATATATATTCAATCTATTCCCAATTATGACAGTGGCTTTTAGAGGATTCTGCTTTAAATATATATATATGCAATTTATTCCCAATTATGACAGTGGCTTTTAGAGGATTCTGCTTTAAATATATATGCAATCTATTTCCAATTATGACACAGCAGCCTTTTTGAAGATACTGCTTTAAAACCTTACAATTATGACAGTGGCTTTTAGAGGATTCTGCGTCAGAGATATATGCAATCTATTCCCAATTATGACAGTGGCTTTTTAGAAGACACTGCTTCAGAGATATATGCAATCTGTTCCCAAATTAGACAGCAACTTTTTGAAGATGCTGCTTCAAAATCTTGCACACTATTCCCAATTAAGACTGAGTTTTAGAGGACACTGCTTCATAATCTTACAATTATTCCCAATTATGACAGTGGCTTTAAAGAGGATACTGCTTTAAAAATATATGCAATCTATTACCAATTATGACAGTGGTGTTTTAGAGGACACTGCTTTGAACATATGTGCAATCTATCCCAATTATGACTCTGGCATTTTAGAGGATACTGCTTTAGTGATATGCAATTTGTTCCCAAATTAGACAGCTCAGCTGTTTTGAAGATACTGCTTCAAAACCTTACAATCTGTTCCCAATTATGACAGTGGCTTTTTAGAGGATACTGCTTTAAAGATATATGCAATCTATTTCAAATCATGACACTGGTATTTTAGAGAATACTGCTTCAGTGATATGCAATTGGTTGCCAAATTAGACAGCAGCTTTTTTGAAGATACTGCTTCAAAACCTTACAATCTGTTTCCAATTATGACAGTGGCTTTATAGAGGACACTGCTTCAGAGATATATGCAATATTTTCCCAATTATGACAGTGACCTTTTAGAGGATACTGCTTTTAAGATATATGCAATCTTTTTCCAATTATGACAGTGAATTTTTAGAGGATACTGCTTTTAAGATATATGCAATCTATTCCCTATTATGACAGTGGCTTTTAGAGGATACTGCTTCAAGGATATGAAATTGTTCCCAAATTAGACAGCAGCTTTTTTGAAGATACTGCTTCAAAATTTTACAATCTGTTCCCAATTATGACAGTGGCTTTTTAGAGGACACTGCTTCATAAATATATGCAATCTATTCCAAATTGTGACAGTAACTTTTTGGAGGATACTGCTTTTAAGATATATGCAATCTATTCCCAATTATGACACTGGCATTTTAGAGGATACTGATTCAGTGATATGCAATTTGTTTTCAAATTAGAGAGCAACCTTTTTGAAGATACTGCTTCAAAATCTTATAATCTGTTCCCAATTTAGATAGCGGGTTTTAGAGGATACTGCTTCAGTGATATGCAGTTTGTACCCAAATAAGACAGCAGCTTTTTTGAAGATACTACTTCAAAATCTTACAATCTGTTCCCAATTATGACACTGGCTTTTTAGAAGATACTGCTTTGGTGATATATGAAATCTATCCCCAATTATGACACTGACTTTTTAGAGGATACTGCTTCAGTGATATATGCAATCTATCCCCAATTATGTCACAGGCTTTTAGAGGATTCTGCTTCAGTGACATGCAATTTGTTCCCAAATTAGACAGCAGCTTTTTTGAAGATACTGCTTCAGAATCTTACAAACTGTTCCCAATTATGACAGTGGCTTTTTAGAGGATACTGCTTTTAAGATATATGCAATCTATTCCCCATTATGACATTGGCATTTTAGAGGATACTGCTTCGTGATACATATTTTTTTCCAAATTAGACAGCAGCTTTTTTGAAGATACTGCTTCAAAGTCTTACAATCTGTTCCCAACCATGACAGTGGCTTTTTAGAGGATACTGCTTCAGTGATATACAATCTGTTCATAAATTAGAAAGCAGCTTTTTTGAAGATACTGCTTCAAAATCTTACAATCTGTTCCTAACCACGACAGTGGCTTTTTAGAGGATACTGCTTCAGTGATATACAACCTGTTCCCAAATTAGACAGCAGCTTTTTTGAAGATACTGCTTCAAAACTTTACAATCTGTTCCCAATTATGGCTGGCTTTTGAGGATTCTGCTTCAGTGATAGGCAATTTGTTCCCAAATTAGACAGCAGCTTTTCTGAAGATACTGCTTCAAAATCTTACAATGTGTTCCCAATTATGACAGTGGCTTTTTAGAGGACACTGCTTCAGAGATATATGCAATCTATTACAAATTATGACAAAGACATTTTAGAGGATACTGCTTTTAAGATATATGCATTCTATACCCAAGTATGACACTGGCATTTTAGAAGATACTGCTTCAGTGATATGCAACTTGTTTGCAAATTAGACAGCAGCTTTTTTGAAGATACTGCTTCAAAAATCTTATAATCTTTCCCAATTTAGATAGTGGGTTTTAGAGGATACTGCTTCAGTGATATGCAGTTTGTACCCAAATTAGACAGCAGCTTTTTTTGAAGATACTGCTTCAAAATCTTACAATCTGTTCCCATTATGACACTAGCTTTTAGAGGATACTGCTTCAGTGATATACAATTTGTTCCCAAATTAGACAGCAGCAATTTTGAAGATACTGCTTCAAAACCTTACAATCTGTTCCCAATTATGACAGTGGCTTTTTAGAGGATATGCTTTAGGGACATGCAATATATTCCAAATGGTGAGTGGCTTTTTAAAGGGCAATGCAATCCATTCTCAAAAAGACGTAACTTTTTCATGATACTGCTTTTGACAATGGTTTATAGAGGATAGAGGTTCAGAGTCTAAAAATCTGTTTCCAATTTTAATAGATAACGGTAGTGACATTTTAGGGGATACTGGTTGCTTTAAAATCTGCTATAAATAATCACAAGCTTTGTAGATGTTGCACTTTTCGTTACCTCTTATGACCCGACAAAATCAAACCGAATCTGCTATTATTATGCTTGGTTGCCACCTATGCTTCAAAAAGATCTACTGTTGAAAAGTGAAGTCTCAGGAAAAGCAGCATGACATCCAAATTCATCTAAGGTAATTAAAACTGAAACCCTAAATATCGAATTCAAGCCTCAAAAAGCAAACATTTTCAAAGCAAAACTTTAATCAATTTTGTTACCTTCCTAGTGTCCTGGTGCCATTTCTTCTCCCCATAAATAGCTCTCTTCTTTGTTCCCCTCTTCATGCTCTTTCCTCACACAGCAGTGACTAACATGAAAAGATGTCATGTGATTACCATTTTACACTCCAACAGCGACCAGTGCGAGATTATATTTCAACCAAACATGGTAATGATGATGTCTGCTGATGTCGTGCTTCATAGGACCTAAAATAAAACCAGAACTTTTCCATAAAGCAAATAATTTTAACCAAATTTCAGTCTAACAAACGATTAAATATGATGTAAAGGACAATGTACTAACTATTTATTTCAAATTTTTATACATATGAAACTGACACGGATGAATCAAACCGAATCAGCTATCAGTAGGCTTGGTTGCCATCTTTGCTTCAAACAAGAGCTGTCACTAATGGTGACAAATGCCCCAGCAGCACCTTGACCTTTGACCTGGTGACCCCAAGGTCAGTAGGGATGGTGTACTCAATAAGTACTATCAGCATGTGAAGTTTGAAGGTCCTGGGTGAAGTGGTTCGCATGTAAAGTGCCTTCATGCAAAAAGTTAACGTTGGTCCCTGTGACCTTGACCTTTGTCCTGGTGACCCCAAAGTCAGTAGGGTTGGTGTACTTATAAAGTACTATCAGCATGTAAAGTTTGAAGGTCCTGGGTGAAGTGGTTCGCAAGAAAAGTGCCTTCATGCAAAAAATTAACGTTGGTCCCTGTGACCTTGACCTTTGTCCTGGTGACCCCAAAGTCAGTAGGGTTGGTGTACTTATAAAGTACTATCAGCATGTAAAGTTTGAAGGTCCTGGGTGGTGGTTCGCCAGTAAAGTGCCTTTATGCAAAAAGTTAATGTTGGCCCCAGTGACCTTTGACTTGGTGACCCCAAAGTCAGTAGGAGTGGTGTACTCAATAAGTACTATCAGCATGTGAAGTTTGAAGGTCCTGGGTGCAGTGGTTCGCGAGAAAAGTGCCTTCATGCAAAAAGTTAACGTTGTGACAAACAAACGAACTAACTAATGAACTAACGAACGAACGGACGGACAGCTGAAAACTAATATGCCTCCCTTCGGCGGCATAATGACTCAAATGTGGATGAAGATTTTGGACAATAGCTTATGTTACAAAATATTAAATCAGTATAAAATAATTCATGGAAAACTTCTACAAATGTAATGCACCATGTGTCATATCATGCAGCTATTTCGGAACAACTATTTTAAGTTTGAATCAAATATACATGTATTTGGTAATGCTGGATATACAGCAAAAGTGCATCGCAACTTGAACCGGAAGTTGTTTTAGTAAAAAGAGGGCATAATTCACAACAGCATTATCAAACTTGTGTTATATGTATAATATGATGTGAGTGATGATGCGGAACAACCATTGTAAGTTTGATTAAATCCATTTAGGAACAACTGAGATATAATAACAAGAGCTGTCGGAGGACAGCAACGCTCGACTATTCAACAGCCTTGTCAATTAAATGAATACAAAAGGCGAAAAAGGGGCATAATTTTGTAAAAATGCAAAATAGGGTTATCAGCTCATGACAGTGAACAAGTGTGTGAAGTTTCAATCCATTTCCATAAGTGGGTACTGAGATACCAGCTTACATATAAGAATTTAACCAAAAAGGACATAATCTGATAAAAATGCAAAGTAGAGTTATTGAACCTTTGCACTGCATGTCCTATCATGACAGTAAACAAGTGTGTGAAGTTTCAATCCTTTCCCATTAGTGGATACTGAGATACCAGCTTACAATGTAAGCCTTACATACAAAAACAACCGACAAGAGCTGTCTGTAAGACAGCGCACTCCACTATTCGGGGATTTGACAGTAAAATGAATACATATCTGAATAAGAGACCTCTACTATAAAAGGAAGATACACCAAGGGGCATAATTCCATCAAATACACAAATTAGAGTTATTAGGATTGTTACAACAAATGCAGATGATGATGGTAAAGATATATTTTGAGTTTCAAGTCATTATCTTATATAGTACCAAAGTTATGTCCAGATAACAGTTTGTTAAAAAAATTTAAGTATTAAAGGGGCATAATTTGGTCAACAGTACAAATCAGAGTTATGGGGATTGTTACCACACATGCAGATGATTGTGATAAAGATACATTTTAAGTTTCAAGTCTTTATCTTATATTGCATTAAAGTAATATCCAGAAAGCAAAGATTGCAAAAAAAGTTTAAGTACAAAAGGGGTATAATTCTGTCAAAAATACAATTCGAGTTATGGGGTATATAACTACACATGCAGATGATGATTATAAACAGATGTTTTTAATTTCAAGTCATTATCTTTTAAAGTACCAAAGATATGTCTATTAATAAAGGTTTCGAAAAAAAATTAACACATACATGTCAAGTTTTCCAGATAGTCCGGGAGTTTCCCGGATTCAGAACCAATTTCCCGGACGTACGGAAAACTTAAATATCTCCCGGAAAATCATTTTTCCATAATAAACATACCTTTAGTGTAATTTTGGACAGATGCCAGCCTTAGCCAGACAGTTTTTACATTCCAGTGGCCAAAATTCCAAGCATCAAATATTAAATCACTAATTACACTCTGTGGCTGACATAATTTATCACTCTATCGATAAAAGTTTAACAAGGTCACGCTCTGATGACATCAGTACACGGGTGTATGTATGGGCTATTTTTAGATTGTGTTAATTGGCGAGTTTACATAATGTCATGATATGGAAATTTTAGATGGGAAAAGATATGAATACATTTGAAATCGAGTAGATAAATTGGAGTGATGGGAATCATTACCACCAATGGCAGAAGTATCAACAACTTGAAATAGGTTTAAACATTTTTAAAAGCTATGGTTTTGTATTTTTGTTTTCATTTTTATTGAGTAAAAACACTAACTCTAATTTTTTAAAACTATATAAAGTCAAAATGGTGAAATAGGTTCATTTCCAATCTATTTTAGCTACTGCTCGTGGGCTAAAATTCTAGGAATGCCAAAAAGACTGCAGATTATTCACTGGATACTATTCTCCTCAGCTTATTAAAAGATGATAATTGAATAAATTTAAATCAATACATTTTTGAAAAAAAATGTTTAAACCCTTACCCTGCTAAATTCTATCATGAACTTGCCCATCTTTCAATTTGGACAGTACCATTAACTGTTAAAAGAGGTGACTGATTGAATAGCATACAGTGCAGATCATGATCAGACTTCAGGTATGTGCAGGCTGATCATGATCTGCACTGGTTGCAAAAGCAGAATTAATAGTGTCCAGCATGATAAGGATAAAATGCAAATTACAACCCCTGAAACCATTGCACAAATCAATTAATCAAGTCAGAAAGGATATGGTTTAGATCTAATCTGTTTTACAGTTTTATGTTCGACCTACAATTTCCTAATAAATACAGGTCGATAAAACTCCTGGATTTTCAACTGATATCTCCTGGAATATTGTCCTGGGAACTTGACATGTATGTTAACATGAAAATAATTCAAAGTATAACTACTTTGTGACCTTGACCTTGGGTATAATGGGCCCAGCCCCTGCATATACTATGTTTGTATACTGGACAACGTTTATGAGAACTTACAGTAAGATATAAGCAAAAGCAACAAAGTTATGACAGAACAAGAGCTGTCTCCATAGGATGACACATGCCCCCGATGGCACTTTGAATGAATAGTTATTGCCGATTTTAGAGTTTAGGACCTTTGACCTGCGGAGCTGGGTCTTGCACTCGACACGTCGTCTTACTGTGTCACACATTCATGCGTAGTTATTTTAAAATCCATGCATGAATGACAAAGATATGGACAGGACACGCCCATCAATGCACTATCATGAAAAATGATCTTTAACGTCTAAGTGCGACCTTGACCTTTGAGCTACGGACCTGGGTCTTGCGTGCGACAAGTCGTCTTACTGTGGTACACATTCATGCCAAGTTATTTGAAAATCCATCCATGGATGACAAAGATATGGACAGGACACGACCATCAATGCACTATCCTTTAACGTCTAAGTGTGACCTTGACCTTTGAGCTACGGACCTAGGTCTTGCACGCGACACGTCGTCTTACTGTGGTACACATTCATGCCAAGTTATTTGAAAATCCATCCATGGATGACAAAGATATGGACAGGACACGACCATCAATGCACTATCCTTTAACGTCTAAGTGTGACCTTGACCTTTGAGCTACGGACCTAGGTCTTGCACGCGACACGTCGTCTTACTGTGGTACACATTCATGCCAAGTTATTTGAAAATCCATCGATCGATGACAAAGATATGGACCGGACACGCCCATCAATGCACTATCCTTTAATGTCTAAGTGTGACCTTGACCTTTGAGCTACGGACCTGGGTCTTGTGCGCGACACGTCGTCTTACTGTGGTACACATTCATGCCAAGTTATTTGAAAATCCATCCATCGATGACAAAGATATGGACCGGACATGAAAATTGCGGACAGACTGACAGACGGTTCAAAAACTATATGCCTCCCTTCGGGGGCATAAAAACAAAGGTTGCCAAAACCTTTCTTAAAAATAAGTATAAGACCTTGGTGACCTTGACCTTGGATAAAATGGGTCCAGTCCCTACACATACTTTGTATGCATACTGGACAATGTTTATGTGAAGTTACAGTAAGATATAAGCAATATTAACAAAGATATGACAGAAATAAAGGTTGCCGAAAAACTTTAACCTTAAAAATAACCCAAGTATAACACCTTGGTGACCTTGACCTTGGGTATAATGGGCCCAGTCCCTATACATACTTTGTTTGCATACTGGACAATGTTTATGTTAAGTTACAGTAAGATATAAGCAATAGTAACAAAGATATGACAGAAAAACAAAGGTTGCCGAAAAACTTTAACCTTAAAAATAACCAAAGTATAACAGCTTGGTGACCTTGACCTTGGGTATAATGGGCTCTACACATATATTGTTTGTATACTGAACAATGTTTAATTAAGTTACAGTAAGATATAAGCAATAGTAACAAAGATATGACAGAAAAACAAAGGTTGCCGAATGCCGAAAAACTTGAACCAAGAAGGGTCACGCCGACACCGGGGCGAGTAGTATAGCCCCCCTATTCTCCGAATAGTGGAGCTAGAAACTGCTTAGTCGAAAAAGGGGCATAATTTTGAAAAATGCAAAGTAGAGTTATGGGACTTGCACAGTGCATGTCAGATCATGACAGTGAACAAGTGTGTGAAGTTTCAATCCATTTCCATTAGTAGATACTGAGATACCAGCTTACAGACGAAAACTTAACCAAAAAAGTCAAAAAAGGGGCATAATTTTGAAAAAATGCAAAGAGTTATGGGTTTTGCATAGTGCATTTCAGATCATAACAGTGAACAAGTGTGTGAAGTTTCAATCTGTTCCCATTAGTAAGTACTGAGATACCAGCTTACATACAAAACCATAACCCAAAATTTGTAAGTCGAAAAAGGGGCATAATTTTGTAAAAAAGCCAAATAGAGTTGTGGAACCTGTGCAATGTAAGTCAGTTTATCACAGTGAATAAGTTTGTGAAGTTTCAATCCATTCTCACAAGTACTTACTGAGATACCAGCTTACATACAGAAACAACCAAATCGGGACGCGGATGCACGGGCGAGTCCAATAGCTCTACTGTTCTTTGAATAGTCAAGCTAAAAAGGGGCATAATTTTGAAATTGCAACACAGAGTTAAGGAATCTGTACAATGCATATTACCTCATGACAATGGACAACTGAGTGAAGTTTCAATCCATTCCTATACCGTTAAGTTGGTACTGAAATACCAGCTTGCATACAAAAACTTAACCGAAAATTTCTAAGTCAAAAAAGGGGCATAATTTTGTAAAAATGCAAAGTAGAGATATGGAACCTGTGCAGTAAATGTCAGATCATCACAGTGAACAATGTGTGAAGTTTCAATCCATTCCTATTAATGGGTACTGAGATACCAGCTTACATACAAAACCTCAACCAAAAATTTCTAAGTCGAAAAAGGGGCAAAATTTTGTAACAAAGCAAAATAGAGTTAAGGAGTCTGTGCAATGCATGTCAGATCATCACAGTGAACAAGCGTGTGAAGTTTCAATCCATTCCCACAAGTGGTTACTGAGACACCAGCTTACATACAAAAACGTAACCAAATCGGGACGCCAACACATGGGCGAGTCCAATAGCTCTACCTATTCTTTGAATAGTCGAGCTAAAAAGCATAAAAATTAAACTGAAATTCTAAGTAAAAAGGGGATATAACTCATAAAATATTTGCACCAGAGTTACTGACCTTGTGTCATACGATGAGGATGATGATCTGGAAAAACTAATTTAAGTTTGGAGTTTCCACTTTTTCAATTTTAATCATATTCATTAAGTTATGCCCAAGATATAGCGAAAGTGCACCTCAATTAACCTGAAATTCTAAGTAAACGGGACATGATTCATGAAACATTGATGCAAGTGTTACTACTGTTTGCAGATCAAATTGCCCTTTCAACTTTTTTGAAACCAATAGAGTTGTATGTTTACGTCACAAAAATGGTGAAGCTGAAGCTATTTTTGGAGTAATCCGGACTGCATTAAAATTATTCATTCACCTTCTCATGAAAGAGTTGAATGTGTCCTTTTTTTTTTGTCTTTACATCACACAAAGCGCGGGCACTGACTATCTGTGAAATGTCAAGTCCAGTATCCACCGTACTTGCATACATTCATTGTAAAGTACAATAAGGCGACAATGTTGTTTTAAAAGTAGAATACAGAATATTTCAACTACATCCAAATGGAAACAGCGTTTTTTGTTTGTTATGACAATTATTATCCACAAAATTTCCCACAACGCAAGGTAGATCTACTGTATCATCGTAGCTTAACTATCATAAATATAACTCCATTTTAGATCTAGTTTTTTATTTTACCTTTTTTTGGTGGGGTTTACGTGTATGTGTATTTATCTACTATTTATTTGAAGTCGTTTAAACACTATTTCAGTTATTTACAAACCTTTCTTCTTTCATGGAAAGAAAGAACGAGTTATAAACTCATGAAAGTCAAAATAATTCGGCGTTTATTTCATTTTATATTTGTGACGGTCAATCTAAAAGGATCAAAATAATTGAGGATAAATCACAGTACACCGTCATTATTGGTTTTATCGCTTACGCATATGTGTAACGTTAATTGTGTTTAGTAGGTTTAAATCTCCAGATATTTTGAATTTTGGGGAATTATAATAATTCTTACATAAATTAATGAGGAATTGAAGCCCCATTTGATACATGTAAGTTCTATTTGAATTAATATTTGCAAGAAAATCAGCATTTAAACCGAAATCGGCAGCGATGACAATTTCTTCTGAGTGAAGAAAAATAACTAGGATCGCGCCAAATAAGTTAAGACTACGATTCACATATTCCGTAAGAAATTACCGATTTTTTCAGCTAAAGAGACATGGTCGCTTCAGGGTACTGAACTTTAATAATGCCCTTTAAACAATGATGAGCGAATCCAACAACTCGACCACGAGTCCGTCACATTTCATAATTATTGTGAAAAAGGTACTGAAATTTAGGCTGAAAATGTCTGTACACAAAGTATAAGAGGGTGTCTTTTTTCACATTCACGCGACCTAAATGTAGCTTGCAGTGTGGCAAGATTAATTTAAATTTAAAATGAAGATATTATATATGTTGCATTCCTGTTAAACACTCGTTCCAACAGTATTTAAATCAGCATTTTATTTTGTAAAATTCTCGGACATGCAGCCAATGTAAACAGATTTATTTAGCGTGTTTTTACTTGTATCGTAAAAAATACTATAATTGGGCGGAGTTACCTGTACAGACGATATCCAAAAATAGCTTCAGTATCGCTGCTTTATTGATGTAAACATAAAAGTCTATCGCTTTAAAAAAAAGGCAAGAGGGCAATTTGATATGCAAACAGTAGTATGACGCTTGTATCATATGATGTGCGTAATGATGTAACCTCTATTTTAAGTTTGAATCAAATCCAGTTGGTAATAACAGAGATAAAGAGAAAGTGCATCAAAACGTTAACCTGAAATTTTAAGCAAAAAAAGGGGGATAATTAAAAAAATATTGTGCAAGAGTCATTGTCCTTGTGTCATATGATGCGATATAATGTGGTACAACTGTTTAAAATTTGAATCAAATCTGTTTGGTGATAACAGAGGGTGAAAGTGCATAAAAACTGTAACCTGAAGTTTTAAGTAAAAAGGGGGTAACTCATAAAATATAGGTGTCACAGTTATGGTCCTTGTGTCAAATGATGTAGACGATGATGATGAACAATTATTTTAAATTTGAATCAAATCTCTTCTGATATAACAGATATAGTGAAAATGCATCAAAATTAACATAAAATTCTAAGTAAAAATGGGACATACTTCATCAAAAATTGGTGCCAGAGTTATAGACCTTGTGTCATATTATTAAGGTGATGATGTGGAACAATTATTTTAAGTTTGAATAAAATCTATTCAGAAATAACTGAGATAGTGAAAGTGCACCACAACTTTTAACCTGAAATTCTCAGTAAAAAGGGGGATAATTCATTAAATATTGGTGCCAGAGTTATGACCCTTGTGCCATATGATGTGGGTGATGATGAGGAATACCTATTCTAAGTTTGAAGCAAATCCATCAATTAATAACTAAGATAAAGAGAAAGTGCATCAAAACTTTAACCGAGGTAGTGGGGACGCGAAAAGACACTGACGCCGGTCGAGTAGGATAGCTCTCCATACTTCGTATAGTCGAGCTGAAAAGCAAACAATTTCAAAGCAAAACTTTATCAATTTTGTTACCTTCCTAGTGTGCTGGTGCCATTTCTTCTCCCCCCGAAAAACGTTCTCTTCATTGTTCCCCTCTTCATGCTCTTTTTTCCTCGGATAGCAGTGGCTATTTAAGTAGTGTGAAAAGATGTCATGTGGTTACCACTTTACACTCCACCAGCGACCAATTCGAGATTACATTTCGACCAAACATGGTAACGATGATGTTTGCTAATGTCGTACTTCATAGGCCCTGAAATAAAACCAGAACTTTTCCATCAAGCAAATAATTTTAACCAAATTTCATTTCTAACATATTATTTAATACGATATAAAGGACACATTTTTTAAAAAAAATTATACATATGAAACTGACACAGATGAATCAAACCGAATCTGCTATTAGTAGGCTTGGTTGCCATCTATGCTTTAAAAAAGATCTACTGTTGAAAAGTGAAGTCTCAGGAAAAGCAGCATGACATCCAAATTCATCTAAATTGAAACCCTAAATAACGAATTCAAGCCTCAAAAAGCAAACATTTTCAAAGCAAAACTTTTTTATCAATTTTGTTACCTTCCTAGTGTCCTGGCGCCATTTCTTCTTCCACGAAAATCACCTCTTTTTCGACTAGTGAAAAGATGTCATGTTATTACCACTTTACACTCCAACCAGCGACCAATTCGAGATTGCATTTCAACCAAACTTGGTAACAATGATGTCTGCTAATGTCGTGCTTCATAGGCCCTGAAATAAAACCAGAACTTTTCCATATACGGGTCTAGTAAAGTGGTATATTTACAAATAATCTATAAATTTACAGGTCAAGCGTTTGAAACCGCTAAAATCATATTTAGTCTCAGGAAAAGCAGCACGACATCAAAATTCGTCTAAGGTACAAATCTAATTGAAAATGAAAACCTAAACATCGAATTAAAGCATCAAAAAGCAAACATTTTCAAACCAAAACTTTTACCAATTTTGTTACCTTTCTAGTGTCCTGGTGCCATTTCTTCTCCCGCGAAAATCGCTCTCATCTTTGTTCCCCTCTTCGCGCTCTTTTTCGACTGGCGCGAAAGATGTCATGTGATTACCATCAGCGACCAGTGGGAGATTACATTTCAACCAGAACAACGAATGCCGTGCTTCATAGATCCTGAAATAAAACCAGATCTTTTCCATAACGCAAAAAAAATTAACCAAATTTCATTTCTAACATAAGATTAAATAGATGTCAAAAGGACAGTGTAATAACCATTTATTATCTTTAGCCAAAGAAGTATAAAATACATTTTTATAGCTCTTTGCTTTAGCACATGAAAACTGACAAAGAGGAATCAAACGATATTATCAGTGATTTACGTTTGGTTGCCGCGATCTACTGTCCCGGGAAAAGCAGCATGATATTTTAATTCGTATAATGTTATTAAAATGAAACCCAAAACATCGAATTCAAGCCAAAAAAAATATCAATTTTGTTACCTTCCCAGTGTTCTGGCGCCATTTTTCTGCTTGGAAATCGTCTCTCTTTTCTGTTCCCGTCTTTATCCTTGGACTGCAGCGACTTGACTGAATAGTTAGCTGGCGTGGAAGATTGTGTCACGTGATTCGCACTTTGCGCTCCACCAACGACCAATACAAAAACACTAGACGTTATCTGCTACAGAACGATTACATTTCAACCGAAACATGGCAACTATAAAAAGAACAGACGTAGAGAGCGCTACATTTTCTGCTCCTGAGCTCTCGCCGCGTGCACGTCGCGGAGCAGGCATGCGGCTCTACCGGAAGTGGTCATAATTATATTGAGAACAGCCGGTAGAGTCACAACAAAGGGCGAGGGCAGTGGCCCTAAGAAGGATTGTTTTACCATCTCCTTGTATTGTCATCTTCCACGCTGAACGCTGAGATTGGTACTCCGCAAGGACTACGAGGGACAGCATGACAAGACGCCCGCTGACGCTCTAGGATGGACAGTGAAGGTGCAAATATTCTCGCTCATATGGGACTCCCGGCAGCGAGTATAAATAAAACTACACAACAACAAAAAAAAGCGCTACATAAAACCCTCTTGTAGTTCTAAGAAATGTTACAAATTCTACGAAACTGACGCGTCTTGTCTTCGTCCACGGTTTTTTTTTTGCCGTTTTGTGGAATGTAAATGAAACCTAACACATAAAACAAGTAAAGTCATAGAATAGTTTTTCTCCAATAAACCGACATACAAACCAGAAAAATACGTACGAACATTTTTTTGGAAAAAATTACACTTCTATTTTTACAGAAGTCTTTATCATGAATAACATTCCTTACATTTACCATGTATAAAGCTAAATTAAATTCTAATATAACACGATTGTTCGTTCACTTAAAAAAGAAGGAAGCTAAAAGTGTGGTATATTCAGCAATAAACAACGGTGCAGAGAACATCGTGATGTCAAATATCCATGTAACATCCAATGCACCATTAAACAGATGAATACATTTCAGGGTAGTTTTTGTGATCTTTTTTAAATACAATGCTTTCTCGTGGTTTATCGTTTGTACCATCGTCCATTGCCACTTTTGTTCAATCCGTGCACATCTGAGCTGTTGTAAATCAGACGATAAATAATGCGAAACTCTTCAAATATTTTAAAAGAAAACTTAATGTGTTCCAGTTTATGGCGGTAACGCATAGTAAACTGGTTCTCACAGAGTTTAAGACCAAACATAGAATAAAATCAAGTTAAAAAAAAAATCTTTTTTTTTTTCTTTTTGATTGCGATCTTCGTGAAATTTCCCCATTGTACACCCATGTTATGTAACCAAATATGTTTTATCGTAAATTCGGCAATTAAAATTAACTAATTCAGTCAATAACGAAAACAGTTTCTCCATCTATCAAAGTGTGATACTTACAGTCCATATTGATTTCCTTTGATATGGCTGACTTTATGTGTATCAATCCCTAATGAACATTGTGACCACAAAGGCGAAGTATTCCAGGGACCAGAACACTCGATTGTCTGCGATTGTTTATGTAAGTAAAATCACGATCATTATGAGAAAAACGTGCATTTCCCCCGAAGTTGCCAGAGGATAGTGTACGTCGAATGCGACGTTTGAAACTTTGCTTGTTTGTGGTTTAACTCCGTTTTTCAATAGTAACTCGGTTGTGTAACGGCTGGCAGTTAACCTAACATGTGTACCTGGATTCTATACCAGTAAAAACCTGTTCTACAAAAGTAACTGCCAACTTTTCCACATGAATGAAAGGTGGAGGACAAATGGTTTCACGGGCACGTTGTCAACATAAAGTATTGAGTATTGTATTAGAAGCTGTTTATATTGTTATAAAGGATGCTATGTGTCCAAGAGTTCTACAAAGAATACGGACAGGAGATATTAGCCTGTAATTGCAGGAATTGTCCGATCACCTTTCTTGTAGACCGGAACAACATATTTGCATTCTCCCAAATTAGTGATAGTTCTACTGAGTCAAGTGATTTCTTAGACGGGAATATGCAGAATGTGAGATAGTTCAGCTGAGAGAGTTTCAGTAAGAATGATCTCCGGGTCAGATTTTGACTGGGCAGGTAGCGGAAACCCAGCTCTCGCCCCCACACTCGGGCAAAATATCTCTCTGAATATATCTGTAACACCTCAATATATGTGCTGAATTTATATTGGACAGTAAAAATATGAGTAACAAGAAACTATGTGATGTGGTTTTCCAGTTTCATTTGAAGTGTAGAATCGCGGAACATGTAACAATTCGAGTAGCAGTTACAGGTAGGTGAACACCCTGTCTCGGCCACCAACCGGAACCTACAACCTGATTGGCCAACGTTTTATAACGGTATATATACACAATAAACCCGTTTTCCTGTGTAGACTACAAATCACTTCAAATTATATGCCGTGACATTTATATAACACGTCAAACTTTCAATAACAATAAGAATAATGTTCAGGGTTAATCATTATTGTGCATGAAGTTAAATAAATACTTAGTGGATTTTTAAAATGCAAACTAGTCCATCAGCTGTACAGTTTCCGGCGAGATACCAAGATACTGTCAACAAAACATCCTTTTTTATTCTTTTTCAAGCTTTTGATTATGATATCTAAGTTTAGGGCTCGCAGACACTCTTCATCTTTTACCAGACAATTGTACAAAAATGTATACGTTTTTTTTTTTGCGTGAGTGAGTGAAATAAAAGAGACCACAACATCATATATGACCTTAAATATATTAAAAGATTCTGTAACAGTATTATATTGGAAACATTTTATATGAAATATGTACCGTAACAGTCAAAAGATTCGGCAAAACACAACTAACGGAAGAGGTAATTTTAGTGACCCTATTTTCTACCCCCACCGCTCGAAATTAACAGAATGTTTTCGGATGCACGGGAAATAATTATTGTCCGACACGAAATGGACGCGTTTCTTTCCCGCCAAAATTTTATTAGCATATGGATCTGCAATGATTTTATTTCAACTTCTTTCAGGTTCGCCTAAGTAATTTCTGTGCGATTTTGACATAGAAGAGATTGCTTAGCAAAAGTGATACAAATGGCGCTTATAAATTGTTATTTCAGGTAAATAATGAATATCTACAAAGTTTAAACGGCGTGGGGATAATGCTGTTTGGCGTATAGAAAATCAGCAGCTTTGTAATAACAATCGGTACAGTTTTAGATTTTGGTACCAACAACTAATTAATATCCTATATTTAATATGTGTCTTGTTATTCAGTGTTATAACGACATCCGTTCCGTGCACACACAACGTCTATGTTAAACAGCTACGTCGCCGAAAAAAGGTTGAATTGAAAAAAACATAAAAAAATGCCCGAGAAATATCACTATTTTAAATATTGAAAACTATAAGATTCTTTCACTAGTTGTAGGTGCAGATGGGAATTTCCGGCCTCGAGGGTAATTGTTTAGGCGGTAACGAGGTTCCTACCGAGTTACCGCCTAAACAGTTACACGAGAGCCGGATATTCCTATCTGAACCTATAACAAGTGACAGAATCTTTTTCTTGCATACCGATATCAAGAAATAATATTTAAAAAAATCAATCGAATGGCTTTCTTTTTTAGAACTATTTCTTATAGAAGCGTATTTAAACAAAGCGCGGGAAACCAACGTCCGTAAACAGGAAAGACGTCATGACGTTTCAAAGACAACAATGTTTAGTTCCGGTTTTGTTTTATCAGTTGCAGCGTAACGTTGAGTTTTTGATAAAACAACGTGTTTTGAATCGGGAAATATATCATCAGGAACAAAGAGGAACTGTCAAGGTATTGGATTTTTATTCCGTTTTTTGAAATAAAACATTTACTACATAAATCTTCTAAATATATGTAGTTCGTAATACGTCATTTAACACACGAGAGTCATCTTAAGATGGATTTTTCCAGCACCGGTAAAAATAACGGACATCCCCGTCTGGTATGCAAGAAATTATTGTATTTACCTTGTTTCAAGCTTACGAAGGTTAGAATGCGTTGACAGCATTCTCTGTGCCATATGAACTTAGAAATTGTAGTCAGATAGAAATAAAATGAAATAAATCAATTACCGAAAGAGAGTAATTTAACCAACCTGCTCTGCAGCTAAATATTCCACTTGGACACGCCCCTCCGTCCACTCCCACACAAATTATCTTTGAAACTTATTGATGAATGTTCGCAAAACATGGCAAGGGACATCCCTGCAAAAGGCTTTTATTAGTTGTGAAGTCAGGCAAGCGACTAGGGGCCATCACCAGAATGCTTTTATATTCGTTACAAAATTATAAAACATTAAAATTTTATCTTTGATTTGTATAGATCTATAAATGTATCATTTATTTCGTGATATTTTGACTTACATCTTGCGCTATGCTGTTTTAATTCAGGGTAATCTGCTGATTAAACTCTTCAATATTTCGTTTTCCGTCGATTAGTATAGCTGATATATAAACAGAAACGGCAACCGAGCCAAAGCTTTTTTCTATATAGTTACCTAGATTTTTTTTATCTGTTGCCGGATTGATCGTCAAAAAGCGACTTTTTTCTGGAAACTGCAACACAGTTTTGCATTTCTTAAATTCGCACTGTTAGGATACAAGTGCATTGTGAACTGCTGAAACAGTTATATAATGTAGACTTTATTCAGATTACAGCATTCTCGTTCAAAACACAAGGATTGTCATATATGTACAAATCTTAAAACTTGGGAGTAACAACCCGTGCAGGTGATGCCCTCTCGATCAAACGTGCCGCCATGCAAATTGGTCGCATAGAAACCATTGCAGAGTACGCCAAGTGTTGACAGACAGTCACAATGCGAGGGGAACTTTCTTACAGCCAAACGTAAATGACAAAGTAAATTTTATTTACCGTCGCTTTGTGAAACAATGAACATAAGCACTGTAGCGCTTTTGAGCGACTCTATTAACAGTTGAAGCGAATTATACCTTACTCCCAGCAATTTGCTGGTACCAATTTACAGTTGGGTCGGCTGAGGCAATAGCGATGAAGTATCTTGCGACACAGGCATCGGACTTGGGACGTTCACCTCCGTTGGAAAGCATCTTAGCCCTCTCGACCAGTGTGTCCAAAGTAACCAGGAAGGTGCACTTTTTTCTGCAAATCGTGTATTTTGACGAACCATCCGAGTGTTTGACAGCCGCTTATTTCCAAGTGACTAAATATGTGAAAATCAAAGCGCTGAAAGCACAGGAAGGTTGAAACCCGCATTTGATCGGCAGTAAACCACTCCGCTATAACAGTTCAAGTCACGTCCGCGAAACAGTATAACATTCAAACCGTTTGGGCGAATAATCACCTATATAGCGTCTGTCTATAGTAAATCGCTATCCACCCAAATTTGTACATCAACTTGATAAATAGTTAATATGTAATAGTAAAACGTGAATTTCACATATTATTGCTGGAATGTTTTGCTGAAATTTTGAGAGTTGATGTTGTCTTACACATGTATCAATAAATACAGGTGCGTGTAAAATAGTCAAGAAGGAAGGTAAAAGTGGCAGAGGCCAGTTTGGCCCGTATACGTTGGTAGATGTACTTTAAAGGCATTTATATATGAAAGTGATTATGATGTTTATAGAACTAAAGATTCCTGCGTAGGAGTAATTATTGTGTAAAATAAATATATGCCTGAATCGATTTTCATAGTCCATGTAGACGGCTTACCTGACGTAACTAAGTCAGACGAAATGGAAACGGTCATCCAGCCATCCAGATCCAGCTCAAATTTGTGGAAAAAGTAAACTGTTATGAGCCACTTTTCTTCCCGCCATTATTTTCGTCTGGTTACATTCTTTAAAAATATACTTATGTTTTAGGTCAGCCATTCGAAGATAATATGTTACAGGTCACGCAAAGTGTGCATTTTGGTCCATTTTCACCTCAAAAGTTAGTGCCCTTAAACCGGGGTTTTACTTGTTTTTATCATAGAAGCAACGGAAAAGGCAGGCTGAAAATGTAATACGATGAAGTGCTAAGTATATGCAATACATCCGCTTAAAACTTCTCTGGAATTTCACAATATTGGATTTTTTTATGATTTTTTTTTTCGCACTGGTATCAGCGCAAATTTGTAGAATTTTCAAATTTACTGTCCCTTGCCCCCAAATAGCGTGGTTTTCGCAGTGAATATGCTTGCTGCTGCGGTGCCGTATGTGTTGTGTTCTTTAAGTACACTGCTTGGTGATGTTTGATGTTTCTTTGATTCAATGATTCATTTACAAGTGGTTTCTGAAGATATTTAATTGCACCCAGTTATAGCTAGGTATGCCCCTTTAACATTTAACAGTTGTTACTTTACGCTAAGTCTACAGAAAATGCTATTTTTAAACTTCCAGTGTGTCATAGTTTCTCTTTCGATTTTCTTAAGATATACACAACTAAAAAGCTTTCTGAGCTTTTCAAAGATGTATACTTTAATATATTTTCTTTTATCATGTGCATTGAAACAATTGTTAAACATAACCAGAAACTTTTTACATAGAAATTATGTAGAGAAGCGGTCGGTATACCCATAAATAATCAATAAAAGTAGTGTGTAAATAGAACGGCAGATTAATCTGTTTCAGTGAAAACTGTCATATTAATATTCATGCAGTATGAAGAATACGGTAGTAATAGGTTTCACCGCTTTGCGGATTCAATCTAAAAATGAGACAGTTTTTAGTTTGAATAGGACAGTGTATGGCTTTTGTAATATTTTTCACTAGGAACCATGAAATCGCTGTTGCAGATCGTGGAACAAAGCCCTAACAGTAATAGGAACACTCTCAGCGCTGTCGGCGGGAAAGTGCAAAAGTACTTTAACAATGCTAATAAATTTTATCACGACATTAAATATCTAATTCAAGATTACATGCAGTGGTTGCCAAAGTATATGGTTAAACTGATGGGACACTTACTAGTTGTTAAAGACCTGATGTTGAAGCCCGTACAAATTCTTCTGTGCATTTTTGTATGCCGAGATGTAGATTTTTAATCCATTACAGTCTCTTGCATTAAGCAAATGAGTTTAATGTTCAGACATCAATCTGACGACTACTATCCTTCACTGCAATATTCCCTAAATTTTAGTTTTGGTGTAGATTGTCACAGCTCAGATTTTTTACTTGTGAAAGGATAAATGGAATTGCCTACAATAACAAATTTGTCTACATTTATTTCCACCTTTATTTTCACCTATAAATTAAAGTTAAACCCACCAAAAGTAATATGCTTTGCATAAATCCAAATCAAGCTTATTAATGGAGAGCAGCAGTGTAGTGGATAAGACTGTGGTCACTCAACCCTACAGTAGCAGGTGTAAAACACATCAGAACACCATACCATTTTCCCCACATTAATGTTCCTTTGGTATGGAGAGAGGTTACAGCTAGCATACTGATAACCATTTCTCACTATAAAACAAGACAAAAACAATATTTATAAAATATTTATTTTCTAGGAAACCTTTTTGGCACTAATCGCATTCTTTATAAAATCTACACAGCACTACAAATCTAGAGGTTGTGAATTTTCCTAGGCACATTCTGCATGACACAATTACAGCAGATAGTATGTGTTATCCACCCTACATTTGTGTAAACATACTTATATCAGCCATAGAAGATGTTCCAAATTCAGAAACTTCCCTCGTTCTTTAGCATACCAGATGTAAAACACTCATATGCAGGTCTGTTATCAGTATGTAAGTTACTTTTAGTTAAAGGCGTGCACATCAAACTCATGACTCCTAATATCACAGTCAGTATAACCACTGTATCCTCCACCTCTTATTCATGTGGGGAAGCTGTTAGAGGTTTTGCGGAAAACTATCAATGTACACAAGTACACAATTTAGATCTAAGGCTAACAGACTGCCATTTCAAAACTGATACACCAATACAAAATCAGGTTAGACCCATAGGAACAAATATCTAAAAATAGATGTGTAATCACTGTTCTTCTGGCGGTGGATCAAATCCAACGGGATCATGAGAACTGTTTTTATTTAAGATTGCAAGAAATTTAAATCTTTCTCCCATTTCTTCTGGACTAGTTAACATTTTAAAAGCAGATATGAGGTCTTTCCTTCCTTCAGCATCAGCTTTCTCATATAATATCTGAAAATGAGAAAGGATTCATATAAAAATAATGAAAGCATTTTAAATATATTTGGGGGAAACTAATTTTTCATTAAAGCTTACAGAAGCAATCAATATTATCAACTGAAAAAAATACTTGTAAGCTTGTCCATTGAAAAGTATGGCCTCTAGAGAGGTCACAAGGTTTTTCTATTTTTAGACCTATTGACCTAGTTTTGGACCGCATGTGACCCAGTTTCAAATCTGACCTAGATATCACCAAGATGAACATTCTGACCAACTTTCATAAAGATCCAATGAAAAATGTGACCTCTAGAGTGGTCACAAGCAAAAGTTTACGGATGCAAGGACGGATGGAAGGACGCTGCGCGATCACAAAAGCTCACCGTGTCACTTTGTGACATGTGAGCTAAAAATGTTGAAAAAGGGGCAAAACTTTGTGAAAAAGCAAAATAGAATTATGGAATTAATGCATTTCAAGTCAGATCATCAGAGTGAATAAGTGTGTGAAGTTTCCGTCCTTTCCAAATCATGGATACCGTGGTAATTTTTACAATATACCTTTAATCTGTAGGCTATACCCAACTGCTGTAAGAAATGTGACTGTGTTACAGGTCCAAATGATTTCACTGAAACAGAAAATTGACACTTAAAAGCTGATGCATTGTTATATAATATAGGATTTTTACATTGTTCAGATTTCTTTCAAGTCTGTTATCCATCTTTAAAGTACAAGTTTTTTCAAGTTTAAAGATATACTGATAGCCGAGAACATGGAAACATATTATTTGTGGTTAATGTTAACCTTTACTGGAGGAGGAAGACCTAAATCATTCCTCAAGATATCACTGCAGGCATGGTGGAGAAATACCTAAATGATTCCTCCTGATATCACTTCAGGTGTGTTGGAGTAGACATAAATCATTCCTCCTGATATCATTTTAGGTGTGTTGGAGTAGACATAAATCATTCCTCCTGATATCATTTTAGGTGTGTTGGAGTAGACATAAATCATTCCTCCTGATATCATTTTAGGTGTGTTGGAGTAGACATAAATCATTCCTCCTGATATCATTTTAGGTGTGTTGGAGTAGACATAAATCATTCCTCCTGATATCATTTTAGGTGTGTTGGAGTAGACATAAATCATTCCTCCTGATATCATTTTAGGTGTGTTGGAGTAGACATAAATCATTTCTCCTGATAATGCATACATTGACTACTTTTATGACTAGCAGCCTTTTTTGTAGAAAAAGGATATATCCCTTCCATATGCCTGTTCCTTACAAAAGTATGTTTCATCTAGAAAGCAGTTTACTTGCCAATGCCTTTACATAAAATTGTTGTAAGCTATTCTTCAAGATCAATAAGAAACAATGGTTTTCTATTCTGTTCTCAATGCTTCCTTGCTAGTCTCTTGCAAACAGTAACCAACCTATTTTGAGGGAAACTCTTAACTTACCATTGTCCCCTGCCTGTTTCCTGAGGTAGGAAAAGTCTACATCTGCTGTGAGATCTGCAGAACCAGGGTCAACCAGAACATCATGCAACTGGTGGTCTCGAAATCCCTAAAAGGTATCAAAATCTTTTTGTTAAATATAATAATTCTATATATGAGAAATTAGTATGGCAAAGGCATAATAGACATAGTTCTGAAAATAAGAGGGCCACGATGGCCCTTGATTGCTACCCAGAGTTTCAGGGCTTAAACAAGCTAGAGTGTGCAACTCTGGAAGAGAATCATAATACATGTACTAAGAGGAACATTATATGCTCCAAGTGTCAAAAGTTCAAGAAGTATCAGTTGACATAAACTAGAGCTGTCACAGGAGTGATGAATTATACCCCCACAATATGGCCTTGTCACAGAAGTAAGTCAATGTCAAAGTCATCAATAGGGGTCATCTGCTGGTCATTATCAACCTCCCTTTTAAGTTTCATGATCCTAGGCCAAAGCATTCTCAAGTTAATGTCCGGAAATGATTTAAATGCTCTGGGTCACTGTGACCTTGACCTTTGATCTACTGACCTCCAAATCAATAGGTGTCATCTTCTGGTCATGGTCAACCTTCCTATCAACTTTCATGATCCTAGGCCCAAGCATTCTCAAGTTATCATCCGGAAATGGTTCAACTGTTCTGGGTCACTGTGACCTTGACCTTTGATCTACTGACTTCAAAATCAATACTGGTCATCTGCTGGTCATGAACACCCTCCCTATTAACTTTCATGATATATGCCCAAGTCTTCTCAAGTTATCATCCGGAAACTGTTTAACTGTTCCAGGTCATTGTGGCCTTGACCCTTGACCTACTGACCTCAAAGTTGAACCTGACCTGTAATTCATGATGTTACACCTGTGTACCAAAATCTATGATCCTAGGCCCAAGCATCATCCCGAAACTGTTTAACTGTTCCAGGTCATTTTGACCTTGACCTTTGATCTACTGACTTCAAAGTCAAAACTTACCTGTATTTTATGATGTTACACCTGTGTATCAAAATTTATGATCCTTGGCCTAAGCGTTCTCAAGTTATCATCCGGAAACCGTTTAACTGTTCCAAGCCATTGTGACCTTGACCTTTGACCTACTGACCTCAAAGTCGAACTTGACCTAAATTTTATAATGTTACACCAGTTTACCAACTATTTAAATCTGTCAATTCTTCATGAGTTATTGTCCGGAAAACATGAAAACCAATGGACTGACAGACCGGCCGACAAGCTCACTCCTAAATACCCTCCCCTCAAAACTTTGTTTTGTGGGGGTATAATTAGTGCGACAGATGAAAAACAGCTCAAACACTTTATGCTTTTCAGGTCTTTACAACTGTGTGGAAAAAATACACAGAGAACATTGGAGCAGGCTGATTGTAATTTTGAAGGTCTCTTAATAACAGTTGTTTGCACCGAGTGATCAGAGAGGAATTTCTATACTTAGCTCTAATGACCCCTAAAAGGGAGCCAGTTAGGCTTATTTGAACAAATTTGGGAACTGATCTTACAATGATGCTACAACATCAAACAGTTCATGAGAAGAAGTTATTTAAATTTAAAAAATATTTCTATTTTTAGCTCTTGTGGCCCCTAAAAGAGGTAAAGTGTCCCCATTTGAACAAATGGGAGAGGACCTTACAATGTTACAATGATGCAGTTT
Source organism: Mercenaria mercenaria (assembly GCF_021730395.1). Taxonomy (NCBI): domain Eukaryota; kingdom Metazoa; phylum Mollusca; class Bivalvia; order Venerida; family Veneridae; genus Mercenaria; species Mercenaria mercenaria. The sequence goes on along the minus strand of NC_069361.1, from coordinate 33,168,184 downwards.
CATCAAGTGGTACATTAGAAGAAACTGTTATATTAAAGTGGAATTATGCACATTTTTCAAGTAAAAATCTAGCTGAAATAGATGTGTGTGTAAAAAGGGCAGAGGAAATTATAGCTTTTAACCCAATATACCAAACTCTTCCTGTTACCAGTACAAAATAATAACTTTCCAAATATGACTTTTCTTATTTTGACTGGGGCAGTCTTTTTAAGAAAAGTCAAACTGTATGCAGGAGTTGCTTCCCTTCAACTTCAGAAATCTCTACCCATAGGTAAGGGAGATCACTGCGTAGAAGATTGAAGAAAAGAACTATTATTTTATTAGTCTGATTTCTTTATTTATAAAGCATCAACTTCAAATACTTCTGCGGCATTATCGTTAATTTAACAAATTTAAATGCATAGCAACCGAAAATTGCTTTTATAAAATATTCACAAAAAACACACTAAGATGCACATAATGCCACTTTAATGTCTAATATGAAGTCTAGCAGACCCTAAAAGGGGCCAAGCATCCACATTAATTGAATAAATTTGGGAGGTGACCTTAAAATTATGCTACAGATCAAGTTTAATGAAGTTCTATCTAGCAGTTCAAGGGAAATTGTTCAAAGTTTTTTTTATCTTTAGCTCTAATGACCCTAGAAGGAGTTAAGTGTCCCCATTGAACAAATTTTGGGAGAGGACCTTATAATGATGCTTCAGGCAAAATTTGACGAAGATTCATCAGTAGTTCAACAGATGAAGTTGTTCAAAAGTTTTTTATTTTATTTTGAGCTTGGTTGGCCCCTAAAAACGTCAAAGCTCTGAAAAGATTGATCAAACTTGATAGATGACCATCCCAAGCTGCTGCTACTGACCAGGTCTGGTGCTATTCTACACAGTAGTTCAGAGGAGATGTCATCTGAAGAAAAGTGTGGATGTAAGGAAGATGGATAGACTACAGACAGACAGACAGACAGACAGACAGACAGACAATGGACAGAATGTGTTGGCAATAACTCACCGAACCAAATTAGCCTAACATTTTGTATCTAAGATATCTTAACTGAATCCAAAATCCTCATGTTAAGAAATGATCTAACTCCTATTTTTTATGTCAAACGTATTGACAGTCCAGGGTTTATAAAGTTCACTGATGCAAAAATCATGCAACTGCCAGACACTACAAACTGTGTCCAAAAATAGGACAGATATATGTTTTAAACTTTTAAATAATTAAATACAGTAAAACCTATGTTAAGTAACCAAGGGAGTGACACAATGTAGTTGCTTAAGGCAGGTGGCTGCTTAACCTTTAGCCTGCTAAATTGCTATAACAAACTGGCCCATCTTTCACTTTAGACAATACCATTTATTATTCAAAGGGGTGTTCACTGAAAAATTACTGACTGAATAGCGAACAGTGCAGACCATGATCTGCCTGCACAGACGTGCAGGCTGATCTTGGTCTGCACTGGTCGCAAAGGCAGAATCTCTTGCCGCAAGCAGGCTAAAGGTTAAGAAAAGATCAAATTACAACAAATAGCCAGTTTGGGAAGTTAGCTGACTGGCTGTAAGTGGCCACTTTATACATGTGACTGCTTAGACAGGTTCAACTGTATTTAAATTTATGCACTATAACAATACAATCTTGGCCTGAGCTCATGTACTTCTTCCTATCTTACATTTTTTAACTTAATAAATATAATTATAAGAATTTTATAAACTTCCTTGCAGCACATTTAATCATAACACTTTTCCTGTTTCAGAATTTTACGTAATTGAGAGTACTTAAGAATAATCATTCGTTACTAATAGCAATTGTTTTAATTGAATATATGACATAGCAGGGTGACACATTTTTTTATGACTGAAAAAAAAAAAACACACACAAAAAAACAAGGGGAATTTCAGATCAAGTGACATGTTGACATAACAATATAAATAGCAAAGTTAACACTGAATCCTAAGGACTTTAACAGAATAAAAAACAATTATTTAAAGCTTTAATATAACATACAAATACCTGCATTGAAAGTATTCATTGATGCTTTGATTTATAATTCCTACATTTGCATACGGAAATATAACAGGATAGATAAGAAACATGATGTAAACTTTACATACACAGTGCACGAGACTAAATAAGGATTTGAAGCAAAAAAGGTTTATAACATTTATTTGAAATATTTATTAACAGGATTTACTTGAAATAAACAAGGACTAAATCAGTGTTTTAATAACCTTAATTTGAAATATAAAAGGACTTATTTGAAGTTGTAATAACCTTAATTTAAAGTAGACAAACATGCATGTTTTGCATACAGTGATGAAATTATTTCATTTTCTCATTATATTCACGCAGGAAAAAATGTCACACTGTTCAAGACACAAGGACAGTCAATCATGTACAAATCATTACACGTGGATTGATGAACCATGTCTGTGGTGTCCACTGGATAAAACGTGCCATTCCAAAAGTTCAACTACAAATATCTGTGTTGGTAAAAGTGTTGACCAGGAAGCTACATCTAATGACAAAAAGTTTGCGAATTTTTCATATGATGTTAACGAGGCTTACAAACTAGCACAGTTTTCCGCAATAGCCTATTCTGATGAACCAAAGAAATGTTTAATGGCACTATTTCCAAGAAGTGATTACACACTTTTCTATGTCTATTTAAAGGATTGTGATGATTATTTGTTTGATTATGAAAAACAATGTTTAGCATTTGCAACATTTTCACACAGGAACCAAGAAATTATTGTGGCATATCGTGGAACAAGGGGGGTAAAACAAATTATAGATCAAGTCCTTGCAAGCATAGGAACACCTTACAAGTCGTCTGCTGTTGGTGGAAAAGTAGAAAGATACTTTTACAATGTACATAAAAAACTTTACTACAGCATTAAACATATGATTAAGGATTTGATTCAATGGTTTCCAAATTATACTGTGAAGCTGACAGGACACTCACTAGGGGGCGCTGTCGCATCTCTTTCAAGCGCAATGCTTGTTAGAGACAAGATACTAAAGCCAGAACAACTTCTCCTCTACACGTTCGGTATGCCTCGAGTTGGAACCAAGAAATATGCACACGCTCATGACAGACTGGTTCCCAACAGTTGGAGAGTTGTGCGGGAAGGGGATGCTGTTGCTAGGTTACCATCCTGTACACTGGCACTATGTTCATTGTTCAGTAAACCGCATCATCATGGCACTAAAGTATTGTATTCTGGTTCAAAAATGGACATAAAGTCAGAATATATTATTTGCAATAGAAATAAGGTGTCCACATCAAAATGCCAGGAGAAGAGAAGAAAGAAACGAGGGACAGTAAAGGGCATGATTAAAAAACACAAAGTCTACTTTGATATTCCAATTGGGACATATTGTCGTGACCACATCTTAAAACAAACATGAGCTTAAAACATGGTGGGGCATTATCCCTCATGCTGTTGTCTATTTCCATATATTTTTAATATGTATTTAAATACTTTTCCCTAAAAGAATCTTTAAAGGAATGAGTGATTAATTTTAATATAACATTGACCATGTAGACAGAGTATTTATAGTGACTTGATTTCATTCTCTGGAAACTGTCTGTACTTTTAATAAACAACGTGTGTATCTTTCAATGTCATATTTACATTTAGTTATCTGTATAGGGAGACAGTATGTTTGTTTGTTTGCTTTGTTTGGATTCAAAGAATTATTTTGAGATGCAAGTCAAAATTTCAATACAGTAACAAAGAGTTTATTTGTTTAAAAAAATGCTAATAGAGAAACATTTTGAACTGAGTGAAATGTGTCTTCATAAATAGCACTGAATGTTCTTTAGAGGTCATCAATATAATAGGGTTATTATAACAGTAGCTTGATCTGGGATGCCGTATTCAGCTCAAGTGAATTTGCCAGGTTGGATCACACTCGGCACCAACTAAAATACACGAGGGCCAAATACAACATCCCAGATCCAGCTACTGTTATAATGACCCTTTTTGCTTGTCGTTTTGTTAACAAACAAAATTTTCAATGTTTGAACAGTTATCAATGTTAAAATAGAACTGATAGTAGTTTTTGTGTGTGCTATTTATAGAACTGTGTCTGGTCATGCATATTAAATGAAAATAGTCCTGCAACATGAAATACATTGTACACAAGGTGCAATACAGAATTATTTCCTGACAGTTCCTATTTACTTGTAAAATACAAGTTCTATTTTTGACAGAATTTATATTTGTATAAAATAAAGTCTCATATAATAGCCCTAGCACTGGGGGTCCATATCTATGCATAACTTGCACAATACTTTACAGTGAGGATATAATCTACATATCGTCTGAAAGGAAGTAATTACAGATATTTTTTTTTAAATCAAACTTATTTAATATGAAACTTTTCTTCAGTGCATTTCATTTCCTCTCTATTGAGTTTGAAATATCTTTCATGACCAATACCAAAGATTTGATGAAATGGTGATAAAATGAATGGAAGTGTGTATCATGGATCATGGAATACTTAAATCTGAAACAAGTGCCTAACTTGATAGTGATTGTAATATATATCGTCATTGTAATATATATGTATTAATTTATTGAGATGGCTTATTGACACACAAACAGAACAAGACCCGAAGGATGGTTTATATATTTAATATGTGTGTTGCATCCAAAGTATAAACTCACACTCTCTCTATAGAAATATGTATATCTTACATACAGAAACAATAATGGAATATGATATCATAGGCGGAGCTTAATCTATCTTGTAGACTTGCTTACTACATCCTCCTTTACCTTTAGATTAGAACTCATCAATAATCAGAACACATAAATTGTTTAAAATAATCAAAGTTCAAATATATACTCAAAACAAGAAAATTCTTTCTAATGAAATAAGCTAGTTAGCAAGTCTATTATCATAATATCTCCTCTTTTTTTTTCAGCAAAGTTCATTAACCCTTGTTATCAACATAATCAGTTTATAGAGCATCTGCTTTAGCTAAGTACTTTTACAATGTCACTGTAAATTGAAATATCCTGGGAAAGTCCTCGGAATGTCCCGTCGTTATCTAACAGTTTCGTGTTTTATCTCAAAACCCTAAAATGTGTACAATCAACTGTTATTTTTATCAAAATTATAAATTAAGTTTTGAGTTCTACCGCCCAAGTACTAATTATAATGTAATTGTGAAACAGACAAGTAATAATTCCCAAGAGTAACATAATATTTTCACACACTGATCATTTGTCCAAAGAATAATAAATCCAGCAAGCGAATATAAAATGACTACACTGCTATGGTAGCAAATAGGGCATTATTATGGCCCACACAACACTTAGGTGACTAATCCTGTGCACTGAAACATGTGAAATTATGTCACTGATTAATCCAATCATTCATTGACAAAACGTCTAGGCGGTCGTCGTTTCCTTTGCGACCTTTGACGTGGTGCAAATACAGTATCTGCAGGTTTCGTCTGCGCCGGCTCATGACCACCTTGAACTACCCTGAACTTTGACACGTCTCGTGTAATTTCCTTTCCTCTGTGCTTGATTGTTAGCATTGAACCTTTCCTAGCAATGACAATGCCAGGTGTAGGGTCAAACATTGTCTCAAATTTGTTACGTTGTTCTCGTTTTAGTAACACACGGTCTCCAATTTTCAATGCACTTGGCTGTGCTCTTCTGTTTTTGTCCGCATAAAGTTTGTTTTTTCGATTTTGACAGACTGTCCCTGTCGCGAACATCTGTGTCTTGCTTTTCAAATGTCATTGATGGCAATTTCGTTTTTACTTTCCGATTGTACATTAATTCACTAGGAGCTTTTTGTGTTGAAGATTGTGGCGAATTGCGAAAATTCATTAGATATCTATTCAACGCTCTCTTATAATCTTGACCTGATGCTATTGCGGTTTTAACTGATTTTTGCAATGGTGCCATGAATCGCTCGACTATTGCATTTCCTTGTGGGTGCAATGGAGTAATTCGTTTATGTTTAAATCCCGACTTATCAGCATATTCTCTGAAAGTACGACTCTGAAATGGAGGTCCATTGTCCGTTCTCAATACGTCTGGATATCCAAATATCGAAAATATTGATTCCAAACGCGGTATGACAGTTTCTGAGGATGTTGACCTGACTCTCTCAACTATTGGAAAACGACTATAATCGCATATTACCACTAATAACAGGTACCCGTCCGGGAATGGTCCACAAAAGTCACAACTGACTTCAGAAAACACATCTCGTGGCAGAGGTGTTGGTTTTATCGGATCTGGAGTACATCCTGGTGATGCAGCTTGGCACACAATGCATGATTTGCATGCTTCTTCAACCATTTTATCCATATGCGGGAACCAACAATATTCCCGAAGTAATCCTTTGCACTTTGATTGGCCTTGGTGACCCTCGTGCGAAAGTAACACTGTTTGTTTTTGCAAAGTTTCTGGTATACAAAGCTGTGTACCCCGTAACAACACATATCCTTCATCGGTATATGCAACTGCAAGTTCTTGATTCCTGTTTAAATTTTCATATAAACGAAAACTTTCATCGGATTGGCATTTCTGATTTTTCCAGTCATTTGTTTCTATTGCATTCTTGACACAACTTAATACACAGTCTGATTTAGTAGCTTTTGCTACGTCTGATAGCTTCAATGCATCTGGCAAAGTGTTATCAGTAATAAAACTGATATATTGTTCGGCTACTGTGTTGGTTGCGTGTCTCGCGTGCGGATGTCTGGAAAGATAATCTGAGATCATTAGACTACCTGGTCTATAAATCGTCTGGAAATCATACGTTAACAACTTCAAACGCCAACGTTCTAATCTTGGTGACTGTATATTCTTTACGTTGTTGAAAATTGATTGAAGTGCAGCGTGATCCGTTATCAATTTGAATTGCTTGCCGAATAAGTACAAATGAAAATGTTGAATCATGATAACAGCACTTAAAGCTTCTCTCTCTGTTTGCGAATAGCGCGCTTGTACTGAATTGTAAGCTTTGCTTCCATACGACACTATTTTTCCTTTCTGAATAAGTATTCCTGAACAGCCTACTGGGCTGCCGTCTACCCAGAGTTCAGTTTCTTTCCTCGGGTCAAAATACGTCATGACTTTGTCACTAGTCAATGCCTCTTTTAGTGAAGTGAACGATTTTTCCTGATCGTCATTCCATTCGAATTTTACATCCTGATGAGTAAGTCGTCGTAATGGTTCCGTTAGAACTGAATAGCCATCTATGAACTTAGACAAATAGTTTGTGAGACCAAGAAATGAACGGATTTCGGATACAGATTTTGGTCTGTCCATGTTTTTTACTGCATCTACCTTGTCAGGATCAGGTGAAATTCCCGATTCCGAAAACACGTATCCGTAGAATTTGATTTTTGATTGTCCGAACGAACATTTTTTCTTGTTCAATGTCAGGTTCCGTTCTTGAAGACGCTGAAGTAATGCTCGCAGATTGATATCATGTTCTTCACGCGTTTTGCCGTAGCATACGATATCGTCAGCAATGTTTAACACGCCTGTCAGACCTTGAAGTGCTTGACGAAGCTCATTTTGGAACAGAATCGGTGCTGCTGACACTCCAAAATTTAAACGTTTATATCGAAAAAGTCCAACATGTGTCTGAAACGTTGTCATTACACGTGATGACTCATCCAGTTCAATTTGATGGAATGCTTTGTACAGATCGAGACGTGAAAACACTTTTGCGCCGTTCAACGTTAAGATTATATCATCCACCGTCGGACTAACATTTTTCTCTGTTTTAATTGCGATGTTGGCTTTCCTCATATCTATGCACACCCTTACTTCTCTCGGTGAATTTGGTTTTGGAGCAGCTACCAGGTTCGATACCCATGGTGTTGGTACACCTTCCACTTTTTCAATAACATCCATATCCTCCAAACTTTTAAGTTCCTGCTCAACTTGCTCACGCACATGAAATGGCACTCTCCTAGGAGGCTGAGCTACTGGCACAACACTTTCATCAATGTGAAACTTAACTTTTCTGTTTTTCAGACATCCTAACCCAGTGAAAACTTGCGAGTATTCCTCAATAAGTCCTTCATACTCGTCTTTGGTTTGAACAGATTGTATCTGCGGTAAAATCCCAAGCTCTACTGACAGCTCATAACTAATCAATGATTATTTATTACCTGTAACGATATGGAAATCTCTAGTCACGAATTTTGAATCCGACTCAACAAGCAAAGAACATTTACCTTGGAATGGCAGTGGAGACTTCTGTCCAAATGCGAACGCTTTCGTGGTCGCTTTCTTGATTTCCGGTGATTTTTTCATTTTCTTAAGGACAATTTCACTGACAATATTGATCGATGACCCGCTATCAACCAAAACATTCACATCTACACCATTTAATTTTATTCTTTTCTTTGGCACTTTCTTTCCATCTAACATGAATCCAAATAGCACATCACATTCATCTGAATTGCAATCCGTCGCGTATTCATCTGTTAAAATTTCTAAATCCGGCTGTTCATCCTCGATCAATGTCACCTGCTTCTTACGTTTTCTACAAACAGATATATAATGGTTCTTCTTGTGGCAATAATTACATTCTGCTCCAAGCGCGGGGCAACGTGATATATGTGGGTATTTTCCTCCACAGTTCCGACATTTCTTGCTAGTTTGTTGAGGACTGATTCGCCTTCCCGACGACAAGCCTGCTTGCGGTAAACCTTGATATGAACTAGAACGTTGTTGCGAACGTTGTGGTACGAATCCCTTTGATTTCCGACTAAAATATGAATTGCTTTTTACACGCACTACCTGCTGACTACTAGTGTCCTTTGACATACTTGTTGCCTGAGTCTTCGAAATTTCCATTGTTCTCATCATTGTAAGTAAGTCATTAAGTGATTTTTCTGAATCTTGCAAACATCGCATTCTCATTTTTTGCGAAATAACACCCTGTATGATTTGGCTTTTAATTTCTGATTCAGTGTCCGAAAATTCACAGTTTTTAGCTTTTTGTCGTAATCTAGTCACATATTGGTCAATCGTTTCACCGTGCAACTGTTTAATATTCCTGAATTCGAAAATTTCAAACTGAGTGTTTTTTCTAGGTTTGAAGTAGTTTGTAAGTCCAGCTTTTGTTTCATCGTAATTTTCACTCTCTCCATGCAGATTTAACGTATCATAAATGTCATATACATCATCTCCAGCATAGTGCAGTAACAGTGCCTTTTTCCTTTTCCTTGTATTTATACCTAGCCCAACAAATAAATTCTCCAGTTTATCTACATATTTGTCCCACCGAACACCTAGGGAATTTTCGTCAGCGTAAACATCAAATTTGGGAAATGCAGGTAAATTTTCCATTGTCACAAAATCGCTTAATCCTCAGTTTTAAAATAATCCGATCCTCGTCGCCATTGTAATATATATCGTCATTGTAATATATATGTATTAATTTATTGAGATGGCTTATTGACACACAAACAGAACAAGACCCGAAGGATGGTCTATATATTTAATATGTGTGTTGCATCCAAAGTATAAACTCACACTCTCTCTATAGAAATATGTATATCTTACATACAGAAACAATAATGGAATATGATATCATAGGCGGAGCTTAATCTATCTTGTAGACTTGCTTACTACAGTGATATATACACAATAAATGTTCACATGATAAAGAGTAAAAACTCCAAAATAAAAATGGATCAGTATATGTAATAATATATTCAGCTTAGTATGAGTGATGTTCAAAAAGAAATGCAACCGATCTTTGCATTTGTTCATCTTTTAAGTAAGATAAAGGATTGGGTCACAATTGTAAATACTGTTTAGTTAAAATGTATATTTAATACAAATTTAAACAATCAAATGAAATATAACTTTGCAAGATAAGTTTGTTGATGGTACTGTCATGTTCTTCAGCAATAAAGAAAGAAGTTTGATTTGCTAGCTGACTTGGAGCAGACCCTTTGTTTGGACTGCTATAAAAATTTAGTTGAGCTCCATAATTTACCAATCAACAAGAGACGCTAACAGTCATAATATATACCAGTCAAAGCAAATTGCTTTTAACTTTTAAAATATCCTACTTATTCAGTACATTAGTAATCATTTTTTTCAATTTCTACTAATTCAAGGGCCATAACACCTGAGCAAAAAAGACTACCTGGCCAATTATTGAACTTGGCCAGGATAACATGCCCATAATTATTGTAAGTTTAAATAACATGAACTGCTCAAGTTATTATGTCAACACAGTCAACTTCTGCAATTTTAAGTGGTTCAATTGCCATAACTCTAGAATGGCTGGGATTACACAGCTGGTTTTCAAATGTTTTTTAGACATTATGCCCATAAACAGTGTGACCAAGTTTGTTAAACTTTGGATGAGAACTACTCAAGTAAGAACGCTGACATGGAAATGACTGAAAGTGATCACAAGAGTCAGGTGACCACTCTATCAAGTTTGTTGATGTTGAGCATCAAATCTGTTATAAACTTCAATATGCTTATACTGTATACAAGGCTCATTGTTTCTTAGACAAATGATGTACAAATTCCTTTATATCTTTTTATTTTTCTATGTGCACCATAAAAATTAGGTTACTAATAAAAGCCCTCTTAAAACTGGAACAAAGATCAAATTTTTGCAGTAACAACTGCATGTATTACAATACAAATTAAGGGTGCTATAGTTACAAAATACGCCTGTCGAGGGCTTGTTAAGTCGTCATTCTTGTATCTGACCTTTGATCTCTAAGTGTGACCTTGACCTTAGACCTAGGGACCTGGTTCTTGTGCATGACACTCCGTCTTATGATGGTGAACAATTGTGCCAAGTTACATCAAAATCCCTCTGTGCATGAAGGAGAAATCCTCTGGATAAAGTTGTCATTCTTGTATCTGACCTTTGACCTTTAAGTGTGACATTGACCTTAGACCTATGGACCTGGTTCTTGTGCATGACATTCAGTCTCTTGATGGTGAACAACTGTGCCAAGTTACATCAAAATCCCACTATGCATGAAGAAGAAATGCTCCAGACAAAGTCCTTCTTGTATCTGACCATCTTAAGTGTGACCTTGACCTTAGACCTAGGGGCCTGGTTCTTGCGCACAACACTCCGTCTCATCGTGGTGAACATTTGTGCCAAGTTGCATAACAAGAGCTGTCACAGTAGACATCGTGCTCGACTATTTCGATGCTGGATAGTGAAACTGGGTACATATGAGGAAGCTGGAGTTGTCCATGGAGTGTTTAATAACTCCAATGGTGGATGAAGATATTGCACAATAGCTTGAGTCTGTGTCAAAAATATTAAGTTATAAGAGAGACAAAGATGAAGTGTATCAAAACACTAAATAAGTATAATTCTAAGCAAAAAGTGGGCATAATTCATAAAATATTGGTGCAAGAGTTATACACCTTGTGTGACATGATGTAGGTGATGATGAGGAACAAGTACTTCTAGTTTGAATCAAATCCATTTAGTCCTCCACCTCTGATTCATGTGGGGAAGTTGGCAGTTACTTGCGGAGAACAGGTTTGTACTGGTACAGAATCCAGGAACACTGGTTAGGTTAACTGCCCGCCGTTACATGACTGAAATACTGTTGCAAAACGGCGTCAAACCCAAAACAAACAAAACAAAAAATCCATTTAGTAACTAAAAGATGCTTTTGTAAAAAAGCGCATGTCTCCCCCACTGCATAGTCGTATATGCAAGAAGTCAATAGGGGAGAAGAGCGAAAGTCAAAGAGACACTGATGGTTGGCTGCAATAGGGATCACCTATTTGGCATATCCAATCATCCCACTAAGTTTCAACATTCTGGGCCTAGTAGTTCTCAAGTTATGAATTGGATACGGTTTTCCATGTTTGGGCTGCTGTGACCTTGACCTTTGATCAAATGACCCCAAAATCATTTGGGGTCATTTACTCTGCATGTCCAATTATCCCATTAAGTTTCAACATTCTGGGTCAAGTGGTTCTCAAGTTATTGACTGGAAAGAGTTTTCTATGTTCAGTCCCCTGTGACCTTGACCTTTGAGGAAGTGACCCCCAAAAACAATAGGGGTCACCTACTCAGTTATTCCTATCTCCCTATGAAGTTTGAAGGTTCTAGGTCAAATGGTTCTGAAGTTATAAATTGGAAATGGATTTCCATTTTCTGTCCACTGCGACCTTGACCTTTAACAGAGTGACCCCAAAATCAATAGGGGTCATCTCCTCTGCATGACCAATCATCCTATGAAGTTTCAACATTCTGGGTCAGGTGGTTCTCAAGTTACTGTCTGGAAATGGTTTTCCATGTTCAGACTCCTGTGACCTTGAACTTTAACTAAGTGACCCAAAAATCAATAGGGGTCATCTACTCTGCATGTCCAATCATCATCCTATGAAGTTTCAACATTCTGGGTCAAGTGGTTCTCAAGTTACTGAATGGAATTTGTTTTCCATATTCAGGCCCATGTGACCTTGACCTTTGATCAAGTGACCCCAAAATCAATAAGGGTAATCTAGTCTGCATGTCCAATCATCCTATGAAGTTTCAACATTCTGGGTCAAGTGGTTCTCAAGTTACTGACCGGAAATGGTTTTCCATGTTCAGCCTCCTGTGACCTTGACCTTTAATAGAGTGACCCTAAAATAAATACGGGTCATATCCTCTGCATGACCAATCATCCTATGAAGTTTCAACATTCTGGGTCAAGTGGTTCTCAAGTTACTGACCGGAAATGGTTTTCCTTGTTCGGGCCCCTGTGACCTTGACCTTTAATGCAGTGACCCCAAAATTATAAGGGGTCATCTACTCTGCATGTCCAATCATCCTATGAAGTTTCAACATTCTGGGTCAAGTGGTTCTCAAGTTACTGACCGGAAATGGTTTTCCATGTTCAGACCCCTGTGACCTTGCACTTTAACTGAGTGACCCCAAAATCAATAGGGGTCATCTACTCTGCATGACCAATCATCCTTTGAAGTTTCAACATTCTGGGTCAAGTGGTTCTCAAGTTACTGACCGGAAATGGTTTTCCTTGTTCGGGCCCCTGTGACCTTGACCTTTAACGCAGTGATCCCAAAATCAATTGGGGTAATCTTACTCTGCATGATCAATCATCCTATGAAGTTTCAACATTCTGGGTCAAGTGGTTCTCAAGTTATTGATCGGAAATGGTTTTCCATGCTCAGGCCCCTGTGACCTTGACCTTTGACGGAGTGATCTCAAAAACGACAGGGGTCGTCTACTCCGTAAGCCCTGCCACCCTATGAAGTTTGAAGGTTCTAGGTCAAATGGTTCTCCAGTTATTGATCGGAAATGAAGTGTGATGGACGGACGGACGGAAGTTCCTACATATGGATACTTAGGTGGCTACTCTTTTGTTCTCTCTATTGTTCTTTTAGGTATGAAGGTATTAAATGCCTCCGCTACTATTTTCTATATAAAATTAACAACTTATAACATATTTTAATCAAGATTTCTAGCCTTTCACTTCCTGCGAGACTACCCTTGTCTTGAAGGTCTGTCTTTAGGCAATCAAAATATACTCAAAAAATATGGTGTTGACCATAATGCAGTGAAACCATGGTCACGTGACTGAGACACGTGATGAAAACGCTAATATTGCGTGGGTAGACATCAGGAAATACCTACTTTCACTTTCATTTTACAAGGCAGCTTCAAATCAATAATATATCTGGCATGAAAATGGCCTTTACTAGGCGGGAAAATTGCACTATATATTGATATGGACTACATTCGAGTGGACCACGGAGGCATATCCAGCTAATTGCCCCCTTCATGCCTATAAGAAATACCAAAGTTTTCAAAATCGTTCTGTTGCAGTCAATTATTGTACGTAAGTCAATTGTCAACAATTTTGCCAACTTTCAGATTGAAAGAATGGCTACTGTCGGAATTGTGCCCCATTCAGACAGACAGTCCACACCTGCAAAAAACGTGTCAGGGGCATAGATAATGCCAGTGTTTCATTAAATACAGTATCATACGGCCTTACTTTTCTTATTTTTATAATTCGTTTGCAAGAAACAGCTAGAAGTACACCAAAAATAATCGATTTCTGTCTTAAAATGGTGCTTATTGCTCAATTCTGATCAGAAAGTACCAGTTTTACATCGGTTGAAGCAATTTTCACGAAGTGAGAATTTTTCATTTTAGGTATGAAGGTATTAAATGCCTCCGCTACTATTTTCTATATAAAATTAACAACTTATAACATATTTTTATCAAGATTTCTAGCCTTTCACTTCCTGCGAGACTACCCTTGTCTTGAAGGTCTGTCTTTAGGCAATCAAAATATACTCAAAAAATATGGTGTTGACCATAATGCAGTGAAACCATGGTCACATGACTGAGACACGTGATGAAAACGCTAATATTGCGTAGGTAGACATCAAGAAATACCTACTTTCACTTTCATTTTACAAGGCAGCTTCAAATTAACTTTTGAAGCATATAACGTAGCTTAAAATCATCTGCGGACATTCCTTTTTACAATCAAGCATCAATAAAGCTTATATCTGGCATGAAAATGGCCTTTACTAGGCGGGAAAATTGCACTATATATTGATATGGACTACATTCGAGTGGACCACGGAGGCATATCCGGCTAATTGCCCCCTTCATGCCTTTAGCCATGTAAGAGAAAAATAGCCACATAAAAGCCTTACGGAATGAATGACATCAAAGAAAAAGTACAGTTACCTATTGTTCTTATAGCCACTTAAGTATGCAAAGGGCAAAAACAATATGTCTCCCCCAGAGGGGAGGAGACATAATTACTAAGATATAGTGAAAATGCATCTAAATTAACCTTAAATTCTAAGTAAAAGGGGGCATAATTCATGAAAAATTGGTGCCAAAGTTATGCACCTTGTGTCATATGATGTGGGTGATAAGGTGGAACAGCTATATTAAGTTTGAATCAAATCCATCTAGTAATAACTGAGATAGAGTGAAAGTGCACCAAAACTTTAACCTGAAATTCTAAATAAAACGGGGAGATAATTCATTAAATATTGGTACCAGAGTTATGGACCTTGTGTCACATGATGTGGGAGATGATGTGGAACAACTACTTTCAGTTTGAATCAAATCAATTTTGTAATAATTAAGATAGAGTGAAAGTGTTTCAAAACTTTAACCTGTCATTCTAAGTAAAAAGGGGTGATAATTCATGAAAATATTGGTGTTAGAGTTATGGCCCTTGTGCCAAATGATGTGGATGATGATGAGGAATAACTATTTTAAGTCTGAAACAAATCCATCAAGTAATTACAGAGATAAGGAGAAAAAAGAGAAAGTGTAAAAAAACTTTAACCAAGGTGGGGACGTGGAAGGACGCTGAAGCCAGGTTGAGTAGGATAGCTCTTCATATACTTCGTATAGTCCAGCTAAAAATCCATCCATGCATGATGAAGAAATGCTCCTGACAAAGTTTATGGACACCCACCCGCCAAGGGCGTTCATATAATACATATAGGGAGTTCCAACCAGTAGTCAGATCTAAAGATGAACATTGTAAGCAGAGTTACACTATATACAGGTGACTGCTAATAAGGTTAGACTGTAGTTAGTACAGACCTGCTTGCACTACATTTTGAACACTCCTTAAATTTAGTTCAGTCAGTATATTTGTGAAAGGGTTTCTTTTAAACAATGCAAGAACAAATCTTGTAGAAGGATTTGTTTTAAAGTCAAAAATATATTATATTAAGCTTTCATGGTCTTAACCCTTTGTTAAATGGAATTATTATATAGAAAGGAAAGTAATACTAGAGTATAGTCCTTAAAAAGTCAGGAACTAACGTTTTTTGCTTTATATTTCTAACTGATATTCTTTGTGCATCATGTACAATTATAATATATGCTTTTGTATTCATTTTTTGTTGTTGTTAAGATGTTTTGTGAAAACTGATGGTGGCAGAGAAAACAAGAGGGCCATGATGGCCCTGTATCGCTCACCAGAGTAGATCTGGCCTACTGACCTAGTTTTTGATCCCACATGACCTAGTTTCGAACTTGCCCTAGAGATCATCAAAACAAACATTCTGACCAAGTTTCATAAAGACTGGATCACAACTGTGGCCTCCTGAGTGTTCACAAGTTTTTCCTTTGATTTGACCAGGTGACCTAGTTTTTTATCCCACATGACACAGATTCAAACTTGAACTAAAGATCATCAAGACAAATGTTCTGACTAATTTGCAGGAGTTTCAAACTTAAATTGTGGTTTCTAGAGTGTTAACAAGGTATTCCTTTGATCTGGCCTAGTGACCTACTTTTTGACCCAGTTTCAAACTTGACCTAGAAATCATCAAGAAAAACATTCTGATTCAGTTTCATAAAGATTGAGTCACAACTAATGCCTCTAGAGTGTTCACAAGCTTTTCATATGATCTGGCCTAGTGACCTAGTTTTTGACCCCCACATGACCCAGTTTCAAACTTGACCTAGAAATAAGCAAGATAAACATTCTGACCAAGTTTCATAAAGATTGGATCATAACTGTGGTCTCTAGAATGTTCACAAGCTTTTCCTTTGATCTGGCCTACTGACCTAGTTTTTGACCCAACATGACCAAGTTTCAAACTCGGCTTAGATATCATCAAGACAAACATTCTGATTCAGTTTCATAAAGATTGGGTCATAACTGTAGCCTCTAGAGTGTTCACAAGCTTTTCATGTGATCTGGCCTAGTGACCTAGTTTTTGACCCCACATGACCCAGTTTCAAACTTGACCTAGAGATCATCAAAACAAACATTCTGACCAAGTTTCATAAAGATTGGGTAATAACAATGGCCTCTAGAGTGTTCACAAGCTTTTCCTTTGATCTGGCCTAATGACCTAGTTTTTTAACCAACATGACCCAGTTTATAACTTGACCTACAGATCATCAAGACAAACTTTCTGACCAAGTTTCATAAAGATTGGATAACAACTGTGGCCTCTACAGTGTTCAAAGGCTTTTCCTGTGATCTGGCCTAGTGACCTAGTTTTTGACCCAACATGAGCCAGTTTCAAACTTGACCTAGAGATCATCAAGACAAACATTTTGACCAAGTTTCATAAAGATTGGGTCATAACAATGGCTTCTAGAGTGTTCACAAGCTTTTCCTGTGATCTAGCCTAGTGACCTAGTTTTTGTTCCCACATGACCCAGTTTCGAACTTGACCTAGAGATCATCAAGACAAACATTCTGACCAAGTTTCATAAAGATTGGGTCATAACTGTGACCTCTAGATTGTTCACAAGCTTTTCCTTTGATCTGGCCTAGTGACCTAGTTTTTGACCCCCACTTGACCCAGTTTCGAACTTGACCTAGAGATCATCAGGACTAACATTCTGACCAAGTTTCATAAAGATTGGGTCACAACTGTGGCCTCTAGTGTTCACAAGGCAAATGTTGACGGATGCAGGACAACGCACGCCGACGGACGCCGGACAATGACTGGTCACAATAGCTCACCTTGAGCACTTTGTGCTCTGGTGAGCTAAAACGCTACTGGTCATGCAGGGAAAAAAATGCTGTTGGCATGCTTTGAAATAAGATGCATGAGTTCTGTGTGAAACGTAAACACTGGTGAAATTTTTTGTATTTCAAACTGTCTTTCTTGAAAGACAAATTTATTGTAGACTTTACTCTTAACATTGTTTCTAAAATGCAACTGTTTATGAAAGGCTACAATTGCCATCCAAAACTCAATTAAATGAGGACAAAGTTGTAACTGTTCAGTGTTTGACCCTTGGTTTATAGTATTTTAAAAATCTCAAGTTAATGATCTGATATCGTCATCTAAAATTTCAAGAATTGAATACAGTTGTCTCTCTTGAATGTCAGTAGTCTCTGTACTGGCCTGTTTTTTCATCACCATAAACGTGATACAGGTAGATGGACTGTCAGCTTCCACTATGATTTAATTTTGGCCCACAAGTTTATTTAAAGTATGAAACGGCTGTCTTATTGTGTGCTATAATACATACTTAATATACAGGTGGATAGTATACACAATGAATTTATATATGTCTGCTAAGTTATGCATGACTGCATGATATAAATGCAAAAACAATTGTTTGGTGAAGGAGACGGATTTACTTTTTGCTGTAAGAAATACTGGATTTTTGAAGTTCCCTATGAGATTATGTTAGCACTAAGATAGATACATGTACTTCGCCCTAAAAACACTCACCCTAAAAGTGTCTTCTTTAGTCCCATTATGTCCATAGTCTGCTATCAATGCACAACCGCCTTGACTGTTTATTCTGTCAGCTAGGTATTGTACAGTAACACCAGCACTGGGACACACTTCAATATGTTCTCTGTTATCACCAGGCTCAACCTGAAATAAACAAAGCAACGTATAGGAAGCAGTGTAGATGCCTGAAGCAGTGTAGAGGCCTGAAGCAGAGTAGAGGTCTAAAGCAGTGTACAGACCTGGAGCAATATAAGATTATGTTATCACTGAGGCTGATATTCCTCCCCAAAAAGCACAACCCCTAAACGTATTGTCTTAAAGCCCATTATGTCTATAGTATGCTGAACAACCACTGTTAACTGAGTAATATCATCATATCCATTAAAGTAAAGTACAAAAATGTAATTAAATTTATAGACAGTCAGTCAGGTCACTAGACCATTATTTTCTCTTCTAATCCTTAGCCATGCATTTGCGCTATATTTTGTAATATTTCTGTATGCAGCTACCTTCACCTATGACATTATGACCTTAACCATTTCTAGTCTCAAGCTGACCTCTGATCATTTGAACAGAAAACTACACTTAGTCATCTTCACCCTAAATATTTAAGTTATTATGTTTGATGGCCTTAGGATTAGTGTTCTCCAGCAACTGATCAAAAACTGTTTTCAGACTTTTGACTACTAACCCCTAAAGAATTTTGGTCACTATAGGCCTAACTTTTCCGATTCTGTGACCTTGATCTTTGACCTACTGACCTCCAAACTCATAGGGGTCATCTACCGACCATAAGAAATAATCCTATGAAGTTTGATCACAGCAGGCCTTAAAGACTTTATTTATTATACGATTTATTGAGCATAAATAGTTTACAGGCTGATGTTCACTGTGACCTTGACCATTGACTTAACGACTTTCAAAATAATACAAGCCACAGGTACTGATGCTATGATGTTTGACAACTGTAATCAAAGCATTTTTCAGTTATTGAAAGGAAACCACCTTCAGTCTAAAACTGTGACCTTGACTTTCAACCTAGTAAACCAAAAAGTGTTAGGGGTCATTATACTGACCACAGACAATCATCCTTTGCTGTTTGATAACAGTAGGCCAAAGCATTATCCTGTTATTGATTGGAAACCAAAACCTAAGTGTCTAGCCACCAACTTACAGACATGAGCAGAACAATACATGCACACTCTTCTCTAAAAAGGAATGGGGTACATGATAAATATGCTTAGCTTCTTATTCCCACAGTCCCCTGCTTGGAGAATATCTGTCTTTAATAGGAAATACAATTATGGTACCTTAAGATAAATCCTTGAAGCAGCAGTCTCTGTGGGTGACAACACAAACCTTAAATTATCGTCTGCTGTTGGATCTGTATCAACTAAAACTTCCCTCCAACCCTTGTCTGTTTTCTGAAATTACAGCAAAATTAATGTCAAACTACGCTGTAAACAAATGTCTAATTGATAACACAAAGTCTTCTGACATAATTTCAAACTGAAAATTAAACCAAAAAGACATAACTTACTGTTTAAAAATTCATTAAGTACAAAAATTACATCGTCCAAATTCATTTTGATAAAACAAATCTGTGCTTTACTTCAGAAACTTTTTCCTGACACGATAGTCCTCATCCAAAGATCTGCTACTGTATACTGGGTATTATCTGCAATGGATTTATCTTTGCTAATTTTGTGAATAATGCCAGTAGTGAAGTCTTTTCAACCCTTACCCTGCTAAATTTCTATAATAAACTTGTCCATCTTACAATTTGGACAGTACCATTAACTGTTAAAAAGGGTTCTTTCCAAAAAGATACCTACTGAATGGTGAACAGTGCAGATCATGATCAGACTGCACAGATGTGCAGGCTGATCATGATCTACACTGGTCACAGAGGCAGAATCACTTGCCGCCAGCAGGCTATGGGTTAATCACAAACAGGCAGGTTTGGTGAATTCTGAACACCACAAAATGACCGAATTTGCAGTACCAGTCACCTGGAGGTTACTAATCTGAATGTCTGACAGAGTTAAAGACACAGAACTCAAGTGCACTATCTATAACATAAAATTTCTTTAAACAATACCATGTCAATTTTACAAAAGTAGTATATAGTATAACATAAATCTAAAACAAAAATACCAGAATTTCTTACTTGAAATATATGTATTGGTAAAGCATCAAAGAATTCATGAGCAACAAACATGGTGAAGCCAGCAGGTATCTCATCTATATCCCTATACCAGTAAACACTAGGACCATGCTTAGAAACACAAGTTTTATAATGTGAAGAACCATCTGTAGATGTTTTTGTTGAACTGTTTGAGCAAGTCAATTTCTCTTCTTGCATTTCACTCAATTTCTCACTGACCTCTACCAAATGTAATGACAGAGCTTTCCTCAGGTCAGGGAAATTTATAATTGCCTGAAAAGTATGTTTTTTGTCATTAATGTATACAAATAAACACATTTGAAATATTGTTTCAATTGAATGCAGTTAGTAAGACTTTTGACTTTCATTAAAGATAAATGACAATCATCTCAAAAGACACTGTAACATTATATTTAATACTATAATCATGTTTTGAGCCTTGAGAAAACCAACATAGTGTGTTTGCGACCAGCATGGATCCAGACAAGCATGCATGTTTGCGCAGTCTGGTCAGGATCCGTGCTGTTCGCTAACAGTTTCTCTAATTGCAATAGGCTTTGAAAGTGAACAGCATGGATCCTGACCAGACTGCACGGATGCGCATGCTGGTCTGGATCCATGCTGGTCGCAAATGCACTATGTTGGTTTTCTCATAGCGCAGGTCTTTTAGTTCCAAACATGCTACATTGATTTTCCTTCCTCTTCCCTTAGCACACCTTCTTTAAAGTTATTATCACAAAAAATGTATTACCATACAACATTTATATATCACTTTTTTCCTACATATATATATATAAGTTCAAAAGTGCTCCATTTGCATCAAATGTGCACCAAGCGGTTGTGTTTATAAAGTGTGAATGGCTAGACAGATTACAGATGAAAGTAAATCACAACATAAAACCAGGTGAGCAAAACATGCTTGGAAATGCATGAAACAGGTAAAGTAGAAAAACAAGGGCTGTCCGTAAGACAGCATGCTCGACTTTTCTCAGTGCTTTACTCTGAATTAGAGCTTTGCGAAAGGGGCATAACTGTCAAAATTCAAATCAGAGTTATGAGGATTGTTTTTCCTGGTGTAGATTTTGATAGTAAATAACTTTTTAAGTTTCAACTCAAAAGCTTTGAAAGAAACAGTGATATCTGACTTTATCAAAAACTTTATCCAAAATATTCTAAGATAAAAAGGGGCATAACTCTGTTAAAATTCAAACAGAGTTATGGGGGTTGTTTCTCCTTGTGCAGACATTGATAGTAAATAACTAATTTAAGTTTCAAGGCAAAAGTTTTGATAGTAACAGAGATATTTTTGACCTTATCAAAAACTTGAACCAATGGTGAGGCAGATGCCGGGGCAAGTGCAATTATAGCTCTACTTTTTCTTCGAAAAGTCGAGCTAAAAATGAAAATAGACTATAAATACACATTCTTAAGAGTGTTTTGGTGATCATTATACCAGAGCATCAAATGAAACACTGAAATGCTAGACAATAAGCCTAAGTGCTTCCTTTTTCATTATCATTATATGTATGTGACTATGTCTAGTACCCTCAACATGTCATCTGCCATGGTTCCCCTTCCAGGACCAAGTTCTACTAACTGCACATTATCAGGGGAACCAGCCATCTTCCATTCCATCACAAACCAGATAGCAAGTAACTGAAAAAGGAAAATAACAACTTCATAAAGAATTTTTAAAAGAAAACATTAGATAAAACACTAAAAAATAAATACTAAATATTTACATATAATTTCAGTCGATTGTAAGTCTTAAATCAATAAACATGATGTCTCTTGTCAAATCTTCCTTAAAACAGTCATATCACCCTGGGACTGACTCATTATTGCTCTGTAGAAAAATTGACTCATGATAGTCCTGTAGAACAATCACCTCACTCTGACCCTGAGACTGACTCATGATAGCCCTGTAGAACAATCACATCACCCAGGGATTGACTCATGACTGCCCTATAGATCGAAAAATCACCCCTCCTTAGAACTAACTAATGATTTCCCTGTAAAACAATCACCACACAACAGGATGACTCATGACCTCCACTCTATGAGCTCTACCTAATGAGATTACGGGGGAAGTAGGGGTCTCCTTGACCAAAAAAAAAGTAATTTAAACTAAATAAAATTAGATACATTTACCTCTCCAAACATTTGGCTAATTTCTGGTGAAGTGGTAAAGTCTCCCTTTTGTCCAAACACATCTCTGTGGATATAGTAACCCTGCAAATATAATTTCTATTTAATTCAAAGTTACATTTTAAATACAATGAAGTTTATGAAACGTGTGACCAGTTCATATTACCATGTTTCTTGATATTCAACCTTTCTACCTAATACATGTAACTTCTCAAACATATCAGGTGGAACCCTGTTTGTTTTAGTATAAATCCCAAAACATACAAAATCCTTTACATCCTTTATCATATAAACAGAGAAATGATGATACAGGGATATGGTAGCCTTTATCATATGTTCATGGTTTCAGAATTGTGTAAAATCCTCATAATAAAGTTCAGTCTCCAAAAACTATACATGACTCCTCAGGAAAATTCATTTGGCTATCGTCGTATTACTTACATTGAAACTTCCTAATTTTTCTTGAATTATCAACCCAAAGTAATCTAGAGCTATCACTAAAGGTGATAAATACCCCTAGACTCTGCTTTGATACACAATCTGACTAAAGTATTCCATTTCCTATGCATAGCGTTAACCGGAGATGATTTTTATCAGACTGCTCCGCTATAGGGAAAATAAAATGTTGTGACTATGACCTTTGGTTATGAAGATATAGAGTGGACACAAATCTAAGGTATTTGATATTTGTCCTCTAAGTGTGACCTTGGACCTTATGAGCCAGGTTGTGCACTCTGCATAATGTCTGGATGAGGTTCACAATAGATCCTAATTTTATGAAATTTAAGCTATCTGATCTTTGTCCTCTATGTGTGACCTTGACCTTGAACTTAGTGACTCAAGTCATATGATCTGCATCTTGTCTTGATGAGGTGAACAACTGATGCTACTTCTATAAAAATTTTCAAGCAGTTTAAAGGAAAGAGAGTTGACCCGAAGTTACTGTATTTGATCTTTGACCTCTAAAGGAGACCTTGACCTTGGACATTGTGATCTGGCTTGGGCACTCTGCACATCTTCTTGACACAGGGTTCTTACTAGGAATAGTGAGGTTCTCAGTAGGAATCCTAGAAAAAGTTGGAGTTCCAGTATGAAAAACTGGAGTCCTATATTTTTGCCGGTTGCTAGATAGAGTCATAGCTTTTTGAAGCTCTTCCTGTGGAAACGCGGTTGGAATATTTTGGTGTCCTTTTCCAAAAAGTATGTGTACAAATACGCATAATTTAAGCGTTTCCGAGAACCCTGTTGACAAGATTAATAATTGATGATAAACTTACAAAAAATCTTTCTAGCGGTTTGGAAGATATGGAGCGGGCAAAAAATTAAGCCATTTGACCTTTGACCTTCAAGTGTGACATTGACCTTGGATCTAATGACTTCAGTTGAGCACTCAACATGTCGTCTTGATGAGGTTAACAAATGATGCAACTTTTAGGAAAATCTTTCCAGTAATTAAGAAGATATGAAGTGGACGTGATGGGCAGATGGATGGACAGACCAACCTACTGACAGGCATAACTTCCAACATAATTCATACACTTTGCATCTAGGGGTATAATCAGTTTTCTTGCAAAGTGAAAGTTACCTCAGTTGCATGTGTTAGTGCTTCTTTCATATAATCAGCAACAGTTATTGGACCACTAAATCTGATCTTAGCCTGCAGTTGTGACAGCAACTTTCCGGAGTTCTCTCTTGAACATAATCTACGTTGACTGCACGTCAGACTACCTAAAATAAAAACAACAGTCTCAATCTAAATCTGTTAGGATGAAAGTATCATGCTTGTAACTTGTCTCAATTTTTCGACTGCAAGGCAGACCAATTTTACAGACTGACATTTATTGTATGTCTGCCTCTACGTCTCAAGTAGTTAGGATCAAAACTGTGGTGGAAATCTACGCCATTTAAACTTTGTGTTTATATACACATTTTATCACTAGGAAAACATAAAAATGATTTAAAAATGCCGAAATATGAACAAAAGTTAAAAATGGCATGCCAAATCTACCATAACACCTTCCGTATATATATTCAAAATTTGAAACGTATAAATGTGTAACCAATGAAATGCACAGGACTTGTAACAGGGTTTAAAAATAAACCAATCGATACAAACACAGCTTTACATGACTGAGGTAGAAATTTAACAGTGTAAGCGGAAAACACACCAACATATATGGAGTTTAAAAGTGTTTTGCCTACGAAACAGAGGTTTTCTCATTAGTTAGGTCATATAATGATGTATTTGGAATGAGCTTTCCAGACATGTATTATTTTTAGAGTGAAAAACTGGGTCTGGATAAGTATTTGAATTTAAGCCTCCAAATTGTTAGCGACGCGATTTGCGTCATTGGTTATATACACATAGAAGGAAAATATTGCGCCATAATTTGAATCATAAGTGGGTTGTACGTGGAGGAGAGATATTGACCTGTGCTAAAATTATCACAATATCAGATTAATTCTGACAGATTTTAATCATGTTAAATCTATTTTTTAATATCTTCTTTGTATATGTTCCAGGTGGTCATGTCAAATCATAGGATTAAGGAAAAGGCAAAAATATCAAGTTAACTTTAAAATCAACATTAAACATTATCAAACTCATACGCTTTCAAATATATGTCTTTGTGTCTGACTTTGCATTTTGTGTGTCTCTGTGCGTCTTTGCATGTCTCTGTGCGTCTTCGCAGTGTTTTGTATGGCAGCCTAAATGTTTGTGTCAAGAATCACAGTGATCAATTGCATAAAATTTCAATTCCATATATGCATACTAACATACGTACAAACTAACCAAGTTGGGTCGCAGTTGCTGGCAACAGGTGAGTGCAATTGCTCTACTATACCACTTCGAGCTAAGAAAACGTACGTCGCCCAAATACGAGAACGTGTCAATTTGTGCAACACATATATTTGAAAGTTTATGGGTTTGATTATTAAATGTTGAAAATGTTTCATCATCATTATCATCATCATCATCGTCATCATCAGTGAATAACAAATGTAACAAAAGATGGCAAGGTAAACTCCCTCTAAAAACTTTTAGAGTCACAATTCAATCAGTCTGAAATAACAGGAAATGCTAACAGTGTCTCAAAAGGCTAAATATCTGACGTTTGCAGTACTGTCGCATGACATTCATTTTCAGGTAAAATGTATGTCTACACCGGGAAATCCCTTGATCAGGGAATTCCAAACTCGTTTTCAGACTATTCGCCACGTACTCTCTCAAATATATTCATCCGCACGAAATGCGACAATTGATAATTATGATATGTATTTCATTTTTATAAAGCTATGTATAGAAAATTAAATATTATATCACCAGTTCAAAACATGAAGAATAATTTGTTCCTGTTGATATTATATGGAACCTGCAATTTAGAACTATGTTTTTGTGCAATCATTTCCTGTGAGATGTTGTAAGGCACCATAACAAATTTTATAAACAGTAGAAATGTTGACAGAATTATAGTTTCTTTTCCATTATCGGCGTGTCACTTTGTAAAATAAATTGAAGATGACTGGGAAAAAAGTGTTATTGATTTTAATTTTGATAATGACAATTTTTGCCATTCATGCAGTGAAAAATAAAAGCAAAAGGGATACTTTCACTTCAGGAAATGGTTGTTTTTGTAAGGTAAAACAGATCAATTGTGTACATTTTTTATTTAACGACTGATGAAATTTTGCTGTACTATTACTGTATATTATCTCATATGGTTTGTCATTATTATTTGCTGATTTACCAATAACTCTTGTGAGTTATAAAATAAGATATTTTCTTGGCATCAAAAAAGTTTTATGGTTCAAGGTATATTTACAAACCATATTGTACTGTTATGTCATGCGAACAATCCTCTTTGGAAGAAAGTGTTGAAATAAATGTGGAATAAGCATGCATTCCATTATACATAGTTGAAGACTTGAAAAAACTTATTCCTCACTTCGAATATGGACAAGTCAAAAAATATAACACTATCAACACTTGAGTACAATTATTTGGATCAGGTTCTCACCTTAACAGTGTCATTTTGCGAGGGGGTTAGGTCAACAGGCTAATTAAACTACCATATATTTACAACTGTTAAAAGTTTCATTAAAATCTACTCTCATTGTATGAATTATTCTAAATATAACCAAAATCATGACTTACCCATCATATGCCCATAGACACCCTTAACAGGGTTCCCACGTTATCCGGGAAAACGGGAAAAGTCCGTGAATTTCAAAAATTGACTCCTGGCCGTGAAAATACCGGGAATTTGGCGAGAGAATGGTAAAGGTACGGGAAAATACCGGGAATTATCCCATTTTGCTAAGGGAAGTAATTCATGATTCAAAATGGCGGACATGAATGTCATTTCAATTTCCTTTTTCGAAAATACCGATGTTTTTGTGGTTGATGGGCCTATATAGGTAGCTTTGCTTGAATTTTTAAACAGTAATTCTAGGCTTTCGGTCATTTTTGTGTTGATTTTTAAGATGCCCTGTGAAATTCCGATTTTTTTCGTAAATAATTGTGAAAATCGTGATTAGTGGCACGCTTAAATTCAGTGATCAAACATCAGCTTGTCTGAAAATAATTTAATTGCTAGAAGTGTATCAAAGATTATATAAATAATGTAGGTGGCACCAGAGGTGTAGTTATTATGAAGATGTCTTCACAACATGCTAGACAAGTAAATGATTCATAGTTTCCTTGAGAAACAAAAGCTTGAGGACAGTAAACAGGACAGTAAGGAAACAAAATGAAAAAAAAAGAAAATTTGTAGAGCCTGTATTTATTAAGTAGAAACGTTTAAGCAATATCGGGCCATCATGACCCTCTTATTCTTATAATTTTACACTGAATCTAGAAAAATTGATGGGAACGTACAACCCTATATGTCGTACAGAGGTCCTTGAAAATCACAACAAGGTCCTGGAAAAGTCCTTAAATTTCATAGAGGTAAAAGTGTGGGAACCCTGCCTTAATGTGAATTTGCTTGATGCCCAGTTTGTTTTGCAAATCACTCGGCAAAAGCTCAAGTCATGTACCCCTGTCATTTCTGTTCACTAAATTTCTAAGTATAAGATGTCAAATTTACCGTGTTCAGAGTTCAGATGCACAGGAATTGAACCATGAGGATGTAGCCTGAGTATCGAAGCATCTGAATGATGAATCATGGTAAATTAGGCGATAAACCACAAGAAGGCTTTGATTGTTTTCATTCAAGATTGCATGTTGATTGAAATATTTTGATAAAGATTATGCTGGGCTTCATTTATCCGAGTAGCAAAGAACTGGGCTTTATGCAGCAATTTGACGTCATATTAATTGATGCCATATGACTCGTAATGCTCTCCTTGTGATCAGTGCATCAGCCATATTGCAGAATATACAAAGCTTAAGCTTCTTCTTTGTTTAACTTGCAATCGAATTTGGCCAAGTTAGAATAGATCCATGTTTTCACACTTTTCCATAATGCAAGGGGTCTTTAACCAGATACTGCCAGCATGGTTAATAATCATGGCTGATAACCTAAAAAATGGGAAATGGCTGATATTCATATGAATCAGCCATGTCTGTGAGGGAATTTTCAGTTACCATTATGCTGGGCATAATCTGGATTATATTTTCAGTTACAAGGAGAAGTAGATGATTGTTCCTGTAAAGTTGAAAGTCTGGATTCTCTCAACAACCGGATGATTTATCCAAGAATGAAGAGCCTGCTATCAAAGGATTACTTCAGATATTTTAAGGTATGTTGTCTCCTCTGACACATTAGGATTAAGAAAGTAGATTCTTGAACAAAGTTGTATGTATGCATTTTTAGCTCGACTTTTTGAAGAAAAATTAGAGCTATTGCACTCGTACAAGCGTCGCTGTCACTGTTGGTTAAAGTTTTTGATAAAGTCAGATATCTCTGTTACATGTACTATCAAAACTTTTGACTTGAAACTTAAAACATTATTTACTATCAAAGTCTACACCAGGAGAAACAATCCCCATAACACTGATTTGAATTTTGACAGAGTTATGATTATAGGTAAGTAGAAGCTATAATGGAACAATATTACAGACAGGTTTTTGATAATGTCAAATATCTTTGTTACTATCAAAGCTTTTGACTAGACACTTAAATTACTTATTTACTATCAAAGTCTACACCAGGAGAAACAATACCCACAACTCTGATTTGAATATAATACGTCATAGATCTTGGAAACGATTAAAATGTTTTGGTCGAAATTTCCTACAAAGGTTTACTGACATGCACGTGAATAATGGTGAATAATGGTATTTTCTTTTCATAAAAAATCATGATGTGTGACAGTTTTCCCGTCTGTTAAGTTTGCAGATAAATAAAAAATAAATGAGCCGTGCTTTGGGAAAACCAACATAGTGACTTTGCGACCAGCATGGATCCAGACCAGCCTGGGCAGATGCGCAGTCTGGTCAGGATCCATGCTGTTCGCTAACAATTTCTCTAATTACAACAGGCTTTGAAAGCGAACAGCATGGTACCTGACCAGACTGCGATCACAATTTAGGTTGGGACACCAAACATTAATTTCAGAATATAAAAGGAATATTCACAAGTGCCAGGTCAATACTTACGGACAATAGTATAATCCTTTTACACGGACTTAAGTTCCCTACCATGTCTATATATAGGTGGTAGTAACGTTATTCGGTCATTTTGTTATGGTTTCGTCGGTTGGTTGTTTTATTCGGTGTATCAGGTGTAAAGACAGACATTGGGGTAGCCAAGGATGTGGGTGCGGGCGAGGATACCCTCTGCATGGTACTTCACCGTGTTTAAAAAGAGTATTTTGCCTTGAATATTGTGCCGATGAATAACTGTTGTCGTAAAAAAGTTAAACTTGTCCGTTAAGCAACTACAATGATGATTAATTGCAGTATAGTGATTTGCGATGAACGCTTAAGAAATTATTTATTTCTTCAAAAAGATACACATAACTTTGCCAGAACCAAGACATAATACAAATTTAGCATATGGACTTCAAATTTAAGCCTAAAACTAAAACAAGAGGGCCATGATGGCCCTATATCGCTCACCTGTTATCATTGCACTTGAGGACAAGAAGGTCCTCAGAAAAAATATCTAAGTCCAAAGGACCGTAAGAACAAAGGGAAGAAATTTAACCAAAAAGAAAAAAAAATTCTTACAAGGTACAGATATGTCAAAATACACCTAAAAATTGGAGGTACAATCCATGTTGTACCACAGAAAAGTGGTCTCGGTTTTTCCCTACGGCCAATAATAAAAAAGTTACTAAATATAAGCTATTAATAGTAACGTAAAATGAAAGTAATTAAAAAAAAAATTATTGTAAGTGAACAAAAGAAGTATCGGCCAAATAAATTTGTTGACATAAATGAAATTTCAGATCAGTATCTTCATTAGTTACGGAGATATACCCATTTTAATTTGAAATAAAGGGAGGTAATTTGACATGAAATCAGTCCATAGTTATCTACCCTGATTGGCTCAGTCCAACTAATGACAATAATGAAATTTCAAATAAGTCCTATAAGTACTTACTGATATAAATCCATTTTGATTACAATCAGAGGAGGTAATCAGATATAAATAACTCTGGAACCTACGAATGGATCTGATTTGTCATGGAATCCAAGATTTATTGTTGTTGAAGATATTTTGGAAGTTTGTATCAAATAAAACCATAAATGAAGTCTCTATATGGCTGCAAAAGCCAAAATAGCCAATTTTGGACCTTTAAGGGGCCATAACTCTGGAACCCATGAAGGAATCTTGCCAGTTCAAGAAAGGAACCAAGATCTTGTGGTGATATAAGTTTTGTGCAAGTTTGGTTAAAATCAAATCATAAATGAAGCTGCTATTGTGCAGACAAGGTCAAAACAGCTAATTTTGGCCCTTTCAGGGGCCATAACTCTGGAATCCATTATGGGATCTGGCTGGTTCAAGAAAGGAACCTAGATCTTATGGTGACACAAGTTTTGTGCAAGTCTGATTAAATTCAAATCATAAATGAAGCTGCTATTGTGCAGACAAGGTCAAAATAGCTAATTCTGGCCCTTTCAGGGGCCATCACTCTGGAACCCATTATGGAATCTGGCCAGTTCAAAAAAAGGAACCAAGATCATATGGTGATACAAGTTGTGTGCAAGTTTGGTTAAAATAAAATCATAAATGAAGCTGCTGTTGTGCAGACAAGGTCAAAATAGCTAATTCTGGCCCTTTCAGGGGCCATAACTCTGGCACCCATAATGGAATCTGACCAGTTCAAGAAAGGAACCAAGATCTTATGGTGATACAAGTTGTGTGCCAGTTTGGTAAAAATCAAATTATAAATAAAGCTGCTATTATGCAGACAAGGTCAAAATAGTTAATTTTGGCCCTTTCAGGGGCCATAACTCTGGAACCTGTAATGGGATCTGGCCAGTTCAAGAAAGGAACCGAGATCTTATGGTGATACAAGTTGTGTGCAAGTTTGGTTAAAATAAAATCATAAATGAAACCACTATCGTGCAGACAAGAAATTGTTGACGCACGGACGCACGAGACGCTCGGATGGACGACGGACGAAGGGTGATCAGAAAAGCTCACCTTGTCACTATGTGACAGGTGAGCTAAAAAAGGTCACAGATCTATTTTGGGTATCCCTCTTACCTCCCCAACTACAACCAGAGAGTCAAAATCCCCACCTGTTCAATTTTACCACCAAGGCAAACAAAATCCCCAAACCCACCATTCGATTGTGTTAAATAATTTTTTTAAAACTTGTTATAATATTAACAAAATAAATTGTAAAATGCTTGTTTTCAAGTAAAATTACGAATTGAACAGAGACGGTTGAAAACTAGCAATATCACAGAGAGGCCTTGTCAGCCTTGGTTAAATTGAGCAGGGAGGCCATGTGAGGAGGATGGAATTGTGGGATTGGTATTTATTCCATCTGTGATTCTGGTATTTTATATCTCTTGACATAGAATGTTTATATAGATAACAAAACTGATCTTTGATATTTAATATTATATTCAAAACGTTAAACATATTTCATGTATTTGTATTAGCATCAACAATAAATATATTTCAAAATAATGCATGCAGTTTGATAAAACAATAGTTCTTGAAGACAGAAAACTCAAAATTTATTCCATTTAGAGTCTTTCAGTTTTTATGCTTTTGTAGGGGTAAAAGGCTATTGTAAAATTGAATATCTCTCTTCTTTTTTTGTATTAGATCCTGTCAAACATACATTTGATATTTGATATCGGAATTCAAACCTTGTTCCTTTTTCTGGAGGTAGCGTTGAGTTATAAGACGCTGTGATAGATATTTATTGATATATTATAATTTTGTTGCATTCTTATAGACCTTTTTACAGAGAGCTACTTCCTTGGCAGCGGGAAACAATTTTCGCGCATGCGCATTCTTCATAGGGCAAAAAGACATGACTGCATAATATAAATTACGTTAGAGTTATATTGTATTTTAATCTATAAGATCAATAATGAGTTTGTTTTATAGTAAATATCCACCGAAAGGCAAAGGAAAATATAATTATGTAGATCTTAGCAAACCCACAGCTTTAACTTATGCGCATTATCATTGATGATTTTAGATTAATAGACTATTTATTCGGCAAATTTGATCTCAACAAAATTAGGTTAAGAAAAATAAAGATATTTTCCCTGAATTAATTAGGTAATAACAAAGACTTTGTTTTTTCCTAACGTGATTTCACATAACTTACTACATGTCGCAATTAGCTTACATGATACTTAAAATATAATTGATCAAAAGGATTTAAAAATACCAAGACAACACATTCTTGACTAGTTTCGACCTTTATGTCTTCGTCAGAAATAACAACGTACAAAACAAACGACGTCACATCCGTTTGGACGCGAACGTCACTGTGACAAAAAGCGCAAATGGGTGGTTTTCAAAATTATGAAGCAAAAGTGTGACATAGGGGTTGAAAATTTAAACTTATTTCTTAGGGTGGTCACCTATTTTTTATGATAGCAAATACTTCAAATTTGAAGGAAATAACTCTCAGAAAGTGTTGAGACATGCCAATAAGAAAATATTTCAGCCTTTAATTCGAAAGTTCAGTGATTTTCCCATAAGATGGGTGATAAATGTTGCAGTGTTTTATGACAAGGAAATATGTATAACAGTAATTTTTTCAACATAAATGATAAGTAATGGGTGTATGTGTATGGTTTGAACCTTATTTAATCATATGTTTGTGGACACTGGTTTTTAAAATCACCCTTTCTGCACAAATCTGACATGAAAATAAAACTTTACCTAGAAAAGTTGTTGCTGAATGCAAAATAACTAACATATGATTATAAAACCTATTTTTTTCTCTCACTTTGCATGTTTATAAACCACATGCCAAATTTCAAGACTGTTTCTAGAATTGTCAGCTCAAAATTGAGTTATTTTACAGATGCACAGGGGACACATACTGAAGATCAGTGTAATATTCATCCATTATTAGTTTTCTATTCATAAAAAGACTAATGGTAATCAACTTTAGACAAATACTATTAAAAAATAGTTTATTCCACATAATAACTACAAAATTGAAAAATTTCACTACAAACACATGAAAATTCAACAGAATGTAATGCTTTAAATGAAAAAATAAGTGACTTTATACATAACTAACACATTGAAATCATTTAGTTTACATGCAATGCTTATTCATAGTAGAAAAATGACAAAATGCCATGCATGATAAAATGGAATAGTAAAATTCATACATACTTTATAATGTTACTAAAAAGGGTGCACAGGGGACAAATTGTATCAAAATATTTATTCATAGAATATGTTCATGGTAAGTAAAATTCTTTTAACTACACAATATTTACTAGTGAACATTACATATTTAGGTAAACTTATGAGCTTAAGAAGCAATAAAATTGATGTTTCCACTTTTAAACTTGAAAATTGGCAACTTCAGAAGAAAATGCAAACAATGAATTTTAAATTGTCCAGGGTTTCTTATATAATGCTAAATTATAAAGTAATGCCTAAATTTTGCATTCACACTGCTAAGAATATAGAACTGCCACCACAAATTACTGTAATGCTATGATAATTGATATAATGTCAAAAAAGGGTGCACAGGGGACATCACTTCTGGCTCTGTGAATGTTTAACAGTCAGTAATATGTGAAGTTGAACCCTGCTTTTGTATCTGTTGTAACTCCCTTTCAAGGAAAATAAAGTAAAATCCCATTTTATTTAAAGAATAAAAGAAATCTGACTCTTAACAACTGAAAAGGTGCACAGGGGACATTTTTAGGTGTATAGACATCCATCAAGTTTCTGAGAAAGTTGATTTATTAAAGAAAAAAATCATACCGTGTCTTCACAGCTGAAAGGATAAAGACCTTAGAAAAACATTAAGACTTTAGAAAAGTAATAGGGTTATGAAATTGTAGTGTTCAACATTTAAATTTAGTATTTTTTTCACTATTTTTTGTGAAGGGGGTTCCATTACAAGATGTGAAATATTGGTAACAATAAGATGTAGGTAATGAAAAGAAGTATTTTATTTAAATGTGCAGAGTTTAAGTTACACAAAAAAGCCAAAGCTGTAACAATAAAGCATGGTTTTAAAAAGTAAGCCACAGTTGAAAACTATACTTCATGTAAAATGTCACACTTTTTTGGGTGCACAGGGGACAAAATTAGCTATATAATTTAAAATAACTTTAAAACTGTTTGAGTCATTAAGCTGAAATTGCACACATTTATTGACTACATTGAGTTGGATATAATTTGTCCCAATATACATTCTAAAACTAAACTGAATTAAAGTAAGGTGAGAGAAAAGAAAAAGCTTCATTATTTTGAAAACCACCCAAATATAGAATATATTTGTATTAATGTACATATAGATACGGATCATAATGATGTGGCGGGTATTTATCGAAAACATATTTCTTCAACATGAAGCAGAGAAAAAATAAAACCCAACATATCTACATGACAAATTTTGAAGTATACATGTGAAGCATAATTAACGATAGATCTACTTATAATTATATAAATAGTAAAATAACATTAATTTAAAAGCTAACCGCACATATATAATTACAGAAACAATCAAAAAATTAAAAACTTTCATTAAAATACGATTAAAGAAAAAATGCAGTCAAACAGCGAAAAGGGGACCTTGAAGCAGTAATAAGGGGAGGTAATAAAACGGCAATAAAATATCAAAATGCTGGAAAATAGAGCCAATATATTCTTAACTTCTACAAAAATTATTAATATTATTTTAAAGTTAGAAAATATATTAAAAACAATACTATACAGTGAAAATATTTAACCTGTAGGACCCTATTAAATTTACTTGGTAACTGTAATCACACAGTAAACAATACGCTGGTGTTTATGCCAGATGGGTGCACGGTTAAATACTGGTGAATCCAGGATGTTTCACCTAGTAACCTATCTAAATCATTATCAACAATGTCAATTGGTAAAAAACTGAAATCATCTAAATTGTGATGAGTACTGTTGAAATGGGCAGCCACACCGCTAGCATATGCTGGATGGCTGAAATTGTTAATGTCAAATTTATGACTGTTCATACGTTTAGAAACCTGTTGTCGTGTTTGACCCACATATTGCATGTTGCACTTTTTACAAGTTATGACATAAATGACATTTGATGATGTGCAGTCTGTATTAAATCTAAGTTTATACATAGAAGAATTAGAAGAACTAACGAATTCATCAGTTTCTACTATCTTGCTACAATGTGTACATCTAGGTCGGTAGCATTTGCTGGAACGGGCGCTGATGGGGGTAGGGGGCATTGCAGAATATCTAGACTTTACAAGGAAGTCTTTAAGATTTTTACCACGTTTGTATGCTAACACGGGTCTAGAGGAATGCAACTGTTGGACTGAGGCATTTGGTGATAGTTTAAATAAATCCCAGTATTTATGTATGATACTACCAATGTTAGGGAGGGAGGGAGGGATTATATTCAGTAACAAAAGGCACAATATCAACCTGATCAGAATTGTTATTGTATTTCAGAGCTTCGTCTTGTGTAACATTATGCATCTTGTTAAATGCAGCATCTATTACACTGTCTGGGTAATTTCTGGATTTGAAAAATTCACGTAGAGTGTCCAGAGATTTAGCAAATTGATTATCGTCAGATATAATACGACGATATCGCTTAGCCTGACTGTAGGGAATACCATCTTTACAAGTCTTTGGATGATTAGAGGAGTAGAGAAGGTACTGATGGATGTTAGTATTTTTAACATGTACATTGGTGCATATGTTATTACTGGTATCTTTTGTAAGATCAACATCCAGGAATGACACATGTTTTGTTGAAATTTCATACATGAATTTAATAGAGCTATGTAATTCATTAAGGGCTTTAACAAAGCTATTCAATTCGTCGAGTGAATGATCCCAGATCATGAAAACATCATCCAGAAACCGAAGCCACAAAGTAGGTTTCAGCTGCTGGCTTTGTAAAAAGTCTTGCTCTAACTTACCCATGAACAATGATGCATAGGTAGGGGCGAACGGACTGCCCACGGCCTTCCCCATTGTTTGAATGTAATTATCACCATTGAACTGAAAATGGTTATTCTTAAGTGTAAGTTCAATAAGTTTACATATACTTTCTACGGACAAACTAGTATCAGACAGACTCTTGTCCCTGTTTAAGAAAAATCTGCAGGCTTCAATACCCTCATCATGTGGAATGTTCGTATATAGAGAGGTTACATCCAAAGTCACCAAATAACTGTTAGATGATAAACTGCAATTCTTAAGTTTTTAAAGGAAATCCGTAGTATCTTTGACATACGAAGGTAATGATTGCATATGTGGTTGCAATACATTGTCTAGATATTTAGATATGTTATCAGTAGGGGAATTGCATGCAGATACTATGGGCCTACCTGGTTATCCTAATGGCAAAGAATTATCTTTACATTTATGTAGTTTGGGTAAAATGTAAAAATAGGGTATACGTATCTTTTCTGGAAAAGTGTCAAATTCCTCTTTCAAAAATTCTTCACATTCGGAAATTTCATCCATACATTCACATACATTATGTTTCACTGTTTCTGCAATATTGCTATCAAGTTTTAAAATATAATTAAAAGTCGAAGTTGAAAATGAAATGTTCGATTAACAAAGGTCAGCCTTTGGTTTTGTATCCAATTATACTCAAATGGGGATCAATTCATTCAGTATTCAAAAATAATAATAATCATCTTAAAATTGTTGCAATGCATTTTCAATATGAAAATGATCCAGCATGTAAACATAAAAAACAAAATATAGAGATTTATGTCAGTTATTTTCCTTCGGTGTGTAGCAACAGTCCTTGATTTGATTCATATCTTACGAATTTCGATTTTTTGTAAATGCACTTTCATCGTTTTAAAAGGAAATGTCCATTAAAGTTTCAACGTATATTCTTATAGATTTTAAAATACTAGATATCACATGAAATGTTTATTTTTAGCTCACCTGTCACAAAGTGACAAGGTGAGCTTTTGCGATCGCGCGTTGTCCGTCGTCAGTCCGTAAACTTTTGCTTGTGACCACTCTAGAGGTCACATTTTTCATGGGATCTTTATGAAAGTTGGTCAGAATGTTCATCTTGATGATATCTAGGACAAGTTCGAAACTGGGTCACGTGCCTTCAAAAACTAGGTCAGTAGATCTAAAAATAGAAAAACCTTGTGACCTCTCTAGAGGCCATATATTTCACAAGATCTTCACGAAAATTGGTCGGAATGTTCACCTTGATGATATCTAGGTCAAGTTCTAAACTGGGTCACGTGCCATCAAAAACTAGGTCAGTAGGTCTAAAAATAGAAAAACCTTGTGACCTCTCTAGAGGCCATATATTTCACAAGATCTTCATGAAAATTGGTCAGAATGTTCACCTTGATGATATCTAGGTCAGGTTCGAAACTGGGTCACGTGCCGTCAAAAACTAGGTCAGTAGGTCTAAAAATAGAAAAACCTTTTGACCTCTCTAGAGGCCATATATTTCACAAGATCTTCATGAAAATTGGTCAGAATGTTCACCTTGATGATATCTAGGTCAGGTTCGAAACTGGGTCACGTGCCATCAAAAACTAGGTCAGTAGGTCTAAAAATAGAAAAACCTTGTGACCTCTCTAGAGGCCATATATTTCACAAGATCTTCATGAAAATTGGTCAGAACGTTCACCTTGATGATATCTAGGTCAAGTTCGAAACTGGATCACGTGCCTTCAAAAACTAGGTCAGTAGGTCTAAAAATAGAAAAACCTTGTGACCTCTCTAGAGGCCATATATTTCAAAGATCTTCATGAAAATTGGTCAGAACGTTCACCTTGATGATATCTAGGTCAAGTTCGAAACTGGGTCACGTGCTGTCAAAAACTAGGTCAGTAGGTCAATTAATAGAAAAACCTTGTGACCTCTCTAAAGGCCATATTTTTCATGGGATCTGTATGAAAGTTGGTCTGAATGTTCATCTTGATGATATCTAGGTCAAGTTCGAAACTGGGTCACGTGCGGTCAAAAACTAGGTCAGTAGGTCTAAAATTATTAAAATCTTTTGACCTCTCTAGAGGCCATATTTTTCAATGGATCTTGGTAAAGTTCAAAACAGGGTCACGTACCTTCGAAAACTAGATCAATAGGTCAAATAATTGAAAAACCTTGTGACCTCTCTAGAGACCATATTTTTCAATGGATCTTCATGAAAATTGGTCAGAATTTTTATCTTGATAATATCTAGATAAAGTTCAAAACTGGGTCACATGAGCTCAAAAACTAGGTCACTATGTCAAATAATAGAAAAAACGACGTCATACTCAAAACTGGGTCATGTGGGAAGAGGTGAGCGATTCAGGACCATCATGGTCCTCTTGTTTGATTCACATAACAGCTCTGCCACGTGATATATTAGTCCGAGTGCGTTCTTTTAATGGTATTAATGACCCAAGGCATTTATGTATATCACATCAAAGCCATCTTATTTGCTGCAATAACTTTTATGATCCGCTCTAATTAGGGGACACTTTAGAAATTAAGTTACGGTCTTGATTACCCAGGTGACCTATGTTTTGTCACTTATGTCGTTTACATAATAGTTACGCAATGATTTCCGGTATATCACCGAAAATAGCAACTTCAGTGACAAGGAGCCGCGACCCCAAAGTATGTAGATGTCATTCAAGATGGAGAAAAAGAAATATATAACAACTATTTGAAGTTGTGGGAAAAATAGATGTAATGAAAAAAATTTTTTTAATGTAAGGAACAAGTTTTATATTTGTATGATGTGTGGAATAGACTGGAAGTGCTTGTTCTTTTCTGATGAAAATAAGAA
The DNA here is from genome assembly GCF_021730395.1 of Mercenaria mercenaria. Classification (NCBI taxonomy): domain Eukaryota; kingdom Metazoa; phylum Mollusca; class Bivalvia; order Venerida; family Veneridae; genus Mercenaria; species Mercenaria mercenaria. Next base: position 33,129,268 of record NC_069361.1, on the reverse strand, counting down.
TAAAGCAGGCTTTTCAGGTAAGATATGATTAATTAACATGCATGTCTTTAATCAAAGTATACTGTATAATAAATTACTTTACTGAAATTATCTTAATAATGGCAACACAATTCGTAATAAAATGATAATTTTATGTAGGTTTTCTTATCGTTGAGAGTTCTTTTGCCACACGTAAAGAGCGCATGCGCGTTAAAATCAAAACATCCGCTGGTTAGCATAGCAACCAATAACTCGTGTAAAATCATCTATACCATTGAGATGTAAGATCAAACCAAAGATACTTTTGATATTTTTGATATTTGGTATCGCTATATCCAAACTCTTCTTCATTTTGTTGTTTACCATTGAGTTCTAAGACCGTATCATAGTTACTTTTCATAATCGCAATCCAATCTGTCTTAGTTTTTGTTGATGTATACCATTTTTGTCATAGTTTTTTTTTGTTGATACATGTATTTGATATCAATATAATACATTATAAACAGTTTCGTTTAGTTGTTCTACCATTGATGTGTAAAATAAAACCAAAGATAATTTTTGATATTTAACATCGCAATCCAAACTCGGCTTCGTTTTGTTGTTACGCCATTGAGCTGAAAGCTCCAATTATAGACACTGTTGTTATTTGATATCGCAATCAATACTTTGTTCCTTTCTATCGATATCCAGCCACTGTTATAGACACTGTTGATATTTGATATCGCAATCAATACTTTGTTCCTTTCTATCGATATCCAGCCACTGTTATAGACACTGTTGATATTTGATATCGCAATCAATACTTTGTTCCTTTCTATCGATATCCAGCCACTGTTATAGACACTGTTGATATTTGATATCGCAATCAATACTTTGTTCCTTTCTATCGATATCCAGCCACTGTTTCATTTTGCTGGTGTATTGTTAGATCCTCTCAAAGATATTTTTGATATTCGGTATCGCAATCCAGACTTATTAGTTCTGTTGTGCCACCGAGATGTAAAGTTCTATCGAGAAATACTTTCGATATTTGATATCGCGTTCGAAATTCTGTTTCTTTCTGTTGAATGTACCACTGAGTTTAAAAATATTGTCATCGGTAGTTTTGATTTTTGACAATAATAATAATAATAATAGTAATAATAGTAATAATAATAATAATGCCTTTCAATCAACCAGATGGTCATAGACACATGTAGTACATATACACTATATATACATGGCAAGAGTGAACAGTTAATCATTAAACAATAAACAAAAGAATATATTCGTGTAATAAAACATAAATGAGCCGTGCCATGAGAAAACCAACATAGTGGGTATGCGACCAGCATGGATCCAGACCAGCCTGCGCATCCGCGCAGTCTGGTCAGGATCCATGCTGTTCGCTTTTAAAGCCTATTGGAATTGGAGAAACTGTTAGCGAACAGCATGGATCCTGACCAGACTGCGCGGATGCGCAGGCTGGTCTGGATCCATGCTGGTCGCAAAGCCACTATGTTGGTTTTCCCATGGAACGGCTCAAATGTAATTATAGTGTTAATTATTATACAGCTGGTTGTCTGCTAAATGGTATGCATATCATTTTATATTTAATATCGATATCCAAGCACTGCCATTGATGTTCCGAGGAGTCTCTCATAGGTATTTTCAATACTTGATATCGCGACCCAAAGTCTGTTTCATATATTGCTGACCACTGACTTGAAAGATCCAATTCTGCTTTTTTTGTGGGGGAGTGGGGGGGGGGTGTTATTGTTGTTTCTTTGAGTTTTAGAATACTGTCATCGATAGTTTTGATATTTGATACTGACATCCAATCAATGTCTCATTTTGTTGTTGTACCTGATGACGTTCTTAGCTCCTATTGTAGATGACATTTACTCCCCGAAATTTTTTGTTCAGGTTCATGCTTCCGCACTCATAGTTTGTAGCAAACTGGTCGAAAAACACTTTTTCTCGAAGTATGCGGCAATCCAACTCGTAATGAATATTTGCAAAAATACTGTCACTGCTCACTTATCAATGAAACAATACAGTAGCTCTAATCACACACGATATAATATTCCTCATACAGTACACCAAATAACAGATTAACTTCCTTCCTGAGAACAGATACGAATTTGTAGAACTTTCACTACCACTGCATCCAAGAACGTACATGTGACCAATCATTCCAGTTCTAATTAACACATATGTACTAATAATTCATCGGCTCTTTGGTTAAATGAACGTTTATATTCTCGAATATTTGTACAAAGTTTAGTCACTTCGCGCACTCCTTTCTTCCACTGAGTAAATAGGTCCATGAGTATTGCAAGAAAAAGAACCTCAATAAATATTTTAACCTCAGTTGGTGCAATAAGCGCATTGAACAACTTGTTGAACATTTTTATTTCTTCAAAACTAAGTAAAACTGAATCGGTAAGACTCTTAATTGTATCAGATATATCTGATTTCAAATTTGAAATATTTCACTAAAATGATCATTAATCGAAAAGTAACCACATCCCCTACGTTTGTCTGATTAAGCGAACTAAACAGTCTTACATAAAATTCAATCTGAGGCGGTCTTATTGAACATCAAGAATACCAAACAGATGAAGAATTTATCCTTTTCATTTAATTTTTGTATGACAATACTTCGCTTTGTCATAAATTCGCCAGTCATTAATCTTTAGTGTATGTATACATATACATAACCTATTGAAGACCAGATAGTTCTATATCAATTAAATAAAGTAAAATGTAAATTGTTCATTGTAAATTTTTTTTTTACGACTGAAGGTGAATAGCCGTCCAATTAAGTACTTTGCCGTAAGGTGAAATCATTTTACCTATACCGTTTTAATGAAACTCGATTGACAATAAAACTGAAAACAAAATTATAGGAGAAAAGCTGGTTTTGACTTGTTCTTAACCAGAAGCCATTGAATTTTATAAGGGTAGGTTTTGTCCTTTGTTTCGGTGTAAATATTATTTACAGAGTTCAACTTATGCCCCTTTTTAACTTAAACTTTTTTTGTTAAAATTTTATAAAGTTTTTCTGGCAAAGCTCAAATTCTGAGTCAAGCACTGAGAAAAGTCGAGCATGCCTTCTTACGGAAGCTCTTGGTAGTTAATATTATAATAATTTTATAACATTTTCATAATTCATTTATTTTCAGTGACGGTCTATCTTGGTAACATTACAAGAGGCAATAATGATCTTCACAAGTTGGCGTTTCTAATTAACTTCAGTGAACATATAATTGCTTGTGTAAATCTTTGACAATAGTTGTTCTTACATTCATATCATCCATAGACATTTAGTATGTTTATCAAATTTATGCTAAAAATCTCTTGTTCAGAATAGTAGTCCATTAACCCTTAGCCTGCTGGCGGCAAGTGATTCTGCCTTTGCGACCAGTGCAGACCAAGATCAGCCTGCACATCCATGCAGTCTGATCATGGTCTGCACTGTTCGCTATTCAGTCAGTAAATTTTTAGTAAACACCCCTTCAAATGATAAATGGTACTGCCCAAATTGGAAGATGGACCAGTCCATAATAGAAATTTAGCATGGTGAGGATTGACAGCAGGACATTTAGGACAGCATGATAGCTTTTTTACTGCATGCTGCCCTTCATGTCTTGGAGGGAAAGTAACTATACAGCATAAAATCATAAAATAAAGCTTAAATGAGTAAGGCTACCAATCCAATAAAACATATCCTGTGAAAATCTAACGTTTATTTAGTGCTCACAGTAATCAAAGCCAAAAGGACTGATAGCTAGTGCTTATTGAGTGATATTTCAGGGTTACGGTTAACTTCGACTTTCTAGAATATGGTGCCTAATTTTATGCTGTTAACCAATCAAGATGCCATCTCTCCATGCTGTTATCCAATCTAAGTACATTGTACACATAATTTTATTTATGCGTGTTGCATTACGGGTAGAATTTAAGGTATGCGCGTGAATGGATTCATGTAGAAAAACTGATACAAAAGACAGAGGGAGTGGAGTGACCCATGCGAAAATGGAACAGGAAATCCTGGGATTATCCCAGGAAGTCCCAGGACTATCCTGGGATAATATCCTGAAAATATCTCAGGAATTCCTGGGATAGTCCTGGGACTTTTCACGCCGTTAAATGGGAATGGGACAATCCCAGGATTTTCCTATGAACAGGAAAAAAACAGGACATCTGAGAATTCCAATCCTGCTATCCTGAAAATCCCAGAAATGTCCTGAGATTTCCTGAAGGCAGGACATAAAAGTATAATATTGTCCTGTTCTCAGGAAATCCCAGGAATTCTTGAAGTCAGGATATCCCAGGACAATTGTCCTGTCTTCAGGAAATCCCAGGAATTCCTGATGACAAGAAATCTCAGGATAATTGTCCTGTCTTCAGGAAACCCCAGAACATGTAACTGAATACCTTGTAAACATGATTTGAAATTATCTTTGGCAGGAAATACAGTTAACAAATTGACTGTTAAAGTTCAATAGTATTTACAGTAAGAATATAAGGATTACTATTTCCTAATATTGAAAAATATTTTGTAGTTAAAAGGCATACATCATATACATTGAAACAATACAACCTGTCATAGCAGAAATGTTAATTTCTTGGCACATCTTAAATCAGCTCAAATACGTGCACTCATGGCAAAAAAAAACTAGGTGAAAGTACTACTATTTAGTCTAGAATCATCAAATTATGAGCTTCATACTGAGCAAAAAGCTCTTATCATTCTATGATCTGTTCACTAGAGTGAAACCGTCTTTGATCAAACATGCATGTACAGATAACCTAAACTGTAGTAACGCATTTCACTTTTTAATGCTCTGACGGATTTTAAAGAAAACTACTTTTCTAAATAACTTATTGTTTTGTAAAATCATTTAATGAAGGAGTACATTTAGTATTATTTCTAAAAGTTTATATAGAAATAATTTGCTAACTTACCACAAATTTATAGAATATATTCCTGTTACACTGACAACACCACAATCAGAAGTACTTAATGATACAGTTTCTCCCAAAACATGGGTCTTCAACACCAGGATGTAATTAACTTATTACACCATTACAAGATCACGTTTCAAATTAATTACCATCTTTCAATCTGTATCTTTTAGAAAAAGTCCTGTCTTTTTCCTTTGAACAGGACAATTTTTCTATCAAAAGTCCTGTCTTTTAGTGTTAAAGTCCTGTCTTCAGGACTTTCTTGCAGCTTTGCTTAAAGAATCCCAGGATATCGCAGGATAATCCTGGGATTTCCTGAGATCAGGAAAATATTTCTGCACGGGAATTCCAGATATTTCGAATGTGAATATAAAGTTCATAATTATTCAAGAATCTGTTGCTGCTTGTTTTTGTTGTTTAAAACAGAAGTCATCAATTGTTCACACACTCACACAACACCAAGATTTTAAAAAAAGTAGGAGACTATTTTTTTACACGTCCAAAATATTTGTGTGATACATCATACAGTCACATAGAAATAGAAGGAAAACTCAAACGGAGCAAGGTTGAAACTTGGTAGTTGATTTAGAACTATAACCAGTTGCTAAAGCACTGGCTTATAAAAATAAACATATAAAACTATGAGATGTTGAAGTTTTGAACAAATCCTCTGATCAATATCAGATTGTCCACCTTTAATCTTTAGCCTGCTGGTGACAAGTGTTTTTGCCTTTGCGACCAGTGCAGACTTAGATCAAGACCAGCTGCAGGTCTTGCAGGTCTGTGCAGGCTGATCTTGGTCTGTACAATTTACTTTTCAGTTTGTAAATTTTCAGTGAACACCCCTTCGAATGATAAATGGTACTGCCAAAATTGAAAGATGGACCTGTCCGTTTAAGTGGGGTGAAGGTTAAAGGCTTTAGGTGTTTGGATGTGTCAAGCATGTTACTTAACAAGAGGTGTAGCATATGGCAACAGGAATGTTAGTAAATACATTTTGTACATGTATGGCTGATAAATTTATGGAAGCACTACTTCAACATGAATTATTCACATTTGTCAATTTCTCAGCTGTAAATCTAATATAAAGGACCTTTGAGTTATTGTTTTCTTTAGTAGTTCGTGCTTGTAAGATTTTTGACATAGTGCAGTTAATATTTTAATCTACATTTAGTTTTTATTGCAATTAAAAGGAGTAATTTATGGACATACATAAAGTTATCCAACTGCTTAACATTGGCAATGACAAATTCTTTGTCCATTTGATATAAGCCACCTGCTCATAACAATGCAATGCAGTACAAAAACACATTTTAGAGAAATATTCAAGTGTGCTAAAAATAGACAATAATACAAAAAGGTATATTGTCTGTTGTATAATACTGTATAAATAAGCAGTGTTTTACAAATATAAAACGGGAACATATAAAAAATTTAATCTTTAGAATAAAACAAGTTGGAGTGATAGCTATGAAGGCAAACAATAGAAGTAATAAACAGTATAAAATATACTTTTAGAAAAAAAAACCCATGTTGGAGTAAGAAAAGTTATTATTAAAACATTTCCAACTCCACACATTTTTAGCTCACCTGTCACGTAGTGACAGGGTGAGCTTTTATGATTGCCCTTTGTCCGTCCACAATTTCATTGTGAACACAATAGAGACAACATTTTATATTTGATTTTAATTGCACACAACTTGTATGGGCATAATATCTCAGTTCCTTTCGAAAACTGGCCAGAGTCCATGATGGGTTCCAGAATTATGGACCCTTAACAGTGCTCCAGCTAGGATTAAAAAAGGGCAGGGTGCTGGCAATGAAAAGGGCACTTTTGGGGTGGTGGTAGGTCCGGGACCGTGCTCCCCAGGGAAAAAAATATAACTGGTCCGTGCATTTTAACATACTTTAGGCATGGACTTTGGCATAATTTAGGCATGTTTTTTGGCACACTTTAGGTATGGTCTTTTAATAGGCTATGTCTGTCATCTGTAATGCACCTATTTATTAAACTTAAAATTCTGCTGTTTGTATTTTACTTGGCATTGATTTTCAACTTGTAACATTTCTTTGTAATTGCATACTGAATAACAATATCTATGTGTTTAGACCTATTTTGTTACAATTTCAGTATACATCTTCTCCATGTAGGCTACTTGATATTTATAAATTTATACGTGCAACATATTATATACAGAAAATAAAGTTTGAACTTCCACTTAAATAAATGAAATCAGGCAAAGTTTTTAACTTACAACAGTCTAAAAGCAAGTTTAGCGCTTGTAATAGACATACCGGGTATCCAAAATTTTTATCCGGATATGGTTACACATTTTTTCTAAAAGTCGTCGAATGTCCAGTTTAAACAATATTTTTAAAAAATTATTATGATGCAAAGACAGTTTAACAGCATTTTACAGTATCTGACATTAAAGTGTACCCTGTCATTACATCTTAGTAAACTGATTTCAAAGAAATCTTCATGAAAAATCGGCAATTTCACAAAGCAGACGACAACCTACTTTCGATTTCAAAAACTTGTAAAACGATAAAATCAAAATAATTTCCTATTTAAATTTGATTGTGATCGATTTTTATTAATTAGATTTAAATGTCTGTTGTCTGGACTTAAGTTTCAGTTGTGTATAAAGGGGTATTTACGGCTATATTACCGAAAACGAAAGTACACTTTGACAGGTGGCGCGAAATGATAATGATTTCAGACTGGTTTGCAAACTGTTTTAACACTAAGGTTCAGTGATTTTAATGCTAGTGGAGCAGTCTAAAATATCATGGTCTGCCTCGGGCATGATTACAGCAGGTAATTGTTTAATTGTTTGCTAATTATGTCAGTGCCCCCCGGCGTGTATCACTCGATAAAAAGGGGGCAATAAAGCAGTGTATTATAATCACTGAGGCAAAAAAGGGAAGTTTGGCTAAAAAAAAGAAATGAATGGTTGTAAAACGGGCAGGGTGCCTGGCGGGGCAACAGGGCGGAACGAATTTCGGAACGGGCGATGCGCCCTGCTGTAAATAGCTAGCTGGAGCACTGCTTAAAAAATTGCCATTTTTGGCTTGTGAACACGATAGAGATCACATTTTGCAATCAACTTTAATAAAACTTGCACACAACTTGTACTGGCTTAAAATCTCGATTCCTTTCGAAAACTGGCCACATCCAATCATGGGTTGGAGAGTTATGGCCCCTAAAAGGTGGGCCGGTGGTCTAGTGGTAATATGCTTGACTGCCAATCCAGAGGTCCGGGATTCAAATCCCGGTCCAGGAACTGGAAATTTCTGAGATGCTCTTGAGTGTCTCCCATCTGACTAAGAGGCCTAGCTGTACTGGTTCTTCTCAGGAAAGACGGCGTATCGTGTATCAGTGCTATACAGCCAGGGCACGTTAAAGAACCAGACTTTATCTCACTCTGTCCTTCTGGTCAGTTTGCTCTGTGTCTGTACTAGTAGAGGATGAATTTCGTGCCCTGTGTGGCTGTGTTTGCTATATGTAAAGGGCCTTTGAACGTGTTTATCATAAAAAGGGCACTATATAAATCTGGTATAATAATAATAATAATAATAATAATAATAATAATAAAGGGCCAAAATTCGCTATTTTTGGCTTGTGAACACGATAGAGACCACATTTTGCAATCAACTTTAATCAAACTTGCACACAACTTGTACTGGCATAATATGTTGGTTCCTTTATAAATTAGCCAGATCCAATCATGGGTTGGAGAGTTTAATGGCTCCTTAAAGGGCCAAAATTTGCTATTTTTGGCTTGTTAACACAAGAGAGACAACATTTTGCAATCAACTCTAATCAGACTTGAACATAACTTGTATTGGAATAATATCTCGGTTCCTTTCGAAAACTGGCCAGATCCCATTATGAGTTTTGTAATATTACATTTTTTTTGTCTCTGTAATGCCATTATTTTTATTTTTATAAAAATTTGTTTGAACTGTACAAAAGAAGTATTAATGATTTCATGGCATCATAATTAGCTAGAGGATGATTTTTAAATGTATTTTTCTTTTACTTTAACCTCTGCTTTTTCATAAATTCTCTATTTCTTTTTATGCTTCAGAAATCTGTCACCATCAGTCCTTTTTAGAGTTGTTGAACCATCCTTATTAGACTGAATAGCTGTAAAATATCCATAAAATTACAACACTTCTGCTTGTTATTTTGTTGAAAGTGTCTAATTTCTAATTTGATGGAAAAGTTATTTGTTTTTATTGCAAATTTCTGTAATGAATATTTATCACAGATCTCCCTAGGTAGAATCAAATATACTAGATTTTATCACCAGGAAAGAAATTACTGAAACCAGCAAAGACTAAAATAAATGTAAATTTGAAACCAGGCTATTAATCTCATATCTTGCTAGTGGTCAGTTTAAAAAAAATAATAAGAATAAAAACAACAAACAACTGAAGAACATGCAGATGATGGAATTATGAGACTTGTCTCGGAAGTCAGCTTTCTAACCTTGTACCTCGGAGTTTTTAGAACTGATGGTTGAAAACCCTTTTTGGGGTTTAAAGGATTTTGCTTTTCTGTCCTTCCATCATTTCTTACCTCTGTCCACACTTTACGTATCTTGTCCATAACTCTTCCTCTGTCAGGGGATTCAAATATTACTTAATACAAATGTTTCCCATAATGAGACGTTCTGTCCTGGGCATATCCAGGTCCTAGCTCAAAGGTCAAAGTCACAGTTGGTGGTGAGTTGTTTGCACATTTTGTCCTGTCTGGTCTGTAACTCTGCCATCGATCAAAGGATTTTAATATAACTTTGCACAAATTATCCCCCTAATGAGACAATGTGTCTTGTGCAAATTTCAGACCCCTACCTTAAAGGTAGTAAATATTACTTGGCACAATGTTCCCCATAAAAAGTGTGACAATTGCCCAACATCTTGATCCATAGCTTAAAGGACAAGGTCATACTTGGAAGTAAAAGGCGAAAAGTGTCTGTTGTATGTCTGCTCCATAGCTTCAGCATCCATGAAGAGATATTACATGGTACAATTATTCTCAGTAAAGATAATTTATTTACTATGCAACTCTTAGACACCTAGAATTAAGGTCAAGGTCACTGTTGGAGGATATAGGTTAACAGGTTAATAAAAATGATTTTGCATAGTACTATGCCCGGAAGTTCACTATAATAATGAATTACTTGCACAACACCTAGCCCTCTTGCTTAAAGATCAAGGTCACATTGATGGTCAGAAAATTACAGGGTCTGTTTTGTGTCATCCATTTTTTGGCGCAAATGCTCTTCATGCGCAAGCTTCAAAGTCAAAGTCAGAGATTATTGGCAATTATTCTTGTTCAGACTGTGACTTTTTCGTCGATGCATGTATATTTTACATTACTTGGCATAAACATTGAGCATAAAAGTTGTTTTTTGGTCTATTTTCTTCAGAATTACTTTCCTTTAAGATATATATTCAATTAATTACAATTTTTAGCTCATCTGTCACATAGTGACAGGGAGAGCTTTTGTGATTGCATTTTGTCGGTCGTCCATAGTCCGTCCGTTCACAATTTCTTGTGAACACGATAAAGACCACATTTTGCAATCAGTTACAATCAACTTTCACACAACTTGTATTGGCATAATATCTTGGTTCCTTTCTAAAACTGACCAGATCCCATCATGTGTTCCAGAAAAATGGCCCCTTAAAGGGCCAAAAAATGCTATTTTGACTTTAGCAGCAATAAAGAGACTTCATTTATAGTTTAATTTGATAAAAACTTGCAAAATATCTTTAGCAACAATATATCTTGGGTTCCATGATGAATCTGTCAGATCCAATAATAGGTTCCGGAGTTACAACCCCTGATTAACCCTTGAAAGAGCCAACATTTGTTAATTTTTCCATTGTGAACACAATAGAAGTGACATTTCACATTCAGTTTTAACCAACCTTACACACAATTTAAGTCACAATAAGATCTTTTTTTCTTTAAGTCACAATAAGATCTTCTTAAGTTCCTTTTGAAAACCAGCTAGATTCCATCATGGGTTCTAGAGTTACTGCCCCTGAATGGGACAAAATTTTCTATTTTGGCCCTTTCAGTCATACAAAATGTATAGAGGTTTCATTTATGCTTTGATTTGATACAGACTTGCACAGAATGTTTGTCTTGACGATCTCTAGGCCAAAGTTGAAACTGGGTCATAATTATGGGCTCAGAAACTAGGTCACCTGATCAAATCAAAGAAAAAGCTTGTTAACACTCTTGAGGCCACATTTATGATCCTATCTTCATGAAACTTTGTCAGAATGTTTATCTTGATGATTCCTAGGCAGGCCTTTTTTTCGTCAATTTGGGAATGCCACCAACACCAGTGGAATTGGGAAAATGCTCTCGGAAATTGTCTTAATTGGGACAATTTGCAAATTACCAAAATCTACATAAATGAGATTTTGTGTGAAATATTAATGAATTGCATTTCAGTAATTGTTCAACAGTATTATAATTTACCTAAATATACATACAAATTAGCAAAACTATCTTAAAACAGCAAAAACCCTAAAGGTATAATCATTTGGGAATTTTAAATTCATTTTTGGGAAAAAAAACATACTTTTTTGCATATGGATTACCTCCTTTTACCGGAGGTAGATTTATAGGGAAAAAAAGCCATGCTAGGCTAAGTTTGATACTGGGTTATGTTGGGTCAAAAACTACGTCACCCGTTCAAATAAAGGAAAAGCTTGTTAACACTCTATGGGCCACGTTTATGACCCTGTCTTCATGAAACATGGTCAGAATGTTTATCTTGATGATTTCTAGGCCAAGTTTGAAACTGGGTCATATGGGGTCAAAAACTAGGTCACCACTCAAATCAAAGGAAAAGCTTGTTAACACTGTAGAGGCCAAATTTATGATCTTATCTTCATGAAACTTGGTTAGAATGTTTATCTTGATGATTCCATGACTAAATTTAACAGGTGAGTGATATAGGGTCATCATGACCCACTTGTTCTTTTTTCCCATCAATTTAAAAATTAAACAATACAAGAATTTTTAATAGATGTAAAAGTGGTTAACAGCTGTAGATTTTCAGATATGCAAATTTAATATGAACATTTTTATGTTGTATTTATACCGGTAGAACAATATTGCATAGATGATTTCATTGTTAGAGCAGACAAATTTGTCGAGTGTAATATTGTCTTTACGGTGAAACCATGGTTTCTATCAGGCTGTCCTCCAGCTGAAATTACCAACACTTGGATAGAAGTCCTGCATTTGTATGCTTTACGTACATTGTACATGTGATGTGGCATGCAAGGAACCAGGGAAATGTTTTGCATCGGAGCATTTTCTGATTGCTGCACTATCCTCCAACAATAATTGGTAATAGTCCATATAAGCTTAATCATAAACAGATATCAGAACATTAGGTTATACTACAGTTGAGCAGTCACACTTTCCAGTAGGAGACTATGTATTGTATAGCATTACTTCATTAACTTGAATAGATGATGATGGATAGTTGGACAGATGGGAATAGAATGGTGACATGTCTCATATGTTAATAGGAGGCAGCTGTTGTTGTTCCAGGCTTGGACTGGAAACATTGTTGTCAGATGATAGAAATTAAATGTAACATCTGGTTACACTGACAAATATGATGTGCTTATTAGCTCACCTGAGCATGTAGTACTCTTAGCCAGGGTGAGCTGTTGGTATCACTCATCAGTCTGTCCCTCAGTCCACACTTCTCTGAAACGGTCTTGTGGAAGTTGATAAAACTTTGCCTAGATGTTCCTTTGTTCCATAGTCGCTCTACCAAAGAATTCAATTCCATACAAATTTCTGGTAGTCATGGTAACCAAAAAGAGGACTTCAGCAATCTTATCTAAAACTGTTATACCTGGAGCTTAAGTATTTGGTCATGGCTCGATTGTTATAAAATATTGTTTGGGTTTCTATTCTTTTACAAAGATTTTAAATTCACATAAATTCAAACTCATGTCAAATGTAATGAAACTGTCACCTGATTTGAGAAAAATTCTGTTAAGTTTACACAATTTTATCGGGCTGCCAAAGTCATGAAAAGACACATTAAAATCTTGTTTGAATAACAGACCAAAGGTAAAAAAAAAAAAAAACTCCCAATTAGTTCATTTTTTTTTTGTGAACAAGTAATATGAAAGAATAATGGAAAATGTGTATGTTTGTTAGAAGAGTAAGTGACTGGAGATGCAGAAAGGTGGGGAAATTTGCAAAATTGAAGAAGTTACAAGAGTTCTAGTAATGGTATCACTTGACCTCATTTATTGATGTGTAAAAAGGTGCTACAGTATTAACATGTTATTTTGCAGGTAAATCTAAATAAAGAGTGTCCATTCTGGGCAGACGACAGTAGATGTGCCATGAGAAACTGTGCCGTTAATGTTTGTTCCGAGGTAAGTCATTCTGCCTGATGTTTGCTTTGAGGTAGATAAATTGTTGTTTATCTGATATTCATATTTCCTATGAGGAATGTAATTAATTGATTTTATAAGAGCACATACATGTCACATAGTTGTTGGATCACTGTCTTTATTGAAAATTGATTTTACAATTTTCTCTGAGATAGGCTACTGTATAGCCATTAGCAGTTTAGGATCTGAAAAGAAAGCAAATGATTTTCTATATGCACTTAAAACTGGTACATTGGCATGAAGTGATTTTTGCTCACTTTCCCAAACACAAAATTCTGATTATTTATTTGCCTATGATATATTCCAAGATGCTGAAACAAAGTGAAATGCACAAAAACAATGACAAGGATTTCAAAGGACACTGACAATATTCCTCTTGCATTTTAGTTCTGACTTTAAGAGACCAGTTTCTGAATGCAACTATGCCATATTGGTTAGATTATGTGCAGAAAGAACAAGTCAGATTTGATACTTGTTCTAAAATTCTACCGTACTTTATAACTTTGGACCCAGACATAGAGAAAATTTTGATATTGCATGATACTGTACTATAATGCTGTGTTTTTGACCTTCAGGAACAACTTCCAGATGGATTGAAGGCACAGACTGAGCAGCATGATGAGGTATACTGAAACGATGCTTCATAATTTGTTTACTGTGGAAGGGCCCAATATTTGTGGATATTTTGGCTGTGTAAATGTTTAAATTAAATCCTAATAAACAAATAAAGTTCTCATTCATTTTATTATCAAAATTTGAAATCCACAAATTCATATCCCTTCAAAATAGCCATTTGGCTCAAACATCGAAATTTTAAATTTATAAAAAAATGAGCCGTGCCATGGGAAAACCAACATAGTGGCTTTGCGACCAGCATGGATCCAGACCAGCCTGCGCATCTGCGCAGTCTGGTCAGGATCCATGCTGTTCGCTTTCAAAGCCTATTACTATTAGAGAAACTGTTAGCGAACAGCATGGATCCTGACCAGACTGTGCGGATGCGCAGGCTGGTCTGGATCCATGCTGGTCGCAAAGCCACTATGTTGGTTTTCTCATGGCATGGCTCAAATGATTTCGCAGTACTCACCAGATCAAAACTTTGAAATAATATTTGCAATAATGAATTATTTGAGTATATTAAATATGTATGATATTATTTCATTATATAAGATAAATTACTTGCTTTATCATCTATGAATAATAAATCTGGTGAATAAAAATGAATACAATGACATTTCTGAGTGTGGCTAATTAACCTTTGGTATTAATTTAAGTTATTGACTTTTGAAAGGTATACTGTACATTTTATTTCAAACTGGTAAGTACTTGATTAAACTTAAATTTTTCACTGAATCTGTAAGTATAATGGCAGTTCCAAAAGTTCTGAGGTCCGATTTTTTGTTTTGTAACAAGAACATGTTGAGTTATTGTAACTATTTCAGAACAATGATGAGGCACAGAAGGATTGTGATGGTGAAGACCTTGGATATCTTAATACTACTATCAGGTTTGTGATCTTCTCAAGTATTAGATACAAGGGGAAAATCATCTTAGACAAAGACTGGTAGCTTTTCTGGCTAGTGAAGGTTTAAAATTTTCAAGATCATGTGAACTTAAATTGACCCCAAAACAGTTGAAATTTTATATTTGTATGGTAGTAGGTATGTTGGGGATTTCCTTTCTTTATTTCAACTTTCAGAATTCAAGACAGTATAATCATCACACAAGTTATATAATTATGTCCAAAATGAAATTGCAAAATCTAAACCTGAAGTTTTTGAAATATGTATTGAGCCTCATAATTAAATAGCCATGCAATGAGAAAACCAACATAGTGACTTTGCTACAAGCATGGATCCAGACCAGCCTGCGCATCCGCACAGTCTGGTCAGGATCCATGCTGTTTGCTAACAGTATCTCTAATTCCAATAGGCATTGAAAGCGAACAGCATGGATCCTGACCAGACTGCGCGGATGCGCAGGCTGGTCTGGATCCATGCTGGTCGCAAAGTTACTATGTTGGTTTTCTCATGGCACGGCTCAAATAATTGGGACATTTTTAGCAGACCCTTCTAACTACTTATAAATTATTTCTACACATAGGCAGATATTTATGCCTCTTAACACAACACATATAAATCATATAGCTATAATGAACATCAATTTTGTGTTACATACTAAATTTGATGTTTTTATGGCCAAAATTTGCATACTTTTGGATTTTGGTGTTAAATTCCACTCAAAAAAAAAAGATGAATGGGATAGGTTGCTTTGCCTAAAGGTGGTTATTCAGATTTTGATCAAGTAATTGGTTTGTTTGAAAGTTTAACAAATGATCGTTTTTACTTATTTATGGTCACTGAGTGTCTGATACATGTTTTATTTTCACTAGAGGCACTTTTAAATTTTGAATTTGATAGTTAGTTTAGCATATGCATAAATTAAAAAACATACTTTGCCAAAAGAATGATATGAAATAAAATCTGTAAGAAACTGTATTGTAATGCTTGTCAAAGATTTACATGGACTTTTATGCATTTAGCTGAACATCATTAGAATTGCAAATTTATGAAGTTACTTTAACCTCTCTTTACTGATGGTTGCAACCAAGATATGTTGGAAATAAATGATTTTTGAAGTTAAACAATTAAAAAGATTGCTTTTTAGGTCAGATTGTTTAAGCATCATTATATTTTATGCAAATGCAAATGTAAAACTAGAAATATTGAAATCATATGAAATAGTCAACTTTTTGCTCTGAGCAAAGAATGCTCGGGATGAGTTATTGTGATCACTTACTGTCTGGTGTTCATCTGTCCATTCATCCGTATTTTTCTTCAAATGACATCTCCTCTGAAACTGTATAATGGAAGTTGATGGAACTTGGCATGGATGTTCCTTGGGTGGTCCTCTTCTAAAATTATTCAAACCATGCTGCTTGGTTGCACATAGAGGCTGCCAGGGCTAAAATTAGAAAACATTTCAAAAGACATCTTCTAAAGGGCTTGTTCAATTTTAAAATAATTTCATGTAAATGGCCCTTATGTAAATCTCTACCATAAGTTTGTTCAAATTATTTTGATTCATCAAAATATATGGCCATAGAGGGCATGATCACTTTTCATTATATGTATAAAGTGGATCTAGGGTCATCATGGCCCTCTTGTTGAATACTTTCATGATAAAGGGAATAATTATAAAATTTCATAAAACTAATCAATAAGTTACATTTCTAATAGGGATCTAACTCTATGTATTTGGTATAATTGGTATTTTTGGTCAATGAATATATCTCTAACAGAACAAATTAAATATGAAAAATGTCAGAAAATGTTACTTAACTGTGACTAGACCAATCTTTAATTGATTGGCTGGTACATCTATCTGTCAATTAGTAGACCAACTGCTTTCTGATAAGTAACTGGAGAGAGCTTTGTGCTACAGATGTCAAATTTAATAGGATGATTACTTGTGGTCAGTTGATGGTCAGAGTAGAGTAAGTAGACTTTGTGATTAGTTGGTGTATGGTCAGAGTAGAGTAAGTAGACTTTGTGATCAGTTGGTGTATGGTCAGAGTCTCTGAGACCGTAACACAGAGAAAATTTTCTAATCAATAACTGGATAAAATTATAACATTCAAACTTGATACTGTGGTCAGGAAATTACCCCGGCAAGAGGTCAAGGTCGTATTGACCTTGGAAGTTGTCCCACTGTACATGAAGAATGCATTAACCTCTAGCAGAATGATGACTGATCAGAAGTTGACCTCTCATTTGTAAGAACATTGGTCAAGGTCACAGTGACATATAGACTGAAAAAAGTTTCTCAACAATAACTTGGGACCTTTATGGAAGTTAAACCTCATAGGAAGATAACTAGTTGTCAGTAGATGAATACTGTTTTTCCGATCAGTCAGTGGAGAACTATGACTTTCAAAGTAAGTAGCTGGAATGTCAGATTAGCAGTGGTCAGTAGATGATCTAGTTTACTGCAACTTGACAGTGAAAATCACATTTCCAGTGACTGCCAACATACTTTTGTGGGAAAGGGATAATTTTTATGTGTTTTGCAATTTACTCTTATTTCAAGTTAGTTTAAAAGGTTTTTGAATATGTATCTCTTTGATTTCAGTGAAGAAAGGGAAAAGGCTTTCCAGAATTGGACCAAATATGATGATGCACAAGAAACATTTTGTGAAATGGATGGTATTATATTTTATTTAGTATACATGTATATATACCAAAAATTACTCTGAATTTTTAGCTCACCTGTCACATAGTGACAAGGTGAGCTTTTGTGATCGCGCAGCGTCCGTCGTCTGTGCGTAAACTTTTGCTTGTGACCACTCTAGAGGTCACATTTTTCATGGGATCTTTATGAAAATTGGTCAGAATGTTCATCTTGATGATATCTAGGTCAAGTTCGAAAGTGGGTCACGTGTCTTTAAAAAGTAGGTCAGTAGGTCAAATAATGAAAAAAACCTTGTGACCTCTCTAGAGGTCATATTTTTTATGGGATCTGTATGAAAGTTGGTCTGAATGTTTATCTTGATGATATATAGGTCAGGTTTGAAACTGGGTCAACTGCGATCAAAAACTAGGTCAGTAGGTCTTAAAATAGAAAAACCTTGTGACCTCTTTAGAGGCCATACCCTTGAATGGATCTTCATGAAAATTGGTCCGAATGTTCACCTTAGTGATATCTAGATCAAGTTTGAAACTGGGTCACTTGCCATCAAAAACTAGGTCAGTAGGTCAAATAATAAAAAAACCTTGTGACCTCTCTAGAGACCATACTTTTCATGGGATCTGTATGAAAGTTGGTCTGAATGTTCATCTTGATGATATCTAGGTCAAGTTTGAAACTGGGTCAACTGCGGTCAAAAACTAGGTCAGTAGGTCTAAAATTTGAAAAATCTTTTGACCTCTCTAGAGGCCATATTTTTCAATGGATCTTCATGAAAATTGGTCAGAATTTTTATCTTGATGATATCTAGGTCAAGTTTAAAACTGGGTCACATGAGCTCAAAAACTAGTTCACTTTGTCAAATATTAGAAAAAACAATGTCATACTCAAAACTGGGTCATGTGGGAACAGGTGAGCGATTCAGGACCATCATGGTCCTCTTGTTTTTTAAATGTTGTTGATGAAATCATGTGTTTGAAATTAGAATCAGTATAGCTTTGCTGTCATTGTGAAGATTTAAACCAATTTTGTTTGTTTGAAGACTATTCTGGAATCATTTTGATATACTTCAAGTATAACTAGGAATTTTTCTGAACTTAAGCCAAACTGCTATTTTTTATTTGACTTGAAAAAAGTTTTTAGTAAAAGTTATCTCCATTTTTAGCTCAACTATTTGTCAATGAATAACCTCTTGGTTGCCATAATGAAATTTTAATTTATAGTAACATTTAATGAAATTACTCAGTTATGAAGTTTTGCCAAGTTATGGCTCTTAATCAACAAAGCAGTTTCCGAAAAGTCAATCATGCAATCATATGTATGGTCAAATGTATCTGAAACAGTATACAATAATCACATTTTAATTCCAGTAAATTATATTGACCCCAAAGATAGATCTTTCCCAAGGTCACAGTGCTTAACCTTTTATCTGCCAAACAGACGGTGATCAGCCAGAAACACTTGCCGCCATCAGGCTAACGGTTAAATGACTCTAATGTCTCTGTCATATATGAAGAGTGTCTTTTACCAGAAGTTGCCCATGGAAAACATGTGTTGTAATGCAACATTACAATTTCTTCCGTTTAGAAGTGTGCTGTACAAATGTAGGATTTTGTGGTTTTAGAAATTCATAAACTCTAGACACTTTCAAGACATTCATGTGTTTTATACCCATATGAATCTTTAAATATTTCTTTATAAAACTGAAAATATCAGTTTTGATATTTTAATATTCTAGTTTCGATTAAAACTTAAGATTCCCTAGTTACCATTACATATTCAACGGATGAGTCCCTAAAGTTAAAATTGTGTTTATTTCAGATGACACTTCCCCTGACATGAAATATGTAGATTTGTTGTTGAATCCGGAAAAGTATACTGGTTACAAGGGGGAATCACCACATCGTATATGGAACAGCATTTATAATGAAAACTGTTTCAAGTGAGTCAATAAATTTTAGTTTGCATAGATTTTCTTGGTTCCTGGGTTTCAAACTTTAAAGATAAATATTCCTTTTATTCAAATTTTGCAGAACTGCAAAATACTGAAAAACAAGAAAATAACTTCTGCACAAATATTAAAACTGATTGATAATTAGCATAAGTTATATAGGTTTATACTATTGCAAAAAATAATCTTGGCTTTAGATTGATCTATTTGTTCTGGACAAAGATTTATGGCCATAACTCAGGATACTGTGATGTTCCTTAGTCTGTCTGTGGGACTTAAATCTGCAAAATTGCAAACAGAAAATATGTGAACACACAGAAATTGCTGGACTAATGGCAGTACGACTGCCTTAACATTTTGACGTTTGAAATATATGTAGTTATTTAAGAAGATAAAGGTAATAGATGGACTAAATATTTTATGTCTTTTTGCATTATTTTATTCAACAGATGACTTCATCTGAAAAAATAAAACAACTTTCACTCAACAGAATATACTTAGTATTTTTTTAATGCAGTACCAAAACAGTCAAAATGCAATATACCAAATGAAAGCCCCTTTTTGTAGCTAGTGAAGGAGATGTTGTATATAAAATTTAATAAATCTTCAATATTGATCAAAAATATGATAGAAAAATAAGAGTTTTAATTATCTAAGATTGACAAATTTTAAAACATTGAATGAATATTTGCAAATATATTCCAGAGCTCCAGAGCAACCTGCCTATAACCCACAAGCTTTATCAGGTATGTAAACGTACATTTAAGTGCATGTTTAAGCATGAAAATGCAGATAGTTCTGTATCATGCAGATTAGTATTTCCATAGACAATAGAAACATTGATATAGCATACAGGAAAACTTTACTAACACTATATGGACACTTGAGACCTTGAAGAATAAATGCCAATATTGATTAAGATGGTACATTAGCAATTTAGAATGCACACAGAAATGCATTTTGAAATCCCAGAAAACTTAATCATTTAAAAATGAGATTAGTGGTTCTTTGTTATTCTCTCATCCTATATGGTAAATTAATTGGAAAATGGAAATGATAATGTTCCCTATCCCATGTTCAACCAGCAAAGGTAACTTAATGGAAAAAATAGAAATGATAATTTTCACCATCCCATGAAAGGTAAATTAATGGAAAAATGGAAATGATAATGTTCCCTGTCCCATGTTCAACCAGCAAAGGTAACTTAATGGAAAAAATAGAAATGATAATTTTCACCATCCCATGAAAGGTAAATTAATGGAAAAACGGAAATAATAATGTTCCCTATCCCATGTCCAACCAGCAAAAGTAAGTTAATGGAAAAATGGAAATGATAATGTTCCCTGTCCCATGTCCATCCAGCAAAAGTAAGTTAATGGAAAAATGGAAACAATAGTGTTCCCTATCCCATGTCCAAACAGCAAAGGTAAATTAATGAAAAATGGAAACAATATCCAACCAGCAAAAGTTAATTAATGGAAAAAATGAAAATGATATTGTCCAACCAGCAAAGGTAAATTAATGGAAAAATGGAAATGATAATGTTCCTTATCCCATGTCCATCCAGCAAAGGTAACTTAATGGAAAATGGAAATGATGATGTTCCCCATCCAATGTCCAACCAGCAAAGGTAAATTAATGGAAAAACGGAAATGATAATGTTCCCCATCCAATGTCCAACCAGCAAAGGTAAATTTATGGAAAATGGAAATGATAATGTTCCCTATCCCATGTCCAAACAGCAAAAGTTAATTAATGGAAAAAATGAAAATGATATTTTCCAAACCAGCAAAAGTAAATTAATGGAAAAATGGAAATGATAATGTTCCCTATCCCATGTCCAAACAGCAAAAGTTAATTAATGGAAAAAATGAAAATGATATTGTCCAACCAGCAAAGGTAAATTAATGGAAAAATGGAAATGATAATGTTCATTATCCCATGTCCAACCAGCAAAAGTAAATTAATGGAAAAATGATAATGATAATGTTCCACACCCCATGTCCAACCAGCAAAAGTAAATTAATGGAAAAATAGATATGATAATGTCCAACCAGCAAAGGTAAATTAATGGAAAAATGGAAATGATAATGTTCCTTATCCCATGTCCAATCAGCAAAAGTAAATTAATGGAAAAATGATAATGATAATGTTCCCCACCCCATGTCCAACCAGCAAAGGTAAATTAATGGAAAAATGGAAATGATAATGTTCCTTATCCCATGTCCAATCAGCAAAAGTAAATTAATGGAAAAATGGAAATGATAATGTTCCCCACCCCATGTCCAACCAGCAAAGGTAAATTAATGGAAAAATGGAAATGATAATGTTCCCTATCCCATGTCCAACCAGCAAAAGTAAGTTAAGGGAAAATTTGAAATGATAAAGTTCCCCATCCCATGTCCAACCAGCAAAAATAAGTTAAGGAAAAATTTGAAATGGTAAAGTTCCCCATCTCATGTTCAACCAGCAAAGGTATATCAATGGATATGATAATGCTATATTCTTCTTATTGCCAAGCTGAAGACAGACAAACAAATACACACGTGTTTTACAAAATTAGTTGTCAGGAGAAACAAATACAAGATGATCATAGTTTATAATAATGAAAATAAATTGGCGAGAACATAATCAAGATTTCAGGTGTCCATTTACATAGTACTTTTCGAATACACAAGTTTAATTTTGAGTATATTTTTATAGATTAAAGGAATGGATCTGGTCATCAATAATGCAGCCTAAACACACTGCTCTTTCTTCAAAACTTTTCATCAATTCTTTGCTGTATATTTCACTTGACACTTCTTATGCCTAAAGATCTTGGTGCTTCTTTGCTTCATACTCTCTATTGAACTTTCAATTTATTTTACAGGAATAGTTTTTGCTAGAGGTAATATTGGTCAGTCCCATAATTACTCTGTTATCATATCCAAATTGCATAAATAATATGCTGTTGCACCTCAAGTATGGTTCACAGAATGAGAAATAAAGACCTGCTTGCTATAGACATACTATAGTGGAGTTAATTCACAGAGTTTAATAATGGTTGCTAAGTGATCTTTAAAATTGCATTGTTGTAAAATTGAAATTTTTGCAATCGGTTAATTTTCACTTATTTTGCTTTTAATTTTGTGAAAATTATCCAGCACAGAAATTCAAATAGAGAATTTACCACTTCTGAGAAGAGTAAAACTGCCATTATTAGAGTGATTTTAAAGTCATGAAATTTTCATCACATGAAAAATATGTGACATTTCGGTGTGGTACTAAAGCTAATGTGCTATCTTTGGGCCCAGCTGCTCATTCATACCACTGTCAGTAGCTTTGTTTACAAAGCCAGAGAAATAAAAAGAAACTCGGTGAATTTGTTTCCATTATATGTTAATAAAAAGAATTTTCAGAAGTATGGGAAGTTTTGAGTTTGCCCATTTATGATGTATATTGCCCACCATACATTATTTCAGATATTTATGTTATCAGCTTAAATACAGATCAGCTAATTTATTTTGTTGTTTCAGTGAAATCACTTATTTTCTCGAGCATATTTTGTTGTATTTTGTGGTTGCATTAATAAATATATGAAATTTATTCCAAAGTCAACGTTGTAATTTATTCTTTTATTTCCACAAAGTAGCCATTGTGGACAGAGCACAAAATTTTTGTGCCAAAACAAATTAAATGATTTCACAGTATCGGTGATATTATGTGCAATTCATAGGATTAATCCTTTTCATTCGTCAAAACAGGTGGACCCGAGTTAATAAAAGTCTTGTTAAACTTTATACAAAATTTAATATTAAAACAACAGCATTAATTTAATAATATTTAGAGTTAAATATATACTTTGATGTGTAAGCAAACTGATGACTTGAAACAAAAATATTTCTTCATTGCAGCAGAAAACTTTTCATTGTATTTCATATGTATCTCATTATATTACCAATAGTTGTGAACTTGCATTAATGATATGTATCTCTCTTTTTCCTAGGTTATCGAGGTTAGTTTATAGCTGGGAAATATCATAGATAGGAAATGATGTGTCAGTCTTTGTAGACATTTCACACCTGAGAAAGTCAATATTTCCTAATACATGTATATTAAAGTATCATATATTATGTAAAACTGTTTCAAATGGAAACAGTGAAACCTGACAAAATCAATATTATCTCAATTGGAATCAGCAAACAACTACATAATTGCTTGTCATGTTCATTCAGTAGAAAGACAAACGTTGTAAAGTACATTAAAACTAAAATGTACATGATATATAACTGTATTGTTATGTAAAGATAAATGTATTGCAGAATGTCTGAATTAGACAGTCATGCACAAAGAGATTTTGAAAAACATTTAAGAAATAAGGCAAATGGCTTAGAATTGTAGAAAGGTACAAGGACTGGCATATCAAACTTGTGATCTTTTTATTGAGGGAAATCTAAATTTTGTTTTCAGCTTTCTGAAAAATTATGTTGCTTTGATACCAGAGTGAAATTATGTTAGTTTTTGTTTATTGTATATTACACTGACACAATTATGAACAAAGGGTATGGCTAACATCGGGCGGTTCCTGATTCAAATATTGAATTTTGTAACCAATGTTTTAATATTAGTGTTTGGAGTTATGTTTTTCAGT
Organism: Mercenaria mercenaria; assembly: GCF_021730395.1. NCBI lineage: Eukaryota > Metazoa > Mollusca > Bivalvia > Venerida > Veneridae > Mercenaria > Mercenaria mercenaria. The sequence continues at coordinate 33,105,107 of NC_069361.1, read as the reverse complement.
GACTAATATTCACCTGAGTATACTGACGAGATATGAAAAAGCAATAAGCATGTGCCTGAATATATTTTTTTCTACAAAAAGCATCACCTTGAAATGTTCAGCACATACACATCTCGATACTCTATACCCATTGTGTTCAAATTTAATCAGCACAACAGACTGTAAAATTAACACAATGGGTATAGAGAATCAAGATGTGTATGTGTTAAACATTTCAAGGTGATGCTTTTTGTAGTAAAACATATATTCAGGCATATGTTTGTTGCGTTTTCGTATCTCGTCAGTGTATAATATGTATGGTATTAATTTCACAGTGAAAAATACCAAATATATTTTTCACAAGCAAATTTATTAATCCCCCGCCGTGGCGGAGGGATTAAAGGAATGGTCTGCGTCCATCCGTCCGTCCTTCCTTCCGTCCTTCCGTCTGTCCTTCCGTCCGTAACACTTTCGTGTCCGCTCCATATCTCCTAAACCCCTTGAAGGATTTTCATCAAACTTGGGTCAAATGATCACCTCATCAAGACGATGTGCAGAACCCATGAGTCAGCCTTGTCGGTTCAAGGTCAAGGTCACAACTCAAGGTCAAAGGTTTGAGCCTGCCATTTTGTGTCCGCTCTATATCTCCTAAACCCCTTGAAGGAATTTTATAAAACTTGGGTCAAATGATCACCTCATCAAGACGATGTGCAGAACCCATGAGTCAGCCATGCCAGCTCAAGGTCAAGGTCACAACTCAGGGTCAAAGGTTTGAGCCTTCCATTTTGTGTTCGCTCTATATCTCTTAAACCCCTTGAAGGAATTTTATAAAACTTGGGTCAAATGATTACCTCATCAAGATGATGTGCAGAACCCATGAGTCAGTCATGCTGGCTCAAGGTCAAGGTCACAACTTAGGGTCAAAGGTTTGAGCCTTCCATTTTGTGTCCACTCTATATCTCCTAAACCCCTTGAAGGATTTTCATCAAACTTGGGTCAAACGATCACCTCATCAAGGCGATGTGCAGACCTTATGAGTCAGCCATGTCGGCTCAAGGTCAAGGTCACAACTGAAGGTCAAAGGTTTGAGCCTTCCATTTCGTGTCCGCTCTATATCTCCTAAACCCCTTGAAGGAATTTTATAAAACTTGGGTCAAATGATAACCTCATCAGAACGATGTGCAGAAATTATGAGTCAACCATGCCAGCTCAAGGTCAAGGTCACAAACAAGGGTAGAAGGTTTGAGCCTTCCATTTGGTGTCCACTCTGTATCTCCTAAACCCCTTGAAGTATTTTCATCAAACTTGGGTCAAATGATCACCTAATCAAGAACTCATGAGTCAACCATGTCAACTCAAGGTCAAGGTCACAACTGAAGGTCAAAGGTTTCAGCTCTGTATCTCCTAAACCCCTTGAAGGATTTTCATGAAACTTGGGTCAAATGATCACCTCATCAAGACATTGTGCAGAATTCATGAGTCAGCCATGTCAGTTCAAGGTCAAGGTCACAGCTAAAATCAAAGGTTTACCCTTTCACTATCCATAGCAGTGGCGGGGGATTTAGCTGTCGTTCAGACTGCCTTGTTTTCCTCTGGTTTTGTGGAATAGGTACACTTTAGTTAAAACCATTGAAAAAGAAAATTTGTTTGCTTTCCTCTTGAACACCAAATTTGCCATTGTCACTTGTTGCTAAGCCACTGATAATGTCGTTATAACTTCTGGCCCAACCCTATTGTATATTTTAAACAATTTATTTATGTATGCTTGTTATATGTGTGTGTATTGAATATGTATATATGTATACAATAAAATATGATAATAATAAATAATGATGATAATAAAATCCCTTGGCCCACTGCCAAAATCTAGGCCTTTAAACTAAGCTACTTGTAAAATATTACTTCAGATGTTCACTCTGTATTTTGATCTTTAACAGTGAAACAAACAATTATTCGGTACAGAAGATTTAACTTGCTGAGTAAATAGTTTAACACTTTTATATGTTTTCAGTTTTATCCCATTTCTTTGCACCAGTCCTGCTGAAACTTTAGAGAAGGGTTGAAATCTATCGTAACAGGTTCATCTAATGATTTTATTACATTTTTATACCAAGGGCATAACAGAAACATGTCAAAACTCATTTGACTTAAAGATTAACTTATGAGACTTTTGTTAAGTCCTAGATATATTCAGAAATTTTAAGTTTTCCATTTTTTAAGAAAGTCTAGGGTCTGACTATTGCTGCAAGTTCTGTGCTGCAGTGACAATTTATGTTTCATTTATATTTTTCAAGACTGAAAAAATGATTGACAGTATTTTTTGTAGGAATATGTAGTCATATAAGTGAATATAAAAATGAGTCAGTTTAAAAAATTTTCTTTCAGCAAAAAATTGCTCTAACACTGATGGTGCATGTACAATTAAGAAAAAGAAAAAGGGAAAACATAGAGAAAAGAATCATTTAAAAAACAATACAAGTTATAAAAGGCAATTTGACGAGTTGATGTCAGGACATTGTGGAAATTCACAAGGTTATGGTTAGCAGTTGGTGTTGTGTTCTGCCTTTTGCTAAACATACTGACTTCTTTTCTCAATCTTGTTTGAATTTATAATATTGCCTTTTTAATTAACCCTTAGCCTGCTGGCGGCACATGATTCTGCCTTTGCGACCAGTGCAGACCAAGATCAGCCTACACATCCGTGCAGTCTGATCATGGTCTGCACTGTTCGCTATTCAGTCAGTAAATTTTCAGTGAAAACCCCTTTGAGTAATAAGTGGTACTGTCCAAATTGAAAGATGGACCAGTCCATTATAGAAATATAGCAGGTTAAGGGTTAAAAACCTTTTCTGTGTTCATTCAGTCTTGTTTGATCTTCTCAGTTTTACTGTAGTACAGGTAGATCAGGGTATCTTGGACTCGCTTTTCTTGAAATTTTGTTTTAGCACAAAAGTTAAAACAAGTTACCGGTAATGTTTGAAATTGACACAGATTTTTTTACTCATTCCAACTGAAGTCATAGCATCAAGAGGCAAGGTAGTAACTGTGAAATTATTAATATTTGTGGGGGGACTAATATTTGTTGTTAAGTCAGTTTCGACAGTAGTAAATATTTCATTAATTTTATATTCAGAGGCCTAAATCCATGAATTTTTATCCCATGAAATAGCAGTTTTGGCTAAAACTACTTTCTTTCCCACAATGATTTCACAGAATTTCACTTTTTAGAGGATATTGTTTGATACAGAAGACGCCTTAGTTCCAGAAACTTGAACCCCTGGTTCTAGTCTACATAAGTTTTAAAGTTATATTAAATTAATAGATTTTTTTAATTAGAAACAGAGGAGGCTCTAACTTGAAACTCTAGGTTTCATAGGAGCTTGTCTTAGCAGTGTCAGGTCAGCTGTATATTTACTAAATAGTAAGCCGTATGGTAAAAAATTAACGCTGCATCAATTTTGTATCAGGCCATCTTAAATTAACTGCTAGAATGTTTTTTCTTAAAAATGGTGATGTGCGAGAGGATTTTACTTTTGTGCCACCCCCTAAAAACATTGAAGGGAATACCATGAAATATTTTGAAATTTTGATAAATTATAATGAGATGGAGTGCCAAGAGAAGGAACCTCTGTCTTGAATATAATTTAATTGTCTTTTGTCTGGTAGATAATATCAAAATTTCATTGACATATAAATAGACAGAATTGAGGGGAAGTTCCAAGTGTTGAAAGTACCAAAATTCTATCTTGATAGTTTGTGAATTATCTCCCTTTTTGTAATGAATTTTCTTTTGACAGGGTGATATTTCCTTTGAAACAACTGAAAGGAATGTAACAAAACTTGATATAATGATAGGTGGCAATGATAAAAAGTGTATAGCACATAAATAGAGGATATTACATGAGTGTCTTTTCATATTGAATTTATTAAATGAGTTGAATAAAATGATAAAATGCGTGGCTTTGCCGAGCATTTTATCAACTTTATTCAACAGTTTAATAAATACAATGCGGAAAGTCACAAAATTCGAGGGCTTGGCGCAAATCTATTGTATCTTGTTCTTTATTTATATACACTTACAATAGTTTTGCACCAAGCCCTCGAAATGTAATATTCTTTTTATCACATGTTAGCTTTTTCTGCCCAAACATCTATAATTCTACTTTCTTTAACTATAATTATAAACAAGTCGATTTGACCAACATCTCCTTAGTACGTCGTCGTCAAAGCTTTATTACACTAGTGTATTATCAATTTTAAGTAATTTCTTTCTTTCACACATGCGATGTCAAACATGTGATAAACCATTGTTAATTCTTGCATATTTTTGAAATATATCATAATCCCTTTTATACTTTTTTTGTTGTAAAACACAGCAGAGGGGATATGGCTGACTCTCAGATTGCTCTTTCTATACTGTATATTCTTTTATTAAAGTTTTCCTCCTTCTAAACATGCTCCATGTTTTCCACAAAATATGAATATGTTAATTGTTGTCATATGTGAATGCCAGCAGGTAATGCTATAATTGTTAAAATTTGTTCTTTAGAAGTTGGATTTTTAGCTTATATTTACTGAAAAAAAAAGATAAATAAGAGAAATTATGGTAGCTTATATTTATACATGTATAGATGGTGATGTAAACTCAATAGATCCTGTAGACTTTATTCTGATGTATCAGAACATAGCTTTTTTTTTCGTTTATTTTTTAATCACACTCACACTTGGACATACCTGTTTTCATTTTATGTCATTTTGAGGTAATGGGTTTATACTTTTGAAACACAGTAATGATATGTTTGGTTTTTTCTCCCTTTGGTTTTCAGATTATTCCCTGGAAGGTAAATCAGTTCATACATGATAGATGTTTCACTTGTCTCTATTTCTCTTACTCTTCTATATGTTAACACATGCCTATAACTTGGGATATTTTGGACATGATAAATTGCTACCCAGATTGAAAAATGAAAATTGGAAAAGGAGGAATGTGATGTGTTGCAACAGTTCACTTTGGAATATGAGCCGTGCCATGAGAAAACCAACATAGGGGGTATGCGACCAGCAAGGATCCAGACCAGCCTGCGCATCCGCGCAGTCTGGTCAGGCTCAATGCTGTTCGCTTTTAAAGCCTATTGGAATTGAAGAAACTGTCAGCGAACAGCATGGATCCTGACCAGACTGCGCGGATGCGCAGGCTGGTCTAGATCCATGCTGGTCGCACACCCACTATGTTGGTTTTCTCATGGCACGGCTCATATGTTGAGTGACAAATATTGCAAGGGCTAAAATAAAACATACATTGATTTTCCTAAATCATCAAGAACAATGGGTTGAATTCTTCATGTGAGGAAGCCATCCAGCTGGCTTACGGAAGGTTGGTGGTTCTACCCAGGTGCCCGCTCGTGATGAAATAATGCATGGAGGGGCACCTGGGGTCTTCCTCCACCATTAAAGCTGGAAAGTCGCCGTATGACCTATCATGTGTCGGTGCGACGTTAAATCAAACAAAAAAAAAAACAAAAAAAAACAAGAACGATGGACCATGCCAAAGTATCCCCAAGTACAGTAGTCATATTCAGAGTGACTTATGACAGCTGTTTAAGACCTTATATTTGCCTCTTTATGTAGATTCCTGTTTTATGTAAATGAAGGCAAGATTTACTGACCATTGTTATGTCACTGAATTATATTTGCTCACAAACTCACAGATAATGAAGAAAGTAACAAACAGTTAGACACTTCTGAAATACTGAAAAAAAATCATAGTTGATATGATTCTAGTCAAATTGATCATCAAAGTCTCTGCTAGCATATATGTAGAAGGCTGAAATTTCATTACGGAAAAAAAACAACATCCATTTAAAAATATGTTTGGAAAGATAGATAAAGACTTTTATGCCTTATTAAATTTGACAATGAAAATTCTAATTTGTTTTAATTTCATGCAAGTCAGGCCAATGTATATCAAATACATACAAGACAGTTTTAATGCATGAACTTGTTTTTTTATTGTTCTGAAGAGAGTAAAAATCTTGATAAATCTCTCTCTTTTTTTGGAGTGGGGGGAGGGGAATATGTGGTAGTCTCTTTTATATTGGATTTAGTCCTGTTTATTTCCATTAATAATAAATCTCCTCTGATGCCTGTAACAACTTTTCTCTCTCTTCTATTTTAAAGTTATACAGATTGTACACCTTTCTAAAAAAAAAGAAACATATTACTAATTTACTAATGCATGACATGCACCTAACTTTGTGCTAAATTTTATAAAACAGACATAATTATTTCTTGGACAGATTTTTCTCCTTAGCCTGTCAGAATGTTTACCAGTAGTTAATAACTTCTTTACGTAAAGATGTCTCTTTATTTGTGTTTCTCCATTTTAAAACATGTATGTGTTGTTTCCTTTAAAGTTATTATTTAAGAAATAATAAGTTCCTAAGTGTGGTTTATCGTAGAATAACCCGTGTTTTGAGTTCTTATGTGTAAGAATATATCACAAAGGCAGTAGGCCTGAGTGATATATTGTTTGCATAAGAATGAATAACTGGGGTTATTCTATAATAAATCACACTTGGGAACTTGTTATTTTGATTCTAACATGACATACCTGAAACAACAGTGTTAAAAAAAAATGGGACATGAACTACACTTCGTGCTACGCACCTGGATTTGGCTGTTGAAATTTCCTCCATGTATTCTTCCTATTGCTTAAGGATTGCAGCAAATATTGTGTATCATGGCCATCAAACCTTTCATCAATTACCTATCAGTCCCCAAAACCATGGCTAATCTTGCAGATAGTTCCCATATGCAACAGATTAGTTGTTAGTGCCATTTTGCAGCCGAACTTTGATGTTGTTGTTGTTGTTCGCGGATACCATGATTTTTAAGCTAGTATTTACAAACGTCATGTGACTTCATAAAAAGAATTACACACGGGTTTGGCGGTATATGGAACAGCCAAAACAATGCTTTGCATGCGCATGGGTTATCGCAAAATAACAGTTTCTGTCGATTGATTTTCTTCTATGTGTATGTAAGTTATTTGCTGGTCGTGTTAGAATTCTTGTTAGTTTGATTCCTTGAACAGAGAAACAAAACCTAGATCTACATTTGTGCATGATTGCTGTGTGATGTTACCCATCGTGCTTATAATTGTTTTAAAAAAATAATTATCGTGGTGTTATATGGTTGTGGACTATAAATTTGTTATTAGTAAAATGTTCTCCCCTTTGAAGAAGAGGAAGGTTGAAGGGCCAATCAGTAGACACTAGTTTCCACTCAGCTACTGGAGAACACTTTGACTACTTCATGGCATGTCATTTTCTGTGGTCAGTAGAATGACCCCCTTTGCTTTGTGGATGAATTGGTCAAAGGTCACAGTGTCCTTGTTTCTGACCAATACCTCAAAACAGTAATCACAATGAACTTGAGACTAAAAAAGTGTTATGGAACTTTCTCTGGTTTAGTTTGGTCAATATCAATAAGGTCATTCAAGAAAGAACTGAATTACAGTCTTCACATGATTTTCACTGTTATTTGAGCCACACCATGAGAAAACCAGCGTAGTGTATTTGTGACCAGCCTGCACATCCGCGCAGTCTGGTCAGGTTCCATGCTGTTCGCTTTCAAAGCCTATTGCAATTAGGGAAACCGTTAGCAAATAGCATTGATCCTGACCAGACTGCTCGGATGTGCATGCTAGTCTGGATCAGTGAAACTTCACACACTTATTTACTGTGATAAAATTACTTACATTGCACAGGTTCCATAACTCTATTTTGCTCTTTTACAAAACTATGCCCCTTTTTCTACATAGAAATTTTTGGTTAAGTTTTTGTATGTAAGCTGGTATCTCAGTACTCACTAATGGGAATGGATTGAAACTTCACACACTTGTTCACTGTCATGATCTGACGTGCACAGAGCAGGTCACATAACTTTATTTTGCTTTTTTACAAAACTATGCCCCTTTTTCAACATAGAAATTTTTGGTTAAGTTTTTGTATGTAAGCTGGTATCTCAGTATCCACTAATGGGAAAGGATTGAAACTTCACACACTAGTTCACTGTCATGATATGACATGCAGTGCAAAGGGTCAATAACTCAACTTCACATTTTACAGGTTCCATAACTCTGTTTTACTTTTTTACTAAATTATGCCCCTTTTTCAACTTTCGTATTCATTCAAGCGACAAGGCTGTTGAATAGTCGAGCGTTGCTGTCCTCTGACAGCTCTTGTTTTATTATGCAGTTAACCTCCCACAATTTATTCATAAGCTGTTGTAGAGCACATTTAATGTAAAATAAAATTTATTTGTAAATCAAGTGGAAGTACTGTACTACACACTCTATCAATTGTAATCTTCTGTGGTAATCTAAAATGTTATCGTCAGATTTGTTATACATGTTTTGCTTTACTATATACTTATAAATATGTCCTCCCTTTCATGTTCCAACTCTGGAATCTAGATTAACACATAGATTTGCTAGACATTATATCTGCTCCTTTATTGTCCAGTTTTCATAGTATTTTAAAGTGGAATTATGCACATTTTTCAAGTAAAAATCTAGCTGAAATAGATGTGTGTGTAAAAAGGGCAGAGGAAATTATAGCTTTTAACCCAATATACCAAACTCTTCCTGTTACCAGTACAAAATAATAACTTTCCAAATATGACTTTTCTTATTTTGACTGGGGCAGTCTTTTTAAGAAAAGTCAAACTGTATGCAGGAGTTGCTTCCCTTCAACTTCAGAAATCTCTACCCATAGGTAAGGGAGATCACTGCGTAGAAGATTGAAGAAAAGAACTATTATTTTATTAGTCTGATTTCTTTATTTATAAAGCATCAACTTCAAATACTTCTGCGGCATTATCGTTAATTTAACAAATTTAAATGCATAGCAACCGAAAATTGCTTTTATAAAATATTCACAAAAAACACACTAAGATGCACATAATGCCACTTTAATGAAACCTTGCACAAATATATCCATTACTAATAAAAAAAGTCTTTGCAAAAAACCAGTAGTTTTAATATGTGATGGCAATTTTAATTATTGAATACTAGTAATTGGTAAACTTCAGTAGGATGAAATATCGTACAAAAATTATATCCATGGACTTTATGAAGTATTTTGATAGACTGAACGATAGAATTAAATGCTTTTATGTATGGACCATAACATTGGATTTTATTAGCATTTCAACAGCATTAAAGGGAAATAATCATTATAATATGTTCTATTAAAATGTTCTGTAACTGAAGTATCAAACATGGAAATAAAATTTGACGTAATTTTTAGGGTTTTCTTCCTATTTCAGGTTTATGCCTGGAAAAACGAGCATTCTACAGGATGGTATCTGGTTTACATACCAGTATAAATATACATCTATGTCACAACTACCTCTTTCCTGGTATGTAGACTTGTTGTGTCAAATGATAGCAAAAAATTAAACGAGAACGTTAGTCTAGACAGAAGTTGATTTCATTTGGAAGTCAGCATTCAACCATTCATTGCACTGAAAGAATTTTCCCAATAGGACTGCTGTTGAAAAAGATATGTCAGTTTGAAATTGGAGGAAATGCTTCATGATAGAGGCAGCCATTTTAGTCTGTTACTTGTACGCTTGTTAATATACCCCCACAAACGAAGTTGGGGGTAGGGGTATATATAGGAGTGAGCATGTTGGTCGGTCAGTCCGTTGGTTTTCATGAAAGGCTTGACAGATTTAAATAAATTTTGGTACACAGACATAACATCATAAAATACAGGTTAAGTTCGACTTTGCCTACAAACTACCATTTTTAGCTCATCTGATTTTTTGAAAAAAAAATGATGAGTTATTGTCATCACTTGATCGGCGTCGGCGTTGCCTGGTTAAGTTTTATGTTTAGGTCAGCTTTTGAAACTTGCAACACTTGTTCACCGTCATAAGCTGACCCTGTACAGCAAGAAACCTAACTCCATCCTGCTTTTTGCAAGATTTATGGCCCCTTTTGTACTTAGAAAATATCAGATTTCTTGGTTAAGTTTTATGTTTAGGTAAACTTTTCTCCTAAACTATCAAAGCTATTGCTTTGAAACTTGCAACACTTGTTCACCGTCATAAGCTGACCCTGTACATCAAGAAACATAACTCCAGCCTGCTTTTTGCAAGAATTATTGCCGCTTTTGGACTTAGAAAATCAGTTTTCTTGGTTAAGTTTTATGTTTTGGTCAGCTTTTAAGTTTTATGTTTAGGTAAACTTTTCTCCTAAACTATCAAAGCTATTGCTTTGAAACTTGCAACACTTGTTCACCATCATAAGCTGACCCTGTACATCAAGAAACATAACTCCATCCTGCTTTTTGCAAGAATTATTGCTGCTTTTGGACTTAGAAAATCAGATTTCTTGGTTAAGTTTTATGTTTAAGTCAGCTTTTCTCCTAAACTATCAAAGCTATTGCTTCAAAACTTGCAACACTTGTTCACCATCATAAGCTGACCCTGTACAGCAAGAAACATAACTCCATCCTGCTTTTTGCAAGATTTATGGCCCCTTTTGGACTTAGAAAATATCAGATTTCTTGGTTAAGTTTTATGTTTAGGTCAGCTTTTTCTCTTAAACTATCAAAGCTATTGCTTTGAAACTTGCAACTCTTTTTCACCATCATAAGCTGACCCTGTACATCAAGAATCATAACTCCATCCTGCTGTTTCCAATAGTTAAGTCCCCTTTTGGACTTAGAAAATCAGTTGTCTTGGTTGAGTATTATGTTTAAGTCAGCTTTTCTCATAAACTATCAAAGCTATTGCTTTAAAACTTACAACAGTTTTTCACCATCATAAGCGAATGCTGTACATCAAGAAACATGACTCTATCCTGCGTTTTGCAAGAATGATGGCCCTTTTTAGACTTAGAAAGTCATGGGTAGGACAATATTTCTATTATACAAAAAAAATCAGATGAGCGTCAGCACCCGCAAGGCGGTGCACTTGTTTGACTCAGTTATGGCCCGTTCTAACTTAACATTTACCAAACTCACAGTCTCCGGACAATAACTCATGACAGGCTTGACGGATTTAAATGAGTTTTGGTACACAGGTGTAACGTCATAAAATACAGGCCACCACCAGTTATGATGTGGCCATTTCTTTCTTATGGTTGCCATACTTCTGTGACAGGGCCATATTGTGGGGGTATTATTTGTCAAATCCCTGACACCAAGAATAAACATATTAAGAACAAAGATGCATTCAAGGCTTTCTTTAATATAGCCATATGGCTGTAAAGGCAGAGTAATTCATATTTTTTCTCGGCTGCTGCTAATATTTGGTTATTGTGAACAAAGGTGTCTTAAAAATACATAAATATCTAGCTGGTCAGGTTGTTTACCTGTTATCACTTGTGTCAATTCAGCTTCAACATGTTATGGTAAAGAGGAGTGGGGTCTCAATCTAGAGGAATTCCAACAAAGATTTGATCATGCTCAGACAGACGGACGGGGACCACAGTGGCTGAAGAACCTGTACTTTACCTATCTTGTGGAACTGAGGGCACTGGCTAAAGCTGCTCCATACTTTGAAGAGGTAACGATATACAGTTAGATCTGTCTATAAAAGACTGTTCTTCAGGAAATAATAAGGTGATCTTTGTTGAAAGATGTTATATTAATGAAATAGAGTGTTAGATTGCAATGACTGGAAGTGAATGGACAAGAACACAAATACAAAACTCATACAAGTTTGATATCCAGCCAGATATTTCCAGTCAGTCTTGAGTTATGGCCCTTTAATTACTTTAGGTGACAGTTTTCACTTGATAACTTAAACAGTTCTAATCGAATGTTCACTAAACTTGGCATATTATTTTTGCCAAGTTTGATAACCAGCCAGATAGTTTTTGTTGTTCTGGAGGTAGAGCTATGAACCTTGAGTTATTTGAAATTGAGATTATTGACAACTAGTCTGCTCAGTTAAAGTAGGGTATTTTAAAAGCCAAAAGTAATTTGCTGTTCTGGGCATATATTATGACAGTTTGGCATTCTTGTTATCATTAAATAGCTTTGTCTGCATACAAGGGAATTTAATGTAATAGATATAATTATAGATTGCAATGACTTGAAGTGAACCACATTTCAAAGAATTATAAAATAATCAGTGTTTATAAGGAATTTTATGATGATCAAGTGCACAGTGCAAGAACAGTAATTCCACATATTTAACACATGCTCAGTGTATGACATACTCTGATGAATGCTGCAAAGCTGGAGTGATAAGTAAGTCATGGTTAACTTATATTTCCAGGAAGGGTTTTTCACTGGTGATGAAGAAGAGGATGCAGATGTGAAGCAGGGGGTCCAAGATTTACTTAGTGTTATTAAGTAAGTACTGTTAAAAATTACTCAGTATAATTAAGTAAGAACTTGTATTATCAGTCAAGTTAATAAGAATTGAATGTTATTAAGTAAGAACATCGGTAACCAACACACCAAGAAACAGGTATTGCACTTCAGTTTGGTATCTGGAACTGGTGTTCCCCACATTCTACTTATTTCAAAACAACTATTAAAGTTTGTCTGAAATTCTGTCTATATTTATGTAATTTAACTCCAGGTTAGACAAAAGGTTTTCTGAAAAGATATGTATATGTATGAAAGGCTGAAAGTAATGTTTGTCGCAGAGAACTTCTTCTTGTGTTGAATTCTAGTCATCTTGAAGTTAAATCACAAGATTCGTTGAAGATATTATGTTTCGACTGTACATACCTTTCTACGGAGGTATTTGCTTGTTAGAGGTGACCTGTTACACTGAAATTCATTGTGAAGTTTATTTAAACATTATCTTTTATCAGGTCTTGTTTGCTTTCTTTCAGAGAATTTCCAGAGCAGTTTGATGAAAGTAAACTATTCAAAGGAAATAAAAAAGTAGCCAGGGCTTTAAAAGTATGTATACATTTATATACATGTACATTGTATTGCATGATTTATTGCAAAACATCCATTTACTGTAATACTATAGGAACAAGATAGCATAACTTAAGGGAAGGTATATACCCTTCTTGTGAAAAAACATTTGAATGGTATTATTTGTCACATGGTGCAGTCAGTCTTGGGCTAGAATGCAGGACCCCTCGCCTACGGGATGAGTGCTCTATCAACTGAGCTTCACAGCTGACTGACAAATTCTAACGTGAATAATTTCATACAACAACATTATAAACCTTATTTCTAATATTTCAGATTCTGCACATGGTCAAGTTGTATTCAAACCCTGCTCCGCATTCATGTACCTTTATAACAGTGTATGATGCTATTACATGTATGTGATTTATAAACATTTCAGAGAGAGTTTCGGGACCATTTCCTCAATATATCTCGAATTATGGACTGTGTTGGTTGTGATAAATGCAAACTTTGGGGAAAATTACAGGTAAAAAACAATAAATGAATGTCAAGACTAGTACTGCAGACTACTTCAGGTTTACCATATAAGTAAAACAGTTCTGTAATGAATACAAATATGTGTTAGGGCTTCTGTGGTTTGACTCAGTCTGTTCATGAGAGGTAATGGAATTTCCTACATCTATCATGCTCACCAGCACCAGCTCAAGCAGTTATAGTAAAAATGAATGTACACCATGATCCCAAAGGACCAGAAAATATAACAACACTAAATAGTTATACGCCCAAATAGTTATAGCCCTAAATAGTTATAAGCCCAAATAGTTATAAGCCCTAAATAGTTATAAGCCCAAATAGTTATAAGCCCTAAATAGTTATAAGCCCAAATAGTTATAAGCCCTAAATAGTTATAAGCCCTAAATAGTTATAAGCCCAAATAGTTAAAAGCCCTAAATAGTTATAAGCCCAAATAGTTATAAGCCCTAAATAGTTATAAGCCCAAATAGGTATAAGCCCTAAATAGTTATAAGCCCAAATAGTTATAAGTCCAAATAGTTATAAGCCCTAAATAGTTATAAAGCTATGTATTCTAAGTATTCTCTACAGAAGTCAAATGTATGGGCCTTTTTCAGCTTGATATCTCTAAAAATATAAAGAAAAACATAACATCCTTGTTGTGGCTCAGTCCATGTAGCTTTTCAAGAAGAATTTTTATATGAGCTGAACAATTTATGTTCATAACAGAACTATTTACTTTTTGTGGTGACTGTATCAAGTCTCCTAACCTTAGAGTCAAATCACCCACATTATAGTGAGGAATGAAGTACTTGAAACCACCACTGAAATTCTGTCAGAGTAATAACACATTTGCACAGTTGTAGTCTAATGCTTATAAGAAAATTTAGACTGAAGACCCTTTCTGAAATTTTCAAAATGGCTGTCAATTTATCTGGAAAGTAAAATATAGTATTACCTGTATGCTGAGAATTAGAATAATGTGCAACTGGTTTTGGCAGTAATGTCAGAGCTGGGTTCCCACACTTCCTGGAAAACTGGAAAAGTCCTTGAATTTTTCATTTCATTTTCAAGGCCTTACGCCGCCTTGAAAGTACTTGAATTTTAAAGAAAGAGCAAAAAAACCTGGAAAAAGTCGGGAATTTTGTTCTTTCTGTATGCTCACAATATTGCCAGTGTACATAAATAGCAAACATATTTAAATAGAGAAACACCGGCATTGCTATCCCTGTTCTTGAAAAATTTGCGTCATCAACTCTTCACATCAGTTGAGATTTTAGTGGTGTTACACCTACTTAGTCTATACGGAGTTGCCTTTCTTTGTAAAGTGTCTGGTGATTAAGATGAAAGAAAAACGTGGCACATTTTAAAAAATGATTTCTTTCCTACAAAGAAGGGGGCCTCCGTGGCCGAGTGGTTAAGGTCGCTGACTTCAAATCACTTGCCCCTCATCGATGTGGGTTCGAGCCTTACTCGGGGCGTTGAATTCTTCATGTGAGGAAGCCATCCAGCTGGCTTACAGAAGGTCGGTGGTTCTAATGCACGGAGGGGCACCTGGGGTCTTCCTCCACCATTAAAGCTGGAAAGTCGCCATATGACCTATCATGTGTCAGTGCGACGTTAAATCCAACAAAACAAACAAAAAATCCTACAAAGAAGAGAAATTGGCAAAGCTAGTGCAAAATACGACCTCAAAAGTCTGAAAATTTACAATGAATCGGTATTGCCAGATGACTGCATTGTCCATGCTTATAAACCGACTGAAATACATCTGACAAATTGCAGAACACCCTTAAAATTGAATCACAAGATGAAGAGATGCTTATCAGCACAAGAAGTCAATCTAAAAAGCAACCTACTGACAACTTTGAAAAGTCTTAAATGCTTGGTGAAAACTGAGTCCTGTTTTTTAGTTTAATTAAATTTACATGTATTATACCCCCACCGATGAAGTTCAAAGTGGGTATATTGGAGTCTGTACATCTGTCCATTTATGTCTGTCCATGATTCTTGTGAACCTAACTCACTATTTGAAGGGTTTTGTTGAAACTTTACAGACTGGTAGTACATGACATGAGGATTTTCATATTACAAAATAATCTAGCAAAGGGGAGATAACTCGGACCTAGATATTTTCCATTATGTCTTAAACAGTACTACTTTAGCCAAGTGACAGTGAGCAAGGTAGAAGTATTCATCCCCTTTAGGGATAGCTCTAGCTTATTTTCTTAAAGTTCTAGCACCTCTTAAAGATCTTAGAGGCAGTGAAAGAATTTCGCTTCTGACGGGACTTGAACCTACAATGTCTGGATCAGGTTTGGGCGCTCTGCCTTTGAACCATGAGGCGATCTATTAGTCCTTGAATTTTGTGAAAATGTCCTGGAAAAGTCCTTGAAAAGTCCTTGAATTATTTCAACGGAACAGAGTGGGAACCCTGTCAGAGTCATAATGTCACCATAACAATCAGGTTTTTTGCTCACTTCTAACATTATGTTGTTATGAGAAATGTTCATTTTGTTTAAATGATAGTAATCAATGTATCTATTCAAACTTTTTGCAGGTGCAAGGTATGGGAACAGCATTGAAAATTCTGTTCTCAGGTGATGGAATGGGACCACAATCAATTGTGAAAGCAGGGTCCAAAAATAAATTTCAGCTCAGAAGAACAGAAATTGTCTCCTTATTTAATGCCTTTGGCAGGTAAATTGTTGTTATATCTGTGTACTTTAGAACTTGCCTTAAGCAGTTAGCTGCATTAGACAGCCACTTGCCTGAAGCAGCCAATCAGCTGCATTAAGTAGCCAGATTGTGTGTCTTCATTTGGCTGCTTGATACGGGTTTGGCTGTATTTTATATTTTGAATGAAAATAGGAAAATAGGACATTTGAAACAACTTCTTGACCATGACCTGGAGTTTTGACCATTTGTATGGTGTGCTTTATATAGCTGGACACCAATCTGACTTAAGTACTTGATCTTCTAAACGAAGATCTGAGAACGACCCATTCACTATCGTCTTCTGTATATTTTGGATTTCCAGTATTGCTATTTTTATTTTATCCAATCCGACGACTTGTTCGATTGTCACAGAGTAAGAAAAATGTGCAATTATTTCAGGGCTCGAACCCGGGCCCCCTCGCTTACAAAGCAAGTGGCCTACCGACTGAGCTAACCAGCTATCTGATACATTATGACATAAGAATTGTAAATATCAAAAGTCAAGGCTACAGGTAGATTTGCAAGATGTTGTAAGTTAGGCTCTGATTGGCGAGCGAAAGGGTCGTCAGAACGAGGCAATGAATAGGTCGTTCTCAGATCCTATGCGTAGCGTAATAGGAGATGTACTTTAGTCAGATTGAGCTGGACACCTACTGTAGAGACTGGTTA
Source organism: Mercenaria mercenaria (assembly GCF_021730395.1). NCBI lineage: Eukaryota > Metazoa > Mollusca > Bivalvia > Venerida > Veneridae > Mercenaria > Mercenaria mercenaria. The sequence goes on along the minus strand of NC_069361.1, from coordinate 33,088,332 downwards.
CAGTTCAAGACTTAAAGCTTAGTTTGAAAACCAGTCTCAGAACTCTGTCATGTGATTGGTTGTTTCAGAGCATACTTTTATAACTGACCAATGGCAAGCTTGTATCTCCTAACTCAGTTTTGTAATCTTGGGGAGGGGTTTGTCTTTTTCTATAATTAACATAAAAGGAATAGGTGTAACTAAATTTATTGGATTTTAAGGAAATTGATAAGAATTATTAAATGCTTGGAGCAAAAAAGTGATTGTGAAGTACAAGTTTATCATACTTAACCTTAGTATCCTTGGTAATTAATGAAAAATACCATTAGTCATCAAAATAACTCCACTATCATATTAAGTCAAGAATACATTGTATGTATAGAAGATCTTAATAGTTTTTTTTCTTATCCTGTAGGTTGTCTTCAAGTATACATGCTATAGAAGAATTCCGTAGACTGTTAAGATGACAGCTTTCAAGATCAGGAAGACACAACGGATGTGGACCGGGAATGTGCATTTCTTCTGTCTTTCAATTTTGAGGATGAAATCTTCAGCGAGTGGGATGTACAGCTTACACAGTCTCCGACAAGGTTTAAAAATTACCTTTCCAGGATGTGTATTAGTATGTAATGACAATAAGGTCTTAATCATACCAACTGGTCTGCTTTTATGAGGGATTAAACTAGAATAGATTGCAGTCTTGAAATAACAAAAGCAGTAATATATCTGCATTTAGGTTTAACACTTTTCAGCTTTTAGGTCAAGGTTGTCATTTAATTCAATATATGAAAATTTTGGCATAAAGTGTACATGAAAGAATGATAGAGGTAAAAAATTGCCAGATTACATACAGACGGAAGGGAAATAACTAGTTGGTTCAATGCATAATATGTCATAGCACAGAGTGTTCAAAGCTTTTTGAAGAAAACTAGGTACAGTGAAGGTCCTTATGTTGTCTTCATATTGTCCATTACTGCTGGGGTTGTATTAAGAAACCAGATATTTTATACAGTGCTAAACATTCCAAATATGTCTCAAGACAGTTTGTGATTGTATATGAGGTGCCTAATTGTTTTTTCTTTGATGTTAAATAAGATCCTTTTATAAATGTTTTAACTGTTACTACATTTTGAACAAAGGTCAGTACTTTAATTTAATGTATAAAGGTGTATTCTCAGTGAAAGAATATTTAAACAACAATTGCCCAAAAGGAAATATACTGTGATTTATATATAGAATTGTATATAGGTATTTTCAGATTCAGTATGGCCTATTATATCTGGCAAAGGTGACATACCATTTTATACAATAATTGTATTATTCTAACACACACTCAATTTATTTATCCTACTTAACAAAGACAGCTAAAAGTGTGATGTTAGTGTGCAATAGATTTTTCTTAAATCATGTTAAATTGGCTCTTCCATGAAATGACCGTACATCATTACTGACAATTTATCATTGAAAATCAAATGACTCGCAAATACTGACAGTTTTACTTGTGCTGGACATTTGTGTATTGTTTAGAATCAAATGATATTCTAAATGACTTTAAATTCTAGCTCTAAATTGATAAAAAGTCACTGTTTTAGATATGTTATATCTTAAACAAAACTAAGGGACATCTGTAAAATATTGAGTAAAAGTGACTGTTTGAACAGCATTGTCAGTGGGTTTGCCACACTTTTCAATACATGTATTGCTGGGGCCTCCGTGGCTGAGTGGTTAAGGTCACTGACTTCAAATCACTTGCCCCTCATTGATGTGGGTTCTAGCCTCACTTGGAGTGTTGAATTCTTCATGTGAGGAAGCCATCAGTTGGCTTACGGAAGGTTGGGGGTTTTACCCAGGTCCCCACTCATTATGAAATAATGCACGGAGGGGCACCTGGGGTCTTCCTTCACCATCACAGCTGGAAAGTTGCCATATGACCTATAATTGTGTCAGTGTGATGTTAAACCCATCAAAATATATAAACAATACATTTATCTTCAGAGAAAGGTCATCATGAATTTGACTATACGATTTTGTAGCCATTGATTTAATGGAGGAAATGAGATTTCAAAATATATATTTAAACATGAAGGAAAATTATTTACATAACAATAATAAGTGTCTGTCATTTTTTTCCTTGTAAAGGAATGGAGTGGCTAGCCTTCATGTTTGATCAGTAAAATCAGGCTTTATGTATGTTGTAGAATAAGTACATCTAACTTTGTTTAAAATTCAGTGTTTTGAATGTTAAAACCGCCGATGCTTATTGAAATATATTACTCTACATATTCGTACAATTATGAAACCTCAGCGTCTGTACTAATTGAGCCTTCAGTTCCTGTGATGAAATAATATGAAATTAAGTATGTAAATTGATCCATAGTTACTGTTGGATTAGATTATTGAGGTTTGTTTAGAAAGGTTAGGTTTTACATGTACAAAATTTGATATATATAAATGAAATATGCTTGTATTTATTCTGTAAATTTAGATTGTAATGAGCAGAGATATTTGTATTTTACTGAGCATGGCTTTACATTACTTCTGAATTCCTCATAGAAGATAAGCATTTATTTTGCCATTTTTATCCTTTTTTATGCCCTAATTTGAAGAAGGATTGCAGATGTCGGTCGGTCGTTCGTAATATAGACCAATCTGTTTCCGGATGATAACTCGAGAACGCTTGGGCCTAGGATCATGTAAGTTGATAGGAAGGTTGATCATCACCAGCAGATGACCTCTATTTGTTTTGAGATCTGTATGTGAAAGGTCAAGGTCACAGTGACCCTGAACAATTTAACATTTTCCGGATGATAACTCAAGAACACTTGGGCCTAGGATCATGAAAGTTGATAGGGAGGTTGATCATGACCAGCAGATGACCCCTATCGGTTTTGAGGTCAGTATGTCAAAGGTCAAGGTCACAGTGACCCTGAACAGTTAAACGGTTTCCGGATGATAACTCAAGAACGCTTGGGCCTAGGATCATGAAAGTTGATAGGGAGGTTGGTCATGACCAGCAGATGACCCCTATTGATTTTGAGGTCAGTATGTCAAAGATCAAGGTCACAGTGACCCTGAACAATTAAACGGTTCTGGATGATAACTCAAGACTGCTTGGGCCTAGGATCATGAAAGATAATAGGGAGGTTTGTCATCACCAGCAGATGACCCCTATTAATTTTGAGATCAGTAGGTTAAAGGTCAAGGTCACAGTGACCAGAAACAGTAAAATGGTTTCTGGGCGATAGAAAGGATTGGGCCTAGGATCAGGAAAATTGATAGGAGATTGATCATGACCAGCAGATGACCCCTATTGATTTTGAGGTCAGTATGTCAAAGATCAAGGTCACAGTGACCCTGAACAATTAAACGGTTCTGGATGATAACTCAAGATTGCTTGGGCCAGGGATCATGAAAGATAATAGGGAGGTTTGTCATCACCAGCAGATGACCCCTATTAATTTTGAGATCAGTAGGTTAAAGGTCAAGGTCACAGTGACCAGAAACAGTAAAATGGTTTCTGGGCGATAGAAAGGCTTGGGCCTAGGATCAGGAAAATTGATAGGAGATTGATCATGACCAGCAGATGACCCCTATTGATTTTGAGGTCATTAAGTCAAAGTTCAAGGTCACATTAGCAGAAACAGTTAAACAGTTTCTGGACGATAACTTCAGAACACTTGGGCCAAGGGTCATGAAAGATGATAGAGAGGTTCATCATGACCAGCAGATGACCCCTATCGGTTTTGAGGTCAGTATGTCAAAGGTCAAGGTCACAGTGACCCTGAACAGTTAAACGGTTTCCGGATGATAACTCAAGAACGCTTGGGCCTAGGATCATGAAACTTATGATAGGGAGGTTGGTCATGACCAGTAGATGACCCCTATAGATTTTGAGGTCAGTAGGCCAAAGGTCAAGGTCACATTGACCTGGAACAGTAAAACTCTTTCCGGACGATACCTTGAGATCGCATGGGCCTAGGATCACGAAACTTAACAGGGAGGTTGATCATGACCAGCAGATGACCCCTGTTGATTTTGAGGTCAATAGGTATAAGGTCAAGGTCACATTGAACCAGAACAGTAGAAGTTTTATTCACAGTGAGCATATAATTTCTATTCCTTGTGCAATTACTGAATGCATCAAGGGGGGCATTTCGTGTTCAACAAGCTCTTGTTTTTCAGAATACTGTATTTTGACAAAATTTTGTGTTCCAAATTATACATTTGATGTACATGTATATAGAATGTTTAATTTTGATTTTTATGTATGACATAAATTGTAAATATTCATAAACATAAGATTGATATATTTTTGTACCCCCCGACAACAAAGTTGTAAGGGGGGGTATACTGGTTTCAGGTTGTCTGTCTGTCTGTCTGTCCGTCTGTCCGTAGACGCAATCTTGTGCGCACCATCTCTCCTTATCCCTTGACAGAATTTAATGAAACTTCAACAGGTGATCAGTACCAACAGTAGTTGTGCATGGGGCATGTTTAGGTTCTTTTAGAAAAAAATTTGCAGAGTTATGGACTTTGTTTTTTTGTTACTATACTATTTTACATAGACAAGTCTTGTGCGCACCATCTCTCTCATCCCCTTGACACAATTTATGAAACTTCAAAACAAGTGATCAGTACCAACATTAGTTGTGCATGGGGCATGTTAGGTTCTTTTAGAAAAAATTTGCAGAGTTATGGGACTTTGTTTTTTTGTTACTATTATATACATAAAACAATCTTGTGCGCACCATCTCTCCACATCCCTTGACACAATTTAAGAAACTTCACACAAGTGATCAGTACCAACAGTAGTGTGCATGGGGCATGTTAGGTTCTTTTAGAAAAAAAATTTGCAGAGTTATGGGACTTTGTTTTTTTGTTACTATGCTATATACATAGACACAATCTTGTGCACACCATCTCTCCTCATCCCCTTGACACAATTTAATGAAACTTCACACAAGTGATCAGTAACAACAGTAGTTGTGCATGGGGCATGTTAGGTTCTTTCAGAAAAAAAATTTGCAGAGTTATGGGACTTTGTTTTTTTTTGTTACTATACTATATACATAGACACAATCTTGTGCGCACCATATCTCCTCATCCCCTTGACACAATTTAATGAAACTTCACACAAGTGATCAGTACCAACCCTAGTTGTGCATGGTGCATGTTACATTCTTTTAGATAAATATTCTGCATAGTTATGGGACTTTGTTTTTTGTTACTATACTGTATACATACATTCTATATACATACAGTCCACATAATTATGCAATCTTGTGTGCATCAAATTGCAATGTACTGTGTCAGTGCATGCGGGGGGTACATTCATCACCTTTAGTGATAGCTCTAGTTTCATTTTGCCATTTCTTTTATTATGTAATACTTATCAGCAGTCTGTAAGTAAGAAAATAAAGCCTGATCCAGATATTTTTGGTAAAGTTTGGAATAAATAAGGCCCGAAAGATTTAATTATTATGAATTAGCTAAAAACTAAGACCAATATATTGCACAAGTGACTCATTGCATGTTACTATTTATATTATTAAACTGTTTATGCAGTCAAAACTTGCAGCCAGAGACATTTTCTGAATCATGGTAAGAGAGTGGATGTATATATACTCATTTTCCAGACAAAATATCATAAAATTAGATTTTGAAAACATAACTGTTACATCATTTTTGAATAGGGATAATTAAAGTGGAATTATGCACATTTTTCAAGTAAAAATCTAGCTGAAATAGATGTGTGTGTAAAAAGGGCAGAGGAAATTATAGCTTTTAACCCAATATACCAAACTCTTCCTGTTACCAGTACAAAATAATAACTTTCCAAATATGACTTTTCTTATTTTGACTGGGGCAGCCTTTTTAAGAAAAGTCAAACTGTATGCAGGAGTTGCTTCCCTTCAACTTCAGAAATCTCTACCCATAGGTAAGGGAGATCACTGCGTAGAAGATTGAAGAAAAGAACTATTATTTTATTAGTCTGATTTCTTTATTTATAAAGCATCAACTTCAAATACTTCTGCGGCATTATCGTTAATTTAACAAATTTAAATGCATAGCAACCGAAAATTGCTTTTATAAAATATTCACAAAAAACACACTAAGATGCACATAATGCCACTTTAATGGAGGGCATGCTTACCTACCTAGTAGGGAAAGACAAGTTTATCCAGGAAGGAGATCACTTTATCTTTTATCCTAAGACAAGCTACACATGTGCATCTTGATGTCATATTTTGATTCATATCATGACATTGTACTATATGAACAATTTTTAAGTTACAGTATATTTACACATGTTGCAGATCAGAAGGCAAGAAAATTAATCTAACAAGTCTGTCTGAGTAAGGCAGGTATTTTCCCAATCCGCGGGACAGCATTGACAAAAAAAAGTATTTTCTCAATCCGTGGGACAGCATTGACAAAAAAAACTAGCTAGAACCCTGTTTTCCATTCAGTGCTGTCCCTCTGGTTTGGGGAAAACCCAGTCTTACACAGGCTGACATGTAAGATCTCTATAATCTTATGAAAACAGCTAGTTTTACTGATAGCTCATGGAATTTAAAGATGTAAAATCATTTGGTTTTATACAAGTCATTATCATTTAAAATAGGTATGCTTTACATTTTTACATCAATGTTTATGCTTTACAGTTGGCGTTTGCAATATGACTTCTTCTCGGCGATATATGACCATTTTGTGTTGATTTGTCGTAAAACCCAACTCACTCACTCACTAATCTTGCAGAGAGATGTATATCATTAGAATATTTGTGCAAATTTAAGACATGGGTTTTGGACATACGCATTTTTTTTCTGTCACTATGGTAACATTTTGCTCATTGAACAGTTAGTATCAAAATAACTCACTTACTGACATTATGTTGTAAATTGCTCATTTTTGGTCTGTTTGTTCCTTGAATTGCTGTATAGTGCAAGTCCATGACATATAGATGAGAACATTTTTTACTTACAAACAATACTTGTTTTATGTGTGTTTGATGGTTAAAATAAGGTGTAAACTAAGTTATAGTAAATAGGTGAACATTTATTCTGTGAAAGCATTTGTATACAGCTATTGCATTCTGGGTAGCAGTGATATTGTGTTGATTACACATTACACATTTTATATTGTGTTGATTACACATTACGCATTTTATGTTTAAGTTAATATGTTGATAAGAATCTGATGTTTGCTGTAGATATTCTTTAAAAAACACTGCTTACAAATGTATCTTCATGTTATACTCTATCATAGTATGTAAAGACAGAACCTTAGTATTTTAATAAACATTTTAAAGGTAGGTAAAAGATTAATAAATGGTATTTTCTAAGAAAATTTCTAAACTTGTGAGTACTCTTGGTACAGGTTAAATGCCAAGATTAAATGCAAGAGAGAGGATTGTTGAGAAAATAAGTTATTCTATCCATGCTACAGCTCATGGTTCAGATCAACATGAAAATCCACTCATATCTGTGATATACTGTGAAAATATTAAATATCGTGGGCATGAAATTTCGTGGTTTGGGCCAAAACGGTCATTAAGTATCGTGGGCATGAAATTTTGTGGTTCGGGCCAAAACGGTCATCAAGTATCATGGGCATGAAATTTCGTGGTTTGGGCCAAAACGGTCATTAAGTATTGTGGGCATGAAATTTTGTGGTTTTGGTCAAAACGTTTATTTCATGGGGATATGATTTCATTGATTTCAACTTTTGGAGATAAAATGAATATAAGAGTCTTACTTGTTCACTGTGATGTAGTTTTATGGATCAACAGAAACGTGAAATCCATGAAAATTAGTCCCCCCCTCCCCATGAATATTAATGATTTTACAGTACTTGTTATAGAAATGTACCTTCCTACAGGGTGCTTGCATTGTGAGGATTGATTATAAAACTGTTGTATAAAATATACAGTAGTTTTACAATCAATTCACAGTTGTAATACAACTAGTAGTATGATGTATGTTAAAGTTGCAAGGGTGATTTTCAAATCTACTAAATAGGACTTCATAGATAGAATCTTGTGTATGTGTGTAACCTTTTTAGAGTGTCTGTTCATTTTTGTTTTGATATTGGGTGTATTTATAACCAAAGAATAATTACCCACAGAGCTGACAGATTTCTCAGTCAGCGTGCCCCATTATTGTAATGATAACATGCAATGGTGATTCTTATTGTAACATAATACTGAAACTTTTTTTTATGTACAATTTAGAATCTCATCTATAGAAACAAAATGATTGATATTTTTATCTACATGTTTGATGTATCTTTAATTCTGAGAGGTTACCTACACATGTAAATGTTTGTGAATAAGAAATGGATAAAATACTGTGCATTGAAACCCCACACATGTTCAAGTATAGATAGCTGTAGCTCATGGGCACACTCAAGCTATTGATGCCATCTCCAGCCATTTTATTTATATTTACTACATTTGGATTCCTTCAAACAGTGGATATTTTGTTCATTTTCTTGCCACCTTTAGCAGTTAATACAGAATCTTTGAGGTATTTTTACAAACAGATGAAATGAAAATCATTTTGAAAATTCATTCTTTTATCTTGCATATTAACTCAAAGAAAACTTGTATGTATTACCAGAGTGGTAACACTAGCCTGTTGATGAAGAAATATATTTTAAAGATAAAATACTTGTATCCATTTTAAAACAGAATAAGATCTCACTACATTAAATATTTTTTTACTAGATAACCAAATGAGACTTCATTTCTTGAGATGAAGCTTTATTAACACTTAACTAAATCAGCTTCGAGGCATTAGATACTGTGAAATCATTTAATTTCGTGGGCATGAAATTTCGTGGTTTTGGTCAAATCGACAATTTCGTGGGGATATGAATTTGTGGATTTCAATTTTTCAACATAAAATGAATGGGAATTTTACTTGTTGGTTGGGATAAAATTTCGTGGATTGACTCAACCACGAAATCCACGAAAATTAGTCCCCCACGAATATTAATGATTTCACAGTAAATCAGTCAGGGTGATGTGTTAGCTATGGGTTAGCATTTTGTTTACCTGAAAAAGATAATGTAATTTTTCTGCTGTTGTTGAATGAAAATAAATTGTTTTATTTGCAAAATATGATGTACATGCAGTTGTATCAGTTATGTAATGAAATGTTTAATGTGTAACAAATTTTCTGTAGTGTTTCATTTCATTTGTTGTTATTGTTCATTGTTGTTTGTGTTACTTTGTTAAAGAAAATAGTACCTTAGAATAGGGCTTCATATTTTACCCTTTTCTATTTCTTTTAAAGCAGGTTAAAAAAAGAGAGAAATATTTTATATTAACATAAATTTTAACTAATAAATCTGAAAAAATTGTGCAGCAGTATACACTTAATACTGAATGCTTGATGGTCAATAGTGAAAACTATTGCCCAAGGTCCAAAGAACCAGCAGCTTTGACCATTCACAGACGAGCAATTCAATGTGTTTTATTACATGACGTAAAAATATTTTTGAAAGTTTTCCTTTTTAACTTAATAGCCCAGTAAGCATATATATATTTAATACAGACAAGTAATATACTGTGAAATCATTTTTATTTGCACAGGACGAATTTTCGCGTATTTCGCGCTAGGACTGATGCGCGAATTAAAGACCACACTATTATTTATTTTTAATTTTATTTTTTCATTTCTAAAATTGAAACGCGCGAATTAAAGCCTGCGCGAAACAGTCCTTTTTCACATTTGCGCTAAATTTCATGCCAGCGAATTTAAATGATTTCACATTAGCATAAACTTTGGACCAGTGATTTATATAAGGAGTCATATGTAATAATAACTTGTACTTCTAACTGTGAATATTGAAATATATAATGAAAATTACACCTTTTGTAAACTTGGATTTGTTTTTTCCCTTGGGGAAAAATATACAGCTTACACAAAGATTAACCTTTAGCCTGCTGGCAGCAAGTGATTCTGCCTTTGCGACCAGTGCAGACCAAGATCAGCCTGCACATCGATGCAGTCTGATCGTGGTCTGCACTGTTCGCTATTCAGTCAGTGAATTTTCAGTGAAAACCCCTTTTAACAGTTAATGGTTCTGTCCAAATTGAAAGACGGACAAGTTCATTATAGAAATTTAGCAGGATAAGGGTTAAACATCTTGTTATTAGGTTGTTTTCAGATTTCATGAAACTTTGGTTGCATGAAATTATCTGATATTGTGGAATCATTTAATTTCGTGGTAATGAATTTTTTTATTTAACCAAGAAGATAATTAATGAAGTGAGTCTGAATTGCAGGTTTCAAGTTGAAAGAAAACTGTGTGTTTCTGGGATTTAATTTGTTAGGTTGTTGCAACCATGAAATGCACCAAATTATTTTCCCATGTAAATGAATGATTTCACAATATTAGTTTCTTGTTAATTGAAGTTAACTCTTTGTTGCATATTTAAGATGATACCAGTTTCTGATGTTATTTATTATATGAAATGGTTTATGAAATTCTATTTATAAATTAAATGTAAAAACCAAAATTTAATTGTTATTTATTTTAGCTCACAGGGTGAGCTATTGGGATCATGGCTCGCTGTCCATCATTCTTTCTGTCCATCCACACTTTTCTTCAGATGACATCTCCTCTGAAACTACTGGTCCAAATTACACCAGTCATAGTCGGAAGCGTACTGGCTTGGTCCTCAGGTTTGTTCAGATGTTTCATTATAGGCTAGGTATAGTACTAGAGATCAATCAGTTGCACAAATAAGAATCTTACCTTGCATTTACCTATACAGCAGTATGACAGCAGTTGAAAGGATCAATGAAGTAACTGTATGGTTAAAACCTAGTGATAAGTAATTTCATTTTAACGTCAATTTTCGGGGTAAATACTGACGAGATTTTTCTTGTTGTATACGCCCATCTCTGAAAGAGGGGGGTGTATTATGTGAACACCCATGGCGGCAGGTGGTCAGCATCCAAAGCAAATCAAATTTAGCCTTGTCCGCTCTCTAAGTCAAATAGTTTTCATCCAATCTTCACCAAACTTGCTGACATTGCTTGTGGGCATAATATCTCGGCCAAGTTCGATAACCAGGCACTTGGATTATGGCCCTTGAATTACTAGTAAAACAACGAATTAAGCCTTGTCTGCTCTTTAAGTCAAACGGTTTTCATCTGATCTTCACCAAACTTGCTGACAATATTTGTGGGCATAAAAACATAAAACTGCAAATTTAGCCCTGTTTGCTCAAAGTCGAACAGTTTTCATCTGGTCTTCACCAAATTGCTGACAATATTTATGGGCATAATATCTCAGCCAAGTTTAATAACCAGCCAAATTGCCCCAGGCACTTTTTGATTATGGCCCTTGAATTACTTGAAAAACAGCTAATTACAACAACAACAACAACAACAACAACAAAAATAAACGAAAAAACCAAGAGGGCCAATATGGCCCTATATCGCTCACCTGAGTTTAGTTGCCCCAGGGCATAGTCAATTTTGACTCCAGGGTCATGATTTGAACAAACTTGATAGTTTACAACTAGACGGCAATACCAAACACCAAATATCTAAGGTCTTGGCCTTATGGTTCTGAACAAGAAGATTTTAAAAGATTTTTCCTATATAAGTCGATGTAAAACAAGGGATCCCTCGGGCGTGGCATATATTTACTCCAGGGTCATGATTTGAACATTCTTGGTAGAAAACCAGTAGAGCATGCCACATACTTAATATCTAAGTATCTCTAGGCCTTATCATTTAAGACAATAACTTTTTAAAAAGTTTTTCCCTATACCAGTCTATTCAACTCCATGGGGATAATTTGAACAATCTTGATAAAAAGACTACTACTTGATGCTACATACCAAATATCAAAGCCCTAGGCCATATGGTTTTGTACAAGGAGATTTTCAAAGTGTTCATTATATAAACCATGTGACCTCAGGGTGAGGCCATATTTGACCATAGGGGGATAATTTGAACAATCTTGGTAGAGGACCACTAGATGATGCTATATACAAAATATCAAAGCCCTAGGCCCTGTGGTTTTGTACAAGAAAATTTTCATAGTTTTCCCCTGTGTAAATCTATATGAACCAGGTAACCCCCGGGGCAGGGGCATATTTGACCCTAGTGCTATAATTTGAACATTTTGGTAGAGGCCCACTAGATGATGCTACATACCAAACATAAAAGCCCTATGCCCTGTGGACAAGAAGATTTTCAAAATTTATCCTAGGTATAAGTCTATATAAACCATTTGACCACCAGGACAGGGCCATATTTGACCCTAAGGGGTAATTTGAACAATATTGTTAGAGAACCTTTATATGATGCTACATACCAAATATCAAAGCCCTGGCACCTGTGGTTTTGGACAAGAAGACTTTTTAAGTTTTTCCTTTCGGTTGCCATGGCAACCAGAGTTCTGTATGGAATTTAATTCTTTGAATAGGCCTAATTGTTAAAGAAGACTATCCAAGGAACATCCCTGTGAAGTTTCGTCAAAATTGGCCTGGTAATTTAGGAGGAGATAATTTTTAAACCAAAATGTGGACGGACGGACGCCGGACTGTGAGCGATTACAATAGCTCCCATGAACACTTTGTGATCAGGTGAGCTAAAGGACAAACCCAAAGCAAAAGACAAAAAAAAAAGACAAACAAGAGGGTCATGGTGACCCTATATCGCCCACCTGTCAAACTTTGCTTTGGAATCATCAAGATGAACATTCTGATATAGTTTCATGAAGATAGGGTCACAAATGTGGCCTCTACAGTGTTAACGAGCTTTTCCTTTGCTTTGAGTGGTGACCTAGTTTTTGACCCCACATGACCCAGTTTCGAGCTTATCCCAGGAATCTTTAAGATAAACATTCTTACCAAGTTTCATGAAGATTGATAAATATGGCCTCTATAATGTTAACAAGCTTTTCCTTTGATTTGATCGGGTGACCTAGTTTTTGGCCTTATTTGACCCAGTTTCAAATTTGGCATAGGAATCATCAAGATAAACATTTTGAGAAAGTTTCGTGAAGATAGGGTCATAAATGTGGCATTTAGAGTGTTAACAAGCTTTTCATTTGATTTCCACAAAGTAGAAAATTTTGCCCCTCTCGGGCAATAACTCTAGAACCCATGATGGAATCTTGCCGATTTTCGAAAGGAACTGAGATCTTATTGTGACTTAAATTGTGTACAAGTGTGGATAAAATCAAATGTAAAATGTCACTTCTATCATATTCACAAGGTAGAAATGAACAAATTTTGGCTCTTTCAAGGGTCAATCAGGGGCCGTAACCCCGGAACCTGTGATTGGATCTGACAGATTCATCATCGATATTTTGCAAATCAAACCATAAATGAAGTATCTATATGGCTGCAAAAGCCAAAGCAGGAAATTGTGTGCGAATGGAATTAAACTTGATTGCAAAATGTGGTCTCTATCGTGCTCACAAGCCAAAATATATGACACTAAACAAAATAATGCTAAAGAGGGAAAATACTAAAAAGGAAAAAAAGCCAAATCTACCCCTAACCGAAATGAAGTTCGGATAGAAATGCATTTATCAGCAGAGAAAAGTTCATTGATGGGAGAGATTGTAAGACTTAAGTTTGTAGAAGATAAGAGTGACGATTGAACAGGGAGATCCTTTACTTACTTACTTACAAACAGATTTACTGAAGAAATTAACATTATAACTAAACGTATGTAAATCGATAGGATATCTGAAGAAATGGAGATCAGTTTGTGATCCAATATAATAGATTTACATATTCACAAAGAGACAAATAAAACAAAGCAAATATAGGAAAGTACAACTTAATTTGAGAGGAAATGAACACAGATATCAATTTGTATAATCATCCGCATTCTCCCAGATAATGGGCTTCGTATGAGTGATTTTTATTTCAGTAAGACGGTAGAGAAAAGGAAGTGATGGTAACAAACAAGGACATATCATAGTTAATTGTAAAACAGTATAATGGGTACTCTTGTTCCACGTAAAATGGTAGATCTTGTTCTGAGTATAATGGGAGCTCTTTTTCTGAGTATAATGGGAGCTCTTACTCCGAGTATAATGGGAAATCTTATTCTTAGTATAATGGGAGATCTTATTCTGAGTAAAATTTGAGATCTTATTCCGGGTATAATGGGAGATCTTATTCTGAGTATAATGGAAGAAACAATGGGTATAAACGTGGTGATGATAATACCACAGGGCAAGTCACAGTGAATGGTATAGTAACTACGTTAATCTTGATAATAGAAAGAAGGTTACTGCCAATAACTACAGAAATAACAGTCGTATCTATCAACATTGTGACAAGATTTTGGAATTCCATAGGCCCTTCTTAATATTATCTCATGAATATTGAATGAGATTCCCAGAACGAGGCTTAGATGGGTCAGTTGTAAACATTACACTGATTACTGATAAGCAGAATGGCAGCTTCATATAGTGATCGTGATACTAGTTTAATTCCTGATATAACATTTTCTTTTGTTGAAGATTATATAAGAACCAACAAGTTTTCTTCAGGTCAGAAGTCAATTAACAAAGGATACAAATATTATAGTGAAAGTTACATACACTGTTTAAAAGGTAAGAACAAATTTCTATTTTCGTTTTGTTGATTCTAGTATACCTGTATAAACCTGAATCATCAATACACATCCTATTTCTAAACAAACTGTAACTAATTGGTCAATTCATACAGCTGTAAAAGTGACCAGTCAATAGTTCTGATTATATGCACTGATCCCATACACTGATAATTAGTGCCAGAAAATTGCACTTTTATTGCTAATTGGATAACACTGTAACCATGAAAAAAAATGTTAAGATTAGTCAGAACCATTCTGTACCATATTATTTCTAATATTACTTCAGTGGCACCAACACAGACTGGCTGCAAGATTACAGGGAGATGCCACAAATCACAACGAAAGTCAGAGGAACCCTACAGAATTCAAGTAATAAATTTAATAAATAGAATTATTAAAAATATATCGCTGAAATATTTGTCAAAAATAAACTCTATTGTATAGTAAGACTCACGCATAGAAAATATAAATATACATGTAAAAGTCTTTCTTTATTTTAGGTAGAGTTTTTGGTTGGGAGCTGTGGCCCTACAGTTCATGGCGCTAAATGTGACTGTGCAATAGGTGTGAATGCATGCTGCGGGCATATCACAGGACTGCTGTACCAGATTGCCAACATAAAAATGCTCGGCATTAAAGCTTTACCAGAGGATATCGCAAAGACGTCTATGCCACAAACATTTCACATTCCTCGAGGACAGAAAATTGCAGGTAAAGCAGTGCAAGATATTGAAGTGAGAGGGTATTCAAAGATCAAAGAACCAGGTTCAAGCAACGAAGAGGTAAAAACTATCAGGTCTACTCTGTATAATGCTATTCGCGGGGAACCTACAAACTGGGCTGAGAAAAGTGCAACTCTAGCAGCAGCAGATCCTCATTTGCTGGTTTTACCTGCCCTCAACCAGGCACCCAAAACTGTCTTGTCATCCAAATTTGGACAAGTGCTTCATGGGTCAGTGCTTAGCTACCAGCAAAAATGCGATAATGACTTCATTATAAATGTAGTAGATGGTGTGTGTTTCCCTAAATTTCCTGTTGGTAATTTTATGCAAAATAATGATGTTGCCAATCTAAGTCAAGAACAAGATATTAAATTAAAAGGACTACAGTTGAGCTATGGAGACATAAATAAATTCGAGGAAAAGACACGGTTACAAAGCCAAAGTCCTCTTTGGTTTAGAATTCGAGAACACCGAATAACAGCTTCCAATATTGGTCGAGTATATAAGAGGCGAAAAGATGATGAAAAGCTAGCAAAGCAATTAAAATCAACAAGGCGAGTAGTAACAGCAGCAATGAAACGTGGTATAGCTTGTGAACCACAGGCAGCCAAAAGGTATGCTGAAGTGTGTGAAAACCGTGTAAACCTTTACCCTTGCGGTGTTGTAGTGAGTTTTTGGGCACCCTGGTTAGCTGCAAGTCCAGACAGGAAGGTCTATGACCCGACAAGAAATCCACCATTTGGGCTGTTGGAAATCAAATGCCCTCAAGTTACAAGTGTTTTAGAGGCCGCATGTTTAAAAAAAGATGTAACAGGACAATTAGCTTTAAACAGAAATCATGATTACTACTATCAAGTGTTGGCACAGTTAGCTTGTACGGGTCTAGAATGGTGTGACTTTTTTGTTTGGACAGAAAATGATCATCATATGGAAGCAGTTTACTTTAACCAGGATGTCTGGAATACAGTGAAAAACAAAGTAGACAAATTCTATTTCAACCATTTTATTTGACAAGTCAGTTCGATTTCCAGGCATTAACAATTGGGCCTTTAAAATTAGAAAGGAGACAAGCTACAGTCCAAAGCTGGTTTGCCGATCCCAGTAGTGACAATGGAACAGGAACATCAAACAGATGATACTCTTTAATTCTCCTATTCATTCGTTCGATATGAATTCTTAATTTTGCAATTTGTTCCGTTTCCTTTATTTCATGTTGTGTAAATTGCCTCTTCGAACTTAAAAATGGTGGAATATTTAAAGTTGCTTGTTTTTCATTCAAAAGATTTTTAATTGTAAATCCTTTGTCGGCCATCACATCATCTCCTGGCTCGATGAGATCCAGTAAACCAGACAGTCTAGTGATTTCTACATCCGATATGCATCCTGTAAACAATGATGACACAAATGTTACTGCTCCATGAGGCGCAATCCCAAGAAGGCATTTAAGAGTGCAAGCACTTTTATATGTTGAATACATCTGGGAATTTAGTACAAGAGAAGATGGCTGTTGTGTTTTAATTTCCGTGCAGTCTATTATAATCCTAGTTTTGGGGTATACATCCTTAAAACACTGTGGCATATTTGCATTTATAACTTCCCTTGAAAGATATATTGGTATTCGTCCCAGAGACAAATATAGGTAGTTTGCCCATGCAACAACTTTTTGACTCACTGTTTGAATTGTAGAATTAAAACGTACACTCAAATCTTGTTCTAAGAGACCAACCCTCAACCTACACAAAAACATTAAAAATTCGTCAATTAACAACATGCTTCTTTTCCTTCCTGCAAGACTAATGGTTTCTCCTGCTTCATAGTATCTACTCAACATATTCCTTGCTGATGGTTCAATACACTGAAAAAATGTTACGAACATCATGTATGAAGAAAATCCTGTATAAAACTGAATCATAGTGTCATCATTTGAAAATCGATTAACATTGAAGCGTTCAAGTTTCAGTTGACTTTCTAAAGCAGCACATTCATAATTTTTCTGGTTCAACTGATCCTTTAATTTTGATATTTCTTCTTCTTGTTCTACATAGAGTGGAACTGCAGTCAATGTTTCTTCTCTACTCGTAGATGGTTCTGTCGAACTTGTCATTGTTTCACATTTTTGTCTGAAAATAAAATAATTGATACATGTAAGATTTTTTAACAGAATTTGAAAAAAAAACTCCTCATTTCATATCTGAAAGCTTAAATCACTGAAGTACAATACAAAACAGAATGGATGACAAGAAAATTGTGAAGCAATAATTTAATTATTTTTCAATTATAGGTACCTTTTAGATTTAGGTCCTGGAGGTGTTACTAGTGTTCTTTTTAAAATTCTTCTTGGTTCTGTGTCATCTGTCCATTCGAAAATGCTAGGTACTGCATCCTTCTTAAGCCTCTTTTTAAGGGGTGTCCAGCCTGTATAGTCCTCCTTTTTAAAGTGTTTTGAACAAACAACTGTTGACTTTGAGATCTGTTAAAAAAAGAAATCCATGGTATCAAGAATAAATACGGTAAAATCATTATGTTGGAAATGTAAATTTCAAAAAATACAATTTACTCTTTTTAGGCTTATAACCTTTTAAAATTAAATCTTATTCTTTTTTTTTTTCATTTAAATTTTATTTGACTGCAAAATTTCATTTAATGAAATAAAAGATGTATAATAATAAACAATATGGTACATACCTGGAAATTAGGACCCACATCTCGTCTGATTTTAACCACCCAATTCTTTTTAATTCCTTCATCTTTTGGAAATTTATGAAAGCTTAGATTGAAATCATATCTGCCATTTGAACTACACTTTGGAACACAACAATGGTAATTGTTGCTTTTGTTAATTTTCTCTATCTGATTGATAACAGTATTCTCACTGGAAGTAGCCATATTGATCTGAGATAATGTTTACATCTGACCCATCTAAGCCTCGTTCTGGCATTGGAATGTAAACTATGCATATAATTTGAGAAGGGGCTATTCCATTAGATGAGTGACAATTTTAAATATTGACAAAATGTTTACACTTTTGGGTCTTGATATTTATTTATTTATTTATTGACGTACTTAGGAGTCAGGTGTTACCTTTTGATAATGTCACCATTTTAGAAATTATAGGAATGTTCTTAAGGTATTAGATCCCTAATAGTAATGTTTACAAAATGGCATTTGCTTGGTATATTCTTAAAGGTGACTGTGTTTCGCACTGTTTTACAATTTTTAAGCACTTTTTACCTTGCCGTTTTTTTTTATAAATTTTGTATAACTTATGGTATCTCCTCAAGCTCAAGTAGAGGTAAATTTCAAAGTGATGGCCACTATCTAAAACATTTGCAGAGAACTCATTTTACCATTAATCTTAATAAAAGAAACATCAAACTATTGGTAAACAATTATAAAACACAAAATAAAAATGTCAATATCATTTTTAGTGTGCCTCAACTAAACGGATTTAATGAGACAGAATTCTTACTTTAACATTGAAAAAATAAGGTCGAATCCTGTGTTTCTGTTTTGATGTTTGCTTACTTCATTCAATAATAACCTTGGGGCAGACGTAAAACCTACCTAAAGTTCTTCCACGATATAAAATCTAAAGAGTGAAAGCAAAATAGACTTTTACCACATGTAACTCAACATTTCTACCCCTTCCGTTAAAAGATTTTTCCTATATAAGTAGAAAATTCACTTTGAACAGCAAGAAATCGCTTATCAGATTTTTTTCTCCATTTTTGTACAATAAATCAATTCTAGAATTATGTACAAGGGAATCCTGTGTGTGTTCTTTAAGAACAAACAAAATTAATTAAAGCTTCCTATATGACCTGACGGGCGTGGCTCTAAATCGTTTAATTTACGCTAGGTGTTCTTAAAAATACGCCAAACAAAGTACGTCAGTCTCATTTTAGGTGCAGAGCATGGTACAGTGTGGCAACAGCACCATAGGTCCATCTAGTTTTAAGTCACCAACATGATACAACTTATCACAAATACAGCATGCTTGTAAGAACTCACATTATGCTTTCGAAGAACACGCAGCATGTTTGCGAGATGAAACGGAAGTAATAACAAAATAATGTTATAAGCAGAGTCAACATTACAGGAATTGTTGCTTCCGCAAATTTTACATTGAAAGACTTGTAGACTGTCTACAATTAACGAAAGATATCAAATATAAGTATTAAATGTTTTCTCAAGAATTAAAACAAAAATGTCGTTTATTCATATGCTGTAACCGATGCAGATTATACCAAATCTGTAGGTCAATGTAGGCTGATAGATAAAAATATAAATAGATAAACACTCATATATTGTGTTTAGTTGAAGTTATTTCCTGTAGGAATTTGTAACTTTTTTTTTCTTTTAGTAAATTATACTTTTTTACATATGGCAAGCATGGCCATGTGTCCTTTTACTGTCAATTTGAAATATACGCTAAAATTTCGACAAATTTTCTGTAATATTTTTATTTTTTAGACTATAGTAAAGAAACTAACATGTATATTTGTGTAATAGAAATTTCCAGCAAGCTAGAAAAAAGTTTCTTTTAATAAAGAAATTTATGATAGGGGAACGAAAACTTTTTAGAATTTTTAGATTTGTGGAAAAAATGAACATTTGTCAAATTTACGGAAAAATGGCTGGAAATAATTTCGCCATTTTTTTTGTATATTCAAGGAATGATCATTCTAGATAAAATATCAAAATATTAACCCTTACAATGCTGGACACTGATTCTGCCTTTGCGACCAGTGTAGATAATGATCACCCTGCACATCCATGCAGTTTGATGATGATATGCACTGTTTGCCATTCAGTCAATATTTTTTTGGTAAACACCCCTTTTAACAGTTAATTTGGTGCTGTAAACCAAAATTGTAAAGATGGACAGGTGCAAATTAACAAGAAATTTAAGGCCAGGGTTAACGTGGTATAAAAACGTTACATCGAATTTAGCATATTAAATTATGTTATTTTTGATAAAGCTATCCATATCCAACAACAAAAAGTGACGTCAAATTATATAGGATAACGAACACACACCAACATCCAAATAAAACACATATTCACACTTCTGTATGAAAATATTGTCTTATGAAAGTCGCCGGTTATCCTTTAAAAAGTGTTTTATCTTTTTCAACATTTTGACGGGTTTCGAATGAGGAACATTTTAAAGATCCAGAGAAAATGTATACGCAGTTTGAGTCAATGCTATTGTTTGTGAAGCAGAAACTTATCTACTAAGTAATCAAGTGTTAACTTTTGATGATTTCAGCATTTTGTAAATTATAGGAATGTTCTCAATATAAAAATATTAATTTTGAGAATGTGTTTTGCTATGATCTGACGGAAGTGGCTCTAAATCTGTTAAATTACACCAGGTGAAACAAGTTTTAGGTAGAGAAGAGCATGGTACAGTGTTAAATACGTCAAACAAAGTACGTCAATCTCGATATAGGTGTAGAACATGGTAAAATGTGGCAGCAACACAGTAGGTCCATCACGTTTGAAGCCAAGAACGTAAACAATTTATCCGAAACGCTGCATGTTTGCGAAGAACTCAAAGCACGTTTGCATGTTTGCGAAAACTAGATGAAACGGGAGTAACAATATAAGGTAGTTTTATTAGCAGAGTTAATATTCATATTCATACATGAATTGTTGCATCCCTATTTTTTGTGAACTATCGACAATTAACGAAAGATACCAAGAACTAGTATTCAATTTTCTAAAGAACTTGAACAAGAAAGTTGATTATTCATGCAGATTATACCAAATCTGTAGGTATATGTAGGCACGAAACCGGGCATATGGTATATTTGAACAGTTTTACTCAGCGGCATTTGATCGAAGGAAGATACTTTTTATAAGAGCCGGGATTTTACTATGTATGAGTTTTCGCAACGTATGTATTAAAAATATACCATGAGTCCAAGTTAGATCGTTTAAAGAAATACGAACATAGAAAAAAAAACATACAAATATTCGATACCAATTGTTTTGTAACATCATAAGTTCATAACCAGTCGTGTGAATGTTCACTTAGCAAAATAATAAGAATAACACAAACATATCATTCAAATAAGAACCCATTTAAACATGGTTTGTAACTATATATAGTAATATATATATATATATAATGCATAAAAATCTATCCATCGTTAGAAATTCTATATAGAATAGTGTATCAGTGCTGAACAACGAAATATTCATGCATAACATATACATAAATTGTAAAATACAAACAAAGGTCTGGCTTATAATATTTTATTATTTGAATACCTTGTATATGATCACGGTGTGAAGGCCTAACTTAATAACGTGACTCGTGCAAAGTTAAGACCCATTCAGTGATCGTTTTACGTACCGCAGTAACTGAACATTTGAATGGAAGGGTATGATAACTTATGAGACCACCAACATCTGTCACTTTGTGTCAAAAATTGAAATTGGCAAAGGTTTGTAGTTTGTTTTAACATTACTTTGGTATTACCTTTGTTAATTTTTGGAATGGATATGTACCTTTTTGCCGTCTGTGCCCATTTAATTCATGCTTTGTTTCAGCTTCCAAGTCATCTGGTTCATCTATTACATCACGGAAACTCAGGACAACTGGTACTTTTAATATCAAAAACAGCAAGTTTTTAAGTTCTAACCTAGTCATTTTGTCAGTATTGGGCACGATTGTATGCATGAAGCGTTAATGATATTCACAGTATTTACACATTTTAATAACAGTTCTTAATTAAAAACTTAAATGATTATTGAGGTTGTCTATATAAGAAAAGGAAATCAAACAGTTAAACAGATAGCATTCTTACATTCTTTCGGTCTTATAAAAGTTTGAGAGAAAAGAAACCGGGAATATTTGTAAACCCCAGAGTATCTGTCAAAGGCAAGACAAGAAGGTATGCACATTTGTATACATGTATAGTTGATTATGTTTGATGACATATATTACCGGGAATGTGATTCTGGGGGATTTATTGTAGATTAATAAAATCATTTAGTCAGACGTGTGCAAAGTTAAGACAGTGTCATTGTATCCCATTCAGTGGTCGTTTGACGTACTGCAGTAACTCTAACGGAATAATGAACATTTGAAAGTAAGAAAATAAACTTACAGATATGACATGTGTATACAAGTTGACAGATGTCTATGGTGGTTATTAAACTGAAATTGACAAAGGTGTGCAGTGATTTCAATATATCTGGGGTATAACATTTTGTAAATAGAGATGTATCTTTCTGATACATGCTATGTTTCAGAACGTTTTATAAATTTTTATAAATTTTCTTCATTGATCTATACAAAACTTCATGTGGCCCAAATAAAGATAGGGAATCTATGATGGTGGTGACTACAAAAATAGTAAAACAAACTGATCCATGTCCTGATAGTACCATATTAATAAAAAAGAGTAACTCTGCCATCAAAACAAGATCAACGGAGTTGATTTTATGTACATCTGTTTCGTTTATAAAGTCAAGAAAACTTGTGTCAACTGATATTTTAATATAAAGAACAGCAAGATTTTAAGTTATAAACATTCATTTTGTCAGTATTGGTCGCATTTTCATACATGGAGCGTTAATGATCTTTACAAATTTAAGTAACATTTTGTAATTAAAAACTCAAATGATAATTGAGATTGCCTGTAAAAGCAAAGGCAGTCAAACAGTTAAATAGACCGTATTCTTGTATTCTTTAAGGCAAAGAAAAGCGAGAGAGAAAAGAAACCTGGAATATTAGTAAACCTCAAAGAGTCTGCAAAAGACAAGTCAAGAAGGTAAGTATTCATGTAGAATTTTTTTTTTCAGATACATTATTGGAAATTCGCTTCTTTGTAGGATTTTCTGAAAATTAACAAAATCATTTATCTAATTAACCACTGAGGACTGTATAATATGTTACAAAAATTTTGACATTACACCTGTAAATATGTAATATCAATTGAATCTTACTACTAAATAAGTTAAAGAATTAATGTTTATAGGAACATACTAAATGTCAACATATCATGTCATGTTAAATTTTTTTCTCACTGTTTTACATTTAGTTTCTATAGATAAAACTGCATTCTTAAATCACAATACACAAAAAAAAAATCAAGAACAATTTGAACAGTATGTTTCAAATAGCAAAAACAACATAGTACATATAAATTACACCCAGATTCAAATATTTCTAATCACCAACCTGTTGCTCCTTATCATGATCTTCACTTTGAAAACTTGGATTCAGCTCTGTAGGGTCAGCTTATTATTTTTAAATGTTTCCGTGCTGGGCTGTGGTCTTGAGAGAAACGTATGGTTCTATCAGTCGGATTTATATGGACATCATCCGACATCAGTTTCCTTTCATTTTCAGCGTAACCCTTACAGAAGAAAAAGGCCTGCTGCGTACTCTTGCTGTGTACATACTGCGTATATGATGCGTACATGATGTGTACTGATAGTATTCAGGATATACACCACACATACACCGATAGTACGTTTGTAGTACACTTTTGACATGCAAATGAGCTCTGCCGCGTACTACTTGCTGCGTACATGCTGTGGACTACATAGTACACAGGATGTACGCTGGAGGAAATTAGTATGCGGGAAATAGTACGCAGCATGTACGCGGCACATACACTTTTCACATGCAAATGAGCCTGCGGTGTACTACCCCTGTGGCGTACATGCTGTGTACTCCTGCTGCGTACATGCTGTGTACTCCTGCGGCGTACATGCTGTGTACTCCTGGCCCGAGTCCTGCAGCGTACATGCTGTGTACTCTTGTGGCGAAACTGCTGTGATAATGTAAATTCCTTACCCCACCAACTTTCGTATGCAAATGCTGGTCATTTGGACAGAAAAAAAACAGAAAAAAGATAAGTGACATGCATCAATAAGTATTTACCCTTACCAAAATAATGTAGATTGATGTTATTAAATAAATTAGTATGCTTTTCTTCATCCACTTTTCAATGAAATAAATCAATTTTTGTAGCATGTAATTTGGTAAACATTTGAAGAAAATGGCGTAACTGCATCAAGGGGAAACAACTTTAATGCAACTAAATATAAGTGTTATGATTTATTATAGACGATGTGTGCGTACTATGTATTTATTTTGATTAAAATCCATCTGAGAACAATCTAGGACTGAAATTATATAAGCATTTATACACTTTTACGTCTGTAAAAAGTAGCGCACCAAAAAATTTTGGATTGATTTGTTCCAATGGGGCGAGCGCAATTAGCCAAAAACGTTATGAAAATATATGAGCGGCAAATTTGATGAACAACTTTTTAATTTGGTGAGGCCTTAATGAGTTAATATAATGAGCATTAAAGCCTTTATAAAACATGATAGAATGGTGTTTTGCTTAAGAGTATTCAAATAACAGTGAGAGCTATTAATTCTTCTCATTCGGGCGCTGTTGAGGCATTATCTTGGTAATTATTTCATGTATTACAAAATGTAATGCAACGAAGTTCAAATAAGGCTTTTACTTCACAACAGCGGGTGTTAAGTGCTGTATGGCGGCCGTAAAAAGTCGCCCCGACTTCATCTCAGTGTTGTTATATTTTCTGGTCCTTCGGGATCATTGATTTCAACTCATTTAGATTTGAAGATTGAATACTGCTTAAGCCGGTGCTAGGGGGCGTGGGTAGTGTTGCATTTTCCATTACTGTTCATGAACAGACTCAATCAAACCGAGTCTGCAATTTTCACTGTTTGCATTGTTTTCGGTGCTTCCGAGGGATCTACTTTCCAGATTTTATTTTCAATTATCCAAGTTAGAAAGCTCCAGGATTAATTCAAAATGAAAAGAATATATTTTTACACTGCATGCAAGGTGCAGCTCAGAAATCACTAAGATGTAAGCTTCACAAATGAACATTGCAAATAGTTTGGCAAATTTTCATTGTTCAGAATACCGGTAATCTGAACTATTCTATGCTATTAAGATAAAAGTTACTCGGAAATCAAGTTCTTGCTTCCAAAAAAAAAAAAAAATGTACAAATCCTTCCTGCATGAAGTGTACTTCAGACTTTTACCTTAAAAAATTCAAAGTATAAACACCAAAAGAAAATGAACAAGTCCCTCACGCGTATATGAAGTTTACTTCAGACTTTAACTTATAAAAAAAAAAACTAAGTATAAATGCCAAAAGAAATTGTACAAGTCTTTCCCGCGTATATGAAGTGTACTGCACAAATTTCAAAGTATCTGCGGTGTACATGCAGTGACTATTTTCTTGTACAAGTCCCTCCTGCATACATGCAGTGTACTCCTTAAATTTTCAGAGTCTGTGCTGCGTACTTGAAGTGTACTAGTGACCTCCTGTGTACATGCTGTGTACTCGTCGAAATAGTACGTGGCATGTACGCGGCATGCGGTGTATGTAAAATGTACTCCTCTGGCGTACTACTGTGTTCGCGGCATATACACAGCAAATACGCAGCATGTACGCCACAGAGGCTTGCTTCTGTAAGGGAACTGTTCAGTATGGGCGGCGGTGACCGCCAAAATTAGTAAATATACAATCCATTCATAAACAAGTCAGTCAGTGCATAGCATTTCAACGCCGTCTAGTCTAAAACTCCATCCCATCCAATATATTTGCATTCAACGCATTGTATATTGAAACCATTTAATACAAAACTTCATTCCATCCATCTAAACATGGAACGATGCATTGAAAAACTTGTTGCGATGCACCGTAATATGAAATCATCCAACAAAACATGACACCATGCAGCTCAATGTGAAGCCATTTAACACAACATGAGTACGTGCAGTGTAAGATGAAATGATTTATTACAACTTGACGCTGTCTAATGCATATTGAAACCGCTTTGTGTAATTAAGAACGGTGTATTAAAACTTGATGCCATGCAGTGCAATGTGAAGACGTTTAACGCAACATGAGTTCATGCAGTGTAAAATGAAACTATTCATTAAAGCTTGGCACCGTACTGAAACCGCGTTGTTTGATTTGGAGCGGCGTATCAAAATTTGATGCCATGCAACCAAATGTGAAGCCGTTTAACGAAAGACAAGTACATTGCATTGTAAAGGGTTAATAAGACTATCAGTTCATAAGTTTGACCTGTTATAAATATAGATTCTGGATCAGTTTTACATAAGAATATCTTAAAATTTGCCCTAAAACCGACCTTGTGGTAAAATTCTAACATTTAATTTTAAACAGTACCTGCGACTTATCTGAATATTGAAAGGGACCTTATTTTCGTGAAACATCTTTCTTCTAAATAACACTGAATTTGTCTCTTTCAAAATGCTACTAACAACAGTTGCTCCATCAAGTGTTTGCGTATACCGACCTGACTTTCGCTCATCGTTCATAGATTCGTCACTATTTTTCCTCTTATTGTCCTTTTTATTTCCTCCCATTTAGCAGATACTTGTGGAAATAAAGGTAATACTTGTATGAAATCCAGGAAACTGACTGTCCAACTTAAATGAAATACTGTTTAGAAACGGCATAAGATCTTCCGCCCCCACTGATCCAGAATCTATATTTATAACAGGTCAAACTTATGAACTGATAGTCTTATTAACCCTTTACAATGCAATGTACTTGTCTTTCGTTAAACGGCTTCACATTTGGCTGCATGGCATCAACTTTTGATACGCCGCTCCAAATCACACAACACGGTTTCAGTATGCATTAGACGGTGCCAAGCTTTAATGAATCATTTCATTTTACACCGCACGAACTCATGTTGCGTTAAACATCTTCACATTGCACTGCATGGCATCAGGTTTAAATACACCACTCTTAATTACACAAAGCGGTTTCAATATGCATTAGACGGCGTCAAGTTGTAATAAATCATTTCATTTTACACTGCACGTACTCATGTTGTGTTAAATGGCTTCACATTGAGCTGCATGGTATCATGTTTTGTTGGATGATTTCATATTATGGTGAATCACAACCAGTTTTTCAATGCATCGTTCCATGTTTAGATGGATGGAATGAAGTTTTGCATTAAATGGTTTCAAAATACAATGCGTTGAATGCAAATTTATCGGACGGGATGGAGTTTTAGACTAGAAGGCGTTGAAATGCTATGCACTGACTGACTTGTTTATGAATGGATTGTATTGTTACTAATTTTGGCGGAAACCGCCGCCCATAGTTCAGCGAGGAATAAGGATCGCACTGAAAGAGATTACTTATTTACACAGACACTCTATTGGATCTGCGCCACTGACGTAAAAGTCAAGTAAGATATTTCAAATTTATATTCTGTACGCGAAAATTAATGGAAAATAACGAATTCATAAGAAAACAATATAGATCTATATAGCTATGGGCTTATCATGACAAAAACATGATTCAAAAGAAATACACGTTGAAATAATATAGTGTCTATGTGAAAGAACAGTTAAAAATACAATAAAACAACGTATTCAGTCATATTTAAATTTTGCTATGTATGTCAGGATTGCTAAATACAAAGTTTTTTTCTTAATTCAGATTCATTTTAATTCATGTACATTTATAAATTTCAGATGCGAATTTAAGACACACTGGAATGGAAGAAAGAGGATTAACAGCGCTTACAGGGATACCAATGACACGAGAAATGAAACCGCAGGTTCTGATTTCAATTCAGAGGAAGCTTTCAGTACTATTTCCTTTGGTCTGGGTATTTCGATCATCGCCATAAATATTGCTTCACTAGCATGTCTTATAAGATATAGAAAGTGTATCACTGCGACTGGATTTTGGCAGCAACTTTTCTTTCTCTGTCTTTCTGATATACTGTCAGGGATTGCTATTTCTATTTTCACTTTAGGTTCATACCTTTCTTTTATACATCCCTCTGTATATTACTCACTATGTGTAACTGGCATTTTCCTTTTTCCTATTTCAATAACATTGTCAGTCCGTAATTGCTGTTTAATAAGTGTACAAAGGTATAATTCTATCAAGACAATCGATCAGCAAAACGACACCACGTAGGATAGACGCACATCAGTTTCAATGATTTTAGGTAATATAATTCTAAGTACTATTACGTTTGTAACTTCTGTGATCGTTGTTATAATTCGCTTTGGTTTTCATCCTGAAGAATTTTGCAACATGATTAACATAAAGGCACTTAATGATTACAAGTTTCATTATATCATAGTTACTGCACTATTATTAGTTACATTTTTGCTATGCACGAATGTCGTGACCGTCTTAAGTATTATAAAAATGGCAAATACAACTAACGCACAGTTGTCAAACGTTTCTAACTCTAATTCACAATTGTTAAGAGCACTAACAGAAAGAAATCGGTATGCAACGAAAACTTTTATTTTGATAGTTATTGTCTTAAATGTTACAACTATTCCAAGTTTACTGTTTCTCTTGGTTTCAGCTTTGAGTAATGTTAATGTATCAGCTGAAATAATGGAAATCTTAATTAGGTTAATGAGTATGAACTCCTTCTTCAATCCGTTTATTTACACTTTGCGCATGCACGGTTTTCGTAATGCTATCTGGAATGATATGAAAGCATTTTGGGGGCGCTTCAAATGTTCTGGCGGCACAGTATGAAACGTTAACACTTGTCCTGCTAAATTTCTATAATGATTTTTTTCCCATAATTCCATTAGTTGTTAAATGCATATGGACTCCTTAACCAAAAAGATACTGACTGAATGGCAAACAGTGTAAATCATGTTCAAACTGCACAGATGTGAAGGCGGATCATGATCAACAATGGTGGCAAAGGCAGATTCAGTCATGTCAAGCATGATAAGGGTTAACAGGCATATGTGTTTAATAATATATGGATTATGTGGCAATTTGCAAACTTTCAGTAGGGGTGATAAGGGTATTAAATTTGCCGTGAGTTTTTTTCTCCATATTTTACACATTCTCTGAACAATTAAACCTAAACATACCATCATCATGCAGTCAAGTTCAAATAAAAAATTAAAAAGAAAACATTTGAAGTGATTTAATGCAACCTCATAATGTATATGTACGTCAGTATGGATCTGTATGTAACTTTTCGATTACTAATTAAAATGTAATTTCTATATTTATACATTAATTTCTATGTCTATGTTTGAAGGGACTTACGCAACTAGGTCAAAGCAGACGACACTATTTTCTGTAACAAGTAAACAGAAATTCAAACAAGAAGTTTTACAACCCATAATTCATTAAATCGGTTCAACTTATAAAAGCTTAAAAAATCACCACTTTATCTGAAAAATACAAGTGATTTGGCATGTCATAAATTTTCTGAGCTTTCTTCTCTATTTTCGTATGTATTATTTCCTTGATGTTACCTCATGTTTTACATTTAAATTAATTATTTTGTTGTTAAGTCTGTGGTCATCGCCAACATAACATATGTATACATATTGTTAGTGACATGTATTTGTAAACATGTTGTTTGAAATAAACATAATAAATCAAAATGTGTACAATTTATATTCTTGCTGTTCGTCAGCAAAAAATGTTGAAGAGCTACTCATACAATATTACTAATGTCAGACATCCAGTCTGAACATCTTATAATAGAGCCGCACCATGAGAAAACCAACACAGTGCATTTGCGACCAACATGTATCCAGACCAGACTACGCACAATGCTGTTCGCTTTCAAAGCCTATTGCAATTAGAGAAGCCGTTAGCGAACAGCATGGATGCTGATCAGACTGCGCGGATGCGCAGGCTGGTCTGGACCCACCCGTCGCAAATGCACAATGTTGATTTACCAGGTTAGCTTTGTGTAAAGGCTTGTTAGTGCCACCCTCCCCCCCCCCCCCCCCCCCCACTAAATTTTTCTGTATTTTGCATATATTTATAATGCACTTGTTCAATTTTTGAAGCAACCCGTCTACAATATTTTTACGTTGCAACTTCTTTTTGTTGTGGGCCTACTTTGCGATGCATGACTCTATGGCTGTGATTAGGGTGCTCTATGCTTCCGGGACATCTACCCTTGCGTTTTAATGCTCTTGTTCAACAAACATGAGACTGAAATATCCGAGAACTACATATAACATCACTTGGATACCAGCGACCAATTACGCAAAAAGGAAACAACTTTTATTTAGAAACAGACTCTTAGGGTTTAAATGTTGATTGCAGCAGTTGGTTCTGAGTTTACCAGCTCATTTGGGATAGCTCGCACAGAAAAGAAAAGGTAAAAAGCCTCCGTGGAGTTCGAAGGCATCGGTCTTTTTGTTATAAAGAAAACTCCTATCGTAATACCGATCCGCCGAGACGGACATGGACAATACATACTAGAATTGTCGCAGGAGTGACGAATACCCCCACAAGACGGTCTTGTTATAGAAGAATGGCAACCGTAAGAAAGACATAGCCATAAGAAGGTGCTATTTAAATCGAACTTGACCTGTATTTTATGATGTTACACCTGTGTACCACAATTTATCTAAATCTGTCAAGCCTTTCGTGAATTATTATCCGGCAACCATGAGTCTGACAAATTTTAAGTTGGAAAGGGGCCATAACTACATATAAAATTGGTGGTTTGTAGCCAAAGTCGAACTTTACCTGTTTACCTGTCGTATTTTACGATGTATCATTTGTGTACCAAAGACATCTTAATCTGTCAAGAACTGTCACTGGAGTGTTTAATGACTCCAATGGTGGATGAATATTGCACAAAAGCTTTAGTCTGTGTTAAAAATATCAATTAATAAGAGAGGTACAGATGAAGTGTATCAAAACACTATATAAATATATTTCTAAGCAAAAAGGGGGCATAATTCAGGAAATGTTGATGCAAAAATTATGCACCTTGTGTCATATGATGTGGGTGATGATGCGTTTGAAACAAATGCATTTCGTAATAACTGAGATATAGCAAAAATGCATCAAAATTAACCGTAAATTCTAAGTAAAAGGGGGCATAATTCATGAAAAATTGGTGTCAGAGTTATGCACCTTGCGTCACATAGTGTGGGTGATAAGGTGGAACATCTATTTTTAGTTTGAATCAAATCCATTCAGTAATAACTGAGATATAGTGAAAATGCACCAAAATTAACCTTAAATTCTAAGTAAAAGGGGGCATAATTCATGAAAAATTGGTGTCAGAGTTAAGCACCCTGTATCACATGATGGATGATAAGGTGGAACATCTATTTTTAGTTTGAATCAAATCCATTTAGATAGAGTGAACTTGTATCGAAACTTTAACCTGAAATTCTCAGTAACAAGAGGGCCAAGATGGCTCTAGGTTGCTCACCTGAGAAACACACCATAACAGTGTAAACATGTTTGGCCTAGTAATTTCAAGGAAACAAATATTTAGACCAATTTTAATTTAGACTGGACCAAAAATGTGGTCTCTTGAGTTTAAACAAATATTCTTTTTGATATGACCTAGTGACCTAGTTTTTGATCCAAGATGACCATTATTCAAACTTGACCTAGACTTTATCAAGGCAATCATTCCGACCAAATTTCATGAGGATTAATTAAAAAATACAGCCTTTATCGCACACAAGTTCTTTCCTTGATTTGACCTAGTGACCTACTTTATAACCCCAGATGACCCATATTCAAACTCGACCTATATTTCATCAAGGCAATCATTCTGACCAAATCCATGAAGATCAATTGATAAATACAGCTTCTATCGCACACACAATGTTTTCCTTTGATTTGACCTAGTGACCAAATTTTGACCCAAGATGACCCATATTCAAACTCGACATAGACTTTATCAAGGCAATCATTCTGACCTTATTTCATGAAGATCAATTAAAGAATACAGCCTCTTTTGCATAAACAAGGTTTTTCTTTGATTTGATCCAGTGATCTAATTTTTGACCCGAGATAACCCATATTTGAACTCAACCTAGATTTCATCAAGGCAATTATTCTGACTAAATTTCATGAAGATCAATTGAAAACTACAGCCTCTATCGCAAACAAAAGGTTTTTCTTAGATTTGACCTAGTGACCTAGTTTTTGACCTCAGGTAATCCATATTCAAACCTGACCTAGATTTCATCAAGGCAATTATTCTGACCAATTTCACGAAGATCAATTGAAAAATACAGCCTCTATCCATATACAATATTTTTCTTTGATTTGACCTAGTGATCTACTTTACAACCCCAGATGACCCATATTCGAACTTGACCTATATTTCATCAAGGCAATCATTCTGACCAAATTTCATGAAGATTAATTGAAAAATACAGCCTCTATTGCATACACAAGGTTTTTCTTTTATTTGGCGTAGTGTCCTAGTTTTTGACCCCAGATAACCCATATTTAACTCAGCCTAGATTTTATCAAGACAATTATTCTGACCAAATTTCATGAAGATCAACTGAAAACTACAGCCTCTATCGCAAACACAAGGTTTTTCTTTGATTTGACCTAGTGATCTAGTTTTTGACCTCAGGTAACCCATATTCAAACCTGACCTAGATTTCATCAAGGCAATTATTCTGACCAAATTTCATGAAGATCAATTGAAAAATATAGCCTCTATCCATACACAATATTTTTCTTTGATTTGAACTTTCGACCTACTTTATAATCCAAGATGACCCATATTCGAACTTGACCTATATTTCATCAAGACAATCATTCTGACCAAATTTCATGAAGATCAGTTGAAAAATACAGCCTCTATTACATACACAAGCTAAATGTTGACAGACAGACGACAGATGACAGACGACGGACGTCGGACATCGACCGATCAAAATAACTCAACTGAGCATTACACAGGTGAGCTGAAAAAGAAGGCATAATTTATGAAATATTGGTGCAAAAGTTATGGCTCTTGTGTCATATGATATGGGTGATGATGTTGAACAACTATTTTAAGTTTGAATCAAATCCATTCAGTAATAAAACCCTTCCAGGCAGATACAAGTCATGAAGCAAAAACCAAATATCTAACCTTTGACCTTGAATTGTGACCTTGACCTTTGACCATCAGGCATAGGTGATGTGTTCAACACGTCATCTGGTCTTGACGAACAATAATTTGAAGTTTAATTAAAATCCTTCCAGGCAAATAGATTTCGGGCACAACGCGACAAAACTGACTCCTATATAGCCCCTCCAAACATGTTTGGTGGAAGTATAATAAACAAGAGGACCATGATGGTCCTGAATCGCTCACCTGTTCCCACATGACCCAGTTTTGAGTATGACGTTGTTTTTTCTATTATTTGACATAGTGACCTAGTTTTTGAGCTCATGTGACCCAGTTTTGAACTTGACCTAGATATTATCAAGATAAAATTTCTGACCAATTTTCATGAAGATCCATTGAAAAATATGGTCTCTAGAGAGGTCACAAGGTTTTTCTATTATTTGACCTATTGACCTAGTTTTCGAAGGTACGTGACCCTGTTTTGAACTTTACCTAGATATCATCAAGGTGAACATTCTCACTAATTTTCATGAACATCTCATGTAAAATATGGCCTCTAGAGAGGTCACAAGGTTTTTCTATTTTTATGCCTACTGGCCTAGTTTTTGACCGCACATGACATATTTTCGAAACTGACCTAGATATCATCAAGATGAACATTCAGATCAATTTTCATGAAGAGCCATTGAAAAATATGGCCTCTAGAGAGGTCAAAAGATTTTTCTAATTTTAAACCTACTGACCTAGTTTTTGATCACAGTTGACCCAGTTTCAAACTTGACCTAGATATAATCAAGATGAACATTCAAACCAACTTTCATACAGTTCCCATGAAAAGTATGGCCTTCTAGAGGTCACAAGGTTTCTTTTATTATTTGACCTACTGACCTAGTTTTTATGGCACGTGACCCAGTTTCAAACTTGATCTAGATATCATCAAGGTGAACATTCTGACCAATTTTCATGAAGATCCATTCAAGGGTATGGCCTCTAGAGAGGTCACAAGGTTTTTCTATTTTAAGACATACTGACCTAGTTTTTGATCGCAGATGACCCAGTTTCAAACTTGACCTATATATCATCAAGATAAACATTCAGACCAACTTTCATACAGATCCCATGAAAAAAATGGCCTCTAGAAAGGTCACAATGTTTTTTCATTATTTGACCTACTGACCTACTTTTTTACGGCACGTGACCCGCTTTCGAACCTGACCTAGATATCATCAAGATGAACATTCTGACCAATTTTTATGGAGATCCATTCACAAGTATGGCCTCTAGAGAGGTCACAAGGTTTTTCTATTTTTAGACCTACTGACCTAGTTTTTGATCGCACATGACCCAGTTTCGAACTTGACCTAGATATCATCAAGATGAACATTCAGACTAACTTTCATACAGATCCCATGAAAAATATGGCCTTTAGAGAGGTCACAAGGTTTTTCTATTATTTGACCTACTGACCTAGTTTTTGATGGCACATGACCCACTTTCGAACTTGACCTAGATGTCATCAAGATGAACATTCAGACCAACTTTCATACAGATCCCATGAAAAATATGGCCTCTAGAGAGGTCACAAGGTTTTTCTATTATTTGACCTACTGACCTAGTTTTTGATGGCACGTGACCCACTTTTGAACTTGACCTAGATATTATCAAGGTGAACATTCTGACCAATTTTCATGACGATTTCATGAAATATATGGCCTCTAGAGAGGTCACAAGGTTTTTCTATTTTTAGACCTACTGACCTAGTTTTTGACCGCACGTGACCCAGTTTCGAATTTGATCTAGATATCATCAAGATGAACATTCAGACCAACTTTCATACAGATCCCATGAAAAATATGGCCTCTAGAGAGGTCACAAGGTTTTTCTATTATTTGACCTACTGACCTAGTTTTTGAAGGCACATGACCCAGTTTCGAACTTGACCTAGATATCATCAAGGTGAACGTTCTGACCAACTTTCATACAGATCCCATGAAAAATATGGCCTCTAGAGAGGTCACAAGGTTTTTCTATTTTTAGACCTACTGACCTAGTTTTTGATGGCACGTGACCCAGTTTGAAACTTGACCTAGATATCATCAAGGTGAACATTCTGACCAATTTTCATGAAGATCTTGTGAAATATATGGCCTCTAGAGAGGTCACAAGGTTTTTCTATTTTTAGACCTACTGACCTAGTTTTTGACGGCACATGACCCAGTTTCAAACTTGACCTAGATATCATCAAGATAACATTCAGACCAACTTTCATACAGATCCCGTGAAAAATATGGCCCATAGAGAGGTCACAAGGTTTTTCTATTATTTGACCTACTGACCTAGTTTTTGAAGGCACATGACCCAGTTTTGAACTTGACCTAGATATCATCAAGATGAACATTCTGACCAATTTTCATGAGGATCTTGTGAAATATATGGCCTCTAGAGAGGTCACAAGGTTTTTCTATTTTTAGACCTACTGACCTAGTTTTTGACCGCACGTGACCCAGTTTCGAACTTGGCCTAGATATCATCAAATTGAACATTCTGACCAACTTTCATAAAGATCCCGTGGAAAATGTGACCTCTAGAGTGGTCACAAGCAAAAGTTTACGCACGCACGCACGAACGCACGGACGGACGACGGACGACGGACGCTGCGTGATCACAAAAGCTCACCTTGTCACTATGTGACAGGTGAGCTAAAAAAAAGTTACCTTGTAGGCCTAACATAATTTTTTTTTAATGAAAGACAGCTTAGGACCTTGAGTCAGCGCACTTTCACTTAGAATGTTCTATTATACTACATAAAATTCGCGATGCATAAATTATTATACATACCACTAGTCTAGTAAATTGAGACATTAGGCAGTACAGTATAGTGTGGAAAAGTTTTTAATGAAAAAAAAAAAAGAAAAAAAAAAGGAGTCATAAATGCATTGTTTATTGGTTTACTTTTTATCTTAAATAGGGGCCTTTAAAATCATATCAAAATAAGGGTCTAAGAGCTTTTTCTGACCCTTAGTTTTTTCTTTTGAATATTGCTCACTACCACCTCGATCTCAGTCTCGAAATCCTCAAAGACTTTCTGTTGTAAAGAACGATAGGAGTTCATGTCCACCATTATGATAGTTGCGTTGCCAGAAATTAGGATATGGTCACTGTTCCGTACAACTTTCTGTCTGACAGTCCGATTTTAAAACAGTTTCACGGAAATAAGTTCCACGGGTGACCCTAAACTGAAATTGTTCAAATCATTTTGATTCGTCTAAAACATGGCCGTCAGATCAAAATAGAAGAAGTCTTCAAAAGCCTTCTAATAAAATCTAAAGGAAGATCCGTAAGAAGAATAGAATGCACTCAAGCAGATATAAAAGACTTGTTCATTGGAGGTGATAAATATGCAACACCCCTCACACCCCAAGCACTGGCTTAAGCAGAATTTTATTAAATGTGTTGAAAATGGACTCCGTGATCCCAATTGACCAGAAAATACAACACTGAATCCAAATACGTGGAGACTTTTACGGCCGCGCCACTAAACCATTGCCCTATATTGAAAACGTTCTACTAAAAATGTTAAAAGCTATCTAAACTGGGCCGGGTCTAGTATTCCCTATATGACTCTATGTAAAACTTTGAATAAACGCAGGCCTGTTTTCAAAGTAATTTGGCAAACATGTTTCTTGTTACAGTAAAACCTGTGTCAAGCTGCCAGTCATAGAGAGTTACACAATCTAGCTGCAAAGTAAAGTTGTTGCTAAAATTTGAAAAAGGCAGAATTTACCGCTTGAGGGGGTGGAGGTAAGCTGACTGTCTGCTTAAGGCATGTGATTGCTCAATACAGGTGACATTTCCTCTGTAGACCATTTAGTTTTCAGACGCTTGGAACCTTGGCAGTCAGAGTTCAAGGGACGACTGCCTGTGCTCAGCAGACGACTCCTATTGCTTTGAAGGTCACAATGTCAAGGGAACTGTGACCTACCTTGAAACTGAAAACGGTTTCCGATTAATAACTG
Source organism: Mercenaria mercenaria (assembly GCF_021730395.1). Taxonomy (NCBI): domain Eukaryota; kingdom Metazoa; phylum Mollusca; class Bivalvia; order Venerida; family Veneridae; genus Mercenaria; species Mercenaria mercenaria. The sequence continues at coordinate 33,051,101 of NC_069361.1, read as the reverse complement.
GAGAAGTGCTTTGGTCTGTGGCTGTCAAACCTCAGGATGATTGTCTGCTGCCATATGATGACCTCTTTTTTGTGTTGACTTTGTTGGGGGGGGGGGGGGGGGGGGGGGGGGGGAAGGGCAGTAAGGTGATGACCTAAATATTTGAAATGGTTACAAAACAATAAATGGAGAATGCTTGGGCCTACAGCAGTCAACCAACAAGGGAGTCAGTGGTAAAGTGATTGATTACAATGTTGGCCTTCAATGCCAGTAATCCGGGTTATAGTCCAAGCCGTGGCTGATATCCTGACTAGTGTTCAGTGTAAGATGATTAGCAGTCTTGGCCTAGGCCGTATGCTGGGAAAAAATATAACAACTGAAGTGTTCTTGACTGGAAAATACAATGTAGATTGTCTAAGCCATTTCGTCGACTAATCTTAACTTTTACCGTACCCATGAGTTACGAAGAGAAATGAAATATTACCTCTTCTTTGAATACATGTAGTATGTAATGGGATAGCGATCCAACAAATTTATCAATAAAATTGAAACTCTTAAGAAGCAATGATAAAATGTATTTAAACTTTATTTCATTTTCATAACTTTATATACATATACAACAAGTAATTGCACTTCTCCAAATATGGATATCTGTTCCTATAATCAAATCTGATATTTTATATCAAATTTCAAAACAACTTTCAAAACATATATAAATGATTCTGTTACTGAATATAATATCACCATACAGTTTCAGAATTACTAGTACATCCCAAAAATAAGTGTGTCATAACAGTCGATAAAGCTATCTGGTCACAGTATCAAATGTTTGATATTTGGAGAATAATATTTTATCTTCAACATATGTAAATTTTAAAATAATTTTGTATTTGTGGTTGAAATAGGGTCCACATTTTGTGAATATATTTATATTAATCATACACTTGGTCACAACACATAGACCAAGAAATAAGGCTAACATATTTGACCTCTTATTTTAAATATAAGACATATTTGGATCAAATGTTAGTAGAATAAATGTGTTTTAATTAATTTAATAGTTCCAAATAAGTAATACACTGCAAAAACAATACACTAAGTCTAAGTCTTGTTTGGTTTAGTTTTTTTGTAAACTGAATTGGTATTTTCGGGGATGGTAAAGAGGCCATGAGATGACAATTTTTTTTTTACATTTTTCAACCAAATTTGATGACTAAGTAGAGTATAAAGGACACTTTTGAAAATCAATATATTCTTCCAAAACTGGGTAAGAATTTCATTAACTATTTCAGAAAAGCATGTTTTGATTGATTTAAACATGATGGAGAAGTTATACTCCTTGCAGGGCTTAGACTAAGTGTATTGTTTTGCCAAAGTACCTAACAATAACAAAAAGTTATGTAAGTCAAGGGAAATAACTCCACATTGAAAAAAAAACAACAACTTGGTCCTCATGAAAATAAAAGTAAAATTATGTACATAACAAAAAATAAACTATAAATAAATATGTACATGATGGAGTATCAATTTAAATCATACAAACTTAAGCAATGGCACAAAGCTACTTTTGATGAAACTTACAAAAATATGTCACAGACATCTACAGTACATTAAAAAAAAAAGAAAAAAAAAAAAAAAAAAAAAGAAAAAAAAAAAATATATATATATATATATATATATATATATATTTATATATATATATAATTCAAGTAAACAAAAAGGCACAATGCAACCTTTGTTACTAGGGTCAACCACTGTAGCTGAAAAAGTGAAATTTGTTGTAACAAAGTTGTTTCTATAAGATTATTTATTACCATATGAAACTGGTATAGCGGGAGAAAAAATCTGTCTTTGTGCTTGCCATAGACCTTGACATTATAAACTTCCCTTTAGCTTTGATTAGCTAAGTAAGACTGTATTAAAACTTTCAGAGGTGCAGTAAAAATGACTATATTCTGCTAAACAAAATATATCTTTATGTGTACTTGGTACTGGGAAAAAAATTGTACAATTTCTTCATAGGCATAAATTATGTGAAAACAATTTTTGGTAAATCTCCCCGTCTTATACTCCAAAAATATGTTAACAAATATTAACCTTTAGCCTGCTGGTGGCAAGTGATTCAGCCTTTGCGACCAGTGCAGACCAAGATCAGCCTGCACATCCGTGCAGTCTGATCATGGTCTGCACTGTTCGCTATTCAGTCAATAAATTTTCAGTAAACACCCCTAGTAATTATAAATGGTACTGCCCAAATTGAATGATGGACCAGTCCGTCATAGAAATTTAGCAGGCTAAAGGTTAAACATTCTGTATCAGTAAACTGCAAGGTGGGATTCTCTTGTAATGATAGAAACACCTATCTCTATTCCAAGCTTTGTGACATGTTTCTGCATAACTTTGTGGCATGTATAAGATATAAGCTGCGGCTTTGTAACTGCCAAATAAGTATGATATATATGATTTTATTTTATGTACACATTATGTACACATGGAGGCCTTCAGCCTTCAAACACTTTAAACATGTCTATTTATTTCATTCCCAAACGATAACTTATTATGAAATGGTGATTCTTTCCTTAAATAAAGAAATATTTTCTCCTATTTTTTGTTATGCAATGTCTTAAAGCATGTTTTTCTTTACTGGCTAAATATATTGTAAACTACACATTAAAAGCACTAAACATTATCAAACACAATCAGAAGTGACAATCTTGAATTATAAAGAAACAACAAGGTGTCTTAAATCTAATTTTTGCACATTCAAGGTACTGTGATTTCATTATAAATAGCAGAATTTTCTAAACTATCACCAAAAAATAATTATAGTGAAACTACTGGAGAAACACTATGCATTATATTACATTAAAGATTAAATTATACCTATAAGAGAAATATTTCAGAATTGTTAAAAACTCATGAATAGGAATAACCTCGGAAATAATGTTTGCTGGGAAACTTCTAAAACAAGATTTTGAGGGAAAATTCTGAAATGTATGGAGGGAAACCTCTGAAATAATGTTTAGAGTTAAATCATTAAAATATTATTTGATGTGCAACTTCTGAAACAATGTTTGGAGGAAATCCTATTAAATGATGCTTGGATGAAAACCTTTGAAACAATGTTTGGAGGGAAACTTCTGAAACAATGTTTGGAGGGAAACTTTTAAAACAATGTTTGGAGGGAAACTTTTGAAACAATGTTTAGAGGGAAAACAATGTTTGGAGGGAAACTTTTGAATTAAAGTTGAGGGAATCCTCTATAACATACATTATGTTTACGTGACATAAAATCCTTCAAACCTATTTCAACTATTCTGGCAATAAAAATATTATTTGAAGTCAAGACAGGACTTGTGCAAACTTAATGGGTGAGTGCATGGCTAGCAGTGGATGGCAAATAATAATGTACAAAGCAATATATCTTAAGACTCCTAAATTTTAAATCAAAATTTAACATTTATTCTTAACTATCTGTTATCAAAGACAGTGTCTGATCAAGAAAACATTTTTAAGTTATGCTTTAAACAAAATAAGCACAAAATAAGTTAAAGAGTTATTCCCCTTTACAATTATACTATATAACTTTTCTCCATTTCAAAGAAATACCATATTTTACTTTCTTGGAAAGCTAGATGTGTGTCCATAAGACACTGTTGATAAAAGAAACTGAAAGAGTAAAAATATATTACTATTATGTCTTTTTGACGGGAGGAGGAGCGGGGAAGGCATTAGGTAGGAGTATGGGTATAATCTGAACTTAATCATGCTGGACAATATTACAATGAAGTTTCATGACTCTAAGTCAAAACTTTTTGAGACACATGCAACATAAATTTTTAGGGTCTTTAATGCATATCCTTGATTAACTCGAGGGTCATAACTCTAATCTGGTGGAGTGCAAATCCAAACAAATCACAAGGTGCTCATTACGAATAATATTCCTATTTGATTTCAAAACTTTAGGAAAAATACTTTTTGAGATATATGCAACACAAACTTTTAGGCCCATTAAGCATATTTTTGACCATATAATTCCGGATTTGCAAACTAAATCCGGAGCCTGTTCAATACAAACTTTCAACTGCTTTTATGTATTTTTAAGACTAAGTCAAGGGCCATAACTCTTGTTTGGCTGAGTGAAATTCCAAACAATCCTATGAAGTTTGATACTTATAGGTCAAATTCTTTTTGAGATATGCAAGACACATAACATAATCAGACAGATATATTAACAAACATCCAGACAGATATATGGACAAGGGTAACTCTAGGTGCCTCCTCCCCTCTGAAATTGTAGAGGTAGAAAAATCACTAAAATGAAATATCACCCCTCCAAAATTGTGAAGGATAAAAAATCACTAAAATAAATATCAGTCATTGAAAATGAAGTGTATCAGGGCTTTCCCTGGTATCTAGACTGAAACAGTGACACACTGACTAACCATAAGACTGAACTTAATACAAAAATGTAATTAAAATTTATTACAACCTTTTGACATAAATCTGCCTGATTTGCCATGTACTAAAGACTAATCTCTAAACTGTTGGCAAAAAACAAACCTGTTTTCTTTTGACATAAATAAAATAAAGAATTTCAAAATTCAAACCCTTTCATAATATTATAATTTTTCAAACGATTATATCCCCATTGAACAGAAATTGAGTATCTGTCAATCTTACAAACCAGACTTCCAATACAACTGGGGGTGTAGAATGCCCCTGTGCTGTGAATTTTGTCATAAAGAACTATCGGGTACATTTATGACTGAGAGTGTAAATTCATAAGCCATTTACGGAAACTAGAGATTGTTTTTTTTTCAAAAAACTTTTATCTCCCACAAATTATCACACAGAAATTGTAAAATGCCAAAAATCAAGGGTCATAACCGCACTGAATATCACTGAACCAGAACCTGCCAACAATATGCACAATGAGGCTTGGCACTAATCACTCCTTTAACCCTTAGACTGCTGGCGACAAGTGATTTTGCCTGTGCGACCAGTGCAGACCAAGATCAGCCTACACATCTGTGCAGGCTGATCATGGTCTGCACTGTTTGCTGTTCAGTCAGTAAATTTTCAGTGAACACAACTTTAAATAATAAGTGATGCTGCCGGAAATGAATAACCGACCAGTCCATTTTAGAAATTTAGAAGGGTAAAGGTTAAGGTTTGGTGGAAATCTGCCCAGTAATATAAACAAGAGGACCATGATGGTCCTGAATCGCTCACCTGTCCCCACATGACCCAGTTTTGAACTGAGTATGACGTCGTTTTTTTCTATTATTTGACATAGTGACCTAGTATTTCAGCTCATGTGACCCAGTTTTGAACTTGACCTAGATATCGAGATAAAAATTCTGACCAAGTTTCATGAAGATCCATTGAAAAATATGGCCTCTAGAGAGGTCACAAGGTTTTTCTATTATCTGACCTAATGACCTAGTTTTTGAAGGCACTTGACCCAGTTTCGAACTTGACCTAGATACCATCAAGGTGAACATTCTCAGCAATTTTCATGAAGATCTCATTAAAAGTATGGCCTCTAGAGAGGTCACAAGGTTTTCTATTTTTAGACCTAATGACCTAGTTTTTGACCACACGTCATCCACTTTCAAACATGACCAAGATATCATCAAGGTGAACATTCTGACTAATTTTCATGAAGATCCATTGAAAAATAAGGCCTCTAGTGAGGTCACAAGGTTTTTCTATTTTTAGACCTAATGACCTAGTTTTTGAAGCATGTGACCCACTTTCGAACTTGACCTAGATATCATCAAAGTGAACATTCAGACCAACTTTCATGAAGATCCATGGAAAAATATGGCCTCTAGAGAGGTCACAAGTTTTTTCTTTTTTTAGACCTTATGACCTAGTTTTGGACCGCACGTGACCCAGTTTCCAACTTGACCTAGATATCATCAAGATGAACATTCTGACCAATTTTCATGAAGACCCATTGAAAAATATGGCCTCTAGAGAGGTCACAAGGTTTTTCTATTTTTAGACCTACTGACCTAATTTTGGATAGCACGTGACCCAGTTTCAAACTTGACCTAGATATCATCAAGATGAACATTCAGATTAACTTTCATACAGATCCCATGAAAAATGTGGCCTCTAGAGAGGTCACAAGGTTTTTCTATTATTTGACCTACTGACCTAGTTTTTGATGGCACGTGACCCAGTTTCGAACTTGACCTAGATATCATCAAGTTGAACATTCTGACTAATTTTCATGAAGATCCATTGAAAAATATGGCCTCTAGAGAGGTCACAAGGTTTTTCTATTTTTAGACCTACTGACCTAGTTTTTGACCGCAGTTGACCCAGTTTCGAACTTGACCTAGATATCATCAAGATGAACATTCTGACCACTTTTCATAAAGATCCCATGAAAAATGTGACCTCTAGAGTGGTCACAAGCAAAAGTTTACGCACGGACGCACGCACGGACGGACGGACGACGGACGCTGCGCGATCACAAAAGCTCACACTGTCACTTTGTGACATGTGAGCTAAAAAAAGTGGTCAAATCAGCAAAACATTTGATGAATTAAGAGCTCTAAAATATCTGACTCTCAATTTTAACTCCGCACAGCCTAAACAGGTATACTCAAACTGGAGGTTCTCATCTGCACCTTTAACCAGAGCAGATTCCTATACTGCAGCTATTTTATATACACATAGGTTTTTCTTCAGCTTGACAGTCAACGGTCATATCTATGTTTTTCAGATAGCTAGCTGTTACTGTGGGAAATAACACTAGTGAATAGTCAGGACTGTTTTAAATTCACAAGTCGAACTGTTTTCAAGTAGTTGCCAAAATAAAACCTGCAGAAATATCTACATTACTGAAAATTTCAATATGTACTTCATGAAATATAGTTTTCAGTTCCGATTTTTTCAATTTGCTGGCATGAAATTTCAAAGATCTGGCTAAAATGGCAATTTCTTGTGGATGCAAATTGGTGGATTACAACTTTTCATGATAAAGTAAATGGGGATTTTATTTGTTTGCTGGAATCAAATTCTTTAGCTTGACGCAACTAAGAAATCTGCAAAAATAAGTCACCCACAAATAGTAATGATTTCACAACAGTACATCCACTGTATTTTTGATTATAAAAGTTTTAAATCAGACTTTTCTGGCTTATCAAAAGCCAAATTCCAACTAAAATAACTAAAATTATAATCATATATAAACTTTGAAATATTTACAATGACTAGGAATGATATTTTATAATGATAGAACTTCTTATAAATGTCACAGGTAAAACATTACATTTACAACAAAAATATCACAGACTTCAATCAACATACATGTACTTTTAAACCTTTTTAAAGAGGCATGCTTAAAGATGTTCATCATATTTAAAGAAAAAAAAAACTTAGCAATTTAGCAATGTCTATAAAATTTCAAAAATAAGTATTATTTAAATTCAATATTTTATAAGTTTGGTATGAAGTACAGCTAAATTCCATCTATTTTACATTGAATTTTTACTAAATGACTAGCATAGTGTATCCCTGACTTTCTTCATTTTTACAGACTACATGAATAAACATTAGTAGAACTCACTTTGATTTTATTTTCAAAATAATAACAAATGAAAGTATTTTCTTATTTCAATCAATTTTATATAATTGTGAAAGGCATGCTTCTTTAATGTCTGTTACCAACAAACCAAAAACTATATCTGACCTCACCTGAAATAGCCTAGCATTACATTCCAACAAGAAATTTGTAAAGTTCCAACAACCAGTACAGGATTGGTGGTTTCTGGGCATAATCTTCAAACTGACCAATCATAAGACAGTATTTTGAGACTGGTTTCCAATCTAACCTTTGTAATTCTCCAGCCTGAACATTTCAGTTTAAATGGTGATTTATCTTTAACACTTTTACATTTCTTGAACACACACATTACAGAAATTGCCACTAGATTTTTTTTTAAAACTACACAGTTATCAGATTTACATTATGCCTGGCATGTTGTTCATATTGTCACTATGTACAGCTGACAGCCATTTTTGACAGGTGGTACACAGTATTTTTTGTCGTCTGCTGACAGTATGTTTACATCAAAAGCTAAGCTGGTGGCAATGTTTTTTATAATTACCTCCCCTGACTGCCTATCATGAACTATCCTTACTTCTGCCAGTTATTAGACATAAAGTATATAGTGTAGTTTTGCAAACATGATAGCACTGCTGATAGCAAAAAGCTAAGCATGTGATGTCAACAGCTTTACTGGTGATAAACTATATGTATAAATCCTCTTTGCTATCAAGACAGCACTGTTAACAGCTTAAAACTAAGCATGTAATTGTGTTACTGGAGATACACTATAACTGTAACTCCTTTTTTTTTGCTGTCATGACAGCACTGTTAACAGGATAAATTTAAGCATGAGATGGTGAGTGTGTTACTGGAGAAACACTGTAACTGTAATTTCTGTCCGCTGTCATGACCGCACCATATCCAAGTCTATGTGGCCTAGTTGGAGTCACGTTTGGAGAATCCCTACTGTTTTCCAAACTGCCGTTTATTGCATAGTGGCCAGCACTCAGTGTCTGGTAACTGTAACAATTTACAACATTGACCATTAAACATTAAACAAAATAAAATTCTTTAACTATTAACAGAGTTATTTCAAGACATCTCAAAATGAAATGTAAGTAAACTTTTCCATGTATAAAATAGTGACACATGGTGGTTATTTAACTTAACCTAGCCAGGAGCCAGTTCTAACTTTTCCCCCACAGACAAATGACAACTTCTCCATATAAGTTCTAAGTGGAGGATGAATGAATCTATTGGCATGGTCTGGAGTAATATTAGCAATGAAACCATTTTCATGCCTGAAGACTAAACTAACAAGTCTTAAAAGTGGTCAAAGAAATTTATAACTTTATAACTAAAACAATATGAGCACACCATTTTTACAATATCTTACTAATATATTGCATTATCATTTAATGGAAGGTCAATAAGCCATATAATTGATTTAATTAGTGTTTGTAAATTTAAAACTACATGGTTATTGAACAGCTTGCTAGACAACAGTCAGAACTACTGCTTGAGGTCCATAGGTCAATAGTTTTGATTACTGACCGGCAAGCCATTCAATAAGTGTTTTGTTCTATGACAAACAGAAATAAATTCTTATAATTGTTTCTTTTAAATTTTGACTTTAGCACAGAATTTAGTGTCAAATTACATACTTATCAGCAACAAAAACTACACACTGATGATTTATAAAACGAGTCATGTAATTAGAAATAACATTGAGCCAAATGGATAAGCTCTATTCAACTACCTATGATGTGGTTCACTTCGTACACTTATATCTTCCTCATCACTGTCGTATCTCCGAGGGTTGTCAAAAAAGTATGCCTTTGTGTCCTGGTTGATTGAAGGTAAGTCTTGTAAGGACTGAAAATATTAGCTAAAATATGTATACAATGAAACTAAATTCAGACATTATTACACAATTTGAGCTGCACCATGAGAAAACCAACATGGTACATTTGTGACCAGCATGCACCTGCGCATTTGCGCAGTCTGGTCCGGATCCATGCTGTTCGCTTTCAAAGCCTCTTGCAATCAAAGAAACCGTTAGCAAACAGCATGGATCCTGACCAGATTGCGATGATGCATAGGTTGGTCTGGATCCATGCTGGTCACAAATGCACTATGTTGGTTTTCTCATGGTGCAGCTCATTTATTTTTGCTTTCAAATAAAATAATGCAAAACTATGATTTACTAAACAAATAAAAACCTTTGTTACTTTAAACAACATTGTAGAAAATTAGAATTAGATCCAAAACTGCAAAAACATCAATTTACTATTTATCAGGCAATAACAGGTCTGCATGATGATTCCTCTGTTTGCACGAGGTCATTTCTAATATCAGCCTTATATTTTTTCAAACTAAATGTTGTCATAGTAAGCACATTATTTTATGAAACAACAAAACAGAAGGATGTGCATATTCTTCAAATATGTAACAAATTTTATGAAAAACATTCTGTGTTATCATGAGTCCCTTTCAATGGAATGACAGTTCAGGATGATTATGTGCAAATCATGCATAATCATGAACATGATGAAGTAATCAATTATTGGACAAAAGCTGAATAATCATAACATAACTGAATACTTTTTTCAAATGACTGACCTCATGTCTGATCACAACTTTTTTAATTGTATTTTGCTAAATGCCTAAATTGTGCTGTTCCTTTTAAGCATCTCCTTTTTTTCCAAATCTTTTTACATTCACATCATACACTTATTATTCAGTCACATCAATTCATATGCTATGATAGGATTTTAAAACACTAACAAATTAACACTTAGCCTGCTGGTGGCAAATGATTGTGCCTTTGCGACCAGTGCAGACTAAGATCAGCCTGCACATCCATGCAGTCTGATCATGGTCTGCACTGCACCATTCGCCATTCAGTCAGTATTTTTTTGGTAAGCACCTCTTTTAAAAGTTAATGGCACTGTCCAGATTGAAAGATGGACAAGTTCATTACAGAAATTTAGCAGGGTAAGGGTTAAGCATTTTAAAATTGTAGGTCCAAATTTTAAATAGAAGAATATAGCCAAGGAGATACTATAAGTATAAAATCTACAGTTCTCCTTTCGTAGTATACTTTCTAGACTTTTTGCGAATATATCTTATTCTACACATATTTTTCTCTTCCAATCAGTGCTTTGCATTCATACCTTGTAACTAAAATATATTTCAATATTTGATACAATAAATCAATACTAGACAATGTAATGTTTTATGAATTCCCATGTTAACGAAACAATAAAAACATTCACATGAAATTAAAAACCAATGATGGACCAATTTTCCTTCTACATGTTTTCATTATCAGTAGTAATCATCTCCTAGAATGTAGATGAAATGGTACATGTCTGTATTGTTTTTTATTTTTAAGAGACAAATATGCTTAGAATTAAAAGATTAACAACAAGTGCTGTCCGTAAGACAGCCAAGCTCGACTATTCAAAATATTGTCCCAGAAGCAGGAAAATATTACCCAAAATGTTAAATATCAAAGCAGTTTTAAGTTCAAAAGGGGACATAATTTGACCAAAATGCATATCAGAGTTATGGGACTTGCTGCTATCAACTAGTTTTATAACCCCGAAGACACATGTGAAGTTTCAATTCAATATTTGCATTAGTTTTGGAGATAGTAACTTGCATGTAAAACCTTAACCAGAATTTTCTAAGTCCAAAAGGGGGCATAATTTACCCAAAATACATGTTAGAGTTATGGGACTTGACCCAGTGAGGTTGGTAATTGACCTAGAGAAAGAAAAAATAAGTTTCAAATCTATACGCCTTTCAGTAATAGCTGTATGTACTTGCATGCAAAACTTTAACCAGAATTTTTTAAGTCCAAAAGGGGGCATAATTTGGCCAAATTGAAGGTCAGAGTTATGGGACTTGGTGCTATCAACTAGTTTTATAACCCCGAAGACACATGTGAAGTTTCAATTCAATATCTGCATTAGTTTTGGAGATAGTAACTTGCATGTAAAACTTTAACCAGAATTTTCTAAGTCCAAAAGGGGGCATAATTTGCTTAAAATACATGTCAGAGTTATGGAACTTGACCCAGTGAGGTTGGTAATTGACATAGAAAAAGAAAAAATAAGTTTCAAAGCTATATGCCTTTAAATGATAGCTGTATGTACTAGCATGCAAAAACTTAACCAAGGTGTGACCCCGACGCCAGGGTGAGTAGAATAGCTAGACTATTCTTCGAATATCCATCCAGCTGGCTTACGGAAGGTCGGTGGTTCCACCCAGGTGCCTGCTCGTGATGAAATAATGCACGGAGGGGCACCTGGGGCTCTCACCGTTTAAAGCTGGAAAGTCGTCATAATGACCTATCATGTTGTCGAGTGCGACGTCTAATCAAAAAAAAAAAAAAAAAAACTATTCTTCGAATAGTCAAGCTAATAAAGTACAATTTCCAATGGGTACTTGTAGAAAGATATTGCCCTATTGTACAGAAAAAAGTTTAAAAACCTACTAGTACATCAAACAATAAAGATTTATTCATATATTTAGAAATTATCATATCTGCAGCCTTTCTTACCGATGATGATCCAAGACGACGAACTCTAAAGAAAAATATGACGGTAAACATTGGCAATATCTCCCACACAAACAATACTATTGCAAAGGACAGGTAGGCATATCCCTTGTCTAGCTCCACAAAATCTGCCTGAAATAAAGAAATAACCTAAGTTATATTGTGTTAACAGGGGTTATATTATAATAACAGAGGTTATATTTTGCGAATTCTGTTAACGTAACTTTTGTTAACAAAGTATAGTTTCTCATAACAAAACATTAGCTCTATTAACATATTTTAACATATATTAACAAAATATAACCTTTGTTAACATATCTTTTTTCTTAACTCAATGTAGGGGAATAACTTTGTAAACACATTATACCTTCTGTTAACACAGTAAAACCTCTGTGAAAACAATATAACCTCTGTTAACTGACAATAACTTCTGTCTCTTTACACTCTAACACAGTAAAGCTTCTGTTGATATAAGTTTGACTGTATAATAATGTCTAGGGAAGCATCTGCTGACATCCTCCACAATTAAAGCTAAAATGTTGCCATATGACATGACTTGTTTAGGGTGTGACTTAAAAACCAGAAAAAATCATACAAATTATGAAATATGTCTGCTAATTACCTGATCTGTAACATTGATCCAACCAAATCCAAAACTTGGTAACTTATGAGAGCCTTTGGTAACAGATGTAACCGCTATTATGTTGTAAATGGCACGGGTCAAGTAAAGGAATAAAATTAAAACACAAGCTGCAAGTGCCTGACAAACAGTTGTTCCCTGAAATTGAAAATTGGTAAGTTTTTAACAAAGAAGCAGTTCAAATAAAATTGGGTATAAAAATTTAAATCAATAACATGACAAACAGAATCCTACTATTGTAAGTTTTTTTTGCTGACATCCCAAAGATTATCTGATGTCTGGGCTTGGAGCAAGTCTTCTGCATATTATCTGAGAGTTATAACAGAAAACATTTATGAAGCATGGGATCTGCTATAATGTGTAAATCCTTTGATAAATTAGGAACAAACAAGTCAAAGAAATTGACAAATGATAAATATTGATATATTATATTTTAGTAATGATAAAAAATAAATATATATGAAACGGCATTTTATTACCAATATTTGTTCAGCAGATTATGGTTTTACATGAACCTACAGGTACAATTTTACAGGCTTTAAAAAAAATAATCCTTCTAAATTGGAATGGGTCGTTTTGCTGGACATGGCTTATAATTATAAAAAATACCCTAATTCATTACCTTTGCTTCAAGCACAACACTTGCAGATGACATTTTGGCCATCCTGTAGATACACAACGCGAGTATCCCACTCATGATAATAAACAAGGAGTCATTTATCGCCACTCTCAGGTACAGCATGTACAGTGGTAAGGACCGCGACTGATTCATCTTTGTAATCGCCGCACAGGTTATGTTAGTGGAGAGAAACACAATTACAACCAGTACCAGTCCTATCTTCATTGGTCGTCTGTAAATCAAGAACATATCAGTGCCACTGTGTGAAAAACCAACGTTACGGCTTTGCCACCAGCAAGGATCCACCATCCATACTGTTCACTTATCCCTGCATATACTGTGAAATCATTAATGTTCGTTGGGGACAAATTTTCGTGGATTTCGTGGTTGAGTCAATCCACGAAATCTAATCCCAACGAACACATAAAATTCCCACTCGTTTTATGTTCAGAAGTTGAAATCCACGAATTTACATCCCCACAAAATTGCCGTTTAGACCAAAACCACGAAATTTCATGCCAACGAAATTAAATGATTTCACAGTATACTGTTTGTTTATCAGTTTCAGAACTTGTATGCAACTGATGCATCCAAAGACTGCATGGATGTGGATCTTTCTTAACCTTGGTTTTTGCAAAGTCTTTTTGAAAACTTGTTCTCACAATAAAGTGAACATGAGTACGAATCTGAGATTTCTGTATGAAAGTGTCAAGCTGCCTTTAAACCACATACTGTGAAATCATTTTATTTCGTGGACATGAAATTTTGTGGTATTGGTCAAAACAGTAATTTCGTGGGGATATGAATTCATGGATTTCAACTTTTGAACATAAAATGAATGGGAATTTTACTTGTTAGTTGGGATTAAATTTATGGATTGACTCAACCAAGAAATCCACGAAAATTAGCCCCCTACGAATATTAATGATTTCACAGTAAACAAAACTTGGCATGTTTATATTAGAAAATATTTAGAAAGAGTTTAAAAACAAACTCATTATCTTTGTGTATACATGTAGATATTGAAATAAAATGTTAATATTACTTATTATTGTGAGTACTTACTTTAATCTACTGGGTTCATATTTTGCTCTTGCTTTAAAAACAACCTAGAAAAAAGAAAATCCATACATGTACATACTTGTCAATACAGTATCACTTTTAGACATGACTCAAGTACTCATGAATATATTTATAACCAGTAATTTAGGGCAAAGGTATAATGAATCCCAATCAACTTAAGCAACAATGGCTCAAGTACCAGGTCTGACTCGAGCAATTCATGCAGTCCCCAGGAACTTTTCTTCATATTCTCTATGTTTTGATCACTTAAAACCATACATAACTCAAACATTTTGCTTCTCCATCCACGGTGAGATCGATGTTAGACTGTACATGTATTTAGAATTCACTTTGTGTGACCTTTAGTTACTAAAATAGTGAAAACCTGACTCTTACTGGTAGCAAAAATAGTGATGGGAAAAACTTAAACACTTTTAATGAAAAGCATATGATTCATTCTAACACATGCATTCAAGTTAACCAACATGCAATTTGCATCCTCATTCTTTGATACAGCTGATATTAGTACTCAGTCTAAAATCTGTGCAATACTACCAGCATGCTACTGTCAAAAAACTCTTTTCCTAAACTTTAACAACTATCGTTTAAAACTTACCCTGCTAAATTTCTATAATGAACCTGTACATCTTTCAAACTGGACAGTACCATTAACAGTTAAAAGGGGTGCATACCAAAAAGTTATTGACTGAATGGTGAACAGTGCAGACGATGATCAGACTGCACGGATGTGCAGGCTGATTTTGGTCTGCACTGGCCGCAAAGGCAGAATCACTTGCCGCCAGCAGGCTAAGTGTTAAACAGCAAATGGGCAGCTGTGATACATTTCCCACATGTCAGTAAATAAAGTCCTGGTATGACAGCTCTGATATACGCATTTTAAAAGAAATATCCAGTTTTGGTTTGAGCTAACAGATTTCTGGCTAAATGCAGGATACTTTATTGTAACTTAAGTTTTCTGAATTTTTTTTCTAATTTCATGGCCATTTGAGAGGGCCACAATACAATGTAACAAATTTAACAAACAAGCATTCAAAAACTGTTAAAATAGGATATGAAATCAATAATTTTTGCTCAACTAAAAGGTATATATATATATATATATATATATATATATATATATATATATATATATATATATATATATATATATATTTTTTTTTTTTTTTTTTTTTTTTTTTTTTTCATATAAACCTTTAAAAAAAGAGCACCACCTAAGGGTACTGATCTTTGTAAATGCCATTATATTAGGCAATATGAAAGAAAAGTTATGGTTGTTAGTCTTCATACAAACCTACTGATGGTAAAGCTATAATTGCTTTTAAAGTATTCAAGAAAAAGAGGACCTAAACAAAAGAATTAATTAAGAAACATAAATTTTCTAAGTTAAAAACTGCCATTATTCTGATAAAATGCATGAGGGAGTTATATCAAACGGTTCATAGTATTTAAAGGTGGTTAATCAGACTTTGATCAAGTAACAAGTCTGGTCGAAATTTTAACAAATGATTATTTAATACACTTATTTGTGTTCACTGACTGCTTAATACGTTAAATTTTCATTTCACTGGAGGTATCTTTGAAAATTAATTTTCGTGTCCTGGTTGCCCAACCAAGAGAAATTTAAGGATGTGTATAAATTTAAAATACTTAGCTTAAAGAAGTCATGTGAATATAAGAGCTTTTGTATTATATTTGTCAAATATTTTCATTGACAAATATGAGCCGTGCCATGAGAAAACGAACATAGTGGGTTTGCGACCAGCATGGATCCAGACCAGCCTGCGCATCCGCGCAGTCTGGTCAGGATCCATGCTGTTCGCTAACGGCTTCTCTAATTGCTATAGGTTTTGAAAGCGAACAGCATGGATCTGGTCTGGATCCATGCTGGTCGCATACACACTATGTTGGTTTTCTCATGGCACGGCTCATATATATTTAGCTGAAATGCATCAGAAAATGCAAGTTTGAAGGACTATCATTACATCCGTTTGCCTATCTTGGTTGTGCAACAAGGACATACTGGAAATATATGAATTCTGAAGCAGCTACACACTGTTTTAAAACTTGCCTTTTGGATCAGATTGTTGAAATGTCCCAATATCTATCAAATGCAAATGTAAAACTAGAAAATGCTTTTGTAAAAAAGCGCATGTCTCCCCCAATGCAAAGTCCTATAGGCAAGAAGTCAATAGCAGTCAGGAGCTAAAGTCAAAGAGACACTGATGGTTGGCTGCAATAGGGATCATCTACTTGGCATGTCCAGTCATCCCGCTAAATTTCAACACTCTTGGCCTAGTGGTTCTCAAGTCACTGTTCAGCCTCCTGTGACCTTGACCTTTAATCAAGTGACCTCAAAATAAATAGGGGTCATCTACTCTGCATGTCCAGTCATCCTATTACGTTTCAACATTGTAGGTCAAGTGGTTCTCAAGTTATTTCCAAAAAATTATTTTACATGAACAGGCCACTGTGACCTTGACCTTTAATAGACTGACCCCAAAATCAATAGGGGTCATCTACTCTGCATGTTCAATCATCCTATGAAGTTTCAACATTCTGGGTCAAGTGGTTCTCAAGTTATTGATCGGAACTGGTTATCAATGTTCAGGCCCCTTTGACCTTGACCTTTAACGTAGTGATCCCAAAAACAATAGGGGTCATTTACTCTGCATGAACAATCATCCTATAAAGTTTCAACATTCTGGGTCGAGAGGTTCTCAAGTTATTGATTGGAAATGGTTTTCCATGTTCAGGCCCCTGTGGCCTTGACCTTTAACAGAGTGACCCTAAAATTGTTAGGGGTCATCCACTCTGCATGACCAATCATCCTATGAAGTTTCAACATTCTGGGTCAAGTGGTTCTCAAGTTACTGACCGGAAATGGTTTTCAATGTTCGGGCCCCTGTGACCTTGACCTTTCACACAGTGACCCCAAAATCGTTAGGGGTCATCTACTTTGCATGTACAATCATCCTATGAAGTTTCAATATTCTGGGTCAAGTGGTTCTCTAGTTATTGATCGAAATGGTTTTCCATGTTCAGGCCCCTGTGACCTTGACCTTTCATGGAGTGACCCAAAAATCAATAGGGATCAATTACTCTTTATGACCGATCATCCTATGAAGTTTCAACATTCTGGGTCAAGTGGTTCTCTAGTTATTGATCGGAAATGGTTTTCAATGTTCAGGCCCCTGTGACCTTGACCTTTGACAGAGTGATCCCAAAATTGATAGGGATCAATTACTCTTTATGACCAATCATCCTATGAAGTTTCAACATTCGGGGTCAAGTGGTTCTCTAGTTATTGATCGGAAATGGTTTTCAATGTTCAGGCCCCTGTGACCTTGACCTTTGACGGAGTGACCCCAAAATCAATAGGGGTCATCTACTCTTCATGATCAATCGTCCTATGAAGTTTCAACATTCTGGGTCAAGTGGTTCTCTAGTTATTGATCGGAAATGGTTTTCAATGTTCAGGCCCCTGTGACCTTGACCTTTGACGGAGTGGCCCCAAAATCAATAGGGGTCATCTACTCTTCATGACCAATCATCCTATGAAGTTTCAACATTCAGGGTCAAGTGGTTCTCTAGTTATTGATCGGAAATGGTTTTCAATGTTCAGGCCCCTGTGACCTTGACCTTTGACGGAGTGACCCCAAAATCAATAGGGGTCATCTATTTTTCATGACCAATCATCCTATGAAGTTTCAACATTCGGGGTCAAGTGGTTCTCTAGTTATTGATCGGAAATGGTTTTCAATGTTCAGGCCCCTGTGACCTTGACCTTTGACGGAGTGACCCCAAAATCAATAGGGTTCATCTACTCTTCATGATCAATCATCCTATGAAGTTTCAACATTCTGGGTCAAGTGGTTCTCTAGTTATTGATCGAAATGGTTTTCAATGTTCAGGCCCCTGTGACCTTGACCTTTGACGGAGTGATCCCAAAATCAGTAGGGGTCATCTACTCTTCATGACCAATCATCCTATGAAGTTTCAACATTCAGGGTCAAGTGGTTCTCTAGTTATTGATCGGAAATGGTTTTCAATGTTCAGGCCCCTGTGACCTTGACCTTTGACGAAGTGACTGCAAAAACAATAGGGGTCGCCTACTCCAGCAGCCCTACAGCCCTATGAAGTTTGAAGGTTCTAGGTCAAATGGTTCTCCAGTTATTGCTCGGAAATGAAGTGTGACGTACGGACGGACGGACAGACGGAAGGACGGACAGGGCAAAAACAATATGTCTCCTGGGGGAGACATAATTAGGAATTATATGGAAATCAAAAGCAGTACTCACTGTCCACTTTTTTTAAATACTTTGGTATTAAAGGGGAGTATTTACAAAATTTCCTAAAAAATACTAAATATATATTTTTGATTGGGATTTAACTCTACTAAAATGGGTCCTTCTGTTCCTTAAACAAATCTCTAACAGAATATACTAAAAAAAGGCAAGAAATACACATTAAAATTCTATGTTACAAAGGGCCATAATTTTTTAATAAAAGCAAGAGTGAGACATGGTTCTTGACCTTACTCACCTTATAATGATAAAAGTTTTGTACAGTCTAACAAAATTTCAAAGCTATAGCTCTTACTACAAGTATTCAAGAAAAGTGGCCCAAAACCAAAAAAACAACAAGAATTTATACTTCTTTAAGTACAAAAAGGGCCATAATTCTGACAAAATGCAAGTGGGAGTCATGGTTCTTGGCCTACTTACTCAGTAAATGATGATTAACAAATGTGCAACGTTTCAAAGTTATACCTCTACAGTTTTCAAGAAGAAATGGACCTACATAAAAATCTTAACCAAAACCAACAATCTAGTGACCATAATACAGCAAAGAATTGTTTTAAAAAATTTGATGAGCTAATAAAATGACATTATAGTTCAACAGTTAAAACCTAATTAGCTATTCATATTACCCTGACTGTACTTCGGAGATGAAGGTCTTTTGAAAAACATATAAATTTATGATGATTACACTAGATGACTGTCCTGGCTAAACATCAAAACTCGAAGGACCAAAATAAAGGAGGATAATTTAAATCACAGTACAAAGTCATGTACATATAAGTTATTGGCTTTATAGCTTGCACATAGAGGCGTATAGACACGGTAAATGTTAATCGTCACGATTCAAATAATTTTCAAAATTACCTATGTATGTACTGTACACGATTCGTGTACAGTACATACATAGGTAATTTTGAAAATTATTTGATAATTTTTACATAATAAGGAAATTAATCCACTTTTGATACATGCAAGTTTTATTTAAATTTATGGCCAATTTGTGACATAATCTTATATTCTGATATGCTTGTTTCTGTTAAAACATCGTGTTTTAGCTATTAGTAAATTAATACACTCAAAAATGGTTATAGTAACTTATACGCCGCCAGAATAATTCACTTGGGCTATGCCCTCGTGAATTTATTTCGAACATTTATAACCTATTTCTGTGCATTAAAAACATTAAAATATGGTTTTATGTTACATTATTTCTTAAGCATGTACAGCGTTGGCAGTGATGAAAATTTCACTGGAAATTTCATCCAATATTTTAGTCTTTCAAGTGTTAAACATGAGTACAGATATTGCCAAAAAGAAAAATAACTCAATATTTATAGTTCCTAGGATCCTGTCAAATTAGTTGGACTAGGATCGAGTCCCCGTGCATCACAGTGCCTCCTGACTTAAAGATCTTACCTGTGCGAAGAATAAAACGAGTAAGCATAATACAACAAACTGCAGACACACTGGAAAGCAGAACATCAGCCAGTATAAGAACAGTGGAAAAAAATTCACTCTGGCACAGTCATTGAAGTAAAATGAGAACAATGACACACGTAGTCCACTCCAAATCAACGCCAAAAATAAGAACACAGTTTGATAACTCAGTCGCTTATGCCTGTAATACCAGATCATCCATAGTTGTATATACACCATAGAAAACAAAATTCCATATAAGGAAATGTATGTGATGGTTAATCCAAGCTCCACTCTTGGTTTGAGAGCAGGTATTAGCGTCCCTGGGGTGGGATTTGGGGCAAATGTGATAGGCGGAAAAGTTATAGTTTCTTTTCGTTTTGTATTTAGCAAATGTGCATGATCAAATGAATTGAGGTTGTGTAATGGTGTTAAAGTCTTTAATCTGTCCATCGTTTATTTTATTCACGATTTGTTAAAATGTAAACACTTTTTGTTGACATTTTTCTGATCTTTGGACTGTTTCGGTTTATCCCGGAAGTGAAAATATGTTGCGACCTTCACCCTGTACTGACCAATTCGTACTCAAATGTAATCAACCCATGGAAGTAACGACAGGAAATATTGAATATTTTTAATGTAGATTTTTATGTCGTTAATAAACATATTGTTTTCAGAACGGTTAAACAAAATGTAGAGATTCACGCGCTTGTTTTTTTTTTGAGATATTTCCATATGATTAAAGACCCACTACAACCTAGTGACCCACTTTTCCCTTTCACATGAATTTCGTGCAAATCGTTCTGATAATACTGGTATAATACAGCTGTTCTACAAGATGACAGATGGACAATTTAGGCCCTCCCTGAATAAATGTGTTTTCATAACTACACCTGCAGTTATTCAGTTAGCCTCTTTTCAGTATAGTTTTTAAAACATATAATAATAATTTATATCTTACACTGTAGAAACAATGTGTGATCTACCCTCACCTTGGTACATCAAGTACTCTGCATACTACTATGTTAATTCAATAATATATTTAGGCATTAAACACAATGTCTTGGCCTTAAATATATCACTGTCAATTTGTAACTAGATACTTGTTATTTCTCAATTTCTTCATGCAAACAGGAAGGTCTAATACGTATCAGTTGTTCCAGATGCAAAATTACAATTATTATATATGATCTACACATTTCTTCAAATCACTTGCCCCTCATCGACGTGGGTTCAAACCTTCTCTTTAAACTTCAGGAACATGGTGTTAACACCGCGGCACCATCAAGTGGGTCCATTCTTTTCTCATAGGCAGAACTCTGCAAGTCGTCTTGGGTGGAGAATCATCAAATCAAGTCCCAGTTACACCAGGGGTCCCCAAGGTTCAGTACTTGGTCCTCTTCTCTTTCTTCTTTATATAAATGATCTTACTGAATCTCTTTCTTCACAGGTCCGTCTGTTTGCTGATGACACTGTCGTTTACTTTGTGATCAACAACAAGCAAGACTGTTCCATTCTCCAACAGGATCTAGATAAACTTGTGTTGTGGGAGAATATATATATGCTTTGGAGATGGAGTTCAATCCAAGCAAGTGTGTTGTCATGCATATATCTAAAAGTAACAAATACAAAATCAATTTCAATTACATCTTACATGGCCAAATATTAGAATCAGTACCCAGTGCAAAATATCGTGGAGTCAATATATCTGAAGACCTTTCATGGAATCAACACACAGAGCAAGTAACATCCAATGCAAACAAAACATTAGGATCTTTACGTAGAAACATCCAGACTACAAACCAAAATATTAAGGAAACAGCCTATAAGACCATGGTGAGACCGCAATTAGAGTATGCCTCTACAGTCTGGAGCCCCCACACAGATACCAACATTGTTAAATTAGAAAAAGTTCAGAACAGATCTGTTAGATGGGTTAAAAATAATTATTCTACCTATGACAGTGTCACCAGCATGCGGAACGAGTTGGGTTGGCAGACTTTATAGGTCAGACGCGACCTAGCCCGACTGACCATGTTTTACAAGATCATGTATGGTTTAGCTGCGGTACCAGTTTCATCTTATTAAGGCCTGTGAGAATGTCCCGGCATATGCACAAACTCTCCTTCCGTCAAGTCCATACTGAAGCAAATTACTTCAAATACTCCTTCTTCCCTTATACTGTCGTGTTGTGGAACCACCTGCCTTCTCAAACTGTACTCCAGCCTGACCTTGAGGGGTTCAAACGATGTTTTGACCCCTCGGTCCTCTCTTACCGCCACCCATCTAGCTTATGGAAAGTCTGTGGTTCTATCAAGGTGCGCGCTCGTGATAAAATAATGCAAGGAGGGGCACCTGTGATCTTCCTCAACCATCAATGCTGGAAAGTCGCCATAATTATGACCTATAATTGCATATGTGTCGGTGCGACGTAAAAGCCAACAAAATAAATAAAACTACACATTTCATGCTGATTTTAAGATATTATATGGAATTACTTAGGCGTAAAAAAAAACAATTGTTTGTTTCCGGTATTCCGACTTACACTAAATTTTTGGCCCGACCCTAAATGTTTTTATGGCCTTGGAGAATATCATTGTAACTTTTTCACAAGAAGTTGCAAAACTGCACTTTTTATGTTTTAAACATGGTCAGTGATGTAAGAAATCAACTAACTGATGCTCCAAAGGCATAACCCCCTTTTTTGTATTCATTTTTTGACACAAAAATAATTTCCGAAAAGTCTCAATAAATAAATAAATAAATAAATAAATAAAAAAAAAAAAACCAAAAAAACCGACCTACCTACCCTAATTGTTTTGAGCATGCTACCGGAAACAAAGATTTTTTTTGCCTTAACATGTCTGCTGTTTTTAGTACAAATCATATGTGGTAAACCTGGGTTTTGGCACAGAAATATTTTGCTTTTTGTAAATATCTAAATCAATAGTTTACGTTACCATGTTTTTGTATCATATATTAAAGAATACATTATGACAGAGCTTTGCTGAAAATTTGAACCTTATTGAGTAAATATTGTTCGAGTTATCTCCAAAAATATACTTAAAAAACTCCTCGTCTCCGAGAAAGTTTAACAGCTGAAACTATTAAATACTCCTAAATACATATTTTTTTTTTTTTGCCATGGTATTTCCACTTTCAATATATTGAAAATATATATATATCGATATTTATGTAAAGTTTGAGGACATGACATTATGTAGCTTTAAAGTAATCTTGAAAAATCTCCTTTGTTTACATTTTTGCTAGTCCATTTCTTATGTGACTAGAGCTGACCGATGAAAATATTTATTAAAAATATTTAGAGATAATGTTCAGGTCTGAAACTTTACTGTCATGTCAAAGATATTAATTTTTAGTTTTGTCACACTATGTACCCGGATAATCCTAACTCTGTTCAGCGACCCTAACTCAGTGCCAACATGGCTGACAGAAAGACGATGTATGTAGTTAATTTCCCTATCTTTTTCATGTTTTTATGTTAGTATGCAATGTTAGCGTAAAACTTTTGATAGCCATAATATCCTGTATTGATAACATGTTTTGTGTACTAAATATTTCAATCGACAAGTCACATTATGTGGCTGGAATTCATTAAAATGTACTCAAAGAAGCCTTCAAAATGAACATGTTTTATGTTTCTAACTGTTTTAAAGCACCAGAAATTGCAATAAGACCTTACTTATCAACTGTATTAGTTCAATAAACATCTCTTAGACAATGTTTAACAGTATCAAAGTTTGAAATTCATTTTTATAGCTTAAAAACTGTATTGATTATGAGGTGAATTTAGTTTTGCGGATAATTCCTGACTGGTATAGGAAACAATACTGGATAAATACGAACTTAGAATGGATAAACACCTAACCAAACGAAAACATAGCTGTTCGTCTGTGCTTTATGTATGAACTATAGATGCTCGAAGTTCTTTGACCCACCCTGCCCTGCAGGGATGTGGGATTCCTATATCCAACTTGTTCAACTCGTGATTTTTTGCCAGCAGACAAGTGCATTTTTCATTCTGTGTGTCCGCGGACAAGCAGAATTGTTCACGTATAAAATGAGAAAAGAAAAAATATCATTTAGATTGTGTGTTGCTTCAAGTGTATGGAGGTGATAAAGATAATTCAATGTATGAGATCCGGGATGTACTTGCTGAGAGTCTCTCGATTGCTGCAGTTTTAGAAAAAAAACAACATGCATCTGTGTCTTAAAGCGTCACTTTCCATGATCTGATTGGTTCTTTGGCTAGGTCTTGCCCACACTGTCACTCGGTGACTATGATAAAAAATCAGAAACGTAAACAACTTAAAAAAGTATTTCGACAAGTTTGTTAGTAGAATTCCAACTGCTGAGACAATAAGTCACTGCCAAAGGAACTATGGGAGCCAGTAGTCAGCCAATGAAAAGCAAAAGCACACAGAGATCGCAAGTATGACTAAAAACAAGTCGGAACGTTTTAAGAGTTTTTCTCTGAATTCATCTGGCTTTGTACCATTGCGTTGACAGTGTTTTTGGCATGGCATCAAAAGATCACGAACCCTGCTTGTGCGATTTCAGACTTTTATAAATTTTAAAAGGCGAATATTTTAACAGCTTATTTTTTACCACAGTTACTGTGATATGCTTTTCTTTTCATTGTCCTAAATAAAGAACTCTCCAGTCTATTTGCAGTTTCAAGAAGGTTTAATATGACAAATCCGAGCGAGTGAAATTTGACTATGGACAAGTGGATTTTTAACTGTCAGTCCATGATCACCTTCCCCCCCACCCCACCCCACCCCACCCCACACACTCCCACTCCTCACACACACACTTTCCTTCCCTACTTACCGTCTGAAAAATATCATATTTAATAATTAATCATAAATCCAACCCCATTTAAACAATATCAAAATATTCAATTAGCACCTCTTTAAAATCTCTTACACTATAAGATATACAAGATTTGAAACAAACGCAATTCTTCTGAAACAGTGTGTGTGAGAGAGAGATGGAGGGAGAGAAGGTTGGGGGTTACAGAACTTCGAACATCGGTGGTATTAAATAATTTCTTATATAATTATATAATAATTTTGACTTTTATATTGAATTATTTTCGAGGGTTTATCCAGATTTTTGCAAACATTGCTATTTGCATAATATTAAAATTATGAAAAAAATATTTGACTGTAGTGGGCATACATATAACATTTTGTAAAATTAATGACAAAGTTTGAAAACAATACCGCTTATAAAGTAAAGTAATGTTTACAATAATCAGACCATGTACATGTCAACTCATTCATTTCTATAGAATACTAGTCAGTTAGGTGTTTATCCTTCCCGCGATTTCGTGTACATGTACTGTGTCAACATGTAGTAACATGTAGTTGGTTAACAACATAGTGTACACGGGCCGTATATTTTTTGCTTTCAAACAATAAAATAGTAGAGGCATCAAAAGCATATAAGTATTTTTTAAGATTTTTTGTAAAAATTTTCAGTGAAAAGTTTGCCTTGTTCGTCGTTTTTCCACCTGAAAACACAAGGGCTGATATATTTAACATGATACATTTTGAAATAAATATACACTTGATCAATGGAGGCAGATATAACATTCCTTTATACATCGAAATTAGACTTACTCTTGTGTTTTCATTTAGTTTTACACAGTCATATGTGTTGATTTTCTCCTATTTATAATCTAAATGGTGTGATAATAATTAAAACTTATTATTACAGCACTTGGCGTTATAATAGCTTTGAAAGTGGCTTTGTAAGGAATCTGGCTTTTCCTTTAAATTAATTAAGCCAGTGGTGTCGGCCATCCTGAACATTTTTACCCAAGTTCCCGAGCGATTAATGTCCTTGGTGAACAGTTTACCCTTGCGACTGGGGTTTACGACACATATTTTAACTTTAAATCGCCCCTATTGGATGTACGTACGTATTCAGAATACAATATACCGACTAAAGGTTAGGGTTAGGTTTAACACAGGTTTAAATGCGAGAGAATTAATGCCGACCTAACTCCAATAATGTGGCAACCAAGAAAAAATAGGAAAAGCCAAGACTTAGTTCAATGAAACAACATCATCAAACCACGAGTATATGTACAACTGTGTTAATCATCAACATATACACAAAACTACACAGACAAAATAAAACATGCAACCAACGAGGTCAAAACAAACAAGAGGTCATTCAATAACTATAGGCAATCTTCATATGAAGTTGACGGCCATAGGCTGTAAATATATGACTTCTAATGTGTTCGGGGTGTGTCTCCTATACATGTTTGACTTCTAAATGTGTTCGAGATTTGTCTTCTCTGAATGTATGACTTCTATTGTGTTCGAGATTTGTTTTCTATAAATGTATGACTTCTAATGTGTTCGAGATATGTCTTCTCTAAATATATGACATCTAATGTGTTCGGAAATTACTTTTGTTAAATATATGACTTTTTATGTGTACGAGATTTATCTTCTATTATAAACCTATGCCTTCTAATGTGTTCGGAATCTGTCTTCTGTAAATATATGACTTGTAGTATGATCGAGATAACTTCTGATATGTTCGGGATTTTTCTTCTCTAAATACATGACTTCTAATGTGTTCGAGATTTGTTTTCTATAAATGTATGACTTCTAATGTGTTCGAGATTTGTCTTCTCTAAATACATGACATCTAATGTGTGCGGGATTTTTCGATATTTTAACGATCACGACGGCACAGAAAGTCAAAGGGCATTTCCCCACATTCTGCATGATGATCCTTTTCGACACGACACTGCAGATTATTATCGATACTTTGATATTGATAATTGTTCTATCTTTATAGCATCTTAATCAGGTTTAATAATGCAAATTATCTTTGATCTCTTATTTATCAGAGATTTTTAATAAACTAATGCTTATTATATGATATGAACATTATGTAATACACCAAAAAAAAAAAGGACAAATCAGATTGGCAGCAATTGCATACATGCCAAAGCAAGACTCCCATGAGAAATTAAGTTTCATCCCGGCGCCACAAATCTGTAATAACCCATATAATAAAGATACAGTTATAGATATGATGGTGCACTACGTGATATGCCCAAGGTAAAACTAAAAAAAAAACAAAAAACAACAGTCTGGCGTACTGGAATAATCTGGACTCTACGCAGCCAGCTCTGTTTCCATAGAAACAGGCTTCCATGTGGGAGATGGTGAAATGACACAGAAATCAACACCATATGTACTTTCAGAGTGGAAACTAACCGGGTTCTGTCGAGGTTTCAATAAACTCCATCGACCCCGAGGGTGGGGAATTCACATGTAAGTAAATAGAAAAGGTATAATTATTGACCTACATACTAGACAAAAAGTCCAGTAACATAACACGAATGTTGTAAGATTTCATATAAAGCACTGCCTCTTTGAGTAAAGGCAATAAAAATGATTGGTGTATGTGTGGTTTTGTCTGTAGGTGGGTGGGTGCGGGGGTGACATAAGTTTTCTAAAGACATTGTATTGCTTGTGTAGCATTTCCCAATGAAACCAAAACACGTTTTATATCGATGGTGTGTACAGTAATATAAAGTACACCTCAGACATAAATCTCTCTCTATCCATTTCGTGTGTGTCCGTCTGCGGACATAACGTATTAAGCAAATTCAACATAATGTTACCAACTGCCTATTCTCCGCACTACGTAAAATGCACCCACCCACCCGCTCGCATAATTCAAAATAGTGACGTAAATGCTATGATTTCTACGATCCCATGTTTTATTTCCTATTTGGAACAGACACCCCAGCATGCAAGCCTATGTGGCGCCCATATGGACTGTATCTTGGCAAATCATGTATTTTATGGGTCTCATACGGTACCGCATTGTAAGTATTGATCCGCCTTGGACCCATATACAATGTCTCAGCAATGTGATATAATAGGGTTATTATAACAGTAGCTTGATCTGGGATGTAGTATTCGGCTCGAGTGGATTTTGCTAGATCGGATCTCACGAGGCGCGCAAGCGCCGAGTGTGATCCGACCTTGCAAAATCCACGAGAGCCGAATACAAAGTCCCAGGTCTGGCTACTGTTATAATGACCCATTTATTATATAGCTTTACTATTTTGATTCTTGTTTTGTTCTTGAACGAAATCTTCAATGTTTATCGATATTAAATGGTACTTAGTGAAGTTTTTTATGTGCGCTATTTATAGTAATGTGACGGATCATGCATATATGAAAATAGTCCGGCAGCATGCAATACGGAAGGTACAATGCGGAATTTAAAAGGTACAATACGGAATTTTTGTCTGTCTCTGCATATCTAATTGTGAAATACAAGCCGATTTTTTAAAGAATTTATATAGGAATTTATATAGGTATATAATAAACATATTTGCTACTAGTAAAAAAGTTGTTTTTGCATGTCTTCTTTAATGTCAATACATTTCTCTGGTCTCAGAAAAAACTTGAGATGTTTCCCAGAAGGGTCCCATATTGTAAATATTTTCCCATATGGGACCCATATACAATGTGTAAGCGATGTGATAGATCAGTGTATTGATTTTAAGCTTAAAAATATTGTCACTATTGTGCGTTTTAATCGACCTGGCGGGGTTTCGCGACGGTCCACTGCATTATTGTGCAGGATATGTAGTATATTCGGCAACCTAATTTCTTATTAGCAGCCATCTATATTACATTGTAACCAATGTAGCGTTAAATTTTAGTCGTTTGTTACCGAAAGATTGCGGAATGCTCTGCCTATTTTGCTCGTTTTTTGAGATTACCATTATTTGCATAAGTCAGATATTAACTCTACCCCGCCAGGTCGAATAAAACGCACAAACGTATAAACATTCGATCGTTCTGTATGTTTTTATGTTTTCTACGAGTTTTGATTTGATTTCTTTTGTATAAAAGTATGTTTCCCAGAAGGGTCCCATATGGGTCCCATATTTTCTATCATATGCAGTGTATGTGTCTGTCATATTTCTAATTATATTGTATTAATTAAAAATATTGTAATGATATGACTGCATACGCTGAATTTAACAAAAAAAAAAAAAAAAAAAAAAAAAAGTAGAAACTTAAAAAAAATAAATCTCGCAAGATTATTTGAATTGGGCACAATTTTCGAATAGGCAACATAACTGTTTTGAATAAAAGACTTTAGCGGACCTCATTTTAACACAAACCTTGCCAAAAAAGTCATACAATCCATTACACTTTAGAACCATCGACTGCAACCAATCAAAATTATTGCAGACAGGTCCTTCAAAATTCTAAAAGGACCAGAAAAATAAATGTGTTATCAAAACACAACATCTATAAACAGAAAATATTCATTGCAGCTTAGTCTGACTGACTCTGTCCAAGCGATGTTATGAAACGTGCAACACCCCTTACCCCCCCCCCCCCCCCCAGTGCAGACTTAAGCGTATTCTAGTCTACAGATATATTGAATGAATCCCATGATTTCAAAGAATCAGAAAATATTACAATACGAAGTCCATGAACGAGGAGTCATTTTTCACCCGGCCGAGGCTATTTTGAAGACAACTGTTTAGATAGTAAATAAAAGCCAGTAGAAGATTCTTGCACAGCAGGGACCCCAACTAGACCATGAAGATGTGTGCAGTGGAGTTGAAAGAAATTAATTTTTCTTCAGTGAATGTGGAATGATAATAATATTAATTATTATTTTGATATTATATAGATGATAATAACTATCACTTTAATGTTATAATAATAATAATAATTTTTATTATTATTATTATATTACATAAAGGATGATTAAAGATACAGTAATAATATTGAAAATAATAATGATAATAAAACACAAGTATAGTGAAAACTTCATGAGTTCTTTGTGCTGACAAAAAATATTTTTCTAATTGGAAACTGAGTTTCTTGTATTCATGTAATCAACATTATTTGAACTTAAAATTATTTTGTTCCATCTGTACTGAATTTTCATTTTCAGTATGTTGCCAAAAGTGACTTTTTTCATGCATTGCTTTGTAACTTTGAAATGTACATACTGTTTTCAATTTTTAGACAAATGTTATTTATGGTATTCTGCACAGATGAGTGAAAGTCACATTTTTCTGAAATATCACAATTCTCCAGACAGACTTTGAAAAAATAAAAACTTGCATATTTCTTTAAGTAAGTTTATCATTATTTCATTATTGTGAAAATAAGTTTCTGATTATCTTATTATTGTGTTTGATCAACAAATATTTTTCTTTACGTAGAAATGCCCCCCAAAAAACTAGTATAATTTTAAAAGTTATCAATTATATATCAATTTAAAATAAATTACATTGTTTCCCCTTCTCACTAATTTGATACACTTGTAAGGTAGACTGACTCTCCAATAAACATTGATCCTTGTTTATTGGAACTATACTGTGATGGTCATTAGCCCCCAACTGTGCTGGTGAAAACAGAAATCCCTTGGCCAACTGCCAAAATCTAGGTCTTTAAAGACACTGATTCTGGTATGCCTGGTATGTGGCCTATGGAGATGATAAGGTCTGCGTATTGGCGATAAGGGCCAATACACAAGTCAGGACCATTGGTAGACTTGCTTCTGTTTATCATAATAAGCTACTGTTTAGCTACTGTGCAGTAAATAAATTGCAGGTGATATTTCTCACCTTTATAGCAAATCAGTTCTCACCTTTATAACGAGTTTAGAAAGCTTGATTGAATTAGGACTAAATAAACAAAGTGATAAGATACAACAGTGTTTTATCATATTTTTAATAAAGTAAGTTTTTTAACAATTACATCTCATTATTGCTGTTTTTTATTATCAAAAATATAAAAAATGCGTTCCGGCACATAGCTTTTAGAAGTAATAAATTATTGTGTATTTTGAACAATGATATATCTTTATTGCTGGATTTTATTATACATAAAAGAAAGTTAACATTATTTAGACAACACAAGAGGAATTAAGCATTTTTAATATATAACATCCTTCTGTCTATATACCTTCTTTATCTATTAAAAATGCAACTGAACGCTTCTTTAATTTCTAATAAAATCCAGCAATTATCTTTTTTTTGGTTTTTATTTTGTTACTTTTGATTAAAAGATCATAATCATTGAATAAACAAACTTGTAATTTCTCTTATTAAGTTTTGAATAATCATTTTATAGTGAGAAATGCTTTGCTATAAGAGTTACAATTTAACTGGCCAGGACATTACTCAACATGACTGAGCAATCAAAATTAGTATCTTATCAATTAAAATAATTTTGTGTACATGCTGAAAAAAGACTAAAAAAACAACAGCATTTCAATAATAAAATGCAAAACACAGGAAATAACCAATTTACCTGTAGGCAATAAAATTTATGATTCTCTGACAATAATTACGCTACATGTCAAGTCTACAGGGGTTTTATGGACCCTTATCAGACTGGACCAGACAGGATCTTGTATATTGGGATTAAAAAGTCGGTATTTGGGGGGGGGGGGGGGGGGGGGGGCACTTATATAGGAGATTTTCTTTGCCTTTAAAGGCCTAGAATTCACTCCATATAAGTGTAACCCCCCCAATCCATATAAACTCCTCTTATCTCTGCTAATCAGCGATTATGTAACAGAACTGATTAGAGGGCAATTACACAAGCAGGGACCCCAAATAGACATGAAGATGATGCATGGAGTTGAAGAAATTAATTTTTCTTCACGAATGTGGAATGAAAATGATATATTTATTATTTTGATATTATATAGATATATACTATTACTTTAATGTATATAGTAATGATAATAATAATAATAGAAATAATCAAATATTATTATATTACTGTGTTGTTATTATTATTATTATTATATTATATACATGTAGATGATAAAAGATACAGTAATAATACTGAAAATAATAATGATAATCCAAACACAAAAGTGAAAACTTTCTTTGTGCAGACAAACATATAATTAAAATTATGTGTTTCATCTATACCATTTCATTTTCATATATTTGGCCAAAAGTAACTATTCTCATGCTTTGCTTTGTAAACTTTGAAATGCACCTGTCTTTTCAATTTTAGACAAATGTTATTTACAGTACCTGCAAGCTTTAGATGAGTGAAAGTTCATTTTCAGAAATACCACACATTATCCAGACATAATTTGAAAAATTAAAACTTGCATTTTCTTTTTAATAAGTTTTTTCATTATTTTAATTATTGTGGAAAATAAATCTGATTTTTTATTATGTGTTTGATCAACCAATATTGTTTCTTTACATAGAAATGCATAAATAAATTACATTGTTTCCCTTCTCATATTCATACACTTGAAGGTAGACTGACTCTCCAATAAACAATGACCTTGTTTATTGGAACCATACTGTGAGGTCATTAGCCCCCAACGTGCTGGTGAAGACAGAAATCCCTTGGCCCACTGCCAAAATCTAGGCCTTAAAGGCCTAGATTCACTCCTATATAGTTACCCCCCAAATCCAATATACAACTACCATCTTAATCTGCGCTTATCACGATTATGTAACAGTAACTGATTAAGGGCAATTACCACAGCAGGACCCCATATGACGCATGAAGATGTGTGCAGTGAGTTGAAAGAAATTAATTTTTCTGCCAGCGAATGTGGAATGAAAATGATGATAATTATTATTTTTGATATATAAGAATGATATAATAATATTACTTTAAATGTTATGTAATTGATAATAAAATAATAGAATATAATCATAATTGAATTATTATATTATGGTTGTTTGTTATTATTATTAATTATTATATTTATATTTTTTATTACATGTAGAATGATAAAAGATACAGTACATAAGACTGAAAATAATAAGATAATCAAACCACAAGTAAAGTAAAACTTCTTTGTGCACGACAAACAATATAATATATAAATTAATGTGTTCCATCTATACTCAATTTTCATTTCGATAAATTGCCAAAAGTAACTTATTCTCATGCTTTGCTTTGTAACTTTGAAATGCACATTCTGTTTCCAATATTAGACAAATGTTATTACAGTACACGCAAGCTTAGATGAGTGAAAGTTACATTTTTCAGAATATCACAATTATCCAGACATAATTGAAAAAATTAAAAACTTGCATATTTCTTTTTAAGAGTTTTTCATTATTTCATTATTGTGAGAAAAAAAATCTGATTATTTTATTATTGTGTTTGATCAACAATATTTTTCTTTACATAGAAATGCATAAATAAATTACATTGTTTCCCCTTCTCACTAATTCATACACTTGTAAGGTAGACTGACTCTCCAATAAACAATGACCCTTGTTTATTGGAACCATACTGTGATGGTCATTAGCCCCCAACTGTGCTGGTGAAGACAGAAATCCCTTGGCCCACTGCCAAAATCTAGGCCTTTAAGTCCGTGTAAAAGGATTATAACTATTGCCCGTAAGTATTGACCTGGTACTTTTGAATATTCCTTATATATCCTTAAATTATTTTTTGGTGTCCGAACCTAATAAGTGATACCAGTTCTTAATTCTTCATGTCTCATACGCAGATACCTATGCGGACAATACGTTCAGCAACTAATCTCGGGGTTGTGAGTACGAGTGAGTACGAGTGCTTTGTCTGCTAATATCATTTCTTTTATTTATCTGTTAACTTAACAGACGGGAAAACTGTCACACATCATTGTTTTTGGTAAAAAGAAATACACCATTATTCACCAATATTCACGCGCACGTCAGTAAACCTTTGTAGGAAATTTCGACCAAAACATTTTAATCGTTTCTAAGACCTATGACGTATTACTTTTTACCACCGGTTCCAAGTATTATGAGGAAAATTCAGGATTGAACAAGTGTTCGTTCATTTGAGGAAGTCATCCAGCCGGCTAACTGACGGTCCGTGGTTCTACCCAAGCGCCTGCCCGCCCATGATGAAATAATCTGGGAGAGGCATCTGGGTGGGGGGGGGGGGGGGGGGGGGTCTTCCTCCTACATCAAAAGGTAGAAAGTCACCATATGACCTAGAATTGGGTTTGACGTTAGACCGAACAAAAACAACACAGAACAAAACAAACTAAGCAAAATTAAAAATGAAACAGAAACATTCAATATGTTACACAAAGTAATGTAAGATTAAGAACATTTATCGATAAAGTTACATTTCATTGAATTGAGTTCTGAACTGAATTCGAACCCATGGTAATGAGTGTGGAAGCCAAAAGAATTTACAATTTCGCCACCGTATTATCGAATAATTAATATATATGGATTATTCTAGTTAATATAAATTTCTCGGAAAATAACGAAAGCGCGCGAAAATATTGGCAGAGAATAATTACTTACGGACAATGCATTCTTGAAAGCTTATCTGAAACGTGTACATTGACTTAAAGAAGAAAACAACATTATGTTGTTTACAAGATAGTTTAACACTTTTTACAGGAACTTATACGAAATGATAAATGGTATGACGGTATTAAAACATTTCTTCTTTGAGTCATATTAAATTGTCAAAGTCTACAATGTTTTATTTTACTTTTCCTTTCTTTCACTTGTTGCCAGACCATATTCCTTGTATAAAATAATCCAAATCCTACTGAAAGCACAGAAAAAAACAATATGTTGACCATAATGCAAGAGCACTGGCTAACTTCGAATGGCATCACTATTGTAAACAATGTATTCTTCCGCAAACTTTCCCAGCATCCTCAGCTGTCACTGAGCAACATCACAAAACTACATATAACCATCTTCCATATATCTGACCTCTTCTAAAAACTCTAGAAGGATATTATTACTGATTAAATTGAAAATAAAAGCAATACCTAGCATGAAAATGCCTTTTTACCCCCTAAAAGATTTGAACTATATAGTGTCAGGGACTACATTCGAGTGGACCACGGAGGAATACCGGCGCATTACGACCGTCATACCTATAGTGGTAGACAGTATGAGAGCGAATGACTCTGAAACTGGAAGCCGGTAGTTCGATTCCTGATGAACGCGGAATTGACCATGCTATTCAGACGCAAGCACTGGTCAGAAATCCTGCAATGAGTCAATATAAGTTATATGAACTTTCTGTGTGATCACAATGCAAAATAAATAAGTTTCATTTATTAGTTCTGAAAACTGAAATCATTCGTGTATTTCTTACCAAACTTACCAGCACAATAATACAATAGGTTTTATTGCGGCATTAAACAAGTTCAGCCCAAAAGAAAACATTTTTGTGTACTTGTGGTGACCTGACAAGGTATTATAAATAAAAACATTTTTTTTTTAAGTCTTAGACCATCTTATGGCTAGATTTGTCCAATATTTATATACCAGTAAACAGTCCAAGCATGTAAACATTTTGATCTATACTATAGTTCGATTTTGACGTTTGAGAATTTATAGACTCGTTTGTCGATTAGGGCAATCAACATGATTTGCTTTGCATTATTTACATTAGAACAACTACTAATTAAGATAAGATATCGTTTATTATAGTGACATGTGCATTTATAATACAATTATAATAATAATTATAAATACAAAAGAGAACTCAGCCCAATGGGCCTATAAGTCGTCATTTTAATTCATTAAGATTATATATATATTTATAGCTGGGTGCTATATACACACATGAATAGATATGGCAGACGTTTATGGTATTGTATTCATATACATTTCTAGTAATAATGGTGTAGTGGTTGCGCGGCGGCCTGTCACAGAGGCGAGTTCAATACTCCGACGACCCTGTTTCTTTTTTAGTAAAAACTTTTGAGGTTTAATTACATTCATTTGATAATTTCAATGTTTCTTTGTAATAATATTTTTTTTCCATTTTAATGGTCAGGTAAAAGTAAGTTTCATTTTAATCCAAAATGTCATTCTTTATGTTTCATTAGCGTTAAGTTTCGCCAACCGTGTAAATAGATTCGTAGTGTCGGAGTTCAAGGTACAATTTCTCTAGTCAAGAAGAAGATTTTATTTCAGATTCAATAGGCCATAGGCCCATGTGAACATATACATGAATTACAATTACATAACAATAGCAAGTCACGTGACAAAATTGTGTTGATATAAACCAGCTTTAAAAAGTGCATGTATAAACACAACGTTCTGCTCAAAATAAATAGCAACGGGACATTCTTAACTAGCAAAAGTAAGAAAGATTAAGGGTTCAACTGATCGTCAAGTAATTTGTTGTATGCGGAGAAGGTGTCATTTCTTATTTTGTTTTGACTAGCTGAGTATTACGGTGCCCCTAAAGTGACATGTTACACACTTTTTTTCCAATTAGGTAATGTGAGACTTTTTTTTAAGCGTTTAAGCGAAATAAGTTATTTCGTTTAAACGAAATCATTTCGTTTAAACGAAATAAGTTATTTCGTTAAAACGAAATGATTATTTCGTTTAAACGAAATCATTTCGTTTAAACGAAATAAAAAAAG
Source organism: Mercenaria mercenaria (assembly GCF_021730395.1). NCBI lineage: Eukaryota > Metazoa > Mollusca > Bivalvia > Venerida > Veneridae > Mercenaria > Mercenaria mercenaria. The sequence continues at coordinate 33,014,483 of NC_069361.1, read as the reverse complement.
TCTCACATTACCTAATTGGAAAAAATGTGTGTAACATGTCACTTTAGGGGCACCGTAGAGTATGAGATTATATCAACACAAATTTACATATTTTATACCGTAGAAATAAGTCTTTTTAACATTGTAGAAAACTGGAATGTTTCATCCTTGTAGTTGATGTACATGTATACATATATTATAATAGGTCCCTGATAATGATAGGTACTGGTATGTTAATTCGGAAACCTAGGATTTAGATGTAACATCTTTTTTTTTTTAGTTTTATTCATGGGTCTTAAATTTTATGTTTTAAGTTTTTTCTTAATCTATCAAAGCTACTTTTTTTGAACATGTTGAAAACTTGCAACACTTGTTAAAATTTCTTGGTCAAGTTTTGCCTCTAGGTAAACTTTTCTCCATTTTGCCAAAGCTATTGTTAAAACTTGAACGGTTATTCACTATTAAAAACTGACTCTGCACAGCAAATACTGTAACTCTACATTGCTCTGATTGAATTATGGCCCTTTTGGACTTTTAATATTCAGGATAGGATAATATTTATATCTAACAGAGACGTCTGCACCTGCAAGAGTATGCTCCTGTTTAAGATGTGAATGACCAGTATATAGGGATAGTTGAGTAGTTAGATATCCTTTCTAAATTAATGCCATTTGGCAAATGAATGGATAAACTCGGTTTTTTCTGCCTGTAGTAAATGTATAATTTTTAATCCTATTATGTAATATAGCTTTGGCCACACTATCAGTTACTCAGTAACATGTAGTACATTTTGTGTAATAGTTATTACACACCAAATCCATCTTTTTATTGTAATTCCGAGGTAATGTATAAATACATAAGTCTGTATGCATGCATGTAATGATGTATACATATATGCATATATACCGTATGTTAAGTGAATTTTAATTTGAATCACTGTTATTTTAAATGTGTAGTAATTATTGAAAACTGTGATAGTATTATGTTTTTAGTAGTCTCTTATAACTCTACTAAAGAGTGGCAAAGTACATGCATATATAGAATTTTATCATGTCTTTAATATTGATTTGTGTACTTTGATGAGACTTTAATAAACAATAAAATCTATGAATATACAATACTGCATCGCTATCTTACACATATATCGTACTCAACATATGTAGAGACAAGGTATAATGACAAAATATATTATGTGCCATTTATGGTGTTTCTAATTTCAAACGATTTAAATATGTATATACTTAAACGCTTAATTACATTTTCATTTTTACACTGAAACAATTGTTTCAATTTAAACATACTTGGTCTAATCCAAAAGTACCTGTTGATGTATTGTTTACGTAAATCGTAAAAGGATGAACATTCTAAAATAACTTATTTTATTTGCACATGTAAACAATGCATTGATGGCGTTCTATAAAATGATATAATTTTCGTTTTTTTTTCGAAAAGAAAATATGCAACAGATATAGATCAAGTGAAGTAGTACGGAAATCTCACGAGGAAATATGGACATAGTCATTACGATAAAATTATGTTTAAAAACTAAAAACATGCGACTCAGTCGGATATCGAACCCACACTCAAAAAATGATAAATACTGCAACAAAGACAAAGACTTGTACTTGGCTATTAAGGCGGTATATATTTTTTTTGTTCTTAGATTAATAACATTCCACATAAATCGTATTGAACGAGCCTGATTTGTAACCGTTGCCATAATAAAGAACCGCTCATATCGAAAAACAATTATAAAGTATAACAAAGCATATTATTATTATTATTATTATTATTAATAATAAAACAAAACAAAACACGCGGCCGTATAAGTCACCTAATACACTAAGTTTGCGTAATCGTTATAATATGTCGATTAATTAGATAATGGTCTTTTGAACTTTCCATATAATTATTTAAATTTCTGTTATATTCTGTTCTTTTTGGTGTAAACATCGCTAATACCATAACTTTTGCAAATCGTATTCTATCGTGTTTACGTTAAGTTTTAGTAATTCTGTACTGTAATATATAATGCGTTATCAAGTAGTTTGATTTGCAAACTGAAGTCACGTGGCATAGGTAACGAAAACGAATTTAGACGGCGTCGCCGAAAAAAATCAGTTTTCGTATACATAGCTAGTCTGTTTCTTCTAGTTTCGGGTGATCAGTTATTCTATAATTTTAATGACTTTTTACTTTCTACAAAAACAAACAATATAAACATGACCTGCATTTGTTGCATAATTGTGTAATTTAGTTACAATGACAGATATAACATACACCAACAATAATTCATGGCTCATTTGTTTTTATAATTTTACTAAGTATCATTTGAGCCGCACCGCGTGCATTTGCGACCAGCATGTATCCAGACCAGCCGCGCAGTCTGGTCAGGATCCATACTGTTGCTAACGGTTTCACGAATTGCAATAGGCTTTGAAAGCGAATAGCATGGACCCTGACCAGACTGCGCGGGTGCGCAAGCTGGTCTGGATCCATGCTGGTCGCAAATGCACTATGTTGGTTTTTCGTGGTGCGGCTCATTAACAACTTTTCCGTCCAGAGAAAGAAATATTAATGCGGACACAGTGATGCAGTGGTAACACTGCCTGACTACGAAACCAGGGATCGTGAGGTCGAATCCCCGCTCCTCCAACTAAAATTATTTAAGCATTTGGTTAAGAACCAGGAACCTCTGTAATAGGAGTGTCTTCTGTGTCTTTCACTATCCCCCCATGAAGATGTTGCCCACAGCGACTATAATTAAGCTTACAAACGAACGAACAGATTGACATTTTCTTCCATAAAAGACAGCACCCTTATAGGCGGCGCCAATACTCCCACTCTAGTCATACCTACACAAGAGCCGCACATCTACCTGGTAGAAAATAAATTATCTGTGCCGTTGAAGTGCGCGTACAGAAAATATTGAAATTGTTTTGATGCACGTTTGCTATTGGCTCAGCTTGATGGTTATTAAAATCAAGCTATAAAAAAGATAAATGAAATGCAACTATTGGTTTTTAAAGTCGTCAAATTGCGTGTTAGAAACGGATAACTGCTGTCTATATAAGCAATATATGATTCCATATCAGCAAAACGGACAAAGAACTTGGTTCGGAATACAAAGAAAATTATCTTATTTCTATATTGATAAAAACATTATTTACGCGCAAAATATTAAGACAATTATATTTTACAATAAAGTAACAATAACGACAATACAATTGTGAAATGAAAATTTAAGCTAGAAAATGATGTAAAAGGACATCCAAGTTACCAAAAACTTCTAGAACTTTCAAACAATGGGGAACATTCCCGCGAGTGCGTTAGTCAGTGGCTGTATCAACATAGTTTCCCTAATTGGAATTATTGTTTCCATAATTGTATGGAAACTGGGACAAAAAAGCAGGAAGGCGGCATGTTCAATATATATGACCAGTTTAGCACTTACTGATCTGTTTACTGTTTTCAATGACTGTGTGCTTATTGTGTTAGGGGCTGAAATATTAACCAGAGGAGAACGAGAAAGCATACTGAATATGAATGTATTTTCATGTAAATTTATCTTATATAGCGTTATGGTATCACCCCAAATGTCAGCTTGGATAACGGTTGCTATTGCGTTCGAACGAATGCTGTATGTATCATGTCCAGTTAAAATGTACCAGAGTAACGCTAAAAGGCGGGGCATTGTCGTATCTTGCACAATGCTACTCGTTTCCTTAGTTTTGAACGTGTCTGAACTTATTGTTCCTAAACTAAACTATATCGACTATCAAAATGAGACAATATCAGTGTGCACCGGCTCTAAAGAAATTGACATAATCCGTTCAATTTCATATGGATTTTTCACTGCCTTTCTTCCGTTACTTTCTCTTATAATATGTAATACTGTTATTGTTATAAAAATGTGTACAAGAAAAGTTGCTGTCATTCACAATATACTCGTGCAAAGACAACAAAACGTTAGAAATATAACAAAGATTGTAGTGAGCGTAAGTGTCTTACACTGTATTTCAACCTCTCCCATAGCTATTTACGTAATATGTAAGCGAGTTCTCAGTATACCCATGAACGAGGATCTCCTGAAGATTTTTGCTGGATTTTATTATTTAAACAATCGACTGAACTTTGTTCTGTACTACCTGTTAGGTACGGACTTTAGACAAGATCTAAAGAAGCTATGCGGCCATCTGTGTCATCACGTTCGGTCAAAGTGTCCGAGACGACCAAGTGAAAGAGAAGCTGAAGCTGGACAGAGGAAATATTAATGAAGTAGTCGAGGATTATTCGAAAACATCACATAGACTGCGACAACTTATAGGCACCTTTAGACAGAAACATGTTCCTTGAAATTTTGATTTTACACAATTCAAATGTGTTAGTTTAAACAAATACTTGCTTTTTACAAAAACACCATTTTTTAGATTCAGACGTCATGAAATTGTACGAATACATGTAATGAATTTAAAACAGTTATCACTAAAATGAAAAATGTGATATAAAGGATTCCTGATTTTACACATCTATCATCGATGATTTAAGTGTAATGATGTGCGCTGAATAGATATTCTTGCATGTCGGGCAAGATTTCCAGTGCTTTTCAGTTTTGAATGGAAAAATTAATGAAAAACAACTAATTCGTAGGTGTTTCATTAAGTTAAACATATAATCTGTCAGTAACTAAGTTTCTAAACCTTCTTAATAAGTATAGCAATAATTTTCAAGTATCTAAAATTTTTATGTTTTTGGTTGCACGATTTGGAGGCCAGTGCCTATAAAGGAAAATTTACCATGTTTTAATCAATGAATACTTTAATAAGATATTATTTTTAGTTTTATCTTTGCAAGGTGCTTGATGTGTTTATGTAAAATAGATAAAAAAACTTGACTGTATTTCGATCCGTCCCATTTCTGTCACGTGATATATATTGGCGTATAAAGTGGATTATTATCAAGGTTTTGTGCACCATTAAACATCTTAAATTCCCCACTGGTGTTTGTTTTTGCTACTGACCTTTCAAGGCGATGCCCAACTGCACAGGTGCTCCTTCTTTTGTTTGTATTGTCCTCGTGGTATGTCTATATATTTTCATGTGTGTACAAATTGTTACGTTTATAACCTTTTTTTTTTCGCCTTTTTTTTAAGAAAAACAAAAACATTTTCACCCTCTGTATCTAGAGTTGTTTATTCAGACCCTTTAAACAATAACTTATGTTTTTTTCTTCCGCAGCCTTTTAACATCCATTTGATCTTGTCATGTTTAAAGCACCCATCAACGGGAGCTAGTATGTTTAGTTGGAGAAGTGGAGTTCGAGCTCACGATCCCTGGTTACGTAGTCAGACAGTGCTACCACTGAACCACTGCGTCTGCACTTCTGCCTTACAGTTGATACGCCCCCACCCGCCCTCTCATAGCTCATCTTAATCAGCTAGTGTGATCATTAAACTACGCAACTGTACGCTGACGGACGACGGCAGCCCGTCGTTGCCGTCGTCCGTCAGCGTACAGCTGCGTAATTCTAAACGAAAATCGACTAAATATTGCAAATGGCGGCCCCAAAGAAAGATTAAATCAACGATCAGGCTTGAGCATTATTTTACATACTTACTTGTGCGTTTATACGGGTATAAACCACATCGAAACATCTTGCAAATCCACGAATCGCTGGCAGATTCTTGAATGATTTGCAAGACGTCCCAATATGGTGTATACCCATATAAACGGAAATAATCAATTCTTACATTTATAATTTTATAGTACTAGTAGCTTGCTACAACAGTAAGTGGTTTGCTTTTCATGATTATCAGATAATCAAAATAAATGTCAGGGTATCGATCTTTCCAACATTTACTGAGAGAATAGCCAAAAGACCCGTCCGCATTCAATTGTTATTCACCTTCCGATAAAAATACAGTTCATAGTTTTTATTCAAAGTATCGTTAAATCTATGGAAAACAGTACAGCGCCGTGTCGATTCAGATTTTAGCTTTATCGTTAGAAAAATAGTTTTCGAAATAATCAACTGTACTGTTTGAAATTTTGATATCCAATTTTGAAAGAGTCTTTCGAACGAAAACGTTTTTGTTCATGTATTTTGTAAATGACGTCATATTGCGCGTGCAATTTCGAGGGCGAAGCCAGTGTAATATAATAATACGAATCTAAACATCAAACAATGATTTTATTAATGCTTAAATCACTGTTTGAGATATTTATTTCGATTCTAACACATTATTAAGGATTATTTTCCTGATTTCTGTTGATGCCGCTATGTATTCTAATGCCATGACGTAATAATTATGACGTTAGAAAATTGAATTGTTGAATAATAATACACAGTTTTCAGCCTTCTTTGTTAAATAGGAAAACACATGTCAGAAAAACTTAACTCAAGATTGCTATCTCCAAAAGACTGGTGGACTACACTGAAAGCTTTCATTTCAAAAGACTCCCGGAAGTCACTGTCTCCTCTTATAAATTCTGATTCCAACACTTTAACATTTGGCTCCCTCGAGAAAGCTGAGCTTCTGAACAATTTCTTTGTGGGACAGACTCAACTGAATGATCATGGCAAAACTGTTCCAGCGCCTAATGTTCTGTCTGAAGATGTTCAACTATCATCTATTGCTATCCAACCTAAAGAAGTTGAAGACGTTCTTAGAAATCTTCCGATTGCAAAAGCGACCGGTCCTGACGGTGTAGGCTATCGTATTCTCCGTGAAGGGTCTCACGAACTTTCATTTCCACTTTGTTCTCTCTTTAACCATTCTCTTCAGCAATGTGTAGTTCCAGATTCTTGGAAGGAAGCTCATGTATGTGCTGTCTTCAAGAAAGGTGATCCAGCGCTTGTTAATAATTACCGCCCTATCTCGCTTCTTTGTTGTATTGAAAAGGTTTTTGAAAGAATTGTGTTTAAACACACTTACAACCATCTACTCGATACGCACTTTATTTCTTCTTATCAGTCTGGTTTCAGGCCAGGGGACTCAACAGTTAACCAGCTTGCCTTTCTCTATGATACTTTCTGCAAAGCCCTTGACGACGGACTTGAAGTTAGGGCGGTCTTTTTCGATATCAGCAAAGCCTTTGACAGGGTGTGGCATCAGGGCCTCTTAATAAAACTCCAAAATGCCGGTGTCTCAGGGAATCTTTTAAAATGGTTCACCAACTATCTGTCTGGACGGCGTCAACGTGTTGTTCTTCCTGGTATTTCTTCATCCTGGGCATATATTGCTGCCGGTGTTCCCCAGGGATCAATATTGGGTCCCCTTTTGTTCTTAATATTTATAAATGATATCGTCCTTGATTTTGGTAGTCATATCCGCCTTTTTGCAGATGACACTAGTCTTTACATCATTGTTGACTTTCCGGTCCCAGCTGCGGAGCTTCTGCAATCGGACATTCTTAAAATCATGTCATGGGCTGATCAATGGCTTGTAGATTTCAATCCTTCAAAGTCAGAATCACTTCTTATATCCAGACAAACAACACAGTTGCTTCGTCCTGCTCTGACTATGTATGGCCAAGTGATTCCGGAAGTGTCACATCATAAACATCTTGGACTCATACTTACTAATGACTGTTCTTGGCATGACCATGTCAACTACATCACTGAAAAAGCCTGGACACGAGTACACATTATGCGTAAATTGAAAATGACTCTCGACAGGAAATCCCTTGAAACGAAATATACTTCTTTTGTTCGCCCTATTTTAGAGTATGCCGACGTTATCTGGAATAACTGTACAGCTTTTGAAAAGGATCAGTTAGACAAGATTCAGAATGAATGTGCGCGAATTGTGACAGGAGCAACTAGACTAGTATCCCTAGAAAATCTCCAACGCGAAACCCATTGGAAATCACTTGAAAACAGAAGAAGAGACCACAGATTGATTTTATTTTATAAAATGAAAAAAGGACTGACCCCGGAGTATCTTCAACAGTTAATTCCTCCGTCAGCAGGAGCTTCAACCCAATACAATCTTCGCAATCCTGATTTTATAAGACTGGTATACTCGCGCACTTCACAGTACTTCAACTCATTCTTACCTGCTACTATACGTGATTGGAACAATTTGTCCACTGAAATCCGAAATGCGCCAACTTTGACTAGCTTCAAGAATCTTTTGAAAAATAACGTTAACAAAACTCCAAAATTCTATTACACTGGCAATAGAAGAGCCCAGGTCATTCACGCGAGACTTCGGATGAAGTGCAGTAGCTTGAATTATCACTTGTTTCTACGTAATACTGTTGAATCCCCTCTGTCAGTGCGGTGAAGTAGAAAACAGTCACCACTTCTTATTTGTATGTAGAGCTTTTGACAACTGTCGCACCTCACTTCTGGCGAGTCTTGTCCCTATCACTAGAAATATTTGTGAAACTACCCTGCTCTTTGGTGACGACTCTTTATCTGATGAAGATAACATAGAACTATTTGCAGCTGTCCAGAAGTATATTCTTGACAGTGGAAGGTTCACTAATAATTAACATTGACTTTCATTGTGACATGTGCTGTAATATCTTGATAACACCTGACATCCTTCTACGTTTTAACTTGTTCATGTGCAGGTGGATTATTTCTATTTTCATTATTTTTCACTTATTTTCATTTATTGATTTATTCCTTTCTTTTTCTACATATTTTTTCTTATAACTATCACGATTTGAAATTCTTTACTTCTCTTACTAGCACTTAACTTATTTGTGACTTCTGAAATATGACTGAACAGGCTGATAATATTTTGTCTTTTTCTTGGTAACTATAGGAATAAAAGAGCCTTGTATGATGTTAAGTGACTACGATTTTCTTACTAGCACTTAACTTATTTGTGACTTCTAAAATATGTACGAACAGGCTGTCAATATTTTGTTTTGTTCTTGGGATTTATAGGAATACAGCCTTATATGTTAAGTGTCTACGATTTTAAGAAACATCTCTTATCGTATATTTTCTTCTAAAATTGGATGTATTGCACAAGAAATATTATACTGTTTTGTAAATTTAAGCCATGTTTTTGGTGTATATCTTATAATAGAAGATTGACCTTATAAGTACAATGTGCTTTCGTCAATATTCTTTGCATGCAAAATGGTTACTGTACTATTGTTATTTGTAAAATTCATGCAATAAATGTGTTTAAACTAAATAGGAAAACCAATCGGGTCGTGTTAAATTTAATAAGAAAACAAATTGGGCCGTGTTAGAATGATATTTTAAATAAAAACCGGGAACGGTATTTTCACTGGACGGCAAATTACAATCTGCCGAAGGCGGGTCGTTTTGTCTGTTCTGTTTTATTAGCCTAAATGTTGAAAAGATCGATATCCTGACATTTATTTTAATTTTCTGATTCTCATGGAAAGCAAACCACTTTTTTTGTAGCATACTACAGTTAAAATGTAATAAAAGAACTGAGTAGCATTTTTGTGCTTTTATACTTCTTGTAAATTATCCAAGAATCGGTAGCGCAATTCATGGATATGCAAAAAGTCCAAATGCGGTTTATACCCGTATTAACGCCCCCAAAATAGCAGTTAATTCTTAAATGTACACGCTTTACAAATGTAAGGCTATAGTATTATATTAAAAACTTTGAACTTTCCAGAAATAGTATCCTTTTTCTGTAGTCCTAACTCATAATCCGAATCTTAGGCATATGTCAGTAAAAATGTCAATTCAACTTTAAACAAGTACGACTCTTTCCTTTTGTGGTTTGGTGACCTTCTTAACTTTAAGTCGGTGCTAAGGGGTACGCAATCATTACCTCTCATGAACAGACTAAATCGAACCTAGCCTTCTATCATTTTCTTTTGTTACGTTCTTTATTTCCAAATGATAGCCTCAATATATAGAATATATTTTAACATTACCCCTCAAATTAATTGACAGTCAAAAGTTTGCTCACTAGGCTAAAGTCAAAACCTGATGAAAGTAAAATACGAAAATTCATTTCTGATGTTATGTAATAGCAAATTTACACTTGAATACATTGCCAGTCAATAGTCTTTCGGACCTCGTACACTCGTTTTGACTATAGACCGACAAGCCATTCAATAAGTGAATATTATATACCTTTTTTTCATAGATCCAGTTTTAAAAACCTGTACACTTGTATTTTCCACCACAATCTGAACAGGGGTCTGAGACGTTGTTATAGACAGAGAATATTACACAAGTATAGTTTATCAGAGAGCGTAAAATTAATCAATACTAAACTTTTTCCAGTTGATATTGCGATATTGCGACTCTTTCCCGCAAATTTGATTACCCCCCCCCCCCGCCCCTAAAATCAATAAAATAATGTCATATTCCTATGCTAAGCAGTTACAAATCGACATTCAAGAATTTGTATACAAATGATAGTGGTAATTAAATTTACAGTTGTAAGGCTATAGTATCATTGTGACAGGAAAGGCCGTACCGGCGACAGTAACCATCAGAACAAATCAACACCCTTTACAATATTTACAAATTTATTTACATAAGATGATTATTAACAATGAATAGATATGAAAAAAAACTGATGATAAGAAAGAAAAAAAAAAATTCAGTATCTCTAGATACAAAAGTTCTTATAGTCCATTCTAATCTGACGTGACACAGGTCTTTAATGTAATTGTGAACTTTAAGTAGCACAAACAAAACATAGCTTCTAAATTCAAAATACAGTCCCTTTAAACCGTGAATACGTTGATTCCGTATTGGCTCCCTATGGTGGTAGGTGATTGCATCCCTGAGCTGACTTCAGAGGATAACAAAAATCATCGTCTTTGCGGTTTACGGCACAACCATGGGACGTAAGCTCTGCGCTGGGAATATCACATCCAGGCGAGTGAAGACAAGTAAACCTCGGGCATTGTACTTCGGGGTTATGACATCACCAGGAAAATCGTCTGGCGGAAGAAGCTCGATCGAGCATAAATTTCTAGCAAGAAAATAATTCAGACATAGATTCGTCTATAAAGTCGTAAGGTGGTGTGCGCAAGGCATATCTAGTCCAGTCTATTTAAAGGATAATGTCCCGCCAAATACTAAATTTCATGGGATTCACGGCTAAGCCGTGAGCTCCGACTATTGTCATTTTCACGGGATTCACGATATAGCCGGGGAATCTAACTACTTTGGCGCGAATTTAAATTGACAATTTGAGGCCCATTATAGTGGTTTTGGGGATAAAAACACGAATTACTGAAGTTTATAAAATATCAACTTTCTTATTACTGAACAGAATTTAATGAAATTTACATGGAAATTTAAGTTATGAAATACAGAAAAACATGAGAGGTATTTCATGCGTGAAATCTGACATTTACCTCAATAACTCAAAAATTTACAAAAAGATGATGCAATACCTGCATTTACAATACATATAAAATAAGGCCCGTATGTCAATTTGTGACACACGTCCCCCCTTAAAAAGAAAATTTATAATTTTCTTAATTGAAAGCAAAATGACATACTGAAAATAGCAAACACAAAAAGAAAACACACATGTCACTATCTGTACACCATATAATATAGCCACCTGTCTACACTCTACTCAAATAATCTGCGCCTACATTTTCTCTACCAGGAATTGCTCTAATACTGATCCTATATGGCTGCAATGCCAATGCCCATCTCATCAGCCTGGAATTGCTAAGTTTCGCTTTATTCAAATAAGTGAGCGGCTGATGATCTGTCTCTAATACAAAGTCTTTACCGAACAAATACCGGTGAAACTTAGCTACTGCCCATACTATCGCTAAACACTCCTTCTCTATCACTGAGTACTTTTGCTCCCTAGGTAGCAATTTTCTACTAGCATACGCTACAGGTAATTTCTCTCCATCACTTTCCTGAAGCAATACTGAGCCTAAACCTACATCTGAAGCATCTACTCTCAATATAAAAGTCTGATCTAAATCTGGCAACTTCAAAATAGGCGGACCCATTAAGCTAGCCTTCAAAGTCTGGAAAGCCTTTTCTTGACTTTCACCCCACTCTACAAGATTTGGCTGACCCTTTTTCGTCAAATCTGTGAGTGGAACTGCAATTGCGACAAAATTTGAGATAAACTTAAAAAATATCAATAAAAATACACATACAAAATAAATAGCTGTCAATACATTTGAGAAATTGTCTAACAAATCTACTACTTCCTGTTTACATGCTACTGGTAACTCTGGATTTACCTCTACATCTTTGTACGTTTCTGTACCCTGCTTTATAGGACACAAAACTATACCCTTTTCTACTCTACTCGAAAACTCATCACTACTTTCATTCGGATCTAATCTGTCATAATCTCTCTGATCCTCCTCTACAATAGCTGCTCCAACCTTACTTAATATACCCTTATCTGGTATAGACTTACTATCATCCTTCCTTTCACAGTACTGTTTCAGCATGTTTGCGTGAAACGTTTTCAATTTTCCGTCTACATCTATCCTGTAATCTAGTCTATTTACTACCTCTACTACTACGTAAGGACCCTTCCAATGTAACAACAACTTATTATGTTTCGTAGGTAACAATACAAGTACCTTACTACCTGCCTTAAACCTCCTATCTCTAGCCTTCCTATTGTAATACTTCTTGTATCTAGCACTACTTTTTGCTAACTGTTGCTGAGCTATCTTACACGTATCCTCCAACTTTTCTTGCAAATCCATAACATACTGGTAAGTAGTTTTAACCTCATCATTCTCCGTCTTACCAGCCCATAACTCTCTTAGCACAGTTATCGGTCCACGGATTGTTCTACCATAAAGTAACTCAAAGGGAGAAAATCCCAAACTTTCTTGCGGAACTTCACGGTAAGCAAACAACATAGCATTCAAATACCTATCCCAATCTCTAGGTCTCTCACTACACATACGCTTCAACATCTGCTTTAAACTACCGTTAAACTTCTCTACTAAACCGTTACACATAGGGTGATACGGTGTTGTAGTTAACTGCCTTAATGACAATAATCTACTAACTTCGGCCATAAGTTCTGACGTAAACTGCGATCCACAATCGGTAAGCATTTCCTCTGGCACTCCTAATCTACTATACATATCTAGTGTTGTATCCAGGATGTAAAAAGGGCATGGGGCAGTGGAAAAGGGGCATGGGGCTAGGGGGGTCCGGGGGCATGCTCCCCCGGAAAATTTTTAAATCATGCGCGTCATTTCGTGCAATTTGGAGGCATTCTGTGTGTATTTGTGTGATGATGTACCATTGTATTTCCCTCTGATATTGCATATTTATGCATCTATTATATTAAAACATTTTTTGAAAACATCTGTTTATGTCTTTCTTAACACGAGCAGTTGACTCAAAAGTCCTTGGAATCTCAGTGAGATTAATGGTTCTCACATGCAAACATAACATTCCTCAAATTGCGTATTCTTGCGATATCTTATAACTCTTTACCCAGTTTCTGTTTTAAACCACAGTGAATGAAATATTAAACAATATATAACACAATATATTTTTATTTATTATTCTCTTCTATGACTATGGGAAACTGTCAGTACATTTCCATCAAGGCAAACAGAAAAACTAAAACAATAAATTACTAAATACATTGTAAAACACATACTTATACTGTATTATACATGTTCCATGAAACCTTCAATACAAAAATACAGTTATTGACTTCGATTTAATATGACTTCAGTATACTAATTTCCTTAAAGAACAGGCTTGAAAAAATAGTTGTGTGTTTATCATCATGTTGATATTCCAATTCTGTAAGGCTTTGCCTTCAGCCATCTCTCAAGTTAAACAGTAAAATACTGAATACATTGTAAAATACACAAGAAACACAATAAAACACTGTCTTCAAAGAATATAACAGTCAGAAATAATAGATCTAGTGACATTTTGTTATTTTGAAGTAAGTTCATTTTAATTAAAAAAATATTTATCTGGAATTACTTCTTATTATTTCTCAAAAATCTTTTCTACATTGTAGTGAAGTAGTGTGGCAGATTTATACTGAAAAAGACTTCAAAACTTATACTGTATTATACATGTACCACAAAACCTTCAATACAAAAATACAGTTATGAACTTATTTTCCAATTCAGTATGACTTCAGTATATACTAACTTCCTTAAATACAGGCTTGAAAAAATAGTCCTGTGTTTATTATCATGTTAATATATATTCAAATTCTGCGAGGCTTTGCCTTCAGCCATCTCTTAACCACTGCTTGGTAATTGATGTATTGGTCATTTTTTTATCACATGCAGAAGTTTATTTGTGTTTTCCACACTTAATCTATTTCTTAAGTCTGTCACAATTCTGTTTACACTTGAGAATACACGCTCAACCTCAGCAGTGCTGACGGGGAGAACAGCGGCTGTTGAACATAATTTTGTCACAACAGGATAGGTGTTACCGGTAGTGGGGGAAACTGTCATAAGTGTCTTAAGGAGGGCTGAGGGACTGTTTTTCACCACTGGATCAAGTTCAGCTACACAGTCTTTGAGTGAATCCCACTCATACAAAGCAGAGTCTACATCCTCACTGAAGTGTTCAGCCAACAGTTCAATTTCATCATTTCCATCAAAAGACCCTTTCCCTGACATGTTAAATATGCTCATTGCGTCAATAATATCACTATTCTCTAGCCGACTCTCTATGTTGTCTATAAGATTGTCAATGAATTTGTTTTCAGCTGCATGTACAACACTTCTTTTTTGTTCGGTGGGACTTATTTCGAAGTCATCCATTAGCTTTGATGCCTTGCGCAAGCTAACTCCTGGCGATGTTTTCAACTTTTTTAACGCAGAGACTGTGGAATCCATCTTTGGTTTTATCACTGACAAGTCAATGTTATTTGTCTCGAAAGTCAGAGCCAATTGAGTCAATGGCTTCAGTGCGTCACAGAGGAAGTGAATGATATGGACTGTTTGGTACGATTTAAGTTTCTTGGCAAGACCACTTGCTGATGGCCCAGACCCTATTCTAACTTTATCATTCCCTGATTCTACAGCGTTCTCAAGATCCATTATTACTGCAGCATATGTATCTTTCAGAGATGTCACCGCGTCGTAATGACAAAGCCAGCGCGTATGTGCAACTTGTTTCACACGTTTTGTGTCACAATCTTCAAGGACATTTTGAAGTTTTTCTAGTGAGGTTGTTCGGTTTGATGATGACTTGTAGTACTTATGTACACTGGAAAGAACTTCGTCAGTTTCTTGAAACTCTTTTAGTGATTGAAAACTGTCTTTTGCTGCTAAGGCTAGTCTGTGATTATGGCAGTGTACTGTAACTAGTTCTGGTTTAACTTCCTTCAGTCTCGTTGTCACACCACTTTTTTCCCCTATCATGGTATTACACCCATCACTTCCGAATGCTACAAAGTTGTCAACCCTTATTTCATCTTGGACTAATTCCACAGTTTCCTTGAATATTGTCTCAGCCTTGCCGTTATCAACTCTTACATCTTTGATGAAGTCAACCTTTATTTCACCTGCTTCGTCGACATACTTTGCACAGAAAGCTAGATGTTTTTTATTGGAGATGTCTGTGGCTTCATCTGTCATAATAGCATAGGCTGGACTTTTCTTCACTCTCTGTTTAAGTGTCTCTTCGATATCTTCAGACATTGCTGTGAGCAGTTCTGTGGCAGTTGTACGGCTTTTGTATGTAGCATTTTTACCTTTGGAAAGATTAGCGAGAATGGGGCTTTGGAGGTCATTGATGGCAAAGTTAATAAAGTCTTCATAGACAGTTGTTACTGGTATGTTGTGTTTAACCAAGAAATGTACACATTTTGTGGCACACAGTACTGCTTCAAACTCCTTCTCACTTAGTGGTGTTTTTTCTGTTATGGAGTCTTCAATTGTTACTTGTGACTTTGTTTCAAGAGTTACAGCTTCTTTGTGTTGAGAAGAATCCTCATGCTCTTTCACCTTATCAAGACGGAGGCTTTTATAACCTGATTTTGACCATGAATCACTTCCGTTTTTCCCTAATGTCTTATGTTTCTGACACAAAGTACAGATCATGACCTCAACACTTTTTTCATTTATCATTTCTAATTTATGTAACAACCATGGTCTGTTGCGTGTCCATTCTATGTCAAACCCTAGCTTGTGTTTTGCTTTACGAATCACTCTGGGTGTTTGGTTGGCGTTGACATTCAACTTTTCTTGGAGGTTGTTTTCCGGCTCTTGCTCTTGAACAACATTACTGAAGTAAAATATAAAGCCACATTAATTTCCAAGGAAAAAGAGACAACTACACTGACGAGATACATCACCTTGGAATGTCCAACATATACACATCTCGATACTCTATAATTTAATCAGCACAACAGTCCGTAAAACACAATTGGTATAGTACAAAATAAATTCAAGAATAATGATTGTTGCGTTTTCATGTCTCGTCAGTGTAAGTACAATAATGAATACTGATATTTAAAGGCGTACTGTTACCTCCACTTGAAAACTGCTAAAAAGACACTAATGCCAAATCAAGACAGAAAAACTAAGCAACAAGCATGGTGATTTGCATTTCATTTCTATAGTCAATATACCATTTTTAAGAAAAATCTGTATGTTGCAAACTTTCTAACATTGAGAAACATAGCCTGTAGCAGAGCTCAAACTTACAACCATCAAGCGGTCAGAGTGTATTTGAGTTTTACGCGATATATTACAGTATTTTGCGTATAGTCAACATTGCATACCTAGTATCTTGTGATTCAGGCGGTGACGACACACACTGGTTAGGCAAAGATTCACTGCTGGGTGCTGTGTCTTGTGTATCACTGTCTGTTTGTCTGAAAGTGAATATGAATTGTTCCTAATCAAGTTTTATTTTCCTTTACAACAACAACAACATTAAATACTGACTACTTTGGATGTCTGTGTCATTATTCTATTTATAAGGAGCCTTTTGAAACATTCCTTTTGGTGATTTTGTTTTTATATTTTTTTTTACGCCACATGGACCCAGGTTTATCATAAAGAATGTACCAAGCTGTTCATAATAAGTAGATAAAGTTGAAAGACAGGTTATTTTCTATAAAACAACAAATTTCGTTCTTAGTAAATCACATGTACATGACTGTTTACATTCTATTTTGTAGTTCTAAGATATCAAACTTTTTTTTTTTCAGAAGTATTTCCTCACTTTTAAACAGTTAAAATAGTTGTAAAAACTGAAAATAGCACGTGACTTGTGCTTCACAAACTAAAATGACTTCTGCACTGCTATCAGACACAAGTCACTGATGCACGTGCATACGTGAACGAGAACATTAATTTTCTCAAAATGTATTTTCAGAAACGCATATCACTTCATAAGTATGAGTAAACAAGTAAAATATAGATTTATTTACCTTTTAAAGAACGAAGTTAAACTCCTGTTTGTTTGTGCAATTTTAGCACGCTCATTTTGGAGTTGAATTTTCTTCCGTTTTTCGGAAGGCATGATTTACTTTTACACTGGTAATGTCAAAGTTTCTAGAAAGAATGACAACCTACATAAAACTTTCTTGGCCAAAAAAATCTGTACAATAAGAAAATTATAGTAAATTACCTTTTAATTACCGTTTAAATTAATTCCAGTTAATCCTCAGATGCTTGCCGACGTGACAAAAACAATCCTTAATTAAAATACTTTCCAACATTTCTTACAATCGGTCGCTTTTTTCTGCGAAAAACAACAATTATCCCAATCAATTTCGATGACAAACACTCGCCGCATATACATTTATGTAATCGACTCGATAAACTTGCACCCTGTTTAATGTACACGGATCAATACACACAGACACGCGACCTTGATTACATGACATAACTAGCGATAGCGAGAAACGGCCGATTGATGCTTTAATTGCTTGTCAATCAATCGCAGTTTCGGCGCGTGATTAGTGGAATAGGGCGGGGCTTCACAAAGGGCATTTAGAGTGGCGCAGTTACACATCGAATGGCGCTAAATACGGGCAGGAGGGCGCAAGAAAAAAAAGGGCGGGGCGCTCCGCCATTCTAAATCTCTCTGGATACAACACTAAATTATCTACTAATGCCTCTGCTACTCTCTCAGTTTCAATACTAGGTAGTGCTATGGCTTCTGGATATCTAGTAGCATAATCTACCATAGTCAAAATGTACCTGTTTTTCCTATCAGTCATAGGTTCGATCGGACCAACGATATCGACGGCAACTCTCTTAAACGGAGTATCAATCAAAGGCATTTTTCCTAACGGAACTTTACTTACTCTACCCTTAGCTATAGTACGTTGACAAATACTACATGACTGACAGTACCTCCTAACCTCTGCCATTACTCCTGGCCAGTAAAATTCGCCTAATACCCTATCACTAGTTTTCCTTATACCTAAATGGCCTGACAGTAACGAGTCATGTGCAACTTTCATCACAGTTTCTCTAAGACATTTAGGTACAATCAACTGTCTACTTTTGTCTAAATTCTGGGCGGTATACTCTCTATATAACAATCTATTCCTTATCTCAAACCTAACTGAACCTTTACCTCTACACTGCTTAATCGTACCTTCCTCAGCCTTCTTTCTACACAAATCTAAAGTGCTATCATTCTGTTGCTTTTCTAAGAATTCCTCTCTAGATACATCTAAAATCTGAGACGGAACTTTAAGCTTTACTTGCTTCTTAACTTTGGCTTGCGCCCTAGTTTCTACTGCTGACGCTAAGCTACTAAACTGAGGTTCTACAGCTCCCTCTACATTACCAATTATAACATCATTGGTAGGATTATCTACAACCAACGCCTCTACTGTACCCTTGAAATACGGACAATCAATATCTATTCTAGCTACATCTAGCCTATGTTCACTCCCATCTATGTACTTACATCTACGGGTTTTCTCTAAAAACTGACTTGCTTCTACTAAGTCCCGTTTCACTATCACACATGTACAACCTGTATCCCGCATAGCGATTACATCCCTACCATTACAAGTACCGGGTTTTGTAGGACATGTACTTACACTAAGCATACCTAACTCCTCTACATCACTTAGTTCTATAATACTATTTCCACTCTCTGACCTACTTGACTTACTCCTATCTCTGTTTCTAACTTCCTAGCTAACATTAACTTCTCCTTTTCCATTTCTAACTTATCCTGTTCTAACTTACGTCCGTATTCTAACTTATCTAATTCTAACTTACGTTCATACTCTATCTTTTCCTTCTGCAACCTAGCCTCTAACTCTAATCTTTCCCTATCTGCTTCTAACCTTTCCTTCTCTCTTTCTCTCTCTGCTTCTAAACTACTTTGTTTTTCATATTCTATCTTTTCTTTCTGCAACCTAGCTTCTAACTCTAATCTTTCCCTATCTCTTACTCTCTCTGCTTCTAACCTATCTTTCTCTGCCTCTAATCTACTATGTCTTTCCTCACGTTCCCTAGCCTGCTCTTCCTTAACAAAGTTGCGTAACTCCTCTCCTTCATAACCTAACTCCTTCCCTACCTTCGTTAACTCTACTACACTAGTCATGTTTAAATGAGTACACTACGTTAACACTATATAACACTACAGTACAACAGCTACTATAACAACCTGAGACACTAAATAAACAATCGTGAGGGAATACTAGACTACACTAGTTTACACTAAGGCTAGACAGTAACCACTGAAGCCAAAACAAAATACTATACTCTACGTATATACTACACCAAACGTCCTCACTAAAATAATACACTAAGTTGCGCAACAGTACTATGTGTCAATCAAGGTTGCATAGGCAACAATCAACAAAGTACAGTGACAGTAGGCTGTAACAATACCCGAGCCTTATAAAATATCAATCAACTGTAACTAGTGTTAACACTTTAGTGTAACAAATAAACAAAAATAAATCAACGTGCTTTATCCTAAGATAAAGTATAGGTATAACACAACAGTGTAGCACTAAAACCTAAGAGTAGGTTAAAAGTATATGCAAGTAAACAAGCTTGCTAAAACACACAAATTAAAATACTGTATCTAGTATGTATACAGTACACTAATACAAAATAGGATCACTGGGAGAAGTAGGGCGACGCACAATTAAGAGTGAGTAGGATAACTCTCCTTGTCAAGGGCGATCACTCTCAGCACAGATATATGGTGGCTTAATCATAGAGTGACACAAAATAAACCCAAAAGAAAAATAAAAGGAACGAACTCACCCCAGAATCCAAGTGTCGTAAGCAACTGTCTATCAGTCTGTGACCACTAAAGCTGGTTAGCTGAAGTTACGGATCTGTTATGTCTTGTCTGAGGTAAGACGTCACTCTGAAAAATGAATAAAACTATTATATGTGTAACAATAAAACAAAACAAGAGGAATCTTTACAAATTATTGCTGCAGTTAAATGGGTGTTAATAATGTTCGAATAGCTACTGTGTCTGGTCGACCAATCCCACTTCTGACACCATTGTGACAGGAAAGGCCGTACCGGCGACAGTAACCATCAGAACAAATCAACACCCTTTACAATATTTACAAATTTATTTACATAAGATGATTATTAACAATGAATAGATATAAAAAAAAAAAAAACTGATGATAAGAAAGAAAAAAAAAATTCAGTATCTCTAGATACAAAAGTTCTTATAGTCCATTCTAATCTGACGTGACACAGGTCTTTAATGTAATTGTGAACTTTAAGTAGCACAAACAAAACATAGCTTCTAAATTCAAAATACAGTCCCTTTAAACCGTGAATACGTTGATTCCGTATTGGCTCCCTATGGTGGTAGGTGATTGCATCCCTGAGCTGACTTCAGAGGATAACAAAAATCATCGTCTTTGCGGTTTACGGCACAACCATGGGACGTAAGCTCTGCGCTGGGAATATCACATCCAGGCGAGTGAAGACAAGTAAACCTCGGGCATTGTACTTCGGGGTTATGACATCACCAGGAAAATCGTCTGGCGGAAGAAGCTCGATCGAGCATAAATTTCTAGCAAGAAAATAATTCAGACATAGATTCGTCTATAAAGTCGTAAGGTGGTGTGCGCAAGGCATATCTAGTCCAGTCTATTTAAAGGATAATGTCCCGCCAAATACTAAATTTCATGGGATTCACGGCTAAGCCGTGAGCTCCGACTATTGTCATTTTCACGGGATTCACGATATAGCCGGGGAATCTAACTACTTTGGCGCGAATTTAAATTGACAATTTGAGGCCCATTATAGTGGTTTTGGGGATAAAAACACGAATTACTGAAGTTTATAAAATATCAACTTTCTTATTACTGAACAGAATTTAATGAAATTTACATGGAAATTTAAGTTATGAAATACAGAAAAACATGAGAGGTATTTCATGCGTGAAATCTGACATTTACCTCAATAACTCAAAAATTTACAAAAAGATGATGCAATACCTGCATTTACAATACATATAAAATAAGGCCCGTATGTCAATTTGTGACAATCATATCAAAAACTTTGAAGACCCTTTTCTGTAGGTTTTTTTTCGGTTTCTATGTCATACCTAATTAAACATGCGACCGAGTATTGCAGTGGCATTACAGAAGTCCCCTACCGGGAAGAAAACACCTCAAGTTACTGGACCTTCAATACTGACATTGACCTTTGATTGAAAACCATGGGTGATGTGCACGAGACATTGTCTAATCATGGGGAACATTTCTATGTAGTAATAAAAACCCTTTAATGCAATTAAAAGTAATGGAGCAGACACAAATTTTTAATTGACCTCGAACAGTGACCTTGACCTTTAACCGACACGCATAAATGATGCGTTGACATATTGTCTCATCATGGGGAACGTTAATGTGTGGCACTAAGATAATCCACCAATGTATATAAAAGTTGAGGATTCATATGATTCATATGATTCTAGCTTCAATACTTTGTGAGTTATCGCAGGATTCAGATTTACGAACGGAAGGGCCCCACGTTTGATACCTTAGGTGGTTATTCCATTGTTTGAAAACAATAGAATGACCACTTAATGAACAAAAGACTTAAGTGGTTACGGAATGAATACAAAGGATTTCTATTGTCGTAGGCCACACCTCCTACCACTTAAGGTATCATATATACGTGTGCCCAGCAGACGGACGAAGGACGGACGGAGGAGGGCATTTCTATAGACCCCTCCAGTATTCCATCGGTAGGGGATTAATTAGCAAGTCCATAATGACAACCGGCAGCTTCCGTGCGATTTCGTATATTCGTAGATATTATTTCGGCATTCTTATGCCCTTAATGTCACACGAGCCGCACTTGATTGACCTTTGTAATTACCGGAAAATGCCGAAAAAAACGTTCGTAAAAATGTAATCGAACGGAAATTACCGATTATCATCACGTGTTCAAACTGCCGCGTTAACACAGATTTTTGTCTCCCATTAAGGTATGGGCGGATCTAGAGAGAGAAAAAAAAAGTTGAATGCAAGAATAGACGGATCTTCATCAACAGCGGGTGTCAAGTGCTGTGTGGCGGCTGTAAAAAGTCGCCCCGACTTCATCTCAGTGTTGTTATATTCTCTGGTCCTTCGTGATCATTGATTTCAACTCATTTAGATTTGAAGATTGAATACTGCTGTAGCCGGTGCTAGGGGGTGTGGGCAGTGTTGCAATTTCCATTACTGCCCATGAACAGACTCAATCAAACCGAGTCTGAAATTTTCCCTGTTTACCCTGTTTTCGGTGCTTCCGAGGGATCTTCTTTTCAGATTTTATTGGTCTGTAGCATCATTGTAAGGTCCTCGCTAAAGTTAGCCTTAAGTACAGTGCGTTAGTTAATTTTAATTTCATTATATATAATCTTCTACATAGGATTTAAATGATTAACTTTTGAAGCTCTCATATCACCTTACAGTTGACCTAAAACGTAGTGTATGTATACATTTTTAGTATGTTATCTTTGCTGGTTCAAACGAACCGTTATCGCATTAAACAGTCTTTAAAACAGAGCAGAGCATGTGTTTTAATTCAGGAGCTGGAACGCTGTAAATGAGGTTAGTTTATTATTACTTGTTTAAAAAATCAGTTTCCTTAGTTACACAATCACGTGTAACGTTGTGTTCGATGTTCGGATTCACACTGTCCCCAGAGTACTTTAAAGAAAACTCGAGTCTAAGAAGGAAATATGTTTGTTACCCATGCCTTACATAATATTATCATTTAAGTATTTAAGAAAGGTATCTTGTCGTGTCCATTTAGCTTAAACACTTGAATAAGAATACTGATAGAATATGTGTAGTAACTAAAAACCATGCAAAAGATAGCAAAAGTTTTATATTCAGTTCAATGTTTTTCAATATGAAAAAACATCATCATCATCAACAACAACAATAACAAACAGAATATCTTTTTAAGGACAAACGGCGTAGAGGTAAGTAGTATGTTTAGCGGATGAAAAATTCATAATTAAGTAGGATGTATAGACAGAAAAGATTTGGAATTGCTCTTATTCCTTGATTAGTTCTCATTTATTTTTTTAAAAAGCTAATAGCAAAAAATAAAACATTTGCAAATTGGAGAACCTTCAGTAAACGTTAAAATCTTCTTTATTTTGGAAACGTAAAAGGTAAATAGATGGAATAGAGACCTTTGAATTTAAATTTCACATTGTTGTTGCTTGCATGGTCATTAATTTCACGAAGTTAAGAGTTTTCAGCTGACTGGTGTTGTTATTGCTTTCGTCTTCTATGATCAGAGCGAAACCCCAGTGAGGAAAGACCCCTGGTGGCAAATTATGTAGGGAATAACTTTAATAGCACCGTGAAAAATAACAAAGATTTGTTAAATTTTCTGCTTTATTATCACGAAAAAAACATGACTTTGTCGTGTTTGCGAAACCACCATGAGTCAGAAACCAGGTACACTCACTCTACATTTAAACCAGCCGACACATTCATCTGTGAGCGAGGGAAGACGTTTACTTTTGAGTTCTCTTGCGGAGACGAATTTCTAAAAAACTTTAACATATAATAAATTATTTTGATTTACTAAGTATCTTCCATGTAACAATATGTGCCTTCTGGTATTCAATGTCATTCAAGACTTATTAAATAGTTTATCTTCTCAGCGCGCACCTGTTCCGTTTCTCGATTACATAATCGATTACATAATCTAGGTCAAAATCCATGTTATATAGCTAACACCGAAAACAACTCAAGATAGTTTCTTCCTGCATATCAGTATATAAGTGGGGATATATATTTATTTGGTAATATTCAATCAGTGTGAGCTATTTATAATTGTTTGCTTCACATTACTTCATATCATCAAATTATTCATATTGTCTTTTATTTCATTCTTTAGTTTATGAAAAATGCATTTTCTTGTTGTAGACTCTTTTAATATATGACGGAAACGCCACAGTGATAGTGTAGTTGAGATCATTGTATATTTAATATTTTTGAAAGCATTTAACATATCAAACATAGATGTAATTAAGTTGGCTCTGCTTAAACAAGCCCGCTGGCTCTGCTATAACAAGCCCGCTGGCTCTGCTTAACAAGCCTGCTTATGTCGGGTCACGAACACTACACCATCATCTGGTCCCACTTCCACCAGCTAAAACGGAACTCTGTCTTGAATATAAAATAAATATAGACCGTAATCAAATAGACTGCTGTTCTGATTGTAAAACAAATCAGCAACAAGGTTCTTTCAGGCATAGAACTAGAACGCAATCAAGCATAAAAGTAGCAGAACTGGTTCTAGTTTGAGAGTGATGAAAAGTCCAACAACACTCATGGCTCTTAGCTCTGGCTTAAATTCAGTGGATTCCCTGCTAATTTGAAAAAAGAATGAGCAACTGTTAAAAACAAACAACAACAAAAAAAATAAATAAATAAACTGTGATGTTGTGATAGTTAAATAAATATGAAATAGAATACAAAATGCCATCAAGCAACATTTTAGTTGACTCGGTGTAATGGAGTGTGTCCATGAAAAGTGCTATGCCATCCCTGCATATAGCACCAGAAAGCAGAAAGTTATCATAAATGAGCATTTAATGGGCTCCACGACCGTAGAATACTAGAAATTATAATCATACACTGAGCTATAATTGATGGTGACATATGATAAATCTATGAAGCATTTCTCCTGTAATTTGGCAGAATTTCACATTTGTCTGTCCGAGAATAATATTATTTTTTACATTTAAGGCAGATAAAAATCACGGTCTAAGATGTATGCCAATATGAATTAAACACAATATTCACCAAATGAAGTAAAATAATTGTCGTGCCATAACATGTATGCTCTATGCAGTATACAATGTTGTGTTTTTGCATTTACTTCCTTTTATATCATAGTATCAATTAGCCGAACATTTATAGATAGCGATTCACGCTTTCCATTTGAATTTCGTCAAAGGTATGAGTGGCCGTAGGAATTAACAGCGTGTTGAGTCATTTTCAGTTGATAAACTTGCCCAAAAGTCCATTGAAAGTAAAGTAATGATATAATTACATATTTCCAGTAACTTACCAAACACAGTAAAATAAATTGTTCTAATCCGATAGAAACTAAGTTAAGTCAGTCCAGAATGGCAAAAACCTTTCAAGATGAAATAGCTAACATTTTTGCCCTTTATTGTCTTCCTTTGATGTGTTCTACATACTTAGAGACGGTAAATTAACATCTTTGTACCAAAATAGATAATTTAAACTTTATATCCTTTCTTGCCGATTTAGAAAATGAAAATGGCGACGATTGCGTGGAAGACTGTTGCAGTGACTATCATCCAGTTTTGTATGCTTTTTCACTGTATTCTTGCCGACGGGCAGTTTTATGGCGGATCAATGCGATATTCTATGACAAAACGGCCAGACGACAATTACACGGTATTTCTATACATGTATATGTGTAATTATCATGTGTTTGTGTAATTATCATGTGTATGTGAAATTAGCATTAGCATGTGTGATAAGCATGTGTATGTGAAATTAGCATGTTTATGTGTAATTAGCATGAAAATAATAATACAAGATTTAACAAAAACAAAAATCATAATTGTATCTGTGAGTATAATAGACAGACAGACAGACAGACAGATACTTTATTCACCCAAGGTATATGATATACAACATGAGGATATGCAATATGTTTTTTTTAACAATGTATTGTTTGTTTCGGTAGCAGTCAACAGAATATAAAATATGAACTATTAAATTAGCAGTATACATAAGTGTCAAGGGGGAACTCATAGAATCGTATCTCATAACTCATTTACATAGGTGCAAATTACTTGTAATCTTTCTATTCAAGGTTATATCTGATCATTTCTGGTTCATTAACACACATATTTAATTATAAACACATGTATACAATGCACTAATAAGCAAAGTTATTTTTCTATAATATGGGTAACTATTTCTTGCGCGGAGTAGACGAATGACAAATGTAATGAGGTCTGTGAATGAGGACACATTTACATATGCACGCAAAAAACAGAAAAAGTGATTTTTACGTTGCTATATTTAGACTGTAGAGTTAAAACAGGTAAAAGTAGTGCTGAGAATGTCAACAACTGGATTAACTTCTTAAGGTAGGCAATGTTCTTTCTATAAATACTAGCGTCTACTTTCTGATTTTTGTATGATCGGGTGGTACTTCTTAAAACTTAGCTAATATTACTCTTACCAATTTACAAAAGTCAGCTAATTTAAATTCATCGGAATTTGAAAAACGTTTTGTAGTCTGTTGTTGAAAGGATATTAAAGTATTTTCGTATTCTAAGTTATATTTAAAGCTGCATTTGACCATGCCAGTTTTGCTAGAACTGGACGAGTAACGTTTGTTTTATTAATTTGTGTGTGCTTTTTTTAACAGCAACGTGCTGGTTTAGCCACAGATCTGGCCGTCCTACAGAATTAAGAATTTCCTTGATTTTTGAGACCCATTTAAAATTTACATTGTTATTGCGCAACATATAGTGGTATAATAAAAAGGAGATCTTACTTTCTTTTCCTAGTAATAACCTTGTCCAAAACGATAGCATATTTGTTTTCACGATGATTGATACAGGCATGTTCTGTTCCATAAGATATACATTACTTTACGAGCATAGTATTCTCCGAGAAATTCGTTGTTACTTTTTCGAGTAAATCCAGGTTTTCATATCCATATATTTCGGACCCATAGGTTAAAATAGGTAATACAGTATGTTGATAAAGTTTAATAGTTAGGTCGACTGGTTAATCTGCATTCTGAGATTTGGTAAACAAAAGGTACATAGCTTTACTAGCCTGTTGGGCTACGTGTTTTCTAGCTTTTAAAAAGGACCCGTTGCTTGAGAATGTAACACCTAAGTAGTGGTAACTGTCAGTAATTTCGTTGCGTTCATCTTCTTAATGAAAATGAAAGTTTGCAATATTTCTAGCACCGAATACAATTACTTTAGTTTTATTTCTATTAACACTTAGTTTCCAGTGATCACAGTAGTTATAAAATACATTCAGACTATTTTGAAAGTCAGACTGGTTACTTGCGATTATAACAGTGTCGTCTGCGTAAAGCAGAAGCAACAGTTAAAGTCATGCTTCGTCAGTGATTGGATCATTTAGCAATATGCCTGTGACACCGTATGTTTCTAGATATGCTTGTAAATCATTAAGATAGATTGAAAATATCAAAGCCTTGAGATGTCTGGTGGTTGCGGGTTTTGCAGGAATTATTTTCATTTAAAATGCAAATCTATAATACATGTATAAGAAACAAACTAATGTTTTCCTCATATCTAAGATAACCTGCCTGACCTTACAGAACAGCTGGAAGTCTGAGAATGTAACCATGGGTGGAATACCTAATCATTGACAGATCTATATAATCAAAATGGCCAGTTGAATGATAGAGGATGATAAAACTACTTGTCATTGATAATTCATCCGCATTGTCATGAATGACTACTTGTTAGCCATGAACATCCTCCTTGATGTGATTTGGATCAAATAAGATACTACATGATTGTCAAATCCTTCTTGGTATGCGGATAATCGCAACCAAAAATGGACTTAAATTTCCCCTTGACGCACCCCAATTCGGAAAGGAAAAGGAACTGCTCACCTTGTGCAAAACGAAGACTAATGTTTTGATACATATTAAAATCACTTGGAAAAATTTACCGTTTACGGAGTCTGA
Source organism: Mercenaria mercenaria (assembly GCF_021730395.1). NCBI lineage: Eukaryota > Metazoa > Mollusca > Bivalvia > Venerida > Veneridae > Mercenaria > Mercenaria mercenaria. The sequence continues at coordinate 32,986,395 of NC_069361.1, read as the reverse complement.
AGTAATTTATGCATAGACCGAATCTCCAGATTTTATCAAACACTGTGAAAACTCGATAAGCTGCAAAAAGTTTTTGTTTACGTTCTTTAAATCTCTAAGTACATGCAAAGAAAATATGATCAGAACAAATATCCATTTCTAAGCCGGCTTGGTTTTCATTAAGTAGACACATATTGTATTGATTGATGTATCTGTATGGCGTCTATAGGTGACTATCGAACTAGTTACGATATGGGTACTCGGCAAAGGTCCATGTGGTCCAAGTTGCAGTAAAAAAGATATTGGTAGATCAACCCGCTTAACTAGACCTCAGCGGCAAACATTTTATCCATCATCTCTCGGAAGCTTCAGTTCAGATTATAGAAACAAGACTACTCATCTTGCGGTGTCACAAGACTTAGATGATATTGTGAACAGATCTTACAACGAAACAGTGATAGCTGTTAGCGAAGACAGCAGATTGGAGCAAGAACTGCTTTATTTTAACTTTTTCTTGCGAAATGGGACGAACATAGATATCAGGTAATCAACGTTTCTTTGTATTTATTACATGCAAGCGACCATTAGGTTTCGATGTATATGTATTACATGAGGATAATGCTATATTGAACAGGAAATAGGCGGTGTTCTTCTATTCTGTAGTGATAAAGTTCTTAACCATACAATAAGTCGTATTTGAATGATTAAAGTCGAAATTTCTGTATTGACGTTAAAACGAACATGGTTTCACATAAAAAATCGTCTCATTGTATCTGCAGGTCCAGTTGACTGAACAGAATTACTGAAAACAATATTCGTACTCATAAAATTCAAATTACTAGCAAAAACCAAGCAAAACACAAATGGTACGTATTTCAACATGTCTTAATTCCAGTTTTGAAGGAAGTTCCTGGAGATATTTAACACTACAGACAAGGCGTAGCAGTGGTTACCCGTTTTGGCATCTAGAAACCCAGATAAATTCCGCTGTACGCAGTGATACGGAGAAAACCAACCGAAGTCCACAGGGTTTGGCTAAACGCTTTTACAGGTTTACTTGTTTTCCAGAAAAAATGTTTCTAAAGACGCATTTTTTCACTATTCAAGCTATCATTATGGATTAACAGTGTATACAAAAACAAAAATTTTTGCATACCAGACGGGGATTTCCGGTATTTTTACCGGTGCTGGAAAAATCCGGGGTGTAAGATGACTCTCGTGCTTGAAATGACTTATTACGAACTACATATATGTAGAAGATTTATATAGTTATTTACATTTTATTTCGAAAAACGGAATAAAAATCCAATATCTTGACAGTTCCTCTTTGTTCCTGATAGTATATTTCTCGATTCAAAACACGTTATTTTATCAAAAATTCATAACGTTACGCTTGAACTGATAAAACAAAACCGGAACTAAATATTGCTGTTTGTTTTTAAAAAGTCATGACGTCTTTCCTGTTTACGGACGTTGATTTCCAGCGTTTTGTTTTAATACGCTGCTATAAGAAATAGTTCTAAAAAGAAAGCCGTCCGATTGATTTTATTTTTATTATTATATCTTGATACTGGTATGCAAGAAAAAGATTCTGTCACTGGTTATAGGTGCAGATAGGAATATCCGGCTCTCGGGTAACTGTTTAGGCGGTAACTCGGTAGGAACCTCGTTACCTAAACAGTTACCCTCGAGGCCGGAAATTCCCATCTGCACCTATAACCAGTGAAAGAATCTTATATGGTTTACCAGTATACATTACTTATACAATTGGGATCTCATTTTTAGCTTATTTTGAACAAACTTGACATGTTTTCTTCTTGCTTGAAACGTAACCATCACGATTTACTTGTAATTCTGAATGTGCTTGATTATGTTAAAGTGATTGTGGTGCGTATTGTGTTTATTTTCTTATACAGTGAAAAACTATCTAAGTTATACCCCAGTCACACATGCGGCGCGCATAGCTACGTCTAGCCACGTATAGAAACGTAGTAATCCGTATCGATCCGTACCTGAGCCGTTCCTTCAAGTAGTAATCCGTACGGCTCAGGTACGGATCGATACGGATTACTACGTTTCTATCCGTAGCCTGACGTAGCTATCCGCGCAGTATGTGTGACTGGGGTATTAAGGAATTATTATGCATTAAAATACTACAATAAATAGTAAAATATTTTGGTTGTAATAACTTTCTATGATTTTTTCTATGCTACTATATTGGTATAATCAAGATTATCTAATTGTAGAGCTAAATTAGGAACAGTAACAGAGATATGTCTTCCTGTAATCGACGCTGATGGCGACTTTGTCGAATGTTCCATTGCTGAGTACTTTGCAGCAGGTGGACTGGCGAGAAATCTACCGCCTAATGTATACGTCCATAAAGTAGGTTACTTGATTTTTTAAGGTGTTAATGCATGTTCATATCAATTTTTTTTCTATAATACAGTACTGAATTAAACCCTGACTTTTTAAAACTTCAGAATACGTAATTACAAATTTCGGCAGATAAAACAGATAGAGTCGTGTTAGAGTCGTGTACATTATATTTTTTGATTGATTTGAAATATGAAGAAAACTTCACACTCGTTTCAGTAATAGGAGTCTATGGGGGAAAATTACATTTCATGACTGTTTGGAGAATAGAATTACAACGATTTTTTTTTGAAATAGTCACAATTATAAATAAGCATATGTTTCGATGAAATATAATGCAAAGATTTATGTGCTTGTATTTAAGATATTTGCTCATGTTTAAAGATATCTACTTATTTCATGCCGATTTTAAGGTATTATTTGGAATTAATGAACGTGTCAAAATTTTCAATATCGTATTTTCTTTAGAAAGGTAGTAATGTTGCAGTATTAACAAGTTTACATACGGGGTACAATCAATTCATGAAATTATTTTCGAATCTGTTTGTCGAATCGACTATCCGGATAAATGACGTTACGCCATCACTTTTTCAATCGTGCAGAACAACCTTTAGGTATGCTACTTATTAGTTTACATTTCTTCGGAATTGACTAATTATACACATGATTACTTTTAAAGTAGACAAACCAAGTGTAAGCGTAATGTTTGATTTCTGACTAATAATGTAAAACATTGTTGCGGTGTTGCCGGTCCGGTATTCATGTACAAATTAAGTTTACGCAATGCCGAAACAAACTAGTAGTATGCAAAATATCCGCGACAACAAATATATGAAATAAGTGACAGTCCATCTCCAGTCAACAAATGCTAAATTTTCGACCAGTTTCATTTCCCTTTAATTTCCTGCATGTTTAAATCGCAAACACACATACATATACACACGCACGCACACACGCATTCACACTCGCATACACACACGCACATTCACGAGTTGCCTATCCTGGATACAATTAAAATACGGCGAATATTTCATCGTACGCATTCATCGTCAATAATCCTCGAATGTTCCTGTAATATTACAACTACTGTAACGTGCTCCTTGAAGTCTCCGACATCTTAGCGACAAAGAATGTTAAAGCTCTTTCTAATTTCTTTTTTTTTATTTCATCAAATGCCATTCTGAATCCGTGCTCATATCTGTATTTATTAGATTAAAATACTTAATTGTAATAACAACAACAACAGCCATGGTATCATTTACAAATCCAATATACTGTAAATAAAAACACTTTAGGTTTAAGTGAAATCATTTTGTTTTAATTCCAGAAAATATAGTTCAAATGTTAGCGAAATATTTGTCATTAAAAGAATCAAACTGTCAACTGCCAGAATTTGAAGGCAACTGGATAAAAGGAGACGGCTGGTTACAAGCTCTCTCACTTAAAGCTTTTGTTTAACACATAGCCACATACTAGTATAAACAAGAGAATGAAGTATTGCCATGCAATACAAAGTCCCTTACTGGAAGGCACCTATTTTTTTCTACTGCAGTATAACATAATAAACTAATTTCTGTCAATGATGTATAAACAATATTGTACTGTGACGTTACGCACGATGTTGGTATACCGAATGGTAACGTCGAAAACGTCAAGATCTGACGTCAAAAAGGTTATGCAAAAACGTTATCGTAATAGAAAGAAAATTATTATAAAGATAATTAAGAAAAGTACATGTCTTTAATTGATGTCTTGTAATGTATACAAATACTAAATCTGGTACATGTATAAATATTTTATGCATATATCACATTGAACAACGTGAATATTTTACGCAATCAATCTGCACATGTTCAAACATTGTAAAATGTCCTGCAGTTCATCTTCATTACAACGAAGTATGGATCTTTTACAAGTGGTTTCTGTATGAATATACATCACAGATAAAATTTGAACAGAGATAATAAATTGCATGCTTTCGCGAATGAGTTTGTATTCTAAATTTTCAAGTTTTTAAATGAATACATAATCATAAAATATAGAAAAAAAAAGCTACACACAGTACTGTAACGTCGAGGAAATATGACGTTACATCAGTTTTGTGACATTTTCACTGGACATTTAATTATAACGATAAAATAATCATATATCTAAATATTTAATTACCGAATACAATTTCGAAATTATCTTGAAAATAACATTGTATAGATATTTACATTTGTGAACTATCTATCACGATAAAGTAAATATTCAGGTCTGAAATAGTACATACATCGCCAAAATTTGCAAGACTACGTTAATTTTCTACTTTGTGACATTATTACTAGACACAGACTTGAAATTTATTCCAACTTCTAACAACGTTTGTAGCATTTAACATTATTTGCAAGATTATTTAGCCTGCAACAATGAAAATATGAAAACAAATCTAAAATAAGATATATAATTTTTATATAATTTTCAAATTAACCCGCTTACCATTCTAAACATTTCGCAAAATATCCAATCGTCTACATGTCTAGTCTTGAAGTAATCTTGTTTCGGAATTGTTTTGTGCATAGGGCGTCAAATGTTATCAGCTCCGTCACTAACGCCATCCGCAGACTGCATTCAGGATAACGTTATTTGACTTTTTCCCGCGTTAACAAAGGTGATATTAACAAATATAAGTAAGCGCCTGTTTGAAATTGTTACCCGTCTACATAACGTTTTTACTCAATATATAACACTTTACTTGGTGCAGTGAATTTCTGACTTAAATGTACTTGAAAGTAGACAGATTTTATGTCTCTTTATTTTGATGTATTGGTCATCAAATTGCGCCGGGTATAGCGCTCAATACATCTGAATTTAGGCCGTGTGTCATCTAAAAAGACAAAAGCGTATGAACATCGTGCGTAACGTCTATATATACAGTATGTTATAACAAAACCCTTGGATTACAATTTGCATGTATAAAACCTACAGCTGTTTTCATATGGATTTTTTAAGGCCAGTTATAAAAAAAGTAATCATACAAGTTATTTTTAGTATCAACAAAGGGAAATTAATTCTATAATTTTTTTTTATTATAAGTCCACATAAAACTCTTTACCAGGTAGAGATAGGTCAAAATACACCTAAAATTAGATGTAACATGCATGTTGTACCCTAAGGTCAGTATGAAAAAGTAACAATATAATCTATTTAAAGTAACAACAAAGGGGCGTAATTCTAAAAACAAGGGTGCCTCAGGTGGTGAACATTTGTGCCAAGTTACATCAAAATTCATCCATGCATGAAGAAATGCTCCGGAAAAAGTCATTCCTAAATTTAAACTTTGACCTCTTAGTATGACCTTAGACATAGGGACCTGGTTCTTGCACATGACAACCGTCTCATGGTGGTGAACATATGCGCCAAGTTACATCAAAATCCCTCCATGCATGAAGAAGAAATGCTCCGGACAAAATCATTTTTGTATCTGACCTTTGGCCTCTAAGTGTGACCTTGACCTTAGACCTAGGTCCCAGGTTTTGCGCATGCCATGTTGTCTCATCCAAGAAAATATTTGTGTTAACTTATATTTAAATCCTGTCTTGCATGACAAAGTTATAGACCGGACAGGAAAAAAAATCGTATTGACCTTTGATCTCCAAGTGTGACCTTGACCTTTAGACTAGCGTTCTAGGATACGTGCATCGTCTCATCATGGGGAACATTTATGCCAAGTAATATTGTAATCCTTGGTTTGATGACAGAGTTTTGGACCGGACAGAAAAAACCCTATTAACGTTTGACCTCCAATTGTGACCTTGACCTTTAAGCTAGGGGTCCAAGTTTTACGCATGACACGTTGTCTTATCATAGGAAACATTTTTTATAAAGTAATATTAAAATCCCTTCATGGATGGCAGAGTTATGGACCGGACAGGAAAAGGCCTGTTGACGTTTGACCCCAAAATTGTGACCTTGACCTTTGAGCCAGGGATCCGGGGTTTGCGCATGACACGTCGTCTCATCATGGGGAACATTTGTGCCAAATAATATTAAAATCCCTTCATGGATGACAGAGTTATGGACCGGACACGAAATTGTGGACGGTAATAATCTTAAATGTGAGCATTGTCGATCTCTGTAAACATTTGGCAGTGATGCAAACATTCAAGTTCTATGTCCCATTTTTAAGTGTACCCATAGAAACAACTGAAAAATAACGTATTCTCCGTGGCGATTTCGGCATTTTCCGCTTTTTATGTAAAGATATGCGCGAGCTAAGCTACCTTAAATCCGAAGAATGCCGAATTGCCTTACGGGAATACGTAATCATACGAGCATTGCCGAGCGTGATAACGGATTTACTGTCTGAAACAAAACAAACTTTTTGCTAATTTTCTAAGAACAGAAAATTAAAAATCTTACAATAAACTGTGTAATCCATGTAAAAGAACGAAATTTTAGTGACAAAAGTTATGAATGATATACAGGGTATGTCTCTTATTGTTTAAATCAAAGTTTCATTAAAATTTGCTAACTTTTACAACAAAATTTTGTCATGTCTCAAAATATCAAAACTATTATTGCAAATGTTTTATTGGTTCATCTGTCCTCCTATGAAATATTGATAGACCTTTTAAACATTATGTACATCCTTCTCAACATTGGTTAACAACAGAGCTACCTCTTTCAGAGGTATACGTTCTTTTACCGTGACATGTACTAGTTTAGCGATTTACCGTATACCTCTGAAAGAGGTAACTCTGTTGTTTATCAGGCGTGCTTCTATTAAATACAAAAGTTTGATCAGTTTTACGATATTCAAGCAAGCAGTGCTAATAAAGGTTCAGGTTAGATGAATTTTACATTTAATACAACCTGAATTTTACGAGTTGTGTGAGATAAAATATCGACAAATTATGGCATTCTAGATAATTATTTTCCCAGATCGTTGATTTCCAAACCATTAATTTCAGCCGTTTTGTTGCATCAAAGAGCCCATTTTTTTGGGATAATTTTGTCAAAATCCATAAGGAGAGTGGCAAAATACCTTTGCGATTTACACGCATGTTCATAATTAACTGAACGCAGCTTAAAATTTTCCTTGATTTCTATTTTAGAATTGCACGGTTTCCATCAACGCTTCAGAGTCTAGCGGTTATGCTGAAGACACATGGATTGCTGTACCAGTCACTCTAAGAGATTACACTAGGAAAAAGATTTATGCCGGAAAGGACATTTTTATGCCATACACATATTCCATCAGTTCAGCAACTATTCAGGTAAATATTTAGCCAAAACACAGAAGGTAAATCTTGTTTTTGTGATATAGAAATTATGCTATCAGAAATCAAAAGTGTTTCTTCTTGTTATGTATATGAGATTCTAACTTTAAATTTTATTGATTAGTCAATGTTTACTGACCTAGTTTTAAGACATCATTTATATGTGTTGTTTTCTACTGTGTTCCAGAATATCCTACCTTAATACTGATAAACAGTGTATAACAATTAGTTTTAGAAAAAATTGTCCTTGATCTTTCCAGAATGTTCTTTTTATTCTTAGTGTTACATGGAAATTCTGGAACCTTCCATGATACATTAAATAGGATGTTGTCTGGCATAAGAACAAAACTTAGATTATAGATATTAATGAAACTTTCTTATAATTTTTAATAACAAAATATTACCAGTTTGGATATTTGATATTTTAAAGGATTGTTTGAAGGATTTGCGAACATTTGTGGATTTAAGAAATTAACTTTGAAGAGAAGAATTATAATTTTTGGATATACTGAAGTTACTTTTGAACTGTGTGAAATATTGTGGAATTTATTCTGATTGGATTTTAATTTGACCTGGACAGGATTTGGACTACTTTTTCATATTATTGGATTTTACGGCTCTTTGACATTTTTGAAGGTATTTGTGAATAAAATTTTGTTATTGTTAATAGTTGCTGATTTCTCTTTCTGTTACTTATATCTACTGTAAAAAGAAATTGTTACCCTTTGACGTAACATTATTGCACATCAGATTAGTGGTTTAGCTGATTTGACTCATACCGGCAAAATCAGCTTGACAATCCTTCGTGCTGTTGACGACAACTAACGAACTATAGTCCTGTATCAGATTTGTGTACTGTTTATATATTTTCTACGGAAAATTTTATAAAAATGAAATACATTGAAAGCTGTTCTTTATCTTTTAGAATATTTTTTGATTCACAAAAGTGTTTTTCTTCTTTTTTTTACGGAAAACATAACGTAACGCTACAAATGATAATACTAAATCGGAACTGTTGTTTTTGCGTCTTTGAAACGTCATTTGTCCCTTTGCGGACGTTAATTTTCCGAATATTATTTTTAAATACGCTACTTAGAAAGAAATATAATAAAGAAAGTAAATTATTTCGTTTCGTTTTATTTATTTTATAATTTAAAAGTTACGGTTTGCAAAAACATAATAATCTTACGCTGGTTCTAGATGCAGATGGGAGTATCTGGCTCCCAGATAACTGTTTTGGCAATAACTCAGCAGAGACCATCTACCGGCAAAACAGACACTCTCAAACTGCTGCTTAAATCAATTATTGATTCACTGATTCGTTAACATGATTTTTCTAAAAATAACGTCCTATTTAATAATTTTAAACAAATACTCCCGAATTTCAGCTGAGGTCAGTGAATCTTGATTAACTGTTTTGTCAACAGGATTAGTTTCGAAATATCATCAGAATGTTAGTCTTAGGCGTTGACAGTGTTGCATTTTCCATTACTGCTTATGAACAGACTCAACCAAACCGTGTCTGCAATTTTCACTGTTTGCCTTGTTCTCAGTGCTTACGAGGGATCTACTTTCCAGATTTTATATGACATTGTGAAAGCCATTCATGTAAAGAAGCTGAAACAGCATTTAGAAGAAATATTTTTTCTTTTTATTCTATGGCCGAAAAAGTATTTCGCAAATGAAAATGAAACTTCCCTAGAATTTTCTTTCAAAACTTTTACAAAATGTCAATTATTTTGTTGCTAATATATACCTTGAGAGTTCTATCACACTCTCTACAAATGTGGTATTCAAAATAAGTAACTTTGCAATGTTATTATAAATCCATCAAATTGATTTTTATAATGAATTCAAAACCGGTCAAACTATTCATGAATTTACATGAAAGACAAAACATAAACGTATCGAAAACATGTTTGTGAGACAAATAATGAAACATGCTTTACTTGGATATGTCAAAGTAGCTAAGCAGAGTTATTTTTATTTCTAGTTTGTCGTTCAAATAAAAGAAAATCTTACCACACCGGAGTTTGTAGAACCAACGCCTAAATGCCAGCATGAATTTATGATATACCCTGGAACTACGTGGAGAACAGAAGTATATGCTAAAGCACCTAAACATGCGTGAGTTTTTTTATAATGATGATAATAATGATTTTTTATGTACGATTTAAACACAATAACTAACAAATTAACTGACTTTAAAGCTGCTACATTTGATAGCTTTATTGGCAGTATTAATACAACATGCACAGTTCAAGAAACACTAACTTTGATCTTTAGCTGTTTGTTTAAGAATACATTTATTTTTAAATGTTTGTTAATAGTGTTCGCTTAATCTGTAGATATTGACTTGTAGGTTTATCCTGCTGCCCGCAGACAAAAAACAAAGCCTAAATAAGTGCATACACCTCGCAGTTGCTTCAGCTTTTGTAACATTGTGTTCATATTATTGAGCAATATGTACGTTTTTGTTTAGTAGTTTTACTTATGGCATAACCAAATTATCAAATCAGTATTTCTGAATACAATACAGTTTCTAAATTGCAGCACAATAAAAATTATAACGGTGTATGGTGGACAGGGTGAAAAATATCTGTCAACAATGCAGCAAGGACAAACACATGCTGAAGTTAAGCATGCAAATATATACTGGAAGCCATCCATGGCTGATATTGGACCACACATAGCATGTGTTAGCGCAACTGATACTACCGGGTAAAAATATATTTCGATGTTTTAAGGCCTAATTATAGTAAAGGGACCAGTGTGGGAGCCATCTGGTCTAGTCGCATAATGGCGGACAAGTTTCTGAACACTAATTTTTTCTCTTGGCATTGGCCACAGAGGTCTAGGTTAGAGCTGTTTTCTGTCTAAATTTCATTGTGGATGTGTGTTTGACATATTGTTAGAAAATATGGGAGAGGTAGTTGTATATGGTGAAGTGAAACTCAATTTTAGTATGCATAGTACTTCCAGGGCACAGCAGTGTGATTTTGATGTGCTTTTACATTAAGCAAATTTGACAAAAGAAATCTCTCTTAGAAGATACACCCCTCCTTTTCTCTTAATTTCAAATCAGTTTTAGTAAATCTCTTTAAAATGAGGTAAGGATTTTTTCTCTGAAATGGGTCTAGCTATGTTTGGTAGCTCTGTAAAAATGTCGTATATAGGCAATATTATTTATTGTAGTGTGACCATTAAGAACTTGAAAATCATACATCTAAGATTAAATAACTGCTTAAATGTTCCTAAAAATATATTTCAAATGAATTTTGTTATATATGTAACCTATCAATTAATTCGGATATGAATATAAAAGATGACGATATGTTAAATTGCAGCTTAACTAAATACTGTAAGCTTGGTCTATGCCTAAAACATTGACACATAAACAGCTTAAATGTTGTAGCCAGCTCATTTCTAAGCATTGAACGAAACTGTAAATTCTGCACCTATGGTACGTATGTGATGAAGTAACACAGTTGGAACAGTTTAAATTAAATTTGAAAGCCTCTGTGATCATGTTATGATATTACAAAATAATTAAGAACCAACCGTACTAGTTCTCCAACCAAGATATTGTCACAGTCCGCATGACTTTACTTTCGTCATACTGATTACTCAGTTAAATTTAGGTAGTTCTGCACGTTCGGAAAAGTCTTACTACAATGTAGAATTTGATTAAACTGCAAAATATTCATAAAATGACGCCAGACTTTATACCACATTATCTAGATAAATGATTTAACGACCGGTTTATCAAAGGTGCAGAACTATCTTATAAACCTACGATCTATGAAAGCATAATACTGAGTTTAAATGATAAAACTATTATATTCCAGATATACACACTTTTCTTTTTATTAACAGGGTAGAATCTTCAGAACAACGCTGCTTTATATTGGATGTTCAAGGTATTTGGTTCAATTTGATGTGTAAATTAAAGCTTTTACGTAAAATTATTGGAATTATAATTTGTTATAAAATCATAAAGAGTTTGTACTTGCGATTCCTTACAAAAGAATTTATGTTACTACAAAAGCTTAAAATATAAGTGCATACTATTCAATGTAAGTAGGTGCAAAATTAATTTAGTGTCAATCATGCTTTACGACATGCTGATTCTTATTTTAGGTGAAGGATTCAATCACACAACAAGTGTTTCTGGTGTATGTACATACTTACCTATACTCCTTTGTCTTAACAAGTTGTGTGTACAGATTAAATTACTGTTGAATCTTTACCCATTATTACAGTTCTTGTCGTTTTAAATAAAACAGTTGAGTCTGACGACATTTATCATATACAAATTTGAAATAATTTCAGCGTTAGTTACATCTAGTGGTTTCATGATATCCAGTATCTCTAGCAAAAAACTTGACAAGTAGACTGAGCAATGTACTTTTTTTATTAAGTTCATAATTTACATCGCACCTAGGTGAAACCGTATTTTGTCAACATCCCTGCTCCAGATCAGTTTATCAACTGCAAAATTCAGTCGACCTGTGTTGTGGCTTTATATGTGAAATCATCCACGTAAGTAGACTCTTGAACTGAAAATGGTTGAAAATGTGTAACATTTTTAACTTTGAGATAAATGTATTAATACTAATAAATGTCATACGACAAGGAATTTAACATGCAAATCAAAATTAGATTGAATTGTATAGCATTGTCAGAAATTTCAACAAAGTTATAATCTTATTATCTAACAACAAGAGATATTGAATCTTTAGTCTTGGTTTTAAGTTTTTTCAGTCACTACTGTTAGCACAGATCTAGTTTTAACAGCTGCTACAAAATAACCATATGTATGATTATTCATCTTTTCCTGATTTGTTTGTCTAAGTAAAGTAGATACTAACAAATTTCAAGGTAATATAATGTAAGATGGAATCGCCTTTGTATATTAAAATAACATGTTTGACATGTATATCTTACCAGCAAAGTTACAGCTTTAAATGTGACAGATAGCAATGTAGATCACTATCATCTGAGTCCAATCGAGGAAGTTGTACATAATGGCGAACAGATGTACCAGATAGATCTCTCATTTAAGAATTCGTTTTACGGGAGGAAAAGTCTCTGCTTAATGGCGACAGATAAAAACAGGTTAGTACTAGCGTTAATTTGAGCCTAATCTAGATGAATGGATGACCGATTCCATTCTCACGGGATTCCAATACTTCATGTAATATCTTAGGCTCGTCCGCTTCTAAGGAGCTATAGGGGAATCGACCCTTAAATTAGAATAGGGTAAATAAATCATCCGAAAATATTAAGCGTGCTTTTTTAAAAAAGTTTTACGTAATGTAATTATTGCATGGTATACTGAAACTGTTTTGGATACATTTTACAGGGAGAGCAGCGACAAGGTTTGCATACAATTGCGCATAGAGCCCAAAGGTAATTTATTACTATTCGACTTTGTTGCCGACATGGCTGTATCAGGATATGTATATGTGAAAATAACTGATTCAATATGCAAATACTTTGATAATTGATGCATGCGCACTCCACCATTTTACAATAGTAATATCGTAATAGAATGAAACTTTATTTGTATGTATATACTCAGCGCTTTGAAAATTGACGCCAGCACTAAACAATATTTTGTGCTTGTAGGTATCTCGTTATGACTACAACATACACAAATACAAAAAAAAAAAATGTTTTAAAGAGACATACGAATTAGTCTTTGATAAGAAAGTTATGGTACTTTAACGATTTAAAACATGTTTTACAATCATATCTAAATATTTTGGCAAAATGGATACAGTCAAACACCAGAAGCTGGCGTCCTCAGCCGAGGTGACTATGACCGAAGGCGGTAAGGCTTTAACCCATCAAGGCAGTTCAATGAGCTGTATGTCATCATTCAGCGATCATGAAAGACGGCGATAAATACCCCTCGTTTCAGGTCGATACAATGCTTCTGATAGTGTTATCTGGAAGAACGAGACAGTCACAGTTAAGGCGCTCTAGCATATAATTGTTTGGCTGTCGTTAGTACGCGAAACACGTCTGAGTGGCAGTCGAGTTCGTAAGATTAAACCTCTAGATTAGAACCATTCGAACGATAATATCAAGATGACTAAGCCTTTGAATGACTTTCCTTTGACCTTTTCCAGTGTTTTATTTATTGGCATATATATTGCCTGAGTTACTTAATGAGTTTCGTTTAAAGCATTAAACTTAACTAGAGCATCTATAATACAAATATCGTACAACTAGTTAAAGTAACATTCATTTGAAGCGATTTTCAAAGAATACCGCTGTAAAAACATAAAGTTGTGAACCAGGTAACCAAAATAGTTGCGTTATTCCAATGTTGTTCATTTGTTTCGTATTGTCAACGAATAGAATGAATGATATTCAAAGAAAAATCTTAAATTGTATCGATCGTCTGTTCAGTTTGGAAGCCTCTGATGGGTAGTAAAATAAGGTATTGTAGCAGAATATATCCCACTTCAATAGGCTGAAGCTTGCAAAAGAAAGTTTGTACTTCGGCTTACACAGCAATAAGGCCTTTTCGCTTCAATTTAATTACGTTAAGGAAGTTATTATCGACCTATTTCTTGCATATATCAAAAACCTGTAAACGACTCCATGTAATTATCTATTAAATACAGACAAGTTTGAATTTGTTTTTCCTTTTAATAGACCCATGTATGTCTGAACCTTGTCAAAATTCAGCAGAATGCAAGAAGGATACAGAAACGGACGATTTCACGTGTCTGTGTATGCCTCGATATTCTGGTAAAACTTGTAGCATATGTAAGTATGGCTTGATTGTATTTAGTAAAGTGATTAAACGTTTTATGAAAAGAGGTTATGACCCAACTGTTTTGAGACACACCGCATGTTTGGTGTTCAGCCCGTTTACAGTTGGACGCTACGCTTTCCTCTTTGATTTAGTTTGACGGAACAGGTGGAGGACACTATGATTAGTAGTTCTTAAATCCCACCAGGACTGAGCTATTATGATTTCCGTCTTCTGGCCTGTTTCGTCGGGCCCTTAAGGGTTTTTCCCTTGTTGTTCTATTTTCTGCAAAGGCATTGAGTACATACGTTTTAGGTTCTTATATATATACCCAAGAGCACTTTTGTGTTTTACATTACATACCTCCTGTTGCCTTTACGTATGTAAGGGTTTCACCTGTTGGGGATAACTTTTATTTACACTTTTTATTTACACTGTCTTGTGACTTTGGAACATGGTGGGGGTAAGAGTGAGGTTAGGTGCACTATAAACCGGTTTAAACTCCCAAGTGGTGGTTTTGCCACTGACCGTTCAAAGGCGGTGCCCTACTGTGTTCCTGTATTTGTTTGTTTTGTCCTTGTGTGTTTATTGTGTGTGTTTGTGTGTGCGTGTGCGCGTGCGTGCCTGCGAGTGTTGTTCGTGTGTGCCTTTGGGGAGGCTGCTTTTTGGAACGTGGTTTTCCCTGTTGGATATTCTTCCTTGTTTTTTGAGGTAATTTCAGTCTGTGATGTTTCTGAAAATATATAATTAATACAATATTTACATAATATTTTGTCAACGGAATGATTTGACAATCAGATTTAAATATTTAAGAATGAGCAACAGTCCATGTTAATGGCATTACTTAATTGCACAAGTAAAGTGGTTTCAAAAGCTCATTTACACCTTAAATAGAACCTATTTTGTGAAGAATGAAAATGTAAAGCAAATTATTCAAAAGAAAAAGAAAAGGTTTTCCACAATACAGAAATACAAACAGGATTAAAGACAGATGCAAGTACATTTTTGACAAAACTTTACATCGTAAATGAGACATAATTCTTCAAAATGTTAAAATTCTAACCTAATTCTTATAAAGCTTTCATCATTATTTTTACATCACCTCGGGTTGTTATGTGTAGAGGACACTGCAATACGATACAGTTTTATCTATCTGTTTTTCATATCCAGACTTTACTTTTTTGAGCAGTTTTCTTCTGTCACATCACAGGTTTTAGGAACTTTAGACCCAGTTTCGAATTCAGTTACGATTTTCTGTTGTTTAATATTAGCCACAACAGCTTCTCTATTTTTTGCACGCGGTAAGCATGGATATACTCGTCTACATTCCGTATGCAATCTCAGTTGCTGACTTTTTTACATCAATGAAATATACACAAAGATGGAAGGCCAGTGATGAGGGGTAAGTAATTGAAAAGTTCAAGAAATTCAAATGTCGAGACAATACTTTTACGTACCTGTAAATATAAATGTAGCTGTGAAGACATTATGATATGATGTTTCTGTTTCAGGGGATAATCCTTGCAATCCAAGTCCATGTTATGTGAATGGTTCATACGGATGCCGCGGTTTTACTGAGGCTCACTGCTATTGTAAACCAGGTTTTATTGGAAGAACATGTTCAGAAAGTATATAGCTTTTTCGTATAATTCGTCTTTAATAACAAGTACTAGAAATATATGAACATTCTAATATTCATGCATTGAACTCCACCATGAGATGTACTTCGAGTATCATGCTAGACTGATTATGTTTAAAAGAATTAAAAGGAAACAGTAGACTACATGGAAGCATTTAGCACAACAAACGTAGTCAGAACCACACATTGCATATATTTACTTA
Source organism: Mercenaria mercenaria (assembly GCF_021730395.1). Lineage (NCBI taxonomy): Eukaryota > Metazoa > Mollusca > Bivalvia > Venerida > Veneridae > Mercenaria > Mercenaria mercenaria. The sequence continues at coordinate 32,970,168 of NC_069361.1, read as the reverse complement.
ATATAAGCATTTCGCTACCTCTGCGAAATTGAATTTATTTAAAGGTATAAATGACTGCCACAACGACAGTTGCCACGGCCAAGGAGTTTGTAAGGATAAAGTGAATGGTTTTGAATGCGAATGTTTTGACCGTTATAATGGAACGAGATGTGAAACAGGTAAGCTAGCTACATAGAATACATCCTCAAGTTATAGTAAATGTAATCAACAGATATGACAAATGCTATAGGAAAAGGATGAAATGTCAGATAGAACTCTCTTATCTTCTGCACTATGCAGTATAATTTGTTTTGACCATGACATCAGTTTTATAGATATCTTAAATGATTACCCAAATCCATTCCGTTACATTTGGAGAGTCCTACTCTGAACACGTGACGTCACTCGTATTTTATATCAATAGGAACATCCAGTTCAAAATTAGTCTTAACGACAAAACTTAGTCATAACATAACCTTTGCTTTATTCAATATTCTTCTCGATAATTTACAGATAGATGTCCAGCGCAAGTAAATGGAGCTACGACCTGTTCACAAGGCATTACTTTTATATTTCATTCTAAATGCACTTTTATTAAGTTATTTATATTGTGTATGCTCTAAGTAATGCTCACCGCAAAATAACTTCAACGTTTATATTATAAAAAAGTAGCGGTATACCTACTATTGATAACATGACGCTGCTTGTACTTTTCAGTAAGAAAACTCTTTGTCTATAATTATCAATGCATAAGACTGTCGTTCCTTATAAAATAATTTCAAGACTTCCGGTTCATTTCTGTTTTCATTAGTTCGCATGTGTAATGTATTATTTCCGGCACGGGTGAGTCAACACTTTGCCAGAATGCCGGTGGTTAGATTTCTGACATAACAGAGATATTTTTGATAAGGCATAAATGCATTTTGTATTTCATAAGTAAACAAAAGGGATATGCATTTTGTCGCATTTTACAATTCACAGAAGTAAAGGGTTCTACATATATGTAATGTGTGTCCATAGCCAATATATGTAATTGAAATATTAAAAACTTAAACCCGTTTTGTGATTCCAGCATGGTCATTAAGTTTTCAAAAGACAGTTACAAATTACGTTACAATTTGCTCTTTAATAGTAAGAGTCAAACAAAATTGTCTTTGTCTTGAAATAGAAACATTTTAACCCATTCTGCTACAGCGGAAGAAAGAGATGCCGATATGGAAGAAAGTTGAGTATACTCTGCTAATTGATCATTTACATGTATGCAGACCCCATGTGTCAGAGGTACATGTTTCTCCCACTCAATACAATTCATTTGTGTAAGTACTTCTGGGTTCAGGGGTCAGTTCTGTGAGAAACCGGGTATGTTGTAATCCATTTAGTATATTGAATACAGTAAGGTGACCTGATACACATTGTATACGTTTCAGATTTGAAACGGTATTTCTACGGTAAAATTATAAAATATTTGTTTTACATTTTAGTGCATTCGAGTGTAAATGGGTCAGTTACGTACTTGAAGGTGTCAGCCGGCAGTGACTTTACTTTGAATTGCACTTTATCGATACTACCACCGCATACATTCTCTTGGTCAAAGATCAACGCTTGTGGCGGAAATTATGAGACTGTAAAAGGTTTGTTTAACAATAAGTGATACGAATACATATGTGATAAGTTATGGTTACTATGCAAGCAATACAGTGATGATACAACGGTATTTTAGTATCATCTGAATTATATTGCATTCGTAAGAAGTATGTTTGGTTTGGTTTTCCTTCGAAAATATCTGTTAATTGAATAATTGAATTGATATAAGTTAATTGAAACTATTTGATTGTAGAACTGATGTTTTTTAGTCACAACATGTAAGTGTACTATTCTCCTGTTATGTAAATTATTGCATATGACAACAAAGATTCATTCATTTTAAAGATCTTTGTAAAAGAATTTTTAAACCTTCTTGTATACATCTTCGTGAGTGTTTCACAGAATATCACATCTACATTTTTGGTCTCAACATATATTTTATAGATTCGAAAGTTGCAAAGTTTAATTATCAGTTACTATTTCACACGGGGCTTTCGTTGCTGAGTAGTGAAGGTCGCTGTCTCAGATCATTTGCCCCTCACCAATGTGGTCTCGAGCCTCACTTGAGGTGTAGAATTCATGATGGGAGTAAGCAATCTAGTTGGCGTACGTTAAGTAATGCACACAAGGGTACAGGGGCTGTTCCTCCACAATTAAAGCTGGAAAGTCGTTTACAATTGTGTCGGTGAGACGTTAAACTCAACAAAAATAAAACAAATTCAGCTACCTCTAGGAATGTCATGTAAGCTGTCCACTTTGAAAAAAATGTGAATATTTATTCAGGTTCAGTCTTTCACGAGCCACATGCTGCTGTAGTAGATTCGGGACAGTACGCTTGTACTACTTCTGACAGAACTGGCAAAAACACCATTCATTATTTCAACGTAGATGTGACATGTAAGTTTTTGCTTGTATTTCATATTTGTTAGGATATTAATCATGTAGACAGTATTTAGTTGGATGGTGGTGGAAGGCCTAGGTTCTCTAATACATGTATTTCATGCACTCCGGTAGAATCATCAGTTATTTGCTGTTGTGTACGACATCCAGTTGATTCGATACATATACATCGAAACTTCAATGTAATTTCAAGGTAAATTGTAATCATTTGAAAATGTCTTAGCTATTTTGTGTCCCCCTATTGCAATCTAATATAAAGAAATCATGTTCAAAATTATTAGAATGTCAGAAAGGGTGTTGATTTTTCTTACGTGTCGTTTAAGCTGTAAACCGACAAGACACCTGTACTTTTGATGAAAACAGTTTATGTGACTGGCAACAAGGCAGACACGACAATTTTGATTGGACCATTGAAAATGGCCCAACTCAGTCTCTGGGAACGGGACCTCCCAACGACCACACCCTTGGAACATGTAAGATACATTTTTTTTCACATATTTTAACGCACTTTTAAATATATTCCTTACTCAACTGATATATAATACGACATATTGCTGCATTACCTGTAACCTTATTTTTCACTTCTGAATAGTTCTTAGGGACTAACAGTGTTGTGTAAAATAAAACAGTCTAAATGATTCGAATGTAAAAAAAATGAGAGGCAGTTCGCTAGCTGAGTTCTATTAATATGCTGATAGAAATTTACCAAGTTCTATCATTAAAACTTCGGGTGATAAATTTACATGAATTTGCATAAATCTTGATATTAAAGGTGTTTCTAAATTATGCATTGAGACAATGTTCAGGGTAAATTATATTCCATATTCTATATCTGTAAAAAATACATGGAGGATGATGAAATGTGTACGTTAATCTGACATGTTGTAATCAAGCAGCAAGGGGTTTGCTATTTCCTTCTAATGTCGGTAATGGATTTAGCAGTACAGATATTTCATTTGGTCACAACTGATTGTGCTTGCAAATATCAAGTTTGAATTAATGATAAGCATTCTTAATTTTTTCTTAGCACAAGGAAGGTACCTGTACATAGAAACGTCATCTCCAAGATCAGTCGGAGAGTACGCCAGTATTTCTTCTCCTCTTCAGCCAGCAAATCGAACTAAATGTTTCGAGTTTTGGTACTATATGTTTGGTGATGGTATGGGAGGATTGTTTGTTCTTTTAGAGGTATTAACTTAATATACGAGCGAATTTTTTCTAACGTTAAGAAATTTTTTTAACCATGTGAGCTTGAAGAACATTAGTTTCTTAGACAAACAAGAGCAGAAAAAACATAGGTCACCGAACTCGTTTTAATTTTATAGGGTATTTTCTTCACCCACTGTTTACGCATTTCTGAAATTTTGTAAAATTGAAAAAATGTTGGTACTTTATAAAACATGTAATATCCTATTTAATCTTATAGGGATTTCAGGTCTTACAGGTTAATATGAATATATTGTGATGTCAGTATTATATGAGCATAAATGTCGCTAACAAATCTCTTTAATTTTTACATGTTGACATAATTTCCCCACCCACTTTATTTTCAATTGAGAAAACGTATTTAGATCTACAAAAAAATTCTGACGTTAAGATTTTCAAAATATTTTGCAGCATTACACACAAAAATGCTTCAAAATGGAAAGAAAAAAAGTTGGGGTCACCGTGCATCTAAGAGATTTATTAAGAAAAAACTGTTAAAAAGTGGTGAATTTTGATAATTTTTGTTCTTTTTGTTTTAATTTATATTTTCTAGATAATATAAAGTGCTATCTTGAAAACTTTTATTTTCTTTATAGCTTAACATTATAAGTATCAGTCAGAAAAATATCAAAACCAAACCTGATCTACCTTAATAGATATTTGAAATTACCTACCCCTACCCCATTGTAAATCTTACGTCAATTTTCGGCAAATGCCAGCCAAAAATAAGAGTGAATTTTTTTTTTTGCAAAAAGCATACTTAATATATTTAGTAAAATGGTACATTATTAGCCATATTTTAATTATTTAGCATTATTTTTGACAAAACTTTCGTTAAAAAGCAATATTCGAAAAAACATTTTTCAAAATGGCGGATATCCTGAAAAAAAACAACAAACGCTCGTACATCCTTAAAGAAGGCGGGAAAAAATAGTGATAGCATTGTTTAACATGTGATATGAATACAGAAACAAGCGTATTTAGTCGACACGGCACTGTAACATAAAAGGAAACATCATTTATAATTTTATTTTTGGTATAACCATGTGTCTTACAAGTTACACGCCTTAGTAGTAGAATAAAGCAAAGAAGGGAAAAATTCTGATTCTCAAAAAAAAAAAAAAAAATAAAAATGTTTTCGTGCGGTTCAATATATTTTAAATTTTGAACACGGTTTTATCAACTGATACGGTAACAGACAAGTCGTAGTAGGGCAGTATTTAGAAAGACGTTCAAATTTTACCAGTATTAGTTATTTTCATTATATTACTCAACAAATAGAGTTTATTGATGTTTTGATGCCTAAACGATGAATTCTTTCTATCTAAAATCCCAGAACTAAATATTAAATGTCTGGATTCTAGGATTCATGCCTGAAAAAAGAAACCCAGATTTACAAACAGACAGGAGACCAAGGAGAACGCTGGATTAAGGCGTCAGTTTCCATAGCCAGTACCTCCGTTCCACATGATTATAAAATTGTAATAAAGGCTGATGTTGGAACTACCTACCATGGAGACATAGCTATAGATGACTTGACTATACATAATGGAAACTGTCCAGGTATAACTTTTCATATTTGATGTGACACAGTTGTTTTGTTAGGATTATTATATACTAGAAACAGAATAGATGTTGGTGCTTAGAAAAAGGCAATTTGATAGTCAGAACAAAGTTACACTTAGAGCCATTTCTAACCAAACACTTTTTAAAATTCGTTTTCTGGAATATTGTCCAATTTATTGGTTTGAAACTGTAATTTATTCTGAAAACATGGCAATGATATAGCATATCTACATTGTAAGAACATCATATACAATGTTATTAAAAGTGGGGTGTTACTGCTTATAAAGTCTAACATGTCTTTGTCAAAACATTTTTCTTTTTGATATGCAGTGCGCATCTCTCATTTTCACTCTATCAAACAGTTTATTATCAGATACTGACATTAAATGTAGAAGGCCCTCATGTAATAAATTAAACCAGACTAAGTATAAGCTAACTGTGATTGTAGAGCTACATTTTCAATAAAATATCATGTAAGCATGTTCTTTTTTATGAGATATCATGTATAAAAGTTTAAAAAAAAACAAACTTTCTAGTAGTTTGTTTTTGATTGTACACATTTATACTGTGACTAGCTGTTTTTGTATTAGGTATGTACTATTTTCATCCTGACAAGCAGTATTTTATGCGCACTATGAAGTAATTGTTCTTGTTTGAATTTGAGTCATATATAAATAATAAGACTGAAACAATTGTTTTAAGTTTAGTTTATATGTTTTCACACACACACACACACGCACACACACAAGCACATAAACACGTTCACGATCACGCGCACACGCACAAATTGTTTGGTAAAATTTTATTTGAGTAGATGTAGAAAACAGGATATGGATCGGCTTATGAAAATCTGAAACCTTAGCTTAAGTATTAATAAAAGTCATTTTTCAAAACTTAATATTACAGATCAGTTGAAACCTTGTATTGACTTGTCTCTTATAAATGTTCAGTGACTTGAATACTTTTTTTCAGGTAATACAAACGCTCCTATAATAGGTAAGTTCAAAGGGGGACAACCTTTGTCGCCTCTGTCATATAATATTCCGTTAAAGTAAATTTTTGTAGACTTGACTGCCATCGGGTTAGACTAATACAGTAATAGTTCCTGGTTTAGTTTTAGTTCTGTTGATATTCATATAACCAGTTGCATCCTCATCTTTCAAAATCATTATGAAATGGGTGATGCTTACCAAAATTAAGCAGAATATGCTCATTTGTTATGTACTTGTTCGCTTCTAAAATATTATGAAAACTTTCTTAAAACATTTTGAGTGCACTTTTAATAATCCAAGTAATAAAATCTAAACTTTTGTAGAATTTTGCTCCTGTTGGAATTTTGATACTTCAGGATGAAGATAACCATCGACCCGTCCAGACAGAAATATGACACAAATTTGAAATTAAGCCGACAGTTGAGATAAATCTGACACTTGATTGTAATATTGTTGACATTAAAATATTTCATTGTTGGATTCCAAGAGTAAAGAGGTAATATATCGTCATCTCGGCGCATATCAATGATAAAGTGCTTCTTTAAGTCAATGCAGTAATAAGACTGGTAGGGGTAAAGATATGGCTGCAAAAACTATAACCACTTTACAGTGTGAAATTTCACCTCAGCACTAATGGATGAGGCAAATTAAATAAGAATGATTAGATTTGATTGTGAATATTTAGTCAAATCCAAGTCTGTAATTGATTAATTACAATTGTTTTAATTTACTTTTATCTCAGTTAATAATAACTTTCAAAAATCTCAAATTTGTTGATTAATTATAATGAATTAAATCATAATTATAATTAGGACATTCCTGTTACTAACGCAAGATTCTCAGAGCATAATTTCATTTGCTATATACATGTGTAATAAAGTTGAATTGTCACAAAATAAGGTTATATAATATATATATAGTTTTTGTATTGCATGACACCGTTTATTTTGCACCGTTAATATTTGAGACTTCATATCATATCACATGTTGTAGGCTGTATGACATTTTAAAAAGTTTGTTATGGATAGTAGCTAGTCAATTAAGCTAGTTAATTCTCTTATATTTTTAAACATGTCTACACAATACAAAAGATCCATTTACATGATACTTTATTGTTTGCTTGTAGTATATCATGGAATATAGTAACTTGTACTTTCAATTTATCTATTGTTGCATTTTATATCATTGTAAATTTTATTATGTATTTTCTTCAGTTTTTTTCGTATGACCTATAATGAAAGAACTCTGATTTGGATTAAGGATTAATGTAAACAAATATTCGTAAAATCAATATCATATGCTGCCCGTATAATTATAGACCTCAGTCAACTATGGTTTTTTCTTTGTTAACCACGGTTAAACCTGGTTTTAGACCATTGTTTGGTGTTGGTATTAACATGGTTGAACATCCGGAAAAAGGGGAACAATGATCTGACCAAGGTTTAACCAAGGTTTTTTCAGGTTTTATTGTCTAACCATGTTTGACTAAGTTTGAACCATGCTTGACTTTTTCCGTAAAAGTTATTATGGTCAGAATATAAGAAGCAACTCTGGTAGTGTCGTTCGTCAAAAAGCAAAACAAAAAAAAAAAACTAAAAAAAAAAAAAAAAAAAAAAAAAACAACAACAAAAGAATGTATTGAAAAAATATCGAATCAAAGCACTGAAAGGACTGATGTGGGCAGCGGTTGGCAGATTTTTGTAATGGGCATGAACAGTTTGCTTAAGTTTGGTGATTCTAGTTTAACTACTTTTTATTAATAAGCATTTCCGACCTTTTTTACCAAATCAAGGGGTAAAATCTGCTTTTACTCTCAGACTGTCTAAAGGGATAAAATAATATATGAGCAAAGCTCATGCGTTTATTGAAAATTTTGTGAGGTTTGGTTAATCTTGCTCAAAATCTTTTTTGAATAATAAGCATTTTAACAAATCAATGGGAAAACACTTACACTTGCTTTACTTGGTTTTACTGGAACAGTAAATGTGAGCAAAGGTCATGGACTAATAAATAATTATGTGATGTTATAACAAGAGCTTGCACGAAGTAACAGATAAGAAACAGAAATTATTTGGTCACAGTGCACTTGACATTTGACGTATTGACCTTAAATCAATAATTATGTGTCATTTACTAGTCTTAAATGACTTCCATATCAAATGTAATCTTAGACCAAAGCATTATCTAGTTTTCTGGCAAAAGAAGTTCTGTTGTCAATATGGTCTTGACCTTTGACTACTGAACTCAAAATCAATAGGGGTCATCCGCTGGTCATGACAAATCTCCCGATCAACATTCATGATCCTAGGATTAAGCGTTCTCCAGGTATCATCCAGAAACCGATTGGTGTACAGACCGACCGACATCCATCATCAAACACTAATATTTACAAAATACCCCTCCTCCTTCGAAGTCATAAGAGGCAAGAAGTCAATAGAGGATAGGAGCGAAAGACAAAGAGACACTAATGGTTGGGTGCAATAGGGATCAACTACTTAAATTGGCATGTCCAATCACCCTATGAGGTTTCAAGATTCTGGGTCAGGTTCTCAAGTAAACCGTTTTCCATGTTTAGGCCCCTGTGACCTTGACCTTTAATAGAGTGAACCCAAAATCAACAGGGGTCATAGATTTACTCTGCATATCCAACATCCTATGAAGATTCAACATTCTGGGTCAAGTGATTTTCAAGTTATTAATCCGAAAGAGTTTTTCTATCTTCAGGCCACTGTGATCTTTCCCTTACGTCCAGTGACCCCAGAAATATTAAGGGTCATCTACTCTGTAATTCCTATCATCGTGATTGAAGGTTCTGTATCAAATGATTCTAAAGTTTATGGTTGGAAACTATTTTTTCATGTTCTGGTTCCTGTGACATTAACTTTTGATCAAGTGATTCAAAAATCAATAGGGGTCATCTGCTCTACATGTCCAATCATCCTATAAAGTTTTAACAATCTGTGTCAAGTGGTTCTCAAGTTATTGATCAGAAACTGGTTTCTGTGACCTTGACAGGTGATTTTTTATTTATTTTTTTTCAAATGAGAACTCATCTTGGTAAAAGTAGGCTATGAATATATTATTACATAGATAAAACACACTTCAGAATAGTTCTTACACTAAAAGCAACTATAAAAGAATATTTACAATGAAATTAAAGTGTTTTAATTACTATTTTAAAACAACCCAAACTACTACTGTCTCCAATATCAGCACACATCATGATCTTCAGGTTGCATTCAGTTATTTTTCAGCTGTAGATTAAATGTAATATATGTCTTATAATACAACATGCATGTTTTAGTGTTGTTATATTTTGTGGTCCTTTTGGATCATGGAGTCCATTCAACATATGTGTAACAGAGTTCCGCTTAAGCCGGTGCTAGGGGGCGTAAGAGGTGTTGCACATTTCATTACCTCTCAAATCAAATCAAGTCTGCTATTATTCTTCTTGGTTGCATTCTATGCTTCCAAAGGATCTTTTTACGAATTTTATTGTTAAAAACGCGAATATTGAAAATTGAAATTTTGTTTGAATTGTCTCAAATAATTTCATTGCAGTCTTCCGGAGCCCGATATTGTATAATTATCCGAGAAGAAATCGTACGCCAGTACGTGAATATTTGGGGACGAAAACACCGCGAATCTACCGGCGATTAAAAGGCGAGTTTGTTTAAAATAATGTTTCTTTGGAATTAATTATACCCTTTAATGATATGCCAGTCACAAACACAAGCTAGAATGTGAAATTAAATCAAATCGAAGTGCATATGTTCGTATTTTCGGGAAACAGGTACTACGAAATTTTCGCACCCTCCGTTACGGCTGCAGTTATTTTCCTAAGTCGTGCAAATAAACATTATTACGTAAATATTATGAAAGGATCGTATCTTTCTCTATTAAAAATAAATAAGATAACACCTATTCTGTTGATTTCATGTAATATACCTTTTCAGAAACCCATTTCTATGCTACAAACACGGATACACGGGTGCAATTTTATCATTCAGTAGAACGCACGCCATGATAGTAAGATGTTTTCTGATCATGCGACCAAAACAAACTCTTTGGTGTTGTTATAATAATAAAGTTTTGATTGACTTTCTAGTAGGGACTGAGTTTTTATTCAAAATGTTTACGAAAGAGGCAACTTGGTTTTAATACCGATTATAGAACTGAAGTGCTATTTTTGTAGGTAGGTTACTTATAGTTTATTTTGGTCACGTGATAAAGAATTGTTTTGGTCATGTGATCAAAGCAAGCATGCTCATTTTCATATGCTTTGTTTTTTTGTTATAAAATATAGATTACGACAAATGTATACTTAAGCAATGTATTTTTTTGGATAAAGTTGAATCTCAGAAGCTTTCTGAAAGTTAAACAGACTTGAATTACGTAAAATCTATGGAGGGCTAAGAAATACTTGTTCTTCGGTTCCGGATAAGACGCATCGACCGTAAATTTGTGGTATAGTAAATCTGTCGACACGCTTCGCTGCCCACAAAAATGAAATGACAGATAATTGCTCCCATGAATTGTGATTAAGAATCACGCTTGTTGATTGGATTTTTTTCCCGGAAAAATTGAGGCGCCGCGTGAATGTTAGAAGAAATCAGGAGTGAGCGAAGAGCGAAAAAAGTATTGATCTTGTCTTGCTTATCGTTTAACTAAGAGAAACATAAAATTAGAAAGTACAACCATTTTATGATAACAATATTTAAAGGGGGGTTGAGAAACATGTATACATGTTGGTTCGGGTATGTTTTGACTTGAAGATCAGAAAAAACGAGCGAATAAAGATTGTAAAATTGACCTATATTGTTATAAGATGAAGAAGGCGTTTAAAATGCTATTATAAAATATGTAATATAGAAAAATGCATTACTTTAAACGTAACGATGACATTAATATACGACTTAAATATTCAGTGTTAATCATTAAATTGCTATGAGAAAATATTTAGCTTTTTTTTTAACTTCAAACATATGTCTGTGCTTAATTTTGTTTAAACAAAATCCCAATTAATGTCGTAGAAGGAGATTAATGTGCATTTACATTATTCTACGCTGGAGTTAGAAAATTTGAAGATCCAAATTGGCCTGAAGACAACTTCATATTGAAAACTCTTTACCTCACCCACCAAAATCACGTACACAAAACGCTGCCAATTGAATACAGAAACGTGAAATGCATCAAAATGTATTTACTATTTTCAAAACAATTAGATTTATGTTTTTAAATTAATAACTAAGTTTATAAATCTCGTGTTTCAATGATATAATTCCAGTTTTGAACACTCAATGTGGTTAATCAATCAAAGAAGATTGCGTAAAGGGAAACAACTTTTTGTAGACTATTTGTATACTAGTATGTCCTGTAATAAGAAGCGCAACAACAAATTTTGGACAGATTTTTTAAGTTGCGTTTGCAAGCAAAACGACAACAATAACAAAAAACAACAACAACAAAAAAGAAACAAAACAACAAAAAACAAGAAAAGAGTGTGTTTTCGAAAAAAAATTGAGATAAAACGTTTTGATTTGGCGAGGCCATTTACGTTTTGGGCATCAATTTGCAGAAACAAACATTTTTTAAGGACCTGCAGCCTAAATCATAAGTGACGATAATTTTGTAATTTCTTCATCCTCAGTCATGGTCTCTTCCTCATTTTCAGTGATAATTGCAAACCATGGTTTCTCCATCTGCATATAGATCAGTTCACGCGGAAAATCCATTCTACTCGATCCTCGGTGGATGGACAAAACGAATACCAAGGCTCCGACTCGAAGTGTCTTCGAGTCAGCCATTTTCCGTCAAGGAATTTCGCTGTCTGACTCCGAAGATTTACGCGAAGTCACTCGAAGGAAATTCTCGGAGTGACTCGAGGTGGAATCCAATTAGTGGAATACACACCTATATTTGTTTTTTTTTTGTTTTCGAGTCACTTGCAAAATTCCTTGAGTGACTCCAAGACGAATAAATAATTACATAAACAAATTTAATTGGGTCTTCGAGTAACTTCGAGAACAGATTTCGTATTAGTCGGAGCAGGATGATTATATTTTACAGAGTGATACGCTAAAGAAGCGATATTTGTGAATAAAACTACTAGTATTATCTTTTATTTTACATTAAAATAAATAAGATTTTTCTGTTCACTTTTAATACTTTATGACTTTTTGAATAGTACGGCAGTATTTTCTTTCTCCTTTTTATAATTCCCTACAAATAAATGTATGAAAGACCATTTTCATAATGAAAAATAAGCATTACTCCTATGATTATCATTATAAGGGACACTGTTCTTTAACGGCCATTATTTTAAAGTTATTTTAGTTTTATATAGTTTTCAATTTTGTTCATTTTACATAAATTTATTTCTAAATTTAATTTCAATGTTAGAAACTATTTCAATATAATATTGGACAAATCACTATTCTTAAACGGTAGTTTTTTTGAGCGTTTGGTTAGTTATATATACTTCTTAGATTAAGTCCCTTTTACATGAATTTATTTCTAATTTGTATTCATAAACGGTAGTTTTTTGAACTTTTGGTTAGTTATATATACTTCGTAGATTAAGTCCATTTTACATAACTTTATTGCTAAACATAGTCTGAAAGTATTTCAATCTCCTATTTAGCAATTTACTTTTTAGCGTTTGTATTTCAATATCAAATTTCACAAATTTTAAGCAGCAAAAAGAACAAGATAATTATATAAATTTCCATCCAGCTAAGGAAATACTGCCACGGAGATTCGGGAAATCATCTCGCGGCACTCGAAATGACCGGTTAATTGTTCGCTGAGTGGCCATAAAATACCGGTACATAATACAGTGTTATCTGTATAATTTCTCGGAATGACTCGACGAAATTCCGCTAAAGTAATAAAACTATAACAGTCGGTACTTCGAGTCTGAATAAGGCAAAACTCGAAGGAATTCCTCGCTATGCAAGATTTTTCCTTCGAGGAAAAACGGAAAGTGGGTTTTCCGGGTGAGCTGATCTGTATGTCAATGTCCGTGGTTCATAATCATTACATGTTGAGTTACCATGGTTTATATTGGTCTAACTGTATTTGACTGAAACAATATATTTTAACCATGGTCGGCAATAGTTCGTGATGTTTCAAAATGATCAAATGCGTTGATGACTATTGTGTAACCATTGTTGGCAGAACTGGACCATGCAGCTGGTCATATTTCGCAGGGGTTATCAGGAAAAACCCCACCAGTCCGAATGTACTTTTCACCTTTTGTAAATCAGTGCATTTTGGGAGCGTTTTCCTCATACTTATTTGTTAGCCATGTGTTCACTGTAATAAATATTTGGACTGATAACATCTAAAACTAAAATGCCTTAAAATATTATCATGTAAATTCTCAAATCCCGTGTCTTCGTTTTTTTCGTATGTAACATTCTGGGCTTCCTCCGTTTTATCCCAGGTATTTTTCAGAACGTTTCATTGCACTTAAACGGTGTGTCCAAACGTTTACGATATCTGTTTATTTCCTGCAAATTCTTTTCAAATGACCAAGTTATTTCAAATTGAAACACATGCAGTAATAAACACTGACCAGTCTACTTGTCACAGAGTAAAATAGATGAAAAGACTAAAATTTGCAGCTATATTATATGCCGCATAAGGCTTGATACAGATTCAAAACAGATAGTTGATGATTGGTGAGGTATATAAGAACCTCAGGCTATTTCAATGCGACAATTTTTAGGCGGGTTAAAGTTTTTAAATCTTGTAAATTATCTGTTGAAGATGATACCCGGTCAGGTAGACCTAAAACCTCTGTTACAAAGGCAAACGTCGCTATAGTAAAAGCTGTAGTCGAACAGAATGTGCGATTGTCGGTGAATGATATAGCCAGTTGTACTGGCATATCAAAAGGCAGTGTGCAAACAATTCTGAAAAAGCGTTTGGACCTGAGAAAGGTATGCACTAGGTGGGTACCTCATTTCCTCACCGAGGGACAAAAGAATCAACGCTTTATATGTGCCCGGGAACTTTTGAAAACATACAAAAGCTGTGAGCGTCGGGTTATTTGTAACTTGCAAACAGGTGACGAAACCTGGGTGCACATGGGACCACAGAGGAGGGCTTATAATAAGCAATGGAAGCAAAAAGATAGAAAACGCCCCTGTATTGCTAAGAGAACCATAAGTTCGAAAAAAGATGTTGTACGCAATTTTCTTCAATTCTAAGTTGTTCAAGTGCCTTGTAAATATGGTCATACAGTTACAAACGATTCTACAAGAACTCTGTACTGAAGAAAGTGAAAAGGTTTTATAATATGAAACATCTAAGCAAAGGATGGTCAGGAGTCCATCTTATACACGGCAACGCCTCCTCTAACAAGTGCGAGGTCTTCAAGTGCTTTTCGCTTTTTAAAGGGTGGACGTTGTAAACCATCAACCTTATTCACCTGACCTGAGTCCCTGTGACTTTTCTTTTATTTCAAAGAAGAAATGCTATCTAGAAAGAAATATATGTCCAGAAGTTCTCTTGGCAGCGTCATTTATCAGTGTCTCAAACACATATCAAAAGAAGACTTTTTATCTGATTTTCGCGGTTGGGTAAAAAGGTTACAAACACATGGTTCGGTAAAGAAGGAGGACTACTTTGAAGGTTTGTAATAAAATATTTTTCATAAATTGTAGCATTTAAGAAATCCGAACCCAAGGACAGAACTTTTTGCAGGACCCTCGTATCTTATTTCGTTAATACGATGCATGTCAAGAAGCTATTTTTGGACCTCGTCTATACCGTTAACTACGCCCTTTTAGTGAACTTTTTTTCCGATACGAGGTAAGATTAATTTATGCCTACACTGAATGAACTTGTTAACGTTCAGAATTTTACAAGCTAAAAGGTTGATTAACGGTTGTATCACCGAAAAGTAAATCTAATTAAAATCTTAATTGAATGCACACTACATCAGATAGTGTTTAAACGACGGGCAAATAAATAGTAGATAAATAGTCTAGGCCTAAAAAAAGATATAATGGAGTTAGATTTGCGATAGTTAAATTACAGAACATATTCATCGTCTTCTTCTTTTTCTAGATACTACACTCCATCATCACTTTGAAGATTATGTGTAGGCGCTGAAAAACTAAGGTGTTTTACGATGAATCTATCAACTGTGTGCCGGAAAGGTTGATATGGTTATCGGACCAAAGCATTGACATAAATCTGCAGAAGTTTTATCAGATTTTTATGGAAATCACAATTACAAGTAGTGTGCTCAATGATTGTTTACATTAAATCTCAGTTAAAAGGTCACTTATTAGGCCATACCAAATTGATTCATAGTTCTTCGGAAAATTTTCAAAAAAAAAATGGGAGCGAGCGAGTGAGCGAAGTTTTTTCTTTTTTAGCTCACCTGTCACATAGTGACAAGGTGAGCTTTTGTGATCACCCTTCGTCCGTCGTCCGTCGTCCGTCGTGTGTCCGTCCGTCCGTGCGTCCGTCCGTCAACAATTTCTTGTCTGCACGATAGTGGTTTCATTTATGATTATATTTTAAAGAAACTTGCACACAACTTGTATCACCATAAGATCTCGGTTCCTTTCTTGAACTGGCCAGATCCCTTTATGGGTTCCAGAGTTATGGCCCCTGAAAGGGCCAAAATCAGCTATTTTGACCTTGTCTGCACAATAGCAGCTTTATTTATGATTTGATTTTTACCAAACTGGCACACAACTTGTATCACCATAAGATCTTAGTTCCTTTCTTGAATTGGCCAGATTCCATTATGGGTTCAAGAGTGATGGCCCCTGAAAGGGCCAGAATTAGCTATTTTGACCTTGTCTGCACAATGGCAGCTTCATTTATGATTTGATTTTAACCAAACTTGCACACAATTTGTATCACTATAAGATCTTGGTTCTTTCTTGAACTGGCTAGATTCCGTTATGGGTTTCAGAGTTATGGCTCCTGCAAGGGCCAGAATAAGCTATTTTGACCTTGTCTGCACAATAGCAACTTCATTTATGATTTGATTTTAACCAAACTTGCACAAAACTTGTATCACAAAATCTTGTTTCCTTTCTTGAACTGTCCAGATTCCATCATGGGTTCCAGAGTTATGGCCCCTGAAAGGTCAAAAATTGGTTATTTTGGCTTTTGCAGCCATAAAGAGACTTCGTTTATGTTTTTTTTTATACAGAACTAGTTTTTTATACAAACTTCCAAAATATCTTCAACAACAATAAATCTTGGATTCCATGACAAATCAGATCCAATCGTAGGTTCCAGAGTTATTTTATATCTGATTACCTCCCCTGATTGTAGTCAAAATGGATTTATATCAGTAAGAACTTATAGGACTTATTTGAAATTTCATTATTGTCATTAGTTGGACTGAGCCAATCAGGGTAGATAACTATGGACTGATTTTATGTCAAATTACCTCCCTTTATTTCAAATTAAAATGGGTACATCTCTGTAACTAATGAAGATACTGATCTGAAATTTCATTTATGTCAACAGATTTATTTGGCAGATCCTTCTTTTGTTCACTTACAACAATTTTCTTTTTAATTACTTCCCTTTTACGTTACTATAAATAGCTTATTTTTAGTAACTTTTTTATTTTTGGCCGTAGGGAAAAACCGAGACCACTTTTCTGTGGTACAACATGGATGGTGCCTCCAATTTTTAGGTGTATTTTGACATATCTGTACCTTGTAAGATTTTTTTTTCTTTTTGGTTAAATTTCTTTCCTTTGTTGTTCCTGGCCTTTGGACTTAGATATTTTTTCTGAGGACCTTCTTGTCCTCAAGTGCAATGATAACAGGTGAGCGATATAGGGCCATCATGGCCCTCTTGCCTCAATTTTGATTTTTTCAGAGGCGGGTAGATTTTACATGGAGCGAGCGGGTATTTTTTTTTCCAGTTTGGACCCTAAAAGGAGGCATAACCAGTTATGATTATACATGAAGTTAACATTTCTTTAAGAATAACATAGAAATCTAACATTTACAGTGTGACTAACACAGCAGATAGCTTTTCTATATGTTTTAAAGACTACATGAATGGTTTTGCAAATAAATGCTTGCCAAAACTCACTGAATCAGTTTATTTTTATTTTGTATTTATAATTACTAAGGGATGAGTGTCTTATTTTTAATTTTGATTGTTCTACATTAATCTGAAGGGGTGCCCATTTAACGGCAGAGGATGAGAAATATTTAAGACAAAACGGGCACCCAAGTTGAATAACATATCTTCTGAAACCCAGTTAGATGTCTTCGACACGAGCAACTTTGTGCCCCTAGTGAAACTCCAAACGGTAGAGGTGAGGGGAAAGTAAGAAATCTCTTGACAAATGAGACCAAACGGAGTTGGGCACACAAATGCTTCGACATTGCTTGAATCCCATTGGAATAATTTCTTAACAGATCAGGCTAGCTTAAGTTTTTGTGGTAGAGGTTCATTTCAGTCAAAAATGATAACAGACGGACAAAAAATGATCCCAATATGGCCACTCTTAAAAGTGTTATTTGTTGTGCTTTGATTGACCAAGAAATTTTGAGTTGGAAGGTCTGTTTTTTCAGTTTCTTTCTTTCAATCAATTCACAGCCAATTAATATACAAACAGGGAAAATTGGGGTTACAATACGACAGAAATTATCTTTATATCTACACTACTTATTTGAAAAGCTAAACATATTTTTTTTTTAAACTGAATATATGCATTTTGATAAAATATCTGACTGCTGTACTAAAGAAGTTACGCTCAAAATAATTTGGGCCCGAGACAATTAAATTTAAAGTGATGGATCAGTCAGGATCTGTGAACAAACATTTTTTTTAAAAGAAAGCATTTTGCTTTGGCTCTAGATCTAACATATTGGACTAAACAACTGATAACAAATAGTTTGAAAACTTTATCTGAACAATATTTCTATGTTTAGTCCAAATATTTTTAACTGAATCCCCGTGCACGTCTTACCACATCTTACAGGTCGGGCTCTGTTCTTTTCACTGTATTCTGTACTGAACATTCGTAGAACGTGCCTACTTCATCACCTATCGTCACATCGAGGGCCAAGTGTGGCATTAGCACAGACACTACATATTTAAAACAAATGATGAACAACATCATAATTTCTGATTGTTTGAGTTTGAGTCATCAGCTGCATGTATTACGAACGCATGAATTCCGATCAATATCACTTTGACGCATTAAAACAGCGATAAAACCTGTTTTGCCGTTACCATTCCGGACCGCGTAATCAGAAATTTTTTTTCGGAGATTTTTACGTACGTGCGGTCGGGCGAATTTTTTTTCTTTTTCTCGGGAATGAAATCATTGATGCGGTAGTTCCGACGGAAGACAAATCAATTTGGTATGGCCTTAATTAGTATTATACAACAAAAACTAGTTCTGTATAACTAAGCCGTAGCCGGAAATTACTATAGATGCAAAGTCGATAATAATTGTCAAAACAAACAAAAGAAACGCTGTTCACGTTTGGACGCAGTTAAAATAGGAGTATTTTACTTCAAATTACGTATATTTACGTTATTTTACCTCTGATACAACGTATACAAGTACGGCACTGGGCCTATTTTTAGACATGTTGTAGAGTCAGAGCTCGCACTTTGCGAACATGTGTTGCATAGATAAAGAAAGGACTCATTCAACTTTTTCAAGCGACAAGATGAATACAGTTAAAAGCAAGCGGATGGGGCGGGGTTAACCTGTCAGGATTACTCTGAAAATAGCTTCAACTTCATCGATTTTGTAACGTAAACGTTCAACTCTATCGATTTCAAAAAATATTAAAGGGCAATTTGATCTGCAAACACTAGTACGTGTAAATGACAAAACTGAATTACAATTAAGTGCAGACTGGGCTGTTGTTCAGACTTAAATTAATTTTTTCCCGGACAATTTGTTTGTTAGTTTGTACGTCACATTGCTATTTAGGTCTTATGACACATTTCCAAGGAAGATCACAGCTGCCTGTCTGGATGTTACTTCTTGCCTGGATCGACACTTTGTCAGAAGTCAGCTGATTAGGGTTTTATCTTGAAAGAATCGTTTTTGATAAAGTATAATTGATCTTATTTGTAGTTTATCATCAAAGATAAAGTACTTGCAGTTGTGTCGCATTCTACCCATTTTTCACGGAATGACAACCATGGATCTGCATATTTGTTGACAATGTGTCTTTGTGTCCTCACGCGTACAGGACATATCTATTAACTATAACAATTAAATTTTATATACTTTAAGATGAATAAAATCTCCGAAAAGACTTTACATAGAATTAAGCGGACACTTAACGGTAATAATGATATGGGTATTAAATCTTTCTAACGTGTTCACTTTTATGGTCTTACCAACCTTTATACTGTACATTGTATTGTAATTGTTTTGAGGCACATCTAATGTTCAGAGTTATTCAATTTACAGGTTGAAGCTTCGCTGCTCTCTTTCATGGTGTCTGACGGAACAGGTGTATTAAAACCTGTAATAAGGTCCTTTGGAAGCATAGAATACAATCACGCGTACTCAGTGTGATTAAGTATGTTCATGAGGGGTTATGAAATATGCAACATCTCACACAACTTAAGTACCGGCATAAGCGGAATTCTGTTAAATGAATATATTGAATAGACATTATGATCCCAAACTACTAGAACATATATTAGCTTCGAGCAAAAGTAAAGGGGAGGTTTTTACGGCCGCCACAGTACACTTAAATACTGCTGCTATGACAGTTAATAGATATACGAGTATAAGAACATCCTTTGCACAAAGCAAAATAATAGCAAAATCGGATTGATTTAGTCGCTGGAATGTGTAATAACTCTCATGAAACCCAGCATATGGAATTCTATTGTTCAGATCCACTGAAAGGACGGAAATACCTGACAATATACTTGCACTGAACCTAAGTACCGGGCGCCACACGGCATTTAAGGGTATATCATCCTCTGGAAGCATATGAGGCGACCAATAGCGCTGGTTTGATTATTAGGAGAGGTAGTGAAATGTGCAACACCCCTTATCGGCTTAAGTGGAATGAATAGACTCTATAATCCTAAAAGACCAGAAAATATAACATCACTGCTGACACCATGGCAGTCAGTACACTGAGACTGAGCTACTTTGATGCCTTTTTGTCTGTGTTGTTGTGCACTTTATGATGTTTCACTTTATGCATTGTCTAATGTTAAGGTATCGAGTACGTGAGCATATGGTCCGTTAAGCTTGCTTTTACATTATTCGCACGAGTATATTTGTATCAATACACATGCACTGTGTGAGTTTGGCTTTGTTCGTGTGTTTATCCGCACATGCATTGCTATAAATGATTAGAACTTGGGTCTTCCTAAGGTTTCTCTACAAATAAAAAGATATGAGTAAAGGTATCCTTTTAATATTATTTTAATCAATTGTTTATATGCGTATAACTGAACCATTATACTTTCCGTAATAAGAAATAGTAAATCCCTTATCTGCTATTCAAAGCAATATACATGTGTTTCGCTCATAGTCCATCAAATGAGAGGTTGGTCTGAGGTACGTACATATTGTACAGGAAACACTGAAATGTCCGTTGACTTGTGTAATCTATAGGTTGCACTTATCACATCACTAAGTTAAAACACAGGCGCGCTCTCGCAAAATATTGTACGATGGTACTCTGGTTTTGACCATAGTAGACTCCCTGATGGGCAGTTCCGAACCACTTAAAATATTAAATGCATACGGTGGTATGTTTAGGACATGCAATTATTTTTTTAGGATTAAATTATTTTGAGCGATCAACATCTTATCTCGTGCGCACGACATCTTATCTTGAGCGATCAACATCTTATTTCGAGCGATTAACATATTATCTTGAGCGATCAATATCTTATCTTGAGCGATCAACATAATATCTTGAGCGATCAACATCTTATCTCGTGCGCACGACATCTTATCTTGAGCGATCAACATCTTATTTCGAGCGATCAACATATTATCTTGAGCGATTAACATCTTATCTTGAGCGATCAACATAATATCTTGAGCGATCAACATCTTATCTCGAGCGCACGACATCTTATCTTGAGCGATCAAAATCTTATCTCGTGCGACCGACATCTTATCTTGAGCGATCAACATATTATCTCGAGCAATCAACATATTATCTTGAGCGATCAACATCTTATCTCGAACGATCAACATATTATCTTGAGCGATCAACATATTATCTCGAGCGATCAACATTTTATCTCGTGCGCACAACATATTATCTTGAGCGATCAAAATCTTATCTCGTGCGCACGACATCTTTTCTTGAGAGATCAACATCTTATCTCGAGTGATCAACATATTATCTTGAGCGGTCAACATATTATTTTGAGCGATCAACATATTATCTCGAGCGATCAACATATTATCTTGAGCGATCAACATATTATCTTGAGCGATCAACATCTTATCTCGTGCGCACGACATCTTATCTTGAGCGATCAACATCTTATCTCGAGCGATCAACATATTATCTTGAGCGATCAACATATTATCTGGAGCGATCAAAATCTTATCTCGTGCGCACGACATCTTATCTTAAGAGATCAACATCTTATCTCGAGTGATCAACATATTATCTTGAGCGGTCAACATATTATTTTGAGCGATCAACATCTTATCTCGAGCGATCAACATATTATCTCGAGCGATCAACATATTATCTTGAGCGATCAACATCTTATCTCGTGCGCACGACATCTTATCTTGAGCGATCATCATCTTATCTCGAGCGATCAACATATTATCTCGAGCGATCAACATATTATCTTGAGCGATCAACATCTTATCTCGAGCGATCAACATCTTTTCTCGGTTTTTCTTCTTACTTCCATCTTCTAACTTTCGCACATTTGACTTCCGACTTCCAAAAAAGGAAAGTTGGCAGTCAGAAGTGCGGAAGTTGGAAGTCGGAAGTCAGGAAGTTAGAAGTCAGAAGTGTGGAAGTTAGAAGTCAGAAGTGCGATAGTTAGAAGGGGGAAGTAAGAAGTCAAGAAGTAGGAAGTAAGAAGTGTGGAAGTTGGAAATCAGAAGTCGAAAGGCAGGAAGTTAGAAGTCAGAAGTGCGGAAGTAAGAAGTCATAAGTGCGGAAGTTAGAAAAGGGAAGTAAGAAGTATGGAAGTTATAAATCAGAAGTCGAAAGTCTGGAAGTTAGAAGTGTGGAAGTTAGAAGTCAGAAGTGCAGGAGTTAGAAGAAGGAAGTAAGAAGTCAATAAGTCGGAAGTAAGAAGTTTGGAAGTTGGAAATCAGAAATCGAAAGTCAGGAAGTTGGAAGTCAGAAGTGTGGAAGTTAGAAGTCAGAAGTGCGGAAGTTAGAAGTAGGAAGTAGGATGTCAAGAAGTTGGAAGTGCAAAAGTTAGAAGTCAGAAGTGGAAAGTACGGAAATCAATTGTCCCTCAAGGGCTTCCATACTTCGCCCATATATTAAACGATTTTCCTTGTTTTCCCTTAATTCATACATGCAACTTTTCTGCGCGAATTTATCAGTCGAACTGAAATTTCTTGCTGTTCTAACATGCAGTATGCATCATTGGTTATGTTCATTTGATTTTGAAGATAGGATGACCAATTATATGCATTGCTCTCCCAATTGATGTGATAAACTTGTACATGTACTTGTGGGAAGTTTAAATAACAGCGGAATAGGCGGGACCCTAATTAACAACTTGTCCGTATGTTTTACTGATGACCTAAATGCACACACAAAGGGCTTTAATATTTATAAATAAGATGTCGTTCGCACGAGATAAGATGTTGATCGCTCAAGATAATATGTTGATCGCTCGAGATAAGATGTTGATGGCTCAAGATAATATGTTGATCGCTCGAGATAATATGTTGATCGCTCAATATAATATGTTGATCGCTTAAGATAATATGTTGATCGCTCAATATAAGATGTTGATCGCTCAAGATAATATGTTGATCGCTCAAGATAATATGTTGATCGCTCAAGATAAGATATTGATCCCTCGATATAAGATGTTGATCGCTCGAGATAATATGTTGATCGCTCAAGATAATATGTTGATCGCTGATCGCTCAAGATAAGATGTTGATCGCTCGAGATAATATGTTGATCGCTCAAGATAATATGTTGATCGCTCGAGATAAGATGTTGATCGCTCAAGATAAGATGTCGTGCGCACGAAATAAGATGTTGATCGCTCGAGATAAGATGTTGATCGCTCAAGATAATATGTTGATCGTTCGAGATAAGATGTTGATCGCTCAAGATAATATGTTGATCACTCAAGATAAGATGTTGATCGCTCGGGCTAAGATGTTGATCGCTCGAGATAAGATGTTGATCGCTCAAGATAATATGTTGATCGCTCAAGATAATATGCTGATCACTCAAGATAAGATATTGATCGCTCAAGATAAGATGTTGATCGCTCAAGATAATATGTTGATTACTCAAGATGATATGTTGATCGCTCGAGATAACATGTCGTGCGCACGAGATAAGATGTTGATCGCTCAAGATAATATGTTGATCGCTCTAGATAAGATGTTGATCGCTCGAGATAAGATATTGATCGCTCGAGATAATATGTTGATCGCTCGAGATAACATGTTGTACGCACGAGATAATATGTTGATCGCTCAAGATAAGATGACGTTCGCACGAGATAATTTAATCTTAAAAACAGAACAACATATGTCCTAAACATACCACCGTAGAATTCTTTCAAATATTGACTTTGATGCATGTCGTGGCCAGATTGCAGAATCCATCGAAACTTTTTGTGTTAAATGGTGCCGACGTGAAAATGCTGATCCCAATGCATTATCATTTTGGAAACGTAATATCTTGTCTTTTTTTAAAACAAATGAGCATCTACTCCCACCTAAACAAAGTTTACTTTAAGACATCTGAAAAGGAAATCCAAGAATTTCATTCTTAAGTTTTAATTATGTTTTAATTCGAGCAGACAAGGCGGCTAACAATATTATCATCATTTAGCGCCTACATTATTTTAATGTTTTACGAAACAAACTAAATAGTACTAAAGATTATGTAAAAAGTACTTCTGTTGAACAGCCCGTCCGCTTAGCTCAATAGGGAGAGCGCAGAACTACGTATCGAGGGGTCGCGAGTTTGAGCCCTGGGCGAGGTGCATGTTCTTCATAACGATTTCATAGAAGACATTGTGTGTCAAATCATTTGTCCTCCACCGCTGAATCATTCGGAGAAGTTGGCAGTTACTTGCGGAGAACAGGTTTGTACAAGTACAAAATCCAGGAACACTGGTTAGGTTACCAGCCCGCCGTCACAAAACTGAATAACTGTTGGAAAACGGCGTTAAAACCAAAACAAACAAAAAAAAAAAAAAAAAAAAAAAAAAAAAAAACAAAAACAAAAGAAACGAAACTTCTGTTGAACAACATTTGATCACTGACTTGAAAGTTCGTATAGATTAAACTTGTAATCAACCATGTACTGTATTCCAAAATTACATAAATAACCATATAAAGCTCGTTTTACCGCTAATTCAAGCTCTTGTACCACTACAAATATTTCCAATTCATCAACATCATGCCTTACTGCTGAAAAAAAAAAAAAACACGTGAAAAGATATGGTGACAAAGTATGGGTAAAACTAATTTTGGTCGGTAATCAATTCTGGCGAAATCCTTGATAAATTTACGGTTGATAATTACAAGGTGTCTTCAGTCAGTACACACGATTTTTATATCACTTTACCACATAACTTAATAAACGAAAAACGAACGCCCCAATTCAACAGACCTTTGCCTCGGAAAATGCTACTTTTCTCGCTTGCAATTTCGATAAGGCATTTTTACTAGTTGCATTGTAAAGAAAAAAATACTATGTGAACCTGTGACGACGTTTGTAAAGCCCTTTACCCTTTATTGAACAATATTTACGTCAGGTTTGGGAATGTAGTTTTCAGACAAGTATTTGGTATTCTCAGGGGAACAAATTGTGTACCCCTTGTCGCAAATTTGTTTTTATATGGTTATGAAATAGATTTATGTTTGGCCTATCGCCAGATACACAGGCAGACATTGTTACTGCATTTAATAATACATCACGCTGCCTAGATGATATTCTTAATAGGGACAATCCGTTTTTTTTGCTCATTTGGTGGATACTACTTCTCCCCGGGAGCTGCAGATAAATAAAACTCGGATACTACTGCTTCATTTCTAGATTTACATTTCTATATTTACGACAATTTTATACATACCAAAATTTATGACAAGAGGGATGATTTTCATTTTAGTATTGTAAATTTCCCCCATTTGGATGGGGACGTAATCAGGCAACATCTTATGGGATATATATTTCTCAGTTAATTCGGTTTGCTAGTGCGTGTACTCATGTTGAGAATTTCAATGATCGTAATCAATATATTACAAATAAGCTCCTTCAACAGGGCTACCGTTATTATAAATTGGGTAAATACTTTGCTAAATTTTACTATCGTAATTCAGATTTGGTTTTGATATACAATAGCAATTTAAAGATACTTCAGCGAGATGTATATCAAAACCCGTTTTTTATGGGGATGTGGCTTACAAACTTCGTAAGATTTTGTGTCATGGCAATTTTTCAATTGTATTTAGTAAAGTTATTAAATGTTTCATTAAAAAATGTTATGATCCAACTGTTTTGAGACACACCGCATGTTTGGTGTTCAGCCATTTTACAGTTGGACGCTACCCTTTCCTCTTTAACGGAACAAGTCGAGGACTCTATGATAGGTTGTTCTTAAATCCCACCGGGACTGAGCTATTTTGAATTCTGTCTTCTGGCCTGTTTTGTCGGGCCCATAGGTTTTTTTTTATTATTGTTCTGTCTCCTGCAAAGGCATTGAGTACACGCGTTTTAGGTTCTTAAGGATTGCATTTGTATAACTGTACAAGAGCATTTTTGTGTGCCTTATGTTGCCTTTGCGTATGTTAGGGTTTCACCTGGCGGGTATAACTGTTATTTCCACTATCCTGTGACTTTGGAACATGGTGGGAGTAAGAGTGAGGTTATGTGCACCATAAACCTGTTTAAGCTCCCCAGTGGTGGTTTTAACACCGAACGGTTCAAGCCGGTGCTCCTGTGTTTCTTTATTTGTTCTTTGTGTCCTTGTGTGTTTGCTTTGTGTGAATGTGTGTGTTGGTCGTATGCGAGTCCGCGTGCTTAGGCTGCGTTTTTATAACGTGACTTTCCCTGTTTGATATTCATCCTTGTTGTTTTGAAAGACTTGACAATACTACGGAAGTATCTAAAAACGCTCACATTCCTAGGTTGGCATCCTCGCGCTCAGGTGGTCATCCATATTATCGGTGTTATTAGGCGGCCGCCTTTTAACCGTTAGAAGAGGCCTTGGTCGTGTGGTCAGCCGTTCACCAGGTCCATTGACTGACTGTGTCTTATAAAAACAGGAAATTTTTAACTTATCGGCCATACGATTATTAGTGATCAGTCGAAAGTTGGATTTTATTATATCATCACCTCAGTGCAAAAAGTGGATAACTCCAATGACTTAAAGAAGGACTTATTCACTTTATTCGCTAAGGTGACGATATGTTCGTGTTGGTTCTAACAAACTGTTCGTATTTTCTATGGATCACTTTTCTACAAACCTCTAACACATAGATACGTTTAACAGACATAATAGCCCCTAACCCCTGATTAATCCAAGACTAGTGGTTAGCTCAGTCAATGGTTGCGTGGATGGTTTTTAAATCTGTTGAAACAGTTTCTGTTTTAACCGCTTCCCTAGCATCCGTGTCCGTGCTCTTGGTGCTGTAATGCATACACATGTACATGTATTATGCATAAATGATAAAAAATTCTTATACAAATCAACAAACACGCAGGGGGCTTTCATATTTTGCTTCGGACTTTGCTTTGTATTTTGTACTCTAACAGGAATTCGTACTAAATGCAATTTATTACGTATATACAATCCTATAGAAAGTACTCATCTCATTTCATAGGGATATCGGAGAGCACATTCGCCTCGTTTCCCATTATTGAGAATACCTAGAACCTATGTCTGCGCTTATATTATCATAGTGTTTCGACCTTCGCGCTGCTTTGTTGCTTCCATGTATTTTTGCTTGAGCAATGTTTTTCATATTTTCTCAATCTGTTTCTATATACCATGTTATGTATTTACAATATGCCATTGTTTCTTTTAAAGATTTATAATAAGTCACGACCTTATGCCAAATAATCTTGTTTGGGTATTTGTTATATTAGTTGGTATTAAGTTCGTCTTAAGAAGTGATGGAATCCCTTAAAGAACTTCCACTGCTAAAACATGGTTGAGATATCGATTATCGATGGAGCATATGTAGTTCCTTCTAGTGAACAAATACAGCCAAACACGTGCTGCAGACATATCTCTCTCTCTCTCTTTTAGCAGTCACCAATCAATGCCTTAGACATGTTACATTTATGGTGCAGTTTTGAATATATGATAAAGCATTTTCTAAAAGAATCAAAATTTTTCCTGACGAAACAGTTTTCACAGGGCAAATTACATTTTTGGCCATGAATGATTTTCTTTTGCAAAAACAAAAAGTAGTTATTCATTTAAAATAACATGTTATGGATGTTGTTGAATAAACAGTAAACAGTACATAGAAACAGTCAGAATCTTTATTAAGACATAAATATAAATTTCATCTTTTGTTTTACACAAAATTATTGCAACAGACAAATTCAATCGTGTCTACTCTATGCGTTGTTTCTAAGTTAATATGGAATTCAAAATAGCGAATTATCAAAAACCAGATATAATAGAACATGTTAGTACTAAAATGGTAAATCACAATTGACATCAATGTAAAACAAAAATTATACGTCCTTTTTCAATTAAATATATCATACACTGTTCTGTTTTCCAATTATTTATTATACAATTGTAAAACGTAAAGAATGTTACAATATTACTTTCAATTCTTTGTTTAGCTTGGATCCACTGTTATAGTTTTTGGCCCTTTGGAGTCATTTAGTCCATTCAATATTTATGTAATACAATTCCGCTTAAGCCAGTGTGTTAGGGGCGTGAGTGGTGTTGTAGTTTCCATTACTTTTCATGGACAGACTAAGTCAAACCGAAGCAGCTAACACTTAGCTTGGTTGCACTGCTTTCTATGCTTCACAAGAACCTTCTTACCAATTTGACCACTACACAATAATCAAATACTATCACAACAGCAATTTTTAGCAACAGCATGTAGCGACCGTATAATGTTAGACGTAAAAACTGATATACAAGCATGTCACATGTTTATATCTTGTCCACGTATTCGAAGTATTAACCTGAGAAGAATCTTTACAAATATTTTACAATTTCATAAGCGTAGGAGCAGGGAGGGCCGCCACCCCACTTTTGAGAGTAGGGGAGCATATGGTTTCCCTTCACAATTTTTGACGCCTAAAACTCATTTTTCTCAGAATAAACGGTCAGATAAAGGAAAACAGCATTATTTTAACTTCCTGGTGTACCAATGCAGATAAACCTATTTACAAGCGTTTAAGGCTTCAAAGAGTTATAGCTCATCCGCACATTCAACTAACATTCTGAAGTAGCAACCTACGTACACCAATGATACAATTCTTTATGTTTCTGACTTGCCGAGTAACACGATTAGGTACCAACTGGATCAGATTGAAAACAAGCATTCTTCGTTTAACATATAAGGCCAATTCGTTTTTCTCGACCATGGGCATGCCGGTCATGTGAGCGGCAAGAATAAATTCTCGCCGGTCTGTAAACAAACGAACGATTTGGCGTACGCCGGCCACGTAAGCTGCAAGTTAAAATAATAAATTTCAAATTTGTTATGAGTTTCTACTGTTGCCTGTTCCAAATAAGTAAGCAAAACATTTTGTATTAACCCCGAATTTTCAAATGTTTACCCGATTTTATAAGGTGAAAATATATGATTTGCAACTTTGCCTATCTCTCAAGACCGGCTCACATCGGCGTACGCCGGATAGAATCGGAAGTGACGGGAAGCCAAACGAACGCCTATCCGGTTGTCCGCGGCGAAACAGCGTATGCAGAAAAAGTGAAACGAATTGGTCCATAAAAAATTGTTCACACATTCGACTAACACATTGAGATACCAAACAGAGGAAAACCTATATATAAGCCTTGACATACACTTTCACATTCGTCTAAAAGAATTAGATCTATTATCTACCAACCACGCATATGACAAGCACTGTAATTCATTTAATATAAATATTAATTCAAAAGTATTTGGGACCCATGGTATAATGACGTCACCTGTTATCAACTGACACATGCGAACCCCATATATTAAGCCAAATAGTACTTTTACTATCGAATGTAGATTCACTTAAATGTTATATAGGACACCGTGGAGTATTATTATTATTATTATTATTATTATTATTATTATTATTATTATACCAGATTTATATAGCGCCCTTTTCACGATCAGCTTCACGTTCAAAGGCGCTTTACATAGCCCAAATGCAGCCACACAGGGTGCATAATTCATCCTCTACTAGTACAGACACAGAGCGATCTGACCAGAGGGACAGAGTGAGACAAAGCCCCCACAGAGAGATCAGAATAAGAGTAAATGAATGGAGAATTCGCATTTTTTTTTCTAGTTGAGAAAACAAATATATGACGCATTGGTTCGCTGGATACAGCGGACACAAACACTTATCCCATCCTAATTAGACAAAAGGTTCATCTAACAAAATGACTGTGGATTTAATATTATATTTACACACTTCTTTCATAAGTATTTTCCCAACTTCACAAAATTGATATCGGACAGATATATGTAAATGTTAAATTTTTCTAATCGCTCCATTTTACACCATCCCGTACGATCAAAATTAAATGAGCCGTGCCATGAGAAAACCAACATAGTGGCTTTGCGACCAGCATGGATCAAGACCAGCCTGCACATCCGTGCAGTCTGGTCAGGATACATGCTGTTCGCTTTCAAAGCCTATTGCAATTAGAGAAACTGTTAGCGAACAGCATGGATCCTGACCAGACTGCGCGGATGCGCAGGCTGGTCTGGATCCATGCTGGTTGCAAACCCATTATGTTGGTTTTCTCATGGCACGGCTCAAATACCACTAATTCAACTATTTGACAGAATAAGAACGAGGAAGAGAAGACGAAACCACCTTATTGCATGATTTGACGAACCACGCGAGTTTACTTTTGTGAAACCAGAATCTGCTAAACACACTCGAGCTAGAACTTTGCTTCCCACTGGCAATAAAGTAAACTCGGAATTGCCCAAATATTTGCCAGAAATTCGGTTAAACAGGACTAAATTACCCGCGATTATACTGAACTCTTCGACATCTAACTGAACCTGTTCACAAATGCTCAACTTAGTGATTGAAACTGGGTTTCTAGGTAGGAAATAGTTTTCATAAAGATATCCGTAATTTGCTTTGAAATTCGTCGAGTAATTTTTTAGTAATGTTGGCAACAAAGTGGGATTTATGTGCAAAAACTTCCAAAAATTTTGTCTCAGCTTAAATTTTGTGCCATTTAGATTTAATACCCATGTCTTCTTAAGCGTGCGTTTGATATTTTGAAGAAGTCGTTTAGCATCGATAACAGGTGACGTGTTAATGAGATAGACGATCAGTTCGTTAGTTTCTGAAGACTTAAGATCTTTATAATAGATAATATTAACTTTCCAAGGCTTAGACCAAGGTGATGTTAGCTTTGAAATTATGTTCAATTTGCGGTTTCCGTATTTGGCAGAAATGTACTCATTCAATAGCAATGGTTGGTCAGATACCAGCTGCATATGCATAATAATATTCATGTTAATCCATGAATTTATTGGAAAAACGCAATCATCTTCAGTGTTACGCAGTTGTCCAGAAGAACAAAGTAGACGTCTGCATCTGTCCGTCACCTGAAATAACAAGTTTTATATATACTGGACAGTTAAGCAAGTATGGATAATGTTAAGTATCTTATTAATAATCAATTTTCAATTTCATCAAATTGTTGAAATACTGTTTACAGACATTACTCATGTTCGATATTAATCAAATTAATGGAAAAGATAATAGGTAATGGTAGATTTCTCGGAAGCACAGATCACCACAAACACAGCCACAGAGCCACGCATTTGCAAAGCAGGTCCACAACAGGAAGAAGCTGTAACGAAAACATATTATAGACG
This sequence comes from Mercenaria mercenaria, assembly GCF_021730395.1. NCBI lineage: Eukaryota > Metazoa > Mollusca > Bivalvia > Venerida > Veneridae > Mercenaria > Mercenaria mercenaria. Next base: position 32,938,704 of record NC_069361.1, on the reverse strand, counting down.
GGTTGCTTCAAAACCCTAACAAGTACATTTTAATTTAATGCAAAATATAGAAAAAGGTGAGGAATGGGTAGGGGGTAGAAAGGGGGTGGTTGAAGGGGGTGGGGGGAGGGGGGGCGGGGGGGGGGGGTGGAAGTGGAACAAGAATGAATATTCAAAAGGGAATACTCATTACATTGACAGCTTTGGTAGTAAATAACCAACAACAGAATTAGATCTGCCTTTTCATTTTGAATTACCTAATGTTTATCTGAAGTCTATTTAAGTGGCGGCAATATAAGTTTTAAAACCATTTATTGCAAGTTATTTCATTTCAAGTCGTTATTAGTTACTATAATAAAAAGATCAAAATTTAAAATAATATGACATCCTTCCGGAATATAATGTACATATTTTGATTTTAATACTTGAATACAATAAACGTATATCTTTATATTACACATATTATTATCAAGTTATGTAGCGATTTCATATTGGCCTTGTTATTTGTCCAAGGGCTGTCGTACTGTCCCAATGCCCGATGGCCAATACGATTGACCGCGGACAAATAACTAGGTCAATATGAAATCGCTTGACTAATTTTATTATTCAACTTTTGAACATTGGCGGTAACACCATAAGAATTTTTGACGTACCTTACGGCAGTTATACATGTTCAAGATAAAAAAAATTGTGTTTTAAGCATTATTATTTTAGCAAGTAAAACAGAATGGATTGTAAGTAATTATGTGTGAATAATTTTGAGAGATACAGGCTATGCCTTAACATAATCAGTATTAACTGAAACTTACCGTATTTACTTTCTCTAGTGAATATCTTATGCAAATAATCAGTTAGGTTAGACAGTACACCAGCTACACACCTGTCAAATTGATATATGGTGCATGTTAGTAATTGTTTATCATATTCAAACCCTCACGTTTTATACGTCAAATTGTCAGATAGTACATATATATGATGTTAGAGAATGCTATATATTTGGCTGTTTTAGAAGGGTCTTGGAGAGAAGGGTCTAGAGAGACCAGGTGCATGAGACCTAGGAATGGGTCTCGCGGATATTAAGTTAGGCTTTAGATATGACATTTGTTAAGGCTTAAGAAGTTACGAAACGAGTCTGAACGTTTTTGACTACAAAGGCCGATATAAAATATAAAAAAAGAGTAAAATATAGTTAGAAAAAAAAACGTAAAAAGTAAGAAACAATGCATTGAGGAAAATACTCAAAAGACTGAATTATGAAATGAAAATGTTAAATATTTATTTTTCGAAAATGTTACTTGTCATGTTATGTTTATTTTACTTGTTCCATATGATATTTGTTTCCCTTATGGCCACATTTAAACAGTTTTGAGCATTCCCGCATTGACAAATTGTTTAAATGAAGGAAGATGGATTGTCCTATGAAACTTGTGTTATAGCCATAGATATGCGCAAAAATGAGTTGTAAATAGTTTCTGTTGAGGTTATGGGTAATATTTCATCACGAATATATGTGAAAATACAAGGAACGGCTGAAAACTAGTTAGATATGCGAAATTCGTGTTTAAGATGTTTTATGCATGAAAATGCGTTGTTAGGTTAAAGTGTCATTGCTAAATAAATGTGTACATGGTTATCGTACTAAAATATGGTTACTTCGGGTCTCAGTAAATTAAAAGGTTGGTTTGGTCTGTTGTGCTGGAAATATTTTGAAGCCTGTTTTGTCGCTGGAACATGTGGATTCCAGTAAGGTTGAATTTATATATATTGTGAGATACTTAGAGTTACTTAATATTGTGTTTGTGAGACTGGAAGTTGTGATCCCAGTTGTTTTGTAAGATGTATACTATTATACAGACACAGATACTGTCTTCCGAAATATTTAATCGGAGTCTTACTATCATAGCGTGAAATCGATGCATATATTGCATTATGAGGTACATGTGTGTACCGGATATTTTAAGCGCAATAGCTTTTTGTTTTATGAGGCCTGATGTAGTATTTTTGTCAAAGAGTTGCAAAAACAGTCGAACGTGCTGTTACTTTTAGGTTACCTTTCATGGGTTTTAAGCAGGGTATTCTGTCGGAAAATTTATATTTTCTCGCGGACGACATAATATATCTGTCGAATCATCAAGAAAGGTTACATTGTGTAAAAGATCATGGAAGAAATCATTATCAGTTATTCTGTTATATATTGGTGTTGGTTTTATATGTATTTCTGTTTGTTTTTAGGTGTTACTAAATGCTTTACTTTGTAGAATTTTTATAGCTTTCTTATACATTTTTAAAAAAAACGTATATTTTATGTTGCGAACATGTTTTGCTTTTGTTAGGAACATATTTTGGCTGATATCTTTATTTTTCGAATAATGTAAAACGTAGGACATAGCTTGCTAAAAAGTACAAAGAAGTAAGGTTTTCGGTAACAACGGTTTATGTGAAGTACAGATCACTTAACAAAGGAGTCTACGAACTGACTGGGAAAATACCATTAAACTGTCAAATCAAACCGAAGAAAAAGTGTATTCCAAGTGAACATTATAAGTCTTGTCATATTGTGGACTGTCATTATATAATAGCCAAAGGGAGACTAATTACGTGTAACGGTTACATATTGGGAAGTACCTGTCAAAGCAAAATGATGACATTTGCATTGTGTATTATGGCAATTTGTAAACATGCAGTTTTGATTTTATCTGTCATTTATGACAAATGGGAAACAACATATTTATCTGCTTTACGACATTATTACATGAAGTGTATTTTTGGTGGTCATCTGAAATATTGGACATTGCGTTAATGAAACAATAATATTATAACTTGGAGAACTCTAGAACATTTCAGAAGTTAACAAATGAAGTTAGATTGATGAACATCATAAACTTGGAGAGTGCGGTACAACGTTACGGCCTATGACGGGTGATTTTTAGCTACTGAGACTGATGGTGATGCGTTACGCTGTAAAAGAATGTCGGAACCAAAGGACAAATGTGTAGAAAGATGGCGAAACCAAGCAACAATGGCGAAAGTGGACTGCAAGCTGTGAGCCTGTGAAGTTTGGCGAAGAAAATGGTCCAGTTGGGAAATTACAGAACACTAAAATAACTAATTATCTTCTCTCTCTTTCTACTTATCAATACATAATTCATACACTTTGGTCATTACATATCGATTTTACTATTTATTTAAGATCTGTAGTCAAATATCAAAATATTTCGAAAGTAAGATTAATATGCTGAATAAAATCTTTGTATAAATAAGTGAAATTTAAATATCATGATAAATATTTTTACACGCGACAATAATTACAGGCAACTTAGCAATGTTATTAAACGAAATTGTTATCTTTTTCCTAACTCTTATATAGCATATATTCTAAATGATGCTCACATGTGTTTTGCTTTATTTTACAGATATTGGTTTTGTGAAATATGAATGTAACACGGGTTAAAGAAAAAGTCTTGGAGGAAGAAAGGAGAAGTGCCACTACAAAGGCCGATATAAAATATAAAAAAAAAAGACTTTCTATGAATTGTGAAAATTGTTTAGTTTAAAATTCTATTCTCCTTTGTTCTTGTTTACATTAATTGTATAAATGACTTAAGATTTTTTCTTTAACACTGTTTTTTAATATCATTCCTTCAGATAGTATTCTAATGTTCTTGATCATATTAAATATCATTCTACATGTCATATTGTAAGGCGAGAGATAGTAGTTCAAGTCTAAAAAAATTTAAATTTGTAATTCAAATTTTTTTCTTTCGGTGGGTAACGAGTGTAAAATAATCAGTTAGGTTAGACAGTACACCAGCTACACACCTGTCAAATTGATATATGGTGCATGTTAGTAATTGTTTATTATATTCAAACCCTCACGTTTTATACGTCAAATTGTCAGATAGTACATATATATGATGTTAGAGAATGCAATATATTTGGCTGTTTTAGAAGGGTCTTGGAGAGAAGGGTCTAGAGAGACCAGGTGCATGAGACCTAGGAATGGGTCTCGCGGATATTAAGTTAGGCTTTAGATATGACATTTGTTAAGGCTTAAGAAGTTACGAAATGAATTATGAAAGTTATGTACGAAATATTCCATTGTGCAAATAAACATCAAAAACGTTCAGACTCGTTTCGTGTTGTGCTATGTGACACTTATTCTTAAAATTTGAGCTGTGATAGAAACTGCTTTAAATGAAATTTCTTTGTAGGCTGAAGGCAACGAGACACAAAATTGTACATATATGTGTTGATCAAGATAATACAACCAACAGTATATATAGTTATTACATGAACATGTTAGATAATATTTTTGTCAAGAAATGTGACAACTATTGTAATGTATAATTTTTATGTAAAACAAAACGGCGTCATTCAAAAATCTAACGAAAGTGACTTTTCCGTATTGGCTTCCGTATTTGAACCAATCTGAATGCTTGAATTCCGTATTGGCCCTGTTTTCTCGTATTGACCCTGCTTTTCCCATATTGGCTCAGTTACGCTCTGTATTAGCTATCCTTGTTTCATACGATATGCTACAGCGTGTAATATTGTAAAGTTGAACAATAATATAATAGGGTTATTATAACAGTAGCTCGATCTGGGATGCGGTATACGGCTCTAGTGGATTTTTGGCAGATCGGATCTCACGAGGCGCGCAAGCGCCGAGTGTGATACGACCTTGCAAAATCCACAAGAGCCAAATACAAAATCCCAGATATAGATACTGTTATAATAACCCTTTTATTATATACCTCTACCTTTTTCTTTGATGTTTTGTTATTGAACGAAATCTTATAATGAGTATCGATATCAAAATGAAACTAAAGTGAAGCTTTTCTGTGCGCTATTTATAGAAGTGTGTCAGGTCATGCATATTAATGAAAGTAGTCCGGCAGCATACAATACTGAAGGTACAATACGGAATTTAAAAGGTACAATACGGATTTTTTCTGCCTGCTCATATTTAATTGTGAAATACAAGTCGATTTTTTACAGAATTTATATCTATATATAGGTATGTAATAAAATTCATTACGTTTACGTTTATTATTGTTTAGCATATTAGCAGCTGCGTTAATGTATCAATATACCAGTATAATATCTCGAAATCAATTTCACATCACAGGCGTTTTCTAGGGACGATAAATAGACAAAGAAAAATAGTAAAAATTTAAAATGAATTATTTCTACAAATCTAAAAAGATACAGGATAAAATAGGGTTATTATAACAGTAGCTTGATCTGGGATGCAGTATTCGGCTCGAGTGGATTTTTTTTGTTGCCAGATCGGATCTCACGAGGCGTGCAAAATCCACGACAGCCGAATAAAAAGTCCCAGATCTGGCTACTGCTATAATGACCCTTTTATTATATACCTTTACCATTTTGATTCTTGTATTGTTCTTGAACGAAATCTTCAATGTTTATCGATATTAAATGGAACTTAGTGAAGTTTTTATGTGCGCTTTTTATAGTAATGTGTCGAATCATGCATATTAATGAAAATAGTCCGGCAGCATGCAATACGGAAGGTACAATACGGAATTTAAAAGGTACAATACGGAATTTTTGTCTCTCTCTTCATATTTAATTGTGAAATACAAGCCGAATTTTTACAGAATTTATATAGGTATATAATAAAAGTATTTATTTCATGCTAACTGGTGAAAAACTGTAAAATATCAGTGAGATATTTCTCTGTACCATTCACAGTGCCGAACTTCTTTTTTTTCAGATAAAATCATCTCCCCCCACCCCCCGGTTGCTTTTAGAATGATTATCCTAATACTCAAGCCATACATGAGTCATATACAGCTAGACAATCCTATACAGAACAAGCTAGCTATAATAAAGTTTTCAAAATAAATGAAAGTAATAATGCTCAGAAATGTTACCTTGGGCTTGGTTTATTGGCTTGCCATTCAGGTGGCTATAGATATGTGTGTGCTTCATCCACTGGTTCACTATAGTATGGTAGATTTTACTGGCGACAGCACATTTAGTTGGTTGTTGTCTTAGTTAATTTTCACAAGACATCAACTCAACCTTACGTAATATGCCAGCATTTATCTCGAAGTACTTTCCAACTAATCCCAGCCACTTGTGTTCCAACTTCATAAGTTCATTGAATTTTAATCCCTATTTATTTTATGCAGCTCCTAGATCAATATTTCCTAGCTATTCATACTGACTCCATGATAATATTTAATTCTACAGCTTGATTTACCAAGGACTTTTGGATATTCCTCTGTTCTTTACGTTTTTCGTGTTTTTTTTAATGTGACCTTCAGCATGGTTTTGTGTTAAACAAAGCAAGCTTCCGGTTATTCAACGAACTGACGGCATTGACCCGAAAAGTTCTAAATATTGACATTTGTCTGTTAGCCGCAGATTGCGTATTTTTTAAACAAAATATTTAAATGCAGTTTTTGTTTTTAAAACAAAATGGCGTCGTGTTGATTTCATGGACCTTATTACCAATATTCGATATTAATGTGCCTAAATGTTCATGGTAATTGAGCGGATGCATCATATGTAACATGGTAGCCGAAATAAATCCGAATTTTGTCATGAAATATTGGACTTATTTGAACATTTAAGCACATAATAAGCAGCAAATTCGTTGATCTTCACAAATTAGCATAAAATAAAAAGAAAATTTGTTTGTGTGCAGTGAGATATCGAAATATATCATCACCGATTAGGGAGACAATTCTAATATTTTCACTCAGGCTCCGCCTTCGTGAAAATATTCAATTGTCTCCCTTATCGGTGATGATATATTTCGATATATCTCACTGCAAACAAACAAATATCCTCTATTTATCATACTATAAAAATGATATATCGAATTTGTTTAAAACAGCCAAAAAGTCTGGTTTTTGATTACCTAAAGTCAATAAAATCTTACGCCCTTGGTTGAATGAGAAAAGTTGTAAATGTACGGCAGAAAATGTATGTCTATATTCTATTCTGCCTCAACTTTTGACACACCAAGAACGTATTATTCTATAGGTAATTATCGAATACGAATTAAAGATGTAAAAATATGTATTCCTTTATATTCATTTCAATTTTTAGTGTTTCAAACATTTCGGCATGATCTATAGAGGATATTTGTTTGTTTTATAGTAAGATCAGCCACTCGTGAAAATATAAATTATGGTGTTCACGAGTGAAATATATTTCGATCTTACACTGAAAAAAAAAACAAATTTTCTATTCATTTTATGTATTTTTAATGGTTTTAACCAAATTATATCCAGTTTGTCCGCGTAACGTCACGTGCATCGCATCGTGACGTCGGAATATCTTTTTAGGAAAATTGTAAATAGTTTTATTACATTTCCTGATTTCTTTTACATTTTATTATGATAGAATGCATACATTTATGATCCTGTTAGTATGTTTATACATCTAAATCTTTACTGAAGTACATTTTGTAAGGAATTTTCTGTTATTTATAATTCATATTCTTTCCCATTTAAGTGTAGTTCCGTACCAGTGAAAAACAAAAATGATAATTTCACTGCTTAAAACAGTGAACATACCAGTTTTATTTCACTGATAAATATCAGTATTTCACTGAAGAGCATTAAATAAAAATTGATCTCGTTTGTTAAGTATTAATCCTCGGCAAATGCCACATATTGGGACATGCTAAATATTTTAAAGATATGAGCTGTCTCCATGAAACTCAAGCCTCTGAGATGATTCACATCAGTTATGTTTTAATCATTTTTGTAGGCATAGTATATTTCGAAACATTACTGCAATATGTTATAAAGTCAAAGCAGCCGTGGAGAAATTCATCTGAATGAGCTATGAAATCTCCTTAGAGTTTATCTTTTTTAACGTGTCAACCTATCAAAATTAGTTAGTCGTTCTTATAAATTTCAAAGCATTCTTATTCCCCACCGATACTACTATTAATAGTCAGTGAAGTAATTTATCTGTTGGATTTTCAACCATATTTTGTCATCTTTTTACAAAAAAAACCCAGAAAAATCTGACATGTCCATCTGCGAAGGATAGATGAGTTTAATGTACATGTATATAGTACCATTTGTCATCAATATTTAATGTTCATATTAGTATTGTGCTAACCATCGGGATTTCAGGATTCTAAGAACACCAATTTGGCCATTATAGCAAAAACGAATCATGACTCATGTCAAAGAAATCAGAAAACTGTAAATTCACATTAATTTTGTCTTCTCTTAGATATAGTGTTTTTGAAATAATATTAATAATAAAAGCATAGTTTTAACAGAAAAAAAGTTTGGTTTAAGGTAGTTCTGCACGTTTGATAAACCGGAAGTGCTGGCGTAACTTCATTTATCCGGAAAACGTAGAATAAAGCCTGGATTCGGCGAACGGAAATAAAAATCATTTTATGAATCAATGGCAATATGTGAGTAAATTTATTACAATGACACTGTAACTATCTTTCTAAAGTTAAGATATGATATTAAAAAAGAATCTGACACGATAAATTATTCAAAATAATGTCTTTAAATTAGCGTGAAATGTGCGGTTCGCCTTAATCGTTGCAAAATATCTAAAAATAAACAGATGGACCTATATATTTCACCACATTATAGGCAATATGTTTATTTACAGTTGTGAGAATCTACATTGTAGAACACTTTCTATTCGCGAAAATGTTATGAAAGTTATGATTTTCCCTTAGATTCCCATTATGAAAAAATACACGAGATTCAAATTTTTCAAATTAGTCCAGCAAAAATCGAGCACAAGACCCTATCTTTTTTATTTGCTGAATTTTCTAAGTATATAATAAAAGCATAGTTTTACAGAAAAAAAGTTGGTTTAAGTAGTTCTGCACGTTTGAAAACGAAGTGCTGGCGTACTTCATTATCCGAAAACGTAGATAAAGCCTGGATTCGGCGAACGGAAATAAAAATCATTTATATGAATCAATGGCAATATGTGAGTAAATTTATTACATATGTAACTGTAACTATTCTTTCTTAAGTTAAGATATGATTTAAAAAGAATCTGACACGAATAATTATTCAAATAATGTCTTTAATTAGCGTGAAATTGCGTTCTCGACTTAATCGTTGAAATATCTAAAAGATAAACATTGGACCTATATATTTCACCACATTATTAGGCAATAATTTTATTTACAGTTGTGAGAGTCTATCATTGTAGAACCTTTTCTATTCGCGAAAATGTTATGAAAGTATGATTTTCCCTTAGATTCCCATTATGAAAAAATACACGAGATTCAAATTTTTCAAATTAGTCCAGCAAAAATCGAGCACAAGACCCTATCTTTTTCTAAGTATATTCTGAAGTTTTGAAAAATCAGAGTTTATTCAAATTCTACATTTTAGAAAAAATTCGATCCGAACGTGCAGAACCATCTTAAATGAAATAAAAATGGTATCTGTTTTATCATTCATAAATATTTGTTTACAATACTAACGATGAATACTATGCAAAGATGTTAGTTTCGTTACATATTTTTTGTTTAAACTTAATTTTTCTTCTTTTTAAAGATAGGACCGGTTTATCAAAAAGAAACTAGAATGTAAATGTGCAATTTTCATATGGTGTGTTAATTTCTTTTTGTTAATCTTATTTAGGCTTTACCTTCGTAGTGTTCTTTAACTTACGTTATGTTTCCCATTTTCTTTACACGCCATATTCTTGTTAAGATTATTTTCCTCCTTCAGCTTCTTTCCAAATGTCAAATCTTTTACAAAATCGTCTTCAAGGAGTGCAGTTAGCGCTAGTTTGTCAGTTCCAAGCAAATGGTTTCCTTCAGATTTACATTTCATGTCAGCGACATACTTGTTTCCATTGCAAATATGGCAAAACACATTTGCATACATATTAACACTTCGGAACGGAGATAAGAGTCCGCTTGTACAAGCATCAACAATAGCATCCTGGGGCAGCATTAGTCCTGCTGGAATCTTAAAATCGTCGTTTATGCATGTGTCTATCAAATCTTTAAAACAAAAATCTTGTCTTTGAACTGGCATATCTTGCGGAGGAAAAAATTCAGCATGGCAAAACTCGGGAATATGTTCAATTTCAAGACCTTGGACGAACGCTGTGGTGTCTATTACAACATTGGTTTTCTCATCATAATGTTTGCAAAATTGAACGACCTTCCACAAAACACCAGTTGTTACATTATTTTCTTCAGCACAAACGGGGTTCTTGTAGATCCTACCTGTTCTCTTTGATGTGATAGGCAGCATATTTCCCCAAGGAGCAACTCTTACTTTTCCACAAGTTTTTGCTTCTGATGAATCCGGATACAGCTTGACTGAAGAAATCATCAAGAAGGACTGCAATCGAATGTTGTCTTTAACACTGCTAGGTTGTTCAGATGATGGATACATGCATTCAACCTGTGGCCTTGTTCCATTTATCCAAAGTCTTTCATCATGTTTACCAAGCTGTTTGTTTCTTTCGTTCTCCCTCATAGACGTTTGTTCGGACTGTACATTATTCCTGAATGTGACATCGTTTGTCCTGTTAGAGTAATCATCTGGAAAGCAGCAATTCCCATTGTCCTTACAGCTTGATTCACATGAGCAATCTGAAACGAATCAAGAACGTTATGCATGCCTGTAGTAAATTTGTTTTCAATAAAATAGAACAAAATAGGAACACAACAAATATGTAAAGGGCTGCAGGTTTGGTTTGCCTGAGCTTGTTCACGGAAGGAAGTCAATATGCATTCAACAGTCCATGCCCTCTATCTCAGTTGAGCAGAATACAACATTTGCACATGATACAAGTACCAAACCATTGCTAAGAGATATACACAGAAGCTTTCAACGTCATCAATGGCATTCAATATCATCATACAAAATTAATTTCAAGTGAAAAGAAACATGTTATTAGTCTTTTTTAAACGTGCTGTTAAATTCATTATGTAAATGTTTTAGTGAATTACGCAATAAGATAACAGATGAATTTTCCATCATAAATTGGTTACTATTAATTGATACTAATGTTATGAGACATATTATTAACCCTTACCCTGCTAAATTTCTACTAATGAACTTGTCCATCTTTGAATTTAATTTGGACTGTACCGTTAACTGTTAAAAGGGGTGCTTACCAAAAAGATACTGACTGAATAGCGAACAGTGCAGATCTTGATCAGACTGCACGGATGTGCAGGCTGATCATGATCAACACTGGTCGCAACGCCGACAAGTATCTGTAGAAACGCAGATATGCCAACGTGTAGCAAGAAAAAGTGCTTCATAACCTGTTCCCTATGATATTTGCATCGCTGAACATGTTCATTGCATGTTAAAGTTTATTTTAATTAAAAACAACAACCAAATAAACCGTAGCCAACGAACAACTTTGGAGTTTAAACTAATTTATGACATGTATGACATCGTTGGATGGAAATAAAGCCATAACATAATTTTAAAAATTCACATAATTAATAGAACTTCCCCATGATATTTTGCTACATTAGTTGTCCTGTTATGGGGTATCTGACCAATCTGTGAAACTATTAAAATCTTACCTATCAAACAGAAAGCAACAAATTAAAATAGGTCAGATAGTTAGTACTTGGGCAGATTTACAAAAGGGAGTTCCTCAAGGTTCTATTTTAGGGCCCCTTTTGTTTAATGTATTCATAAACGACATTTTCTATTTTATTCAGAAAGGAACTTTATACAACTGTGCAGACGATAACACTCTGTCTTTCCACTCCCCTAAGTTTGACGAACTAGTAAAAGTTTTACAAGACGAAAGCAAAATTCTTATTGAATTGTTTCATTTTAACTGTATGCAGGCCAACCCTGATAAGTTTCAGGCCATAGCTGTCGGCAAGAAAACTACCAGCAAATCCCCAGTCTTTAATTTAGGTAACACTCACATTTCTTGTGATGAAGTTGTCAAGTTTTTTGGGGTGGACATTGACTGCAAGCTGAAATTTGATACTCATATTAGCAATATTTGTAAAAAGGCTGCTCAACAGGTAAATGTGCTAAAAAGAATTGGTTGTAACCTAAACAAATTAAATAGACTTACTATATTAGTAGTAAAGTAATTGTTTGTGCGAAAACAGTATAACCCCACTTGACCTATGACCCTTGGTCAGGACTGGTCAATGCCGGACAATTTAAAATCCACAGGTTTTAAACCCAGTAAAAACCTCTGATTTAACTAAAGATGATTTAAAATGAAGAAAACATCTGTCTTTATTTAAAAATAGTTTCCACTTACAAACTTTAAACACTACACCGAGAGACAAAATGTAGAATAAGTTTGGCCTAATATAACATACAGGAAGTAAAATATAATGTGGTTGAATTTAGACCACATTTATTTTCTGTTTAAATCACTCTTTTACTTCCTTGTTTTGTAATCCTTCTACATAGATAAAACAACTGTTAAAGACATTAGAAATGACACAAAATGTACACAATACCAATAAATACATTAATAATTATCCATGAAACAAGAAAATTTCAAACTAAAAATAACACAGACTGGGAAAACCAAATGCTAAATATAACAAATATAACAAGGTCAGGTTATTTACAAATCTATCCCCCTTTAATAATTGAAATTAAAAAAAACAAGTAATATCTCCCTTTGATAACTGAAATTCATACAAATTATTTTAATTAATATTGGAAGAATAAAATTACCTTAGGGGTTGTTATTATTTAAAAACAAAAAGTAATTGAATAAATTATAACACATGAAAAATAAAATTATGATAATTTCAAAACAATAACATTATTATAATAAAGAATATACACTAAATAAAACCGGTTTCAACTTTTATATCATTGAGTCGAGTTGTGTTACGCTTAGTTCCGGAAGTTGATCTGACGTTTCCTTGTCCGTTTAAAGGTAGCTTGCAGTATGGTTTAAGTACTGAGTCGCCTTGTCTGTTAACGGTTACAGCCTGCTATTATGACATTGACTGGTTGTGCACATAAAGAATTCTTCCGTCAATGTTGTAATAGCACTGAATTGCCTTACTTCGTTCTTGTCTCTAGTTTCGAAGGTTTCGGGAGGCAACGAACAATGGGGTTGAAGGTGATTCTGGCTGCAAAACCGGGCAGGTTTGATGATTTAGGAAAAACCAGCTGTATGGTGAGCCTACAGATGAGGTCTCTTAGAAAAGACTAATGGTTCACCCCGGCGTCGGGTGTGCACGTAATAAATTCTACCTGGCGTCGGGGTTAAAATAAATGTACGCAACACGGCTTTTGCACTTTTTTAACAACTATTAAACAAGTATTACAAGATTTAAGTACAAACAACTGAAATCACTCAACCGTTTGAGTATGCCATAGGTATATGCATGATTGAATATCATAATACTTTTATGTTATGAAAATCACTCAACCATTTGAGTATGTCATAGGCATATGCATGATTGAACATACGCTTTTGAGAGTAGTATGGAATATTCCCATTATATTAATTATTCCAGTTAAATAAAAACACAGTAATTAATAAAAACTAAAGATTAACTCAAAAGTTTGTTTCCATCATAAAATGCATATTCATCCGATATGTAGAATCTGATGTAACTATCCGTTAAAAGCGTAAAATTTATTTCTGTAGATGATGAACTGTCATAAGGATGAATGTCAAACATTGTCCCTTGTTTTAGATAAATTTTAATTTTTTTCTTATACATAGATATTGTTTTGTCCGATCCAATGTCAAAGTCCTCGGCTACTATATTTGTATTATTGGTAAATATACTAAGAAATGAATCAAAACCAGCATTCCACCACCTAAATATAAAATGCGATATTGGGCTTTTCCTCAGTTCATCTTTAAATCCGGCCCCCGATAATAAATGTAATGTTATTTCAAAAAAGGGTGCTAGACTATTGTTTTAAAAGACTAGATTATTCAATGTCTTGGAGAAAATATATTCATACTCTTTACCTTTTAAAAATGTTGAAATATAAAACTGACAAGTTATCGTAGCTCTAGGCAGGTTAAGACATAACACCAGGAAAACTACATCTTAATTTAGTAATCAACAGTCTGGCCGGTGCATATAAAAGATCTATGTACTAGACATTCAAGGAGGCGAGGCAAGGCGGCAGAGCCACCAACCGTGGTTCTGCCAACGTAAGTCAAAAATACTATTATGCCTCGTTAGGTTACCTTCCAAATATGTAGATTTCATGAAAGACAACTCAAACATAATTAGTTCTTAACATTTTTCAGTAGCTAAATATTATTTGAAAGATGGACACTGAGACAATAAAACTACTTGTATTAAAAGACTTTCTTTAACTACCTGAAATTAAATTAACATCAGAAATGAACTATTGTGTCTTCAATCTTATATATGTGTGTGAAAGTTCTACCACAGGTTTTATAAGTCTGGTAGCACTAGTGCCATGTGGCTTTTAGAGGCCATTACGCTACAAGATGGTTTTTGGTATCCGATGACCAGGATGTTCTCTGCGAGATTGTTGCGGCCACGTATTACACGAAGTACTCTGCCACTATACATCACGCCGAACTGAGAAGACGACACGAGCCACTAGATCTTCAAAAACGCAAGTAGAAATGTCTATTTTTCCTTTTAAAAGTTTTGGGCTTATTTTGGGAGAAAAAATAGTTGAATTCAATCTAGCACGAAATGCAATTTAAATTAAAACTGTTACTGAAAAGTTTGCCTTAATAAAATAATGTATCAAATCAGAGTTATGTATAAAAATATTTACAAATCTTGTAGGGTAGGCGAAAATTAAGTAAAGCAAAATAAAGCAAAACACTGAAATATATAGAATTTGAAAACTCTGTAAATTAGCTAAATCGGGCAGACGAAAGCTGTCAATATATCATGGTTATAAAACAATTGATATATTACTTCATAAATATATCGCCATAGGGTTTTCGGTTGTTTGATTTTTGACAAACCTAATATATGATTTTTTCTAATGGTATGCATTAACAAGCGGTGCCTATCAAGAAAGATATAAGATATACAGTAGAGTAAACTAAACTGTTTACAAATTAAGTAGAAAAATACAGAAAAAAAGAGAATAAAATGAAATTACAAATGTAAAGTACATGAAAAAAATTTTGCTGCTGGCAGTTTATCTGTTTGAGAATTTTTATTAAAATTACAAATTGCACTAGGTTGTGGTAAAATTAAAAGCAAGTTCAGTTGTCAAAGTAACGTGTGAGTAATGACATTTATGGTATAAAAATCTAGATCACACCTGTCAAATATTAGTTAACATGTAGGTAACTGGTCAAATTTGCTTCTGGCAGTTCGCATGTCTAACTATATTTAACATACCTGTATTCAATTTGAAATTCATAATTAGACTATACTTGTTTTAAAAGTATTTTTGGCATCATATTTTTTGGAGCATTATTTAGATAAAATGTTTGTATGGGGTTTACTGTTTCAAAAGAATGAAGGTTCGGATATTGTGATTATAGTAAATGTAACGTGGCAGAAACTAAGACCACGGCTGACACAGGAAAAGTGTTTGATGATGACCTGTGAGCAGTGACTCACAAAAAACACTAGATTAGTGTTATTTTAGGTATAAAGGCCTTGCTAACAGAAGCATGGGAAACCTATAGAATATACCTACGGAATAGTAGATAAGTATGTCTACGTAAAGAATATATATTTTTTATGAGCAGTAAACAATATACATGCATTTTGTCAACGTTTTGTTTTGAATTAATATGTTGATATATTTATCAAGTTGAGTCAATTGATAAGTTTTCATGTTAACCGAGCTTGTTGCACGTGACGAGTAGTGTGGAACATTATTAAAACTTAATAGATATGTAGAGAATATATCTTTGATGTGCATAAGTTATACATATGAAAAGTTAAAAATTATTTGTAAGAAAACGATAAGACCAAAATTTGCTTAAATGATACAGTTCATCAAAATAGAATTTAAAACGCATGGTAAAATAAATGTAAATGAAAATAGAAGATGATTAATATCAACATTTTTATTAAGGCCTTTCGCCAGCTGTCAGAAAGTTGGTAGGTCATGTCCGCTTGTATTGAAACCGTATAGATCTAAATATAAATTACAAAATATTAATATTAAGGAAGTAATAAATCGGGTGCAACTATTTTGTTCAAAATTTCAAAAAACACGTAAGGGGAAAGGAAAATGGGCGAAGACACTTGCTATGTGCATAAAAATGGTGTGCAAATTTGTGAAAAATCAGAAGTCATCATGGAAATATTAATGCAAAGTCATACTAGAAATTCTGTGAAAAAAGAAAATAATTCATATTCAGATTGGGGATTTCTTCGAGCTTATGACAAGGAGAATTCAAAAAGTCGTTTTCACCTGGACTAGCCTTCGAATTAAAAACTCCATGGAAATATATATCCATAGAAACAATGAATATTTACAACAACTATGGTGACAAGATAATATAATCTTTATAAGTTTATAACATGCGTCTTGATGGACATTTCAGCATGACCTAACAATTTTAATTTTAGACGGACGAAGAAACTATTTCAGGATGACAGCCGAACATATAAATGCCATTGGGAATGAACTGTCGAAATTCAATAACATTATGACATTTGCTGATCATTCTTTTAGTCAATTTCAGTATATAATAATTCACCGATGAGGTTACACAATACATGCCGATCGATGACACAAGCCTACAACATGACAATGTCTGCACGTGATACCACTGGGCAACGACGAAACACAGAATAAATAGTCGCGTGGAATTTTATGTACTTGTATTACCATTTCAAATATTTACCCATCGCGTTTTGAATTTTTTTTTGTTGTTAGCTCTGTGATCCATCATTTTTGTTTAAATTGTATATTTGTCAGCAAAAACGTCTGATATTACCAATAAGAAACAAGCATATGTGTTCAAACAACTATTTTTGCATTACAATTCATAACATTCAAAAGTTTCAGAGGATAGTAAAATACCTTTTTTTCCATTGTTTTTTTCCGTGAAGAAATGAAGGAATTTGTAATGTAATTTCAAAAAAGGGTGCTAGACTATTGTTTTAAAAGACTAGATTATTCAATGTCTTGGAGAAAATATATTCATACTCTTTACCTTTTAAAAATGTTGAAATATAAAACTGACAAGTTATCGTAGCTCTAGGCAGGTTAAGACATAACACCAGGAAAACTACATCTTAATTTAGTAATCAACAGTCTGGCCGGTGCATATAAAAGATCTATGTACTCGACATTCAAGGAGGCGAGGCAAGGCGGCAGAGCCACCAACCGTGGTTCTGCCAACGTAAGTCAAAAATACTATTATGCCTCGTTAGGTTACCTTCCAAATATGTAGATTTCATGAAAGACAACTCAAACATAATTAGTTCTTAACATTTTTCAGTAGCTAAATATTATTTGAAAGATAGACACTGAGACAATAAAACTACTTGTATTAAAAGACTTTCTTTAACTACCTGAAATTAAATAAACATCAGAAATGAACTATTGTGTCTTCAATCTTATATATGTGTGTGAAAGTTCTACCACAGGTTTTATAAGTCTGGTAGCAGTGGTGCCATGTGGCTTTAAGAGGCCATTACGCTACATAAAATCTTAATATCTATTATATAAATTCTGGCTTTTTCGACTATAAACACACCTTTTAAAAGTATATCTGGTACAGCTATTTTATGTTTTTGGTTTATGCGTATAAAATCTTTATAATCTACGATATTTCCAGATCCTAACTGAATGCATTTAAATAGTTCAGACCGGTCATATTTTCATATGTTGAATGTATCCAGGCACCAGACGGTCAAAATACTTTTTCATTTTTATGTATTCATGAGGACTGTATTTTAAACCTTGGATCTGTTCATAAAAACTGTTATATTCAAAAAGAAACACTTCATGTTTTACTTTTTCTATTTCTTTTCAATTCTTCTTACTTTTCATCTTTCTTTTTAAGTTTAAGAATTATTCAGCTAAATCATCAAGTCGTTTTGCTGTAGCAACTTCAAAAGCAGATAAACTATCAACAACACCCTTTGTTCTAGCGAATTGTGTTTCATGTTTTAGAAAAAGCATTTTTTACTTTTGTAATTTCTTGGGTATTAGCAGTAATTACTTGGGTATTAGCAGTAATTGATTCTCCTTGTTTAGTTGATATTTCAACTACAGAGTCCAGATCATTTATTATTTTTTTTTAATTTTATTATTAATTCGCTGATATCTTTTTCTAACATTTCTGTAAGTGTACTTAATTCCGCGTACTTTAAATTGTGGGGGTGTGTCAACAGTACTAATCAAGTTCCGAAGTTGTTTCTTAAATTTTCTAGCTGATCATTAATTGTGTTAATTGCTTAGCATTAGCAGTGATTGATTCTCCTTGTTTAACTGATTTTTCAACTACAAAGTCCAGTTCATTTTTATGTTTTTCAACTTTAACATTAAATTCATTAATATCTTCTTGTAATTTCTTTGTAATATTACTTAAGTCTGCATACTTTAAATTATGACGGTTGTCAACAGTACTAATCCAAAACTCGAATTTGTTTTTTAAAGTCATCTATTTTAGAATTGAGCTCTTTTTTAAGGTTATCTAATGCTGTGTCATGGTCATCACCTCTTTGTCAAGCTGCCTTTTCCAGTTCAGATTTATATTCTGCAAATTTATTTGAAAATGTATCGAGTAAATCTTGATTCCCTTTTGTCATTTCAGTATTTAGTTTATTTACTTCTGTTTTGATTTCTAACTGATACATATTTTGTAACTTTTTCTCAGCTTCAATAATCTTGTCTTTTAGTTCTTCATGTTTAATCATACTGTCCTTTAGTTCTTTTATTTGACCATGAACTATAGCAATGTTTTGCTTAAATACTTCTATTATTTGCTCATCTGTTGTGTGAGATTTCTCTCTAAGTTCTTTTAATGTTTTATCTAAAGTTTCCATTTCTTTTTCAATTTTTTCTTGGAGTGAAATTATTACTTCGTTATTCTTTTTAGAATCTTTTATTAATTCTTCAATATTCTTTACTTGTGCTTCTAGTGTCTGTTTTATACTTTTAATATCTTCAAGATTAAAGTCATCTATTACACTTTGAACTTTTTTATACATAAACCGTCTTGAAACTGCATCGTTGGGTTTATCTGGATCTCCTAGGTTGATTATTTCATTACCTCCCATATCTAATGCTCTGTTCATTGTGTTATCAAGTTCTTATTTTGTGAAGATACGATTTCCGTTTCCTTTTAAGTTTTTTGAATTGTTTTTAGTAGCATAATCACTTAAATCAATATCAAATTTAAGTTTACTTATACTGTCAGGTTCACTTATTTGTTCTATATTATTAAAAACTCCCATTATATATTACCATTAAAGTTTTTTCTAAAAAAACTTCCTTGGTTTGTCAATATTATAAGAAATCATATTTTTGATTTGTTGCATTAGCAAAAGAGTTAGGGTTAATATTTTGTTCATTACAAATCATATCATTTTCTCGTTTCCTGGACTTTCAAATATAATATAATGTGAACAGTTAATTCGTATTCTTTTGGTGTTTTATAGTAAGACTGACTTAAATAAATAACACAACAGTTTTTGTGACGTCCTTGAATAAAGTATTTTGTTATTTCATTTTGAACCTTTTTATCTTCACATACAAAATCATCAAATATTACTACTTTTTGTTTTTCTGATTCAAGATTCTCACAAGGTTCAATTTGGTTGGATCGCCGAATATTCAAGTATTTCATTTGGATACTATTAATTTTTTTTGCAATTTGGCTTAAGTGGTTAATTAAATCTTGATATTTAGATTGTTCTAAGTTTTTAGCATATAGGTATAATTTTTCATTAATATAAAGAGGTTTCGCAGTATATGCATTAGTGTATTTGTTTTTCCAGATCCAGAAGTCCACATATTAACATTCTAAAACATGAATCTGGCATATAAGGATAATGTTGTTTAAAGTTATTTGATTTATCACTTTTTGTATCATAATTTGGAATTTCCATTTATATATAATAATACATTATCTTACATTATATTACATTATTTTACATTATTTTACATTATCTTACGTTATTATATAAATGCAATCAAAACTTAATGAAATAAGAATAAGAAAAAACTTAGTCGGGCAAAAGATGAGAGCTCTTAGAGAAGAAATAATGAGAGAAAAAATTAAGAAAGCTACAAATCGGATATGTTCACTGAAATTTATAAGCCAATTACTGAAGAATAGAAAGTCAAAAAAGAAAAATTATCAAGTCAGTTAAAGCATTACCTGGAATAAAACAACAATTAGCGTTACTAGGTGATGAAATAAAAGATATACAAAAATCAAGGTTTACACAGCTATTCCAAGAACCGCTACCACCATTACCGGACTCCTCTGAACGTGTTACAAATCTTGAAAAAATATTGGCAGATTATGAAAATAAAATAAGAAAAGAACAAGCTTTAAAATCGACTTCATCGATAGATTGGGGAGATGAACCTGTTGGATGGGTTCCTCAAGATGAACTTAAGAGATTAGAAGATTATGGAAGAAAAAAGATGGGAATAACTGAAACAACTGATGATACAACTGAAGAATCAGAAGAAGAATTGGGAGCAAGACCAAAAGAATTTACAGTTAGTTTTAATAAAGATACTGATTTAGATCTTTTAGATGAAAAACAATATTATACGCCACAAGAAGTGTTTGATTTTTTCACACTGAATCTGAAAATCCTGATGAAAAAATGACTAGGGAAGAAGTATCATAGAAAAGGTATCAAAGAAAATAAAAAAATTGGGTAATGAATCTGGTGCAATAACTAGAAAGAAAAACAAAACAAATTTCGATCTGAAGCAAAAGGAAGCAATCATAGCTAAGTCGGAAAATTATAAAAAATATAGAGACGTAATCATTGATATTTTAAAACAAGGAAAAAAGTATATGGGAAAAGGAATAAGATATCATAACCCATATAAAGTTTAACCAAATGGACAATATGGTAATTTAATTATTAACTTAAATAAACTTTATGGTCAAAACAAATTAATTGCTAAGGATCAAAGAACCGGAAAAGAAGTAATTAATACTGAAGTAGATAATGATTTGATTGATTTGATAATAAAAGATATAACAATAATAAAAAACATTCAATTCATTCTAGAAAATATTCAAAGAATTAACAGAAAAGTCAGGATTACCTATCAATAAAAGATCTATGAAATTTAAAAAAGTAATTAGAGGACAAGATTATGACGTTTGTCCATGTAATCCAAAGAATTGGTTAATGAGTTGGAGTTAATTTTGTGGTTTCAATTAATGCTGGAAATAATAATGAAGAACTAAAAAATGAAGGTATTATGCATAATTGATAAACTATTAAAAATGAATTCACTATTACCAAAAAGAACATGAAATGTTATATAAAAAATATTTTTCTTGAATTTAAATTTTAATTATATATGAATGGAACAAAAAATAGTATTAAGTTCTGAACAGTTAAAGATAATAACAAAAATACTCCGAGTGATTTACAATCAGATTTAGTCGTTCTTTAATTTTAGATAAAATAAAACTTATGCTGTTGGTTTGGATAGTATTAACTCTATGACCTACTCTTGGCATAATATTAGTGATGAATATGATAAAAAGAATTCGTTATAATAATGGTAAGGATGGAAAGAAATCATCTTTACAAATGGTTCTTACAGTTACACAGATATTAATAATTATATTAGGGAAACATTAATAAGTAATGGTGATTATGATTTGATAAATCAGAAATTGCTCCAATAAGTTTGGAATTTGATTTAAGTAGTTTTAAGATTTTGATTTCAATTACAGATAATTTTATGTTGGGATTGGAAAATTCAAATTTTCATACATTGCTTGGATTTGAGAAAAAATTGTAAACAAAACTGAATGGGAACTACAACACCAAATATAACTAACTCTGTGGATACAATTTACATTCATTGTGATCTTATTGATAATTCACTTGTTAATGGTAATTTCAGTGATATATTTATGCTTTAAGTACTGCAGATTTAACAAGAGCATTATCCATTTACAAAAGAACCACAAAGAGTTGGATATCTGAAATTATAATATATATATAAATTCAATAAGAATATACACTACAGATGTATTTGGTACAATAATAATTTTAATGAGGTTGAAACAAGTTTTACACTAATTTTAAAAGAAATTAATTAATTATGAAATTTTAAATTTTAGTTTTATATAATGTACAAAAAAGTTTATGATAAAAATAAAGGAATATTTATTTATGTTGATGCTTACACAGGAAAAGAAATTATACGCGGAACAGGTATCTTTGACACTATAACGAAATTGCTTTCAAGTTCAGCCGCATCTTCAATTAGCACAGCTGGAAAAAAAGCTTTGGAAACAGCAGGAAAAGCCGCACTAGAAAGTGGAACAAAAAAGGTTGGAACAGAAGTTGGAAATTTAGCTGCTAATAAAATTGTTGAAAAATTTAAAAAGAAACCTGCTCCGGCAGTTGGTAATTTAATTGCTAAGGAATTACAAGAAAAGAATAACAGTAAAAGTAATAATAAAAATAATAATAAAAATAATAATGATAAAGAGGAGGATATTCATATGAGAATAAATAGAATATTGTCAGGATCTGGAACTTCAACTCAGCGTAAAACGTATTAACAGATTAATTTATAAAAAAATAAATAATATAAATATAGTATGTTTAGAGCAAAACATATTGTGAAAGATATGAATTAACTCTATTCAACTAGATACAGCCTTAATATCTGTCTTGGAAATAATGTTAAGCAACAAAAAAAACGGTATCATTTTACAATTAATGATAGAAGCTCATATTTTGATCGGTTTAATGCTTATTTTGAAGTAAGGTTTTAAAGTAAATAAGCTTGCTAATGGTAATAATTATGGTGGTGGAGACCAAATTGCTCTAATTAATAATGCAGCTTCATTAATTGATCAGTTAGTGGTTAAACAAAATGGAAAAATTGTGATTGTAATAATTTATACAAAGTAACAAATGTAAAGAGTTTGGTTGAATTGTCTGAAGATTATGCAAAAAACAACTGGAACAAACGAATATATTTATTTAGATATAAATGATAATGCTGAAAGCAGAAAAACCGAAGATGAATATAATTCGGGGTTTGCTAATAGAAAGGTATTAATCCAGGGTGGTAAAGAGGTAAATGCTAAAATTCCATTAAATAATTATTCATTTTTTCAGGGTTTAGAAACTAATATTATACCTCCAAGTCAAATTCAAATAACACTGCAGCTGACAGATGATGATGAATTAATTTTTAGAGCTAATGCTGCTGATGCTGGTAGAGTAATTGTAACAAAATTAATTCTATGGGTTCCACGTTTGGTTTTTAATGAATTTGGACTTAATCTAATTCATGAAAGATTTAAAAGCAAGATGGTCATACTACGGGAAATGGTGACGCAATCAACTGATACACAACAAACTAATAATAACCTTTAGAATAACGGCTGGTGTAACAAAACCACAACATGTATTTGTTTATTAACAGCGACCTGATAAAAGTAATTCACAAAAACATAATCCACATGTATTAGATACATTTAGAATTAATGAAAATTGCACTTTGAGCTCTTGTCGTCTTGAAGTTGGTAATGGTGTTTTTTTATCCAGAAACAGAATACACAAGTATATCAAGAATATACGATGATGTAATTAATTATTATTATAAACAAAATAATAAGACTACTGGAAGTCTTTTAAATAGATCAAACTTTTATAGTTTATTTGGATTTGTTCATTTTAACTTAGAATATAAAAAGGAAGTAACTACAGAAGATCCTAAGCATATTACATTAACAGCTAAATTAAATATTCCACCGGCAGCCAATATTCGTGTTTACGCAATTGTATTGTATGAAGAAACAGTTGAAATAAATACTATTGGAAATGAACTTGTTATTGTTTAGATAAAATAAATGTAAATTATATATAATGACATCAAATTATATTGATATAAAGTTACCTAACAGATGGACAAAAGAAAAAATTTAGCACAAGCTTATAATAATAAAATTCACATACTTTTAGATTAAAACATGAACAATAAAATGGAAACTTCCCTTTACTATTAACAAAAAACAAAATTAATCAAATAAAAAAAGCTGTTGCAAATAAGAAGGGATTAGAAATTAAAATTTCAAAAAAAACAAATGTCCAATCAAGTCAAAATGGTGGATTTTTAGGAGCTTTGGCTGGTTTGTTAGGAAAAACAATTCTTCCAATGGCAGCGAAATAGTTCAAAAATATTAGCCCTCTAGGCATCGGCGCTTTGTCTGGGCTGGCCAGTACTGGTGTTAGTAAAATACTTGGAAATGGTATGATTTCAGTAGCTAATGATAAGAGAAATATGATATCACCATATCTTACACCTAATCAAGAAAGCAAACTAGTAGGATCTGGAGTGATTAAATTAACACAAAAACAAAAACAAGACGGCGGTTTTTTAGGCATTTTGGCTGCTAGTCTAGGAATACCTTTGATTACATCTTTGTTAAGTGGTAAGGGACATGGCCAGGGTATACAGATTGATTCTCAACGAAGACCGTACAGACGAATTCCTATAGTTAAAAAAAAAAAATTATAAACAAACCTATTTCTAACTTTGAATTGAACAATGGGTAAAACATTAAAAATTAAAAACTTTAGGGGTGTATTTAGTAGAAATAATTTACTAAATTAAAAGTAAAGGACGAGTGTGGAATAATCAATTTAGATGACTCTGTTGGACCTGGAACACTTGGGTTTGTTACTTAAATAATGTATTTCGATCCATTTGGACTTCCTCCACCAAAGGAAGTAATTAATTATATACCAAATGTAAAATACAACAATGTTCAATATCAAGACAAAACAAGTACACTCTGTGGTTATTATTGTTTATTTTTCATAAAAATGTTACAAGATAAAATACCGTTGTATGATTTATTGTATAAAATACTAAAAATTAATAATCAAAGAGTAAATGAACAAACTATTATAAATTATTTTAATAAAAAAGGTTAAAAACTATTGTTTTAATTAAAACTTATTAAAATTTATTAAAACTTATTAAAACTTATTAAAACTGTGTTTTTATTTAACTGGAATAATTAATATAATGGGAATATTCAATAATATAAACGAAAAAGTAAATAAAATAGAAAAACAAATAGAAAAACAAATAGAAAGCCAATTAATAAGAAAACCTCCATTGTTTTTAACATGTTATACTCAAGATACTGATAGTGGATTATTTCAATTGAAAACTGTAAATGCTAGTCCTGGTTTAGTTCAAAATGGTAATAATGTAAGAATTAATTTTAATTGCATTTTAATTATTCTTGTTGATGCAATTAAATTAGATAAAGGAGAAGCTAAATTACAACTTAAAAAATAAATATATTTTATGGTTACATAAAAGCATTTATGTCATTGTGACATGCTGCTCTATTTACTTGTTGTGTTTATCATCAACCAATCAATAGCTAGCTAGCCATCACGTGACCCGCATAATCCAATCAATTCTAAGCATCGCCATTATTCTCGCAGATTTTTCAATAATTACACACGATAGTTCTGAAGATTTAATTTTAAGAAATTCATGGTTATTTGGAGGATTTAGTCTTAACAGTTTATATCATCGTACGTATAAAGTGACATAGTTTAACTTAGTATTATTATTTTCATCGGGGCGACCACAGAGTGCTTGAAATCGATCGTTTTTGTTTCGATTCTTTGTTCTCGGAAAGTTACTGGGACTCGGAGATTCTATTTTTAGTAAGCGGTTTCGCCGCTATTCATAACTGACCTTGACCACTACAGTACTGATCACGCACGCTATCAGAGGATAATAAACAAACATGGCGGATATACAGAAGATACACATTTTCGGACATTCTTTTGTGAAAAGGCTGAAGCAATTTATACAGGATTCTGATGACTTAAAATTTAATTTAGATTTGAACTCTAGGCACATGGTGCAATATACAGGATTCTCTGGAGCTACGATCATGACACTACGGCAGCACTTAGACCAGATCGAAGACTTTGCGCCAGACTTAGTCGTACTGGTTATCGGTACTAACGATTTGTGCGATGCCTCAATGAGCAGTGACGGAGTAGCAAATCAGTTAATGGACTTGGTGGACACATTACTTTTTGTGATTGGTGTACCTAAGGTGATTGTTACCCAAATCCTGCATCGCACAGAAGGGAACATCAGGTCAAAACACTGGGTCGATATCGACTGGTTCAATAACCGAGTAGACAAAACCAACATCATTCTATCGACACTAGACAACAAACCACACCATCGATCAAAACTTTGGCGGTTGAAAGGGTTTTGGACAGTCGATACGAAAGCTATGGTGTATGCCCAAGATGGCTGTCACCTCAGTCCTACTGGCAACATGAAATTGTACAGGAACCTAAGGGCAGCAGTGGTCGCCTCGATGAATTGTTCCGTACTACGTGTGTAAGATAAGATAAGTACTTTGGTTTGTTTATTTCACAGTACAAATTAGCCTGAAGGCTCAGCAAGGTTTAAAATTCCTAATTATCAATCAAGGATGCAAATTATTTACACTTATAAATAATTTGATTTTAATTGCAGAACCAGGTACATTATTTAGCTCATCAACAAAAGAGTTTTCATGTAACTGGTTACAAAAGTATAAGTAGAATTTGTATAAATGACATTACCTACAGGATTATACTATAATAGGTGAGGCAATGTCATTTAGTCATATTAACATAATTGCCATGGTGTTAAATACAAGTTCCTATTTACTCATAAATCTATTTATGTCGATCAGTTTGACACCCTTTATTGTCTAAAGTACTTCCCAATGCAAGCAACAAGGTAGAAAACGTTAATTTACATGTATTGTATTATTAATTGTGGCTGTTGTCGCGGTTTTACAGTCGAAAAGATTATAATGGTCGAAATAATACATTTATAAGATTGAAACGCTTTACTTCGTATTTTGACAGCTGAAGCGATATACAATGTACTGACGTTTTTCCAGTACAGACTTATGTTTCTGATTTAGAAACACATATTATGATGATGCTTGGATCATTATTTTCCAGCTGTTACAGTTACAATGTAACTATTGCAGGTTTAACCACTCGCACGTGTGTGAGGACAGCTGATGCGATAAACACTGTACTGACGTTTTTCCAGTACAGACTAGATAAATGTTTTACAGCCATAATGTTACTTATTTGAGACATTTGTCTTAAATCATTAATTTCCAGCCGTCATGGTCTTAATTTTAGAACTAAATTGGTCACACCTTTATGTAAGACAACTGATTGTATAAACAATGGACTGATGAATATTCCAGTTCTTATGAAATATTAGCACATTTGTTTTAACTTAATTACTTATTATATAAACATCTTTATTCACGTTAAGATTCAGTGAATGCCTTACTCTGTTTCGACAAAACTTTATCAACAACTTTATTGAATTCCAGATGAAAAGAATACGGTCTGCAAAAAAGACGCACTGCTGCAGTACGCAGCCTCCAGATGAGACTCAGGCAGACAACTCTGCACAGGACACAGTAGAATGTCAAGAATCATCTACAACAGTTACAAAAAGGGCTAAAACAAAAACTAAGAAACAAAGACCTTCACGCGCTCATCCTGTGCTAAACGCGCCAGCGCCAATACTAGACATGGAACAACCAGTCATACCAAGTACCTCAGTAAATGAAGCACAGAGTGGTGAAGAGATCTCATCACCAGATGACTCAGTCTTTTCTAACACAGACAGTGACACAACTCAGACTCCAAACAAGACTACCAAAAAGCGCAGACATTCAAAGCCTAAAAACGGAAAAACGACAAAAAGCTCCAAGCGAGCGAAGCGCACAAGGCCGTGTCAGGTGGAACAGTCCAGTTCCGAATCAGACTGCAGTGATAGTGATTCAGATGATTCAGAATACAATGACTTAAATGACATTAATCACATTGTTGAAGCTCATACAAAGGCTATACTCCCAGGTAACTGTAATGGCAAGGACTCACTAACACCCATAAATACACCCATCCTCTCGCAAATAAAATCATCGCTACAGAAAAAAATCTGGAAAAATAAATACATTGATTTCGGCCTTCTCTTACCAAATAGTTCCCTTGTCCAGGATTCCAAGTTCACTCTTCAGGTGGACAGACGTTCTAACTTACATGTTATTCCCCAATCCAGGTCACGTAAAATAACAAGTATTGAATCCTGGACAACCGCATTTCTACGTTTTGTAGCTGTCTATTCTCAAAAATATCCAGCAGAGACCCCGGCTCTTATGAAATATGGTGAAATTGTACGCGACATTGCCACTCGCAGCCCAGGTCTGAGCTTTCTCCAGTATGACATGCAATTTAGGCTACTGAGAGAACATGCAATTGTCCAATGGGACACACTGAACACCGAGTTTTGGTTATCTGCATGCACACTACCCGTAATGAACCGAAATCAGAACCAGCCCTTTCGTGCCCGTACTGGATATCGTACACAATTCCCCCAAAGACGAACCGGGAAATACTTGGTCAACACCTGCTGGAAGTATAACGACAACACAGTCTGTCGTACACCTCAGTGTCCCCACCCCCATGTCTGTGGCTACTGCCGAGGACCTCATAACGCTCAAGCCTGCAACTTCCCAAACAAAGAAGCTGCCAGAGGCATGGCCGCACCAAACCCCACTATTACCCGCCCAACAGCACAAGTCAACCGTGCAAGACAAAAACAAGGTCATCACCCCAATCAAAGTTGACACATTTCAACACTACCTACAAGGATATAAAAAGCACCTTACTTGCTTCAGGTTTTCTCGCAAGGCTTTACTTTAGGTTACACAGGTTCGCTGGCTAGCTGTTCAGCTTCCAACCTCAAATCCATTCATGAAAATCCAGAAATAGCTCGGCAAAAAATTACCGAGGAGGTCAAACTAGGTCGCATAAAGGGCCCCTTTAAGTATCCCCCGTTTCAATCATTACATTGCAGCCCCATTGGCCTAGTCCCTAAGAAAACACCAGGTCAATTCCGTCTCATACATCACCTAAGTCACCCTAAGGGCAATTCAATTAATGATTTTATTGACCCAACCTTTGCATCAGTCAAATACGCCTCATTTGATGACGCAGTTGCAAAACTCCTACACCTAGGTCGGAACAGTTTTTTCGCAAAGACAGACATCGAGAATGGGTTTCGCATTATACCAGTTCACAAACAAGACCATCCTCTCCTAGGTCTCACTTTGGACAAACAATTCTACTACGATACTTGTTTGCCAATGGGAGTCTCTTCAGCTTGCGCAATCTTTGAACATTTCAGTACTAGCCTTCAATGGACAGCTGAGAATAAATTAAGTATTGCCCACATGGTACACATTTTAGACGACTTTCTCATACTCGATACTACCCAGCAAACATGCCAGTCCCAACTAAGTAGGTTCATACATATGTGTGCAGACATTGGAGTTCCTATTAAGGACGAAAAAACAGAATCTGCCCGCCAGGTCATCACTTTCATGGGTCTCGAATTAGATTCTATTCTAATGGAAGCCCGGCTACCACAAGATAAACTCCACAAATTACGGAGCAAACTCAACAAAGCTTCCCATTCACGAAAAATCACATTAAAAAACCTTCAATCACTTCTCGGGTTGTTAAACTTTTGCTGCCAGGTAGTCGTCCCAGGCCGCCCCTTTTTACGTAGGTTAACGGATTTAACGAAGAAGGTCACTAAACCCCAGCACAGAATAACCCTGACTAGGGAAAGCCGACGGGATATCGCCGCTTGGCTACTTTTCACCAGTCATTTCAATGGGAGACAACTCCTTCTGGACAAACGATGGGTTAATAGCGATAAACTTCATTTACATACAGATGCCTCTGGCGCGTTAGGTTATGGCGCAGTATTCCAGTCACATTGGTTTTATGGCTCATGGCCGAATTGTTTTACAGGTCTACATATAACCATAAAAGAACTATTTCCAATAGTTGTTGCCCTAGAAATTTGGGGATGTTCCTTAAAAAACACATGCATTGTTATTCATTCAGATAATGAGGCTGTCGTACATATTATAAACAGACAAACTTCTAAAGAAAAACTGATCATGTGCCTAGTTCGACGCCTTGTTCTTTCTTGTATGACACACAATATATTGGTTAAGGCCGAACACATACCAGGAATATACAATGTCTTACCAGATTTGCTTTCGCGTTTACAGGTGGCAAAGTTTCAGGCACAGTCAGTAGGCATGGACCCAGAACCCACAGACATTCCAGAGACCAGCCTCACCATATGTTAAACAAGGCGGTTAAGGACATTTTATTCAAGTCACTTTCGCCTTCGACCCTTAGCGGTTACACCAATGCACTTAGACACTATTGCAATTTTCATGCCACATATTACCCAAGTTCACCTCTCTTGCCAGTAACAGTGGAAAAGCTGGCACAGTTCATTGCGGTCTGCCATTTAAAAGATTTACAGCCTTCGACAATCACCTCTTATGTATCCGCTATAGCGTACATTCATCGTATCAGACAGTGGCAGAGTCCATCTGATGCTTTTCTTATTAAGAAATTATTGCACAGTCTCAGGCGGTCTAGCTGTGCAGATCTTCGTAAACCCTTTACCATCGACCAATTAAAACAGCTAGTCACGGTTTGCGAAGAAGTAGTTAAAGATTATTACCAATGTTCGCTAATTAAAACCATGTTTCTTCTGGCATTTTTCGGTTTATTCAGAGCGGGCGAGTTGGCATGGTCTCAAACAGGTTACGCTAACGTGATAAAACGCGAAAATGTTGTGGTTCGGTCCCGCAACTCCGCAACAATACGGATGACTAGTTTTAAACACTCACAAGGTCGCTCCGCAAATATTACTCTGGGCCGTCAAATAAACAGATGCATTTGCCCCCTGCGTACTTTACGAGAATACCTCCAGATACGTGGCAAATGCCAGGGACCTCTATTCCGCTTTCCGTCGGGTCTGCCCGTAACAACATCATTTTTTAGGAAGATACTTAAAAAATGCCTTTAGAAATGCAATCTCAGTTCGAAACTGTACACAGCACACTCATTCAGAATTGGAGGTGCTACTTTTGCTTATTCATCTCAGTTCACTTCTGAACAGATACAGTCACTTGGGCGTTGGAAGTCGTCTGCATTCAAAAAATACATACGGCCCAAATCTTTAACATGTTCTAAGTGTCACGGCTAACAAGCTAAAAGTCGGAGGCTAAGTGCTGAGTTTTGAGTACGTGTGTTAAACCAATCAAGGCGAATCCCCTCTCTGTGGGCTAAAGTTATACCACTGTATTCCTTGACTATTAGAGGCAGCAAGGATATCCCTTTGTTTTTGGTACGCGCCTGACTGATCTGAGGCAGCAGGACATCATCCTTAGGGTATTTATAGTCATGTTATTTTGCCCTACACCACCATGTTGTTATTAGATAAAATTCTCTTACATTATGTATTTGTCATTAACCCATTGCCATCAGGCTTGACTGTCAGAGGCAGCAAGCCCATCATTTCTTCATAAGCTTCTAGACGGTCCGAGGAAGCTAGCAAACTTTACAAAGTAAATAGGATTCAAACATGTAACCTTGCCATTACATTAGGCTGATTAAACCTGACTGTTTGTATATATAGATCTGTCTTAAATTTTTATAGACAATGTACATAAGCTTTTGATATTTTTGAACAAACTTTACTGCTAGACTGTCTGAGGCGGCTAGCCAGTTTAAACATGTAACCTTGCCATTACATTAGGCTGATTAAACCTGACTGTTTGTATATATCTGTCTTAAATTTTTATAGACAATGTACATAAGCTTTTGATACTTTTGAACAAACTTTACTGCTAGACTGTCTGAGGCGGCTAGCCAAATCTGTAAGATAAAGGTCATAAGAACAAGTTCAGAAAGGCATGTAATCTTGCCATTGCATTATTCTGTTTAAACATGCCTTTGTTTTGTATATATCTGTCTCAAATCCTTTAAACAGTTTACATAAGCTGGGGAAATTTTAGAACTATCTTTTCGGCTAGACTGTCTGAGGCGGCTAGCTAAATCTACATGTAAAATTCTGATCACGCGTGTAATCTTGCCATTACATTATGCTGATTTTAACATGACGTGTTTATATATGTCAGTCGCAAAATGCTTATGAGCAGTGTATATAAGCTATAAAAATTCGGCTAGACTGTATGAGGCAGCTAGCCAAATCTATGAGGTAAATGTCGGTCAAATATGTTAACTTGCCATCCTTAATGCTTGAAACACATATTGTTATATTTTGGTTGCAAATTTGTTTAAACAGTTTACTTAAACTGTAACTTTAACCTTGTGTTATGAACTATGTATTGGTCTGTTGTTATTACTATTTTAATACCTAGATTTTGTTTTGTATATGTGTCATTCTGCTTTTAGTTCGCTATTCCCATAATGTACATACACTTCATGTTACAGCTAGTATTTCCTTAACCTAACCTCTTAATTCTCTTAAGATGTATTCCTAAACTAGATACCGTCCAGATACTATCAGGAATCAAATTCTACCCAATTCCGTCCATGGATACGGTTATCAAATTTTCACTTTTCTGGCAAACGGTCATCAGGGTGGCGGCGGTGTCCCTTGTGGCGGTTTCAGACCACCCTGATATGTTTTCTGTTCAAAGTTTCAATAATGTTAGTTCATATGTAAATATTGTACATATTTGGCATTTCAATAAAATGCCCATTTTCACTCTATCCGTACTTGTGTTTTCACTGATAACATACTAGTGTCCGTTTGCCCTCGTTTTGCCTCAATCCATGCACCAATACATAAATATATTTTATGGTTACATAAAAGCATTTATGTCATTGTGACATGCTGCTCTATTTACTTGTTGTGTTTATCATCAACCAATCAATAGCTAGCTAGCCATCACGTGACCCGCATAATCCAATCAATTCTAAGCATCGCCATTATTCTCGCAGATTTTTCAATAATTACACACGATAGTTCTGAAGATTTACCACCTCCTCCCATTCCTCCACCTCTTCCAGTAAAGATAATTGTATTAGTTAATTTCCCTTATGTTTATTCATTTTTTACACATGTGTAAAAGCTGTACATATTGAAATATTAAGATTTAAACGTGCTCATAATTCACATAATATTTTATGCGAATGGTTTCTTCCATGCTAATTTTTAACTACCATGCTTTGTATCATGTATTTTAATAGCTGGGCGGTTTCAGACCACACTGATATGTTTTCTGTTCAAAGTTTCAATAATGTTAGTTCATATGTAAATATTGTACATATTTGGCATTTCAATAAAATGCCCATTTTCACTCTATCCGTACTTGTGTTTTCACTGATAACATACTAGTGTCCGTTTGCCCTCGTTTTGCCTCAATCCATGCACCAATACATAAAGAAAATGTAATTCTTCAAAGTTACGGTGTAAAAAATAACAGAAAAAATGAATCTATTTCTATTAATTATGCTAATAAATTTAAAATAAATGATGTTATTTATATTAATTCTTTAAACGTTATGAATATTCAGTTAACAATTTATGGTTCTATAATTTAAGAATTAATTTAAGAATAAGCTAATGTATCAATACCATTATCAAGAATATATCTTTTATCGTCATAACATGATAAAGATGTTTTATTTATAACATAACTGGAAAGATTGTGATTATCAGAACGAATAACTTTAAAGGTGTGATTACTTTGGGTTGAATTAAACAAAGTATCTTTATAATTTTTATGAACTATTGTTTTCTTAACAACAAGTTTTTTAATTCCTTTACATTTTTTAACGTTAACTTCGTTTTCTAATAAATATGAATACATTTTACTTCTTAATCCGACAAATTCAACAATGGGAATGCCGGCAGCTTCATCTTTAAATTTTCCAATTACTTTTTTATTATTGTCGAAATAAAATTTTGAGTTGTTATCGTAATCACTATTATCAAATAAATCTTTGTCCTTATAAAAATCCTCATATGCATCTTTGGTTTTAATTTCATAACATAATGAATCAGTGTCAGTGAATAGTAATTTACAATTACCCTCGTACTTTTCCATAATATAATTATAATGAAAATCATACATTAAATATTTTGATAAATCTAGAATGCACATTCCAACATAACAAGGTCTGTTTAATAACAAACTTTCTTTTATTCTATGAATACCAAACAAATTCTTGTTAAACATCGTTGAACTAACAAATGAAGGTTTGGCTATGTATTTTAATAAATATTTTCATCATGAGTTAATTTAATATTAACCCTCTTGCGTAAATTCTCCATCGTCTTACCGAATACAGAGTTGTTCATTAACTTAAAAAAGTCCTTTTCAAATGAACTTTTTGCTTTAGATCTTTTTGAGTATTAAATCAATATATTTTTTTTAACCAAGGAGATGAATCAAAAGTTAATATTTTGTGTATTTTGTTATTTTTTGACCCTAATTGTGTATATTGTTCAAGATTTTTATAATGAACTACATAATTTTGTTTTTTCATTAAAGTTGGAACTAATTTTTTTACATTACTTTTCCTATTTCAATTTTGTTTTAATATTTTTACTATAATTGGAAAGCCATTCGTCTGGTATTTTAATTTTTTCAGGAGCTAAAGGATATCGTTGTGGTTTTATGTAATTCTTTTGGATATTCAAGATCACATTCAACTATAAAGTTAGTTTTACCTTTTGCAATTAATTTCTTGAATTGTTTTTCAGATATAAATTTAAAGTTTCCAGAGGGTAAAGGTTGACACATAGCCCAACCGTAAAGGTTATTTGCATCGAGGTACATAATGTATTTGCTGTCAAGTTTAGGATCATAATCTTTCATATATTTATTGTTTGCTTTACTGTATCTGTTTGAAATATAACTTATTCCTCCTCTCAGTCCTTTTTCATAAAAAGATAGATATCAATATCAGTTATTAAATCTAATTTAATCCAGTCATTTTAACATTGCATCCAAGCTAACCCAGGACTACTAAAATAATGACAAGGATTTTATTTGTAGTACACTAAACATAATTTTCTAAAATTTTCGAATACATCAGCTAAAAGTAATACGTCAGTTTTTAAATATAGATCGTGATATTCTCCCATTGTTTTAATTTTAAATTTATTCCAAAGAAGCTTTGCTTCTTCATATTCGTTGTCAGATATGTGTGTTTCATTTAAAATTGAATAAAAATCTTCTTTAGAAGGTAATTTTGTTTCTTTGAATTTTTCAAATGAATCCATGTAATCATATGGATAAATACCTTTTGTCTTTAATAATTCTAGTGTAACCGAAGGTTCCAGCTTCGCAATATTTTTATCAAATTCAGTTGATGTGTATTTAAATTCTGGAATATTTTTTACTAAGTTATCCAATGACTGAGACATAAATTGGAATGAATCAATAAAGACCAAGTCAGAAATCATATTTGCCATATATCTTTCCATATTGTTAGGAATAACATTAATTTCTTTTTTGAATTTTCCTATTTGTTGCATAATAAAATGACCGTCATAACCTCTTAAATTGTGAAAAATAACACGAATTTTGCGTGTTAGTCTAAAATTAATATTACATTCTGAGTGAGCACTTTCTCTGAATTTTCCTGTTATATGACAATGATCACGTACTGGCACTTCACCTTCTATATATTCTTTTTCACAGATATGACAAAACTTTTGTTTTTTAAATTCACTTTCATCTTTTTTAGACATTCTTAGTTCTTTGTTAAAATGTTCTTTAAATATTTCTTTACAATATTCCTCTTCCTCAAGCATTTTTTCAATAAACTTATAAACTGCATTAGGACCTCTATAAATCTGGGTTGGTTTAGTATAACTGTTATCATAACAACAAACAACTTTATAGCCGTAACCACAATCTATATGATTTTGATATGGTTCAGTAAATGAAGATTCAGTTGATGGTAAAGCAGTTAAAACTTTTTTAGTTATTGATTCAAAATCAGCATAAATTACAAAAGGTACTGCTAAACCTTTATGATAATTTTTAAATTGTACTTTACTTCCCTCTTTTGGCATTTTTACACCTTGGATACCATTAATAGCTAAACAGTTTGGTATGTGTTCATTTAATATTCTTTCTTGGGTAAAGTGTTGCAGGCAAGATCTACAAAAATGTTTCTTGTTTGTATTTTTTGTTTTGTTATTCATTAATCTATTAAAGTCTTTTATCCAAACATAATGTTGGACGGTGGCTGAAAGCTCCCGGAGACTGCTGTCTACCGGGGTCTCTGGTGATTTACAGTCGCCATTTATCTTATCTTTATTAATTAATAACATATCACAGTGTTCTTCGTATTGATATTTTGATATGTACAATGGATAAATTCCCGTAGGTTCTTCATAACCAAATATATTAAATGATATATCATTTAAAACTTCAATTTTAGGTATTTGATTTAATGTAACAGGAAACTTTATTCCAGTATAATCAAGATCGTTTATATGATTTTTATTTTTGAAACTCTATGAGGGTTTTCTTTAACAGGAAATTTATAAGCTAAATGACACCATCTAAAACATTCATTATCATCGTTCTTTATATTTATTAATCCTTTCATTGAATTTTGTAATGGTTTTGGTAATTCTAAATAACTTGAAGCAGCCAATGGACTATACGTATATCTTTTTATATAATGAGCATCAACTGACTCTATTCTCCAGCCACTTCCTTCTGAAATCCAATTACCAATTCTATTTATTATTTCATCAAAGGCTTGATGTAAAGTGTTTTTATTTCGTTTGTATTAATTATTTCTAAAGCCTTTGATTGAAAATAAGCTGATTTATATATTGTATCAGTTTTATCCATTTTTGCAAAAGTTATTTTTAAAACAACGTTTATTCTTATACCTTTTAAAGTTTTTAAGTTCAGATTTAAGTATTTCATAAGAGTCGTTTATAGTTAAATATAATTGATTCTTTGGATCTTGTCTATATGTAATTTTAATTTCAAATTTCTTATAATATCGTTTTGTAGATCTCTCAATTTCCATCTATATATTATATTTAGAAAAAAATCACTAAGGAAAAAGGATTAAAAAAATATAGAATAAAAAAAGTTTAAGATGAATTAAAATATTTAATTTATATCTTTTTCCGCTGTTTTTGTATTCCACTTTTAACTTGGTTTTTTCCTTTGCAGCACATTGTTATTAACCCTGAATTAATATTAAGATCTTTGGATGCTGCATAAGTGCTTTTATATGTTTTTTCTTCATTAGTGTCACAATCGGTTGCAATAACTTTTTTAGGATTGTTTCGAATATTATTGGTCTGGGACAATCACATAATCTTTCAGCATTTTCTTCTTCAGTTTAATAGACAACCACAGTCCTTCAAATAAATTATTTTTAAAAGATAAGGATCTTTTAACATTTTGTAATTTATCAATGACATGATTTTTATATTCATCGCTAACTATTTGATTAAGTTTTGATTTAATAACATTTCTTCTTTTAAGAACTTTTTTATATGAATTTTTGTCTGGATTCCTTATTTCTCCTAAAGTGCTAGATAATTTTGGCATAATCATTCTATCTATCTTTCTATTAACCATCTATATATAATATACTTATAGAAAAAAATCTTTAAAAAACGCACCTAATGAAATTATATTGATTTGAGAAATTTGTTTATATTATCTATATCTTTTGAATAAGATTTTAAAGTCATTTTTTCTAAATTGTTATCAACTGTTAAAATTTTAATACCTTCTTGAGACATTCTGTTTAACCATTCTTCGTGTAATTTGTGTAGTTTTTCTAAATAATCTAAACCAACTTTGTTTTCTTCCGTTCTGTTTCTTTTTTGAAGTCTTTTAAAACATATTTCTTGGTCGGTTTTAACATAAACAAATCCATCAATTGGGTTTTTTCCGTATGGTTTTATAATATGATCAGTTAAGAAAAGATTGTATACTGCCCACTCGGGGTCATTTATAACACCATTGTCGTGATGCTAATTGTAAAAACGTTACTGTTAGTTAAATTACAACGTTCAAGGACAGAAACACCATCAAACTGTTTAGCAGAAGATAACGTTTTTATATGACTGTTTAAAGTTGTTAGCTGAAAAGGAAATAAATATTTGGAAGGTTCTTGAGCAGCAAGTTCAAAAAGGTTATATGAATTATAACTTGCGAAGCTGGAACCTTGCACGTGGATCCATAACATTTTGCCATTCGTGAATTGGTTCTGGAATTATATTAAAATTAGGATTATATTCTTTAATAATATCTAAAAACGTACTTTTTCCTGATGCAATATTACCTTCAACTGATATAATTTTTCTCATTTATATAAAATACTTATAGAAAAAATCTTTAATAATCTTTAATAATCTTTAATAATCTTTATTAACCTTTAATACAACTCTTCTTCTTTTTTACTTTTATATCCGTTAAGTTTAAATTCCTTCATGTGCATTTCAAGAGGTGTTGAATAATTTTTTTCTTTCTGCATTTCTAATAGTATTGTAAAAATATCCTGAATAACTTTTTTCTCTTCTTCTTTATTTACTTTTCCAGGATCATTAGGGTCATGAACAGCTAAAGCTGCGATCCGTGCTTTTGTTATAAGTTGTTTTATTTTGTGATGATGTGTTTTTAAATTTCTTGTCGTCAAGTTTTAGTCTATTAGTAAATATGGTAATTATTGTTGGGACAGCGCCAGCAACTGCTACAAATATAGGAATAGCTGGAACAAGTGCGAATGCAGCTGTGCAACCAAAGATCCCTGCTGTAATATATAACCCAGTACTTACTCTCCCACAAAATTTATAACTTTTTCTGTAAGCAGCAGCTAGTTTAGTTAAGTGAATGATTAATTGATCTATTGTTTCTATTCCATTATTATTAGAAATTAGATTTTTATTACTCATTTATATAATTAATATCAATATTTTTCAATTTAAATTTTTTCCAATTCACTAAACGGAACCCAACTATTAAATTTTTCATTGTAACCTTTCCATTTTACTAAAGCTTGTTTTTTCTTATAGTCTCGTCTGATAACTCTTTCTATTCTAAAAAACTTCTTGTGTAGTAGGTAAAAGTTCTTGTTCATAAAATGAACCTTGAATTATTTCATCATTTAAATCTTTAATAGTGTATGTTCTGGGATTTGTATTATTAATTTTATAAATTATAAATATTTCCTCTGTCCAGTTTGGTGTATATCCTTTTTCTAAATGTCTTTTAAGTTTGCTTAAGCGAACTCGATCACCAATTTTAAATTTTGCTTTACTCTTTGGTATCTTTTAACGACCATATAAATTAAAGTAAACAGTACCTTTATTTAAGTTTTTACTAGCTTCGGTTGGTGTCATTTTTATACTAGAATGTTTTGTTTTGTTATATTTATCAACCATATCCTGCAAATTATCTAAATAAGTATAAGTATTATTTACTGTAAAATATTTTCCACATTATTCTTTTTAAACTTCTTTTTAAATCTTTCATAACTACAGCCTTTCCTTCATTAAATGTATGGTACATGTTGATTTAATTTTTATTCAAAAATGATTCAAACTTTTTATTATAAAATTCTTTTCCTTCATCTACCCATAAATTTTGTGGAATCCTTGCAGTCTTCGGGGACTTTCGTCCCTGAATTCTATCTTCTGAAACTATTTTATTAAATGCTTCAGTAACAGATTCTCCAGTTTTATTCTTTAATGGAATAACCCAAGCATATTTACTGAATATATCAATAACGGTTAACAAGAACTTTACTCCTTTATTGTATTTTGAAAAGCTTGCATGTCAACTAAATCAGCTGACCAAGAAATCATCAATATCATTTACTATCACTCTTCGTTTCCTAAATTTTCTTTTAATTGGTTTGTGTAATTCTTTTGCTAATTCATCGCTCCAGCGGTAGCTTGGTACAGTTATTCCGGGGGTATACTCTACTCCCTTTTCCCGTTTTTTGACTTTCGTTTTTGTCTGGACGTTAAGCCCATAGGGAACTGTTGTTCCTGTCCCAACCCAAGTTTGTATTTCGTTTTAATTGCGGGTTTTTACAACTAAATGTTTTGCATTCTTTCTCCAAATGTTTTTGATTTAGTTTTATTTAAGTTGGAAAGCATTTTTTTGTCGCATGCCCCTTTTTTTTACACCGCTGTCATAGCAAAAGTCATGGTCCATACATACTGCATCCAGTTCGTTGACAGGAGGTCCGTTATCTAAAGGATTTCCTGGTCCACAATAATTATATCCTGGGAGTGTTAAACCTTTCTTAGGTAATAAAGGTAACATTGCTTTATGAATATCTAAATTACCTGCTGTGATAGTACTTTTAACAAACTTTGATTTCATTTTTCCACAAGACGAACAGGTAGCCATTATCATTCTTTTCCCGTTTTTTGCCGTAACATAGTGAGGATTTATATTATCAGTAAATTTTCTTTCTTTCAAACAATATATTCTATTTTGTAAACTCATTATATTATATGTGTTTAAAACTTTTTAGTTGGTTTTTAATGGGTTTAAAACCTGTGGATTTTAAATTGTCCGGCATTGACCAGTCCTGACCAAGGGTCATAGGTCAAGTGGGGTTATACTGTTTTCGCACAAACAATTACTTTAAAACTTATATTTTATACGTTTGTATTGTCAAATTTTAATTTCTGTTCACTAGCTTGGTACTTTTGCTCAGAAACCAACACGAAGAAAATGGAAAAGATTCAAGAGAGAGCTCTTAGATTTGTGTATAATGATTATTCTTCCTCGTCTGAAATATTACTTGAAAAGGCAAATTTACCATCATTACATGTACACAGAATGAGAACCATGGCCTTAGAAACTTTTAAAATTGTTAACAACATTGCTCCACCTGTCTTGTCTGATCTTGTTATTAAAAATCTACAGGTATTAATTTTAGGTATTCGAATTTATTACAGGTGCCAGCTGAAAGGACAATCTCTTATGGTAAGAACTCCTTCTAGTATGCTGCACCGGTGCTGTGGAACTCACTACCAGAACACTTCAGGACCCTCTCCAGCTTCAATCAATTCATAAGCCTCATATCCACATGGAGTGGCAGGGACTGCAAGTGTATTGCTTGTAAACCAGGTTGGTGAGCTCCTACAGCATTGGTGGGGCCTACTTGGAGTTCAGCAGTGTATGTATTCTTAGCTTTTTTGTTTGCTGTTCTTTAACTTTGCTGTCTTGCATGTTGCTTTTCCCCGCCTATGTTAGTTAACAAGCATGTTGCTATAAAGCTTAGTAGAGTCAGAATTATATTCATACAGTTATGTTTTTTTTTTACTTTTCTTTGTATGTTACAATTTAACTATAGAGTACTGTAATTCTGCTTTGCCAACTACTCATTTTTTTTTTCCTAGTTATAATTGTGTTGTACATGTGCTTGTGTTTGTTTAGATGTTTTTCACTTGCAGTCAATGGCCTGTCTATCTGTATTTTTGCTTTTATCCCGCTTGCTTATGTATTTTGTTTGCTCTTGTACTTTTGTGTTGCAAGCTTTGTACTTTTTATTTTGTAAGTTATGATATCCGCCAATCGTTTACTGACTTTAATCATGGATCTTCATGCTAAACACAAAACCAGTTTTACTTACTGTAATATTTTCATACAAAAATCTTTTATTAAATCTATCTGTGATTTATTTTCTTCTTTTTAAGTGACATCCTAGATAGGCATATGTCATAGTTTTTAAATTGTTTAGATATTTTATTGATATATTGTGCTAAATGCTATTTAACTCTTTAACACTAAAATCCATATTATCATTGCAGCTTTTATACAGTTGTTTTAATATATACCATATGTTAATCTGTAGTCGGTTCAAAAGCTCACATGAGCTTATGTTGTACTTGTTCGATGTCTTGCCGACTTTAAATAAATCTTATCTTATCTTATCTTACGGTGAGCCGTAAACATACATGTATGTATTCGGTGACCATAAGATTAAATTACCAAACAATGAAATAAAACTAATCAAATATTCATAGGAGTTCTATAATTGTAAACCGCGTTATTTACGGCCTATATTTTAAAGTTTATCCGGTTAACATTATAATAATTTGCATAGTGTATTAAATGAAGGAAAGTATTTCCAAACCACGCTTTTCAAATCCTCAAAAAAGAAAGAAAAAACAAAAAATATGAACATGCACAAACTAGTAAACATAACATATATATAAATCAAAATTTCTAACGCCCCTTGATATTGTTTGCAGTATTTTTCATAATTTTTAAAGTACATTTATCAGTTTTCATCCATATTTAGAAAAATATATGTTGTAATATGATTAATTAAAATACTAAAATGTCAACCAATTATGATAACACATATTTTCTTTCCTGTTACAATCTCTACAAATTTTAAAAATGTCACAAATATATACATAGTAGATATTTAACAAAAACAATCAAATATCATTTATTGCTTTAACCATATTTTATTGCTTATATATACATGCAAGTAGATATATAGAATTACAACAATACAAAAGCAATGGGTTGGGCAACAAGTTCTAATAACATTACATTAAGCCCTTGTCATCACCATTTATTAGGATACAGAGGTGTAGATATAGACGTAAAATTATATATTTTTCAGTGAATTATAGTAATATTAGAGTGAAACTTATCTGGCATTGTCACAGTGAAAATTATCAAATAAATTTTCACTGACGAGTTATAATAAAATGGGTAAATTTAATCAAAAACTTGAAATAAAAAAATGTTTTTGTTTTACAATGTAACATCAAAATATCTTTTCCTCATGAACACAATATCATACATTTGGCGTTCATTTTGAAAGATATTTTAGTCTTACACTGAGACAAACAAATATCCTCTATTTAACTGCAAATAAACAGACTGTATTAGTATATTCTTTAAATACTTACGAAAGCAGCATGAGTCTTTGTTACGAATGACGTCAGAACCATTAGTATGACAGACATCAATTCCTGGACACAATATCCTTAACATTTCGGGAATGCGTTCTCTAATTGAAGTACTATTTTTAATCGCATGAACACAAGCAATCAGAGTCAGAATAGTTGATAAATTCATCACCGCCATACTTTCCTATAATATAAAAGAATATTTCGT
Organism: Mercenaria mercenaria; assembly: GCF_021730395.1. Lineage (NCBI taxonomy): Eukaryota > Metazoa > Mollusca > Bivalvia > Venerida > Veneridae > Mercenaria > Mercenaria mercenaria. The sequence goes on along the minus strand of NC_069361.1, from coordinate 32,895,543 downwards.
TCACCTAAGTCATTTCTATTTCTAGAGTGACTGCAATATTTATAAAGTATAAAAGAGAACATATATATTATCTTTTGGCATATTTAGAATAAATACCCGGATTACGAGAGGGCGGGAATCATCCTGCGTATAAATGTCAGAACATAAGCGTATTATAAAATTGTCAATTTTACTCTATTTTTTATAATGAAACAATGGTAACACAAATGTTGAAACGTGAAGTAGTTGCTTTCAGACCAGCAAGGAGTTTGCTGATCTATTAAATCACAGGCAAATATCTGAAAACATGTATTTGCCAATACATTGTATGCACAAAGTTAATGTACACATGTGAAAAGTTTTCCATTCACGAAAATGTCATCAAAATGTCATCAAAGTTGTGATCATCCCATAGCCGTTTAACATGAAACTTGCGATAGGTTCAAATCTTTCAAATAAGAGTAGCAAATAATCCAGAGCTGGCTCTATTTTTATTTGCAGAATTCTCAAAGTATACTCAAGTTTAAATCAAATTCTGCATTGCATAAAGTTTTATCCGAACATGCAGAACTATATAAGGGAGGGAGATATCTCTTTCATAATTGTTCGTACTATATTTGATGAAAACCTTATATTATCGTAAAGCTTGTGTATTCTTAATCCTTTTAATTTACACTTTTACAATGTTTGCACTATTTTACTAAGCAAAATAAACAAAAAAGAAACCAATTGCTATAAAACGTCGAAGTTGCCGTAAACACTCCGTTTTTACAAGTTGGAAATAAATTGATAAAAGCTGCTAAAACTTAATAGCTGCATGACGTATAGTTATACAATATAATGTTACTTTACAGCATAATTAAATACTAGAAAATGTCTTTAATTAATAAAAATCATTTAGAATTGTGCTTATTACGCACGAAAATATATACGTAGAAAAGCGTTTTAATCGCCGAAACTCGATCATGATTCCATTAGTGACAGTCCTCGCACATTAGCTAAATACATTTCTAAATATAGACTCTGATTTCCGAACCATTCTCTGTACATAAACAATTCTTTCCAATTTCATTTCATTATTTTTATTTTAAACTGATTCATTTGTGAAAAAATTATACTCTTTTAAGGATAATTCGCAATCCTTGTAGCGCAGAAGTTCTGTGCGTTTTCCCCTATCAAGCATACCAAAAAATATTCATAGTCATTCAAATTTTCGTGACAGTTTGCATCTTTTGCACAATTAAAAACATCCTTTCAGAATAAAAAGTTTTTAAAGTTTCTATTCATATGATAATTAACTTAATCAGTTCCTTCAGTTAATGTAAAACATGGAGTAATTCTTTAACGAAATGATTTTACTTCGTTAATAAAAACATTGACTAGCAATTAAATACAAATTGTCATACATACGTTGTATGTGTGTGATGCTCTTTGATCCTCTGAATCATAGTAACGGAGCTGTCTATATTTATAAGATATGTTGCTATAAGGTGTGGCTTGAAACTGCGTATTGGAAAGGACACCACAGAGTGATTTTCTTGCAGCTGGCTTTAATATTGTTTACAACAGGCATGTCATGATTACAAGTGGAATACGAAATCTGCTAGGTTTTTGAGATGCCCACCCACTTAGCTTTATAGGGAGAGCGCAGATGTACGGATCGCGGGGTCGTGAGTTTAATCCCCGGGCAAAGCGTATGTTCTCCGTGATAATTTGATAAAGAAATTGTGTCTGAAACCATTCGTCCTCCACCTCTGATTCATGTAGGGAAGTTGGCTGTTACTTGCGGAGAACAGGGTTGTACTGGTACAGTCTCCAGGAACACAGGTAAGGTTAATTAACTGAAATACTGTTGAAAAACGGTATTAAACCTAAAACAAACTAACAACCATTTTTGTAATATTCGGTATACGAGTTTAAGGCATTCTAAAATTGCATTGGAATTCTAGAAAGGTATGCCATGTGTTCTTCAGATTCATTTCTTTATATCTTACGTTTACCAAGAAATATTTACGTCTATACAAATCTCTCTCTCTCTCTCTCTCTCTCTCTCTCTCTCTCTCTCTCTCTGCCTCCCTCCCTATATATATATTTGAAAGATAACCACATTAACCTTTGAAAAAGATTTTGAGTTATGACTCTTATCAAGGAACGGCCCGATTGGAAGTTTTGTGTTAGGTTTTATTCACACCAACAGGGTTATAGGTGAAATGGTGAATTTCCAGCTTTAAGAGGCAGAGGAAGACCCAAAATGCCCCTCCCGGCATTATTTCAGGCATGTGCTTGAAGCTTAGTAGAAAAATCAATCTTTCGTAAGCCAGCTGAATTGTTTCTTACATTAACAAAAATAGGGATTTCGAACCCACTGCGGTAAGGGACAAGTAATTCGAAATCGGTGATTTTATCCAGTCGGCCATGGAGGCTCTTTTCTTCAGCTTTGAACATAGCATGTTTTAATAATGTGTCAAATGGGGATAGGGATAATGTTATACATACCCAAAAATCCAAGTTTGACTTATAAGTTAAAACTATATATATACCAATATACAAAATTGAAAAAAAAAGAAACCAAAAACTCCCCAAAAAGCAACTGCTAATGCACATTTAAGAGAAACTGGGAAAAAACCGATCAAAAATTATTATTACACCTATTGCCACATGCACGCCGTTGGTCAACTGATTAGCTACTACCACTTGGGAGGCAGCAGTAAAGTAACAAATTTACAAATATAAAATTAAATGACATTATTTACACAAATAAAATGCTCTCCTACTTAAAATATTATGGCAGGTTTTGGCACAAATTCTTATCAATGAATGATTGGTAAAAATAAATTTCATCTTCCCTAAAACAGACATATTTAAAACGTTTTGTTCAACAGAGATAGCTTCATGAACAAGACTAGAAAGTAAATCATCATAAACATTACAATTTATTAAAACATGACGCTTTTGTGGTCATTGACAGGATGATTTTCATATCTACTTTTTTGACGAAGTTAATCATTGTCATCATTAGAGTTAGTAGCGGTCAAACATCGGTCAAAACAGATATTCTTCTCATTGTTATAGAAATGTCCATATTGCCAGGCTTTTCTAAGATATATATATATATCATCTTTTCCTAAATCTTTGTAACATGACCTCCGAGGTGCGTCACTAAACGTGAAGTATAAGGTATGAACTGTGAAGTATTTATTAAGCCTTAGCCTGCTGGCGGCAAGGGATTCTGTCTTTAAACCAAGATCAGCCTGCATATCATTGTCTGCACTGTTTTCGCCATTCAGTCAGTATCGTTTCGGAAAGCACCCCTTTTAAGAGTTAATTGTACTGACAGTGTCCAGATTGAAAGATGGACACGTTCATTTTAGAAATTTAGCAGGGTTAGGGTTAAGCACTATGTTTAAGTTTAGTCTGCAATAATTGGCCAGGGATGTTGGTCGAGTAACGTAAGATAATCTATTGAAGTTGGTGACTCAAATGCAAAGTTTGACATATTTCTGCATTTTATTTCAGTTGGTCTACACATTGAGGATGCCTAATCTTCTGTCTTTTTTAAACATATAGAAAGTGTATCCACCGTTTGTGAATGCAATGATTTCTTTTAAGCAAAAGTGAAAACTTCATGTGTATAGATTGATCTAAAATGTGCCGACTATCTTTTTGATAGATTTTTTTAAGCAGTCAGACAGACGCTACCACCTAAATGCATGTAGAGACAGGAAGAAATGCATACCTCGGGGGATGAGGTTATTGATATATGTAACCAGTTCCTAAATGTCGTGGGAAAATACTGTCTTAAGGCTTTTGCAAATGTTAATACCTTGAAAAATTTGTATTTTCTCTTTTTATAATACTATATCAAAACCTTTATATAACAGCAGCCGTTTTAATCATTTAACTCTTTTTTTCTGAAGGATTTTATAGTATGTACTCGTGACTTAAATTGAAATGTCTTACAATGCTTTTTTATGCCTTTAACATTTTCCAGGCTGCTACTATTTCCATTTACCTGCAGCCATCATAATCAGGGGATAATATTTGCCTTTTCTGCCCAATAATGCGAATGGAATCTATTTAGTTATAACATTTACTGTTCACGGTTTAAAGCTATGTTTGCTGTAAGGTTTCAGATAAAATCAAGGTGTTTATACTGAAATTGTGAACATTTGAACGTGTGAGATTGTAAGAAATATGGAAAACATATTTATCTCAGACGAAATACTTAATTTCGGTGTGTAATTATGACAGAGCATGTCGTTAACCAACTATTTAGACCTGTGATGTATTTTGTAAGCCCCGCACCTTTTCTATGTTTTTATTTGTAAACAAAATATTTGTCAGGTTTGGTGCAAGTAATTGTGATCCAAAGAGAAACAGTTTCTTTTTCGCGCCGGTTGTCGCAGACTTGTTTTTAAATGGCTTTGATAAGAACTATCCAGATATGAAATCTGATGAAATTACTGTCTCTAACTTTACGTTTTTTATGCGCATCTTTCTGCGCAGCCGACACTTTCTATGGAAAACTGAACTGAAGTCAACATTTGTTAAAACATGTTACAGACAGTCTTAAATATGAGAAATCTTGAATGAAATAACATTTTTGATAAGTTTTATCAGTAATCAAATGTTGGTACTGGTTTATGTTGTATTGACAAGTATCATGCCTGACAGGTATCTTGCTATTTTTGTGGTTGTGTTTTCAAATCGCATTTTGGTACAAAGACAGTGTTGTTCATATAATGTAAGATAATTGACTTAGTACTGATAAGATAATATCACTTTCAGATTATTTAGTATTCAATTATAGAAAGAATTAAGAATTTTAAAAACTTTTTTTTAACTTCTAGCAGACATATATGTAATCAATTTGGCCAGGTTCGCGCCATTTTCCGTCCGAACAGGTGTTGTATTCTAGCGGTCTTAACATAAAATTTAGCCTGGTGACCCATACATTTTTAGCCATTCTTATGCTCACAATACAATTATCTATACACAAGAAAAACAGGAAAAAATTCTATGAAAGAATTTTTTCAAAATTTAAAAAAATATTCTTCACTGTGGGTATTTTTCACTGAAAAAAGTTCACAAAAGTAAATATGAAACAATATTTTTTTTTTTCATTTGTACCCATTATTGTAAGGATAGAGTATTACAAATATGACTATGATATCAAATAAGTATATGGTAAAATCTGTAAAAAGTAAAAAACTTTATTGTGCTGTCTTGATGTATATTTTGGTTGGTATTTATAAAAAAGCAGAAAATTATGAAAATGTTGAACAATCGCTAGCAGTTTCAGCAACAGTGGGTGTGTTCAAAACAATTAAAAAAAAAAAAAAAAAACAAGCCTGGTGACCTATTGTTTTTATTTGTTCATTGTTTTCAGCACAAATGTTCCTATCATATATGTGAATTTAAAAAAAAATCTATGAAAGGAAAAAAACTATAGGAATTCTCTTTAAATGAGTCTTAAACACAGGAACAATTGCTTCTATATTAGAAATGTATCTCTCCATTAACCTAGGAAATTGACATACTTATTTTTTTTATCTCCTACAAGATTCTAGCATTTTTACTGGATAGAAATGTGGTCACGTGGTGACCCCGTTTATTTCTATGAATTGTCAGTAGAGTTTCATGTCGTTCTAGGCTAAATTTAAGTGGTCGATGAAACAAATCAACTATAGAAAAATTGCAATTTTATATAAAAAAATGTAGCAAGAATGGCGAACATCTGACGTTTTTAACTTTTGACCTTATGATGTGACCATTCTATGACCTTGTGAAAGCACAGCCCCCTGAAATTTTCCTTATGTTAATTATGAGAACACTGAACACTGATAGCCGCTCATTAACAAAGAATGCCATCAAAGGTATTTTTAGGCATCTTTCTCGGATACTAGTTAATTGACATGATATTATATCCAATAAACAAATTATTGCAAGTTAACAGATACAATGCATTGTCATTTACCTGCCTATTTTGGTCTTAGAAATTGACTCTGTTACAGCACAGTACCTTAATATACGGACAAGTTCTCATTATATAGAATAAGGGTCTTAATGTAGATGATAATAAGCGGTTAAAAGTTTAAATACCTAAAGTTCATTCGTATATTAGTTTTGTTTATTGAAAAGATATGGTAATAAAGTGTTTTATGTGGATGGATTTACAGTCAGTGTATGGTAATTGTCATCTCATCGAGTTCAAATAATGTCACCTCTTTGAGTTCAAATATATTGGTAGCATCTAAATCTGAAACGAGAACGAATTTTATATTTCAAGCAGAACAATGTATAGCAATTACATAAGGGTGAAAAATGAAATGAAAGAAACAGCATGAAAGTCTCAACAGAACATCCCATAAAGCAAATGAATAAACATTTTTGTTTTAATAACCTTAAGTCAATGTGAAAGATAGCAATCTGTAGATAATAGACTTATTTAGTTACTTGTTTGAAAATGTTGTGAAGGCAACAGAAAAAGAAAAAAAAATGTATTTTTACAATCAGACATGTGTATTAAAAGGAAAAACGGAATAAGTATCTACACGCTAAGATACACATCAAACTCCAACCCATTTCCCTAGCCCCATTCACACATATACACAAACACATGAATTTTAAACTTTATTCCACAAATAACATAAAATACGTTTTCCGTGCACAATAAGCGTGAAAACAATGGTCTATGTTTTGGAAAAGCGTGCGTATTATCATGATTTCTGGGCCAAAATGTAATTTTTAATTTCTGAAATGTTGGACAATGTGCAAAATGCACACATTATGTTCTCATTCGCCTTGGAATACATATTTTAGAATTTAAACAACCTTTTGCGAAAAATATGCTATAAAACCCATAGGGTAAGTTCACATCGAAGCTCTAGGGTAGAGTAGAAACCGGCTCTATACTCGGTAACCCACTTGAACGATATAAGTTAGTACACCAATCGTACCTTTCCTGTTGAAGAGCTGAACTCTGCAAACTCCACGGCGAGGTAGGGTTTACTGGTTCCTTGCTTTTCATCACAGCGCTCAATGTGCAGGGGAAAGAAGTTTTACATATTTCCAGGGCCAAATTTTTGATAGGCCGGTTACTTTATTGGTGGGAGTAAGTATCATTTACACAATAGCCTTCCCTTCCCTAGAGCTCCGATGTGAACTTACCCATTGAGGCTAAACGCTCGAGTATCTTCCGGTGGCCCATATTACCTTTTCAGCAAGGTTTGTTTACTAACGTTGGACTAAACTACATGTAGCTGAAACTGTCAAACTCAGGGATGAAATGCGTACAACATTCTACACGACTATTTTACAGAAACAGTTACTTTAAGCGCTGTGTTATTTACAATGGCAGATGAATTTCATTTTTGTCTGTGACCAAATAGCTCAGTTAATACCAGATGCAGGCATTACACATTCCATTTTGTTGGAGGGCTGCAAGGGAAGTATATAGAATGCTCAATTCTGATTTGGTCATAGGCACGATATGCTATGTCATGGTGACGGGTTAATTAATCCGGTAGAGCGAGATACTTTCCCTTCGTCACGACTAATTTAGTTGACGAAAAGATATAATAGACTCTTGGGAATAAGATACTTTCCCTGGGGCATGACTTAACTAAGTATTATAGAAACGCTTTACTAACTCATGGGAACACATGTGCCTTGAATGGTTTAAATCATGGAAAAACGATTTCCTTACTCGTGGGAACTATTATACTTCTGAAACATGTAGATAAAAGCACAGACTTAATCTTTGAGCTTTCGTAAGTTTTGTTCTACCTTAAAATTATTTTTTTAAGCAACATAAATATCTAAATATTTGAGTAAATGATCTAGCCCATTAAATTACTCTGCGAATATTTTAATATCAGTTGTAATGCATAAATGATACTCTTCCTAGCTTGCTACAGAAACTGCTATGTCATTGGTCAAACCTCGGCCAATGACAATTATGACTTATTCTGATATATGATATCTCAAATGATATGCTAACGGTATGTAAACAATTTTGACGAAGTTAATTATTGTCATCATTAGAAGTAGGAAGAGGTCAAATATAGGCCAAAACTGATATTTTTCTCATCATTATAGAAATGTTCGTATTTTATAATCAGGCTTATATGATCTTCATAACATGATATTAGAAACACCAGTGTAGATAGATACCTTTCTGAGGCTAAAACTTAACTTCTTGTCAAGACTTTCGACTCCATCTCGGAGTCTTCGTCAGGACTGTGATTTCACGTCACGATGATGGTCACGTGACTCTACCTCCCGATAGACTGGCGGGAGGTCGTAACCTTTTTCTCATTCAAATCGGATTTCAATTGCTTCCTTGATCTTTCGTCTCACGGTGTTATCTTCACGGCCGACCACTCGGATGTTATCCCATAATATTGAGTGCCCTGTATGTTTACAATGTTCACCCATTGATGTTAAACGGCTTCTTTTTGTACTCATGTGTTCCTTTACCCGTACGTCAAAGTTCCTGGCAGTCTCTCCAATTTACTCAGATTTTAGGTATTAGAGGTATGTCACTAAACGAAAGCTATGAAGTGTGAAGTATTTATTTAGTCTTGTTAAGTGCCCACCGGGTTTACGTATTGTAGGTGTTTTACTTACATTGGTCGTACTTTCGGAAATGACAACTGAATAATATTAACAGTATATGACGTCTTAAAATGGGACGCCGAAACTGTCGTTATTAATCATAGAAATCAGTTATTATATGTGTTTTAGTAAATGATGTTTTAAGTTCTTTGTTGTGCAAACATATTTGTGTTAAGTGTGTATGTCGCTATATGCTATTTTGTTATTGACATTTTTGCTGTTTAATGTAGACAAATCTTTATTTCATGCAGACATCTTATATTATTAGGTGCATGCATTGTTATATTATATGCATACTTTATTATATTATGTCTGCTATGTTTCATATAACGCCATATATTTATTGATTTTTTGCATCATTTATTTCATTTATGACGTTGATTAATTCTGCCAGTTCTGTATAAAAGTATGTTTTTCATGATTTAAATATCTTGTGCAAAGGTTTTGTTGCGGTAATTTTATTATGAAAAAGTGGACTTGGGATGTGGTGATGTAAGTTTGGAACCTGCAGTTTAAAGTTTGAGGATTGTGCCATGCAAAGCAATCCGGCATATGTAACTGCTTTATAACTGTCGCTAGAGTATCGACCTTACTCTTTGCCATAGGTTTGTATCTGAAAAGGTGTATTTTCTGTATTACTGCATAATAAAATAACAAATCATGATCGAACTCTTTTCCTTTAGACCGATCTTTCGGAAAGGTTTTGTAGTACGCACTTGTGACTTTAATTGAACTGTCTGACAGTGCTTTAAAAACAAAAAGATGCCCCTGACCTTTCCCGAACCACCTCTATTTCAATTCATCTGCAGCCATCGTTGAGCGTTTTCGTTAATCAGTGGATTATATTTGCCTTTTCTGAACAATAATGCGAACGGGATCGTTTTATTTTTAACATTTACTGTTCACGATTTAAAGCTGTGTTTGCTGTAAGGTTTCGGACAAAATCAAGGTGTTTATACTGAAATTGTGAACAGTTGAACGTGTCAGATTGTAAGAAATATAAAACACAATTTTATCTCAGAAGAAATGCTTAATTTCGGCGTGTAATTATGACAGCGCATGTCGTAAATAAACATGTAGTTTGTAAGACCCTCTTTTTTCTTTTTTTTTGGTAAACAACATATTTGTCAGGTTGATTGGTATTTCCTTGGAATCTGTTTGTGCGCCAGTTGTCGCAGACCCGTTTTTAAAGTGCTGTGATAAGAAACTATCTAGATGTGCAGGCTAATGTACTGTACTTTACTTTAGTGATCGAGAAAACAAATCAGATTAAGGGTTTGTAAGTCACCCTCCACGGAAGTATGTGTGGTCAGTATGATAAATATTGGGTCTTGGCTAACGTCTTGCCCCCCCCCACCCCCAATTTATCATACTGACCCCACGTTTTTGCGTCACTGACAAAGCTAATAATAAATAATATTACAACTTGACATTGTTAATTTCATTCAACTCGATTGAACAGATTAACATGCAGTATCCATTGTTATGAACTAAAGGGCAAGTTGACCAAATAATCTGAACACACAATGTTAATTACTCGCAGAACAGGACTGATACATCTGCCGATCAGGCTAATTTAGTTTGATAGGGATATTTGATAAAATCTGGAAGGTAGATCCCACGGAAGCACCGAGAACAAAGCAAACAGCGAAAATTGCAGACTCGGTTTTATTGAGTCTGTTCATGAGCAGTAATGGAATATGCAACACTGTTCACGCCCCCTAGCACCGGCTTAAGCAGTATTCAATCTTCAAATCTAAATGAGTTGAAATCAATGATCCCGAAGGACCAGAAAATATAACAGCATTGAGATGAAGTCGGGGCGACATTTTACGGCCGCCACACAGCACTTGACACCCGCTGTTGTGAAGTAAATAAAATGTGGAAAGTAGATCCCTCGGAAGCACCGAGAACAAAGCAAACAGCGAAAATTGCAGACTCGGTTTCTGCGGATGTCTCTAAATTGTTTTTTGTACTTTTAGCATGTGTAAATGTTGAGTTCTGCTCAACCCGGGGCTAGAGGGCGTGGACGGTAGCATGCATTTCCACTACCGTCCATGAACAGGCTCAATCAAACCGAGCCTGCAACATTTTCGTTTTTGTTGTGTTGAGCGACCTGTGGAGTTTCCACTTTTTCTATTTTATTGAGTCTGTTCATGAGCAGTAATGGAATATGCAACACTGCTCACGCCCCCTAGCACCGGCTTAAGCAGTATTCAATCTTCAAATCTAAATGAGTTGAAATCAATGATCCCGAATGACCAGAAAATATAACAACACTGAGATGAAGTCGGGGCGACATTTTACGGCCGCCACACAGCACTTGACACCCGCTGTTGTGAAGTAAATAAAATCTGGAAAGTAGATTCCCTCAAAAGCACCCGAGAACAAAGCAAACAGCGAAAATTGCAGACTCGGTTTTATTGAGTCTGTTCATCAGCAGTAATGGAATATGCAACACTGCTCACGCCCCCTAGCACCGGCTTAAGCAGTATTCAATCTTCAAATCTAAATGAGTTGAAATCAATGATCCCGAAGGACCAGAAAATATAACAACACTGAGCCATATTTGGTATTGCAATGTTTTCATTTACATTAACATTGTAATGGCTATCATATAAGGTTGATATAATGAATTCGAGTAAAAAAAGTTTAAACAAACTGTAAAGGGATTTCAATTTTTAAACTTGATAATTCCATAGAATCAAAACATTTTTTAAACCAGTCATAATTTTTGATAACTTAAACAATAGAATTTTGTTGGGTTTTACGTCTCAATGACTCAGTTAAATGTGATATAATTGGAAGACTGCGACCACTAGAGCATGGAAGGCACTGCAATGTTTAAGAGCACAACAATTATACTGACACACGCAATGTAGCATAGCCTGCCAAACTGTATAAAGCAGCAAACAGCATCAGAAAACCATTCGCAGACAATGTATTTACTTTGTTGTTGTGATAAACGTTATAAATTTCCGCTAACTGCCACAATGTTTTCCGCGAACTCCTGACTACGAAACATATGTTACACAGGTGAAAGACACCCGAAAGACTTAGTCTGAAGCAGAACAAACTATTCTAACATGCCAGACAGGATATCTTCCCGTGTTTTTAATGGTATTTGAAAAGCTCATCTTGCATCCAGAGGTGAAATATGACTCGTGCTGGGATATTTGAATGAATATGGAAATTCTTACAATACTGTATTAAAAAGTGCTTAAAAGAAAAGCATTTGATTTATTTTATTTCTTCAATCAGCCGAAAAAATACGTTATGCAGGAAAAACAACCCAGCACTTGTTGAAAGTGCGGATAAAATAGCTTGCTCTAGGAAAACTATTTTCCGATCTTGGCAGATCCTCGTTACTGCCTAAAGAGTAACCTATTTGCAACCGGGAATTCTACCCTTGCTATAATATTACAAAATAAATCATAGAGGTTTTCATAATGTTGGTTGAATACTTTTTTTTCGAGTTACCTATTCTTCATTCCTCTTTTCCGGTAGATTGAAAATAGATGAGCTGTTCTGTATTGTTTGTTTTTAAATTTTATTTCTATTTTTTTTGTTCTTTTTTAACGAAGCTAAAAGTTAGCAAGTCTCTTTAATCACTGACGTAAACTGGATGATTATATTAGCGAATAGAACTATATTCATACAGTATTAATATCTGTGACAATGGCTACACTTGTAAAACGAATTTGCTAGATTTGAAATGTCAATTTACGATAACAATTCAACTCTGATTTAACTATAAACTGAAACCAAAATGAAATATTGGTCATAAGTGAAAGAAAAACTTAATAGTTCCTTATCCAAACTACTGATCAGGCAGACAAAAAATATTCTACTTTTGTTTAAAACTCTTTGTATCTTTGTATTCGATATACAACATGCACACTTTTCTCATGGCTTACACTGACAATCATTTTATAAGTTGTGACGAGGCCCTGCTAGAAAGTTTAGTAGTGTATCAAAATAAAGTAGAATAATGCATAAATTCCCTTAAAGAGATTTTACGACATTAAGAAACGTTACCTCAGATATTACGTTTTGACTTTTTAGCTAAAGTTAGTTTTTGTTCTCAATGATGATACGTTGGATTACACAAAATGTGACACATTAAAATGTATATCCAACAATAAGTAATTACAAAGAAGTTAAATTATTGGCATCACATGTGTAACTACAAAGACATGTAGACTGTTGTTATATTCTTAATTTCAATTAATTATTTTAAAAGTGTTTCTCATGCTTTACTCATACTGAAGCATTTCTCTGACTGTTCAAGAGTACTTTGCTGCAAATAGTGTAACACATCATACGTAATTACAGCATTTTAATGTAGTTGATAGGTAATGACTCTCTGCAATATTCATTTAATCATGTATTTGTAATCGAGTCGACATTCTCTGGACGTAACTATTGCTTAACACGAGGATTGCTTTTCATGAAACACGAATAATTGCTGAAAAAGCATATGAGCCGCGCCATGAGAAAACCAACATAGTGGCTTTGCGACCAGCATGGATCCAGACCAACTACTTGAAAGGAAAAGACTTTTGCTACGGTCTCTGGCTTCTGGAAACATATCATTAACTAGAAAGAAAACACTGTTAAGACGCCATCACTCACTTATACCTGTATTGTTGAGAGCTCCCCATCTTTTTGACACTATTCTGGATGAAGTTAGGACGAACAGAGAAGCGTAAGAAGCCAAATATCAAACGAATACAAATGAAAACATGACCGACTTTTACCTTTATCTTAGCAGTAACGACTGCAGGGGCGTCTGAAGTGGGGCCGCAGGGGCCGCAACCGCGGCCCCAATAGTTTGCCCAAAAGCGATTATTTGTAAATTCCTATGTTGGAGTCGCAGGTCCGCGGACCCAATATTTTGTATAATTTATTAAATTTTGCTTCGCGTTAAACAAAACACGCTGTCCAGATTAGTGTGTTACCGTGTTGACGGTGACACGATCGGGAGTCATACACACGTGTCCGTGATTGGACTTAATTTCGCATGAACAAATCAGCATGTTTTTAATTGGCATGTCTTTAGTCACTGGAATGTTTAAGCTATACCCAGCCGCAAAGATCTAAGGTATTAACTTATAAAATTCAGAAAAATAATTATCATGTTTTTATTTAATGAAAGAGGTAAGTGTTAAGATTTATCACACCGCTAAGATGTAAGGAATTAATTACATAAATTGTTTTTACTCAAAAAATTATATTTCAAACAAAAATAAGAAATGAATGTAACATGAATGATTATTGTTCAATACATTAAATACAAAAAAAAACAACATACATGCATTCTTTGTATTGCGTTATACATTATTAATTCTGATAAGAGTTTATTAAACTTTATTTTGTTTATAGTCATGTAAATAGTAAGAAAATACTGGAGACTTGAGTTGCGATTCAGTACCCTTAAAATGCACCAGAACTCGCCATTTATGATCCTGTTTTAAAAAAATTTCAGGGGGAGGTCCCACTTACCCCCCTTACGGGATGCCCCCTCCCGTACCTAACCCCCCCCCCCCCCTCTCGCGGCCCCAATATCAAACACCTTCCGACGCCCCTGCCGGACTCGCAAATCATACGTAAGAACAACAATCCCTCAGATTTTTACATTCAATTTCCCAAGTCATACACGTTAGAAGATCGTTGGACCTGCGCTGTGACTGAAGTTTCTCTTACCTGAGATTTTACGCGGAGAAGTAAAAGACTGTATTTATGCTGCGATATTGTGCAAGAGTCTTACGTTAGAGACAATTTGTTGCCCGTTTCTAAGGAACATAGAAATAGAAACCAGATACAAGAAACTTAAATTTATAGAATATAGTCGTCCTGTGTATCTGCCTGTGACTATGAATTACTTTAACTCAGTGAGACTGTCTATTTAAAGCAAACGATCTTCACTGCGTACTGCATTTTTAAAAGGTATGAGTTCCATAGAGGTGTACGATCATAAACAAGAAAAATGGGTACCGGATAAACCGGACCATGAAAAGTGGTATCAACACTTCAAATACTTGAGGGACGGATACGTACACCCTGATCATATGGACCGTTACGTAGTGGGTAGCGGTGCTCATCTTAGGAAAATGGCCGAAATGAAACAGCAGCCAGCAGTACAACTGGTATCTCCAGTAGCACAAGCGACCGAAATCGCAAAGTCAGAAGTAAAACGTAAGAAGGAAGAAGAGGGTGAAACTCGTAAGAAGGGCAGTGGAAACACGAAAAAACGTAAGAATACGTCACCAATAACGTATACTAAACCAAAGAGACCAAACTTTGTCAATCCTGACTTTCAGCTCTAAAGAAACATGGAAGATTTTCATAAAGAAGAGTTGTCTTTGTTCATTTCACCCCAGCAACCACGTCAGTACAATCGAGAGAGTGGTTCACTTATCTTCCAGTAAATCAAGTCACCACCTTATCGGCACTCGAATTTAACATACCCGGTCAGTTTTCAGCGTATTTGGATCTGAAAAGAAGCGTGTTGAACCTTAAACTGCAAATTGTGAAAGGCGATGGCGCCCCTGTTAGTGCTGACGAAATAGTTGGTCCAATCAATCTACCATTTCACACCGTTTACAGTCAGGTTGATGTATCTTTTACAGCAGACCCCTTTGTCGCATACAGGAATCAATTATCCCTATAAAGCTTACATAGACACGATTTTACAGTCAAACCGAGAAATACAGGAAAATCTGTTAACAAGTCAACTTTATTATAAAGATACCGGAAACGTTGGTACCAATGATGGTAAATCAGGAAATAATAACGGGTTGTTTTACAGGTGTGCGCTATTTAAAGGTAGTAAAATTGTGGAAATGGAAGGACCATTACATATTGATTTGTTTCAACAACCCAGTTTACTCATCAATGGAGTCGCTGTAGGCATTAAACTACATCTTAACCGTGATGCCTTCACATTAATCACTGACGCCCCGTCTCCTGACTATCGCGTGAAAATAGTGGACGCTCATTTCAAACTCTGTATTCAGCAGCTGAAAAGTAATGTATTAGTAGCGCACGACAAACTCATTCAAGACATGTCAGCCATTTACCCTTACTTACGCACAGAGATCAAGACAACGTGCATTGCTTCGGGTCAGTTTAGTTACAGCGCAGACGATATATTTCAGGGACTAGTACCATGTAAACTGTTCCTAGTGCGGCATTTAATGGCGATTACGCACAAAACCCATTCAACTTCAAGCATTATAACAGTAGTTCCATCGGTCTTTACACTGATAGACAATCCGTGCCTTCGCAACCGATGCAACCAAATTATTCGGCGGATCAATACATGGAGTGTTACAGAACATTGACTCTGTTTAGGAACGACATTAACATTACAGACCGAGATTATAAGAAGGGATATTGTCTGTACGCTCTTGATGTAGATCCTTACTACTCGTTTAGCACTAAAAGGAAGGGACATTGTCGACTAGAAATCAAGTTTACTGAGGCATTACCAGAGAGTGTGACACTGATTATGTACGCCAACATCCCAGAAGTACTCCATATCAACAGTGCCAGGGGAATCTATTTCAAATGAATAATTTAGAACTTGAACGTTTACTCAAAGGATATCCAGTAACAGTAAGCGCTCTGATCAAATTAAAGTTCAAAAGGGACAGTTCGTTATTTCTAACCCGGATACGAGTGATGGAACTGGAAAGCATTGGGTGACCTTTTACTTTACGATACAAGGACCTTATGAAGTCTTTGATTCTCTAGGAAAATGCCTAACGACTACGATGCCGGCTTTGAAACCATATTAACAAGAGCATGTCCTTTTCGTGTTATAACATCTTCGGAATCCCTCGGGAATCGTTGGTACCCTCGCCCGTTACCAAACAGTCCCTCAGGATTCTGCAGATGTTATAACACGAAAAAACATGCGTTATCCCTACATTTTCATCAGCTTTTTAGTATGTTCAATTATGAAAGAACTGAGCTGATTTAGATAATAGATTAAGAAATTTATGTAAACATAGTTTTTGTAAAATAAATGTTGGATAGCTACCCCTATTACTTATACCTTAGTCAAGTATCCTAGGTTGCCCACGGCTGAACCTGGTCTTTAGATCATGGTTTGGTCCTGGTGTTACCATGCTTAAACATTTTTGTTGAATAGGACTCTTTGTAATAAGTCTGACCATGGTTGAACATCCATGGTCAGGGATCTTGCCAAATTTGAACCAGGTTCAGTTAAGTTTTAAACATTGTGTAATTATGGTTGATTTATGGTCTGACCAAGTTTGAACCAAGGTATGACTGAATTTGAACTATGCCCAATTACATTTACTGCCATAAATTATCATGATCAGAGTATGTAAATCACCATTGGTAATGTCATGTGTCCAATGTAAAGGAAATCACATATCAAAAGAGCACTGGACAACATATTGACAAATGAAATGCCCACCATGAGTTTTGATCGAAAAGTTGTTGATAGGATTTTTTCTTATGTTTTATTTACCTTTATAGAAAGTTCGGGGACACGCATCTCTTTTAATTGAACTATTATTGTATGATTTATATACACGTTGAAGTACTACGTCATTCTCAGATTGTCTCCTTGCGCGATTCTGGAACCGTTAGGGGCGTTTATTGATTGGAATAGGGAAATTCTAGAAGGAATCTTAGTATTTAATTGCGACCCATTCCTGTAATCTGTCAATCATTTGCTTAATTAAATCGTACGTTTATACCCTTTAGAAACATTCTTGTTGGTATCAACGGCCTTTAAGAATAATACCAGAGTTGGGTTTACTTTTGCAACTAAACTTGTAAAAGATAACGTTATCATGTGCACAGAACCATACCAGTTCAAATGCCATGTTTCACTTTTACTTTACTATTCAATGTCCATTGCAATCACGGAGTCATTTCATTTTTGTTTGACAGAATTCCAATTTAGGCTAAACTAGCGACATTAGAGGTGCTGTTTATTTTATAATCTCTATTGAAAAGATCGATTCTGCTATTGTTTTGGTTGCTTACGTACATTTTGCTTGAATTAACTGTATGTGTAAGTAACTGCTAAATCAACAGAACAAAAAAATCTACTTAACACTTTACACATGAAGTGTGTCAGAAGTGTTAAATATAAGTATAAACACAAGCGGTAAATTGTAAATGAACCCACTTCCCCCCACCAAAAAAAAGAAGAAGAAAAAACAAACAAAACAAACAACAATTACAAAAAACAACAACATAAAAACACCATAAATGCATTTTCCTGTATTTACTGATCATGATATAATCACAACCCTTCGAGTTCTGACTTGATTAAATCAGAAGTTATATGTCCACAAAAGGTTTTCACACAATCATCAGTCATGTTGAAGATAAAGTCACGAACCATATTCCTCTTTGTCCTCATCCTGAAGAATATTAACAATCTGAAGCAAAATGCTTATCCTAATCAAATCATTATCAAACTGCGTCTGCCGTTTATTTAGTTTATGCAAAGGTTTCATTGAGTAAAAAACTTTGACGCATTCAAACGTTTCAGTATGTGCATGCATGCCAATAATAATTATAGGGAAAGTGAATACCATCCTTTGATCACTTATTTTTGTTCATATAGCGTACTGCAACCAACAACTCTCGCGCAGTATTTACATTAGATTATCTTTTATGAGAATGTAGAAATATAAAAAACAAAGATGACACACTGAGTAGAGATCATTTGATTTAAATATACTGCAAGAAACAATGCTATAGCTTTAAATTTAAAATACATTTTCCTACAGTAAAATATAACTTACCGATAATTGGAACACCAGGATTATCTGCAAAGAACGAATGAACATGTTTTTATCTAAATGTCAATGACGAGGTATGAAAACGGAACAAACATATGCATGAATATATTTTGAATATATTTTTACTACAAAAAGCATCACCTCGAAATGTTCAACAAAGACACATCTCGATATTAATTTTACGGTCTGTTGTGCTTATTAAATTTGAACACAATGTGTATGAGTATCGAGATGTGTATGTGTTGAACATTTCAAGGTGATGCTTTTTGTAGTAAAATTATTCAGGCATATGTTTGTTGCGTTTTCATATCTCGCCAGTGTATATGTCCATTTATCATTAAACCTCATTAATATCTATTAGAAAGTAAGACTGTTACAAGCACTATGTGATGATTATTCATATCATAAGCAAAAATTCATATTTCAATAATGTGACTGCTTCAACCCAATGTTACTCAACAATGGCAAATGTTTTAATGATCAATATGATGAAAATCATACAAATGTGTTAATATCACTATTAACATATTATATATTATATAAGAAGAGAATGTGAGAAGAATGACCGTTCATGTCCAAACTTGCCATATTTTTGTTAGATATCTATATTACTACAATATACAGTAAGACTCTTTTTAGAAGGATAAAATGAATACCACATGTTGTAAAGTTGGGAAAGATATCACTGAGGATATATGTGATATCAATTTTATCATCAAAACATGCGTGCGATTTCAAATCCCTGAAAATGACCATCTGCAAAATAGTTTTTCCAAAAGAATGATGCATGCAATTTCATGGTAATAAGCTTAGAATTGATTTAAGGACTTTGCTGTCTCATTCCGTGGGCTTAGTGCAAAACTATTGTGACTGTATATAAATAAAGAAGAAGATACAATAGTTTTGCGCTGAGCCTTCGATTTATTTTTTGTTTGTCACTTTTGTTTAGTATAATATGTTGATATCGCATGCGCTTGAGAATGTTATTGTAAACACTTGAATCGACCTAGTATCGTTTCGGTTGAAATTATTCAGAAATAGCCGTCATCACGCTTGAATAAGTTCACATTGTATTAGGGTTATTTGATTTGGAAACATACACTCACTTGTCATTCTATCACCAAATAATAAAGTAGCATAAAAGTTTTACTTTCACAAGGTCCCTTGTTTAACATCAAATCATCTATGGCAATATCTCCATGAGGTGTAGTTCCAACATCAGCTTTGACTACAACTTTATAGTCATGGGGAATGGAATTGATGGGGATAGTCACGACCGCTTTGTTCCATTGATCACTCTGCGACCCTACTTTAATAAAGATCTGCGTCTCTTTCCGTATGCATGTATCCTGAAGTTAAATGTTTATATCTCAAATGAGAGTTTTAGATATCAGAAAAAGTATATCTTCCTTCATATATAATTTTCTCTCACTCGTCAGTTCAACAAATTAAGATTTAATTATGATTGATTCGTGTGATATAAGTAGCTATGAGTTTGTGTAAAAGTACCCCCGGCAAATAGTATATACTTTTTGAATGACTTACCGGTCAAAAGTCAGAAGTTGAAGTAATAGTTTTCACTATTGACCTGTAAGCCATTTTATATGTGTTTTATTACCTGTCCTTAGAAAAAAAACTATTTTATTGTTTGTTCTCTTTTTTTTAAATACAAATGTATGACCTTAAACATGCGAATCTGTTTTGAACTATAGATCAGTCAATAGTATGGACAAGTAAGTTATATAAGGAGTCATGTCATAACTTTAACTATTGATCGGCGAGCCATTTTGAATGTGTTTTATTTTATGCCATCAGAAATAAAATCAAATATAGACCGGTCCGTTGGCACAAACTGTTCATATAAGGAATTATGTAATGATAAGCTTTACCAATCTACCTTAATTAATTATGCTGTATAGCACTGGTGCTATTGACTCTGTTCACACATTATTATTATTCAGTGAGAACTTCTCACGTAAATATCAAAATAATAATGGCAAATGTTGAAGAAAAAATACTTGTTCAAAACACAAACACGAATATCTTCATAAGAGTTTAAAACCAGTTACTAGTTTCATTTCTAGCGATTCACGATACCATGTAATGGAACGTATAGTACGGCATAAATATTTTGAAATCAAAAAGATTTTGTTAATACCTGCAAAAGAACAGACAATCCTACTGTAGCATCACCAAAAATATAATACCAAAACTCGAAACATTTTGTTCGATTTGCTGGTTGGACTGGAGAAATGAGAGCTGCATACTCGCCTTGAGCTCTTGGTCGTGACGAGTCAATATGCAAATACTTTCCTCTGCCTGGCAAAAGAAATGCGAAACGATAATATGTGTTATTAAAACGATATATCCTACAAATAGTTAAAATATTTCAATTGCAAAACCGTTATCAAGTGTATCAGTTAATGTCATTTTAGGATCAACATATACTATTTTGCTGATGCCACGGACATTTATGAAGAAATTCAAAAAGACGTTACCTGTTCCAAGAGTGTGGTCGTTGTCAGGTCCCGTTCCCGTACGTCCATTTTGTAAAGACCAATCGCTGTAGTGTTCTTGTCTCCATCTACACAAAGTCCCATTATCGAAATTGCAATTTTCTTGTTGTTTATCAGCTTCAGATATATAAGAAAAATATGTTAAATCATTGCAGAACAGTTCGATGAGTAAGTATTGATACAAAGGTTGAGTGAATAATATAGAAACGTGTTAAAAATTTAGGCGGATGTACCTTGTATTTTTAATGTTTATTGATAAGTAAGTATGTCTAAAATAGTCATTGCCAAAAATATTTAGAAAATATCAGAATTTTCCGAGTATAGTCCATATTACCATAAACATCAGTGCAAGGTGGCCAACCAACATGAACTTTGGATAATCTTGCACACGTAGACTAAGTCCCGAATCAGGCAATATATTGCCCATATTTTTCTTATTACTTTAAGGATTTTGCAAGATAAAGAGCGTCGAAGACCACAAAATATGTACTTTTTCTACGTAAACGTCAACAGTCATTTCTCAGTACTTTTCTCAAATACTTTGCGAACTGTGAAAGTGTGAACGTTATCTAAAAGTATGTCCACGAAAAACAGTTTGACAGTGTTTGCACAATATTTTATGAAAATCCGTCAAGTAATAAGAAAAGGTACAGGCAAAATGTTACCTGAATGATACGGTCTCTCCGTGTGGGTTGCAAAATGTTTAAATCAAGATATGGTTAACGAATAAATATCTATATCATCTTTAAAATTTATTACGTGTTATACTTTGTAAAATATAAAAATATGTATCTATTATATAACTACATAAAGTCTGTCAAAAATGCAGCTTGTATTTCAAAAGTAGAAAAGATCTGTATTGTACGTTTCGTATTGCATGTTGTCGGCTTACTTCCATGTGACATACATGACCTAATACAGTGAAAAGCGTACAAAAAAAACAAAAAAACTTTACTCATTTCTATGTTTATTAACATTGAAATTTTTTTTAAAGATTTTATTCGATAACAAAACAACAAATAGGTGGAGATATATAATTAAAAGGTCATTACAAAAATAGCCAGATCTGGGGTTTTGCATTCGGCTTTCGTTGAATTTGCTAGGACGGGACGCTCTCGGCGCTAGCACACGCCTCGGGAGATCCGATCTAGCAAATTCCACATGAGCTGATAACAGCATACCAGATCGAGCTACTATTATAATAACCCTATTAAATCATGATTTCAGAACGCAACAAAATATATGTTTCTTAAAAAAATCCGAATTTGTGCGAAACTTTTTGCGGGACTAAATACAATGCAGTACTTACATACAACGTTAACGTGGAAATGTCTCCTGATCGGAGTACCATTTCTATCAGTAGAGGTGCAGATATACTGTCCGGAATCTTCCAACGTGGCATGGATGGCATGAGGAGAAGGAGCTGTAAATACCAGGCAAAATGTAAAATCGAATATAATTTGAATTTTATGTACTTGTGATTTTGTTCTACACTATACTTTGAAATAAAATTTTCGTTTAATTCAAATATCTTTCTATACTTGCAGTTTTATCCAACGTGTAAGCTAGTAAAAAAGCATGGACATGTGTAACGAAAACAGAAGAAATTTAATGAATATCTTCAATATCTATTTGACACCACTTACATATATATGGCATTCATTCAAATGTATATTTTTATTTCATATTTAAGTTAGGTGATATTTTATTTGAAGTGGAAACCTTTACTGCATATTCAACATTTATTCCCTTTATATTTACTTAAATGTTTCCAACAGAAATTTATGTTCATATATATTTTATTTAATACGGAAGAAAGCAAAATCTATTTCTCATTTTGATAGTTAAACATAATTATTTTCCGATATTGTCTCTACTACTCATTTGTCTCGAATCTTTTATTTTCTCTTAACAACGTGTAAACGGCTAAAATAAGACCAGTTTCCATGTTCTAACGCATGCAGAGGTTTCTTGCTAACAATATGACGAAACAAACGGTTTACACCTTAAAACGTTAAATCAAGTACAAAGATCCCTGTAGCTAAAACGTGTACGAGTAACAATATTAATGCAGGCATTAGTTTTAGAAATATTTCATTTATTGACACTACAATTAGAAGAGCGTTACCTTTTATACTTTTTAATGCATAGTAAGAATTATCAATTTCCCATGGCTTTGGGAATTAAATCTTTGAAAAAAAAAGCACGACTGAGTAATATACAAAATAAAATGCGCAATAATAAGCATGATAAGAAGAAAAGCATATTTTTATTACTTGCTAGATTACGAAATAGCCATCGAACGTCTGCTAAGGAATTATTTACTTCGTTTGAAGTATGAGAGATATGAAAATTACAGATAACAAAAGAAAATGAATTTATCTATAATATTTTGTTAAAAATGTTTTGTTCGGGTTCCTATGCTTCTTATTAGTCAATCTTGGATAGTAAGGTAGTTCTGCACGTTCGGATAATTTTTTTTGGGGGGTCTACAATGTTAGAAATTGATAAAACCTGTTTTTTAATACTTTAGAAAATACTTAGAAAATTAAGAAAAGAAAAACAGATTTTTTGCTAGGCTGATATGAAAAACTTTGACCAAATACATGCAAGTTTTCATAATGGACGTCTATGGGAGAATGATAATTTTGCTAACATTTTCGAGAACACATTTTTTTTTCTACAGTGTAGATTTTTGTAGACTTCTCACGATCGTAAATAAACATTTTGCCTATAAAATGGTGAAATAAAGTGTATAGGTTCAAGATATTTGCCAATGATTAAAGAAAAGACCTCCGTGGCCGCGTGGTTATGATCGCTGTCTTCAAATCACTTGCCCCTCATCGATGTGGTTTCGAGCCTCACTCGGGGCTTTGAACTCTTCATTTGAGGAAGCCATCCAGCTGGCATACTGAAGGTCAGTGGTTCTACCCAGGTGCCCGCACGTGATGAAATAATGCAAGGCGGGGCACCTGGGGTCTTCCTCCACCATCAAAGCTGGAAATTTGCCATTAGATCTATTATTGCGTCAGTGGTTAAGGTTACTGACTTCAAATCACTTGCCTCTCGCAAATGTGGGTTCGAGCCTCACTCGGGACTTTGAATTCTGCATTTGAGGAAACCATCCAGCTGGCTTACGGAAGTCGATGGTTCTACTCAAGTACCCGCACGTGATGAAATAATAAACGAAGAGATACCTGGGATCTTCTTCCACCATTAAGGCTTGAAAATTGCAATATGACCTATGATTTTGTAGGTGCGACGTTAGACCCAACAAAACTAAAAACATATGATTAATGATATACACCATTTTGGGCTGATTTTAAAACATTTTTGGAATTATTTAATGAGTCAGATGTTATATTATAACATTTTATCTAGAAAGAAAGTAACGTTCTCGTAGTAAGTAAATCTACTCTCGTGTTGCTTTCATTTCGTAAAAGGATTTTCACCGCCGTACGCCGAAGCCAAGTTTTATTCTACGTGTTCAGGATATATGACGTTATATTTACGCCATTATTTCCGTTTTTTCAAACGTGCAGATCTATCTTACATAGCATACTACATAGTCCACTATGATAATACATGCCGTTCGTCAACTCAGAAATAAGTGATTCATTCTGATTTGTGTTATTAGAATATACTGTTCGTTTTGGTTTTACATTTAAATTCGAGGATAAGAATTGGAACAAGAGTTTGAGTTAGAATGGTAGAGTAAGCGTGACTGCTATTTCTTGTTGTCTTAGGGGCTAGGAAAACACTCTAATTACTCGAATATATAAGACGTTCTTAACTGACCGCAAACAATCGTTGAAAAAGTACAAAATACCTTTACAGGTTTTCCAGACACGTAGTTTTTTTTTGTTACTAGGTATTAACAATAATTATCAACCAAACCAGATATATTTTATAGGTAGGATATTACGGTGTTCCGTTAGGGCCAGCGCCTGCGAAGGTACGACGGTACGATGGCGAAGCGCGAAAGTACGATGGCGTAGCTCGACAGTATGATGGTGACAACACGACAGTGCGATGGCGAAGAGCGAAGCGCGATAGTCTGATGGTGACAGTCTGTCGTACTGTCACGCTTCACCATCGTACTGTCGCGCTTCACCATCGTAGTGTCACAATCGTACTGTCGCGCTATACCATCGTAGTGTCACCATCGTACTGTCGCGCTTCGCCATCGCACTGTCGTGCTTCACCATCGTAGTGTCACCATCGTACTGTCGCGCTTCACGCTTCACCAACCTTCTCTGTTTACTTAAGGGCCGACTTTAATGTATAGAATTCTACGGTCAGACGGAGGGCCGTGCTTTGGATTTACTCACTAATAATTTTGTTTAACATAAATCTACATTTTTATCTAATACGTTTCTTAATTAAAGCCCAGGGTCAGTGGTAAAAAGACATGGTCGGTCGGGTAAGCGGAAACAAACAACTGAATTCTAGACCTAATCAACACTTTTGCATAAAATTTACCAAAATCTTTTATAAGCAAAATTTATACAACAGTGTATTTTTATTATTTTAAACTGACAATATATACTTTTCACGTTTCATGGCTTGAAATACTGATTGAACAACATTTTCCCACAATGTAAATGCATTATCATTTAATTTTCCACAGAGAGGTTAATTTTGAATACAATGTTATTTAGTTTATTATAAATAACACTCGGTTGGGTGATATTCGTTTTTATTATATCTCTCATAAATGTCCAATGCAAATTTCCCATTAGTTTAGCTTGAATAATATATCATATTCCCCAGTGACTTTATATATCATGCGCTTCATCGTTATTTTCAATTTCTGCGCATGTGATATGATCCATAATTTGATATCACATGCGCGACAGCGCTATTTCGTTTTTCTGCGCCTGTGATATTTTTTTTTTCGTATGTCCCGTTGAGAGACTGATACTTTCGCATTGATTAAAAGACTGAGACGATAAATTTTTAAATGAGGCGCTTAGGATTAAATTACCTTTTCCGGTGTTCATGCATTTGTGAACCCAGTCAAGTTTCATTTTTTAATGAATTGTTCTACGTGCCAAAAAATCCGAAAAGAACTTTTTATCAAATATTGAATCGAAACTATCACCCTCATATTGATCTTACTAAGAAAATGAGTGCTCACACTTATAATGTTTCGTTTAGAAATCAGAAAGTTATTGCCGTTTTTCGAATGTTGAAAGATGCGCATAAATCATAGAGGTCAGCGATATGTAAATCTATCAAAAACGTTTTATTACACAGCAAAGTCGCCACAATTTCCGAGGCTAACAAGTAAAGACTCCTTAATTCTGTCTTCATTATATGGTTAGTAATTGGTTTTTAATAAATCATTATGTTGATTTTCCAGTAAATGTTTTGACCTTTCTGTATTTTCGGTATAATAAAATAAATATTGCATTCCTGAGAGGGTATTATGAAAAATGATCGCCCATCGAAATATCAATATAGACCTCTGCTGGCGCCTTGGTCGATATTCATATATCTCTTGGTGAACATTTTCCATATCACCCTCTCAGGAATGCAATATTTATATGATATCATCATGCCAGATGAT
Source organism: Mercenaria mercenaria (assembly GCF_021730395.1). Lineage (NCBI taxonomy): Eukaryota > Metazoa > Mollusca > Bivalvia > Venerida > Veneridae > Mercenaria > Mercenaria mercenaria. The sequence goes on along the minus strand of NC_069361.1, from coordinate 32,869,063 downwards.
ATTCATTTGAGTGACACTCTGCCGGGGAACTTTCATTTGAATAGCATCAGGTCTGGTGATTTTCATTTTAATAATACATTTACCCTTTTCCGCAAAGCGTTCCAATTATTTGATGATTGAACAGACTTGACAATACTATATAATATAGAATTTAATTTAAGTCGGCCCTTGAGTAAACAGAGAAAAAATAGAGAAACGCGACAGTACGATGACGATAAGTCCAGTACGATGGCGACACTACGATGGTGAAGCGCGACAGTGCGATGGCAAAGCGCGACAGTACGATGGTGACAATACGATAGTGAAACGCGACAGTGCGATGGCGAAGCACGACAATACGATGGCGAAGCGCGACAGTACGATGGTGACACTACGATGGTAAAGCGCGACAGTGCGATGACGAAGTGCGACACTACGATGATGAAGCGCGACAGTACGATGGCGAAGCGAGACAGTACGACGGACTGTCACCATCGTACTGTCGCACTCCGCCATCGTACTGTCGCGCTTCACCATCACACTGTCGTGTTGTCACCATCGTATTGTCGCGCTTCGACATCGTACCGTCGTACCGTCGCGCTTCGCGTTCACAGGGAGCAAGCGCAGGCCCTAATGGAACACCGTAGGATATAAATGATCACACAGGCCCTAATGGAACACCGTAGGATATAAATGATCACACAAATTCTATCATCAGAAAATGATTTTGCAATTTAAACAAAGTTAAATGGATGTATAATGAATGCGTACCTAATATGTACCTTTATCAAATATTATCAAAGACACTGCAACAGGAAAATTGTTTGCCCAATTTTGTGTAACAAACATCTTGTATTTCGTAAAGCACCAGTTGGCAATTTCACTTTCATTAAAAAGGGATAATCATGCAGTAAGGATTACTTTTTCAAAGTTGGTAATTGAATTGTTTGACTAATACATAAATAAAGGCTATTAAGTTTGTCCGAATATATGTTTCGTTGTTTCCTACTTGAACTTGAAATGTCGAGAGTAAAACATTCAGTAAAGTAAAATATAAAGTTGTAACATCTGTAACGTACTACAAAAATTGTAATAACATGATATGATCTTAGATAAGGTTTCAAGTTTTCATTGTTAATATCCATGTATGTTTATCTTCAAAACTCCCAATCATTTAAAACTATACATTTTTCGAAAATTGTACAAACTTGCAGTAAATACATCATATCCACCACATGCATTCAATTTTGTCCAGTGCTCCGTACTTGTGTGTGAAGTGCTCGTCGAACTGCTGCATTTCAAGGAAAAAAATCTACCGACATGAACCTGCACGTATGTCACTGCATGTCCGCCTTCACTCGATTGTCCTAATATGTTAACAGATTAAAGTATACATGTTAGTTGTAAAACATATTTCGTTTTTCGTTTCAGTTGTACTTGATTTTAATATACGCCTTGTGTCCTTTCGTACGGGCTTCTTTGTAGTGCAAACGAGTTTTCGCAACTCAGTTGTATACAATGCTACATCTCACAAGACTCTCAACTCTACGGAGTAAAGGGACACGTGATTCATTAGAGAGTTTGAGATTTCAAACTTCGCCTTCCCCTTCAACGTCTCTCATATATATTTTGGGCTCAACGTCACCGATATGCGTGTAGTTTATTTATATCACACGTTGCTACTAAAGTTTTCCATGTAATATCACGTAAGCCTAAGACTTCTCTTTATTACTATGCGAAATAAAAAGCTTAGTTTCAGGATTTCTGCTTTTCAAGTTATTTGATTATCCATATATATAATTAGACTAAATTTGATGCGAAACACTATCAATAGGTATAAGAATAATGAAGTTTTGTATGGCTAATGATTTTAACTAAATACATTGAATTGAAACTGGAAGTATGAAGTTATCAACTGATTTTGAGAAACTTTGAGATTTTGTTCAAACTTTAACTTCTACGGCATATTTGTGTCCCCAGGCGGTATCGATTATACCAGATGGGCCTTTTTGTCGTATGAAGTGAAGTTTTGAACGTCCGAATATGTGATATCACGAAAGTCGAAACTTCATTCTTTTTACAAGTACTCTGTCCACATACTCGGCATCAAAGACTGAAATCTTGATGGAGGCACATGGCATGACAGTCATTTTACTTGAAAAATAAATAATTACGCGCGATTATCATTTGGTGCAATATTTTATTTTCACATTCAAATAAAATCAATCTGTTTCTGTCGGACACTTAATACGACAATAGCGTTTTAATTATAAACATAAAATGGTATTTGTAAGACGGAAAATTCTTCTGAAGTATCAGACAATTTCAGATCTATCATGATGAGAGACGTTTCCTGTTAGCCGTATGGGATAACTCCATCCTTGAAATGCACGGAACCAGAGCCTGGCAGAAGAAAATTGTGGGTTAATTCCCCCTTTGATTCTTCCATTTTACAAAGAAAGTCGGTCTTGAAACTCGGCGTGACCCTACCCTACCCCTACCCCCACCCCCTCCGCCTGAAATGGGTGACCCCTCTTAATGTTGGTGTCCTTGTAACCAAAATTCCTGGATCCGCAGATGCTTTACTTATAAAATAGTATATTAAAATCATATTGTGCTGTCTGAGAGTTTGGCATTATACAGAGTCATACATAGTGTCATTATCACGTCGATATGATCATTATAGGTTATTAACTTTGTATGTGGATATATGCACGAGTTCTGCAGCGGTAATATTGCGCGACTTTAGGAGCGCAATATTGTCCGCGAAAGAACGATGATAACCTTTTTATTACATATCCACTATCAAATGATTAATTTATATCTAAATTATCGTTCTGTCACGAAAGACAGGAAAAAATACGGAAAAAATTCTCCGAAAACGCAATAAACAAAGCAAACTGACGCGCATTAATATTTTCCGCGAAAATGACGTCAACTTGTCGCAACGTGCGCTCGGACGCCACGGACGTCACGCGATTCTTTCCATTACAACGTTAAGAAAACACTCCACGTCCTATATTAGTCCAACTCATTTCAGTCTGATAAATTACTACGTGCCAGTATCTAATAGGTCAGATTAATCAAAGTGTAAAAGTAAGCAAAATATTGCATAAATTACAAATTAAACAAACACACAATAGCAACAAAAATCTAAAGAAACGAGATCCGCAATGGACGGACCGTCAGGGGAGGTAAATAGAGTCACGGATTGGGACTAGTCCGATATGAAAGCGTTCAACGTCATGATATGGAAAAATATTGCACGAAACCCAATGGAAAATAATTTTAAGTAACTATGTAATAATCATTTTTATTTCCTCTGATGTATGATTTACAATCGTGCATTGTATACTGACTATACCGACATAATTTTATATAAAACCTAAATGTTTGGAGCAACACTAACGAGTTTTTTTTTACATTGTTGACATTGTTTTATCGTTTTATTTATTTATTTATTTTTGTTTGTTTGTTTGTTTGTCTGGTTTTTTTTTTTTTTTTTTTTTTTTTTTTTTTTTTTTTTTTTGTAATCGCTCTAATATAATATCCATGCGATGATTATATTAATTGAAATGTTTTTAATTTTTTCATTTTTAAAACCACTTGTAAAATTCTTGCCATTTCGGACAACTGGTATCAAAATGCACGAAAAACACGATCATAATTACAGATAAATTGAATGGGCGGATTAAAAGAAGTAAGGTTCATTCTAATCTTTGAAATCTCAAGGAATTTTAATCGAACTTCATACGTTAACTTCGCAAGAGACGTTGAAGGGGAAGGCGAAGGTTGAAATCTCAAACTCTCTTTATCAAAATTTTGACGTTCTCGGCCTTGGACACTGTAGACTAATTTCGTTTGCATCTTGAATGAAAATGATATTAACTTATTTTATGTTTGTTGTCAAACCAGCATACCTGATTTCTCACAAAGATGCCCAGTGAACCCAGGAGGACATACGCAGATAAACTCTGTCGAACGGGAGAAACATGTACCTCTAATACATGGGGTCTGCATACATGGATCAGTAGCTGGAATATTGTATGACATTATGTTATCTGTTTGTTATTACCTGCCAAATGATAATTATAATGTCACTTGAACATATAATTATTATTTAAAACAAAACGTAATATATATTTTAAAATCATTAGAAAATCATTCCAGAAAACAAACATTTCGAAACTTAACACTTACTCATTTCTAATTCACAGCTTTTTCCAGTATATCCGATGGGACATACACAAGTATACTGCATTTTATGGTGAAAACAGTTTCCTTTTCCGCATGGATTAGGGTTACAAAGCTCCTGTTCTACAACTGAATTATAATATGCTATTAGAAAAACAGTAAAACCTTTTATTTGTGAAACATATGCGTTGAATACCTTATGTTATTTTGTTGATTTTTACATATTTAACAGGTATTTTAGTTTCTACTTTATGATTTGCATACACCTTCAACAAGTTTTAAATGGAATCTAGAAGGCAAAGTATATCTGACATTTCCAAAAGGCAAAACTGCTTAGTAAAACAAGTGAATGAAGTATTGCAATGCAATACAAAGTCCCCTACTGGAAGGCACCTAATTTTCTCTACTGCAGTATAACATAATAAACTGATATCTGTCGATGATGTATAAACAATATTGTTCTATATATACACTATAATATAACAAAGCACTTGGATTAAAATTTGCATATATAAAAACGTACAGCTATTTTCATTTGGATTATTTTGGCCTATTATACAAAAAGATATCATAAAAATTATTTATAGTAACAACAAGTGAAATTAACCCTAAAAGAATCTATAAAATATAATTCCACAAGAAACTCTTTACAAGGTAGAGATAGATCAAAATACACCTAAAATTTGGATGTACCATGCATGTTGTACCACGGAAAAGTGGTCTCGATATTTTCCTACGGCCAGTAATAAAAAAAGTTACAATATAATCTATTTATAGTAACAACAAAGAGACATAATTCTAAAAAAAATGTGCCTCATAGTGGTGAACATTTGTGCCAAGTATGACCTTGACCCTAGACCTAGGGACCTGGTTCTGGCGCGCGACAAATCGTCTCATGATGGTGAACATTTGTGCCAAGTTACATTAAAATCCCTCCATGCATAAAGAAGAAATGCTCCAGACAAAGTCATTCTTGAATTTGACCTTTGACCTCTAAGTATGACATTGACCTTAGACCTAGAGCCGGGCCTTTGCGCACAACATGTTGTCTCATCCAGGGAAATGTTTGTGCCAACTGATATTTAAATCCTGTTTTGCATGACAAAGTTATAAACCGGACAGGAAAAAAATCCTATTAACCTTTGATCTCAGTGTGACCTTGACCTTTAGGCCAGGGTTCTGGGTGTTGCGCATGACACGTCTTCTCATCATGGGGAACATTTATGCCAAATAATATTGTAATCCCTTGGTGGATGACAGAGTTCTGGACCGGACAGGAAAAACACCTATTGACCTTTGGCCTCCAGTTGTGCCCTTGACCTTTGAGCTAGGGGTTTTTGCGCATGCTTGTTGTCTCATCATAGGGAACATTTTTGTCAAGTAATATCAAAATCCCTTCACGGATGGCAGAGTTATGGACCGGACAATAAAAAAGCCCTATTGATATTTGACCCCCAATGGTGACCTTGATCTTTCGGCAAGGGCTCCGGGATTTGCACATGACATGTTGTCTCATCATGGGGAACATCTGTGCCAAGTAATATAGAAATCCCTTAATGAATGACAGAGTTATGGAACGGACAGGAAACAGACCCTTTTCATGCCATGTTACCATTTGACTGCTTAGTGCGACCTTGACCTTTGAGCTAGGGTTCTGAAAGTTGTGCATGACACATCGTCGTATTATGAGGTACAATTGTGCCAATTGATATTAAAATCCCTTCATGGAATGAAAGTTATTGACCGGACAGGAAAAAATCCCTGTTGACATTTGACCTCCAATTGTGACCTTGACCTTTGAGCTAGGGGTGCAGGTATTGCGCAAGACATGTCGTCTTATCATGGGGAACATTTGTGCCAAGTAATATTAAAATCCCTTGATAGATGAAAGAGTTATGGACCGGACACGAAACAGACCCTGTTCATGCCATGTTAACATTTGACTGCTAAGTGTGATCTTGACCTTTGAGCTAGGGGTCTGAAAGTTGTGCATGACACATCATCTTATTATAAGGTACAACTGTGCCAAGTGATATTAAAATCCCTTCATGGATGGGAGAGTTATGGACCGGACAGGAAAAAAGCCCAGTTGACCTTTGACCTCCAATTGTGACCTTGACCTTTAAGCTAGGGGTCTGGGTTTTGCGCACGAGACGTCGTCTCATCATGGGGAACATTTTTGCCAAGTATTATTAAAATCCTTCGTGGATAAAAGAGTTATGGGCCGGACGCAAAATTGCGGACAGACGGAATGACGGAATGACTGACGGAATGACGGAAAAGCGCATTCCTATAATCCCCGAAACTGGTTTTCAACCAGTAGGGGACTAATAAAAAGAATGCAGTAAATATATATACTACTTCACTAAAAACTTGTTTCAATGTTTACTCATTGTAAAATTTGGCCTGATTAAAACTGCAACTAGATTGAACCATATAAAACAACCTTTCAGGTTAGTTAATTTGGGTCATAATTATTTCAGCTTTAAAACGTCAAAGTTATTTAAATGTTTATGTGTGTGATAGTAAAGGAAACTGTCTAGTCCATAATGACTGAAAGGTTATTGGAAACTATTTTTCAATTTGTATTAGCCACTCCTCGTAAGTATGTGTCAGTTATAAGATTATTACTTAACAGAAGATAGTGATTTAAAATGGGTCTAGCTATGTGGCAGCATTTTATCAGCTTACATTTTATACGAAATATACATATGGTTGTATTTCAGTATTATACCAAACCGATTAACTGGAATGTAGGAGCTGAATTCCTGTCTTACATTTTACAAGACATCGAGCGATTATGATAACACTAGAATTGTTCAGTTTTTATTAAGTTAATGTTCCTCCACAATATGTGATACTTGAACATACTTTTCTAAATATCTGAATACACAGCGTTTCGAAAAATCTTCTAACTAAAATTTTGGGAAAATAATGTCTTTTTTCTAATAATTTAATTGGTGACTGGAGTTGTTTACCATGTTGAACGCAGTTGGTACATAAATAATGTTTAGCCCACTATAGATGCAACATAATGTATAATTCACTTTTCCTTCTAATTTAGGTCAGAACTGCGTCTCGTTTTGATCTTGGCTTTATTTCTATACTCTTCTATTACCTTTTAAAAATTTCAGCTGTAACATAAAATTCTATTAAAAGGAAATATCTAATTACGTGTCAAAAATATTTCAATTTTGCACTGGATGGAATTCAAAATTACAACCAAAAATATACTACAAACTTAATTGACCTAAGTTTTTTCTATGACCTTTAGAATGTGACAGTTTTATTTTTAACAAGGTAACGTTGGTTCTGGCTGTTGAACATTGACAATGACGTCTTTGATAGAACTCTTCTTTTTTTAAAAAAAGTCAAACTAATTTAATTAACAATTACAAACAATACCTTCGGAGCAGCTTTGGATTCCACTTGCTTGTGTCGGACATTTATCTACAAATATGAATAATTATATCTCTATATTTCAGAGAAATATGCTGACTGATTGGCATAATCTACATATATACTTACTCGTATATATGTGTATCTATATTTGAATATGATAATAAACAATCAAGTAACATTTGAAAGAAACGGTACTAATATTGCAGCTTTTTTGTTCTAGAAAATAAGATCGTAACTTATTTTCTTTGTTTTATGTTAAAAATTCTAAAAGTTTGAATATAATCTTCGACCGGCAGGTAACAACATGATTAAAGAGTCACGCCCCTAGACGAACATAATAACTTTTTAAAACAGAAAATAATCTATGTAGCTAAAATCCTAAATCATTAGTATTTTATTTGCTTAGTTAATGAGTAAAGTATAAGTAATACATTCTATCTACAATTACTTTAAAGGAAACTCTTTCTAAATGTCGAAGAGTCTGACACACATCAGAAAGCGTGTTCATCTAAATAAATGCGGAAACAAATTGTGATAATAACATTACATTCAAGTCATCATGGTGGCATTTGATATATATATCGAATGTAAACATTTTTAGCAAACATTATCAAGGCTAAGCATAACTTTGTTGCAAGTAAGGGGAACAAATGTTATCCCAAGAATCTTCCACATTCTCTCTTCTTTTATATTTAATATGGTGCTAGTAGGCTCACCGTGTTCACATCTTGTTCCGTTATAACGCTCATAACATCCGCACTCATAACCATTTATTTTGTCGGTACAAACTCCATGTCCATTGCAGCTATCGTTAAAACAGTCGTTGATATCTGAATATAAAATATCAAATGTAATTAATTAAATTAATTCTATTTAGTTTTATGCCGAATTTGTAGTAACTGTTGTGACTTACATTTTGAACATATAAAAATGGTTTCAGGCATCAGTCACCATGTTGTTAACAATATTCTCCGAATAACTTTATACTTTAACAAAAATGAGAAAACAGTTATTTATCTAAAGATCGCACCTACCAAAGACCATTAAATGCGAGCACCTCTGAATTGTCCAATTAACCGAAGCCAACATAACAAGCAGTGGTCAACATTGGAAGAAAATTAAAAAGATCCTTTTCCCAACAATTTATAATACAGACAAATATGACATACGTTTGCTTAAAACTCAGTCAAGCCAAGTCAAACTTTTTTTCCGTGAATGCATTCTTTGCTTAAAGACTTGGTCATGAATATCTGTTTTCAAACAAGAAATAAGCACCATACGTATTCATATCGTGCCTCACCGTGATGTAATGCATGATATGTTGTATATGGCCTCCTGTTTTATTCGCTTTCTTTTTTGTTCATGAACCACTAAACAACTTTTATTTGCTATTGCTTATACACGAAATATTTTAATAGTAGGAAAGCCGCGGTATAAATGTGAAATAGTAAACATACTTTCAGAACATGTTCGTCCGCTATATCCCGGCTTACAGTAACAGAGCAAAGAAGAATATCCGGTACATAGAAGTGTACCCGTCGAGTCGCATGGATCTGGGTCACATGGATCAAACTCTGAAAGTTTAATGAAATGAACCAGTCAGTTTACGTACCGTGATATCAGCAGACAGACAATTATTTAAAATATATAATTATGCTTTTTCTATCTGTTGTAATGTTATTTACATCTACATATATCAGATTAATGTGAATGCAAAAAAGAAGAAAAACAACAACAAAGTTTTTACTTGAGATTAATGTATTTTTAATATGAACATCGTAACTTTCTATAGTGTTTGAACTTAACATTCCAACAGAAATGATAAAGATACAATCTTGAGCATTATTACACAAAAATTGAATAATTGTTGCTAAGCGTATCCATGCTACACCACGAATAGAGCCACCAAGCTGTAAGGTTACCTTTTGTCAAACATTTATCAAAAAGTGAGCATTGCATTAAAGATTAATGAGCTTGTACGAGAAATTCAACATTCCTATTTCACAATTATTGAATATTGCCATAGCGACAACAGCACTGTATGATAACTACAACGGTAGCTGTACGTTTGGATCCGTCCAAAATGGCCTCTCCCGAGCAGAAAAGACACAAATACCGCGTAAGTTTTTCTGACATAATATTTTAACATAAAACATTATACCATTTTGTCTCATCATTCAAAGATCCTAACTATGGATTATAAATTGATCAAAGCATTCCTGTTTAAATCATAAAGTGATAATAACATGCAGAATATGACAAGGAAGTAACATAACTTTAAATCGATATTATAAAATTCTTGCAATTATTATCATTAGTAAACAATTTTAAGACGAAAGAAGAAGTATTTTTGTATATGTAGTCATTGGTCTTAAAACTAAAAGTTTACTATTTGTGTAACTAAAATACAACCTGAAGTCAACCACAGGTATCAAGTATGTAGCGGTTTAGATACAAGTAAGCGATAAACAGTAACAGTTTGGATTAAACATATGTTACGGTTTGGACAGCATCTAAATTCACATGATCGGTATCAAGGTTACCAAAAACCAGACACAACTACAGTCATCTCAATCACTAATTTCTTGTATATCAGAGCGGCCTGGTATGTGGATAGCATAAGAAGTAGTGAGTTGGATTTTTCGACGAATTGACACAAAAAGGTCATATATAATAATAAGCAACATCTTGGGAAAGAAGCAAAATATCAAAGCAAAAAGGAAACTCTGTCTGTAAACAATTCAAGAATTATCATTGTAACTAATTATTTTTGTTACTGACAAGTAAAAATGTGTTACGTACAATAAAGGATTTCGTTCCGAGAATATAAATAAGATAAAGCATTATATGTCCTAAAATATATCTATTAACGCATGGGGTGTAAGTTCGTTTGAGTGCCTAACTGTTTGAGATTTTCAAAATCATTCGTTTTCGAAACCACGGGTCCGGTGACAAGCCAGACTTCCGTTTCTAGGATGATTTGATCTAAAACAAATTCTTGTAAAGTTCATTTGCCTACTTAATACATCATATCTTTTAAGAACAGCGATCAGCAAATGAATAGAACCTAGACCCCTATTAAAAAGCCTAGTTTGACGTTTTCACCACCAATCTAAATAAAAACGGCCTATACAAACTCGTTTTCTACATTGAAGAATTCACACATTTTAATGAGCTAATATGCAATGCAGAGGTTTCGTACCTCTGAATTTGGCTTTGTCAAAAGGTTATACCATCTTTTCAACTTACCAAAGTTTTAGTAAGATTTCGTATGCATGTATGTATGTTTGTTTCACGGACCCCTTTAAAGAATGAAATCAAACTTCACAACGATCAACGCTTGTTCACTGTGATGATCACACATGCAGTGCATTAGTTCCATGAATCTTTTTGCGTTTTAAAAAAGGTTATGTCCCTATTGTGAATTTGCAATTCTCGGTTAAGGTTTTGTATGTTAGCAGGTATCTCATTTAGCATTATACGAGGGAAAAGTTAATGGCTTTATGTATATGTATTTATAGTTATTCTGTAATGAACAATTCTTAGTAGCTATACTTCCGTTTTTGCTACCATTACGTGTATTAGAGATTAAACTACCGGTGATAACTTTCATGTACACTATCTTATAACTTTTGAAACAAAGTTGATTTATCTCATATCTTTTGAAATAAGGTAATTCATACTTACTAATTTCACAAAATTTTCCAGAAAAGCCAGGTATGCATTTACAACTGTATCCGCCTGTAGTAATATTCATTTTACACTCGCCCGAATTATGACATGGTGCCGATAAACATGGATCTGTATAAAATATTGTTGATCGTTTTAATAAAAAAAATACACCAGGCTACACATGGCGTAGATTGGATAAGCGCAGATACCATAGTTGAAGTATTATAACTTATTTAATGATGACGATAAACAACATTTTGTGTCAACATCGGTCGGTTTGTCACCCGTGTGTTTTGTATAATACCGAACGAATAACAGGTGACCTTTCACTCATTATCAAAGACAGCACGAGCAAATACATTTGAGAAACAGCAAGTATGCAGTTTTTTTCATTATCATGTTTTAAGCAAAGAAGTATAAAATACACAGAATGGCAACTGGCTGTAATCTCGCGTGAGCTCGTGTCAGAGCGTGATTCGGCGTTATCTTACTAAAAACAAACATCGGCGAGCATGGAGTTACAATTTGTACCTTTAAAACTACATTTAAAATACATGTTAACTTCTAAAACAAAATTAGTTTAATTTGAAATGGTCTTAAGACACGAAGTACACGTTTTTTTGCCATCGAAAGAAGCGTGGTCATACGGTGATAATTATTTTACCGATGAATAATTGCTTTCGAATACAAAATGGCGCGTGGAGAAAGCGCCACTTCCGGTAAACGAGATCTCGTTTTTTTTGTCACGGGAGGTTGGCGAGATTTGCTCTATATGCCTATCAAGTTGCCAATCTATTTATTTTTATAGCTCTTTGTTTTAAGGAATGAGATTCAAAACGCTTAGTATCTTAAATGAAATGTTTACACCAGTCTCATACATTTCATGTGCTTATGTGGTTGTATTTTCACCGGCAGTAAACCAGTTAGAAATCTCATATTGAATATGTATATAAATGTCGTGCATAATAAGCTTATCAATGTTTGGCCGTGGTCTTTCTTGCTGCATATTGCTATGACCTGTATATGCAATGAAGGGATTCGCTCCGAAAAGAATTTATAGAGCACTTATAAGATCACTAACTTGCAAAATCCATTCAGGCTGGACATTGAAATTTAATAAACACCATTTATTTATAAGCGTAAAATCAAATACCTAGACAGATTTAGGCTTTATGCTTACTGCATAAGTTCATTCTACCGTATACTAATAATAACATTTGTCTGTGCTAGTAAAAAGACACTCGCTTTGTATGGAGGAGACCCGTTTTGCAAGACTTCGTTCTCGTTTTGTCTTTCAATATTTCTTCGTGAAAAAGCTTTTACAGACGGAAGATCAAAATACTCGAAATGAAATATATAAATATAGTGAATGAAATACGTAAATGTTTTTCAATTAATTATTCAAATTACATAACAAGGTTGTTATATGTTTTCACTCAGTTAAAATATTTCACTATCATGTTTGGCTCATAAGTGTTGGCTTTGCCACTGCTCGGTCGAAGGCGGTTTCTAACTGCCCGTATTATTCTCATTTGTTTGCTTTGTTTTTGTCTGTGGATGTGTTGATCTATGAGTGCCAGTCTTGTGCACATCAATATGAATTTACACGGGAATCTCATTTTCGTGTTTCTTTTTCATCGATACAATCACAGTAAAGGTGTTACAGCATGCGAAGGAAAAAGGCCGAATATTGTGTCCCATAGCTCTATCGGGTTTTTTAAGTCTGATACAATCACAGTAAAGGTGTTACAGCATGCGAAGGAAAAAGGCCGAATATTGTGTCCCATAGCTCTATCGGGTTTTTTAAGTCTGCACTCCGTGAGCCAAGATGCATACCCTTTACCTTCACAAATGACCAAAGCACAAATACATTACGTGATATCAAGTTCAGATCTGTTACATGTATAGCAGATGCATCACTTTTCGAAATGCTAGAAATGTGGACATGTTTGTTGGCTAGTTTTAAAGTTGGCACCCGTCTACGTATTTTGTTAACGTTCTTTGTATTCAGCACAATTCATGTTAAAGTTCCTTAAGGCTTTAATTTTTATGTTTAAATCAAATAAAAGAGCTGTCCAAACAGATGCTATACATAATTACATCATTAGAATAATACTACTTCCATTACTGAACATAAACCATACCATTAGAACCAAAACGGAGGTAATTAAATAACAATGAGTTCAATAAAACTTCTGATTGTATTAATCAATAATAAAACCTTTAATAGATATTAGAGAAACAAATGATCAAAAAGTTGATGTAACAAGAAATCAATATATTTTATGTTCATAACAAAAAATGGGGCAGCTACATTATAGACAAAGGCATCATGCGCCTTTAAAGTGTATCCAGACAGAGATCTAACATTTTAACTAAAAAAGGTGTACATTTGTTGTAAAGTAAAATCATAGTACATAATTACCAAGTGGCTCTATCTGAATCCTTATGCACATTTCCTGGCTGTTTACTCTGTGAAAATATATAATTGTACGTGCATTCATGTTGTCAGCATTGGCGAATATATTTCTAAAAATTCTATATTCATTATACATGTTGTATGGAAAGAAATTGCGTTTATTGTCGCATAAACAACACTGATGTTAAAATATCATAAACGGCCCTTTCCACGAGATTGCACGTGCAACCTGGCGTCATCCATAAAACACATAAAGAAAATGGCATCATTTGAACAATTATATCGAAATTTGACATAAAAATTAAAATTAGATGTGCGCAAGTCGTTTAGGCTGTTCTCTTTAGATGTTGAAATTTTCGATATCCTGACATTTATTTTGATATTTCTGATACTCATGGAAAGCAAACCACGTATTTTATGTAGCAAGCTACCAAAAAATGTAAATATAAGATAATGCTAACACGACTCATGGATTTGCAAGGAGTCCCAATGTGGTTTATATCCTTAAAAACGCACCAAAATAAAGGATTTAGTTCTTAAATAACGATAATTGTCGTAAATGATTTCTTATTAGTTTAATTATTCATTTCCAAATTTATCATTAAAGTGAAATAACATTTCCATTTACTTAATAACGTGTTTGATGAATTATAATCATAGCAAAGTGAGTTTTAAATTCCATTTCCATAAATAATAGTATTTCACAATTAGCTAAAGAATGATCTAGATTAATTCAATTACGTACACAACTGAATTAAGACAATTAATGTTGTTAAAACGGTCATACCCATTTTCATCTGACGCCATGAAACAGATTCTGTTTTTCCCATGGACGTGATGTTCAAAAGAAAGATCCATTTTGTACATCTGTTCGCCTTTATGTGTGACCAGCTCTATTGGACTAAATTCGTAGCTTTCAACATAGCTTTCTGTCACTTGTATCCTTGTAATATTGCTTGTAAAAAGAATAAAATTGATAGATCTGAAAAACCAGACTTAACTGTTTCTATTATAGAAAATGATTCTGAAATATCCTCCCAACAAGTGTCATCTTCGTATATATCCATATGATCCACACAATGTTCAAATTTCAAAAGTTTCTCTGATGTCTATTGTTTCTGCAATTTAATTATTGTATATATCTTTTATATTTATTTTTCGTTTTTTCTATAAAAAAGAATTTGGCCGATTGCTTGGATTGAAGGCAAGCCTCTTTGAAAAGGAAATGAACTATCGGCATAGAAATTTCAGAATACAATCATATTCTACAAATAACCATCGTTAAGGCCATTCCGTGGTTTAATATGATATACAATAGTTAAGTAATTTGTTGACTTCTGAGTATATAACATAATATCGTGTAAACTTGTTTTGTCTTTATTTGTTATTTGATAATACCCATAAAGGCCAAAGTTATATTTCCCCGTTTAATATTTGTAAGTATGAAACATTTCAAAAGTTTTGTTTTCACAGCAAGCTTTTATGCGAGAGCCATTCTATAAAAATAATAGCAATCGTGCTATTGTACATAGTCTGTGCACAGTATCACCCTTGAATTCCACACACTTCCGCAGTCGAGAAATACAGTAGGTGAACGCTACAGCGTTGTCTCCACTTGGTATGGTCTTAAGTAACTGAAAAATAGCTCTCCAAAGTGCTTTATTCGATAGATATCTGCGCCAAGTCGTAAAAGGAAAATGCCACAAGTATTTAGATCTGGTGAATAAGCAGAATGATTGATTTGTAAAATCTTTTCATCTCTCAGAAACTTTTGAACGATGGTATTTGTCGCATTAACTTGAGACCGCAAAGACCATTGGGCTATTTTTTCTTTGTATTTTCGTTTAACAGCTTTCAGTACTTTGCTCTATAAAATGTTCTAGTGACTGATTTTCTAGTGACTGACTTTCCTGACGGTGTAGGAATTGTTCGACAGTACCCATTGAGTTAAAGAATATGGAATACAAAACCTTTATGACACATTTAGTTCTTTTTGCAATTACAGGTCTATTTCAACCTTTTCACAGCCACTGCCTGTTGTCAACGCAACGCTGTGGCTCATAAAAGTATATCCAGGTCTGTTTGCTGCTGTGTCATTGTGCGGTCACCTAAATTTGAGAAACATTTCAGCGTTTCTGTAGCACATTTGACCCTACTGGCCTTTGTTCCTCGGTTAAGATGTGGGACATACATAGGGCTACAACTTTTCTTAAACCAAAGTGCTTGGTGAGAATCTCATAAGTTCTCCCCACTAACATGCCAAGAAAAGGTCTTGATCAGTTTGACGTCTTGAAGCAGCAATGTTCTTTGTAAACAGTTTTCTCTGATACTTCTGACTCTTCATATGAAGCATGCTCTTCATAGAGTATCTGCTTTGCATGTGTTTCTAATATACTTTAATGTACGCTCTAATTTCAGATTTCTGTTCGAATTTCATAGCTATATGCATTTTGCTTAGTGTATTATGTCTACACCTGATACAAAACTAAATATCTCCAAAACGGTACGATTGTTGTTTATATAAAACTTTGCATGATTATAAAGGAGTCATTCATATGTCATCCATGTTAAACTTCTACGAAAGCGCGAATTGTCATTACTGTTAGAATGGCTCTCGTATTATTAACTACTTCAGTAAAAATGAAATCAATGTGAGTATTTTAATCACCATAACTACGATTCCATTATTATTCGTATTCTTTAGATTTCAGTTTATTTGTTTACTTACCTAGACGAATTTACATACAGTGCTAAAACACATGTCGTTTGTACTTTGCATCTGACAAAATGATCTGGCGCAGGTATGTCCGCAAAATAAGGTTTACCCTGAAAATAAAATTTGACAAAATATAAAGTAAAACTGAACAACAGGCAATAGTCGACACAATTTTTGAAAGTTCATTGTCTGTTAAGCATAAATTTGTTTTCTGACAACACGATACCTATGTAATACATATGATCAGCAACAGGTTTGCATTGACAAGTACATATTTTACCATACCGGTAATTTATTTGAAATGCAAGTTTACAAAGTTATTGTTACCTCCCTTTGTCTAACAACCAAGATAGATTGAAAAGAGAGAAATTTCCAAACTGCACGCTGTTATAAAACTTGCCTTTTGTTTCAGGTACTTTAATATCCAAATATATCAAATGCAAATGTAAATCTAGAAATTATCAATAAAACCTTGCGATCAACTTTCAAAATTTCGGAAACCATGGGAACTATTGTGTATAATACATTTAAGTTATGGAGAAACCTGTGAACGCTTTAGATCATTAAAATTTTCATTTTTGTACATACCTTCAAAGCCTTTGCTGTGTAGTTGAACACTTCATCTGTAAATTTATACTTGAATCGTTATTTCGACATTTGTTTGACACATTCTACAAATATTACATAATAACTAAGTCTTCTAAAGTCTGGTTTTGATGTCAGTATTACTAGTGAAAATATAATATATTTGGATCATAATGTATTTATTAGGAGACAATGAAACTTATTGGTCAAACTAAAATTTAAACTAATGACTGTTATTTACCTAACATAACACACACATGAAATAAAACAATGATAACTTAAATGTAGATGCAATGTAAGAGAGAAAATTTAAAAGTACCGTGAACATGTAGTATAAAACATCTTTGCTCCGTAGATTCCACCCTGTTCCAACAAATAAGCATTCCATTTTTACGAAAACTTGGAAAGTTTGCATTAAGAAAATGATATTAAGAAATACATTTAGCGTAGTTAGATTTTGTTTTACTCGCTATAACTCTAACGCTAAGTGCATAAACATGTCTAAAATTGTTGCATGTAATCTAAAATTGGAGAAAATCATGATGGGAAATACATATTTTTAAAATATCCACTCCTTGGTCTTTAAACTTAAAGTTAAGAACACTCGGAAATATTCTCATGACAGGGTCTGAGTGGGAAGCTACATGTCCAATCTTTAGTGCTTGGTATGAAATGATAACCTATAAGAGTATTCAAGCAATAGTGTGTTGTAGAAGTATGCAATTTATGCAAACTTTGAAAAAGACTATACAAGTCTTTTAAACTCTTCATATATCACTATATAATAAGTTTAAAAATGAACTGCTTTCTAGTTTATCATCTTATAAAACTACCTGACACGTCTCTCATCTTAATAATTATAATAATAACTACTTTCTAGTTTGGATTACTTTTACGCTTAAAGAGAATTCCTATAGTTTTTTTCCTTTCATAGAAATTTTTTAAATTCACATATATGATAGGAAAATTTGTGCTGAAAACAATGAACAAATAAAAACAATAGGTCGCCAGGCTTGTTTTTGTGAAAAATTGTTCTCAACACACCCACTGTTGCTGAAACTGCTAGCGATTTTTCAACATTTTCATAATTTTCTGCTTTTTTGTAAATACCAACCAAAATATACATCAAGACAGCACAATGAGTTTTTTTCTTTTTACAGATTTTATTATATACTTATTTGATATCATAGTCATATTTGTAATACTCTATCCTTACAATAATGGGTACAAATGAAAAAAAAATATTGTTTCATATTTACTTTTGTGAACTTTTTTCAGTGAAAAATGCCCATAGTGAAGAATATTTTTTTAAATTTTGAAAAAACTCTTTCATAGAATTTTTTCCTGTTTTTCTTATGTATAGATAATTGTATTGTGAGCATAAAAATGGCTAAAAATGTATGGGTCACCAGGCTAATTTTTATGTTAAGACCGCTAGAATACAACACCTGTTCGGACGGAAAATGGCGCTAAACTGGCCAAACTGATTACATGTATGTCTGCTAGAAGTTAAAAAAAGTTTTGAAAATTCTTAATTCTTTCTATAATTGAATACTAAATAATCTGAAAGGTGATAATGTCTTATCAGTACTAAGTCAATTATATGAACAACACTGTCTTTGTACTAAAATGCGATGTGAAAACACAACCAAAAAAATAGCAAGATACCTGTCAGGCATGATACTTGTCAATACAACATAAACCAGTATCAACATTTGATTACTGATAAAACTTATCAAAAATGTTATTTCATTCAAGATTCCTCATATTTAAGACTGTCTGTAACATGTTTCAACAAATTTTGACTTCAGTTCGGTTTTCCATAGAAAGTGTCGGCTGCGCAGAAAGATGCGCATAAAAACTATCGGAATTCCCTTTAAAAGTACTCTTGAATGGATCTTGCATTTAGGAAGATTGAGTACTTTAGTGAGAATGCTTACCCTGTATTATCCGCAGCTCTCACGCATGCTATATGACTTGTGCTATCACCATTAGGTGGCTTCCAGGAAACTGTTGTATATTTTACTTGTGGACGCAGCGTGTCTTGTCGTAACGCTGACATTTTTAGGTTTTCACCATGTCTCCCGATGACCGTTAAACTATCAATTGTGCTAAAATAGGGAACAGTGAACACGACTATGAATGATGATTCACCGCGGACAACTTTAAACACAGACATAATAATGTATCTGAGATAATATAATATAAAGGCAAAGAACAACCTACTTTCTTGATATAGGTATGACAGAAGAAAACTAGAAAACTGTCAGCATTGAGTTAGCTTTCCCCCAACATATAGTTTAATCCTTTGCATTAATTGAGGCTCTGTCATAGTTTTAAATATCACTAAGGAAAGAAGACATTTATAAACAGAATAAAACCTTGAATAAAATATTAATTGAACTAAATGGAAAGACACTGACCTATTGTTAGGAAATACGCAATTACTTTTCTAAATCATGAACATATGCACTTTTAAGTACTGAGAAATGAAAAGAAGGTCATAATGCAATTGTATTGAAAATTCAAATATAGCTACAAAGATTGATAACAAAATATAAAAAATAAAACTGAATAGTTTTTTTAGTTCGTCGCAGATAGGGTACGTTCTACGGGTCTAGCGCTGAAATAATTGTGAAGATATTCCTTCTCTACAATTCATTCACGCCTTAATACAGTTACTTAAGACAGAGACGAATATCCAACAGGTAAACTCAACTTCCCAAAACCGCTACATTCCCAAAGCACACCCTGCAACACTCGGACATGCGCATGACCAGCGCACATAGACAAATACACGCACAGACAAAGAGAAAGCAAACACCCGAGGTAAATACAGCGGGACTCAGCATTGGACTGGTTAGTTTAACGGCAAAACTACCACTGGGACGCTTAAATCGGTTTATGGTTTATTAAGCCATTACTCCGGCAACTGTTACTTGAGTGATCATTTTATTTGGTTGGGGGAGGGGGGTCGATTTGCGCGGGAGGGAGTTGCGGGGTTCCAATTGCACTGTTAGTCAGAATTGATTCAGTGCTAGCCGAAATGTGATAAATTAAGATCAATATTGTCCTCTGCTTAGCAAATACGGTTTCATACAAATATTTTTAGAAATTTTCTAATTATTGCAGGGGAAATAGTTTGGTGCTTTTTAGCCGTGTCTGTTGCCCTAGCAAAAACCATATGAGCCGTGCCATGAGAAAACCAACATAGTGGGTATGCGACCAGCATGGATCCAGACCAGCCTGCGCATACGCGCAGTCTGGTCAGGCTCCATGCTGTTCGCTTTTAAAGCCTACTGGAATTGGAGAAACTATTAGCGAACAGCATGGATCCTGACCAGACTGCGCGGATGCACAGGCTGGTCTGGATCCTTGCTGGTCGCATACCCACTATGTTGCTTTTCTCATGGCACGGCTCATATTTGTTTCATCAACGGAATGAATGTACTTTGGCTTTTCGTTCTATGTCTTTCGGCAAACTATAACGTCTTTTCCTATTTTCATAATAAAATGTGAATAAATAGTCTCTACACAAAACATAGAAGAATAGTATGATATTATAGGAAACAACAGCACATGAAGATTTTTATTGAATCCTTCAAATATGATTACATTTGCAAAGCATGTTTTCAACGTGATTGTTATGTACCACTACTTAGACATTCATTTGAGTTATACGATTTATAAAACTATTTGAAATCTAAAAGGGACAAAAGTCCAACAGGAAAAACTACATTGAATTTCGAAGAACGCAGCCGCCCATATAATATTCCACAAAAAACTACTGGTATGTGTAACTACATACACGTACACAGTCACTGAGAACATTTACACATTAGTACCAAGGAATGCAATAGTATCATAGAAGAAACAAACATACATGAAGAAGGAATACAGTAAGGTATCGCTTTTGAACACTTGTGACTTTACAAGATAGTGTAAATAAAAAAAACCCCTCTCCGATGGTTCTACACATGTGACAGTAACCATACAATCTGACTAAAGTACTTGATGTTCTAAATGAAGATCTGAGAATGACCCATTCACATTCGTCTTCTGTATATTTTTGATTTCCAATTATTGCTATTTTTATTTTCGCAAATCTATTTTTATTTGAACCAATCAGACGATTTGTTCGAATGTCAAAGAGTAAGAAATGTGCAGTCAGTCCAAGGATCGAACCCGGGACCCCTCGCTTACAGAGCAAGTGCCCTACCGACTGTCTAACCGGCTATCTGAACTCTTACGACATACGATTTGTAGATATCAACAACCAAGGCTTTTTTAAGCTTGCAAAATGTTGTAAGTTAGCTTTTGATTGGCTAGCGGAAGGCTCGTCAGAACGAGGCTATCAATAGCTCGTGTTCAGATCCTAAGCGTAGCGTAATAGGATACGTACTTTAGTCATAACAATAGGAACGCATTGTAAAACACAAAATATGCTCATATAAAGATATATAAATCAAACTCACAGAACTGTAAACATATGTCCTCGATGACTTTGCTGGAGCCGAAGCACTAAAGAAAACATCACGAAGGGCAAGAAAAAAGCATGACAGGGGACAAACATCAATTCAGTGCATACAAAGAAGGACACCTAAGCTACCAGGGAGTCCCCCACCGCACATCGCACCATTAAGGAGAAAAGTGTAGTGAACCACAGTAAAAGGGTAATACACTTAACATACAGTGCGTCGCAGTATAAAATAGTCACAATCTTTCGCCATAAAATTTCTTCTTAAGAATATACTAGATTTACGTAATACGATGAACATGTTGTACCATAAAATTAATATTGATATCATGCTGAAACTTTTTAATAGTGTTAATTCAAGAAATGTGAATATTTTTGGACACTTCTGTAGCTACAGAAAGCGTCAATGTAAATAGATTATTATGAAACCGGTGCGTGTTTCTAAATACATTGAAGCCGAGGTACATATACATTTCCCGTAAACTATCATGTAAGCTGGAAACGTTTGTTCTAAATGCATTGAAAAAGCTCGAAACGGAATCAAATGTAAAACGTTAATTTGTGAACTTGATGTAACGTTTTTACGCATCATCCCAATATTATATTGAAATTTTAACAGTTTAACCAGTTCAGCACAGAGCTTTTTGCTAAAGGAAAATTGAAAATCATTAATATTCGAGTGGTATAGACTTACGTATTTTCCACAGCTTTGGCATATATTCCTATTCGCCATGTTGCCTCACGGTATAAGATGAAGTTATGATTCCCTTCTAATGTAGGTTTGACAAATTCTGGGGCAGCCAAATTTGCTAACACTTGTACGATAAACTAGAAATAAACCTTGTTCATTTCACAAAGTTTGCGGTTTGAAAATGTGTACATTTGTTTAAAATGAAGTCAAACACAAGTCTATATAAATATCTAAAATCTAGATCTAGACCTGAATGTAATAAAGTTGCCAAGATGAGTGACTCAACAGATTAAAATGAAAAATATATTCGTTATTCATTCATGGCGTAAAATTTGAGTGCAATAAAAACAGGAGATATCAAATGGTAAAATAAGCAAGTTTTGCACTAACTTAAGCCGGAATAAGGGCAACAAAAATTCCTTTTTGGGTAACTGTACCTTACAGGTACAATAGTACTAAGAGCTCATCATGCAGCACTTCAGGGCTAGTCGAAAAATGGCGGAAAGAAAAAATCCTCAAGTTTTTTCCAGTTAAAGTGCTATTTTCATATTTTATGTAAGCCAGTTCCTATTTATATTCATTGTGGACCTAAACTTGACATTTGGTAGCATTTTCAAAGAGATATTTTTTATTTATAGAACTATAAACAAACCTTATTGATATTTTTTATACCCAAATTTAGTTGTCAGTTTAAAAGATACTCCATAGCGTTGACTCTTTCTTGGATGATATATGACCACATTTTTTGGTTTATAGGTTATCTTGTATTTCTTTTTTTAAGAAGGGTCTGGCTGTATTACAGCTCTCAGAAGATTGTTAATTCAACATTACTGTACAGCCTTACAACAACATATATGAAAGTGTACAAAAATAAATGTTGTTACCATCTTAATTCCTAAATGGAATATTGTTCATAAACATGACAGCAATGAGCAGTGCGGATTACCCATTGCACAAAAGTGATATTGCCGATAAAACGTTTTCGATAAGCCACAACTAAATGACAAGATCTGCTCCAATTAACTAATGGCAAAACTGCATCTTCACCTTCTTTAAATACAGGTTACGGAATTTATACTGTTGTATATGGACAACTTTGAAATATCCAGTGTATATTCAAAGACATTATTACTCTTTCATTTTGCCTTTGGTAGTAAAATATATTTACATTGATAAACTATCAGAAGCTTAATAATATCATGATAGGGAAACGGTTTTGAAAGCCATGAAACCAGACCGTAACCCATTTCTTTAACCTCGCTATTGTTTTAAATGAAATAAGTATTGAATTGTTGGTAGACAAACAAAACGTCTGCAAAATGATTTATTTAATTTTAGCGAAAATGTGTTTTCCCAGCTAAGGAAGTGAGTTTTCTAAAGACATTTACGACTGGGGTCATTTTAAAATTGTCGTATATCGCATATACCAAACACTTTCAACAATTGAACACTACTGGATAATTAACACTTCTGGATAATTACCTGGGAAGGACTGCTGCTAAGAGAAAATATGTCGCCTGGCAAATAAGTGTCATCTCCGTATTTAATTTTCTCTCTGGTATAATCTCTGAGCGCGAGCGGAACTGCAATCCACGAGTCATCAGTATAATTACTAGATACTGATGCGTTGATGTATATCGTGCAATTCTGTAGTAAATTAATAATATTCTGTAGCCTTGACTTACCATTGTTGGTTTCTTGTGCATTTATCTATACTTGAAATATGTGAATATGAACTTATTTTGATACTTTACTTACTTATGCATCCAAAAAATACAAATGATTGAAAATCAACAATCTGTTTAATAACATGATCTCCATTAACAGTATGGCTAAATGTTGTCACCAGAATCAGTTAACTCCCAGTTCATAAGGTTAGGTGATATTGAAATGCTTAAGTATGCCCAAAAATTAAGCTGTCATTAAAGCTAATCATTGCACAGGCAGTAGAAATCACTGAGGCAGAACAACCCTCTCCGAACTTTGCATGAAGCAGCAACGATGGTTACATCCTTTGTAGTTATTTAGTTTTCAAAAGAAAATATTCCGAAATCCAAAGACATTACTGGGATGAAAAATTATGTCAAGCATGTTAAAACTCTTTTATTTGTCATAGCTACAATTAAGTCAAGAATTAAATTTAGATTGAAAAAATATACAAAACTAAAAGTTTTATGTTCATGTTTTCAGTAGTTTTTAATATGACGGTGGTTTATATTTACGTTCAGTGTTAAAATGTGGGATTTACATTTTATCATTTTCACTGTTGCAGAGTTACACCTATACGCAAAAGAATATGAATCATAAATAACTGTAAATCCCTTTCAAAATATACACTATCAAAGATATAGAGTATAAATGCCTACAAAAACACAAACATGCGTTCTACCGCATTCCAATGTAAACGAAATCTATAAATCTGAAAGAATTGTTTAACAATTTTATGACGTAATGATTTGGCGTAATACTGTGACAATGGCCAATGCGTGTGACATTGCGCAGGTATAACTGATATACCTTGATAACCGTTTAAACAACACAACATAAAGAGAATCTTTTGTTGTTGTTTTGCAAGATCGAAAATTGAAATTTACTCTTGTGGCTGTGCCACTCGTACAAATATTGCATTTACTGTTAACTTGGTGAAAGACATACCGATCTTACTCATAAACAAATAATCTCTATGTCATTAAGTGTGGAATGCCAGATGATTAACCTTTAAGGGACAACTTTTTTATCTTAAACTTTTATAATAAATTTTTAAATTGAAATGTGCGAAACTCCGATCCAGTATATTAAAGAAATCTAAAGTAAATTGCGCAATTCCCTTTGTGACAATTAACCCCTGTCACTTTTGAAAAGTAAGATCATTTTAGATCAGATTGGCGGATATGGAAAGCTGCAGTTGTCGTATGTCGGGAAATGTCATGTTATTATGTCAGAGTGTCAAGACAGTGTCATTAATGTATTATGTAAACACTATGTTATCATGTCAAAGTGTGGTGTTAACTTACAAAAAAGTGTCTTAATATGTTAACTGGTCATGTTATCTTCTCTATGTGTGATGTTAACTTTTCAAACAGTGTCTTATTATGTTAAGGCTTAGCATTACGTTTTGAGAAAGAGTTATTTAACATGAAAATTGAACAGCATGTAAAACATGTATATTACTTTACGAAACAAGTGTCAGTATATTGATATAAACATTGAATTCCGGAAAAGGGCTGCCTAAAGGAACCCCACTTCCGGACAGTCAAACGCCTTTAAAAACTCACAAATTTAAAAGAAATGTTACACATGTTCGTTTTGATGCATTTGCAATAGCGTGCGAGTGGTGAAATTTCACATAACAAGGTGGAACACAGTTTTCAGCAATTGTTTATCTTTATTTCTTTACAAATGGCATTCATTTTCGAAGGGAGCCAACGTTTTCTCGACGGATACTTAAAAAATTGTCTCCCATTAACATGCCATGGACTAGGGAAATAAATGTAGTCACCTCTACGTTGGAGCCTGAATGAAAAAAAAAACATTAAAAATGACTTACTTTGTGTATATGAACGTTCGGTGGAGGGTGTGTAGAAATAATACCTCCCTCGACATAATATTCGTTTTCGCATTGTACTAAATCTTCGTCAGGATCTATAACAGGTATTCGTATTTCCGTTACTTTTTCTAGCTTTACCCTGAAAAAGAGAATCAGTTACATTACATTTTAGAAAAATATATTTCAGACAATGATTTTTCGTTGGATAAAATGCAAGAGAATTATACCACGAGGGCACAAACACCGGTGATGTAATAATACGCATTTGAACGACAATGGTTTTACCTAAGAGAAAATCATTGCTTGTAGTATATTATTTCGATTCTAACTCGAAATCAAAGATAATGATTTGCATACTTGATGCTGTCCACGAAATATTGCCTGCTTTGTGTCGTATTCATTTTAGCGCATTGCTATGCCGTTTGGCGTTAAAAAGTAATAAGTTTCGACTCTTCTTGCTCACAGAAAAACAAAACGGCCGTGAAGAATGTATTCTACATGCTGACAAATCTTCCCAAATTGATATTATAAAGACAAAAATGTTTTTCATATTTTCTAAATCAGTGTAACTTAAATCATTCCATGTATGTTGCAGATTTATGCAAAGCATTATTTCATAGCCGATAACTTATATCGCTTCAAAGATGTATCATCCTGTCAATGTTTTGGCTTAACTATCATTTGTGTTAGACTTCTACCCTTTGAATATCCGAAAAATTAAAGTTATGATACATAAAAGGATTTTTGCAAAACAAACTCACATGTAATATCAAAGCTTTGTGAAAAAGGCCAATGCGTTTTTGATTTCTAAGACGCTAACTGAAACAAAGAATATACGCACCCTCTCTGTTTCTTGCTTGTACAAACCTGTAGTATGGTTTAATTATTGTCTGTGGGCTTCTGTTTGGCTTTCCAGTATCACTTCGTAGCTTTGTTGAAACTCTCACCTGCATATGCCATTTAACACTTCCACCATATAGTTGCGCTGGCAAAGTTAAGTGCCTCCACGAAAGTCCGTCAAAACTAAACGAAATGGAATTTACTAATGTAATAATACATTAAAAAACTAGGATTTGATTGCAATAATTTCTTTTACAAAAATATCACTTTTTGGAATAGAAATAGTAGTAGCACGTAAACTTGAGCATAATGCACTTACATGAAGTCTTTTCGTGGATACAAATACTTACCTTCTTGTTTGGTTTAACGTCACACCGACACAACTATAGAAGTATTGTAACTTTTATTCGGGAATAATTTCAGGCACGGGCAGGTACCTAGGTAGAACCAAAAACCTTCCGTAAGCAAACTGGATGGCCTCCTAACATGAGTGAATTTTACACTCCATGCGAGGTTTCGAACCAGTAACAGTGAAGGGCAAGTGATTGGAAGTCAGCGCCCCGCATGCAAAGGCTGCTATCGCTTGAAGTGTAGATGTTTTTCTATGAAATTAAATCAATTACATGCCACTGTGTAGTAATTATACCAACCTTAGAAACAATTCAGAATATTGCTAGGGACATGTGTTCTTGGGACATGTACCTTTCGCCTTAAGTTTATTTTTAAGTCGTAACACACATGCAGACATGAGTCAGTGGTCTAGTACTTTTAGTCATGAATCCTTATAAATAAAATCAGACTTTGTTTTTATAAATATATGTGCCGGACTTTCATTCTGGAAAGTTAATGTAACCATTGTTTTCAACGACCCCGTGCATCTCAGCAAGTATGTATGAAATTGTCATTTTTTTAGCACATATAACTTGAACTGAATGATAAACACGATTTCATAAGCTTTAAGTTAATAATTATTACTTGATATCAAATTTCTCCGTCTTATTAGATAAAATGAATTCAAAATGCAGAAGCTCTTGTTCCCATTTTCCCTGCTCGCTAACATCTATCACTGTTTCATTGTAAGTTCTATGTACAACCGCACTCATGTCCTGAGTTATAGTCCTGTCGGTTTTTCTATCAAAATAATCGGAAGTAAAGTTTCCGAAACGATATGGGTCGGATTCTGTTATCAGTGATCTAGTTGAGAGGGTAGATCTACCAATGTCACTACTACTGCAGCCTGGACCGCATGGACCTGTACCAAGCACCCATCCACTTATCAGGTCGACTGTCACCTGTATCAATGAAAACTTGAATGCTTTACTTAACCGAATTTCATAGAATTTTTAATGAGTCTAGTTTCAATGTTCTCCTGAGATGTGTGTTTGCCTCTTAATTTAAATGCCACTTTCTCAATTAAACATAGAATTCACAGTGCGTGACAGTTATTGCACTTTATTTCAAACTTATTTTACTTGGAGGGTTATACTTAAGAACATGTTACAACAGGGGGAAAAAACGTGACCTATAGTTTAAACAAATCTCCTAGCCCGTAACTTTAAAATGCGTTTTTACTTAATATATTGAATATGGAATAAAATATCTAATGAGAATTTATAGTAAAGAATAAAAAGCAAATCTCTTTCAGATGTGTTTTTTTCGTAATCCAGGTTCGATCCCAGGCATGTCTATTTCTCTTGATTTAAGAAAGAATTTATAGCAAAAGAGTGCTTTAATAATACTTATTTATGCACGATGGACGGTTATACGTCGGGCGTAATAAATATAAATAGTGTAAAAATACGGATTTGGTATAAATTATTTCGATTCTAATATGCCCTTAATCTAAAACAGTAGATAAAATATAGTAACGCTCTTTCTTGGTCGCAACAAAAACTTTGACGTCACCGCACGTAAACGTGACGTCATTCTAGCGTAAGAGTGTTTTAACACAGAAAAGTATATTAGAATTGGCATTTTACACAGTTTAGAAATAAATACCCATGTTCTTAATGTTCCTAATATGACCAACTTTCAATTTTAAAGAAAGATAATTTCTAGCTAAAATCTGGGGGTCAGTGCCTTTAAAAAGAATGATATGTACAGTTTATTTATTATCTAAATATTTCAGAAATATCCTGGCTTTATACGCAGAGAATGTTGCCGTTTTAAGTACAAACATGTTACCGTATAATTGCCATCAGAATTTTGTTCCATAGAGTAACCTATTGACCCTCCGTAAAACTGTCGATCATCAGCTAACGTATGTCCATATAGCAAAACTATCACAGCCAGGGCCACAACTAACATTTTAGATGTTGACGCAAGCATCGCCTAAAAGGAAAACGAGATTTAATAGCAAATAAATGATACATTCAAAACCTATATCAACTTTATAGCAACCTCTTAAGCTCATATATCAAGTTCTGAATACTAGGAGGTCTACGTAATGTTATTTTAAATTCTGAAATCAGGACATTATGAAAAAGACCTTGGGCTCTCTAACAGTCATTTGATAGTGAATTTCAGTATCAAAATTCAAGTTAAGTAAATATCAGTTACTCACGAAAATTTTATACACGTCACTCTTATGGCTGAAATATTCCAAAGCGATTGATTTATTTGCGTTTTATGCATGTTTCTCTTGATATTTACCTCTCGTATTTCCTCCTCTGAAACCACTCTTAAACTTTGAAAAAGTGGCAGAAGTAACTGCGTATTACAGATGTTTGCTTGAAGAACTTACAGAGTCGAAATACTAATTTTCGCCATTTTCGGGTGTCAATAATTGCGATAAATGTACATTACATTACATTTATGCGTTCTCAGTAATTCTTTCTTTTTTAAAATGTAATTAATTGTAGGTACGTAAATATATCATGTCTTTTAGAAATAAATAAATGCTTTAACAAAATGGCCCTGTTTTAAACAAAATTGAATATAACAAATAATAAGAACTTACCCTTGAAATGTGTTTCAACATCTTATATAACAAAATTTAGGAAACATATTCTAATGTTTTCAAATTGCAGGCTTTCAACTTAACAGTATCCAAATTTAAACTGTCGGAAATATTAATGCCTCTACCGAGGTAAAAAAATATATGTCGAGAATTAAGGATATTGGCTATTGGCTTTAAATGTTTCCGTTGTTGCAATAAATTTCAAAAATATTTTGAGCCGATAGCTCAATAGATTATCATCAATCATTGATTTCTGAAAAGTTAAAGCCACATTGACACAAAGGTAGTATGTCTAGTTTTAAGTTTTTCCTTAAAAAGGTGGTGAAATAAGTGTTCATGTCCCACTCTTGGCTTTATTTCAGATATGGGTATGTACCTGGGTAGAACCACTCACCTTCCATAGGCCAGTTAGATTGCTTTATAAAGACAGATTTCACTAAATATGTTATTGTCTACATAAAATACAGAAACTTGTATTTGTCTATGAAATATGTTTCTGACATGTGTTCTGAAAGTAGCTAATATCAAATGTAAAGCTACTAGTTACCAAAAACATTAATTATCAAACGAATTGAAATCAAGTTTATTTTTTAAAAATTAATTTAGAATGCTGGTAAAATTTTCTGCTCTCCTGTCAAAATATTTTTACAGAGATACTTTGCAGATCCTTTTTGTCAATAAATATACATAACTTGAATGCCGTTTGACAAGATTCAATTCACTAATTTTCAGAGGAAATTTAATAAACCACAACCAAAATTAAA
Source organism: Mercenaria mercenaria (assembly GCF_021730395.1). Taxonomy (NCBI): domain Eukaryota; kingdom Metazoa; phylum Mollusca; class Bivalvia; order Venerida; family Veneridae; genus Mercenaria; species Mercenaria mercenaria. Next base: position 32,838,818 of record NC_069361.1, on the reverse strand, counting down.
CAGTAAACGTGCCGTTAAAACATACACTTGAAGAAAAAAAACCCAATGATTCAAGAAGTTTTGATGAAGACTTTAAACAACAATTTAGCCTTATTTTGAATTTAGGTTAAATAATTTGTGATAGTGTAAACCTCATTTTTATTTTGAAAATCAATAAAGATAAGCATGTGAACAGATAAAAACTGTCAATTCAAAAGATAGTAGTAATGATAAGCCAATGCTCAATAAATTAGCAGGAGACAGTTTCAAAATAAGCTTATCTAGAGCTTCCTGTTCAATATCGTTAATGCTGATACTTATTACTATTGTATAATGATAAATGAAATATGGCAATTGAAATTGTTTAGGCCAATAAATTTGCAAATTTAAGGTATGACTTTTACGACTTAACTTTATGATGGTTTCAATAAAGGCAATTGTAAGCCTCTATTGCAGGCAGCTGAAGTAAGTTCATATTGTTAGAAAAGATTAGTCTTTTGGAAATACCGAAATTTACTTACCAAGTGCAAAGGAGGTATTCTAATGTAGGTTAGACCTTTTTTTAACTATTCGTGAGCGAAAAATGAAGCTTATACTGCGTAAGACAAACGTAACGGGACTTACATGAGTGTGTTGTTAATTTACTAATTCTTTTTTATTAAATTCAAGGTAAAACTGATATGATTATGCAAAATAACACAATTACATGAGCAATTTCAGGGAATTTCAAAGCGTTTCAACCAGTTTTTGTAAGACCGTCGTAGTTACCACTTTAGTGAGTTAGTTTTGTTAGTTCAGTTTTCACAATTGTGGTCAATCGCATATTTCAAATAACGTAATAACGTAACATGATTCAACAAAATTAATATATTTACTGTCCAGTTAGCATTTTGTTTTGTTTTCTGATGTCACGTCAAACAAAATTTTGCACTGATGAACTCTGAAGGGGATATCCAAAAAAATTCTATGTGAAGTCTAGTCTAAATTGCCTAGTGGTTTCGAAGAATATTTCAATCGGAGGTAAAAGACGAATGGAGGCATATATTGATGAAGGAAAAGCACATTTTTTGCAAACATGAGGCTTGTTTATGAGTATTGTTGGAATAACCTTTACATGAATGATTGAAGTACCTATGGTGAATGCTCAATGAACGATTTAGTTGGACCCATTTTAGTCTGTTCAAAATTGCATCCCCATCCAATAACACTGCATCAATTATGGACGCATGTATTGATGCGACACTTGTAGACAGATTCGCAAGTGTTGGCAGTAGTTCTAGAATTGTTTCTGACCGCAAATTGCCCAACGTGGAGAGAACCGCAAATTAATTTTAATTGGTCAGTAACTGGGCAAAATATAGAAAATTAACGAAACATGTCAGGATTCTTTTCTAAAAGGATGACAGCGTCTCAGATGTCAACGAGTAACTTTCTTGAACAGTTTAGTGAAGTCAAATGTAAAACAAATCATGGTGTCTACTGATTCAGAGAGTCTGAACGTATAGTGTACAGTCCATCTTCTATTGTTTAGCAGGTCACAAATAGGCTTCCATGCGGCTGGTTTTATTTATATAATCCACTAAGTGTGATCAAAACCTTATTCTCATCATATATCATTGGCCTATTCCGCTTTATTTGTTTTGCAATTTCATATAGAGACTGTTCGGATGCCGTAACTGGTGTCTTGTGAAGACTGTGGCGGTGGGCAATAGCCTTGTTAATGTAAAATGAGTGATATAACTCCTCTTTAAAGTCTGCATTTTGCAGGATATTGCAATTGATGTTTGGCAGTTTCTGGGCATATAAGACAAAGCCCTATTTTAATATCCTACTTATCTTGCTGACATGGTTATTCATTACTAGAAGTCAGGCATTATACAGATGTTAATTTTTCCCATTGTAAATGTCATATTGCAACACTATATGGCTTACCAATAAATCTATAATATCTTTTGGACGCATAAAGTACAACCAAGCAAAATAATAGCAGACTCGGTTTGACTGACTCTGTTCATGAAAGGTAATGAATAGTGCAACTCCCATCACGCCACCTAGTATTCGCTTTAGCGAAATCCTGTAGATATTTAATGGATTCCATTATCCTAATATTGAATGGATTCTATGATCCTAAAGAACCATAAAATATAACAACACTGAATCCACAACAAAAAAACTAGCCATATTATTACTATTGTTTTATGCTGAAAGAAAATGTAAACAGCTCTAGGCTTTTGTACGGTGGTATGTTTAGGACATGCATTTATTTTTTTTAAGATTGAATTATCTCGTGCGCACTACATCTAATCACGAATGCTCAACATCTTATCTCCTGCGCTTGACATCTTATTTCGTGTACACAACATCTTATCTCGTGCGCACGACATCTTTTCTCGATCGATCGCCATCTTACCTCGTGCGCACAACATCTTATCTCGTGCACATACAGATCAGCTCACGCGGAAAACCCATTCTACTCGATCCTCGGAGGATGGCCAAAACGAGTACCAAGGCTCCGACTCGAAGTTTCTTCGAGTCAGCCATTTTCCATCAAGGAATTTCGCTATCTGACTCCGAGGATTTATGCGTAGTCACTCGAAGGAAATCCTCGAAGTGACTCGAGATGAAATCCAATTAGCGGAATACACACCTATATTGGTTTCGTTTGTTTCCGAGTCACTTGACGGAATTCCTTCATGTGACTCCGAGACGGATAATTAATTACCTATACAAATTTAAATGGGCCTTCGAGTAACTTCGAGGACAGATTTCAAATTACTCGGAGCAGGGTGATTATATTTTACATAGTGATAAGCGAAATAACACAGAATTTGTAAATAAAAATAATACTGAAGTATTTTGAATATCATTCTAAACAATTTACTTTAAGAGGGTGTTATTTTAACGTTTATCTATCTATAAATTATTCTTAATTTAGTGCATAAATTATTACACGACTTTTTTCCTAAATTTAATTTGCAATGTCAGAAATTTTTTAAATATCAAAATTTAACAAATCACTTGCCTTTAACGGCGGTGATTTGAAAGTTTGTTTAATTTCGTATGATTAATAATTTAGTTTTTTATACACAAATATACTCCTTAATCTAATTCGCATGGTCAGAAACTATTTCAATATAAAAATTCACAACAGTTTCATACATTCAATTAAAAGAACAAGCTAATTATACAAAAACAATCCGTCCAAGTAAGGAAATACTGCCTCGAAGTTTCGTCAAATCATCTCGCGGCACTCGAAATTACCGATTTATTGTTTATTACAGACTCGGAGTCGCGCGGAGTGGCCATAAAATACCGGAAATCATTATAGTGTTACCTGTATAATTTCGACTCGGAGTTCCGTCAAGTAATTTCTCGGAGTGACTCGACGAAATTCCACTAAAGTAATAAAACTATAACAGTCGGTACTCCGAGTCAGAATTAGGCAGTACTCGGAGGAATTCCTCGCTATGCAAGATTTTTCCTTCGAGGAAAAGCGGAAAGTGGGTTTTCCGCGTGAGCTGATCTGTATCCTAAACATACCACCGTACTATTGTATAGTAATTTCAGTAATACAACAATACATATCAGCAGGTGGGTAAGTTGTTTACAAATGAATGGGTAGTAAGTACAAAAATTGGGTGCTTATACACAGAAAAATAAATTGACATTAGCACAAATTTAGTACTTGATAGTTCTCATATGTATTGTGTTGTGCAAAATAATTGCTTTTGAAATTAAAATTTGTAGTTCACAATTTTTATATACACTGTACCTTTTATTCACATCTAGACTAAAAATTGTATTTTTGTACTTTTATTGCTAGTAAATTATCTCAACTATACATATGTGTCTGTGCTGCAAAGTTCTTTTTTTACTTTTGGTCTCAGTTACGAAAAAAACAAACAATTAAAATCAATATTAAAACAGTTTTTCATTTTACTTTATGCACTATACACTGCATTGCATTATTGACCTTACAAGTACCTGTTATTTACCTATCCGAGCCGATTTGTCTCACAATTCATGATTGTCACAAGCATTTATTTTGTTCATATTATTGAACTTCCGGTATTAATGGTGACAATGGTTGCGTAAATTTTCAAGAGAGGGAAAATTCTGGATAATATACTATTGTGAGTGGAAAATGATTCCATAATTAACATAAAACACTTTATTATGTGCGGAGTTTTATTTATCGTTTTGATGTGAAAATTTCGAGAAACAATTTTCTTTGTAAGATTTTCTTTGTTATGCGAGCGCGCCAACGAGAAAAACAGTTACGCTTTTACTTAAAATAAGTTGGTAAAATAATATTTGGCTAATTTGAATGGTTTTGAAATCAATTTCTGAACTTTGTCCTTTGACATTTCATGTACCGTTTTAACTTATAGGCTGCATTTAAAGAAAGGGTGGGTGGGGGCAATTTCATGTATAATTTTTGCTCTGTAAACAAAAGAGACCAGCTTTTATACATCACTATTTAGTATCAAAGAATACAAGTAACATAGGATAAGATAATGTGTATTTTCAGTCCGGGCAAGATGTATAACATGGATTGTATACTTTAGAAAAGACAATCAAGTGTCAGTAGTGAATCTATAGATTCATAGTGCAGGCCATCTTGGAATATAATGGCCTTAATACTTTTTGTCTTGATTATATAAGGGTTTATATATTTTATATGATTGTTCAAAGTAACACCCTTTTACATGATGTAATCAATTGTTTCGCCATTTTTAAATAAAAGATGAGTTTTGGCGGCCATCTTGGATTTTGCTGGCCACATTGATTTTTCAATATAAGCCGCAAATGTATTCAAAGCGTAGTCTGTATTCCACTATTATTCCAAAGCTTTTTTTACAGGATACATACACTTGTTTTGCTATTCTCTTAGTATACTGAATTATGGCGGCCGTTTTGGATTTTGGGCAGCCATGTTGGATTTCCACAAGCCGCTTCCCAGTCTTAAATGAAGCGTATAATATTTATCCTCTACTATGCCAAGTTTCATGCTTTTCACAGAAGGCGCTTAATATGTTCCTTTTATGCACGGATTTCTTGGACTATTACCATTTATGCAGTTTCTCGGCAGAGCGTCCGGAGCAGGATTTTTTATTCCACAACTACAATCAGTCAAAGGTTCTCATGGTATAACAATCAAGCAGCACTACCTGGCTAGTCAGATAATTGCGAAAAGAAAGAATAATAAACATTTTCCCAGCTAAAGTGGCACTTTTATGTTATCCAGTTTCTAGTTTTATTTCATTGTCAGTTTGTTTTGAATTGCAAAGATATATTTTAATTCATGGAAATGTATACTAAACCTTATTTCACATGTGTTCATACCCACATTTCAGTCGTCAGTTTAGTCAGTCTAGGAAATTTTTTCATGTGTTGATCTGACAGACAAAAATATGTCTTAAAATATATACGATCGCTACTTTTCTTGGTGTTGTTATCGTTTCGAAATCATTTATGAATATAAGCTCTCAGAGTATTGTTAATTTCATGTAGAACATATAGTAAATATATTTACTACTGGCCTAGCTTATAATTTAGTGATAGCAATTCATAATGTGACGTAACTAATTTGTCCAGTGATTTTACAATGCATATTCGCTCCTAGTTTTAAACTGCATTTCTTTTCGAACAATTCAGAGGGCATGTAGGCATTTGTGAGCAGAAACATTTTCTATAATTGTATCTATGGTCCATTAGCAAATATTCTCCTGGTCCAAGTTAAATTCGAATTGTGAAACTATTGAATAAGCATAAGGTTTAGTAATGTTGTTTCACTTATTAAATCAACTACACGTGTACGTGTTTGTAACCTTTCAGGGACTGAGATACAACGATATTTATTTTGTTGAAATACCTGTATATTTCCTGAAAAAAATGTTACCATTGAATCAATTAAAGCCATTTTTATCATTTCTGTTGCAGCTGTCATCAATGTGACAGCGGATCTGTTTAGCCTACAAACTGTGGTGTAATCTATTAGAATAGAACCAATGCTTGAAAACAATAATAACAGTTATCATAAAGGAATATATTGATAATAGAAATAATATTAATGACGGTTATGGTGATGATGGTTATGATGATGATAATGATGATAGTGGGAAAGTGGTGATGATGAAAATAATATTATACAAAGATAGTTATATTATATACTAACATACTTGTAGTAAATATAATAATGAAATGTAGATACTTATTTCTGTTTAATGAAAATACAAGATTCAGTGAAATGCAAAACAATTTAGCATAAAATTATTCGATAGTAAAAATAGGGCCATAGGAAATAATACGCAATTAAATCTCTCCAAACTACAAATCAAGGAACAAATAGGTTAACGCAATATCTTTTATTTTATAACAAACCTATCCGATATAGTCATTAACATGATTAAGGGTTAAGGAAACCACCAATAATAGAGAAAAATAAATCAAAACAAACCAGTAAAGTAAATTAAAAGTTCAAAGCAGGGCCATCATCATGTAAATGTCATTAATTGTGAATAAGGGACTGGAGCTTTCTATACTAACGCCAATCTTTAACAGCCCCAATAAAACCTCATGGCTAGAATAACTGATAAAATGCACCTTTTAGAAATCACAATAAAGTTAAATATTGCACATTTTCACAAGCAACGGTTTAGTAACGGAGATGAAACAGTTCGTTACTTTCTTTGGCCTTTCACTGTCTTAATTAAATTCAGCGCAAAACAGTTTAAATATGCATTTAAAACAAAAACGGTGTTAAATGAAGTAATATTTCTTTAAGCTGTCAAAATAATCGTTGTAAAATGCATTTTGATCTATTATACAAAGAACTTGGTGAATTTGGTTTATTTTCGAAATACATCGTTTTTGTTGGATCTTTAACCAGTACCTATGCCGGGTTCCTGTTCATTAATTCGTTCTTTATTCTGGGAGTTCCTGATCACAGGTATGTTCATAAGTAAAGGATACTTTTCCAGTGATCGAAATACTACATTTAGTATTTTCCTGACTGGCGAATGAAAAAATTCTTGTGTTATATTTCTCTTACATGTAAAACAAACAAACTATATGTCTTTTTTTTCAAAGCTTTTTTTGTATATTCTTATATATTTCCACTTCAAAATTATTATGTATATTTTACCGTAATTTTAACTATTTGACTGAATAACATTTAATAAAAGGTAATATTTTCCTTTTGAATAATTAGAAAAGGGAGCATATGCGCACGCACATGCTAAGTAAGAAACATACGTAATAAGCATTAACAGACACTAAAAAAACTAAGAAAACACTAAGAAAAATTACAAAACGTTAAAAAACCCATAAGAAGACTACTTTAAGAAAATTGCACTGATTAAAAAACAACAACATTCTTTAAACTTGTCCAATCTTCTTCTTGAAATAGAGCTACTAGTTGCTTGCAATTATTTTCAAACAGAGTAAATATGTAAGCCAAAAATGAGTTTTTTTGCAGTTAACATTTTAAGAAACTGAGTCTAGTAATGGTCTTAGACTCAGTTTTGACGTATTTTCATCTTTTGAAGACTTGGTATCAAATATGCTACTTATCTTCTAACATGAAAAATGAAACCCTTAATTTGATTAAAATATACTTTCAGGGGAAAAGTACGGAATCCTGTTTCCGCCATCGACTTTTCGACTAGACAGATACGCGAAAACTTGAAATTAAGCATCTAATTTCAACTTTTCGCGCTAAACATTTACCGCGAAAAGTCGAAAACTTGAAGTTTTTAACAAGACAATGTCGTTCAAACGTCAACTTCTCGATCTAGAATCAAGCGCGAAAAGTAGAAATTTAAAAGCCTAAACTTCAACTTCTCGTGCAAAGATGTCCCGCGAAATGTATAAATCTTGAAGTTTTTGTCCCGAGAATTGTCGGGCAAATATCAACTTGTCGACCCATAGTCTAGCGCGAAATGTTGAAATTAAGTGGCCTATCTTCTACTTTTCGTGCCAGTTTTCTGGCCGATATTTTCTCGATGTTATCGCTTAAATTTCGACTTTTCGTTCTAGGACTAACTAACTAACCCTAACCCTAACCCTAAACTAAGTAACCCTTACCCTAACCCTAGAACGAAAAGTCGAAATTTAAGCGATAATATCGCGAAATTATCGGCCAAAGAACTGGCACGAAAAGTAGAAGTTAAGACTTAAATTTATACCTTTCGTCCTATAAGTTCAGTCGATAAGTTGACATTTGCACGACAATTGTCGCGTTACAAACTTCGACTTTTCAATTTTACGAGGAAATATCTTAGCACGAGAAGTTGACATTAGCTCTCTTAATTTCTACTTTTCGCGCTTGATTATAGGTCGAAAAGTTGACGTTTGCACGACAATTGTCGGGTCAAAAACTTCAAGATTTCGACTTTTCGCGTTAAATTTATAGCACGAAAAGTTGAAATTAAATGCTTAATTTCAAGTTTTCGCGTATCTGTCTAGTCGAAAAGTCGATGGCGGAAACAGGATTCCGTAGAAAAGAGCAAATTAACTGCGGTTTTACAAAATTATGAGATTTAGGTTATAATGGATAATATAATATCTATAAACAGATGCTACAGTGTATAGCCGTGTAATACATTTTATATCAATACCACTGACTAAGTGCCCTAAACCTTTTTTGCGACAACATATTTAATGAAAATTTTATTTAGGTCACCTTTTAATTAAGCCATTTTTCAATTACTTCGACTTAGAGTATTTCCTCCTCACGCTTGTCTAACTGTAACATGTCAAATTCCTAAATGGCCTGTATGAAACTTTATGGCGTAGTAAAAGTACATACAGTGACATATAAAGGACTATATCAAGCCGGGAAATGTCTTGAAAAAAAAATCCTTTACAGACTATTTTCCCGGGCAATACAAATTTGTCAAAAATGAATTACCTTCTTCAATAAATAGTAAATAAATTGTTCTAGTTTCAAATTGTAAATCTGACAACATCAGCTGCCATGTAGGAACTAAACTGTAAGTATTGGCAGTATAAAATTAAGCAGTGTAATAAATTTTGTAATCTATATCCGAAAGTGCCCGATTTTGTCGAATATGAATAGTGAACTGCTAACAGACGAAACAAATTCTTTGATACATACTTAAATAATACAATCATTGTTTAAACTGATATACTAGACATTTTTATGCCTCTCGGTGAATGAAATACTTAGCATTGATATAATCTATATCAGTCTCATTTGCAAATATTGAATTGGAACTTTATTGTTTTAGTTTATACATCATTTATTTTAGGTCGATTGTAAAGCAAGTTCTACAACTTATGTTAATCAATCTCGACATCTCATTCCTGATGGAATCCATCGCTACGAGGGTATGAGAGAAGAGAAGCCAGTTTCCCTTTTAGTGCTGAGCGTCAAGCAAGGAGCTACTGGTACCATTTTCACGTCTTCGGTATGACGTGGCCGGGGATCGAACCCACGACCTCCAGCACTCGAAGCGGACGCTCTACCACTAGGCTATCTAGGCGGTTAAACTTTATTTCTTGTTCGTCTTTTAAATGTCACAATACGTTTGACGTCATTTTCGTTTTCGTTCGTCTGTTTTTCAGCATTGAGATAAAAAATTGTTGCAAAATGCATACTTCAACTTTCTACTTTTGTTTCTTCTAATTTGGCAGATGTGCTATACCCGGATGGGAAAATGACACGTACGCTGTTCAAAATGACCTTCACCTTGCCGTTATAAACAGAACAATCCCGCTGGCACCAAAGTCAGAGAAATTCAAATATGACCAATGCAACTATAGAACAGTATCAGAAAATGGACACGTTTCTCTGAAAAAGTGTGTCAAATGGGTTTATGACAAGTCTAATTTCCAGTCGTCTTTGGCTGCAGATGTAAGTGTTTCTAATTCTTCATAATTTCATAATTGTAATAAAATTAAGAACAGAGGAAATACAAATGATATGAGGTCAAACTGTTAAAATTGAAAAGTACTAGTTCGAACCTTGATATGGTTTCCCAGTAATGTAGCTAAAATATTTCAGCACTTATTTCTGCTCTTAATTCTCATGGGGTCTCCGTGGCTGAGTGGCTAAGGTCGCTGACTTTAAATCACTTGCCTCTCACCAATGTGAGTTCGAGTCTCACTCGGGACCCTGAATTTTTCATGTGAGGAGGCCATCCAGCTGGCACACGGAACTTTGGTAGTTTTACCCCATGTGCCGTGATGAAATAATGCACGGAGGGGCACCTGGGGCCTCCATCATCAAAGCTGGAAAGTCACCACTTGACATAAATGTGTCGGTGCAACGTTAAATCCAGTATAGAGCTTATTTCCACTATCACAAACTTTCATAACTGTTTAGTAAATATGTTTTCGTTACAATGCTTGTATTATACAGATTCTGTTTAACATCGATACACTGTAAAATAGAATGGGCCCGCGACCGTGGTGAAAACATAGACATTCAACAATACCCTGGGGCTAACATGTTTGAAACAGTTTAGTTGCCATTAAGTTCCATTACGAAATAGTAATTATTTCAATTAAATACTTGAACTCGTACGCATTCAATGTCATAGCAAAACGGTAATAAAACGGCAGCAAAAGTAAAGCACCAATTTTAATTAGCTCGAATTTATTCTGTTTTGCTGTATGCTTGCATAACATCTGAATATATATATTTTCACTTGTGCATTTTTTAATCCCCCGCCGTGGCGGAGGGATTATAGGAATGGTCTGCGTCCGTCCTTCCGTCCGTAACAAATTCGTGTCCGGTCCATATCTCCTAAACCCCTTGAAGGATTTTCATGAAACTTGGATCAAAGGATCACCTCATCAAGACGATGTGCAGAACCCATGAGTCAGCCTTGTCAGTTCAAGGTCAAGGTCACAACTCAAGGTCAAAGGTTTGAGCCTGCCATTTTATGTCCGCTCTATATCTTCTAAACCCCTTTAAGGAATTTTATAAAACTTGGCTCAAATGATCACCTCATCAAGACGATGTGCAGAACCCATGAGTCAGCCATGCCAGCTCAAGGTCAAGGTCACAACTCAAGGTCAAAGGTTTGAGCCTTCCATTTTGTGTCCGCTCTATATCTCTTAAACCCCTTGAAGGAATTTTATAAAACTTGGGTCAAATGATCACCTCATCAAGATGATGTGCAGAACTCATGAGTCAGTCATGCCGGCTCAAGGTAAAGGTCACAACTTAGGGTCAAAGGTTTGAACCTTCCATTTTGTGTCAGATCTATATCTCCTAAACCCCTTGAAGGATTTTCATCAAACTTGGGTCAAACGATCACCTCATCAAGGCGATGTGCGGAACTTATGAGTCAGCCATGTCAGCTCAAGGTCAAGGTCACAACTGAAGGTCAAAGGTTTGAGCCTTCCATTTCGTGTCCACTCTATATCTCCTAAACCCCTTGAAGGAATTTTATAAAACCTGGGTCAAATGATTACCTCATCAAGACGATGTGCAGAAATTATGAGTCAACCATGCCAGCTCAAGGTCAAGGTCACAACTAAGGGTCGAAGGTTTGAGCCTTCCATTTGGTGTCCACTCTGTATCTCCTTAACCCGTTGAAGGATTTTCATCAAACTTTGGTCAAATGATTACCTCATCAAGAACTCATGAGTCAGCCATGTCAACTCAAGGTCAAGGTCACAACTGAAGGTCAAAGGTTTCAGCTCTGTATCTCCTAAACCCCTTGAAGGATTTTCATGAAACTTTGGTCAAATGATCACCTCATCAAGACGTTGTGCAGAATTCATGAGTCAGCCGTGTCAGTTCAAGGTCAAGGTCACAGCTAAAATCAAAGGTTTTACCCTTTCACTATCCATAGCAGTGGAGGGAGATTTAGCTGTCTTTCAGACTGCCTTGTTGCATTTTAATTTCTCTTTTACGAAAGCTTTGTAGTTAATAAAGGTAATTAATTGCCAATTGTTTCAATGATCAATTGCAACTGAAATTTAGTTCCTTCTTCTTCTTCTCGTTCGCGGTTGAAATTTAGCATTTTGACATTATTTAAACAGCCACAGGTCCAACATATATTCGTGTTTCAACGCAAAAAAAAGCCCTGAATTGTTAAAAGCACGAATACTCATGTAAATTGTAATTGCTGCTTGAGCGATTTGATATATTTATTTTACTCTGTATGAAGATCCATTTCGTATTCAAAATGATATAAATGACAAGACAACTACTCCGCATTTGCATTAATTTTTTTTTATAAAATCAGCATTAAATTATATAACATTTTGACATAAACATGTTGTTGACCGCAGGTGTATTGAAACAACAATTCTTAAGGTAGTTCTGCACGTTCGGATCAAAGTCTTTTTCTACAAAGCAGAATTTAATTTTGATCAGCCCTCACTTTAAAATCTTTTAACTATGCATAAGAAACAAGTAAAACGTTGTGGTCGTGAGCTTGAGGTTTTGATAAGGTTATTAAAAATATTGACCTCTTGCAAATTTTCTTAGTAGGTTTTATCCCAGTTTAAAAGTTTATCACGGATTTTGTTGCAACTCGCTTACTTATCAAGCGTTTTAAATCTTCCTTTTGGCCAACAGGACCACTTTCTTGTGTCGATGTCTGATCTTACATTTAAGGTATTACTTAGCTATATTTAAAATTTTATTCATTTTTACTTGTCATACAATCACTTACAATTGTTTTGCAAATATAGTTTCCATTTTAGAAGAGTTAGGATTAGAGCAAAAATTTAAAGTTGTCTAGTCTTAAACTTAGCACGGCTCTAATTCGGTGGAATTCTATCCAGCCACATGCCTCGTACGACTTCCAATAGTCATATATTGGCGAATGGACGGAACAGAGTCAACCCTTTCAATATATAGAAAATCTGAATGAAATCCCATAAGGGCATCCGCAGTGATTCTTGCTTCATGAGTGACCTTCTGCGTGGACGCAGTGGTCGAGGGGGCTAAGACGCTTTCCTACGGAGGTGAAGGCCCCTGGTTCGAATCCTGGCAACTCCCATTGCGGTGTGTCCTTGGGCAAGGCACTTTATCACGATTGCCTCAGTCGACCCAGCTGTAAATGGGTACCAGCAAATTGCTGGGGGTAAGGTATAATTGGTTTTAACTGTTCTTAAAATAGGGTCGCTCAAAAGCTCTACAGAGCTTATGTTAATTGTTTCACAAAGCGACGGTAAATAAAATTTACCTTTACCTTTTACCTTTCTGTTGCTCTTTGTGATATTCGCACCTGAAAAAAAGGATTTTTATTTTTTAAAAAGTAAAAATAATAAAAGTCTTTGTGCTAGCTATTGTAACTTAAAAGATCAGTATTAAAATTTCAAGTATTATTTCATTTGTAAATATAACTGCTTTGGAAAGAAAGTAATGCTGCCGGTTTTATAAATAAACATAAGAATAAACTTCATGGTTTCCGGTTTATCAAACTTGCTGAACTACCTTAATAAATGGACAAACTATCGTATTTGGGAACCTTATTATTACTAGTAATTTGCCTTTTTGTATTGTTCGTTTGTTCTTAAATTTGCTAGCATTTCTCAACTGTTTCTAGATTTGTCATTTTGGTATTTTGTGCTTATTTTTTCTTTATTTCGAGTGTCTTTTATTCGTTTTGCTTATTAGGCATATCTAATCCATTTTGTTTTTCCATGCATTTTCTCATCTTCTCTCTCTGCAATTTCGAGCAGTGTTTTGTGTGTCTTCCTTATTTAGCGTGGTGATTCTTCGTCCCGTTTATTCTTGCTTATCGTTTCTTTCTTTTTCAGTAGTTTGTTATTTATTTTGTTTGAAGTAGCGTTAATTTCTCAACAGAATACGAAAGGACTTGACGGGTTAGAAAATGACAAAAATGTTATCAAGACAGGTGTACAACAAATTTGACATGTATTACTCTAATTAAACTGAAATACTGTCGAATCGAAAACCTTAAATTAAACAAACAAACAAACGAATGTATTACCCTAAGCGATTATAACAGTAATGTTTTCATTTAAAAGTTGTACAACGATAATATTACGATTCATTTACTGTTACAGCTGAACATGGTGTGTGATCAAGCAATTCTCAAGTCCAATGCTCAGATGGTGTTCTTTGGGGGACTCTTGGCTGGTTCATTCTTGACTGGAATCTTTTCAGATAGGTAACTCAAAATATAGAAATTGATATTTTAATTAAAGTTTATGTAAATCCATTGTTATCTTAAGTATAACTGCGTTTAATTATATGTGACTACCTCTTTATAACATATGTGTCTGTTTCTGCCCTTTTTACATGGAATATGTTTTGTATCTGTAATGTTGCCCTATTTCATATACAAGTGATTAATAAACTAAAATAATTGCATGCAGTTATACAGAGAAACCAACATTTGAGTTTTAGATTGAACGGTTTCACAAAACTTTGACTACTTTGATTAAATTTTAAGATTTGTAGATATTCACAAAGTGATCTTTCACATGCCCCTTGCTAGTAAATATATATCTTCTGGAAACAATTTATGCAAATAGTAAGACAAAAATCAAAACAGCTGCGGGCTTGAATAACAAACCTTATGAATAGATTTACCAGTGTTTATTACAAACAAAGACATACGTTCGTTCGAAATATCGTGTTTCATAATTTTAGTACATGACCTTGCCATTTAGTTTGTAATGGTATTCTCTATACATGACCTTTTTAACCTCATCTGAATCTGTTCAAACAAAAATACGCAATTTGCAACATGTACGGTAACACATGTCATTTTTCTATGTATTGTTCATATAATACAAGAAACTACTGGTTATATAATCTTACAATAACTTTGGTACATTTCAAATTGAGACAGAAATAACTTGAAACTATCGACATTGCAAGTTTTCATCAAACATTGACCTTGCCATACTTAATGTGACAAATTACAGAAAGTTGTCGCATTTGTCAACTAATTTCATGACTGAGCTGCAGTCACTTGAAAATAGACATAACTGCATCGAGAACATCGCTGCACTAAGGACGTAAACTTTTAAAAGATAAGTCAGCGACATTAATTACCTTCTCAACGGAGGCTCCGACATATGTTCAAGTACATGTATATTATAGCATTCAAATTCGAGTATGAAACAGTTCATTTTACAGCTAAATGTAATTAACAAAATGTGAAATAATTTTAATGAATTACATTTTATATTTTTAAACAAAACATTTTATTATATTATGTTTTTGTATTGATATGGGGAATATTAATTTGCCACTTAGGCTAGATAAAATGTGTTTTTTTATTACCATAGATAAAATGCATGTTTAAGATGAATTTGGTGGGAAGAAACAACATGCATATATATATAAACAAGAAGTACATATCTTAAGTATTGAACTTAAGTATTGGATCTATTAACTTACGTTGCTATATATCTTCTGGTTTTGTAATGTGCTTACATTGTTGAACTTCATTTGTTTTGTGTAAGCATTCGGTTACTTACATACATGAGACAGCCATTGAGATGATGCAAATTGTTTATTAACTTAAAGTATATATTCATTAAATCTGCTTCGCAATAAAAACAGATGTATTCCTAATGTTTGTCAGTTAAGAGTTAGGACGTCCGGACTAATCGAAATACGAATCTGTATCAAAGGGACATATCTGACAAACACAACAAATAATGACAGTTTCTGTTAAAACCACCTGTATGTAATAATTGACAACAGATTTAATCAAACGTTGCATTTTTTCATAATGCATTTTGGAATGTAGTGATCATTTGTTTTGTCAGCTGTTCACCACACTAAGAGCGTTTACCTGTTTAATGACTGTTTAATATAGGTAATAAAACGCATACCATATTTTAGACCACACTGAATAACAAATTGATGTTCATAACATGTGGATTTAATCTAATTAGATACTTTATAACAGGTACAGGACATAAAAGAGTACATTATTTGATATATAATATGTATCAAAATTAGGTATATCGTAGAATAACCCGAGGTTGGAGTTCCTATGCGCATGAATATATCACTAAGGCCGAAGACCTGAGTGATATATTTCTACGCATAAGAACGACAAACGAGGATAATTCTATGATAAACCTTATTTAGATACTTATTATTTCGATTCTAACACGACTTACTTCAAATAACATTAGACGAGAATCAGATGAGTGTTTTCATCAAGCGTAAATTACAAGGTGTGCGCGCAGCATAGTTCAAGGTCGGCTTACTGCAGAATAACCCGAGATAGATTTTACTCTAGGCCTACAAGTATGTAGGTTATTAGCTGGTCGTGTTAGAATATAATATATACATCATGGTCGAGGCATAACTAGAGAGGTTTGCGCATGCTATATTAATCGAGGTTCTTCAATGAGATTAATGTTAGTTGTAGAAAACCCGACACAGATATATTTATATATGTATAATAATGTATGAAGGTTTATTTTTTAACTGTTTTATCGAACGGAAAACAAGTTTAAGAATTAAAAATGAATGACAATTTTATGTCGTGATTAATGTCTTACTTTATAAATATCTTTTCTAATTTTATTTCTATACCTTTTGTCTTCCTTTAATCCCTTTATTCTGGTATACATGTTTTAAATGATCAGATTCGGTCGAAAACCAACACTATGTTTGTCTTCAATATTCTACTTCATGGCGGCAATGGGTATTGCCTGGACACCCAGCTACGTTGTGTATGTTTTCCTGACGTTTTGTGTTGGATTTTTCTCCGTGGGAAATTTCATGCCTTCCTTTGTCATGGGTATGTAATACGTTTGTTTTTAACTAGAAGCCAGTTATCGATGAAAACATCTACCAAATTGGTAGCATTATTTACCCTCAGTTCTTCTTACTACGCATATAATAAGTTTACAAAACATTAAAAATAATGAACATTGTATTCCTTTTGCATTGTTTATTATCATAAATATCGGATGAGA
Source organism: Mercenaria mercenaria (assembly GCF_021730395.1). NCBI lineage: Eukaryota > Metazoa > Mollusca > Bivalvia > Venerida > Veneridae > Mercenaria > Mercenaria mercenaria. The sequence goes on along the minus strand of NC_069361.1, from coordinate 32,821,931 downwards.
TTATTCAGTAATAAAAACGCACAGTACGACACCATAATATTATGTGTCTTACATTTCGTTTATTTTACTTTTAATGGTAAAACGCCAATTTTATTCGTTTGTCTGTCTGCGTATTAGATTTGTTTATTTGTAATACATTTTCGGGATCTATTTTTATCGTTCATTTGTTATGAAATGTACAGAACAGTTGGTATGCATTCGATATCTAAACCTTTCCACCAGCAATTATTGACCAGATGAGATCGCGTGCAGGTTTCGGCGGATTTGGACCGAAGTAACAGAAATGTACCACAATTAGATGAACATTAGATGGACTTATATTTTTTTAGACATAAATGTATTTTGATAATAATAAAAGCCTTTAGAAAAGTGAAACGATGTTATCTATTGGATGCATTACGAGTAACACCTGTCAGGACAAATATACTTTGCCTTAGTTAGAAAACATTTACAAAATGCAGTATATGGTATAGTTTGAAAGACAAGAGTTTATAAGGTTTTTATAACATCTTCTTACAGGAAGTAATCTCTCATTTTTTAGTATGTCGTACGTACATCAAATGAAATTAAGAGTTATGTTTCGTTGTAAGCTTATGACATGCTGTATATTTCTTTCATCTAAATGTTGTAAACACTTTCATGGATCTTGACATAAGTAACAGAAATACATTGTTATCAAACGAACTGCATATATTTTTCATGACATACATGCACTATGCAAAATTATCAATTTCTTGCCTTTTGACATATTAAAGACCTTATTATATCCAATAGTTTTAAGCTTCTCTTACAGTATCTACAGTATCTAAAGGATAAAACCTTTTTTCACAAAAAAGATCTTGACAGGATATCCAAAGTTGCATGTCATATCATAATATAATCATTGGAGACGTTAATATCGCATTTCGGGCCTCCGTGGCCGAGTGGTTAGAGTCGCTGACTTCAAACCATTTGCCTCTCATCGGTGTGGGTTCGAAACCTCATTTGGGGTGTAGAATTCTTCAGGTGAGGAAGCCATCCAGCTGGCTTACGGAAGGTCGGTGGTTCTACCCGGGTGCCCGCTCGTGATGAAATAGTGCACGGAGGGGCACCTGGGGTCTTCCTCCACCAATAAAGCTGGAAAGTCGCCATATGACCTTAAATTGTGTCGGTGCGACGTTAAACCCAACAAAATAAATAAAATAAAATAAATATCGCATTTCCGTTATCTTTAATTACGGCTCAGAATGATAAAATGTTAGGTTTGGAATATAGTTCCAGATCAGCAGAGTGTCTCGCTCAAATTCACACACCTTATGTGACAGCTTCTTAACAGATATTTTCAGCAAATTCCAAAAATAATTAGGTCCAATTGAAGAGTCTTTGAATACATAAAAGAATATGTAAAAGGGAAAAGGTATATAGTTATTGATTCAGTAACACACATGGCAACTGCCATGTGCAATTCTGTATTTACCCCCAATTTTGTACAGAGGTTTTTCCTCACACTTTATTCAACAGAATAGTGATGTATGTCATTAAAGTCCTGTACACCAGTATTGGCAAACTCCTGTACACAGTACAATTTCGAGAGCGATATTAATTTTAGTTACCAAACCTAAGTTCGTAATAATGGTTACTTATTTTCTTTGCTAGGAATGGAATTTGTTGGACCGTCTAAGAGACGTTATCCTGGTCTTGTTGGTGGCTATTATTGGATGGTGGGAAATTTGATTTTGGCCGGACTTGGATATGGAATTCGAGACTGGAGCACATTACAGATCGTTTGTGCGGCGCCAGGCATTCTCTTCCAGGTTTTCTGGTTGTAAGTGAAGTCATTAGTCATTTATGTAGTGTTCGGAACATTAAAGCTGATCTTTGAACTTCAACTTCAGAATTAGAATTCCACCAATATATTCTCATTGATGATATAATTACAAGCTGGGGAGTCTGGTGGCAGTTCCAAGACACCGTACAATTTAAAAGTTTTTTCTAAAAAATGTCAAAGCAAAATATTGCAATTGAAATGTACAGTTAAGTAGCCAAAAGTGTTCCTTATTTAGCAGCAAGTCAAAAAATTATCTTATGATGTTTTACTGTTTTCAGTATCTTTCCGGAGTCACCAAGATGGTTGTTTAGCCAAGGCAGACTCGAGGAGTCAAAGGCAATCATTCGCAAAGCTGCAAAATGGGACAAGGTCATTTTACCTGAGAAATTTTTTGATAAAGTGTTTCAAACCGCACCGGAACCTTACCAGGGGAAGATATGGCACCTCTTTACATCTAGGGTATTGTGTATCCGTACATTGATCATCTTCTTTAACTGGTAAATATCAAACCTGATTTCAAGACTACTATGTTTTATAGCAAAGCAATACAAATTGAAATTCCAGTGTTAGTATGCACTACGAACATTCAGATCAGGCCATTATCTCTTATCGTAATAGTTTGTTAATAATATACGATCTGACAAGTAAACTAACTGCTTAAGTCTCCTTGTTCCTCATTTGTAAAGTAAAGGATTTCTTTCATTTTTAAATGCAGTACGTCTATATACAAAATGTAACATTAATCCTAGCATGCATTACAAAATGCTTTCGAACAGTAATTGTTAAATACTGGTAGTAAAAAAGAGATAATGCCCTAACAATAATTATGAAAACGTCCTAACACAAATAGTAAAAAGCTGACCTAATGTAACTAAACATACTGGTCATAAAAATTTCCTAAAAGTAATTATAAAAGGATGTCCGTACAGTGAATATAAAGTGCTTTCCATGCATACAGTTGTTAAGAAATGTTTATTTTAGTACTTGTAATAGTTATTATAATAATAGTAATTATAAAATGTTTCCAAAACAGTTCTTATAAATGCTTTTATTACAGCATAACAACATGCTTAACTAACAGTAAGTATGAAATAACTTCCTTAAATTAATTATAAACTGTTGTCCCCATGAATTGCAGTCCTCAAAGTAATCATAAAATAACATTCTAAAAGTAATGATAAATGCTCTCCAAATAGGAGATCTCCATGGCTGGTCGGTTATGGTCGCTGATTTGATTCACCTGCCTTTCTCCAGTGTAAGTTCGAATTCTTTCTTTCATGAGAAGAAGTCATTTGACTGGCTTACGGAAGGTCGATGGTTCTATCTAGGTGCTCGTCGGTGATGTACTAATGCCCAGAAGGCCACCTGGGAACTTCCTTCACCATCAAAATCTGGAAAGTCGCAATATGACCTTGATACCGTCGGTGTTACGTTTAACATAAACGACAACTGGCCAAACAGTAATTATAAAATGCTTTCCTAACAGTAGTCATAAATAATGCCAATGTAGTAATCATAAAATGCTGTCCTATGTAAAATGATGTCCTAAAAGAAGATTGTAAAATGCTGTCTTAATAGTAAACATTACATTCTTTCCTAAGTACGTATATATGTACTTATTAACTATTTTCCTAACATATATCTAAACAGCCATTATAGAAAGATGTCCTTATACTTATTCTAAAATGTTGTTAAAACAATAACTTAAAATGATATACAATCAGTAATAATGAATTGCTATGGACACAGTTATAATAAAATGATGTCCAAAGAGTAATTATAAAAATGAGCTTACAATAGTTTCGAAATGGTATCCAAATAGTAATTACAAAATGTTGTTTTAGGTGTAATCAAGAACTGATGTCTTAACAGTAATCTTTTTGTAAACACAGATTGTTGTCCAATCAGTAAATATAAAATGTTGTCCTATAAGTAATCTCGAAATGCTGTCTAAACAGTAATTATAATTTGAAGTCTAAAAAGAAATCATTAAAATAATGTTTAAATAGTAATCTTATCAGTAATTCTAGAATGTCCAAACAGGTATTATAAAATGATGTCCTGACAGTAATTATAAATCGAAACAGTTATTATAAAACGCTTTCATTACTGAGAAATGTTTAGGAAGAATTATGATAACATTCTTTCCTAACAAAAGTTGTAAAATTCTTTCCTATCATTAGTTCTGAAATGCTTTCCTAACAGTTATAGTGAAATTTTGTCTTAAAAGTATCCATAATGTTGTCCGAACCACAACACTGAAAATAAAATATTATCATTCAGGGCTATAGTATATAATGCATTACTCAGAGTTTCATTCATTTGTTTTGTGGAAAACCTAACAAACATTCAATGAAATTTTTTTTCAGGTTTGTGGTGTGCTTAGCGTATTATGGCCTAGCTTTGAACAGTGGGGATCTGGGAGGAAGCATGTACCTGAATTTCTTCCTGCAAGCCCTAATGGACTTTCCGGCTACAACAATAGCCCTTGTCCTTCTTGACAGGACCGGAAGAAAACCTTTGCTAGTTGGGAGTATGATAATTGGAGGGCTCGGTTGCCTAGGAACAGTGTTTACCATTATCTATGGCGGAGAAGGTACCAGACAAACGTTTATATTTTGACAAATAGCTATCTTCTTTGTATGAAATTTTATTAGGTCACGTGTTAAGTAAATTTCAGAATCACGTTCTACTCCAGGTCTAGTACTGGTGCATTGAAATAGGTAATCGTGATTTTGATTTGGTTTGAAAGCAGGATTCTGAGTTGACCAGATAATAGCTAATAATTAAAATGGACAAATGCTGAAGCGTTATTAAATAATAATGTTTTACAACGGTCTATTCCACTTTTTTACAAGAATACAGTGTTGCAACAACAGTGCTAGCTATGCTTGGAAAGATTGGTGCGTCTGCCGCTTTCTCAATGGTGTATGTGTACTCGGCCGAACTGTATCCAACAGTAGTGCGGAACGCAGGAATGGGTTCGAGCTCCTGTATGGCACGTGTTGGGGGCATGACAGCTCCATACATTGCCGACCTGGTTTGTATGTTTTGCTTATTGATTGTTTACGTTTTGCTCCTCTCATAACTCTTGAAATCTAGTAAAAGTGGTGAAAATCTCATGCGGTGACTTCCAAATCCTTAGCATCACATAATATTTTATTTATCTATGTGTAAGGTAAGTATAGCATATTCTTAGTTAGTATATTACCAAGGACTCTGTGCTTTCATGGGCTACTAAAGGGGCTCAAAGACCATGATCCCTGCAATGTACTCAAAACCATTTCGATAACTATACTCTAGTATCAAATGATGAAAAAATATTTATCAAAATCCTGATAAAAATGTTCGTTGTTACTATGAGCGGATACCACTACACAAGAAAAACATACATGTCTTAACATAATACTTTGAGTTAATGCGCAGTGAACATTTAATGACTATTCTTTCTTGCACACACATAAGGGTAATTTTTCTTAAAATAGCTAACTGACTAAAAGTAAAATAACTTTCTTATTTACTTTTAATTTGTTAAACCTGTATTTCAGGATCGTCTTGTTAGTGGAAGTTTAGGGAAAGCACTGCCGCAGATTGTTTTTGGCACTCTGTCAATCATTGCGGGTCTTTTAGCACTTCACCTTCCTGAGACGTTGAATCGTAATTTGCCGGAAACAATCGAACAAGGCATACAATTTGGACGGTGAGTTCTCAGTTCGAGCATAGAATACATATTTTACAGTTAGGAATTGTACAGTGATCTCTCGAAAGCTACAGAGAACGGAATCAAATAAGATTATAATTATTCAGAATTATATGTATTAAGATCCCAACGTTTTATGGACTTTTGACGTGTCAATATACCAGATAAAATGGAATATAAAATACAAACATGTAAGATATAAAGCCTCTATGCCGGAGATAATTAGTAAATGTGTTTGCTCTGACCATTCGTTCTTAAATATCACTTGCTGAGATTTGTCACAAATTCTCCAAAGACGGCACGAAAGTGTGTCAGTCTGAATGGAGAGCGAATGTGACAAAAGGTGAATCTGTATCAAAATTAGCAGGAAAATGCTAATGTCATGGATTACTTAACAACAGAAGCATTCAGCATATAGCGGAGAGAGATATTTTAGTCATAACATCCTATCAAAAAGTTATTTCCCTAAGCTTTATAGAATGATATCAGCTTTAGCATCTTTTGTTGAACTCATTATATTCTAGATAAAGGTTTGCAAGTTTAGTTGTTCCATCCTCCAAGAATCGCAGCAGGCTCATAATTCTGGCTGTTATACCTAAAATAAAAGTGTCGGATATCACTTTAGGGGCTCAACAAAATAGGTTATTTAGTAATACATCGACAATGTAAGGGAAGAAATAATGCGTTTAATTCTTTGTAGACAAGATGTCATGTCTTTACTCCTTTGTATGTAAGATTTTATTTTTTTGTCTTTATATAGGGAAGACGAAAAGAAAGAAAGAGCAGTTGAAAATGAAATTCATATCAACAAAGCATTTGATGATCCAAGACCATGGACTCACCTCTAAGCTAGAAATATTAGTACAACCTAAATGCTATAAGAGTGTAGTTTCAAATTAATTCCAACATTCAGCTTACCGTCTAATATGTCTTCAAATGAAATTTATATACACTATTTCAGTTTCCAAAGGCACTTGTTGTATTCGCTTAAGAATGTAAATGTATGCATTTGTGCAAGCTTAATCATTTATAAGTGACACTGGTTACCGATATGGGAGACTCCTCCAGAACTTGGTTACCCATATGGGAGACTCCTCCAGAACTGTTGATGATTTCTAATGAGAAGTGCAATTTACATAAGATTCTCGAAATGTTCTTTAGCGTGCCAGGTCTAACAAAGCCAGACACATAACTTATCTCGATGACATGTTAGTTCTGAAGCGGGGATCGAACTTACGATACAATCTGGGTTACCCAAAAATACCCCCATCAATTACGTGCCATAAAAGTGAATAACATATAATATTACGTATGCAAATGAAAGCTTAAAAATATATTTGAACCTGTTTTCTGTGTTTCTTTTATATTTCAACACATTTTCCTTTACGTTTTACCGATAAAGGCCGAAAAACTGATAAATAGTACTCGAGAAAGTCTTACATGTGGTAATTCAAATACGTTAAAGGTGGATAATCAGACTTTAGCCATGTAACGGATTTGTTCGAAACTTTAGCATCTGATCATTTACACTCATTTATGTTCACTTAACACTTAATACAAATTAGATTTTCACTGGAGGTATTTTTAAAATTTCATTTTCCTATCCTGGTTGCCCAACCAAGATAGAGTTATTTTATCATAAGTATAAATTTGATAAACATACTTTGCCTAAGGAAATGTATAAATATTAGTCATATTGTAATATATTTGTAAAATATTTGCATTAAAAATTATGTATTTAGATGGAATTCATTAGAAACGCAAGTTTGAAAAATTATTATTACCTCCCTTTGCCTATCTTGGTTGCGCATCCAAGATAGATTGGAAATAAATGAATTCAGAAGCTACACACAGCTTTAAAACTTTGGCATTTTGGTTCAGATTGTTCAATAGTTGATATATCTATCAAATGCAAATGTAAAACTAGACATTGTATCGAAATAAAAAGAAATACCCAGCTTTTTATATACTTTCATATTAAAGGGGAGTAATTACACAATTTTATAAAAATAATAAAATATACATTTCAAATAGCAATCTAACTCTATGTAATCGGTCTTTTTGTTCCTTAAATAATTCTCTACCAGAATATACAAAAAGTAAAAAATGTCATTAAATGTTGATTAAATGTGATTGACCACCTTTAATAGGTAAAGAGCCATTTAGTTACTTAACTAAACTAAAGGTTGCAACACGACACCTTATTTTTTTTTCAGATTTTTCGAAATTTGATTATGCCTTCATTAGGTGGTAATTACAATAAAAAATATGAATACGATACCGTGCTTCTTTGAAAGCTGTAATCTAAAAACACGTTCAACTAAGTTAATCAATGAAATATGTACAGGACTCTCAAAAGTATTATTCACGCTATTGAACTGTTAGATATATTAGAAGGAATTTAATTTAGTTACTTTTATACACATAACAATTTACTTAAACAATACTGGTTTATCGTTTTTGAACTCTAATATCAATTGCTCTATACTTTAAAACATGAATTTTAGATATTCAGCTGGAAGCATGTTTCTTAAAGCCCTATTATCTCACTCAACATAAACTAGCACCTTTGTTATTCGGAGAATCGCAAGCGAATAACCAAACGGACCCAGACTTTTCCCAACATAGAACTGATGAAGAGTTAGACTTAAACTTTACCGACACAGAACTCCGCGGAGCAGTCTTCTCTCAAAAGAATAATAAAACGCCTGGTATCGATAACTTGAACTCTGAAATCATCAAATCAACGTATGATATTATCTCGCCATTTTTACTTACTTTGTATAATAGAATATTTAATTCAGGAGAATATCCGCGTTCGTGGGGTGAAGGGATAATAACTCCAATTTTTAAGAAAGGCGATGTAAATGATGCAAAGAATTATCGAGGAATTACTTTGATCAATGTCCTAGCGAAAATTTATTCTCAACTATTACTGAACCGATTAACGAAATGGACTGAAAAGTACGAAAAGATAACGAAAAATCAATTCGGATTTCAAAAGGGAAAATCAATCATTGACTGTATATTTATTTTGCACTAATTTAATAGCTAAGGTCTTAAATTCTGGAGCAAGACTGTACTGCGTGTTCATAGATTATGAAAAATGCTTTGATAAAATTGATAGAACATTTCTGTGGCAAAAACTTCTTTTAGAAAATGTAAGCTGTAAAATGGTTAAAGCTATTAAGTCTATGTACACGACAGTGAAGTCTTGCGTAAGATACAAATCAAATACGTCCGAATTCTTCAGGTCAGATATCGGCTTGAAGCAGGGGGATCCCAGTTCCCCTTTACTCTTCATGCTCTTCGTTAATGATATTATAGACAATATAAACACAGATTTAGACAACATTTTTTCCATAAACGAGTTAAAACTGTTCATTCTCTTATATGCCGACGATCAGGTAATTTTTGCCAAATCGCCAGAAACATTACAGTCTATGCTAACTGATGTTGAAAATTACTGTAATTTGTGGGGTTTGAAAATTAACACATCAAAGACAAAAGCAATGATTTTTGAAAAAGGAAGGCACACTTCTCACAATTTCATGATCTACGGTAATGTGATAGAAACAGTGACCTCTTTTAAATATCTAGGTATGACATTCTTCAAAAATGGTAACTGGTATCGCACTCAGAAATGTATCGCTCAACACGCATCTTTTGCGCTATATAACCTATTCTGCATTTTCAATAATGTAGAATTACCAATAAATCAAAAATGTAAATTATTTGACATACTCGTTTCTTCAATTCTCAATTTTGGATCAGAAATAGGGGTATACATGAAGCCACTGATGTTGAGGCTATTCACACCAGATTTTTACGACGCATATTAGGTGTAAAAAAATCAACCAATTTAGCAGCACTTTATGGAGAAGTTGGAAGAATCCCCTTATCAGTCTTTCGAAAAATAAACATGATAAAGTACTGGATAAGAATTTTAAAACAAAATGACTCAGCACTTGTAAAAACAATTTATATGATGCTAAAAAATGATGCAGATCTTGATTATACGTATAATAGACAGAACTGGGCCTCCCAAATTAAAAATATTTTACAAGAGCATGGTTTATTATATGTATGGAATCAACAGTCTGAATCTGAAATTCCTTTTGAGGTAATTAAGAAAAGAATTATTGACAACTTTTTACAAAATGGTATTCTGATATTAACAACTCTAATCGGTTACAGTCATACCGTATCTTTTAAATTTGAATTTGAGCTAGAAGAATATTTGAAAGTACTTACTGATAACAAATAGAGATTTGCTTTATCAAGATTTAGAACTTCATCACATAATCTTTTGATAGAAACTGGAAGATACAATGATACTCCGCGAGAACAGAGACTCTGTAAATCGTGTAATTATGAATACTATAGAAAACGAGTACCACTTATTATTAGTATGCCCGATGCATCGTGACTTAAGAAACAAATATTTTAAGAAATATTATTGCCATTGGCCAAGTATCATTAAATTTGAAAAACTGATGTCATCAAAATCAAAAAATGTTATCTTAAACTTAGCGAAGTATATATATTTTGCAACAAAGAACCGTATTTCTTAGTCCCCTATCTACATTCAGTCTGAAGAATATATGTAATATGATGTACAATATACGCTTTTGTTAATTCGTCAATTCAACAATTGTTAGTTATAAAAATTATAACGCTCTTCCGATATTACTTTTGTAAAACTTATCTCACTTATTTGATTTTTGCATTTTCGAGAATCGTTAGCGTAACCTGCTACAATTCTCTCCCAATTATATTTCTTATATTTCTATTAAATATGTTTATCATTGAACATTAATTTTGTATAGGCTATAAGCATATGTGTTATGTTTTATGCTGAATAAACTTTTGTATTGTATTGTATTGTATTGTTAAGGTAGTTCTGCACGTTAGGATCGAATCTTTTTTTTACAATGTAGAATTTGATTAAACTCTGATTTTTCAAAACTTCGGAATATACAAAGAAAATTCAGCAAAACAAAAGACAGAGTCGTGTGCTTGATTTTTTGCTAGAGTGATTTGAAACATTTCTACCTCATACAATTTTTCATAATGGGAGTCTATGGGAAAATCGCAACTTTCATAACATTGTCGCAAATAGATTTTTTTCTACTATGTAGATTTTAATGAAACTTCTCACAATCGTAAATAAATATTCGGACTATAATATAGTGAAATAAAATGTATAGGTCCGTGTGCTTATTTTTGAGATATTTGGCTATGATTAAAATGAACCGCCTATTTCAAGCTAATTTTAAGAGATTATTTTGAATTATTTAAAGTGTCAGATGTTTTACTATCATAGTTTAACTTTAGAAAGATAGTAACAGTGTCATTTTAATGAATTTATTCATTGGTTTCCATTAATTCATATACTGACTTTTGTTTCCGTACATCGAATCCAGGCATTATTCTACGTTTACCGGATAAATGACGTTACGCCATCACTTCCGGTTTATCAAACGTGCAGAACTACCTTAAGATTGAACTTATTTTATGAAGTTTGAATAACGATGGGCTAAAGGTGACTCTCTGACTGTGTTTGAGGTGATGTGTGCTTCCGGGAAATCTCACCTTACCTTTATCATTTATCTAGAGCGTATTTTCCAGCTAATACACTCTTTTTCCAGAAGACCAGAAAGTAATTTGGACTGAAACCTATAAAGTAAACGTTTGACTAACTTTGAACACAGTTTCTTTTACAGCGTCCACTTTATACGTGTCAGAATATTTTTTGTTGTTTTTACAAAACGCCGCTAAACCCGGACGAGCTACGACCCTGCATTAGTCTAACATTTGGTCAAATGCAACAAAGACCATTGAGCAACATCAAAACAGTACAAAATATCAATGTAATCAAAATCAATTCATTTTTAGCTCACCTGTCACTTTGTGATAAGGTGAGCTTTTGTGATCGCGCAGAGTCCGTCGTCCGTCGTCCGTGCGTGCGTGCGTGCGTCCGTCCGTGCGTAAACGTTTGCTTGTGACCATTCTAGAGGTCACATTTTTCACGGGATCTTTATAAAAGTTGGTCAGAATGTTCATCTTGATGATATCTAGGTCAAGTTTGAAACTGGGTTACGTGCGGTCAAAAACTAGGTCAGTAGGTCTAAAAATAGAAAAAACCTTGTGACCTCTCTAGAGGCCATATTTCTCATGAGATCTTCATGAAAATTGGTCAGAATGTTCACCTTGATGATATCTAAGTCAAGTTCGAAACTGGGTCACGCAGGGTCAAAAACTAGGTCAGTAGGTCTAAAAATAGATAAACCTTGTGACCTCTCTAGAGGCCATATTTCTCAATGGATCTTCATGAAAATTGGTCAGAATGTTCATCTTGACGATATCTAGGTCAAGTTTGAAATGGGTCACGTGCGGTCAAAAACTAGGTCAGTAGGTCTGAAAATAGAAAAACGTTTTGACCTCTCTAGAGGCCATATTTTTCATGGGATATATGAAAATTAGTCAGAATGTTCATCTTGATAATATCTAGGTTAAATTTGAAACTGAATTACATGCGGTCAATAACTAGGTCAGTAGATCTAAAAATAGAAAAAACCTTGTGACCTCTCTAGAGGCCATATTTTTCAAGAGATCTTCATGAAAATTGATCAGAATGTTCATCTTGATGATATCTAGACCAAGTTTGAAACTGGGTCATGTGCGGTCAAAAACTAGGTCAGTAGGTTGAAAAATAGAAAAACCTTGTGACCTCTCTAGAAGTCACATTTTTCATGAGATCTTCATGAAAATTAGTGACAATGTTTATCTTGATGATATCTAGGTCAAGTTTAAAAGTGGATCACGTGCCTTTATAAACTAGGTCAGTAGGTCTAAAAATAGATAAAACCTTGTGACCTTTCTAGAGGCCATATTTCTCAATGGATCTTCATGAAAATTGGTGAGAATGTTCAGCTTGATAATATCTAGGTCAAGTTTGAAACTGGCTCATGTGCGGTCAAAAACTAGGTCAGTAGGTCGAAAAATAGAAAAACCTTGTGACCTCTCTAGAGGCAATATTTTTCATGAGATCTTCATGAAATTTGGTGAGAATGTTCATCTTGATGATATCTAGGTTAAGTTAAAAAGTGGGTCACGTGCCTTCAAAAACTAGGTAATTAGGTCAAATAATAGAAAAACCTTGTGACCTCTGTAGAGGTCATACTTTTCAATGGATCTTCATGAAAGTTGGTCAGAATTTTTTTATTTTGATGATATCTAGGTCACATGTGCTCAAAAACTAGGTCACTATGTCAAATAATAGAAATAACGACGTTATACTCAGTTCAACACTGGGTCATGTGGGGATAGGTGAGCGATTCAGGACCATCATGGTCCTCTTGTTTTAAGTCGTAAAAGTACCCACTGATCTCTAATCTTCTAGAAGATAATAACTACAGTAGAGAGAGAGAGAGAGAGAGAGAGAGAGAGAGAGAGAGAGAGAGAGAGAGAGAGAGAGAGAGAGAGAGAGAGAGAGAGGGGGTGGGTGAGAGAGAGATAACTGGGTCATAATCGGAGCTGGTAAAAGATACACTCGAACTTTATAATTCAGTTTTGTTCGTGCTTTATTGAGAAAAAGTCGCATGTTATACATGTATCTTTAAAGGTAGATAGACTCAATTGGTGGCTCGAATTAAAGATTTGTTTCTTGATTTGGTTGTTGGAGATTTTACATTTAATTGTACATAACTGTCGATTTGTTCGGCGAATATTTTGGTTGTTAAATAGTGGTTTGGTTTTCAAGTTGATACTTTGCTTGTTGGCGGTTGGAATTGTTGGTTCTTTTTTGAATTCAATTGTATAATTTTGTTGCTTGATAGAATTTGTCTGTTGGAAGGTATTTTTAAGTTTTAGAGGTGTATGAATTGATTTTCTGCAGTTTTTTGTAAATTGTCTCGGATATATATTTTGTTCTAAGTTTTTGAGACTTATTCTTTCTGATGGTTCTTTGTTAAAGGTTGATATATATCATTTCTTAACTGAAATGATTTTTTTCTCGTATGTAACTAAGTGATGAAAACATATTCAATAATAAGAAGGCAAGGATGGACTCGTTGGAAACACAACATAGCAAGTCATAAATTGTTAAGCTCAACCTATAGACTTTAAGTCTATAGCCAACTCGCTGGGGATCGGACTAGCCACCTTTAGATCGCCCCATATCGCTATTCTACTGACCCAGTCAGTCAAATAGTCTAAAAACAAAGCATTTGGAATGATATATTATTTGTCGTCTTTGCAGGTAAATACACACAAGGCAAGAGTTAACGTTTACAGATTTTATATATTCCACTTTTTCTCCATTTATTTGAATTTTCCCATCCTGTGCTCTATTAAGTGTTTCTACGCTTTGCTTAAGAATGGGTATTCCTGTTTTTGTTGAGAGTGGTTACAGCTCATACATCAATATACTTCATTCGTTGTTAAAAGGAGTCAAATAGTGGCCTGGCACTTCATTTGTGAAGTTCCATTTGTGTGGACCACTTACTACAGGTTCATTTGTGAATATGTCATTTTATTAAAATGACATAAAAACAGTTATGTTCATAATAGTTTCAAAACAGTAACTTTTTCGTGTTTATGAAGGTCCGCTCGAAACACAACTGTGCGTAAACTCATTACGTAACCTAGCTTCGTCAATAAAAAGGGGGCGTCACAAAAGTTCCGAATCGTGGAAATGTTTTCTGGATCGACTCAAAATCATTTAACTTCGTTAAATAGCATTTGTCTAGCCATTGTCTAGAAGTTATTAATCAATCTAAATAGATTTTGATTCTCTTAAACAGTCAAAAGATATTTCTAACATTTTTTCTTTCATTTTCATACACGAATTATAGAAGGCATCAAATGATCGTAATTTTTAAACTGAATTATAAGCTCGCTGGATTAAATCACAATAAACCTGTCATTTTTCATAAAAGTTATATAATACAGTAAAACTCACTTATAGCGAACTCGGCTATAAGGAAAGTTTGGTTACAAGAAACTCATTTTTATGGTGCGCCTTTTTCTCCTACATATCTAATATGAAAGAAACTGATAAAACAAACTCTAATATAGCAAAGAACTGATTGCTATGTCACAGCGTGACATTTCACTTAGCCCATGATTTCAAGAATTATTGCCATTGTTAACACACTAATGTATGCAATTTACAAATTTGTAGACATAACTAGCTCACCTTTAGCTCATAAAATGCTTAAGGTGAGCAGTTTTGATTACTCACTGCCCGGCGTCCGTACGTCCGTCAGTCCGTCACTCCATCGTCCTTCCGTCAACACTTTTCTTGTAAAGACATCCCTATTGAAACCGTGTGGTGGATGTTGATGAAAACTGGTCTGGATAGTTTGGAGTGGTTCTTCCAAAATTGTTCAAACCGTTCCGCTTTGTTGCACACAGAGGCCACCGGAGCTAAACGACATCTCCTCTTAAACCACTAATCCAATTATGAAATAATTTCACATATATGGTTCTTATATAACCTTCTACCAAGATTGTTCAAATTATTCTGATTCGTCAAAAAATATGTCTGCCTGGTGGCTAGGCCGATCTTCCCTATACGTATATTTCGGAAACTTAAAAATATTCTTGTATGAAACTACTGAACCGATTAAAAAAAAATAACACACTAATGGTCATTGTTTGACTCTCAACAAAGATTGTTAAATAATTTTGATTTCCAAAAATAGGGCCGACAGGGGCGTAGTCATTTTTAGCTCAATTAAGCAAGAATTGATCGTCGTTAGCTAACCATCCGCCGCCCGTTTGTCCGTCGACTGTCCGTCTACATTTTCTTCTAAGAGCATATTCTCTGAAATCATTCGGTGAAAATTGCTGAAACTTAGCCTTGATGTTTCTAATATGGTCCTTTCCAAGGTTGTTTTAAATGTTACTCTTGTTTGCATATATAGACTGCCAAAGCTACAATACAAAACTCTTCAGACTACAGCTGGCTCGATTTTGAAATACATTGTAATTTCACACAAATGCCAACTAAGATTGTACAAATTATTTTGATTATTCAAAAAACATGGCCGCCATATGGTTAGTCATTTTACTCTATACGATGTATTGGAAACTTTTCTTGTATGAAACTGCTAGCTCGATTCTAAAATATGTTTTACAGATAGTCCTTCTATGATTATTCGCCAAGAATGTTCAAATTATTCTAATTCGTCAAAAAATATGCATGGTTGCCAGGGGGCGTAGTCACTTTTCCCCATATGTATATAGTGGAAACTGACAAAAAATCTTCTTGTATAAAACTACTGGTCTAGTTTAGAAATAGCTTCACGCAAATAATCATTCTGTGACAATCTACCAAGATTGTTCAATTATTTCCATTCGTCAGGAAACTTTGCCGCGCCAGGGAGCGTTGTCATTTTCTCTATATATTTTAATTGGAAACTTCAAAAGTCTTCTTGCCTGAAACACTTTATCTATTTAACTAATAAATACACAACATTCGACCATCAAGACTTCACCAAGTGTAATACAGCAAAAGACGTCAACATTATCTCCGACGTCAAGGTCAACGACGTCAAAATGCAACATATAAATACAATATGAAAACATTCTTCCTTGACTTTGATACTATGATACAATACTAAACAATAGCATGTATTGCATATAGCGTTTATAGCGAAAACAAATACAAGGAAAAATGAATTCAAAAGGTGTGTGTTTTAAATTATGCATAATTTGACAAATAGATAAATAATGAAGACACTAAATGTAATTTGGACACTTAATCTTGAGCTGAAAAAAAAGTTTCATTATCAAAGTAATGAATAGTATTTTTTGTAACTTGAAAAACAAAAGTTATTTATTTTGTCGACGATGTACGAATACTAATTTGGTGACTCGGCTTATTAACATACTTATTATATATTCACTTTTGTGAAATATCACGGCGTGTGTATAACAAAAAATGCAAACTGATAAATAAAGTAGGTAGTGCAATTTGAAAGAATGAATGAATCAACATTTTAAGCAGTATGTATGCAGGGTCAAATTAAAAAACGATAAACCTGTATTTATTTTAAAATGTTAACAGAAGAGGATATTTTATAAAGTATGGCAAAAGCGAGCGTTTTGATTGTTTTATTCGACTTTGTCTAGCAAATAAGGACAAACGAATTATTTTTACACATTTTACAAGATATTTACCAACTCTTATAAACCCTTGGCAATGATTTACGCTATACCATATGTAAGCGCTCTCTCATTTTTAACAAGCATGCTCTCAAGGGGTATGCGGCCTAAACTGGCTGATATAAACAGATATAATTTACCTACAAATATATAATTCTTCGTTGAAACTGAAGAACGCAATTTTTATTACAAAGCCCTTTGAGATTTTTCATCAATTATATCTCAAGTATTTACAAAAGAAATTGGCAAAAAGTTGGAATCAAACATTAGAAAACCACAATTACTATTATTGACCTTAAGGAGGAACGATAATGCGCACGCGCATGTTTCATGAAATTCCAGGAAAACCTTCCCAAGGAACGCAGCAATCCTATTGTATGATATTTTGATTACAATAGGTCTTACATACAAAATTTGTTCATCAGGTATGACATTAATAGTTCTTGGAAATAAAGTGCAAAATATCCATCATCAATCCCCGATATTACCGTTTATTACCCTCTAGAGCGGTTCTTAGATTATTTGCAATAAAAGGTAAGTTGATAAAAGTTACATCAAAAAGGATTATTAATTAAGTAACAGGTAAAGTACACGCAAAATGTATGTGTGATTTATTGTATCTGTTCGAAATATCTAAATATTTCAACAATTACGACATAGTAATGACTTTGAAATTGAATAAAATATACATTTGTCAAATTCCAAAATTATTCTTTCTTTACACATTCAGAAATTCATTCTTTTCTGAAAAAAATGCTAACAGATTGTTGTTTTAAAATGTGGACAATTTACACAGCAACTTATATTTCATCAGATATATATATGTCTGAGCCTGTCTGAGTCTCCATTCCAAAAGTAATAGTGACTGTATAAAAGGCAAAAAGAGTAAGCAAAATGATATATATATATATATTTATTTATTTTTACGCATTTGAGTCGATTAATAATTTGTCTTTGAAACATTACCGAAGCAAAAAAAAAAAAAAAAAAAACCAACAAAAAAAAAAAACCGATCATATTTTCCGTTTTTCATATTTTGCGCTATACATCAACGAAAATGACCCTAAATTTTGTCCAAAATAGACTTCTAGCATCAACTGCAATGCAAAAACAGGGATAGTAATTTTAATGGTTAAAATGGTAAGTGAAAGAATAAAGTTACAATTTCTTAAGTTATATCATCATTCAGAATACAATTATTCACGTGTCCTACTGTTGCTTTATTCCAGTCCCTGTTTTATTTCATGCCTCAATGGTCTGTACCATACTTTTGTTTTTGCAGTTTTAATTGGGGCGGTGCTTTGCTCCGCCTCCAATGGAATTAAAGACGGGAAAATGAAACTCACTGAACTTGTCTGTGCGAAACGGCAAATTGTATCCACATTCTACATAAAACATTAGTGCAGCTACAAAAAAGCGCATAAACATGGCCTATTTGCGGCTATTTATAGAAACCAAATAACTTATTGCAATAGCAGCGATCGCTACTGACGTCATCAATACATGTTATGTGTACCACGTGATACACACAATCTCAGTTGTAGGACAAACACGATGGAAACTTCTGAATAAAATCAACGGAAACCGATGTTCAAACGGCGAGGTTTCGCTCAAGTAATATAAATAAGCATTCAGTATTTGAGCTGAAACGTTGGCTTGAATAACGGGGATTATCTACCAGTGGAAATAAACCGGAAATTGTTTGTGAAAACAGAAAAGGTTAGTTTAAACATAATTTATTTTAGGTCGATTGTAAATTATATTAATCACTCTCGACACCTTATTCCTGATGGAATCCATCACAACGAGGGTATGAGAGAAGAGAAGCCAGTTTCCCTTTTAATGCTGAGCGTCAAGCAAGGGAGCTGCTGGTACAATTTTTTCACGTCTTTGGTATGACGCGGTCGGGGATCGAACCCACGACCACCCGCACTCGAAGCGAACGCTCTACCACTAGGTTATCGAGGCGTTTAAAGAAAAGATTCGTAAAATATAACGTCGCTTTATGTACCGATACATCTTCAATAATTTGTTTTTATACTGCAAACACGTACTAAGTTTGCACAATATGTTTTCCTCTGATGGAAATATAATTAATGAGTAGCCTGCATGTGAACGTACTTTTTAACAAAGTTGTATTGATTAGTTTTATTACATGCAGGCTAGGGATCCGGTAACCGGACCTGGAGTCTAGGCCTAGGGGTCCGGTAATCAATATATTTGTACTGTTATGTACTATGTTACCAATGTATATGATAATTGCTGAGGAAAATCTGTAATTTATTGTCATAAAATTGCTATTATGACGCAGTTTTCTATTACATTTTATTGTAAACAGCTCTTACTCAGGTTAAAGACATTAGTCACTGTTATAAATTAATCAGTGAAACGAATTCAGCAATCCAAGTCTAAAATACTAAAGAAAAGTATAAGTTTATTACTTTAATCCTTCGGTCCCGAGGGCAATAATAAATGCGAAATAATTGTTGTTACCGTTTTTGTTACCTGTACATATGTTTTTATTTGATGTCAAGCAAAATTGAACCATTTGACCGAACATGTTATTGATGAAAAAAGAGCAGTACTTCCATTAAGATACATTCTTATATAGAATTCCATAATAATAAGTTTCAAAATAATGTTACTGATTTCCTATGAAAAGTGTAACTAAATTTACTACTTGTCAGCTTTATCATTTTATGTGTTTGTGGTGCATAGATGTTGACAAGACGGACATTGTCATTTCTGTTGACAAGGGAAGGTGGTACGAGCAGAAAGTACGAGACATTTAACAGACTGTAAGAAAGAAGCCGATGACCATTCCAGTTCATCCAATAAAAAGTGGAACAAGAATGAATATTCAAAAGGAAATGCTACGTTCCGTAAACCACAGCAGCGCAGACACTTACATACAAAAGACAAACACTCACACATAAGTAACATATATAGATAAACAACCAGACAAGTAAGATGTAACAATACTGGTGGGCACACAAAACGAAACTGTGTAGTCTCAAGTTAAAGGATTTAATCGGACAGAAATGTAGCTCCTACACTGAAAAATTATGGCCGAGTCCTGTGAGACTGTTTTAAATTTTACTATCTACATTAAAAATAACCATGGGACAGAAGTAAAACCTTCTTATATTGCTCTCACAATCTGTACACTTAGAGTAAAGGCAAAATTAAGAACTTTTACCGGATGTAACTCAGTATTTTCAACCCTGCACCATTCTGTATCAGAGGTAAAATTCATTTTAAAGCAAGAAATGGCTTATCAAATGAAAAATTGCCTCTTTTGTACAATAAATCAACAATAAGTATTGCAAAACAGTTTAACATACTAGAAAAACGAAATATAAAGAAGTCTGGTCTTAGTGCGGTTGGAACCTACGCCCTCCTGAAAAAAAAAAGAGTCAAAGTAGGTTTATAGCATAAATTTAATACTCTTCAAAAGGCGGTACACTATTACGGGTCCATTACCTTAAAATTTGCATTTTAAATATTTAAGTTACTCGAGGAAAAAATTTGACACCAGAAAGTTATTTCATACTTACAACAATTTATTAAATATATCACGTCGCGGGAAAATTCTCCACGTAAGCGCATTCAGAGAGAGCATCGATAAGAAGTTGTGGAAGACCTAAAAGAGCATTTTGACAACAAATTCCAGTCTTCAGAGTGGTTTAAAGAGGGACAGCTTTTTCTGCAGCAGTAAAAAGGTTTAGGTAATATCCGCCATCTAACGATTTTCAACGGACTGTTATGAAGTTTTACCAAATTAAAGTTGACGATATTTCCGACTGACTGGTATTTTTTGTCAGAATAATTTGTATATTTGATATATTGATAAGATAACACATTAATAATATCTGTCATGTAATTACGAATCGGACAGAAATATCCGTCCCGAGGGCAACACATGACTGATATCTTTTCTTGCATATCGCATAAATGTAAGCATTTTATTCTGGCAGATTATTTTTCTTGCATATCATATTTTACAAAAGGTATAAATAGTTTCTTTTTAGCACTCTTTCTTATAGTAGAGAATGAACACAAAGCGCGGGAAATTAACGTCCGTAAGCAGAAGTGACGTCATGATGCTTTGCGTTACGCACAATAACTTTAGTTTTGTCGTTTGTAGTGTAACGTGATGTTTTTATGGTAAACTAACGTATTTTAAATCGAGAAATATACTATAAATAATGGAGAGAACCTATCAAGGTACCTGTTTTTTTCGTATTTTACATAAACAGTATATTATTAGTGCATGAACCACTAGTTGTCATTAACAGCACGAGAGTCATCTGGCACGGGGTGGGGGGGGGGGGGGGCCAGATGGGTTTTGCCGGCATGGGTAAAATCACCGGAAACGCCAGTCCGGTGTGCAAGAAAAGCACAGATAGTGATTGACTCCCTTTTCATGTTGTCATTGCTATAATTATTGTTGATTTGCTGTAAATAATAGAATTTTGTTCATTTGTGGCTGATTTGGGTTCATTATGCAGATAGCTGGATCCCAGTGTCACACATTATGTCATTTACAAAAGTTAAAGGGAACCAGATATTTAATAAAGCAAGTACTCGTTGTAAAATACTATGTATAAATTTGGACCAATCAGAACACGTTCTATAAATAGCACCAATGAAAGCTCACGTCTGCTAAGGTATAAATAGGTAGATGCATGACAGAGAGCTCATTCGGTATCCAGCGACTGAAGAAGACACATGGAGGATTTAAGTAATAATTTATCCCAGTACCTTGATGAGGAAGTTATTGCATCTACACTGTCAGGGCAGATAAATTATTAAAAAGAAAAGGTTTGAAGTTCATAGACTAAAGAAGAGTTGCAGAATTTCAACAAGGTTTCGAGCTATAGAGCCAGCGCATAGGAGTTTTACCTTAAGGGTAGTTGAATGCTATAGACGATAGCAAAGACGAAAGCAAATATAGGCTTAGCATCGGAAAGCTGAGGCAGACATAGGTTTTGGTGGTCTACTGAGAAAGTAGGAGAGTTCCAGCTTATAGACGAGGTTCAGCGTTGTTAGCGAATTACAGCCAAGGCATCAAGGTTATACCTATATGGTAGTTGAATGCTATAAGTGATAGAATATAGGCGCTGAGCATCCAGGAGTCAGGACAATCTTAGTGAGTTGCAGCTTTAATTAAAAGAACATAAGCTGAGCATCTATGCGATAGGACTCGTACGTTGTTGTTCAAAGACATTGTCTGAAGGGAATTTCGACACAAAGACCAGTTAAGTATAGTATCTCCAGCCTATAGGAGTTTAAGCTGCTGATTTAGAGTTGAAGGTTGATAGTTGAAACATTGAGTGACTTTTACCTTATCTCTCAAATAATCTAGCTCATAATTGAAATCATTTACGAACCATTGGTAAAGGAATCATTTAGGCAAGTTAGCCAGAGGAAAATATATGAGCTATATGGTCTCACCAGCTATACGTTTTAACAAAGGACATTCTATTTCGTTTGTCAGCTAGTCTAAGACATAGTCACCTTAGCGACTGGACCCATTTCATTGTTCGAGATACTAAAGGCGTAGGCACTTCCCTGTGTCATATAACTCGTATCCTGTCATTTTTCCAGTTATCTGTTATTCTCAATTTTGCAGCTGTAAATCTTCAAACATGACCACTAACGTCATTTTTTTAGCAGAGCGCAAAATGACGTACTTGACAGGTTTTTTTTAAGTAGCGTTTTTATATACAACAAAAACACGGTAAAAGTTCTTTATTTTCAAGTTTGATTAAAATTATCTCTCCAATGATATATAATTTGTCAAGTCACATATGAGGCAAACGATTTATGAACGCAAAACACGTAAAACTGACGTCGAGCTTCACCCAAAATTTTGCGTAAAGACGCTCCTATTTTAAAAAAAAATGCCAAATAGTTTTATGAATAAATTTGAACAAGCGTGCAAAATTCCAATCGCTATCGATTCCGTAAAAGAAACTGGTTTCCGTTTGAGATTTCGTTCTATTTACCGTGGCGCTTCCCCTACCCCCTGTACAAATAAAGATGTGTTTTTACTTATTTCGTAAATCCATTATTATTAATTAACGTAAATTCAGTTTCTGTTTATTTTTGAGGATATAATGATATTAAATTCAAATAATGACAAAACGAAGATATTGTTTCATGAAATTCCTAAAATAAATGAATGATTTCGAGAAAATGCGCTCCTATACATGACACAGAAATACAAATGGTCCTTTTATTGAAACTGGAAATGCGTATCGGTAAAGTGCATTCTAGCCTGAAGTCGAATTCACCGGGCTTACGCTGATTTTTTATTTGTAGTTACAGCTTTAATTCTTAAATAACCCTTAAGTTATTTAAATTTGAGAACATTAACAATATTTGTCGAAATGCTAAAGCATTAGCAGAAAAGTGAATATAATCTTACAAACAAGCACCCTTTGATACACAAATCAAATGTTATAGGTCAAGACAAAGCTTTTAGTGATTCTGTTACTTGATATTTGGGTGTTCATCTAAGACTTCGTTTTAAATTTATGTTCACAGAACTGATAATTTCCAAGTACGATTCATGCCGGTTCTGGATATTCCCATGTCAGTGTATTTAATCTTCCTTTGGTAATCTGTCGAACGCATGATAGGGACAAAAGGAGCAGTTATAGAAAATAATACTGCACGTGACTTGTGTGCACAAGCCGGTAACTGGAGAAATTCGAACTTCCTCGCCGGAAGTGCAGTTGGCCGGTTCGTGTGACGAAGACCAGATGCAACTATATAAAAGAAAAACGAAGAAGATGGTGTGTTCTTAATAAAAATGCAGTTATTTCGATAAATGAGAGCGGGTTTTATACAGGTCCTGTTAAAACAATAGATCATTGCGGCTAAATGTGCAGTTTGGAAATATACATGTAAAGACTGATTCTTTTTTCTTACAATCATTAATTTTCTATTATTTTTATATTTTATTTTCTTCTACAGTGACTGTCACTAAAACCTTTCAGACAATAAAAGTTAAGATCCTCTTCTAAATTGTTACAGACTACACCGATGAAAGTTTGCGTTTGATATCAGAGAAGGTAGGTTCAAACCATACAAATACCACAATTTTTATAGGTATTGAATGCATGTGCACAGTAGATAGTTTATTAAGCAAATGGCACCTAAATGTGGTCGGAAAAAAGAAATGAAGACTTTGTAAAATACGACTGTGGTATTAAATTAAATAAATAAATATATTAATATAAAAAGCCATGCTCGCGTTTTGCGAGTACTGCATAATTTCCAGCAGATGTTTATCATTTTTTGTCGGGATATATACCACATGTACGAACCTACGTCTTCTGAAATCAGGCGCAAACTGTCCTCGGTGTAGTTTGTACCATTTTTTGTCGGGATATATAAACAAAACAAGTATTTTGTTAACGTATAAATCAAAAGTTTAAAAACGAATGCAATCTGACTAAAGTACTTGGTCTTCTAAACGAAGATCTGAGAATGACCAATTCACATTCGTCGTCTGTATTTTTTGGATTACCGATATTGCTATTTCTATTTTCGCAAATCTATTTTTATTTGAACCAATCAGACGACTTGTTTCAACAAGCATTTGGCTGAACCATAAAAAAACGTGTCGAATGTCAAAGGGTGAGAAAAATGTGCAATCGGTCCGGGGCTCGAACCCGGGAACCCTCGCTTACAGAGCCCTACCGACTGAGCTAACAATAACTAATAAGTGAAAGTCTATCAGGTATGTATAAACTAAGACACTGGTTTACCATATGGGCGAATACTCCAGAACTGTTGACAATTTCTTGTGGTAAGAAAGTGCAATATACATAAGATGCTCGAAGTGTTCTTTAGCGTGCCAGGTGTAAACACCGAAACACATAACCATGTTCACTAGTTCTTAAGCGGTGGACAAATGATAAAAGAGGTTATTTAACAATTAAATTAATTATTAAATTGAATCACACGTAAGATAACTTACCAAACGAAAACTTAATGCAAATTTATTTTAACCTGCTTTCTGTGTTTCTTTTATATCTAAACACATTTTTCTTTTACGTTTTACTGATAAACACGATTAGCTGATACACGAAAAAGTCTTAAATGTGGTAATTCAAATACGATAATAGTCAATGTGAAGAGCCGGTTAGTTACGGTTGCAATACAACATCGGATTTATTAGTTTCAGATTTTTCAAAATTTAAATATGCCTTCATGAGTTAGTAATAACAATAAAAATGTGAATACGATATTGCGTATTTTAGCTCACCTGAGCCAAAGGGTCATGGTGAGCTTTTCTGACCGCTCGATGCCCGTCGTCCGTTGTGCGTAGTGCGTCGTGTGTCAAAAATTTCTAAAAAAATATTCTTCTTGAAAACCATTGGGCAGATTTACACCAAACGAAAGTTGCTCAAATTATTCCCCTGGGGTGAAAAGAAGCCCCGCCATGGGGTCCAAAGTTTTACATAGACTTTTTAGGCCCAAGCTGGGTAACCCTTTTATTTTCTTTTGCATAACATACATGTATATGACATACAATTTCATACACAATGTCAATGGTATACATAGTCAAACTTAAACTAAACATGTTTCAAACCAAAATCATATCAGTTTTGATACGAATATTATACAAAGATTTTGGGAAGGCAAGAAAACGAGGAAGAAGGGAAAAAACAAAACAAAAATGATCGCGCACATATTTTACAAATATCCAGGAAAACCTGTCAAGGAACGCAACAATCGTACTTATGATATTTTGATAATAATTATACTTGTTATATGTCTTATATCATCAGATAGGTCGACATCACTTTTATAATGACTTTATAATAAACAACAAACAATGATTTTCGATATAAGAGTTCTAAGAACTATGCAGCAAAATTAAACATCGAGAAAAAAAATGCAAACAAACATCTATACCGTAAACTTCAGTGCATCTTGTCTGAATCAAAATAGACAGAGCTTAATTTTAAAAGTGAAGTAGTATTATTTTAATGAAGGCCAACGACAGAGAAAACGAGCACAACGCAATAGAAACAGTACATAATTAGTGTAAACAACAGGTCGATTAAAAAGACAGAACAGCTAGGCTTAAAAATTTCATTACAAGTACTTGGCCTTCCAAACACATTTATCCACCGTTCAATCTGACAGACAAGGCTGTGTAGATTAAAACATTCCTCGCCAAGCTTAGCTTCAATTTTAGTATTAAAGTCAAGCTTATTTTAAGATTTAATTTAGTTAGGTAAATTGTTTCTTACATCCGCTATTTTATATTTTTAGCTCACCTGTCACAAAGTGACAAGGTGAGCTTTTGTGATCGCGCAGTGTCCGTCGTCCGTCCGTGCGTGCGTGCGTGCGTGCGTCCGTCCGTCCGTAAACTTTTTGCTTGTGACCACTCTAGAGGTCACATTTTTCATGGGATCTTTATGAAAATTGGTTAGAATGTTCATCTTGATGATATCTAGGTCAAGTTCGAAACTGGGTCACGTGCGGTCAAAAACTAGGTCAGTAGGTCTAAAAAAAGAAAAACCTTGTGACCACTCTAGAGGTCACATTTTTCATGGGATCTTCATGAAAGTTGGTCAGAATGTTCATCTTGATAATATCTAGGTCAAGTTCGAAACTGGGTCACGTGCGGTCAAAAACTAGGTCAGTAGGTCTAAAAATAGAAAAACCTTGTGACCACTCTAGAGGTCACATTTTTCATGGGATCTTTATGAAATTTGGTCAGAATGTTCATCTTAATGATATCTAGGTCAAGTTCGAAACTGGGTCACGTGCCTTCAAAAGCTAGGTCAGTAGGTCTAAAAATAGAAAAACCTTGTGACCTCTCTAGAGGCCATATATTTCAAAAGATCTTCATGAAAATTGGTCAGAACGTTCACCTTGATGATATCTAGGTCAAGTTCGAAACTGGGTCACGTGCCATCAAAAACTAGGTCAGTAGGTCAAATAATAGAAAAACCTTCTGACCTCTCTAAAGGCCATATTTTTCATGGGATCTGTATGAAAGTTGGTCTGAATGTTCATCTTGATGATATCTAGGTCAAGTTTGAAACTGGGTCACATGCTGTCAAAAACTAGGTCAGTAGGTCTAAAAATAGAAAAACCTTGTGACCTCTCTAGAGGCCATATATTTCATGACATCTTCATGAAAATTGGTCAGAACGTTCACCTTGATGATATCTAGGTCAAGTTCGAAAGTGGGTCACGTGCCATCAAAAACTAGGTCAGTAGGTCAAATAATAGAAAAACCTTGTGACCACTCTAGAGGCCATATTTTTCATGGGATCTGTATGAAAGTTAATCTGAATGTTCATCTTGATGATATCTAGATCAAGTTCGAAAGTGGGTCACGTGCCATCAAAAACTAGGTCAGTAGGTCAGATAATAGAAAAACCTTGTGACCTCTGTAAAGGCCATATTTTTCATTGGATCTGTATGAAAATTGGTCTGAATGTTCATCTTAATAATATCTAGGTCAAGTTCGAAACAGGGTCATGTGCGGTCAAAAACTAGGTCAGTAGGTCTAAAAATAGAAAAACCTTGTGACCTCTCTAGAGGCCATACTTATGAATGGATCTCCATAAAAATTGGTCAGAATATTCACCTTGATGTTATCTAGTTCAAGTTTGAAACTGGGTCACGTGCCATAAAAAAACTAGGTCAGTAGGTCAAATAATAAAAAACCTTGTGACCTCTCTAGAGGTCATACTTTTCATGGGATCTGTATGAAAGTTGGTCTGAATGTTCATCTTGATGATATCTAGCAAGTCAAGTTTGAAACTGAATCAACTGGTTAAAAACTAGGTCAGTAGGTCTAAAATTATTAAAATCTTTTGACCTCTCTAGAGGCCATATTTTTCAATGGATCTTCATGAAAATTGATCTGAATGTTCACCTTGATGATATCTAGGTCAGTTTCGAAACTGGGTCATGTGCGGTCAAAAACTAGGCCAGTAGGTATAAAAATAGAAAAACCTTGTGACCTGTCTAGAGGCCATATTTTTCATGAGATCTTCATGAAAATTAGTGAGAATGTTTACCTTGATGATATCTAGGTAAAGTTCAAAACAGGGTCACGTACCTTCGAAAACTAGGTCAATAGGTGAAATAATAGAAAAACCTAGAGACCATATTTTTCAGTGGATCTTCATGAAAATTGGTCAGAATTTTTATCTTGATAATATCTAGGTCAAGTTCAAAACTGGGTCACATGAGCTCAAAAACTAGGTCACTATGTCAAATAATAGAAAAAACGATGTCATACTCAAAACTGGGTCATGTGGGAAGAGGTGAGCGATTCAGGACCATCATGGTCCTCTTGTTCATTAAGCGGTGTAGAGTTCAATATAATTTATTTATATTGCGGTGCTCGAAAAATATTTCCTTTTTTTTTCTGAAAATTATATTTTACAATATCTTTGAAAAAAGATCTATGCATATATTTTAGAATGTATTAAAACACAACAGCTACAAACAATAATCTTAATTTGATGCTCTGTCGTACCAAGAGCTTGGATAGCAGCTTCTTTGTCAAATAAATGTCATTGCATTTAACCCAAAAAATCCGTCCAATAGAAGCACACATTCAAAGAATGCAGTCATCCAAGTGACCCAACGCAAGGTAAGTAATTGTCTTAATAATAACTGATGATCCTTTAGCGTGAATTATTGATATTGGTGATTTCCTTCTCCAATGTCCTAGAGAATTCAATTTATTTTAACGATTGATTGAAAACGATATGTAGTTATATGGTAGGCATTGCTCAAAATGATTCGGACAGTTTGCAAATATTGTTTCTAGTGTCGAAATATGGAGCTATTATTTTATTACCAAAAACAAAACTGATGTGACAAATTAAATTTGTTATAATTCAATGCTCGTAATTGCAAAATGGAAAATGAGAACTAAGGATCTCTATTTTATTGCACCATCCCTAAAGGCGGAGTATTACTGTTTGTCCCATGACCGTAAGCCACTGGGTAACTTAAAGATATGGGAGGAGGGGATATTAAACCAGATGTGGAAAAAAGTGATTTCAAACGATATTTTAGTGATGAAAAAACAAATGAAAGAACTGGTAATTTTAATGCATTATATTACGATATAAGATTTTTCCAAGGTTATTAAAAATGAAAGGGACTTGTAAAATATAACAAGTACTGAATCCCTGCTGGTGCAAGGAACAGATTCGTATTCGTATAGTGGTTATTTATGATGTATATAAAATCCAGGATTCCAGCGAATGGGCATTTCTTGAGTAAAATAAAGAAATGATTGAGTCGAATTTTCTAACCATGCAGTTGCGGTCGGGTCTTAACTTGAAATGTCAAAAGTTAGTCAAAACTGGTACGGAACGATCATCCATCCATCTAGATTCTGTTTAAATTTGCGAAAATAAAAGCGGTGATGTGATACTTTTCTCACCATTTCTGTTTATCTCTAGCCTTCTGCTATAAATATCATACATCATTTTATGTCAATAGATTGCAGGAAATGCGTTCCAGTTTTGCCTCACACTTTAATTTCCTTAAATCGATATTTAAATCGTTTTCTACCTAAATTGTCAGGCTGATAACACAATACAGTATAACCTCTTACTCCTTAAACTAGCTACGGTACGAAAAAAAATGTTTTTAAAATCCAACCCTCATAATGAATTTTAGGCTTGTTGTTTAACTATGGACTTACTTTATTGCTATAACTACTTAAAAAGTTATTGAAGGTAAGAACCTAATATTTAGAGATTTGTTTAGTTAAGTTAGTTTTTGTATTGAAATAGTGCTAGTCTATCAAAAACGTTTTTTAAAAAGCCGATCATTGATGCTTACATAAATTATTTTCTTGTATTTCTTGTATAATTATAAGCCGAAGGAAAAATAGTTACAGGTCCATACTTCCGATGTTTTACTAAAAACACTTGAGACATCATGCTTATATTTGCTACTACATTTGTCCCTATTATCCTGTCCTTGCAACATCTTCCTATGAATTTACATCTTTCTTTTTTTCAAAACCTAAAGCTCTATGTCGGGTCGTTCTAAAGACAATATCTAGGCTATTGCTTAGTTTATGACGCAAAGTTGTAGAAAAAGCAACCAGTCGTGATTTTATTTAATGACATATCTTTATTATTAGGCAGGGTTTTAAATACAAAACTTCAAAAAACATCCATTTACAAAACTTTAGTAGACCACATACCTGAACATATATTAGCTGTGTGACAAAAAAACCAGCCGGTCTGTTCAACATGATCATAACTCATTTTAGAACTTTTTCTGTGAAACTTATTGTCTGTACCTTGTTATACAGATATTCTGGAACAATAACTTTATATTTTTTATCGCATAATATTTTAGGAGATATAATGTCAAGGTATAATCTTTTGTGCACTGGATTTCATAAGTTATTCAGTCAGCAGTGTTAATTTGCAAGGAAGTACAAGTAAACAATATATGCCATGACATTTTTTTTTAAATAATCCGTTTATTCTTTCTCTTCCTTTCATTTGAAACATGTTGCTATTCGTTTTAAATCTTTTGATGTTGTTGTTATTTTCATTTGGATAAAAAACAGATTAAAGAATTCCCTAACTTGTTTTGATTGTATAAAATCAGACATATCGGCATTGTTGATAAATCTACATTTTCAAATTGTGTATATGTTGACAAATGTCCACTGCTGCTAACTGAATGTTATCCTGTTCTGGAATAATTTTGACCCCCCCCCCCCCCCCCATCCCCCAAACATAAAATAAAAAGGCAGGTGTAGATTTCCCGGAAGCACAGAGCACAGCAAACACGACCAGAGTCTTACATCGAAACGAAGGTCACAATACAAATTGCAAAGGAAAGAACGCAATATTACATTCTAAATTAGATTCTTTGGATAACAAAATACACTTATGCTGGGCAAATGCTCACATAGTATGATTTTAAACTCATGTTGAAACTACACTCTTTTGATATTCTTTGTATAATATTTCATGTTTTAAAGTGTTTAACGATACTATTTCTTCCATTGCGTATTAAATCTTTTCTTCCGCAGTTTTTATTTCTGCATTTAAGTGTATCTAGAGAATAGAAAATAAGGTGCATTAAAAGTACTAGAAAATGTATAAAAGTGGCATTTTAGTTTTCGTTAAATACCTAGTACTGTAAAAATATATGGTAAAGAAAAAGCAAATATAACCATTTTCGATGTTTTTTTTTATATAGTTTTATACTTAATTCCAACTGTGAAAAAGTAACTTTTATTAAGGTTAAAATATTTTTAGAAATAAGATATACTTCATTGGTATTTATTTATATAAACAACGCATTTGACGAAGTCGTGTTTAAACCAATTGATAGAATGATAACCTATCTGAGTTATGACTGCAAATTCTTTAAAGGTGTAAGGTATCTACGAACACATCTGAAGGTTGCTGATATCCATAAACCTCTTGACCCAATTTGTCATTTGTGTACTTACTGCACAGTACGAACATTTGATATATCCTCAATCTTATAAAACAAGCTGACATGTTTTATATAAATTCTTTATCAGAAATCTGAAACACAAACCTCAGGTAAGTTCTTTTGCTATTTGATGGTTTCTTTTAGTGTTTGGTTTTCAGAAAACGATATAGATATATAATATATATACATTGCCGAAGACTGATCTAACAAGTAAGCGTTGGGGAGGGGGAGGGAAGCGGTTGACCGGATGAGGGTACAAAACTTCATATACTGATAATACTGATAATGGAAACAAAAAATGAAAAAAAATAATTGTTGCAGGGGTTGCATGATCCATGATGTAGGTGACTGGGTGAAGGAGCGAGGTGGGGGAAGGGTACAACTTTGCATGTTGATAACTATTCATGGTAGGTTTAAGGTTTAAAAAACCTGAAAAAATATGGGGTGGGGATGGGGAGCAGAAGGGGTGAGACAAGGGTGGGACATGTCAAAGAAATATATCCGGCAAATAAATGAAAACAATTATTTGGGAGGGTGGTGTTGGTGGGGGGGGGGGGGGGGGGGGTTGACCGGGTGTGGGCACACGACTTCACATGTTGATAATAAATATTCATGGAAAAAAGAAATAAAGACGTCCAATGAAATTCTACCAATTGGTAAGTTTGTTATGTATAAATATGTGGATTTTTAAACAATTAAAGGGCAATACCTCTGAAGTTACTAACGAGATCATGACAAAATTGTGTGTGCA
The DNA here is from genome assembly GCF_021730395.1 of Mercenaria mercenaria. Lineage (NCBI taxonomy): Eukaryota > Metazoa > Mollusca > Bivalvia > Venerida > Veneridae > Mercenaria > Mercenaria mercenaria. The sequence continues at coordinate 32,790,017 of NC_069361.1, read as the reverse complement.
CCACCATATTATGCAGATCTATATTCTGTTAAAGTTTCATAATATGTCACAAGTTATGAAGCAGTAATTGCCATATTTATAGTGCCCTATATAGTTAACCCTACAAACTACTAAGGGCCATAACGCAGGTGTTTCTTGGGAAATCTGACTGAAACTTGACGGGCAGCATTTCCCTATAGTGGTTAACATGTATATGAAGTTTTATTTAAATATACCAAACGCCTTCTTACATATGGCCCCGGACGGACGAACTCACGGATGTACTCACGGTATGATACTTCAGTGACTTTACAATGTTAAATTTTAGCCACATAAACCCAAAAATTAGTCACATAAACCCACTTTTGGACACTTTTTAAAATGACTGTTATATAAACAGAGAGTCCAAACCCTAACCTGCTAGACACTCAAGTACCAATTTATTAGCCCGGAAAGACGCAAGGACGGAAGGACGGACGGACAACGCCAAAACTATAGTTCTCCGCCTTCGGCGGGGGATAAAAAGGCATAATAAAAATTTTGTTTACATTAATCTATACACGTAATGTTTCGATCTTTGTAATTTTATCTCTTATAAGCATGTATTTATCTAGATCTGCTGACTGCTAAAACTTCAGGCGTTTAAGATCAAAAGGTTTCAGATCTAATATGTCATACTACAAGTCTAATGATGTACGAAAAGTGGGGATACCATAAATGGTTTTTGTTTTTTTTTTTTGGTACAATAGAATAGATAAAAGAATGTCACTTCAGTTTACGTAATTATCATGTGCGTATCTAAATGGAGATCCAACCAAGTAGATCATAGCTTTTAAAGAGATAATTAAACGAAAATGACTCCGTCGTTGAGAAAACAATCTGGCAATTATCAGAGGTCCAAATTCTTAGATTTGTTATTGGTACTACACCCTTCGTGATAATTATTATTGAATGGTATGAATATCTTACTTAGAATCTCACTAGTTTTAAATTTCTTTTATTCAGAAGATGCTTGCTTCAACATTTAAAATGCTAGTTTTGGCTCTCACCGTCATAGATCTGCTATATGGATATACGTTAGCTGATGGTGGACAGTTTTACGGAGGATCAATGAGTTACTCGATCGAACAAAAAGCTGATGGCAATTATACGGTAACACTTATACACGGTTAGCTTTTTGTGAAATCTTGTCAGCGACCTGTCAGCGGCCTGTTTGTTATGTAAATGTTAAATATAACTGAGACTGAAAGGTCTATGAAGCACATGTTATACAGGTTTACCATAGACCAATTTTACGTTAAAATGAAATAACTTTGATTTAGAAAGAGTCTCTTTGGGTTCATATATTCTTATAGCTGGTTCTTAGCTTGCTAATGCATTTGTAATTTCGCGTTCTCAAAGCAAGGTAAAGAAGCCTCCATGGGATTTGAAAGCTTCTATTTTTTTTTCATTGCTTTTAAATACAAATACTTTCGTGGTACAGACCCGTCAAGACGGGCCGAAATCACTTGAAAAGTTCAGCTTTGACGTTTTTTGTTTTCAGATTTGAGGACACAATATTTCCGACATAATTCAAATGACACATTTTTGGTTCATTTATTCTTTTTAAATTAGACGATAAGTATAAAATAATCAGATATGACAGTTTGGCACTTATCAATTTATTCAACGGAGACATATTGCTGTGCGCCTCCTCAGCACTACCCTGGTCAGCTTTTAACGAGAATTTGCAAGAGTTATCTCCCTTAATTATTGACTGTGTTAAAGCAATTTCCTTCAAATTGGATTGCCTCCCTTACATTAGCTAAAGTCGTGTCATTCATGTCCTAAGTCAATAAGTCTTTGTCATGGATTTTGCATTGGTCTAATTTTGCCGTAGGTAATACACGGAAATTAAGCTCGCATGTTACTCCATAGAAAGCAACAAAACATGTAGCCAGTTTTTTGATATAAATAATTTTTGTTTTATAGATTCATATAGAAGTATTATTCATGTAAAGATATAAAACATTTCTGTAAAAACCATTATGTTAGCTTATGATATTGCGAAATTCGTGTGTCATGTAACAGAAAATGAAAACATTTAAATAAATTTCTTTTCTTTTGAAACTCTGAATCCCCTCAAACACTGAAATCCGAAAATTATTTCATAAACGAACGAGCTTTCCCACAAACACATGTATACATAATAGTTTTCCTCGAGAAAAACGAAACTTGAGTGAAGATACATGTATTCACATTTTGACTGACTGTTCTTGTCCATATAACGGTACTTTTGTTTAACTTTCATGCCTAGAAGTTTACTCTTTAAAACATGATAAAATAAAGTAATAAACTAAGCAATACTGTATTTGACAGGCAATGGCAAAGAAAAAAACCGAGCAATTTAACAAACTTAATAAAAACATACATGTTACTAAAATACGCACACACATTTTATGAACTGGTCTTGATCCAAGGCTTTTCATAGAAATCAAAGAAAGAAAGAATCTATGGAATTGTGAATCAAGTTTCTGTTTTTTTTTTCTGATCAGCATTGGTGTATGTGTAGACTAGCCACTAGACTGATAATAACTATATTTCTAATTTTTCCCTTTTTGACAAATTCAATTTCATAGAGACAAAAGCCAGTCTATTTTAGAGATTTTCACACAGGACTGATGTTGAAATTTATCATATGATATTGGACATAGGATATAGACTGGCTCAGTTCACTACATTCAATCATAAAAATGTAAAAAGATATATCATAGTCTAGGAGCTAGTCTAGTGTATGTGTATCATAGAGATCCTAACTCATTTTTTATACAGTTAGCTCTGATTCATCCTGTCTACTTATTTATAGTGTCTAAGTTACTTGATTATACAAAAATCAAATATGCCATTCAGATATGTGTTTATACATACTATACAATTCAATCATGAAATCAAATTTATCGTGTAAACTAAAGTCTTTAGCTGTACAGGTGGCTGTTTTTCATGCTTTCCACGAACAAAACCGTGACAAAAAATGTAAGTGGTACTTAAGAGATAATCTTACCGTGCAAACTCATGGAAAGCATGCCAATTTTTTTTTTCAAGCTTGGATTTCATTTCTAAAATGGACATGATATTGCGCGTCTGTTAATTTCACCATTTCTTTGCACATCGTGGAAACCATTCTGTGTCTTTTGTTTAAATAAATGTACACATTCTCTTGCCCCTCTCACCAGCTTTCGATGAGCGCCTAACTTGCAAAGTATACTTTTTCATTAAAAATTATTCTTTGAAGTAGTTTTTCTCCTGTCCTCGAATGTTTCAATATTCAAAATTTTAGAGATTTTCACACAGGACTGATGTTGAAATTTATCATATGATATTGGACATAGGATATAGACTGGCTCAGTTCACTACATTCAATCATAAAAATGTAAAAAGATATATCATAGTCTAGGAGCTAGTCTAGTGTATGTGTATCATAGAGATCCTAACTCATTTTTTATACAGTTAGCTCTGATTCATCCTGTCTACTTATTTATAGTGTCTAAGTTACTTGATTATACAAAAATCAAATATGCCATTCAGATATGTGTTTATACATACTATACAATTCAATCATGAAATCAAATTTATCGTGTAAACTAAAGTCTTTAGCTGTACAGGTGGCTGTTTTTCATGCTTTCCACGAACAAAACCGTGACAAAAAATGTAAGTGGTACTTAAGAGATAATCTTACCGTGCAAACTCATGGAAATAGAGGATAATTGTTGGTTTCGGTGTAATATCACGTTATAGTTTCACCGAGTGGGCACCAAAAGTGATATTTTCACGAGTGGCGCAGCCACGAGTGAAAATAACAACTTTCGGTGTTCACGAGTGAAATTACCGTGATATTACATCGATACCAACAATTTTTCTGTTTATTTTATGTCTAAAACTCTACTTTTGTTGTGTTTATTTCAATAAAATGTCGAAATTTGCGGGAAATTTTATCAGGAAGCATCGCAAAGATGACGTCATTTTAACGACGTCATCGTCATATTGTTTCCGGCTTTCAGTACGCTTGGTAAACTTTTTGACGTTAATCCGGGTATCAGATTTGATAATTTTCACTGAGTGGCCAGTGAGTTTATCAGGATATAATTCACCGTTATATTTCGATAAACCACCGAAAAACATAAAATAAAGCATGCCATTTTTTTTTCAAGCTTGGATTTCATTTCTAAAATGGACATGATATTGCGCGTCTGTTAATTTCACCATTTCTTTGCACATCGTGGAAACCATTCTGTGTCTTTTGTTTAAATAAATGTACACATTCTCTTGCCCCTCTCACCAGCTTTCGATGAGCGCCTAACTTGCAAAGTATACTTTTTCATTAAAAATTATTCTTTGAAGTAGTTTTTCTCCTGTCCTCGAATGTTTCAATATTCCAAAAGATATTTAGCTTTCAGTCAAAAATTATGTAATTTATGTTGATTCGTATTGTTCTCGTAAACAGTTTGGTGAAAAATCAAAGCTCTGTTCTATTCTGTTCTTTTCATTTTTTTCTATTTTTTTTCTTTTTTGATTAATTAGACAATTATGAACGTTATTATTTCAAAAGACTATATTGAATCGTACGTCAGTTGTTGGTATATGCAGTTCCGTAAATTAACACGGTTTAAGTTACATCAAAACTTTAAGAAATCCACATGTTTTTTATTTCTTGATATACTTTGAAGTAAAATGGAAGCAAGAAGCCTTTACCCTATTACACTTAAAATTATATTTTTGTATTGTTTATAAAGTCAACTATACCTACATATGTGATAATAAATTGTCATGCTTTGGAAAATACGATTTATTTGCCTCTAAAGTAAAAGAAATTGAAAAGTTTACTGTTTTTCACTATATGTTCAATATAAGAGACGGTGATACTTTTAAAACAAAATTGGAAGCAAGAAGATGTTCAGTTAGAATAAATATTTTCACATTAAATTAAAGAGAAGAAATTGAAGTTTACTGTCATATCTGGTAAAATATCCACAAACCAAAAGACATATTTGAAATTAATCATTAAAACTAAATTTCCTATATAATCTATTGCTCAAAGTAATATCAATAAGGAAACCAATATTGATTATCGGATAATTTTCAAGGGGGACAACCTACTATGATAAGCCAGTCAAATATAATAAAAGCTGGGGATGTATAATACAAGTTTTTTATTATTAAATATTTATGCCAAATTACACACAGAGCTCATCAATCAAGTCCTATTATTTTCGCGGGTGTAGTCCACGACCTTCCCAAAAACTTTCATTTTCCTTTGAATCTGTTAGCGTTATTCACCAAATTAATTTTCAGTTCAGATGAACATAAATAATTCTTCACAGATCGGTATGTAAAATATGAGTCATCAAAATAAAAGAATAGAAAATCTCGGTTTGTTCAGAAGCTCATAGCTTTCAATTTTCATTGATACAGGTTACAGTCCACCTGATAAGCGGATGGGTACTAGGTAAAGGTCCATGCGGCCCAGGCTGCAGTAGTAGCGACATTGGTAGATCTACCCGCTCAGCTAGATCACTGATAACGGCATCCCACCCATATCGTTTCGGAAACTTTACTTCCGATTATCTTGATAGAAACACCCGCAAGACTATAACTCAGGACATGAGTGCGGTTGTATATAGATCTTACAATGAAACAGTGATAGCTGTTAGCGAGCACGGAAAATGGGAACAAGAGCTTCTGCATTTCAGCTTCAACATGCCACATAAAGTGCGACGATTAGATGTTAGGTAACTTATGTATAAATAAAAAATGTCCATTGTGTTATGATTACTAGTAAATTTTTAACGGTCTGACCATTTAATATTCTGGGAGGGTGGTGTGGGGTTAGAGGTTGTGACTTTTTTTCCAGAAAAAAAATGTTTTTGGATTTGATTGAAAAACTATTCTGTTTTCAACATATTGAAAAAGAAATTTCTGGCTCTCAGGTCATAAATTCTGACTATAGATCAGATTTTGTTCAAAAGAATATATCCGTTCCGTTATTCTATAAATCATATTCTTTACTTTTAAACTGTGTTTAAATTTAATACTTCAAAATAATATAATAAGGTTACGCTCTTCCTTTGTTTTCAAGATAACAGCATTCGGTTCCACCTATGTTTAAATATTTATCACTGCAGAAGAAGAGTGCAGTATTGATTTGAAAGTATCAAAGCTGCATGGTGTAATTTAGATTGGTAATTTCAATTTATGAACAGTACACTATACAGTACATATAGGTGCAACAGCATTGAGGTTGGGTAGGAACCATTTTTGAGTGTATATGTAGCTCCTTCGTCTGAATACCACTTTTCCACAAATAAATAAAAACACCATTCTTTTTGGGGTGAAAACTGTACCCGTGGCATGATATTTATCTTTATTATTATTATTATTATTATCATTTTTGCTAAGTTGCCTCTCTGGATAAAAGGTGACGGGATATTCACACCTAAGGCCCTCTGTATGACCTCGTTAAACTTAAAATACAAGTACATAAAGACAATGTAAACAGATTTTCGTACAATGCACTTAAAATATTAAAAAATGATTTATATCGTGAATGAAGTGCATATGCAGTACCATGTTTAATCAATTTTCATTGTTTAAAACACCTATGCAAAAAATTTGAATTTGTATTTTCGTATGAAATTTGGTCTTCACGGTAGGAACGTTTCGTGTAGAATGACCACCTATCAATATACTACGGTGTTCCGTTTGGAAAATCGTGACATTTTATTTAATACTAAACCTCGATGCACGATGGTACGATGACGAAAACGCGATGGCGCGATGGCACGATGATGAAACAACGATGGTACGATGGTGAAAATGCGATGGCACGATGATGAAATCGCGATGGTGCGATGGTACGATGGTGAAATGTCGATGTAATATCGCGTTTTCATCATCGTTCCATCGCGTTTTCACCATCGCACCATCGTGCCATCGCGTTTTCATCATCGTACCATCGTGCCATCGCGTTTTCACCATCGTGCCATCGCGTTTTTACCATCGTGCCATCGCGTTATCATCATCGTACCATCGTGGTTTCACCATCGTACCATCACGTTTTCACCATCGTACCATCGCCTTCCGGTTAGAAATGCGTAGTCCCGTATAGTTGTATTTTTTGTCAACAATAGATGAACGTATCTCAATGTATTTTGTGAGAAGAAATTTACCATTTAGATTCTGCTGTTTTGTAAAATGTTTTACAAAATGTTCAATGCTCAGTTCATTAAAACTGTAAAATCTTCAAGGCCACGTCCTTTGTATTTTATGTATGCATGAAAGTAAATAAAAGATGGGTGTACTAGTTACATGGTATTATTCAAACTCAGCTTATTATTGTTAGGATGTAGAAGGTACATAGTGCAATGTGAAAATGAGATTGTATCAAGCCTGTATTTTACTGACACATATACTGTACCACTGCGCATGACCACCGGAAGGCGATGGTACGATGGTGAAAATGCGATGGTACCATGGTGATAACGCGATGGACGATGGTGAAAATGCGATGGTACGATGATGAAAACGCGATGACATGACACGATGGTGGAAACGTGATGGCACGATGATGAAAACGCGATGGTACGATGATACGATGGTGCAAACGCGATGGTACGATGATGAAAACGCGATATTACATCGACATTTCACCATCGTACCATCGCACCATCGCGATTTCATCATTGTGCCATCGCGTTTTCACCATCGTAACATCGTTGTTTCATCATCGTGCCATCGCGCCATCACGTTTTCGTCATCGTACCATCGTGCATCGCGGTTTAGTATTAAATAAAAGTTACTATTGTCCAAACGGAACACCGTAATATATCCATACCTTTATCGGTTATTTTCGCTCCACGGAACTCACAAAACTCGTTTATATATATAAACTTTTATGTCCCGGCTGTGTTAAGACAAACGTTCTCGGCTTTACGTTGTACCGCTGAGAACTATTAATTATTGATACCATCCTAAACACTCACTAGAATTCAGCATTTAAACGTATGGTGGCTGATTTCTGCCATTTCGTGTCGGCGTGTTGGCCGGGCGAAAACACGACAACACGAAAACACGAAAGCTCGACAAAAGCCTAATATGTCGAGTTTTCGTGATGTCGTGTCGGCGGGGCGAAAACATGAAAACACGACAAATTTTACTTGAAAACTTGACGTTTAAAGGGCGCCGACACGACAGATTTATCTGTCGAGTTTTCGTGTTGGCGGGTATAAATATGTCGTGTCGGCGCCCTTTATTTGCCGTGTTTTCGTATTGTCGTGTTTTCGCTCCGCCGACACGAACACACGACAAATTCTTTTCAGACATATCTTATAAAAGTGGGGTTAGGTACTGAAGGGGGTAACCCTTCATGTTAGGTTAGTCAGGGCGTGTCTGCCTTTAAATGTTTGAAATATATGTATAAAACGGTGGCCTCTGCTGCATTATTGAGCCCTAATTTTGAGGTACGGGGGTTGGGTATTTCGTGTGAATAAGTTAATCTTCATTGAGGTACACGCATATACGTAATTATATTTCTATTTGTACAGGCTCGTGTCCTGGGCCGGGGCAAATGTCCGTGCCACATCCCCACCCCAAATCCCAGAGTGACCTGTACTCGTCATAGTTGCACCCAACCCAACTTTTTTGGCAAAGGAATAATAATTTATCACAATTTAGACCCAAAAAATACAACAGAGGCCATCATTTCATTCCTATATTTCAAAAATGTCCCTGAGGATACCCTCTGACCCCCTAAATAGCAGGGCATGAACCCCTAACGTATCTCAAATTTTGGAAAAAAAAAATGCAGCAGGGACCACCATTTCATACCTATATTTAAAAAATGACAAGGGAAAGACTCTGTGACTCCACTGTCAGGAGTGGGTTAACCCCAGTACCTCAAAATTTGCAGCAGAGGCCACCATATATATATTTCTTCAAACATTTAAAGGCAGACACGCCCTTACCCACCTAGCATGAGGGGTTACCCTCTTCCGCACCTAACCCCGCCTTCATTCTTTTACTGTTGTCGCTCCCCGCTCCCCGCACCCCAATGAAATATTTCTGGAACCAGGTCAGTTATACATACACTTCGTATTCTTAAAACGATAACTGACATCTGACATTTTATTGCACTGTTTTATAATCTCAAATCTCCTAATGCAGCTTTAGTGAATATAAATAAATTTTGAATTGGCGGTCCGTTCGAATAGAAAGAAAAATGCTTTTAAGACCCTTTGCCACTGGCTTCATAATAACTCTACATTTTATAAGATATGTCTGAAAAGAATCTTTCGTGTTTTCATGTTGTCGTGTCAGCGGGGTGACAACACGAAAACTCGACAAATAATGTATTTGTCGAGTTTTCGCCCCGCCGATACGAAAACACGACAAATAAAGGGCGCCGACACGACATATTTATACCCGCCAACACAAATACTTGACAGATACATCTGTCGTGTCGGCGCCCTGTAAACGTCGATTTTTCGCGTAAAATTTGTCGTGTTTTCGCCCCGCCGACACGACAACACGAAAACTCGACAAATTAGGTTTTTGTCGAGTTTTCGTGTTTTCGTGTTGTCGCCCCGCCAACACGAAAACACGAAATGGCAGAAATCATCCACCATATAAAAGTGTTATTTTCACTTAAATTGTACCAGTAACCTAAATGCATGAAAACAATACCAGTTTCAGTTTCATAAAATCAATTTTCAAGGTTTTGTGGCTTTTTCAGTAACGTATGGTAGAGCGCCAAATTTTCTTAACAAAAGCTGTCGTGACATAATTTATGACCACTTTTCCTTGCTTGGGCTTATTTTTGTCATATTTTATCAAATTTTACCATAAACTGCAGCACTCAAATAACTTTTTTTTCACTGAAAAATATACCCGATCTCACACCTGACACATAAAATTTAGCAATATTTAGTTAGTAAATATGCAGTTTTTTCATTGACTGTTCGAAGAATATGTAGACCTATTTCATTCACCCATTCGTCGGCGTCCCGATTAATTAAAGTGTTGTGTGTGTGTGTGTGAGCTAGTATCTTGGTATTCACTTAAGGGAACGGATTTAAACGTAACACTTATTCACTGTGTTGAACTGATTTGTCATGCAGAGGTTCCATAACTCTTTTGTGTATTTTTTTTTTACAAAATTGTGCCCTTTTTCAACTTCTTGGTAAGGTGTTTGTATAAAAGGAAGTATGGGTATCTCAGCACGTGCTTATGGGAATGAACTGACACTTTACACACTTGTTCACTTTTATGAGATGACATGTGTTGTAACGCTTCAGTACTCTTTCTCGACTTTTATATTCATTCATAACGTTCTTTTCTGTCATAAAAGCACGGATAAATATCCAACAGGGACTGGCATGTTCCAAAAACCACAGCCTCCCCAAAACGAATCCTACAGTACTAAGATGTATACACATGCACGTACAGGAGTCGGTGGCGCGTTGGTAAGCAGGTCGGACCAGCGATTCGATTCCCAGTCGCGGCTGATATCCCGTCTAGTGTTCAGTGCTGGGTGATTTACTTAAATTGGTATTGTTTCCAGCAGTATCGGCCTAGACTAGACGCTGGGGAGGTAATTATGACGCCTGCCGTGGGCTCGGCTGGAAATAAGTTGTTCCATCCATTCCAGGTTGGGACTTTCGTCTACTACCCAAGTTACACAAGAAACTTCACCTTTTTTACACACAAAGCAAACACTCGAGGATAAAATGAACAAATAAAGAAGCATAGTGGGGCACCGCCTTGGAACAGTCAGTGGTAAATACACCGCTGGGGAACTTTAACCGATTTATGGTGCGCACCCAACCTCACTTTTATTCCCAAAGTCACGGGACAATGTAAATAACCCTTATCCTGCCCAGAGTCAAGCGTTGCTGTCTTCTGACAACTCTTGTTTTCCAAGGCTGTTTTGTCATCTTACAAAAGTATAACAAAAATAATTTGACAAAAAAAAAAAAAGAAAAAAAAATGTCTTGAGTTTACCTTGTAAATAATATTCTTGCCTTCTATAGTTCTAAAAGAAAAATCTTGCTTTCATGGAATTCACAAAAGATTCTTGTTTCTAAGAAAAATCCCAGCTCCCGGCCTCACTGGAAGTTCAGATGGACACAAAACTTGGTAATTAATTCAAAGCTTTAGTTTATGTTCGTTACAGCAGCTTTAAATACTTTCAATAAGAGTGAACGTTTTTATTTGTAATTATTGAAATATGTTGTAACATATTACTGTCTCAGTAACTGTCTCCTACAACTCTACCAAAGAGTGGCGAAGCACATGTTTAAATAGATTTTTATGTTGTTTGTCTAAAATGGATTTGTGTACTTTGATGAGACTTTGATAAACAATAAAACAATGTTCGGCTATTAAGGCATTGTTGTCAGATGAATTATTCGAACTGTATTCGTTTGTTTATGTATCGGCTTGAATTTCAAGGACCATAAGATATGTTTCAAGAAATAAATATTTCTTGCACTTCGGAAAAAACTAAATCATAAGGAAGAAATGTTTTTGAAATGACACACTTCTAGCGTTTTGCAATCTGGTTTATATATGATATTATTAATTTTCAGTTTTGATGGTAAGTCTTGGAAAAATCTTACATTGCAAAATCCCTCGGATGATGAAAGTATACCGTGGCACATGCAGACCAGCATTTCATTAGCTCTACGCAGTGATACGGGAAAACCAAATCAGACCCCACGGTCCATTGTTAAACCATTTTATAGGTATGTTGAATTTTAATTTAAATACGAATCGTTACTATGGAAAAAAGAGAATTTGTCATGAACAAAACATATAACATATACAAAATGTTATTGTACTAACCAATACTTCTAACTCCCCTCGCTAGTTTTGGCAATATCTTTCATGCTGCAATTGGTACATTTATATAATTATTTTGTTCATTTTACGACATCTACCTACTTTAAAAAGTCACAAAAATTAACATCTAATAGTCAACTCTCATTTAACATTCTTAGACCTTGGCTGACCTGATCTTTAAGCCTCACTTAACACATTTTTGTTCAGATGCATTCACTCTATGTAACGGCAGGGGCCTCCGTGCCCGAGTGGTTAAGGTCGCTGACTTCAAATCAGTTGCCCCTCACCGATTTGGGTTCGAGCCTCACTCGGGGGGTTGAATTCTTCATGTGGGGAAGCCATCCGGCTGGCTTACGGAAGGTCGGTGGTTCTACCCAGGTGCCCGCTCGTGATGAAATAATGCACGGAGGGGCACGTTGGGTCTTCCTCCACCATCAAAGCTGGAAAGTCGCCATATGACCTATAATTGTGTCGGTGCGGCGTTAAACCCAACAAAATGAATAAATAAACTATGTAATGACACCTCTTGCTCAATGTCTTATCCATCTTATACTTTTTTGCATATGTAACCCACCTGTTTAGAATGAAAATACACTGATCCGAAGTCAGTCTTCTCATTTTCGAATTTACAAAATATGTACACAATGCAAAAAATTTGATGATGCGCCAAAATGATTGCGAGTATTTGAAGTAATGTATTTGACAACACAATAAACTTAAAATTTATGTACTATTTCCAAAATCATTTATGCTTGTAGCAAAGAAAATAAACATTGAATTAAGCGCATATATCACGATTTTATGTCTGTGACGAATGATATGCAATATATGAGGTCAGTTTTGGTTATCTTCTCTCTATTGACTGCTTGTCATGTAAAAATTATTTCAAAGATCAAAACATAGGAAATGTTGACAATTTCCCTACTAACAGGATCATACGGGATGAGAACGCTAAGAGAGGTTTGGCCGTATCATGTTAAATAGTAGAGTTAATTTGAATAAAAGATACTTCTTTTGAATTTCAACACGAAACATCACAAAACGTTATTTTTGTAAAATAAAATATTTCAAAGTTGTATTCTGTAAAGTTTCATTTTCAACGAATTAACAAAACGAAACAGCCTTAAGTACTGTATTAGTCGTGGGTTTGTAACGGAAACCATTGATATAGGTTGTATGGACCTTTTAAAGTTAGGAATACACTAAAAGTTATTTTGATGATATGAGCTGGCTATTCTGATCAGCATATCAAGTGAAAGACCTTATTCGAATGATTTTATTGTCTTTTTGTAATGTTTGTATCTTCTGGCACATACAGCTATGCAAATAAGCGTTTTTCATGATGTCATGAATCTGTATTAAAACAGGAGTTATTCTGAGACCAATGAAAATGTTAAGTCTTTCATCGTGTCATGAAAAATAATGAAATACAGGCCGTTTTTAGAAATGTCATCTGGAACGTTAACTTAAGTATTTCGATTTAATAGAAGTTTCATCTAAATACTCCAAGATTTCACAAAGATACATAGGGTTACCTCTCTTTGGACACCTAATACCTAATGTGTGGATTATAAATATAAATGATGAAACTAGTATAAATCATATATTACACCTATTCCCCTATCATAAACTGCATGCATGATTCATGTTTCGTATTTTAACTATAATTATGCTAGACTGGCGGCTTTGTTCTCATAGACGGCACAGTTTTGCGGGTTGAAATGTAGATTTCCACAGTAAGCGAAATATAAAGGATCTTCACAATTTAAAAATTTGCGCTTTGTTTCTTTTCCTGCTAAAACTATCATTGTGTCTTAAGATTACATTCCCTTTTTTTCAATTTTTCTGTGTTCATATAACCGCGCGCGGAGAACTACTTTAAACTACGTTATTGGAAAATATGACCATCTTATCTTTAAATTTATTACCAATTTATTGGCTTTGCATTTAATAAGTACATTAACATGTTGGAAGTACTTACTGATAATCTTTATCTTTATCCATTAATATAAAGGGTAAAACTAGGGGAAGTCACGGAAATACGCATTCCTGCTGTTGACGTCGATGAAGATATCGTGAGATGTGATACTGCAGTATTTGTCGAAGCAGGATTTCTAAGATTTCACCCACCACCTAATGTGCATATTCATGAAGTAAGTGCATTACCTGAAGATCTAATTAAACTTTAACCTTTAGCCTGGTACCATCTTAAATTATAAATATTCAAAACTTAGTGTATGTATTCGCTAAATTATACAAATAATCCGAGAAAGTAAACAAACACTGAAAGCAAGGTTTACAAGTAATAGAAAGAGCATTAAAACTCGAGGGTAAACGATTTGTACGAGGGGGCGTAGCCCCCGAGTATAAATTGTTTACCCGAGAGTTTTAATGTTCTTTCTGTTTTGTATCATAGCCATCCAAATATGGTAGTTGTAGGCGTTCCACATTGCCATATACAGCAGTTCAGTGAGTACTTAAAATCCTTGCTTTACAAATGTGTAAAGCCCAGGTAAAATAAACCAATGCTAGAGCAGAAAATCAATAAAATACACTTCGCTGTCTACTGTTCCAGACATGCTGGCATACTTTCCTATCCAACAGTGCGGTAACTAGCGTGCGGGTATTAAATACCTGCACACGTTTAGTTACCGCACCCTGTATTCAAGAGTATACGAATTATCTGCACCAAATTTGTTTAAAAAAAACACCGAGCTATGATACAAGTTACATTTTTGATTAACAATAAAGCATATTATTAGGCCGAGCACTGGACTGGCCGAGCATAGGTTACTTGACTCTGCAGCAAGACACCACTAGAAAAAACGGAGTCAGTGGTGCTGTGGCCAGCAGGATTGACAATAATGTTAGCTCTTAGGGTTCTAGTTTCGGTTGTGAATAATATCCAAGACAGTGTTCCGTGATGGGTTACATCTGAATTGGTAGTGTTTCCCGCAGACTGAATGCAAGAGAATGAATATGACAACTGCTGGAAACAATTACCCATGTTATACATGTATAAGAAATATTTGCCTTTTTACCTTTTATTGCAGTTAATAACCTTTTACCTTAAAATTATGAGTGGAGTTTATCTTGAAGTCTTCTATAACCTCACGACGCAGTGCTGACAAAACAATATTCTATGTGAAATATATGTTCATCAATTTTTATTAATTCGACAGAATTGCTCAGTGTTCATCAATGCATCAGAATCAAGCAATTATACTCATGATACATGGATAGCAGTACAAGTTACCATGAGGGATTACAACAGGGAAAAGATTACTTATCTTGGCGACACTTATCCGCCAGCTTTGTTTTCACTCAGTGCGAGTGCCGTCCGGGTATATATTTAGCTTTTAATTTCCACAGCTATTTAAATATGATTACTCAGTTTCCAGTTATCACGAAATAGGCAGGCATGCCCAGAGCGTCAAGGAGCTTTCACTCAACAGTGCATTTCATATCTAGAAAAAACATATAAAATTCGTTTAATGACGGAATTTAGAAGGTTTAGCAATGCGTCGCATGTTTTCCGTTGACAATTGTAGAACTCATTTAAGATGACTTGTATTGACGTTGGAAAGACCACGTCCTTCAGACAATTGTATTTACTATTGTCGTTGAAGACAATTATTATTTTTTTGGTAAATCAAAATGTATTATGCCTCATGCCTTTTTTGAACTTCTTGATTATTCACGCTGAGGTATTTTTAAAACGTTTCTTTTTAAAATAAATTTCTTAGAATTATTTTTGCATTCTTTTCAGAAAAAGACCTTCTTTTTATAACACGTTCGGAACATTCTTGACATTGTCAATAAAACATTACATGCAAAATTACTGACCTAATGTTAATATTTCCGATAGAAATACATATGTATATCGGCAAGCGATATATGGTAACCTCTTTGTTATCCCCTTGTTGTAAGGTCATAGAACTATCTTTAGATAATAGTCTATTTACTTCTAGTTTGCCGTTCAAGTGCTAGCCAATTTGACAACGCCCAAATTTGTAGACCCTACATTTGAAGGCAAGCATGTGTTTATTATGTACTCTGGCACAACTTTGAGAACAGAAATATATGCAAGATCCGCAGCTAATACGTGAGTATTTATCTATAGTAAGCACTATTTCTAAATCTTTCCAATGGTTAAAAAAACAGTCACATAAATAATGATTATAAGTCGTACAGACTCGTGAGCGGAGGCAAACAACCGTATTGAACACCGGCAGTGACATTTTGACATTTTGATGTCATAACAATATGGTGTTGTACACAATTTAACACCCAAACAATTGAAACCTGATGAACCACTATAAACGTTAAGATTTGATAAGTTAAACTTTTCCCTAGTCATTGGTCATATTTCATATTTCCATGTGGAGCGCTGTATGGGCGGCTGCGTTCTTTTAATTTGTCTTTTATTGTTGAGTTTTGTCCTTGCTTTTTAAAAAATTACCTTTGTATTTCATCTGGAATCTTAAAATGGTTGCTCCCCCAAACATAAAGTGCAATGGTAAAACCAAATGGCAAATACAGTTCCAATGCATACTTGAACACTCAAATTAATACAACACACTGAATAGAAGATAACAAGACATTTAGGTAAAGATTACAAGACGTTGAAGTAAAGATTATCACACATTGAAGAAAAGATCTCAACACACTGAAGTTGAGATTCCAGCACATTGAAGCAAAGTTGGAAACAAAATATATATTTCTTTATACCTGTTGCTAAACTAATTGACATTGCATTTTATTCTAGCAGCATAGATAGTCTTAGGGTCATTGGAATACAATACGAAACATTTAACGTATCAGTTTTAAAGCAAGATGTAATGCGTTCAGATGTAAAACATGCAACCTTGTCATGGAAACCTTCTAGAAGTGATAGTGGGAGTCATATCGCATGTGTTAATGCTATTGATAATACAGGGTAAGTCATATTATAAACTCTACAAAAAGTGCATTCATACCTTTTTTGCAGAATAACTTCATCTTCTGGTTTTAAAGAATTATTTTCTTATTTCTCTTGATATTAGCTCGACTTCTATAGTGTCCATCAGTCAAAAGATTTCTCAGATCTAAAATTTAATCTTGATATACAAGTAACCCCGAAATAAATGACCAGCCCTTGTCATATGCTTTAAATGTCTTTATATTGTTATTTCATAGCAAGGATATATCACGATTTCCTCGAGATTGTTTTATTCTCTATATATATCATATTATTTGTTGTAAGAAGAAAATATAATTTTGACTCGGTTTCTCGAATTCCAAAGGACCGAGAGTTTTACTTCGAGATAACCGAATTCGACATGAAATGATATGCACGTGTTTTCGGGACATACCTTGAAAACTTCTTCGAGATAATCGGAATTCTGAAATAAACGTGTTCGAGATATCAAGTTTCAACTGTTTATAAATCGGAATTATTTTCAAAATTATATATAGTCATAATATATTACATTTTCTTGTTTAAAATTGACAGGGTAGAAACTTCAGATCAAAGATGTTTCATTCTTGATGTTAGAGGTATCTTTAATTTTGTATTCAATCTTATTACTGTTACATTAACCTTTGTTTAAAAAAAAGCGACAGATATATTCAATTCATTTACAGCATTGTCTTTGATATTAGTACACCCGAAGCAGCAAACGTTAATGAAATATTAAACATTTAATGTAACGAAAGACATTCTACAATATTAAGACAATTGCGTTTTGTCACTGAAAGTGGTTGTTAACAAATGGAATTCAATTTTCAGGTGAAGGTTTTAAACACACAACAAAGGTTACGGCGGTATGTATCTGGATGTCGAAACTTTATTTGTACATATTCAGTGAATTGCAGTATAAATTATTTTATATAACTGCGTCCGAAAACTGATTAAGAAATATTAATTAATGATAAATTTATTGATTAAACATAATTTTGAAACTAATGATTGACAGGTACCTGTATTACGGTAGATATTTTTTTTTCAGGGGAAACCATACTTTGTTGATATTCCTGCCCCAGATCAGTACATCAGCTGCAAAATACAAACGACATGTTTTATAGCGTTGTATATAAAATCTGCCATGTAAGTATAAACAATTAAATTTTCTACCAAAAAAAACATTATTCTACACATTAAATTTGCATTATACTTATATACAGTATGTGAAAGTACAAGATACAAGATACAAGAAGATTTATTTAACGTTGGATTAGTACAAACATATAACACTAGCTTAGAGCTATTTTCCGACAAACACATATAAATAAGCTCAACATATGTAAAACAGCTGTAATAAAATGCATACATGTTAAAGCACATTAAAAAAAAGAAAAAGAAAAATAACATATCTGATTCTAAGCAGATAAGAACAAGTCACAAATTATCACATACATATTACAGCACATTAAAACAACAAAAAACATAGGTACTTGCAACTAAAAACAAAAAGCAAATTTACCACATACATATTAAAACACATTTAAAGCAACATAAAAAAGATTTTTGTTTTTTTTTTAAGAAAAAAAAAATAAAAAAACACTGACACTAAGCAAATGGGAAGAGTCACAATGTACAACATACATATTAAAACAACACAAAAGAATCACATACATGTTAAAGCAGCATAAAAACAACTTAAAGCAGCTAGCGAAGACATTTGCATAACCAGCAAACAGCATTCTATAATTAAAGCTAAAAGAGAAAACAAGGATTACACACACAGAAATAAAAGGTACATGACACACAGGGGAAGCAACTAAAGCGGAGCTATAAACACATGGCTTTATTGCATTTGGGACCAGTCCAGGTGCGGACCAGTCTGACAAATTCCTTGTAGTTATCAATGGTATTGATTTCATTTGGCAGAACATATTTACATACATGAAATTATAAGAAGAATCTTTAACATTTATTTGAGATCTTAAATATTCTGGTGACATATTGTGAATTAATTTAAATGTTTCAGTGGCAATAGTTCTGAGCCTACCTAAATGAAGAGATGTCATATTAACCTTGTTTAGTAATGTAACGTATAGGAAGAAAAATCGTCAGAAACAATCCTAAGTGCCCTATATTGATTTTTTTACCATTTTTTTCTGTATTACTTTTGCTACCTACAAAAGTGCCAAAATTAAAGGACAGTATTTAAGAGTTTATTTAAACTTTGCAGGACATTTAATTGTTTTGCTGCCTTCTGACATAAATCAATAACTTGGCTGTCAAAATTTAAGAGTTAATTAAGATTAATTCCTAGAAGTTGAACTTCATCTTCACGTATGATCTCATTTTGGTCAATTTGAAAGGCATTATATATAAAATGTAAAACACAAAGCAATCGTGACCAATAGGGTTTTAGACATCGTACTTTTAGACATATTCGTAAACTTCATAATGCAAACTGAATAAGCACTTAAACCATATTAGATTACCTTGGTACCGATTTTTATCATCTTTTAGGTTGAAGGTCAGTAATTCAAATCCTTCTTCGTTCCATATAAAATAACCGACAACTTCAGGTCGTGTTTACGTATCTTTATAGAAGACCACTTTTTCCTGCACCTATTTTTCATGAAAGTTCTATCATAGATTAACGAAAAATGAAAAGAATAGGGGTGCAATATTTTCTAGTGAAATGCCAAGTTGTGGTCTGCTACCCTTCAAACGTGCGCATATTTGCTCTTGTCCGAAAAATAAACACCTACTTCCGGTTTCGATCTGCAAAACTTGCCATGTGGGGTGTATGAACATGAAATCCGTCTCATTTCGTGCAGAATGTATTCTTGTAGTGAAAAATGTAATTGATTAAAGCACTCGTTCTGTACGAATTTGTGGAAAAAATGGGAAAAATAGGATCTATTTACTGTAGACATCTTTCGACTACACCACGTAAGCACATTCCGACCGAATTACTGACATTGTTCCTAATATTTAATTATTTAATTTCCTTTATATGTTGTTCAACCAAAGAATATGTTTTAATGCGATAAACAATTGTGACAAAAGCAATCAAAAAGAAAGCATTTTTGAAAATTTTTACATCCTGTTTTCCCCTCTGAGATGCGCAAGCAAGTAGTGTACTAAATATAAAACTGTTAATTAAAGCCTTATGATTGATAAAACTGTGCCTTTCATAGTATAGGCATTTTATAGAATATGCAAATATATAAATAAAATTCAATGACCGATGGGATTAATAGTAATTTTGGACTTTTTTTTTATTTATGAGTAGTTGTAATGGAGTTTGACAGTATTTAAGATGAATAGAACACTGGCGAAACACTCAAGAATTTACAATTCAATTTTTGAACAATAAATCTTTATAAAATAAAATAAAATTTATAAACTTTTGTTATACATTTAAAGGTTTTCTATGAAAGAAAAACGGGTTCAGGTTTTAGTAAGCCGAAGTTAATTATTATCCAGCTCATCGTTCAAATGCTGGATATTTGAACATTGGTGCTAATGCTCTAATGACGCATATCTTGTTCATCTGAACCTTGGAAAATCGAATAATAGACCACACAAAGTCTTCGATTAATCACAAGGTAAAAATCTCCAAAAGCATTGTACTTTAAACACAAAATCTTCGCGAACTGTAACCAAACAACCCACAAATTTGGTACTGTAACATTTGATACGTAAAATAAACAGGTAAAAAAGATAGTTCAAAGGAAACTCCTTTACATCTTTTATAATGGAGATAATCATTTTGACCTGTGAGAACTTATTCAAAAAAAGACCATTTTGATTTTTTCACTTCTATAACACTTCTCTATATTTACTGTTATTTTTTCCCCATTTTTTCCAGTTAACATAGAAAAACCATAATCACATTAGTTTTCCTTTGTTTTAATTATATATCAGCCGAGTGACAAAGGTAGAGGTGACAGAAAGCTTTGTTGATTACCATCAGCTCAGTCCAGTAGAGCTGGTTATACATGAAGGTGAACAGATGTACCAAACAGATTTATCTTTTGGACATGCCATGAATGGGAAAGAGAGAATCTGCTTGATAGCATCAGATATAAGTGGGTAAATAATTATAAATAATTGAAGGTAAAATGCACTCGAGCAAATCAGTCAAATTCAGTCAAAGGGTATGTAAAGAGTTTGTTGCTAGTTTACTTTAGTTGTTTTCAGGCGATGCATATATCGTACAGGAAATATTTCATAATGTACAAGCTATACCGGTAGACTATATTATCCGGTGATATACGTCATATACTGTTCGGACTGCATCACTACGGATAAAATCATGAGGTTTTAAATATGAAGGATTGTCTTCTGAAACCATAACATTGACAGCTCAACATAGTTTTTATGAAACACATGTACATATACATGTTTACTATGAAGATACAAATAAGGTACGTATGGGCACGCTGGCATATTGCATAGCTGAGTATACCCAGAGAGTACATTTTCAACGATGTGAGCCTCGCGAAAACAATAATTTTTAACTTTTCCAATCTTTAACATATTTACTTTAATTTTTCAGTGATGTTATCTCAGAATGAGCGATGTATACCTAACAGTTGATAATAAGCCTTAATGAAAAAGGAACGAACTTTTTCACACCATGTTTGTATGAATTTTATGGTTGAAAGTCACTGAATTCGGCTGTTCTTTCTTTCTTATAAAAACACTTACTCAATAACAATAATAATTATTTCAACATGTTTTAGAATATCACATTTTCAGTTCCTTATATTGCTATAAAGAACTATGTCGCTATTATAGATATATAAAAGCAGAAACACGGATGAAACTTAATTATAAGAATTCTTCACTTCATTAAATACAACTCTCTGAATTCAATTCCGTTTCACTTTTTTTGAATGTCTTCTCCCCAAACATAAAGGCTCTTAAAAAAAAGAAAACACAAAACTGTTGAGAAAATGAACAATGGAAAAGAAGAAAGATAAGGACTATTTGTAAGACCTGCGTGGGGTCTCATTTGATTTGGTAGTCTTGATACCCAGTAATCACATCTTTACAGGTATTTAGATAGTACAATACATTTATTTAATGGATAAGATTTTAAAATGAACAAGAGTTTCATTGAACTATTAAATTTAGATTTTCACGCTTTAATAATTTTCGTTTTTGCAGAGTGAATAGCGAGGAGGTTTGCATACAGACAGAAATAGAACCAAGAGGTAAAATTTGACGAAATATTAATTAGCAACTCCTAAAATTAAGGGTCTGTCTAATGTTTTATAGCTGTATCTGGGTTAAAAAAAAACGCCAAAACGTTGACAGAAGTATTGCTATACAGTATCTTTTGTTTTGATAATGGACAAATAAAACAAAAAATATGATACAATTGAAAATTAAAGGTACAAAACAGTCACGTCTCAGATAATACATTTTTATTTTATGCTTATTGGTGAAATACTGGAAAATAGCAATGAGATATAAATTGATATCACTCACAGTGCCGAACTTCTTTTTTTTTCCAGATAAATTATCTCCCTTGAAATATATTCTTTAATTACCTCCCTTTGCTGCCTTTAAAATTACTGGATTATACTAATACTCGAGCCATACACGAGTCATGAACTGTTAGACAATCCTATATAGAACAGGCTAGCTATAATTAAATATGTTACCTTTGTCAGCTTGGTTGCTAGGCCTTGCTATTCATGTACTATGATGTAGCTACAGATATGTGTCATTGTCTGTTTCCTCTACTTTTTTCCATTGGTTCACTATCGTGTGGTAGATTTTACTGGCGACAGCACATTTAGTTGGTTGTTGTCTTAGTTAATTATCACAAGACATCAACTCAACCTTACGTAATATGCCAGCATTTTCGTCGAAGTTCTTTCCCAATACAACTACAAGGCAACAAGCCCAGCCAGTTGTGTTCCAACTTCCATCCATTTTGTTATGCTATGCAGCTCCTACATCAATATTTCCTAGCTATTTCTATTGAATCCATGATGATATTTAATTCTGCAGCTTGATTTTCCAAGGACTTACGCATATTCCACAGTTGATTAGAATTTTCGTGTTGTTTTTTTTTTAATCTGACCTTCAGCGTGTGTTTTGGTAAACAAAGCAAGCTTCCGGTTATTCAACGAACTGACGGATTGACCCGAAAAGTTTTAGATATGCTTCTACTTAACTACCGGCATTTGTCACTGTCTCTGTTAGCAGCGGACTGTGTATTTTTACACAAAATATTTACATGCAGTTTTTGTTTTTAAAAGCAAAATGGCGTCGTGTTGATTTAATGAACCTAATCACCAAAATTCGATATTAATGTGCCTAACTGTCCATGGTAATTTAGCGGATGTATCATATGTAACACGGTAGCTTAAATAAATCCGAATTTCGTCATGAAATATTGGATTTATATGAACATTTATGCACGTAATAAACAGAAAATTCGTTGATCTTCACAAACTAGCATAAAATAAAAAGAAAATTTGTTTATTTGCAGTGAGATATCGAAATATATCATCACCGATAAGGGAGACAATTCTGATATTTTCACTCAGGTTCCGCCTTCGTGAAAATATTCAGTTGTCTCCCTTATCGGTGATGATATATTTCGATATCTCACTGCAAACAAACAAATATCCTCTATGTATCTTTTGTTGGAGGGAAATTATCTGAACAACAAAATTGCTAGCCTTCTTTAATACATTTTTGGTGGGATAAAACTGACATCTAGAAATACGCCACATTTTCTGACACAAAAGAATTTCAACTGAAATAGAAAAAGAATAATCATTTATATCCGTAATATAGTTGAAACAGGAGTTTTTGATATACAAAGACAGTACGTACTTTAAATATGTTTTAAGCTGCCTTTGACATCTTTGATACAGATCCGTGTGTGTCTGCACCGTGTTACAATTCTGGTGATTGTGTAAGTGATAAAGACTCTGGAGCATTCAAATGTGTATGCTTACCGTATTTTAGTGGAAAAACTTGCAGTATCAGTAAGTAAACTATTTGTTGATAAATATGACTCAGATTAAAACATGTTGACTTACCTTATATTTCAGCTGTATCGAATAGATGTCCTCAGAAAAGTCAAAATGTTTTGTTTAAAAAATATGTAAGAAATTCCCTTTGAAGGCTAGTACACAACCATGCAAATTGATAGCAGGCTCGTTTCGACTGAGTCTGTTCATGAAGGCCCATCCTACACCAGCACTGACTCAAAAAGCGGAATACTATTACAGCAAAAACAAATGAACTCCATGATCCGAAATGACCAAAAACAATATAACACAACCGAGTCCAAGAACATTTAACAGCCGCCAACCGGCACTTAAAGACTACTGTTGTAGTTAATAAAATCAATAAGAAGATCATTTGGAAGCATAGAACAAACCAATGAATCACAATTTGTCCACACTCTGATGACGTAGGCAAACAACATTCAAGTTATGTACTTTTAATCTTATACGTGATTGTTGACGATGTTCTAGCTACAGAAAAAATTGAATGATTTCTTCGAAGTAAACCGTATCGAATGTTTACGCAACCTAAAATTTAATTTTAGATAAACGTGTCGTTTTAGCAAAACCTGTGACGCTCTTTAGGTGAAATGTTAAATAGCGAAACGGACTCGATGCCACGGAATGAAGCCACCAGCGGTGTGATAGTCTGCATAAAAAACGATTTATATTTCAAATAAAAAAGAAATTTAAAAGGAAAAATGAGAAACAAACATCGAATCTACTTTCATGCTTACGAAATACACATACTGAAAGGAGAATAACGCTTAATTCCGTCGGAATAGAGTATTGTCCTGTCAAAAGCTTTTCTGCCTACATCATTGTAAATATTTCTTGCACAAAAGTAAATGAATAGAATTATTTACGTTTTGCATGACAGGAGGAATTATTATTATCCTAAACTCTCAAAAGTGAATACATCTCATTTCACTCTTCAGAGAATGATCTGTGTAATCCAGATCCATGTGTTCACGAAAATACAATATCATGTTTCGACATTGGGAGAAGAGCGTTTTGCTACTGCAAACCAGGCTTTTCTGGACGAACATGCGCTCAAAGTAAGTAGATGTATTTACTGGAATATTTTTCTCTTGAGAAGTTTAACTATACCAAGTCAAAAATAGATGCACGCATCCTATTAGTTAAGCTATGTTCACATAGTGAATAAGACCTTGAAGGGCATACGAGTTTTACATATCAGAGAATCATTCTGATCCACCGCCTCGGTAGTCTAGTGGTAGAGCGTCCGCTTCGAGTGCGGGAGGTCGTAGGTTCGATCCCCGGTCGCGTCATACCAAAGACGTAAAAAATGGTACTAGTAACTTCCTCGCTTGGCGCTCAGCATTAAGAGGATAGTACTAGGACTGGTCAGTCCGCCGGTGTCAGTATAATGTGACTAGGTGGGGTATCATGTCACGTGTCTACGGAGTGATATGCCAGTGAGGCAGAACTATAAAGTTAGGCATTGTTCTCACTGCTACAAGTAAGAACCGTAGTTTATATGACTGAAAAATTGTTGAAAAAGACGTTAAACCCGAACACACACACACACACACACACACACACACACACACATACACACACACACACACATGCGCGCGCGCGCGCTGTTATAACACAATATACAGCTAGTTGAAAGATTGAAATAAAAGGTCCTTGCTCATTTAACGTATCTATATAAGATTATTCGGAAAGCTCGATTAATGATTCAAAGACAGCAAATATCAGTGCTAGGTTCCTTAATTTAATGCTCATTATGAATGATATTTTTAATTATCTTTAATTTTACATATCTGCAACCTTCGCTTATACATTGCTACTGTTTGAATTATCATGGCGACAATATTATATGTCATACTAAACTGGTTATGTGTTTAGCTTCTCCATCATTTTTTTGGCCTACTTACCAGGCAAGGAAAACTCTAAGTACCGACATAATATATATCGAATGCGACATGTTACTTGACATAGACAAAGGCATTCAACAACAGGATATAAAATACAAACTGTTTTTTGAGAAAGCATCAACAATTGAAAGAAAACTTAATGATTCATATCATAGTTATTCAAACGAGATTCAATTTGTTTTCAAATAACACTGAATATTGTGCCTTTTGCAACAATTCGTTTATACGTCACAATTATTACGTTACAAATGTCAAACGAGTGGCATGGTGCGCTGAAAAAGAAACTCACACAAAACAGACAAACATTTGGAAGATGCAATCAAAGTTGTACTTAATAATTCTTGATAACGTGTTAGAATCGAAAAATATACCTGAACAAAACGATTTTCGCTTAGATAAAATTATTTTTGTCGGTAATACGCGTATCATTATATTACTAAGGATGTGCCACTGTAATATGATTCCTTCGCTCCTGAACTCTAAAAAAATTCTGGCGACAAATTAAGTTAAAGTTTTAAACATGTCTTTTTTGACATTTGCTTAAAGACCATTCAACACATAAATGTATGTTAAATAAATGTAGTATTTATCTAGTGAAAGTTACCTGAACTTAAACAGTAATTTATAAATGCAACAACAAGTATGTGAAAATAATTTTACATTACTAAATAAATACCTTTTCTCTCGAAATTTATTGTCGTTTAGAAAGTCGAAGAAAAATCTTCCAAGGACGCCAGATATAGTTCAAATTTGTATTATTACTATATGTACATTGCAATTCGAATTTAAAGGAGTCGCAAGATAAAATTTCACAGAAGAAGAAAAAGAAGGAGAGGAAGATTTATATGTACATTGTATACGTATTAAATATGCAGTCATTCCGGCAATAGACTGTTATTATCAATTATAGATATCGATGACTGCCCGGTCGGTGCATGCAACGGACATGGGATTTGTATTGACAAAATACAGGATTTTGATTGTGAGTGTTTTGATCGATTTAATGGAACAGTTTGTGAGTATGGTAAGTTTTTAACTTTTGGAACTTGCCTATAATCTATTCCTTCTGAACTTTTGTCCTTGATTTAATGCACATGCTAGTGTTTTTCGGGCTGCAGAAAGTCTACCGGTATAGTCTACTATTATTTTTTATCGTTTTCCCATATGAGCTGATTTCTACATTCTGGACTCTCAGCCATTCTCAGAAATGAGATTTGTATATTTGTTTGTAAATGTAAAGCGGCCGAGTTGTTTGCCTTTTTACAAGTTCGGCCTTATACTGGAATAGCTATACTGTAGTAAAGGTATGTTGTTGCTATCACTACCGAACGGGAATAACAATAACAGTAAAACTTCACTTGTTCAATGACTGGATTGAGCGTCCCTTCCAAACATTAGATTGTCTATATATTCTATACAAGCATACATTGCTTTTACCGGAGCTTGGTTGTCCTGTTTTGTGCCATAGCTTTGTTGTCCAAAGATGCAAGATGCGTTTGTTTCTCAGTTTTTTAATTCGCCGATCTTAAAACATTCTGTTTGGAAAACCTTTGCTTTGATTGGTCTTCACAAATATACAACTTATCATAAGCAATTTTGTTCATTGTAAGCTTTATTTAAAGATCCACCACGACCTAGTGACCTACTTTTTTTCACTCACGAAAACTTCATGAAAATCATTCTTAAAATACAGGTAATATACAACTGTACTACAAGTTTTCAGGTGGACAATTTAGGCCTTTCCTTAATAAATGTGTTTTGACAACTTCATCTGCAAAGTTGTTCAATCAATCTGTTTTCAACATAAAATTTTTCAAAAATATAGGCAAATAACCATAATACAATGTAAAAACAAAAAGTGATTGAAATATAACTTAATATACTGATTTCTGTACATATTGCTACAGTAGTTAAATAAAATGTTAAGACATTACACACATCGTCTTGGCCTAAAATATGTCACTGTCTGTGAAATTTTAACTAGATACATGTCATTTCTCATTTTCGTCATGCAAAGATGTATAATTACCATCATGGAAACACAACAGAATACAGTTATTTTGTGGTGCCTCTTTACGAAGTGCTCAGCTTTATTAGAAAACTGTGTGAGTTAGATATTAAACAATTGAATTTGCAGTTCAGTTCATGAATGTGTATGTCACTTGATATTACAAAGAAAAATTATTTTACAACGTGACAGATCTGCACAGTGTGACAGTTAACAAATATTATATAGCAAAACAAGGTTTAAGGTTTTAGTGTATGGTTGGCAGTGTTAAGGAGGTAGGTTACCTTGTTACCAGGGTAAATTCAAATTAGTTGAACCACAGCAATTAATTTTGTATTTCGTATAATATAATGTTTTAACTGCTATAATCTCAATTTCGTTTATCTCAGTCCCTTCAAGTTCAATTTTTATCCAGGTTTGAAGAACATGACCCTCCAAAGATTTTTTATATTGACAGAAGAAGGAAATACGGATATTTAACACTTTTCAGTGTATTTTAGGTTCATTGATATTCGTAGAAGTCTGCATAATTGATAATGTTTCTAGTATGCGCGTTAGCTTTCTAATAAAAGCTTAAAATGTATATGTCGCGGGGCTTGTGTTTCCATGGTAACGCATTTTCTCTCATTTTTAAACAACTATGTTTAAAAACGGGGTTTTTCGACGGCTTCAGTGCCATTCTGTTAACGACCAACGTGGAATATTTGGGTAATATTATTAGAAAAATACCAAGCATTTTACATGGTACCCTATTTTTCTTAAAGTTTAAAGTAACCATGGCAACAGAGATGTTTAAAATAGCTTATATCTTGCTTTTTGTCGTAATTTCTTTAAAAATAAATATTGAATAAAATTATCTGTCTTGTTAATGTAGCATTAAAACATATTATTTCTAACGTAAGTTATATTTTCGCGTTATTTGCATTTATTCAAACAAATTTCACAGCTTAAAATAGTTACAGCAGTACACTTCGTCTGGCATTTTTCATGGAAAATCGTTCAGCATGCTGTTATTATTCTCATGGATATTGTTTAAATGATAATAAAAAGCCGATGCCGTGTTCCTTAAATAGATCAGTGTTAACGCTTTTGAATTTTACATATAGATATATAGGTCACGGGCTTCGTTTCCATGGTAACATCAATTCAGTTCAAGAAACCACAATTTTCTACTGAAATTTGAACAATTTTAGATCTTAGTTTTAGTATATAAGTGACAAATTATCAACTGAAACTGAACAATAGGTGTTACAAATCAAGCTGCTAGCTTTTTTATTTGAAAATGGCCGTAACAAGTAACCTTTTACCCAACTATATTTCAAATAACATTGGTTACCATCATCCTTTTCTTACATTCCGCATAAGATTTCAATATAACTACATAAAAGAAGCAAAATATTGATTATTATTCAGAGCAAAAGACTCATAAAAATATTTCAGCAAATAATGGTTATTTGAAAAAAGTTCGAATAAAGAAAATGCACAGAATTACGTACTTTCAAAATAAAAGCTATTAACTGACATGTAACGTCATGACATCAATGACGTCATTTTAAGGCAACATTGTAAGCGTTTCTGCGGCAATTTATTCATTATTTCTGCATTATAAAACCATAAAGCATCAGATCGAAGACAGGTTCATGATTTGTTTTTAGAAGAATGGATATACAAACACATTTAGTTTGTCGTAAACGTCGTCGTAAATCGTCACGTTAGCTTCCGGTTAGACATGCGCACATACAAATATTAAGGTAACCTACCTCCTTAAGGTTTTAAGTTGCAATATTCAAACGTACCGGTAACATGTTATATATACACGTAATATGAACCACGCCATGAGAAAACAAACATAGTGCGTTTGAGACCAGCATGGATCCAGACCAGCCTGCACATCCTCGCAGTCTGGTCAGGATCCATGCTGTTTGCTTTCAAAGCCTGTTGCATTTAGAGAAACCATTACAAACAGCACGGATCCTGACCAGACTGCACAGATGCACAGGCTGGTCTGGATCTATGCTGATCACAAACGCACTATGTTGATTTTCTCATGGCGCGGCTCATATCAGTTTTTGGGCTATTGTATGAACTATATCAATATTGAAAAAGCATGTTTGAGTTTTTGTGTACATGCTTGATATATTCAGTTCCATTTACGGCCAGTTTTAGGAACAAAACTGACATACAAGGTCCGATCTGCCACTCACGTCATTGTAAGATTGCCTGTTTTATGGACTGAATGCTAAAAATGAATAACTTTATATGATATCATTGTTTTATTTTGTTAATATTTTGAATATAACATATTGTCCTAAGCTAAATATAATATTTTTCATTTTACATTAATGAATTTTTCTTTATTGCTGTAGATATGTGTTCAAAAGAACAAGCCGGAGTCATGACTTGTCCTGCTGGTATTTTACGATAATTTTGAAAACTTTAAAATTAAAAGGTTTTTGAACAGATAATAAAAGAGCGTTAAAAGAACACATTAAAACTTATATTTTAACTTGAGAGAGGTACAAATGTTTTGTTATAATTTGTTGATGAATTTCAAGTAAAATTGCTTTTTTCACATATTACTTAATCAAATAAATTGAACACACATGCTTGAACATTTAAGTTTACCAAAATTAATGTGAATTCCTTTCAGCTGGTTGTCATCCGGACTCTTGCTATGGACGAGGTGTATGTTCCGATGGCGGAATCTGTTCATGTCCATATGGATTCAATGGACGTCAATGTGAAAAAAGTAAGATCTAAATACTATTGAAGCTAATCTAATTGATAACTTATTTATAAGTGGTTGTTTTGGAGGAGGGCGGTTAGAACCACTAATCTTCCATTAGCCAGGTGGATGGCTTCCTCACATAATGTATCCTTCGCCCCAAAAGAGCCATGTTTTCACATTGGTGAGGGGGAAATGATTCGAAGTCGGCGACTAACCATTCTACCTCGGAGGTCATAGTTTTCATATCAATGTGTTGTAATGTAGCGTAATATAATATAGATGTACATGTTAAATGTTAATATTTTGCCTTTATAGACATAGACTTTGTTTAGTATCTATTCCTGTTAGAATATGTGTTTCATATCTTTGCAGGGAAATGTATCATTACAACAAGCGTAAGTACATCAAATTGACGTCTTTCATTTTTTAAAAATTGGTTTGCAGTATCAAAAGCAGAGAATAGTTGGTAACTGTATTATTAATGTATTTACTTCAACGGAAGTAAAATAAGCCTATATATATAAATTGTTTTTCTATATCTATTTTATTTATCCAATCGTGAACGTTTATTTGCAACACTTGACCGTACAGTATATTACAGTATTGGACGTACGTGCGTACAAATAAATACTGTATTTTTTCGTATTTGGACGGTTCAAAGTGCAATGTTAAACATAAAAAAGCCCGAAACGCGTGAAAATGTTCCGAATGTAAATCGTGTGAAGTAGGCGCGCAATGTACAGAGTTTGATAATGCGTCTTGAAATCAGAAAAGGCAGAAAAACAATATTCGGTGAATCATTTTTAATTTAAACTAAACTAAAATAGATATAGAATAAAAAGGTTATTTAACATTGTACTGTACAATACGAGATATATTTGGACTCGTACCCAGCTGGAAAACACATATTGGACTCGCCTAGCGGCTCGTCCAATATCTTTCTTTCTTCAGCTGGGATCTCGTCCAAATATATGGCGAGTCCAATATAGGTTTTCCAGCTGGGTACGATTCCAAATATATCACCGTATTGTACAGAACAATGTCAAATAACCTAATATTATTAAGTCTGAAAACAAAGATCAAAATTAACTTACATGAATTTATTTTACCACATGGTAAATAGAAGATACAAAACAGTGTAGAGATGATTCTTTGTAGACATCCTTACATTTTGACTATTCCATAGATTTCTATTATAAAAAATTGTTGATGGTTCACCTTATATAAACAAAATAAAGTCACTACCAGTTAGATAAATTTTCAAATCTTTCTTAATCCATGATAGTGTTTTGAAAATATTTATTCATCTAGGTCATTAAATAATAGAAGCATGTTGGTCATAAAAAACACTTCATGACTTAAGGTAATGTGGTATGACATCATTTTTACAGAAATAAATAAATTATCATATAAATTATTCTTACAGAAAGGAGTGGAAATTGTTTCCCCTTCAGTAAAGGACAGAGGTTTGATTGTATGTTACACAGACGGGGATGAAATACTATTCTGCCAAATTCGCATATACTTGACAATGCCTTCAGTGTAAATATTATCAGTTTAATGTTTTGTTTAAGTACAATAATTTTTACCATTTTATCACTTTTCTCATAAACGTTTGTTTTAAGATAAGGTGCAAATATACTCTAAGACTAACAGTTTTTCTCTATAAGCATAGTAAATACGTTTCATTTTTTTCTACGATCGGGATATATTTTGTTCACTCAGATGATAGTAGGTTTTCAGTATCATTTTCGCGATCGTACGTTAACACTGTTACACTGTTAGAAGCAAACCTTCTAGTCAGTTTAATGGTATGTTAACATAATATATTGCATTATATTTGATAATTCACAATGAAATTATAAAAATATAATGCCTCTTTATTTTAGAAAATAAAAGGACTATGTAATGTCAAACTACATATCTTTCAGTATTTAGAATATTGTACTTTGAAACATATTTCGATCATACACTAATATAAATAACTACATGGTTCTTTATATAAATGACCAGTCCATAGTTTGGATTTACCGGCCTAAATTTTAACACCTGTTTTCTGTGCTAAAGTATAACACATTGAAATTCATTTGTAATGGTAATCAATTTTTCGACCGATGCCTAATATGTTTGACTTCAGACCGACAAGTCATTCAATAAGTGTATACTAATATCCCCTATATCAACCTCATGTTGGCATATTTTGATACCATTTTCAGATTAGTTCCAAAGATTGAAGTTAATTCAACATGGATGTCTAATGGCTCTGTCACTGTTGGAAAGGTCATGAAATCGCCTGTTATTCCTGGTGTTTCGTCCATTTATACAACTGATATTGACATCACTGGCAGAATAAACAGTTCGAAATTGCACTATGTATGCGTACGTGCATCATCAGCCGGGTAAGTATATACCGAATTTGCGCCTTTGCAAAATATTTCGTAATGTGAACCAAAATATACCCTGCATAAAATTGTTGAAGAGTGTATCTTTTGCACCCGGTAAGACTGCTACAAATCACATCCGTACCTACGCATTTTTTGCACGGTGTGTATTCTTAATCTCATACGAATCAAAAATAAAAATACACCTCGCGTAAGTTGTTTTAAATGCATTAGATTAAAACATAGAAAGGATCAAATAGAAGAAAGAAATGCTTCTGTATCGTTTATTTAGAATAAGGAATTATTAATTATTGCCTACCTAGCGGGGATAGTATACATTTATCCGAGCACGCGCTGGGGATAGATATTCCTGTCTTTCCCTAGGGAAAAAACCTTGTCTAAAATAGCGTGCACTAAGGTGACGTCACATAATACTGGTACCATTGTGACGTCATAAACTTTATAAATAATGTCAGGAAATACCCAGACCTATTTGTCTCCACGATCTATTTTGAACATGATAGGCAAGAACAATGATCTAACATGTCTGCCTGTGTGAGACAGCTGTTTTCCCTACCCACGGGACAGCATGGATAAGAAACCTCGCTAACGCTCGGTTTTCCATTCCACAATGTCCCTCGGGAAGGAAAAAAACTCATCTTACACAGGCAGGCATGTAAGATCCTTATAGTCTATCTTCATATTTATGACAAATTATACTGGTAACAAATGTTCTCTTTTTAAAGAAATTCAGTGTACTTAGACGTCAATGTATTCGACTTAAAAATAGAAACATTATATATCTTTAAATTTACTTGCTTCGGCACAGACTTTACATTTATATTATAATAAGTATAAATCGAACTAATCACCACCACAATATACCAGACCAATTACGACAAAGCGCTTAGCAGTACAAACGAGAATGCACATTTCACAAGTCCACTAACCCAAATTAGATTAGTTTCGATTTTTCTTTGTATACACACGCCCAAATTATACTACATATTCGCAAAGTTCAACATTTGCATATATAGTCAATTCTCTGTTATCATGTCTCACAAATCAGTCTCACAATTCAGCAGTGGCAGTTTAGTCTATTTAACTGGGACAAAAAAAGCTGTATTATCTCTATCTGAAAGTTAACTGGATCTCAAGGATATACTGAACTTTACAGAGATAGTTTGCATTAAAGGATAAATTATGACCAGTTGACTTCCCATACGCGAGATTCGCGAGAATACAAGCTCGCATTATAAATTATTATATTAGTAGTGAGAATTCATACGAACTTATCACCACCACAATATGCCAGACCAGTTGCGGCAAAGCCTAGCAGTAAAAAAGAAAGTGAACATTTCGCCACAAGTCCACTAACCCAAATAAGATTAGTTTCGATGCTGCCGAACACACACGTATAACGACGGTCATTCACAATATATGTAGATTGATGCCATAACTTCAAATCTAAACAACAAATAAGTCTTAAATTTGTACCATTTGAAAAACAAAATATTATAACTGCTACGTGTTATATTAAAAATTGTTACCTTACGATCTGTTTGTTTTTTGGTCATTTGATTAAGTACATGTAGTTGGCACGCATGCCCGCTCCCGTCAACGACGTCAACATGTCTGTAACGTCAAGTTTGTTTACGATATCTTTCGTAATATGATTAATCATTTGGTTTAATCTATAAAATTTACAGAACGATATTTCTCACCAAAAGATCAGTGTATCATTTAAAGAATAAGTATATTCATTTTTAATGAGATGTCAATCTCGCCTAACGTAAAATATACATTTAACTGAAGCATGCAGATATACTTTTTGATTTCTGAAAACCATAAACCGCTCTATCTATAAGTGTATTAATTATGCCTTATCAAGTTAGCATTGTTAATTGATTACTGAGCTATCTTTCGAGATAAATAGGTCAACTAAAACTATTGTGAATTCTGAAAATTCTGTTTTCCCGAGTTCTTGCACTATTTAATGCTTTGCTCAGATTGCTAGACGTTGTGACATCACTATTATATCAGAGCATTTATGACTGCCATTGACAAACGTTGTTTATTTCAGTATCGAATGACCTATTTATGTTAAATTGTAAACAGACGTCATTTAAATTTTACGGACTTTAGGTAATTTTCTATTGCCGAAATTTAGTACTTTTATTTGCTGTCATTATATGTAAAACCATCGACTGGTGGCTAGCTACGGTTATTAAACAAACTCTTAGTTTACACTGTATGATATCATTCTATTTTTATAAGTACAGCTGCTAGTGGACATGTTACTTTTTAATATCGGTACCATTTATACTTTATACCCTGTTGCACTTAAAGGGAACAAAGATGCAAATAATTATAGTCTACGTTTTTATTGAACACCAATCGAACATCAAGTCTTAGTCATAACATTTATATTGAGTCAACTCAAAGTGTCTCTCTGAAAGACAATGTAAGCATTTTCATGTTTATTTTCGACTTTTGAATGTATGGAAATAATAAATTAATTTCAGGATCTCGAATTCCTCAGTTTGTTACGAGATCAGCTTTGTTCCAAATCGTAAGTGACATATAGATATGTTGTACTTGATAATTGTTGTAACATACTGATATAACTCTACTAAAGAATGGTATTTTTCTACTTTCTGCATTTCCTTATCTTGGAAGTTGTCAGTTTGACAGTTCAGCATAAATTTTTAACAAAGAAAAAAGCTTATAAAAGATATTTTTCCATCAGATTCTGTCACCTCTAAAACGGCTACTGGGTTCAATGAAAACAATTCTTCGTTGTGACTTTAGCCACCATCGCCTTATAATAGATTTTATTTTTCAATGAACGCCAATATGTATGAAGACATTTTGCTACTTTGTACTTACTACTTGTATGCAAGTACTGAATTTATATTCTGTGTTTCTGGTAATAGATTTGCATCATTCCTTCAGTCAATGAAAGAAAATCATTAAAACAAATTGAATATACACAACTGAAAAACGAATATGTTTACAAAATCCTTGTACAGTGTTTTACTTAAAAGTATCAAACAAAAGCTTCCTTTTTAAGCAACTGACCTTCAAAAAGTGTTGTTTCCGCCTCAGTTAACGTTAAACATGTTCTAGTTTTAGTTTAATCTGAGTTATTGTAATGTTACTTTACTGAAATTCTAAATATCTAGATGCCGGCAAATATTTCAAGTAGAAACTAAGATACACGTTTTTGACAGTTATGCAGCTATTTTGTATTATTTTCTTCTACAAGATTCATAACACCAATTATATATGAATAATCCTTAATTGTGTTGTCACATTGTGTTTAATAGTGATTAAAAAGGAGGTAGAAAGATACCAATACGATTTAAAGTGAATGACTGTACAAAATACAAATTCTATTTACACAGCTTAATGTTATATCTTAACTTTCCATTTGTGCTTGATCTAGCTGAAAACGATACTTCAACACTGGCGTATTCGCAAAGAAAGGTAAGCATAACTTTAATCATTTGATAGAACCTAACATTTAAGCATAACTTTAACGTAAGACAGAAAATTATATGACATGTGATTTAAATATAATATCTGTGCTTATTTTCTCGAAAGCAAAACAGAAAATAATACATACAATTGGTCATTTTGTAAACGGGGCAATAGTTTCTCATGTCTCGGAGCTGGTGTGGTTGGGGGGGGGGGGGGGGGGGGGGTGGAGGTGACTGTGAGCATATCTGTATTTACCATTTACTGGAAGAAAGAATTGTTTACTTTAATCTTGATATTTCAGGCATCGGTGAAGTTTGTTGCCCCAACATTAAAAGATCGCAGCAGAATTTTGTGTAATGTGGGTGAAAAATGTCATATTCTTATGTATACATCTTTCTCATCAAACAGGTAAATATAAATCTTTATTTATTTTGATGTATGAAATTTTAAATTTTCTACGATACTGTTATTTTTCGAAAATTGTCACCTTATATTTACTATCAAAATAATGTGAAAATGTGAACACACTACCAAAACTTTAACGAGACATAAAGAAGAACAAGAAATAAAAAGATACGTATAGCTGATTCCTATAAGATATTGCGTTCATTTGTTTTTCGATTTTTTAACATTTTTTTAATTATCTAATTACCTATATGTGTAAGAAAAAAATCTGTATTGCGTCATCCACAGGGAGGCCTTTCGGGTATTCGTATTTCAGTGAACGAAAGAGAGAAATAATGTTATCACCACAGCTTAAGTTTAGGGACTCAGTAGTTAATTGAGGAACCGATATCCCTATAGTATATTTTATATTTATAAGTTGTGTGAGGGGATGGGGGTCGTAAATCCCCATGTTGGCGCAGGTCATGCTCACATGCAAAAATTAAGGTATACTACCTCCTAAACGTAACTTAACGTATGTCTCCATAGGTCATAGTGTATTTCTTTACTTCAATATAGCGTAAGTAAAAGGTCAAGGATCATTTGCATGTATATACTAGTGAATGTTTTTTAACATTGTCTGTCATTGATAATAAAATATCATACATTACGCTTTACCTCGTCATTTTATGCGAACGTTTAATATTAGTTCCTTACTCATTTGATAGTAATTGTGTATCCTTTTAACAAAAGAAAAGTTTTAAGGTATTTTCGTTAGGAGACACCATCCACATGTTAATCACATGTGGGTTTTCATTCATGTATTCTTCTATTCTACTCCAGATCTGCTTGTAGAAGTCATATTACGAAGCCTGCTACAGCCTCTCATGGTCTTAGTGGTTGTGACTTGGATGACAGGGATAACGATGAAGACGATAACGACACAGTCGCTAAATTAAGAGATCCTTGCTGGTAATTATAAGCATGAAACGCATTGATCCTCACTTTAATTTGGTTTTAAGTTTTGTGTAGTGTAGTTATCACTGCTTAAAAGCAATAATATCCCTCCACTGATCATTTATCATATACAAATCTTAACAAAATACACATGCTGAATTTATAAGAGAAGGTTAAACAATGGTAAAAATAAGTGTTTGATGAAAACGAAGATACAGACAAACGTTCTTTGACAAAAGAAGCTTTTACATATTTCAGTGAAAATATACTGTCGTCAACGGCTGGTGTCGAAGTGTACAAATCACGTCCACGTGGCCCAAGCTGTGTTACTGAAGCTTCTTTCAAATTCTCAAGTCCGGGAGAAAGGCAGATGTGTTTTCTTTCAGCGTAAGTTGTGTATTTATTTATACGTGTTTCGTACGTTGTAAGACAATCTTTACTGGTTCGGGGAGCGTCGAAGCTGACAATAGATAAAATTGGTCTGATGGATCAATGTATCATCTAGGGGTACATTATCTATTTACTTATTTTATAAATACGCTCTGGTGTGTTTAGCAAATTATTAAATTGACTTCTCTAACAGGAAATGTACAAAAAGTAATACACATAAAATCGTTGGCGCTGCAAGTACTGCGTCTGCTGTGTCTCTTTGACGTATTATTTTGGCAAGTTCAACTTGTTTTTATTTTATTTTGTGTCATATGAAATTATGTTTTCTATATGTATAACTGTTTGTACAACATATCGAATTAAACTGCTCGTGCGTTCTGTATGTTTTATATGAGTGTTAGGATTATTTTCATATAAACTGTCATGAACAATATTATACATGCTACTGTTTAATTCTAGAGACACGGATTCACAACAGCTATGCTACACTGTAGGTGTATACGATCATTCTAAAGGTATAGTTGATAAACTTATATCCAGTTAAGACAATTTATAATTATTTTGGTAAATTGCACGTGGAATTTTGATTAATTCATGATTGTTTTAGACT
The DNA here is from genome assembly GCF_021730395.1 of Mercenaria mercenaria. Classification (NCBI taxonomy): domain Eukaryota; kingdom Metazoa; phylum Mollusca; class Bivalvia; order Venerida; family Veneridae; genus Mercenaria; species Mercenaria mercenaria. The sequence goes on along the minus strand of NC_069361.1, from coordinate 32,751,337 downwards.
TCAAGCAAACCATCTAAATAATTAAAATTGATGAATTCAATAGTAATGTGTTACACCATATTTACGAAGTATTACTTAAAAATATGGTGATGTATTTCACTTATTTGAATGTGCTGATATCTTAAAGACATTAGGATGTTGTACCTGAAATAGACATAAACTTTTAATCCATTTATAGGCATTTTAACGTTTTGCAGATCCTTGTTCCAATTCACCGTGCCTCAATAATGGCCAATGCTTCAATACAAATCATACTAGTTTTAAATGCATTTGTCCAGACCAATATACAGGAGAAAAATGTCAAAGAGGTAAAATAACATATTGATATAATCTTTAAAAATTAAACTATCTCATTGTAACTGCCTGTATACTTTTACATGAATTAACGGATAACATAACCGATGACTACATTCAGCTTTGAAATGTAACAGTTATCAGCCATGTTGCTTTAAATAAAACTGATAGGTTATATTGATATTCAACTTTAAACTTCTATTAATATGACATCAGTATAATATAAGTATCGATATTGTATTGCTTTGGCTTTTGATTTGTTACCATTGACTTTCCTAATTAATAGAACAGCTTTCCGCCATGTTTCATTCATTGTTAATCAACTGAAATCTTTGTTGAAACCGTACATTTATATTGTGGAGATATTTTAAACTTATTTGACGAAAGTGAATTCGGTAGCCATATAACATTAGATATTTTGTTTTGTTACAAATTACATAGGACCATGTCAAGCAGCTGATAATAAATGTTTAAATGATGCGTATTGTCAGACAAATGATGGAACGGAGATGTGCATCTGTAAAGCTGGATTCTTTGGGCAGACATGTAGTAAAGGTAAATATTTCTATTAAAATGTTTCAAGATTCGTCATTACATACATGCAAAAACGTATTAAATACCTTATACAGAAAACCATGCATGTATCACAATACAGTAGCTAACACTAGTACAAAACATGTCTCTATAACCCTAAACTGCATAATATAGTCGTATTTCAGGTCCATCCAGTGTGAACCAAAGTTATACAGTAAGTACATATTTGTATTTATGTATAAATTGATCAGTTCAGAGAACGTTTGTTTACTTACATGTGCATTTTAACTATCAGTACACACTACACAGTACAAGCATGAGAGCGGAAAGGCATATTTCACGTACTGCCTCCTTGATACTGATTTTTCATTAGCTTTTATATTTGAAGACCTTAGATTTTAGGATAACATTCATACTTTAACTTTCGTCATTCTTTTTTTGTGTGAAAACATCATATCATCTTCATCTAGACAGTTCCTATTATCACTTTCTTTATGATGAAAACAGAAGTTTACAGATACAGTTGTACCAACATCATTTACATGTGTGATCTATCAGAAGTGCAGCGTAGCTTTGATTCTGACAAGCCAGTCTGCTTATATGTAAGTTGTCGTGATATAGTTGCATTCTCCCCTTTGTCAGTTTACTATTTAGCGCGTTACCATTCTATATTTCAATATATATCTAATTCATTATTCGATTTATTTCGGGCATATCTTAATTATATAATGTCTTTCAAAATCTAGAGGACTTTGTTTTTGAATACAGTCTAAACTTAGCAAATAGTTAATTGTTTTGTTATCATAATTCTAAACTCGTAAACATTTAATTTTAAAATAGTTTAAGTAAGGCTCTCGCTGAATTACTCTTTGTAATATTTAAACGCATCCTCTCTGACTTAGTTACTCAAATTTTTTATACGTTTGAGAGTCTGATGTCTTTGAGCTGACTGTTCTATTTTCAGACCGATAGTGTCTCCAGGATACATTGACACTTCGCTTTCACTTGAACGCATTGAGACAGTTAACAGGTTGCCAGTTATAGGTAGTTTTCAGACTAATACAGTAGTGAAGCCGTTAGAACTCGGATTAAAAGACATGTGCATACAGACAAAAGATATAATTGGGTATGTATATTAGTCTTATAACATACTGTACATTTTTCTCACAAAAAATAATGAAATTTGTAATGTAGCATAACAATTCCAAATAGTTGCTATTTCAATAATTATTTGTAACCAAATATTACGATACATAATATTATATATGTAACTGACTAGTTTGTCTGTACTAAATGATAGTAGGAAAGTTAAAAAGGATGTACGGTGAAATGTTGACATTCAATTTTGCAGGTTAAACGAGGATGAAATATGCATAAAAGTCAACGTCATATCAGGTATTGAATAAGATTTTGAAATAGTTTTTACATTAAATGTTAAGTTAAAATGCTTATTTCAGTTTTAATGTAGTATTTCAGTTTTGATTAGATAATTGTTTAATCATTGTAATGCTGAGACCGGTTTCTGGTAAAATACCGCGAGATCCAAGTTCTCTTAATAATACTATCCGTAAACATACATAAGTTCGCTGTATTTATTGGTTCTTTTCAGATGTAATATCAATTTACGGGTTCAAGGTATGTTTTAAAATTCTAGACAGTCGAAGTATAAAGCTAAAGATCGATATTTTCTGCAGCAACATTTATTAACATCATACACATTCTTAAATTGTTTCCAAATTGTATCTGATTCAATTTTCATGTTAAAAAACAACAGACAAGATTGTGTATCTAAGCATTTTATATTATGTTGTATCTTTTGTTTGAATTTCCATATGATATTAGAAACATGTATGTTTATTGTGTTATGTAATATTTGACAATGTTTTATAGCAAATGATCATTTGATCAGGTTTTAACATTCCTGGTACTTGTAACTGCATTTTAGACGGCTGGACATATGTATACTTATATTTTTTTTTAATACCCTTTGAGCATTTATATTAAAGCATTACAAATATCCCTATTTCTACAGGTTTGTTATACATATAAGGGACATTCCTCCAAATATATACTTAAATTTCAAAATTTTATACCCAGAAGTCGATATGAAATATCAAAATTGATAAATGAGTGTGTGTTGATTGTTTTATGATATAAATACAACCGAATTCTCTCTATTCTGAATCGGATGTCTAAATTGTGACCAGCGCCAAAAGGTTTAATATTCTATTATGACTCATACAGCATTGAAAAATAAACAAAGTCCCAAATCACGTCGAATCAGGCTATATTTACTTCTTTTAAACAATAAATAACTCATAGAAAATCTCAAGATTTTTTAAAAAAAAGATTGTATGCAGGTATATCATTGTAAATATAGTTTATTACATATTTCGTAAATCAATTAAGGATCGTCCACATTTTGTTGAACCAAGTCTTCCTACAAATGCTGAGGTTGAATGTGTAGCTGGAGGACCTTGTCATATACTCTACCAAGCAACGGCCGGTATAGGTAATGAGCACGAGTGGTACGTTTTTTATTAATTGATACCATTTTATTGCCATTAAAATGTGACAGATTAAATGTGCTTCACAATCTCCATATGTCCACTGGTAAACGCTATTTAAGAAATCTTTTAGAATTAAACAAAAAAGGGATCCTGACACATTATTGTTCTTATCATACATTTTTGTTTCAAAACATAGGTATGAATTTAATAGATTTTTACGGCATGTAAATGTCAATATATTTCTGAAAAATAGATACATTTTTTATATTTTAATCAAAAGTGCACAGATATTTTTATGTAAGAAATTCTGTGATCAAGGGAATATATCTCTTCTTGGACACGTAGAGCAGAAACATTAATGTGGCCTAATATATTGGATATATTTCATTTTGGTATATTTCATTTACCATTCAACAATGACCTTGATTGCTAAGCAATAATCACTTACGCTAGTCGCTAAAATAAATGACATCTGGAAATATCCGTCAACCTTTAATAAATATGTGCTGCAACAGAATGCATTTATTAACAGTATCTTAGAACTGACCGGGACTCGAACACAGCACCTTTCTTACCTATGGCAACACCCAATTCCTTATAACAACAGTCTATAGCTAGGCAGTATAAGTGTACCGTTATCCTCTGCCCGACTGTATAACATGACAAGGAACAAAGATATTGGGATATTGAGTACTCCGAATTATCGGCGCTGGAAATTCTGAGATGCTCTTGAGTATCTCCCACCTTACTAGAGGCCTGTACTAAAACGTTCGCACTGTCTGTTCTGGGGGCTTCATCTCACTCTGTCCCTCTGGTCAGATCGCTCTGTGTCTGTACTAGTAGAGGATGAATTTCGCGCCCTGTGTGGCTGCGTCTGCTATATGTAAAGCGCTTTTGAACGTGTTTATCATGAAAATGGCGCTATATAAATCGGGTACAATAATAATAATAAATATGAGACTTTTCTTACGGGAATGTTCGTGTGGGAAAAAAATGCTAAAATTTCTCTAACGTGTTTTATGGTGATATAACTTACACAAAAGTTTCTTTATTTGTCACTTTAGCAGCAGGCAAAGACAGCGAACCTTGCCAAAATTTCACCAATAATATTAAAATATTAAGATTCGAAAGGAAATTACAGTTATGAATTAATATCCCTCTGTATCACACAAAGTCATTAGCATTCGCTGTACAATCAGTATTGTGACTAAGATCGACTGCCATTTACTCATTCAAATGATTCTGTGACTCCATTATTTATATAAGCCCGGTGCGCTATTGCATGAATATTTACATGTGACGAAGCCATTCAGTCTGCTTAAGCAAAGCAGGCAAAATTAAGGTTTCTATCGTGCTTGTAACAATGCCTGAAAGCTTGTCACCGGGCCCAAAATGCTTATGTATGAGCTTAACCAAAAGAGCAATTAAGATTACAAAGATATATGTGCGTTGCCTTTTGATACATGCCCAAGAATAAATCGCTGAAATTATATTTTGTTAACTTTTTCTCCCAGTGTGACATTTCAACTGAGCCCACCAGTTGGTTTTGTTAACTACCATCTCTTCTCTTCATGCGATAATTGTAAACCAGGCAACCCCGGCAGTGGTAACTGTACTGTAGATGTATCCCTGGTAACAAAGCTTGGCGAAATCGGAGTGAACAATCAATTCTGTATATCTGCTGAAATTGAAGGGTAAATCTAACTTTGCATTCTATAACTGACTGTTAACCAAAGAAAACTAGCTTTCTCAATGAGGCATTGAATTCGATATTAATTTTGTTTACACATCAGTTTGTGATATTATTTCTGAATGCTGAATGAAATAGTTTATGTAACTGAAACACTACTGGTATTAAGGTTCGTTATAGACTACTTCTTTCTTCTACAAAATACATCTCGTTTAAGACAGCGTTTTGTTTTTCTTTTAAACTACATGTACTTACGTTTTCAGCAATTTATTCCATTGCCATCTCTGCAGATATTAAGCAACAACAAAACAAAGCTGAACTTTTACCTGCGGTAAAAGAAGTTGGTTAAAAATTTCTTAGTACAAGAAACGAAATACGTTTTTAGTTTAAACTCAGAATTAGGACAAAATATTACATATTTATTTACCAGTATTTATTAAGATATATTTCTTGAAATTGGAGGTTTACTTAGTTTTATAGAATAATATTTCCTATAAGTACCGATTCGTTCGTGACTGTGGATGTATAAACTGCAAATAAACTGTTTTCAGGTTTTAGGAATACATCAAACTTTTGGTTTTATTTTATTGTTTTAAATGTCTGTTTATGGATTACAGACTGGATATTTCCTAGTATAACTATGTTAACCTGTCAGTGCATATTTTAGGTTAGAGTTGGAAGGAGAGAAGCGCTGTTTCAATTTAACAATTACAGATCCGTCATCAAGTGGTAAATGATTTTTTTTAAAATAAAGGTTTCTCGATGATAATTTAAAACATTGTTTATAAAACTTTTAAGTAATGACATCGTGGATCATAGTAAACTTTTTCATATACAAATATTGGTGTATATATATTATGGCCCAATATTAAGTAAATAAAACTTTGTAGATTATAAAGTTGTTTTACTTGTAACGTGCCTAATAAAACATCCTATTTGTTATATCATCAGGAAAAAAAGGCTGCCAGATTATCAAATGTAGGAATGGAGGTTTCTGTGACGGTCATCTTCCATCTGATCCAATATGTTTCTGCACAGAACAATTTTCAGGAAAAACTTGTGAACAAGGTAAGGCGTAAACAATTGTTTGTTTCCGGTATCCCGACCTATCCTAAATTTTTGGCCCGACCCTAAATGTTTTTATGGCTTTGGAGAATAATTTTTTCAACTTTTTAACAAAAAAATGCAGAACATCACTTTTTATGCTTTAAACATGGTCAGTGATGATTAATTTACTGATGCTCTAAAGTCATTACCTCCTTATTTCTGATCATTTTTTGACATAAAATAATTTTCGAAAAGTCTCACTTGATAAAAAAATCAAAAAAAAAAAATCCGACCTACCCACCCTATTTATTTAGCATGTTACCGTAAACAAAGAAATTTTTAGACCTAATTGCTTGTCTTAAAAACTCATTGAAATAATATTGACATAATACATGTCGTGGACTGTAACTGTATATAAATAAAGAAACAGTTACAATAGTTTCGCGCCCAGCCCTCGATGTATATACTTGAAATGTTTACACTTATGACATGATTGCATAGTTTAATAACTTCATCTTTTTGTTTTGAGCTGGAAAGAGAAACGTTTAAGTTAGGCCAGACTATTCCCTAATTAACTAATATTAATTTCAACGTTGCTCGATATTTCATAGATAACTATTTTGAAGATAACTTGGGCAAACCATGGTTTGGCTTTTAGGAACAGTAGTTAAAGTAAGTTGAAATTATTCAGTTCATTTTCCGTCAATTTAGTTTTTAGGGAAAATATAGTATACATTGTAATCTTAATTATTTTTACTGCAGCTGAAGCGGGAACAGAACTATCGTCCTTACAAAAACAGGTAATATTGCAAAGGGAAGCCCGTACTTTTTTTGACTGATGACTAAATATGGAGATGGGATGTAAAGGATAGTGGAGGTATGCTTCGCTTTACTAACTTGAGCCCGTATAATGTGTGAATACCGAGCTACAAATATGCTTTTTACGTGCTCAGGTTAGAATTACAGTGCATACTGAGACTGAAACTCAGTACGAGGGTGGGATCAAAAGTAATGCAATCACTGGTGTTAAATGACAACTAAAGGTTGGATTAAGAAAATCTTTATTTCAAACCTTCAAAGTAATCTCCTTTGACGGATACACAACGTCTCAATCTTTTAATCGAATCCTTAAAAGCTTTCTGATAGTCTTTTTAGGTATATCCCTAAGGAGGTTAAATATGGCGGCCCCCAACTTTTGGAGGGATGTATATTTTCTGCCTGCAAGCTTTTTCTTGAGACGAGGGAAAAGGAAAAAGTCACAGGGGGCTGGATCCGGAGAATAGGGTGGGTGTTCTAGAACATATACTTCCTGTTCATTCAAAAACGACGTCACGATCCCAGCCGTGTGACTCAAACCGTTGTCATGTAACAAATGGATGCCTCGGATACCCGTCTTTGGTCGACGTTTCTGGAAATACTTGAGAAGCTTTTTAAGAACTTGTTTCTTATAAAACTTGGCATTCATTGACTTGCCTTTAGGTACAGGAAGCTGAATGGCGAGACCTTTAGTAGTGAAAAATATGGCATACATAACCTTTTTCACTCTTGCAATCCTTTTGGCAATGCAAACCCTTCTGGCATTTTTGGTGAGCCATACTCGGTTACTAATTTTTCGATGCGGTTCGAAGAAATGTATTCAAGACTCATCACCTGTTACTACATTCATAAATGATTTTTGATCGTATCTTGGAATTTTCAAAAGCTTGCGCGCCATGTTAACGCGCGTGCGTATTTGCTCTTCAGTGAGCAAATGCGGGATCCACCTAGCACTTTTCTTCTTCAGTTTCAAAATTTTTCGCAGAATGCGCAACACAGATGCTTTTGAAATGCCAACCATGTCCGCAATCTGCTGAGAAGTATATCTTGCGTCAGAATGTACTATTTGTTTGATTTTTCCAACAATCCTTGGACTACTTGTAGACTTAGGTCGACCAGCTTTAGGTGCATTTTTGACAGACTCCACGCCTGCACAAAATTTCCTAACCCATCTGCAAACTGTGGAAAAGGACATTTCATTACTACCATAAACAGCACATATGTCAGCATAAATGTCCTTTGAACCTCTTCCGAGTGAAGCGCAAGTCTTAATGTAAGACCTAATTTCGTTCGCATTTTTTACACTTTTACCAACCATTTTGCCTAACGGCCTACGAGTAGGGTTTGTGCAAATGTGAATTGTGAGCGAGATATTGTGTCTACATGTATAGTTTATACGTAGATTGAAAGCTATTACAACGGGGAACACTTTCAAGGCGTGAATTTTGTACTCGCGCTAAAAATAGCGGTTATCAATAGCAAGTGGCATTACTTTTGATCCCATCCTCGTATCTGATGTACTGCAAGGTATATCATACAAATTAGCTGTTGAAGATGTGGCATGAAGGAATAAAACAGTTTTGAATATTATCATTTACTGAATCTAAATCAGTTGTAATTTTGCCCGCCCGCTTAGCTCAGTAGGTAAGAGCGTTGGTCTACGGATCGCGGGGTCGCGAGTTCGATCCTCGGGCGGGGCGTATGTTCTCCGTGACTATTTGATAAACGACATTGTGTCTGAAATCATAAGTCCTCCACCTCTGATAATCCATGTGGGGAAGTTGGCAGTTACTTGCGGAGAACAGGTTTGTACTGGTACAGAATCCAGGAACACTGGTTAGGTTAACTGCCCGCCGTTATATGACTGAAATACTGTTGAAAAACGGCGTTAAACCCAAAACAAACAAACAAAAATCAGTTGTAATTGGTACTAATCAAATCTAAATAAAACGTTTCCGCGTCTCAAGGTAATAGTTTGGAAGAAACAATTTTGAATTTGTATACACGTATTGTGTCTACGCCGCTTGCAAAGCACAAGCGGAGGTTGGTATTCAAATTCTAACCTACTAGTCAGATAAGTATTTAGATATCAGCCTGCAGTCGTGTGCTTTTCAGATTGATATGCTTATTAACAGCCCTGTCAAATCAAAGGAGCCATGCAGTAAAATAATATTATTGATATGGTACTTATATTATATATTATGACAGTTTTACAAGACACCAGTGTGTAAAGTTTATCAAAGTAAGCATTTTAGTTTTGTTTTGTTATACTGAAAGGATCATTATTTTCAGATGTTTCTATTCAGATATGTATTACTCTTTTAGCTGCAAAAGGAAACGTCTTAGAATAAATTAAGCGATATTCAATACCAAATAAACTTGAACAGAATTAAATGAGGCATAGTAATAATTGCGATAGATGTTATACTATATGTATAACAAACACAAACATTCAGATATGTATTACTCTTTTAGCTGCAAAAGGTATCCTCTTAGAATAGATTAAGCTATATTCAATACCAAATGAACTTGAACAGAATCAAATGAGGCATAATAATAATTGCGATAGATGTTGTACTATGTAATTTATAAATGCACATGTGATGTCATTAGGTAGTTACAAAGCTGATATATTTGCCATTAAATTATTAAAGAAATGATATACAAAACGCGTGCGTACAAACAAACACAAACAGTGTGTGCACACTCACAATAAAAAGAAAATGTAGATATGATTTAAATAATTGTATAGAATTAAAAAGTAGAAAACGACAGGTCGACCAAAACGATATAAACGAAATAATGTTGCAGGCTCGGTTTGATTGAGCCTGTTTATGGACTGTGGTGGAAATGCAAGCTACCGTCCATGCTCTTTAGTTCCGGGTTGAGCAGAAAACATTTTAAGTACCAGAATATATTTGAGAGTCATCCGCAGATGTTAAAATATTGCAAGCAGTGAGGAATTTAACATACGGTTAGCTTACCAATGGTCATTTATTTATTTATTTATTTATTTATTTATTTATAGAGTTTCATCGGAAATAGTGCTGTACCTTCGCTAATAGAATGCGGTATTAAACAGGATTGCCATATTCCGTTCCAAATTCTCTCAAAACAAGGTCTCATGTATGTATCTATAAATAGTATAGCATTATTTTCAAATTACATTTGCATACTTTTAGCAATGTTTTCGTGTATATTTAAACAATAATTTTTTTCTGTAGTAGAAATTTCAAAATGTACATGGGCATAATGAAATCATGTTTCGATGTATTTGTACGTAAAATAATTACTAATACTACATAAGGTAAACGGATTTAGATCTAAAACACTCCAAGACAAAATTTAAAATTGTTGTATTTATCTTAACTTTTAAAAGTAGTCAGTGTATAGGCATATCTTATTTTGATGGAGAATGTTTCATAGTCTGGCACCATAGTACGCAAATCTCTAATTTAAGTCTTTGGTACATGTAATGACACAGGGTAGGTTTCTCTTACGTGTATTTGCTAACGGTCATCTCTTAGCTTTGTCCGAATGTGTTCCTTTTTATACTTCAGTCCTACTTGCTTTCAATTTGGTTTTGTCTATGTGTGTGTCCATGCGTGTGTCTGTATACTGGTGTCCATGTTTAAATTGCTGTGGTCTGTTGTCTACAAAGACTGTGGTCTTGAAACGCTGGTTTCTTTATTAAAGTTCATTGTTTTCCCCTTCAGTCAACACCTTCGCCTTTGTCTGTTCTATTCCAACCGTTTTATATTGCATATTATTAAAATGTACTTGCTGTTGAAGATTGGAAAGCAACCTGGCTGCTAATTATTTCCACTACAGTTTCAATGTTTTAATTGTTCTAGCATAGGCCTTGTGTTGTTGTGTTTACTTTTGTCGGTATGGGTCTGAATTTTAAATTTATGGTTTGCGTTGTGTTTGGATATCTTTCAATAATGAACGAAACGACAATTGCGGTGCGAGACGCCCTTGTTACAATGTCAGGTGCCGTGCTTTAGATATGTTTAAGTCAGACCAATATATTTTTATCATTGCATGCATTTGTATTAATATATCCTTGACCTCAGTCGGTGTGCATGTGCATACACATATATGTATGTGTGTCTGTTTGTGTCTGTGTTCTTGAAATGTGCGGTCTGACATATGCTTTTATGAATAATAGAACGACTATCATTTCAATATTAGTCCCTGGAGAGAGAAAAAAAGATTCTAGTTATGAAATATTGCTCACTTTGAAGAATAATTGCAATGTTTCATGCATGATTTTTGCTTCTTTGAAATCAATAATATAGTTTATAATGCACATTATTGATTACCAATAACTGAATCAAAATTACAGGCCAAGAGTGCATCTCGGTTTTAAAGACCCTGGCATTTTGATTAGCAAACCATCAGTCAAAGCTCTTGGTGACTCAACTGGACTTTTCGAAGGTTTTGCGGTTTGTCACTCGAATAAAAGAGGAAATTTTAGAGCTTGTTTTCAATTAAATTTGAACAGGTTTGTCTTTATGATGATAATACTTGTTCACCTTTTCAGTCCTTTATATAGAAAGATATGTTGTACAAACTGAGTTATCGAAGAAGTCTTTGTCAGCCATTTGATCGTTTTGTTTTTGTCGATATATTAATAATTTATCTCTTTAATTATGAAGGTGATTAACTCCCAGATACAGTTTATTTTTCAATAATTTCATACTATACATTAGAGCTAACTTGTATATGCTTGTATTTCTTTGGTACTGTATATAATTGTTTAATATCTGTATTCATATAACAAATCGTTCTAGAATCGATAAGATATCATTATTTGTTTTCATTGATCTAATTTTCTGGTTTTCACATTTTACAGTAACATTGAAGATGATCTTTGCGTTAAAATTCACACATGTATGTATTTTCAATATTTTCTTTTCATTCACTTGGTTGCATGTAAAAGAATCTTTTTTAATTCACTTTTGTTGTACGATACATTTTAAAACGACGATCTACTATATCAAAATATAACCTGTTACCTTCCGATCAAGAGAAATAATATTAATGTTGTTGCAATTAATCAGTAAGAACAGTTGGGCATCAAACATATATAGCGTACTGTTAACTAAACAATTTGTGATGTGATAAAGAGTGATAAACTTGCATGTTTAGTTTGGTGTTATATTCGAAACTAGTGCATCCGATTTGTGTTATAATTTGGGAATAAGTGTGTTGTTAAGCAAAATGTTTAGTACTTGTGAGCAAAATCAGTATACCTTTTATTATGTATGACACTCGTATCAGCCCTCAGTTAAAAAAAACAGTACATGCTATATTTACAGCTACAGTTGTTGGTGGTGAGACCAAAATGGTAAGAGTTCGCTATTCGTAACATATTACACAGAGCCGTTTACTTCGTTTATTTGCATAGATACGAGAAAACAATCTGAACACTTTAACTTGCCATTTAAATGAAGGAGTGTTTAGTGATTAAATCAAACCATATGTTTTTCAATCAGAAACAGCCAAGGTAAAATGATTCCATATGATTATGTTTTCATATGTCCGTAAGAATTAGATATGATATGCATAAACAGCAATGTAATACTAAGTTATTTTTACGAATGACATAGTTCTAAGTGTACCTGATTGAAAAAGTCATTTCCGGTTTTCTCGTTACATTTTAGACGAAACCATATTTCACCTCTCCATCCTTACCAACCGGGTCAACCGTTCTTTGCCAGGTCAACAAGACTTGCCATTTTTATATGCATTTTACTAAAGGTGATGCATTTGGATCTCCAAACAAGTGGTACATAAGTTTAAATTTATTTCGATTCGATATCATAACTATTTCCCATACTTCATAGAATGTTGTTACATATGTGTAGTTTTCATTCTGCTCCGTGGTGATTGCTAATTGGTTTGCTTCTTCTTTACAACAGGTATTGTCGTATTGGGATATTACTTTTAATTTAATTTCATTCAGGTTAGAACGAATGCTTTATAATATTGTCATCTAGCATAGTTCATTTTCTAAGAAAAGAATACAGATTTAACGTTTCTGGCTGTGTTAATACATTTGTGCTTAGATCATTTAGAAGTTATTGATTTGAAAAAAAGAGCCCGCTGCAAAAAGCATAGAATGCAACCAAGCAGAATAATAGCAGACTTGGTTTGATTAAAGGGGGGCGGGGGGTGGGTCCCAGTTAGGTGTCTGCGCAAAATGTTTTTTGATTTTATTTATATTTTGTGGTAATATACCCACATGTATAAAGTTTCATTAACAAGTGTTACTGTTACCAGTTTTGACTTACTTTTATAGATATTCACATTTAAAGTGGGTGGGGTAATCTGAGATGTGACCAGCCAGGAACACAATTTCTGTTATTTTTTAAAAAATGGTTCTAACTTTTTACCTGAAACTTTCATGATAAAATAACTATACAATGGACATTCACACAACATGTTGCATTTTAAATTGTACTGAATACTTTTTTCAGCATAGAGCCACAAAGTGGTCTAATCAAATTTACTGATTTTCAGTTGACGAACTTTACCAAAAAGCTAAAACATTTTTCATTAGTTGAGATATTAAGGTGTTATTTACAGCAGATATTGCAAACTAAATAAACATTAAAATGACAGTATATCAGTAAACTCTGATTAATATTGGAAGAGTGGTACACTCTCAAACTGGGAAAAAGTGGGTGGGGTAAATTAATATTCGAAGCAACACTACAAAAATTGTGCAGTTGTTAAGAAATGGCCTCAGATTGTCTATTACTATCTTAATTGTGCCCATATGAGTGGTTGGGGCATATAGATTTGCTCTTGTCCGTGCGTCCGCCTGTCAATTCGTCCGTGTGTCCGTCCGAAGTTCGTGACGCGCTTAGATCAAAAAGTATTTAATATAAATTGATGAAACCTTGCAAGAGTCTTTATCATGATATGAACTTGCACACACCTTCTATTTTTCGTCTGGCTCCGCCCCCTAATTTTAGAGTTACTGCTCCTGAAATAGTAAAAAAATGCACATTTTCACCTTGTGACACGCCTGGCTCAAAAAGTATTTGATATAAATTGATGAAATCTTGCATGAGTCTTTATAATGATATGAACTTGCACACCTCCTATTTTTCGTCTGGCTCCGCTCCCTATTTCTAGAGTTATGGCCCCTGAAATAGTAAAAATTGTACATTTTAGCCTTGTGACACGCCTAGCTCAAAAAGTATTTGATATAGATTCATGAAACCTTGCATTAGTCTTAATCATGATATGAACTTGCGCATCTCCTATTTTTAATCTGGGTCAGCGCCCTATTTCTAGAGTTATGGCCCCTGAAATAGTCAAAAATGCACATTTTCACCTTGTGACATGCCTAGCTCAAAAAGTATTTGATATGAATTGATCAGTGTTTTATCATGATATGAACTTGCGCATCTACTATTTTTTATCTGGGTTTGCCCCTATTTCCAGAGTTATGGCCCTTGAAATAGTAACAAAATGTACATTTTTACCTTATTATGTGCCTTACTCAGAAGTATTCTCGGTGCCTTACTCAGAAGTATTTAAATGAAAATTCATGAAACCTTGCTTGAGTCTTTATCATAATGTGACCTTTGCACACATGGCACTTCTTGAGAATTTTAGCATTTATTACAGAGTTATGGCCCTTGAAATAGCTAAAATAATGGATTTTTTGTTTGTGATGCTCAAAGCTCAAAAAGTATATGGTATAGAATAATGAATCCTTTCCATAGTATTTTTTGAGGCTATACCCCATTAAGACTGCAAACATTTGAATTATTTCCACTTATCTGTGAGAAATGTACCATGCGGGGGGAGGGGGACAACCTGTGTCCTACAGACACATTCTAGTTTTATTAAAAACAGACTTGGTTGATAAATTTTAACAAAATTTGTTCACTTTAGTAATACTTTATACATGTGTGCCATGGAAAAATCATTTCAGAAAATTAAATGTTAATTTGAACAATAGTTTTCTTCAAAATATACTGCCTCAGGCAAAACCTTTTGTTAAATACTTTGAGCTTTCAGGGTTAATTTGGTTTGTCTACATGTCATGTTCAAGGTCCATGCTTTTTCCAAGACACACATGTATAAAATGGGAATTTTTGTTAAAGTTTATCAATCAATGCTGTATTTAATAAAATTAAGATAGTAATAGAAAATCTGAGGCCATTTCTTAACAACTGCACAATTTTTGTAGTGTTGCTTCGAATATTAATTTACCCCACCCACTTTTTCCCAGTTTGAGAGTGTACCACTCTTCCAATATTAATCAGAGTGTACTGATATACTGTCATTTTAATGTTTATTTAGTTTGCAATATCTGCTGTAAATAACACCTTAATATCTCAACTAATGAAAAATGTTTTAGCTTTTTGGTAAAGTTCGTCAACTGAAAATCAGTAAATTTGATTAGACCACTTTGTGGCTCTATGCTGAAAAAAGTATTCAGTACAATTTAAAATGCAACATGTTGTGTGAATGTCCATTGTATAGTTATTTTATCATGAAAGTTTCAGGTAAAAAGTTAGAACCATTTTTGAAAAAATAACAGAAATTGTGTTCCTGGCTGGTCACATCTCAGATTACCCCACCCAATTTAAATGTGAATATCTATAAAAGTAAGTCAAAACTGGTAACAGTAACACTTGTTAATGAAACTTTATACATGTGGGTATATTACCACAAAATATAAATAAAATCAAAAAACATTTTGCTCAGACACCTAACTGGGACCCCCCTTTGTTCATGAAAGGTAATGAAATGAGTAACACCTCTTAGACTTAAGTGGAGCTCTATTACACATCTATTGAATGGACTCCATGATCCTTAAGAACCAAAACATATTAACAGCAATGAATCCAAGTAAGTTCAGAAACATACTTTCCGATAATTACTAACTTTTAACAGTCCTAGTATGTGGCAAGCCGGTCTTAACACTCTTCCTCGAGTTCACATATTTGAGCCAGAATTACACGCCACGGACTGCACAGCTGATGTGTCATACATTCCATCATCAACAAAAGACAAACGAAAACTTTGTCTACAAGTAGCATTACCAGGGTAACATTTCTAATATTATTCTTTCGTTCAAACTTTGTTAAAATATTTCCACACCGCTTACATTTGATACGTCTAACTTGAACACATTTTTCTAGCTTGCTTTAAGTAATCTAAAACACTGTGAAATATCGCATGTTGAAAATAATTGATATTGATGAATTTGTTTTTTAATCCTAGTATACAGATGTTACCGGAAGTGATATATGTTCATTTTAGGAGGAAGGGCGAAATCAGATGTTATCTCATTAGAAATGTTTTACACATTAGACAAGAAGGTAAAGCGGCTTAAACAACTGTTTCAAATTTGATAATATCAGTCATTTTATGGAATAATAATATATTGCTCTACACGAAATACTGAAAAAGCTTACAGGGCGTATGGAATATAACGCACCATGAAAATGAGTAACACGTAAGTATCTATAAGAAAACATCAAAATCTCACCATTCTGTAAAATTTGGATATATTTTATGTATTCCCAAGCGGCACTTGAAATCAGTTTCTTTACGTGTAAAGTGTGACATAAAAAATATAACATTCAGTTGCAAAAATATAAAAATAAATGAAAAAGCGATGTGGATTCAATGATTTTTCTTCTTTAGATTTGTTCTTTCATTTTGAAACGGCTCTTGTATGAATAAAACGTAAAATAAGCATGGATTTAGACCTTTTTATTATTGATGTGTGCTCTATTCGAAAAGTCATTTGACTCCTTAAGTAACTAACATACTAATCGGATAAATTATTTCAGTGTTGTCCCCGTGTAGAGGTAAGACATGCAGCAATGGAGGGAATTGTATCGCAGATCTTGATTCGAATCCTTACAACATTTCTTGTGTTTGTCAATTTGGAAATTCGGGAAATATTTGCAATACAGGTGAGTTAGCTGGTTTTATTTTAGGCGTTTGGAGAAGTAAACATTAATAACGGTAACAATATTGGAACTTAATACAGAATTTATTTAAGTTGCATCCAGTAAACAGCTGATACATTATTTGGTACATAAAGTTGTTGTTGTTCTTTGTAAAATCATTCAAACATATTTCAATTGACTATAATCTTACCAATGGTTATTAAATGCTTATTGCAGCTTACGTAACATTTAGCTTTCAGATAAGTTAAAACAATATCACAATGTAAGTGTCTGGCCTGCAAGAGAACAATTCTTTTTCAAGACACAATTTATTAAGAAAACAATCATATTTTAGGTAACAGTTGCAACAAAACATGTTTAAATAACGGTACATGTGTTAATGGTGAATGCCACTGTCAACTTGGTTTTAACGGAGAACATTGTGAAAGAGGTCAGTATCTATCGTAGATAAGTTAAATCATATGTTTATAAATAGTACTCAATCTGTAAATAAGTAATTTATCTCCACAATGCCGTAAAGAGGTTTTTTGATGGTTTTGGGAAAGGACGTTTAAATATTTGAGTTTCAATGACTTTACACTACTCACAGCCTCGTTGAACTGAAATTTTGTCTGTTCATATTAGTTCTACAAGGCCACAAATTCACCATCATACAGAGGTCATAGAAACATTCCAAATGACTTCGAAATCTCAATTTTGCCAAACATGACTTATGTCATAGAGCCATACCAAATAACACTAAAATCTCTGGAAATAAAGCGACGTTTTGTTTATAGCAGCTACAAGCGCAAGTTGCATTCGAATTTTATGCAGGGTATTGTTTGCAAATCAGTAATCATTTCCTTTGGCTCTGTCTATATACCTTCTATGTTCTTATCGCGGAGAAACAGTTTGATAATCTCTCGTGCAATTTAGGGGTATAAAAAGCATATACTGTTATATAGATATTGAAATGTGCACAGGACGCTGTTTCATGAACTAATTTTGAATATCTGTTTGCTGTAATTACCGGTGTTGTTCTTATTCATTGATTGCCCGTTTTGGTTCACACCGTCTATTCTGAATAAATTCCGTTTCAGTATATTTTAAATGGCTGTGACGAGCTGCTGTAAGTCAACTTTGATTTACACTCACATTTAATAACTTCTCTGTTTTTGTTCAGCTAACTGAATCATTAATCCCATTATCACCGGTTTCACTTTTATGTTTCAGTTATGGATCCATGTAGTTCAAGTCCGTGTGTAAGGGGAACTTGTTTCCATCATAGCACACAGTATCATTGTTTATGCCCCTCTGGTTACACAGGAAAGAAATGTGAACTTAGTAAGTACTTGTTATAGCATTTGTATCAATTTAAAAAATATCATTGTAAACATAGGACGCAACCGAGCAAAATAATAGCAGACTTGGTTTGACTGATCCTTTTTGTCAGTGGCAATGAAATATACAACAACTCTGACGTCTCCTCGCGCCAGCTTAAGTGGGACTATTAACTGTGCTCTGTGATCCCAATTTAAAGGACCATAAATGATAACAACACTTATTTCATGTACGGGGAGACGAACTGTGACCGCAATATGAGACTAAAAGGTTGATGTTATTGCCAATAGGTCAAAAATAAGGAAAAGCAATTCTAATTCTCTACAGACCATGATTTCTATTTAAATCTCCATACTAAATTGTCAGAATGTTTACCTTCGTGAAATAAAGGTCGGGTTTTAAACTTGGTTGCCTGAAATCTTGAAGTAAGTCACTAAGTCAAATCATATAAAAAAAGCTTGATAACACTCTAAAGGCTATATTTTCTACTTGATCTTCATTAAACTTTGTCAGAATCTTTGTTTCTATGAAATCTAGGTAAGGTTCGAAACCTGATTATCTGGGTCAAATACTAGGTCACTGGGTCAAATTTTAGAAAGACATTCTTAACTCTCAAATTGCCTCATTTTCTAACTGATCTTCATGAAACTTGATCGGCTTGTTTGTCTTTTATGAATGTAGGATAAATTTGTAACTGTGTCCAGTGGGAAAAAGCTTGAACATTACGCCATTTTTTTGTGTGAATACTTTAGAGGCAACATTTTCAACTTAGTTATCATGTTTGTCAGAAAGTTTGTCTGTATGAAATCTATGCCAACCTGAATGTTGGGGTAGCTAAGGTAGGAAGCTTTGTAACTAGGTCAAATCATTGTAAAACATTGCGTAATCTATCTAATTTACATAAAATATGGTCAAAATGTTTGTCTCTATGAAATTTATGCCACATTTAGTTCTAGATTATATAGAGCTAAGAACTAGGTCAGGTGATCAATACAAGGCATTTATTTATTCATTTATTTGTTTATTGATGATTGTGTTTATGATACGATACCATATAAATAAAGGACAACGTAAATCTCCTTGATTAAATAACTTAATAAACACCTAATAAATGCGAGTCAATTGAACTTTTATTTGCTAGTGACTTTTCAATTTCTGATAATCATTATATTAATAATAATAATAATATTAATATTCTGCAGCTATAGCAATATTGATGTTGTGTTATCCAAACCTAATTTACTATGTGCAGTTCGATTACTAGGTCAAACGTATTTACACGTTTTCAAACCAAAATTTCTCTACTTACAAAATCACCCTTCTCATTTTTGATTATGTTTTGTTTTTAGCTTGAGCTAACGTTTTTCTTATACTAGAAACACTAAAATATGGAAGCCGGAGTAAAGGTTACAAAACGCAAGCTTTGTTGTGCTTATGATGTTTACAAAAACGAACTCTAAATATTCGCGTGACCAAGAATATATTAGCGCTGTAAAACATGTTAAAATGGTAATACCTAATCAATAAATTGTGCAAAAAAGTTACGAAAAGGAGTTTCTTGATGAAGCATTCGGTCGATAATGTTGGCTTAGCTTTTCATTTAATAGCACCACTATGACGTTATTTTTTGTATAAATGCATAGGTTGAATTTTAACATAAATATGTGGTACCAATACTTCTGTTCGACTTTCCAGATATTTGTTTTACTACATATATCACTTGATATACTTATCACGACCGCGGTTCAGTGGTGTCACTATCTTTTCTTCAGTAGAAACTGGCTCTATCATATGCTATCTATAGGTATCGTTGAGCGCCTATGAAACAATATGGCAATGGTTTGAAAATGATCTCTATCATTAGCATTGGCATTTATTTACTTCCCGATATAAATGGTAATGTTTTCTGCAGCCGTGTTTAACTGATGCATTTACTTTTCTTCAAACTGTCATTGGAATTTGCTTTTCAGACATCAATGAGTGTCAATCTCAACCGTGTTTAAATGGGGGCGTGTGTGTTGATAACATCGGCGATTTCAAATGTAATTGCTCATCGGGATTTGTCGGAAACACTTGTGAAATTGGTAGGTAAAAGGTTTAGCAAGAAAGTTATACATTTCATTACTGATTTTTTGTAATGTATTAAATATTGTATGATCCCACTAAACAGTCTATTTGCTCATCGGGATTTGTCGGAAACACTTGTGAAATTGGTAGGTAAAAGGTTTAGCAAGAAAGTTATAATTTCATTACTGATTTTTTGTAATGTATTAAATAATGTATGATCCCACTAAACAGTCTATTTGATTTTCCGATTGTATGATATTTCTTAAATTACTAGAGGTATTATTTCTACTACAGAAATCGGCCGCATTAATGCGTATTCTCAAAAGTTAAAAATATATTTGCAGATGTAAACGAATGCATCTCTCAGCCGTGTTTAAATGGGGGATTTTGTAAAGATAGCATAGATCGATTTCTTTGTCAATGCCGAACAGGATTTGATGGCGACAGATGTCAGAATGGTAGGTTAAGTCTATTTTCTGCTAGAATGTGGATTGTTTATTACCATCTTTCTTGGTTTATTATCATTGAAGGTTCCATGTTCACCGCCGTTTGAATACATCTGTGGATGTCTCCTAATTGCTTTTGTACTTTTAGCATGTGTAAATGTTGAGTTCTGCTCAACCCGGGGCTAGAGGGCGTGGACGGTAGCATGCATTTTCACTACCGTCCATGAATAGGCTCAATCAAACCGAGCCTGCAACATTTTCGTTTTTGTCGTGTTGATCGACCTGTGAAGTTTCCACTTTTTTCTATTTTATTAACCATTACCCTGCTAAATTTCTAAAATAGACTGGTCAATTTGGGCAATACTATTTACTGAGGGAGTTTACTATAAATTTACTAATTGAATAGCGAACAGTGCAGACCATAATCAGCCTGCACGGATGTCTGCACTGGTCGCAAAGTCAGAATAACTTGCCTCGAGCAGGCTAAAGCTTAAAATGCCCATACTTAAAGTCATTTTAGCGAGTTCTTGCAAGATTCAAATTGTTCATACTTAGGAGAATCATAATGATCAAACAATTAAAGACATATGTTATAAAACATGGGTTAATTGTGCATTCATGTATACCAGGGGCGTTGTAACTTTCCGAATATAACGCAAGGTTGAGTTGTTCTCTTAAGTGTTGTGACATTTTACTATTTTCCATCCACTTTTGACTAGTCATCGTGAGCAAGTATAAATTATTAAAGTTATCAAATGCACAGCTCTAATTAAACTTTATTTTATCATTAGATATTAACTTCAAATGGAACATATCCTCATCAAATATATGTAGAGCTACATTCATAATTAAATTTCATACAGTAACATTCGATTGTTAAAGCATCATTAAGTTTTTAGAGTTAGTGAATATTTACTTTTTGTTTAGTTAGACAGGTATGAAGTGAGGACTATTTCAAGCATAACGCATAGTCATATTAATATCAATATATGTTAATTTTATATTTGCATACACTATATTTAGAAATTTTTCGTATTTTCAAATCTGAAATTTGAGTCTAGTGTACGTGTAAGAAAGAAACTTGGTATGAACGCCGGTAGTTGTTTCAAATCACATGAACACGCATATCAAGCTAACATCTGTTACACTTAAAGTGAAAGTGGATTTTCAATAAAGTTTACTCCGCCTCGAGCATAGTATGGGAAATAGTTTTGAGTACTATCAGCCGCCATTAAACACCATATCACTCTCAATTCTAACTGAGCTAGGGTATATTTTTCTGGATTTCCAGTTGTTGATCCTTGTATTAGCAACCCTTGTATACGAGGAATATGTTTTTCGCATGGCTCACAGTTCCTTTGCGAGTGCCCATCTGGCTTTACAGGGAAACTGTGCGAAACTACCAGTAGGTATCTAATTACTCTACAAAAATGTTACGATATCTTACAAAAACAATCATAAATATCTGAATAAAAACTACACATGTAGCTCAGTATTAGAAGCACAAGTCTTCTGAGTAGACGCTGCTGTCATTTGAAATAAACCAACCTGTCATTTACGCGGGAATATGTCAGCAAGCGTAACGTTAAAATGTTTATAATTTTTAGATCTACATGTCGCGTTACGAATGTATGTTATTGTTTGCTCTCGGAATTAAAAGAAAACCCCTTCGATTAATTAATAAATAATTCAGTAATCAGACCTACAGTGTATTGATGCATGTATCAATTTCGCGTTTCTCTAAAGATATCAAATAATTTACTTAATGATGTAAAGAGTTTTCATGCAATAATTTGATATGAACTTTAAAAAATATATTTCCATTTAATGTTCTTTACAACTGAGCTAAGTTTTGAATGCTATTATGTTCTTGAATTTACTTCCATCTATAGTACAGCTGACACTCAACGGACCAAAGGAAACGTACTTGAAAGTACCAGCCGGTAGTGAAATTATGATGAACTGTAGTGTGTCTGGGCTACACCCGCCTAAATTTCATTGGTCAAAATTAAATGCTTGCGGGGATAAATATGAAAATATCAAAGGTTTGAGGATTTACTAAACATCCATGAGCATTTGCAATATTTTTAATAGAAATTCTAGTAGTTGTAATGTGCTCTGAAATATTTATAGACACGTTTTGACATCACCGCTCTTAACTGCTTTTAATTTTGAATGAATGGAAAAACAAATTACTTACTGAAATAGAAAACTGAAATGTCTTAAAAGGCCCTGAAAATAATGACGTATTTCAATGATGAACTTCTTTCATACATGTTTTCTAGCATCAGTTTACCGCGAGCCGCACGCCTCGCTAGAGGACGATGGAACATATGTCTGCACTGGTTCAGACGGCTATGGTCCTAATGTTACCAGCTATTTCCATGTGGAAATAATATGTAAGTCTAAAAGATTCACACTGTAAGCGATTTGTAACAGAATCATATACAGACGTACCATTGAAATATAGAAGGTTAGATAGTTGTGCTTGTTTGAAAAATCTTGTTATACAACATAGAATTTTGACCATATTTTAATTGCATCATTGTATCTGGAGGAAATTTAGCCAACCACTATTATCCTGTGCTTGTTTGCAAACATTGATATTCCGGTAAAGTTTCACAAGGAACGTCTGCGGGAAAATGCCACTGTAGAATTTAGGAAAAAAATTCCACAGTTGTAGATCATTTTTTTTTCATATGGCTTAAAAAGGTTAAAGTACATGTGCTTAATTTTTTTATCGGTAAAATTGCCTTGTATCAGTTAAAGTCATTACATTGCTGCTTATTGTAAGTCGTTATGTCGAATCATTTTACACTTAAATCTATGTAACATTCAAAGGAAGACAGTAGCAAGTAGTGCATGTGATATTATGCATTCCCGGTAACCTGAGGCTACCCGTGTCACGTCTATCTAGCATTATTCTAGGATTTCTAGTTAACTGATGTTTTACCGTCACCTCTTGTTATTCAAACGTGCAGAACTACTTTAGGTTTACAAGTTTACTATCACAAGTTTATTTGATTAATTAATTACTTCATTCATTTTTTAATTTAACGTCGCACCGACAAATGATAGGTCATATGGCGACTTTCCAGCTTTAATGGTGGAGGAAGACCCCAACGGAGCGGCACCTGGGGTCTTCCTCCACCAGTCGCCATGTGACCTATCATGTGTCGGTACGACGTTAAATCCCCCCCCCCCCCCCATAAAAAAATAATAATAATAAATTAATAAAAAAACTTGTGAAATTAAACTTGCAATACATATTAATCTAGTCGAATCAGAAAGTGAGATGCAGTTTATAAAATTATGTATTTACTTTAAATGGCATTCAAAGAAAATTATAGTATAACATGTACGTCAATATCATTGGAAATTTGATAACAGCTTTACAAAAGAACGAAGTTTGTAATTTCGATGATGGAACATTATGCGGATGGGAACAAGAGAAGAGTGACATTTTTGACTGGACGTTTCAAAGCGGCCCTACACAATCTGATGGTACAGGTCCTGATGTCGATCATACACTTGGAACATGTAATTGATTTTAGTGATACAGCTCATACACAGTAATGTAGTGGTTTTAAACATGAAATTAAAATGTTGCCATTTTCTTTCTTTCTCTCAGACTATCTTTAATATTGCAGTTTGTACTAATACGAACTCTTAAGATATCATGCGAACAGTAATTTACAAATATTATGTCAGATAATTGGCGTGGTCTAAAGATCTGTCCGTATGAATTCAAATGTGATATGTCATAAATTATATATACCGAAACATATTCGTAATATCATTTCCTTTGACGAATTTCTGCTTTTGTCTTGTCAAACATAAACACAGTGATATAAATGCGACGAATTCTATTTCAGTACAAGGAAAGTATGTTTATATTGAATCTTCATCGCCTAGAATATTCGGCGAACATGCAAGTCTTTTATCACACGTCATGCCGGCCAATAGGACAATGTGTTTCGAGTTTTGGTATTATATGTTTGGCGATGGATCTGGTAGATTATTTGTACTTGTGCAGGTAAAATCTTCCTTCATATCTAGCCAAAACAAACTGTGATTGTAATAAGCTTAGGAATCTAGAAACCTCGACTGTTTGCATGAAGTTGAATATGAAAAATTTAAATATTTTATATTAACTTTAATGCAATATTTCTTTGAATTTTAGGACTCAATGTTGTTTTTATCGTTAGCTTAAATCAAATTTCACACAGATACACAAATTAAATATTTTAATGCTTTGATTTAGGACACTTGTCTGAAGAAAGAAACCCAGCTGTTTGAAGAGACAGGAGACAAAGGAGCACAATGGAATAAAGCTTCTGTTACAATAACGGACCATTCTGTCCCGAATGACTACATAATTGTCCTGAAAGCCGATGTTGGATCAACATTTCATGGAGACACTGCTGTTGACGATTTAGTTATTTATGAGGGGTCCTGCCAAGGTACGATTAACTTAAATAACACCAGGAGTACTTAAAGGCCGGTAATCTGTATTCAGACCCAACATTTCGTTCACTTACTTTGTTCGTAGGAGATAAATCCGGAGGCCGTTCCAGTTTTGTTTAACTATGCTTCTGCTATTTTCTTCTCAAAACAGATTATCAGAGCTAAAAGGATAGTAAAAGCGAAAAGATACAAATTTTAAAAATGATTTTAAAAAATCATAAAAAGGCTATCTAATCAGAAGCAAGACTAAAAAAAGGTTTAAACTATAGGCTTCTTGTGCGCTGACAGATTATAAATATTAGAATTTGATAGTTTTAGACTAATAAATTGAGATTTGACAACTTTATGCCATTCAAATTTTGTATTTACTGTCACGTACATGTACACTGATTATAACCTAAAATATATAAATTTTATAGGAAGTCACGGGGCCCCTATTGTGGGTAAGTTTATATATGCATATAGATACTTTGAACAAATCAGTTAGAAGGTTTAATAAAAAATAACTTCTATTGGCAACAACTTTACTTATTTCTTCATATTATATCTTTTTTTATATATATTTAAGCATACACACTGAATGAAAGCAACAATGAGTGTGGTGATACATTCAAATCATAGTTAGTTACTTCTCATTATTTCTTGATTATGTATTGATCATGTTTTAGAAATACTTCTTTAATTTGAAAGTTAAACTTTAATAAATTTATTTTGGTAGATATTTATAAGTTTTGACGCATAAATCAACTATTACAGGTTAAAGGCGACTACGCTGAAGAACACCAACACATATATATTGATATAAGTATTTAGCATGCAGTTTCGATTATACATGAGAAACCTCTATAGACATTTTGTTTTAATATTTTGCGTTGGAATTGTAATAAACACCCTTTTCTAACACAAATAATCTGTGTTCGTTTTATGCTTCTCGGCAAGTTATAAAGTATTCAGTTACCTTTTTAGAAATACTTCCGTTGTCAAGTAAATATAACCATCTAATCTTAGTACCGTAAATAAAAAGTTAAGGTGCGATTTGAAAATTATAAATAACAAATACGTACTATTGTCGTTATAAGGTGACATTAGTATTGCAATATAATATTCCAACAAAATGTGCTAGAATATGTAACAGAATAAATTCAGAATGACTTCATCATTTTACAGAGTTTTAATGACGTTAAGACTATACAAGCACATTAAGAAAGTTCGTTGCGGTTAAGCAGATGGCCAAATTATTTTACTGAGATGTAAAAGAAAACAATAAAGGTTCATAGCATTCACTTGAAGACTACCGATGACTATGATTGGAAAAGCTGAGATGAATGTATGACATTCGGTGCACATTTCCGATTACTTATAATAATTTTGTAGAAAATGTCATTTTCCGTAAACGTTATAGGGTTAGGCCACTTAACAGTACACATACATTATATGTTTAGAATTTATTTTGTTTTTATTTATAGTAGTTGAATTTGTAGTGTACACGCATCTTTAATTTCAAAAGTCAAAACATATTTGAGATTTGTACATAAAATAAAATGTTTTTCTCTAATAAGAAAATCTGAAATTAATAAAATTCTTAACAGCATTGCTTTAATATTTAATAATAAGGAACACTATACATGTCTTACTTTTCATGTTTTTGATGTGTTTATTTACTTTTCCTTTACTACACCCTTTACAATGCATCTTTTTTACAGTGAAGATGCCATCCAACCTGTTCTGTTATATCCCAAATTTTAATTAACTTGAAATGCTATTGGAGACTTCCTTAATGCGAGTGCTAAGATACATTGATATTTTAAGTTATATAGGATTTATTTTCAATGTGCACCCCTTAACGACCTTTGCATTTTATGCGAGAAATCGGCGATTTTAATTGGCTAGTATTTTTCCTCGTAATAAGCATAATTACCATTCCTATATAATATTTGTTGTTGTATGGGCATGGTAGGGTATAACATGCTATGATAGTGTTTTATTTCTGGTCTGGTGTCAGTGAGTTTGACTATAATTTTGTGTAGATTGGAACCAGTGCTAAAATAACTTTACATGTGACGGTTATACGTTGTACAAAATAATTTCACGAGGTGTAAAAATAATGTAAGTTGCTTTATCTATGATCAGACAGTCGTACATAATACATCAGTTGATAATTTGATTAATGTGCTCGTTTACTTTCTAATATAAGCATAAAATGTATATGTCGCGGGGCTCGTGTTTCCATGGTAACGCATTTTCACTCATTTTAAAACAATTATGAATGAAAACAGGTATTTCGACGGCTTTAGTGCCATTCTCCTTACGACCAAAATGGATAATTTGGAATTATATTATTAGCAGAATATCAAATAAGGTACATGTTACACCTATTTATATAAACGATTTAAGTAACCGTGGCAACAGAGATGTTTAAGACATCTTATATTTTGCTTTTTCGCGAAATTTCATAGAAAAATATTAAATAAATAAAGTTTCCTTCCTTGTTTAATATAGCTTTTTTATAAAACATTTTGTTTCCAAAGTAAGTAATATGTTCGTTTTATTTGCATTTATTTAAACAAATATCAAAGCTTAAAGTATTTACAGTAATTCTCTTCATTTGACTTTTATTATGGAAAAATCACCGTGCTTGCAATTTTCATTTTCATGGATAGTGTTGAAACAAAAATAAAAAAACTGAAATTGTGTTCCTTAAATAGACCAGTTTCAACACCTTTGAAAGGACCTCGGACACTTTCTATATGAATTTGCCTACTCCAAAAGTAAAAAATAAACTGCTAAGAAATAAGTATTTAATTACATATGCCATCAAAATACTTATTTGAGATTATTTCTTAATGTCAAATTTTCAATATTTATTTCATAGAACAGTGATTTTTGTTTTAAATAGAATTACGTACCCTGTTATATAGATATAAAAAGTGTTTTGCTTTATACAACATTGTTCCCACCCGTGCATCAAAACCATATTTGGCTAGCATATGTAGATATTAATTATACACATTTTCTGTGACTATTGTGTTGATGCAAGGGGTGGAACAGTACTTTTAAACAAAAAATATAACTACAGGGTGTTCCCAAATGTAAAGTAACCAATACTTTTCATATTCATTTTTGATAAATTGATAGTCCCATATTTTTACACCTGTTTATAACTCAAATACTATACAAATGTTTGAAAGGGTACACATAGGCATGTTATACATGTAAAGTAGTGAAAGAAGCAAATACTGTGAATTCATTATTATTTGTTGGGTTAAATTTTCATTGGCTTATCCTGGTTGTTTGTTGCAGTTGATTCGGTAGATTGACAAATATGTGCTTTAACATACTTGCAACACACCAGGTAATCTTCTGCATGCACCCCCCTCCCTCCCCCCAACACACACACACCTCGCGACGCGCACGCCACTAGCAATGAGGATGTAATTTGTTGTCCATTTTTTTTATTTTTGTATTTCTTTATTTTTTCATCTTCTTCTCTGCGTTTATATTTATTTCTTTTAGAAACCAAATGTTACAGGCATTCATCACTTCATGTTCTTCCTTCTGTGAAAACTGAATTGAAGACTGTTCTTTGCGGCAGAATAGGCCTAAACACCACAAAAAAGCGGCAATACGTGCAAAGCAGTTAATCTGATCCTGACTATAGTCTATCTAACAGAAATAACGCTTGGCATTGATATGCCCCTGATGCATAAGTCAAGAACAGAAGCTTCATGGCAGGTCATATTAGTGACGGTTTCACATTTAGTGTGATGCCACGAAATTGATGTGTCTAGTCGCTTTTCATGCAGATGGCATATATAAATACGGCTACATGCGAAAACAAACGAAAAGATCCAGCCGAGTTTCAGGTGGATTTTTATGCAGTGACCTGGATACATTTTTATTACATGTTTAAGCCAAATGAGCCGTGCCATGAGAAAACCATCATAGTGGCTTTTCGACTAGCATGGTTCCAGACTAGCCTGCGCATCTGCGCAGTCTGGTCAGGATCCATGCTGTTCGCTTTTAAAGCCTATCGGAATTAGACCACCCGTTAGCGAACAGCATGGATTCTGACTAGTCTGTGCAGATGCGCAGGCTGGTCTGGATCCATGCTGGTCGCAGTTGCACTATGTTGGTTTTCTCATGGCACGGTTCATTTGGCTTGAACATGTAACAAAAATGTATCCAGTTCGCTGCATAAAACATCCACCTAAAACTCGTCTGGACCTTTTAGTTCGTTTTCGCGTCTAGCCGTATTTATATATGCCATCTGTTGGTTTTCTCATGGCGCGGCTCAAATATTATCTGTGCCACTGGTACTTTAATATCCCAAACAAGAACCAACCTTACGGCCTCGATAATATGACTGCCTTTTCTTAGTATTAATGTTATGCAGCACACAACTATCTGCCATCACTTATAACAGAACTATACAGACATGTACATGTACTTAAAAAACAACCTGAACCATTGTAATAAAACTGACCGGCCACTTATACATGTATACCTATTCACAAATGTAATGCATCAATAACTTTACATTACGAGCAGTGTATAGATAAATCAAGTACAGGTTGTTTGCAAAAATATCGTTCTATTTTTTATTTATTTATTTATAGAATTTTAATCTTAAAATGTTATTTTTTCCTCAAATAAAATGATTTTGTCACTTTTTTCGACAGGAATTCATATATCTAAAACTTCCGTAAAGTGATGTCATTATATTTTTAGGGAAATTAAACATTTTATTTTTTCAAGAAAATATACCCAGGCCCAGATAAAATAAGAAAAACATCTTGATAGGAACAGATACAAATCAGTTTCTGCTATACTAAGTTAACTAATACATTGGTTTATCATTGACTCGAAACGATTTGGGTATTGATTAAATACTTAATGGGAATTTTGCCTTCAAAATCTAGGCTAGAACCATATGATAGTGTCCGAAGTCCTTTACACTTAGATAATTATATAGATCACGGGTTTGTTTCCATGGTAACGTTTATTTAATTAAAGAGATTATTAGTACTATTTTGTACTAAACTATGAACAATTTTAGAGCATAGTTTTAGTATATAATTACCAAAATGGAAACGGAAAAATAGGTATTACAAAGTAAACTGCCCGAGTTTTCTCTATACTCTTTACAGCAAAACTATTAAAGGACCATTACTGCGGTAGAAATAGTCGCAGCAGAAGTCGCAGCAAAAGTTCCTTCCTTTATAGTCATTTGCACATAAATTTAATTTTTTCTGTCAAAACTACCCAAATTTCTTTGACGTGTTTTATAGTGTTTGCATTTACTAATTGATAGTACCAGTGACCTTTTAATTTACATCGAATCTTTTATATCTGCCTTTTAATCAGCAAGCGAACAGCGAGCACAGCAAACCAAATTTCAGCAATGATTTTAGATGTTTCGAGAGGATTTCAACGGATAGAGAATTATAGTTGCAAGCTAAATACCGCTCATCACACAAAGACATGAGCATTTGTTGTTAATCAGTATTACGACTAAGATCGATTGTCATTAATTCATTTTTTACATTTTGCTTGTTATCGGTACACGTTTAAGTCCCATTATATTGACAAAAATCAAAGTACACAAAAAACTATTGTACGGTCTCTAAACCATGTTTCTATATTATATGTCAGGGTAGAGTATGACATGCTATAATGGTCTTGTGTCAGTGAACAGCTGGACTGCGATTTTGAGCAAATTGGAACTTGTGATCGGCGTATTCCAGTGCATGGTGTAAATTTTGCAAATTGATATTTTCTCTTTATGATTTAAAATTATCAATTTTACAGCTGCTTGCCATAACAAACACTTCTAATTATTTATAAGATAAATTTACGACTGAAAACCCGTGTTAATTAGACAGTTCTTCAAATATCAGGTCTGATTTAGGTAGGTAATCTGATTCATCAATTCATGTAATCAAAGCCCTGAGAGGACTATAGGGAAGCGTAGCTGAACCGGTATGCTTTTTAAAGGAGAAGCCAGGCAAGAAAAGATTCCATAATTTTGTACTTTTTCACTAAATGCTTCTAGTTTTTTCAACTCATTGAACCAAAAAGTAGCCCCAGACCAAAGTCATTAAAGGTGTCTCAAAACATAATCTTTGACTTGACTCTAAATCTAATAGGGAACCGATGACTATGTATGAAGTCTGATCATCAGTAAAAGCAGACGAAGGCTTTAAGGTCACCAAAATCAATAGGGGTTGTTTATGTCTTTAGCAAGGTTCTAAGAAACAATCTTACGAAAAAAAGTGAGATGCACTTGAAAATAATTGAGCCAGACTAGCAACATATCAACAAAGTACCACAAGAGGATTGGCAAGACTAGCATCATATCAGTAATATATAAGAAAAGCAATCTGACTGAAGTACTTGATCTTCTAAACGAAGATCTGAGAACGACCCATTCACATTCGTCTTCTGTATATTTTGGATTTCCAGTATTGCTATTTTTATTTTATCCAATCAGACGACTTGTTCGAATGTCAAAGAGTAAGAAAAATGTGCAATCATTCCAGGGCTCGAACCCGGGACCCCTCGCTTACAAAGCAAGTGGCCTACCGACTGAGCTAACCGGCTATCTGATAAATTACGACATAAGAATTATAAATATCAAAAGTCAAGGCTACAGGTAGATTTGCAAGATGTTGTAAGTTAGGCACTGATTGGCTAGCGGAAGGGTCGTCAGAACGAGGCAATGAATAGGTCGTTCTCAGATCCTATGCGTAGCGTAATAGGATATGTACTTTAGTCAGATTGTAAGAAAAGGGAGCTGATGGCATTTTTTAGTTGTGAGTGACCCATATATTTTGCAAATACTTCATAAAAAATCTATATCCGTGATTTTCACGTCATTAAGATTGGTGTTTTTTGTATTTTTAGCTGATGATATAGTGTCACGTGTGTCATTCGCCTTGGTCACATGAAAAATATTACCGCGTGATTAAAGTAGTTCAACGCGTAGACAAATATCAATACATTTATAATATCTATAAGTATATCCGATTAAAACCAATTTTTTTATTTGAAAATTAATTAGTGTTCACATTTATTGCATATCCATAATAAATAGCATCGATCTGTTTGCTTTCGTATCTTTCAATTCCTTGTAAGTATTGAACTACTTTTACGGTGCATGTATGGAGAAAAGTAGCCCTGAACCGGAACCATGTGTTCCTGGTCTTGGTCATGTGATAAATATTTACGTCGGAAAGTAGTACAATGCGTAGACAAAGTTTTTTAAAAGAACTTATAATCTTTGCCATATTTTTCATTTACAAATCATGTGTTCACATTTATTTCATATGCTAAATAAATGGTATCGATCTATTTACTCTCAGACCCTTGAATTTCATAAAAGTATTGAACTACTTTTATAGTGTATGTATGAAGAAAGGTAGTAACGGCATTTGTAACTATAATTTCACCAATGTCGGTATACGTAGTTTGGCTACTTTGGGAAGGCTATGCTTCCCCAAAACAGCGTGTGAAAACTATTCAGGCACTTACTATTATTTCAAAATACCTATGTTTGAATCCGGATCATGTTTTTAGTTTGGTGTTTCTCGTTAAAGTGAATGTTTTCCAAATATATATTATAGGTTAAATGTTTCTGAAACATTTGATCAGGGTGTTTTTATTTTTGCGTGTGGTTTTTATGGTAATAAAATATTTTCTCCTACCGATAAAACCTAGCAATCATGGGTCTTTGAAAAATACTTCAGAAACATATATACTGTAATTGCTGTGATTTCAACACATCACGCAAAAAACATGAAGTGTTTGTGGTCACTGACAGTAACTTGTAAATTTAATCAAAAAAGTGTAAAATAAAGGTACATCTATAATTAGTATAAGCGATGTTACAGACTCTGCCACATTAGTTCAAACACAGAAATGCAATATCTTGAATATCCTTTCACGGTGTGTAGACTTGAATCATATTCACATATTACAGTTGCCTTACCATTTTTAAACTAAGTATATGCGTTCATGTAAATGAACAGAAATATCTGTTCTCAACAATTTTTCAAACGCATTTGCTAATTTTTAATACGCTTTACAGCAACAATAGTTAGGTCCGCAGTGATTAGGTCTCCACAAACATCCGTTGGAACCATAACCATATGTCCCAAGATTCAGTTTCCCAGAATCCGATTGCTGTTTAGAAGGGTTGGCCTTTAGTACTGGGTGACTTTTCATTATGTGGAATGCATCAAAACACGATACACTGAAAATACACATCAGCATAAATGTAGCATGATTTCATAAACGAATGCAAATGAATTGTTTTTTACTCCCAATTAAAACATTTTAAGTATTTTTCTAACAGGTAGTAAAGAAAATATATAAATTTCAACGAATTGTGGTTTTAAGTTTCAATTTTGGATATAATTAAAATATGCGCGTCCATGGATGCTGCACATGAATAATTACTTCTTACATGTTTAAGCTTTTATCACCTATAATAGTAGTATTTGTAGATCAGAGACATGATTATATGTCGCCTTTAAAAGCATTCATTTTACTAATCGATCTTTTTTGTTTGCAATTATAATGTTCTCTTTAAAGCTTCATAAATACATGTCATTTCTAGTACGCCTTTTTTAAATTTCAACTTCGTCTATTGTGTTTTATGTTATACCAGTGTATGTATGATGGTGCTTATGTCCATTTCCCTTTCTTTTCCATTTTCTACTATGAATTATTTATCATATGTTTGTTGATGAATTTTTACCAAGTCAGATTTAGCAGATCGTTACTTCATCACAGACATGTAATTTTAACCTTAACAATTGTGTTGCATCACTTGAATTCACGAATGCCTTCAGAAAATATGTTATACTAATGCAATTGATTGCTAAAATTTAATCTCTTATTTTAATTCTGCAGCATAATAGAAACGTTTCTAAACTTGACATTGAAGAGAAGAGAGATTTTTTTTTTTTGCAAATGACAAGTTTCTGTCCATTTTACCTGTTTCGTTGATTGCTAATTGATTCGAGGATTTCTTGCTTTGCGTTGTTACACATCTCTTCACACCTATGGGCATTCTTACAATCCCTCCTTACAGAAAACACCCATCCGGATCCCTTGGAGGCGCAATATGATTGTGCTATCTTATCATAATAGCTATAGCTTAAGCTATAAATTATGTCTCCACTGAATAGGATTGTTGTACCCTCACTAAAATAATAAATATTGACTGTGTTCTTAAGCAATTGTTACGCCTGTAAGTTCCCCTTAATTATGGAGTAGTCTTTAATATTGAAATAAATTTAGATCAGTGATTCTTACGGCACTTGCTTTCCGCATTTTTTCGTACGTTATTTTCATAAGCTGTTTTAAAATACTGTGATATTTGATTCCGTTTCAAACAGAGTTTTTATGCCCCATTAGGCGGTGCTCTTCTTGAAAAATATTCCTATTATTTTATGTTAGTCAAAAATACACAACTGAACTGCTGTTCACAAATGGTTGACTGGGAAAAAATTCAACTGTTTCATTTGAATGTCAAGGTTCATAAGATGTAAGAAATAGAGTCAAAGTCTCAAAGTCTTAAACGAAATTCTAGAACATTTCGTATTGCAGTTAAGTCTTAAATGGTCTTAAACGGCTTCCATAGCTACGGTCCATCCGTACAAAGCGAAGTGTGTGACTTTTGTCTTAAATCCGCGAGCTATACCATACATGCTCAGCGTTCATTGTGATCAGTATATCACTAACCGCTTATATATGATATTTATGTTCGATGGATAAATGTACATGCAAAGTGTGTAAATACACACGCTCAACATGCATTTCATATATCGATCGTGTGACGTTTTACCTGAACGGTATTCTTTGGAAATGTATATTTTTTGTTGAGTCAATTCATTTGCAAAGACAAGAAAAGACATACGCTATTATATATTATATCCTGATAAAGTGCCTATTATATTTGTATGTTTGCAACATTGTAAATATGTCCTTATTTTCTTAATTATTAATATTAGAACATGTAATAAATATGCAAAGTTTAAGAACAGAACTTTTCTTATGCTTTCCATTAAACACCCGTCCAATTTGTTAAACATAACTTTTCCTTAAAAATGTCTTTTAAACGTGCCTTACTAAGTTGCACAGCTGAATACCACATTTTGTGTTTGTTTATTATTAGGGGTTAACGTCGTTTTTGAACAGTACTTT
Organism: Mercenaria mercenaria; assembly: GCF_021730395.1. Lineage (NCBI taxonomy): Eukaryota > Metazoa > Mollusca > Bivalvia > Venerida > Veneridae > Mercenaria > Mercenaria mercenaria. The sequence goes on along the minus strand of NC_069361.1, from coordinate 32,715,984 downwards.
CATTTATGTAATGGCGCATTGTTAACATAAGCAGTTTTCCTGGATTCTATACCAGTATTAACCTGTGTCCACAAGTAACTGCCATCTTCTCCGCATGGATCAAAGGTGGATTATTATTATACCACATTTATATAGCACTCTTTTCATGCACATGTACACATTCAAAAGTGCTTAAAGGATGAATGGTTTCAGACACAATGTCATTTATTAAATCGTCATGGAGAACAAACGCCACACCCTATCGAGCTAAAAGGGCGAGACCAAATAGACGCAGTAATTGGATTTTTCGATATTGTTACCCTCTTTGATTATAGTGATCGCTCCCTTAATCGAGTGTTTCTCGTTTAAACAACACAGCAGAAGTAAACAAGGAACTTACTTGGAATATGTCTACTGTTTAGTTATACAAGGTGAGAACGGACAATATACCTTTAATTTTCTGCTAAAACTAAATGTGCTGTCTGCTTTATTTTCAAATTCTCTGCAACAGATAAACTCAACACACATTAATACATTTCTCACAGCTCATCGTACAAATTTAATTCCAGTACAGTGCAAAGAAACGTAATGTTTCCATTTGACTTGCAGTTAACGGGATAAAACATCTTCATTAAAATGCTATTGTTTTTACGGATATGATATTTTAAAGCCAACCCCTGTGTTGCTACGCGCTTGAAAACCTGTACATGTGGAGTTCATGTCTGAATGTTTACATGTAGCATACAGGTATATGATGTCAAAAATTTACAGTGTCCGTATGAATGAAACAGCCATATCCACACGTTTTAATTATATTTTGATTATTTTTATTATTCAACATAATAAATAAATTATGTTGTTTTAAGATACACTCCTGTGGATGCGCAACTCGTATTTGAATATTTATATGTACAATACAGGTCTGTATGTCTATAACTCACACTGCCTTTGTGATAAGAATGGTCATACCCTAACGTTTCAAGGTAAACCCGGCGATGCTACGCACTTGAATACAAAAACAGAGAAAGCAGTTCTATGTAATAAGAATATAAAACTTCACATATGAATTTTGCTACTCCGTATCTACTAAACCCTACCAATGTTTTTTATTCATATTTGAAAAGTTGTGCTACTGTTATACACATGATGCTTTCACAGTTGTTTGAGCATCCAGTTTTGTATGTGTTCTCAATTAGTTGAGAAATATCGACCTTTCTTTGTTTTTGTAGATATTTTAAATAAATAAATTTAAATAAGATTTTAACACTGACATGCTATCCGTTTATATGTAATAATATACAGTGATATGTCGCGTGTCTAAATAGGCGCTTGCACAATATTAAATTAAAAATAAAACTTTATCGTATTAGCCATAATGTATTTTTCATAAATATTTTATTAAGCGTAATATAAGGTGAAAACAGGAGTATAACTTTTCAACAGGAATGAAATAGCCCTAAAGCAAATGCAGTGAAAAAAACAAACAAGAAATTTACCACGTTTAATATGTTGCCTCGATGTACACACCAGAGTTGCTAAGCGCCTGAATATTTAAAAACAATACGCCAGTAAGTGCAGGAAACATTGCTGGATAATTATATGCATCGTATTGGCATATATGTCTTTAACTAACAACGCCTGTGTGATTATAATGCACGGAACCTCATATTCCTCAACCAAAATATGCCTATATACGCCCCTGCCGTGGTTTAAAAAATATGATAAAATCATAAAACATTTCAATTTAACGCAGTACAAAAATATAACTTTGTATTTATTTTCAGATGATGCTTTGTTGCCACGCAGATAATAACTCAACCAATTTATACAGAATAATTTCATCAAAATGTTATTATATCTTAGCATGCATCCCTGCGATGACCTCATGCTACGCACCAGAAAATAAATGTTTAATAATAGATGTAAAGTCATTTTGAATCATTTGATGCATTATATAGGTGTATTATATTTACCTAAAATCTGGCCGAGCGGTTACCGTATTCGTAGTATCACAAGGCTGCACATTTTGGCTAAGGCAATCTTCCATGTGGGCATCTAAATATACATATGTACAAGTTACAAATATTTACAAAACAATACGTATTTGAAATAGAAATACATTTGTACACAATGCGTAATAGTTTTGTTTTGTTTGTCTTTATGATAGAACACTGAGTTAACTGAAATTTTTCTGTCATGTATGTTGGTGAATTTTCTTGATTTCGTGACTTGAAAATCAAAGTAGCTTTTTTATATTCGATTCTGTCAGTAAATTTCATCCATTTTAATACTTGGAAAAGAGGTTCATTTGGTGCGTCAAAGTCTTTACCAAGGATAATGCGAACTGCTCTTTTCTGAAACTTAATTATTTTGTCTAACAGATCATTTGAGTAATTTCCCCAAACAGAACAACAGTAGTCCAAATGGGGTTAAATATATGCATTGTAGAACAGTTTACAGGCATGCAGGTTGAGAAAACATTTTATTTGTAACATTAAATACAGACTGGCATTACATTTTTTAGTGTGTCTTCGGGAGCATTGATTTCAACTCATTTAGATTTGAAGATTGAATACTGCTTAAGCCCGTGCTAGGGGGCGTGGGCAGTGTTGCATTTTCCATTACTGCTCATGAACAGACTCAATCAAACCGAGTCTGCAATTTTCACTGTTTGTCTTGTTCTCGGTGCTTCCGAGGGATCTACTTTTCAAATTTTATTTACTTCACAACAGCGGGTGTTAAGTGCTGTGTGGCGGCCGTAAAACGTCGCCCCGACTTCATCTCAGTGTTGTTATATTTTCTGGTCCTTCGGGAGCATTGATTTCAACTCATTTAGATTTGAAGATTGAATACTGCTTAAGCCGGTGCTAGGGGGCGTGGGCAGTGTTGCATTTTCCATTACTGCTCATGAACAGACTCAATCAAACCGAGTCTGCAATTTTCACTGTTTGCCTTGTTCTCGGTGCTTCTGAGGGATCTACTTTTCAGATTTTATTTACTTCACAACAGCGGGTGTTAAGTGCTGTGTGGCGGCCGTAAAATGTCGCCCCGACTTCATCTCAGTGTTGTTATATTTTCTGGTCCTTCGGGAGCATTGATTTCAACTCATTTAGATTTGAAGATTGAATACTGCTTAAGCCGCTGCTAGGGGGCGTGGGCAGTGTTGCATTTTCCATTTCTGCTCATGAACAGACTCAATCAAACCGAGTCTGCAATTTTCACTGTTTGTCTTGTTCTCGGTGCTTCCGAGGTATCTACTTTTCAGATTTTTTTTTCTACTTGAAGTTTCCATTTGAAAAAACTGTCAACCTGAACTCCGAGAAGTTTTTCAGTTTGTGTATATTTTGTTTTCATTGTTTAACACTAGTGTAGTTCTGGTGTTGTTTCAATTTTATTTTGCAATTGTGATGAGGCTGATATGTACATAGCTTTTGTTTTCTATGTGTTTGAAATCATGGCATTGTGATCACACCAGTCCTGTACTACACTGAAGTCACTCTGTGGCATAGAATTTACTGTTTTAACAGAGCTACCTGTCACAGTTTAGGATTGTGTCATCAGCTGTTAGTGAGTGTGTATACTGTTTCGTCGGAAGTTCGATTCCCAGACCCGTAAAATTTGTTTTTAAAACTGTATCTAATTTCTTTGTCTTCAATAATATTCAATGAAGACAAAACGAGTTAGTTAATCCATTTCTAACTTGTTCACTAACTTATATATATCACTATTGTTTAAATACACTCCGCCTATGATCTAATGTTTTTGAAGCTTTCTTGTGATATTATTAAAGATTTACGGGTTAGTTTTCTTTTAATTTTACAAGCACGTTACACTTCACTTTAATAAAAGCATTGTCCGGTCAAAATTTCAGTATCGGTTGATTTAAAGATACTACCGATTTTACACGAATACAAGAAAGAAAACAATGCATTGGAAACCAGAGAAAAACAAACTTACACAAAGTATGTAATGCAAACTAAAAAAACAATGTTGAACTGGTGCAATGTTCGAACCGTCAAAACTATCACTACAAAATGAATACATTGTTTATTCATCCACTCAGCCAACTGCGCCATCAAACCAACTGTTGATTTTACTTCGTATATCTTTTATTTTAAACCAGAGTACTAGTGATTATTTACATATTGCTTAAAATAAAAAAAAACGCCATAATACTGTGTGGTACTTTTAAATGCAGGAATCATTCCTGAATGATTTTATGCGTGGTATTGGTGTACTCGTAATGTGTTAAACTGTGATTAAAACGGCCACACGCTTAACCGCATATTTCTCAATTAAAAGGGGCGAGTTATTGTCCGCCCCTGGTTTCTTAAAAAACGTATCAGCTCATAAAGCATTTCGTTTTAATGCAGTGCACAAAAATATTTTTGTAATTGATTTCGAAGGATGCTATGTTGCAACGCATATAAATACCAGAACAGTTTATTCAGAATAATTGTTTTCTTTAAAACAATCATCAAAATGTTATTATATTTTAGAATGCACGCCTGTGATGTCATCATGCTATGCAACTCAATAGAGATTTTTGAGAATAGATGCAGAAATAATTCTGAATCATTTGATACATTATGTAGGTATATCATATATACCTAAAATCACGCCGCCCGCTGAGTTATAATAAAGCCATAACCGTAAATCGTGTAATTCTAATGTGTGTTTACCCATCAGTAACCGCTCCTGGGTTCTTAATGTTCATATCAGTCCATCATGATGATCGTCTATTTAAATAAAATATAAAAGACAAGGAAGAATATCCAACAGGGAAAGCCACGTTCAAAAAAACGCAGCCTCCCCAAAGACACATACGAACAACTCTCGCACACCACACACAAAAATGAACACAAAAGGACAAAACAAACAAATACAGGAACACAGTGGGGCACCGCCTTGGAACGGTCAGTGGCAAAACCACCACTGGGGAGTTTAAACCGGTTTATGGTGCAGCTAGCCTCACTCTTACCCCCACCATGTTCCAAAGTCTCTAGACAGTGTAAATAAAAGTAATCCCCGCCAGGTGAAACCCTAACATAGATAAAGGCAACAGAAGGTATGTAATCTAAAACGCAAAGATGCCCTTGTAGATATAATATAAAAATGCAATCCTTAAGAACCTAAAACGCATGTACTCAATGCCTTTGCAGAAGACAGAGCAACAAAGGAAACACCCTTAAGGGCTCGACGAAACAGGCCAGAAGACAGAAATCAAAATAGCTGGGTCCTTGTGAGATTTAAGAACTACTAATCATAGAGTCCTCCACCTGTTCCGTCAGACACAATCAAAGAGGAAAGCCAAGCGTCTAACTGACACATTTTAAGAAATACTGCATCAATTGTTATAAAACAAATCCCATTTTTTCGAAGTATGTGGCTTTGATGCACACCCCTGAGTTACTACGCACCCAAATACCCATTTTTTATACCCGTAAACTGAATAATTTTATGTATCATATTAATTAATATGTCTAAAAATAAGACCACCCGTGTGATTATCACCGCTATACCCTAAGTCGTGTGATATTACCACGCGTGTGATAATCACGCGACACCTGTTCAGATTTAACTCCACATAATGAAAACTTCAGTTAATTCATAGAAAGTGTCTAGTTCTGTTTTGGTGATGCTGAAATGTGTGCATAAATATATACCATATTACATGATCAACATTGTTTGAAACAAAATGTTTGTAAGACGCAGTTGGTTTAATCTAACTTTTGCAGCTCTTAGCCTGACGATAATATGTTTACTTGGTAACAATCTGAAAAAAATACTTTAACAAAAGTTGACCGAAATCTGGTATGTTAAAGCTAAACCACTGTTTGGTTAGCATATTCCGTAACAATGCACCTGTAAATTGTATATTTTTCAAGGTCTGCGGTATCAAAAGAGGAAAGATTACAGGTTGTGGTCTTTTACAGGACACATTATGAGTCATTTTTCTTGTTTTAGTTCAATCCAAAGCATCGTTTTACATCAGTTTCCTTCTACTTCTGCCTGATGTATCCCTTTCCTCACCCAGCAAGGGAGCCCCTGGACCATTCACGTGTTTCATATGGCGCAAGCAGGATGTGGACCGACTCCCGCTTTCGAGAAGGATGCTCTACATCAAAGTTACCAAGGTAGCCTCTTTGTCTGTAGATACTCTGAAACCTCAGACCACATTACAGTTAATATTCATTAAAATACAAAATACCCTGAATATTATACTTTGGGAAAAAAAAGCTTCGAAAGTTTTAGGGGTTCTGTTAAGTTATTGTCTCGTTCATTTATGAGTTAAGTTTTGATGTATTTAGTTCTATATACTTTGCGTTTGAGAATGTCTTACGTACAACTATCGCGTATACCAAGATCTTACAATAGCATGTATGCCATTCTTTTAAATGGTTTAAGATAGTCATCGCACTGTTTCGAAGAAGTATGCCTACTTCCACATTTTTCTGTTTGTCATGATTATTTGATGTTTTGCTACTTTACGAACTAGGCCTATTTAAGTTAGCTTTCCATGCGACCAGTGTATTTAAGGGCAGACATATGATCCCGATATCAAAGTCTGTTATAGTAAGTCTGTGTTAGGCGCAAATTAAGAAAATATCAGTGGCATAGCTCTCAAAGGTATTAGAGGACATTAGCGGGCACCTGGGTAGAACCAACGACCTTCTTCAAGTCAGCTGGGCTACCTAGAAACCACGGGAATCAATACTTGTGTCTTCATGAAGGCAAAATGAAGCATAATTTTAACAGTTGTCAATAAACCCCTTGTGTATCAAGTGATACCCTTAGTAGGCAATAATTATCCTACAACCTATTGACAAAAACGTCAAACAATTAACCGTTCTCAGAGGCAATGTTTACAAAAACATGTTGCAGGTGAGATTTTAGACTGATCCAATAGTACCAAAGTCACTGATTCGTATTATTAAAATCTATGCAAACCAGTCATTTTACCGCCGCCTGCCAAGGTGTACTTTTGTTTTCGCTGACCTCAATATCTATCGGATTTTAAGAGGAAATACATTTGATCAGAGGCATTTGATTGTGAGGCTGTTTAGAGCTTGCATTGAGTTTCTGCTTTTAAATCTGAATAGTATACTTGCACACCATGCAAATATAGAATATTATTTAACAAAAAAAATCGGCAAATTCATATCAGAAACTATACAGTATTTCGGAAAAAAAAACATAAATTCGGATAGGTGAATACACAGTGCCAAGAAAGACAAAAACGTTGTTTATTAGGTTTTAGTACTTTCATCAAACTACCTTTTAAAAGATTCAGACAGAAATATTTATCTTTTTTAGATTTGCCTATAATAGCGAATAAGATATGGAACAAAAGATGGCAAAGATGTTCCCTTTTGTGAAGAAAGCACCAAATTTTGCATGAAATTACTTTAAGGGATCACAAATCCTACAAGAAGAGGAGACAAGCTCTATCTGCCTTGGAACCTCCTTTTAAATCAATTTAAAAAAGGGAGGTAAACATGTCTTGAAAAAAGTTTTTTCCTTTAAATATAGTAATGTTTCATATTATCTAAACATGGGATTATCTAGACATGGATAACATATTACTGACATGGACCGACAACCATTTGGTGTTGACAAATATACAAAGTTTACCCCAAAATACTCCTATTTCTCAACATAGGTATTAAAAAGGGACGTAATCAGATATCTACTGTATGTTGAATTTTAAAACTGAGTGTGAAAGAGGTTTCTTATGAAGACCGCATGAAGCATATAGTTTATATTTAACTATTATAAAGTATACCGGACCAGGAAAGGATTACATATACGATTTGTTGGCTTGAATCAACCAAACAAAAAGAGGCACCAAATTTTATTTATTTCAATTAAGAATATCTAGAACTATTTCCAAAGGGTTATTTCATGATCTAGATCAAATATAACTCTTGGCACAAAATTATTCAATTATAATTTATAGACATTCAAACCACATGGCTAATTTATTTTAATCGTTAAAATATCATATTACTGAATTTAACATAAACAAATAAACTGAATTCATGTATTATATCATGTATAAGATATCAAAAGGTAAAAGCTATTCACATTTTGAGGTCCATGAGGTATCTTATATATCATGCGTTAATGTACCTATATGTACATGAACAGTCCGCTTCACAAATATTGAATCTTGTTCTATACAAGTTTCATTCTAACATCCATTTAAAAATAGTAACGCTCTACATAATAACTGTTATACATATAATTATTAGGGCAACAGATTTATATGAAAAAGAGAAGCGCCTCTTTTTGTATGTATTTGTAGGAACATCAATATTAATCTTTTGTCTGTTACATTACAGTATATATGACAAAACCATGTTTTCAAATCAAATGACTCATCCAAAGACCCATAAAAAACCTTTCTAACTTAAACGGACTCCGTAAACGGAATGCGTACTTCGGACATAATTTGGGGATGTTTCTCAACACATGCATGTGCCAATAGTTGAGCTTTATAATTAATGTATTGAAATTTACTTCATACATGATTCCGCAATGCATTTTTCTTATGTTTTTCATTTTTCGTGTTAGTAGTAATTAACGTACGTCAGCAATGAATTGTTCTTTCCTTCTTGATAATTACCAGTATGAAATTAATTGGATTGCACGAGGGTTAAACCTACTCCACGTCTTTAGTGGCACTAAATCCCCTATGTTCTGGAGCTCAGTTTGAATTTTGTTGAAGTGATGTGGCGGAAATAACGCTGAACCTGGTAAGACACAGATTGCATAGCCGCGAAAGTCACTTCCCGGTGCTAGCAGGAACCAGAAAGCTTTAGACATTTTACAGACGTTCTAACTAAAAACAAATAGCGATGGTGTCAATGTGAGTCACATGAAGCACTTTGTTAAAATATAAGAAAAACCTGTCAACACTTTGTGCCAGGTTCTTACGGCTATGGGCTAATACTTGCACTTTAAGAAGTTATCTCCGGTCTAACTTGAACTGACAATATCTTCGCCGCATCACGGTGGCAAAAATGAAAGTTGCGTTTGATTAGTAAACCGTCGCAGCATACCTAAGGCCTAAACAACTTTTATTTAGGGTATATACTATAGGTAGACTGTAGATGTCAATTGAAAAGTGTTAAAGTTTTGACAAATTACGAAAGTATCCATTTATTCCTCTTTCTAACTTGAAATGTTGCGACACAACAGGAACGAACATCCTTAGGATTATTGATAACAATTTTTTAAGCATAACCATATTTCGGAGCAACATAGCGTGCTTTGGAAACTGTTCTACTTACGTAGATTTATAAAACAGAATACATAATGACATAATATAATTATATGTACAGGTACAGACATTTTCTTCCCTAATTTCTTCCGCTATTACCGCTATTAAACATAGTACAGCATTTTTTCTTTTAATTTTTGCTGCAGGGTAAACATTGTAACACACATAGTTTAGGCATAGGAAATAGAGATCAATATAATTGCACCTTTACTAATCCTACCAGGTGTTCTGTATTACAAAAAGTGGATCTATTGTGACATTTTGATACAAGCAAAACTGTATTATCTGCTCTAATATTTACCTACTGGTACTTCGTTTTATTATTGGCTTGTTAAAAGTTAATTTTTTACCATATGTAAGTTGACAGAATCATAGGAACCATGTCTTGAGAGGTAAATCAAACACAAATGAATAAATCCTTAATGATTTTGTTGTGCAAAAATGTATGATATTGTGTAGAAAACAGTTTTCATTTTCCACTCAATTGTGTAATTGCAAGGGAAGTAAACTTATAGATGTCAACTTATAAGTACTAGCCTAAGGCAAGAGTTGTCATTCTTTGTGGATCACAACTTTAAATTAAAAATTAAAACTTCTGTTATTGATATTAACAAAACTATCATAAACTCCACATTTGTGAAATCATTTTTGGTTATTTCAAGGACTTGGAAATTATTTTCTAGACTTTATTTAATGTAATATTATCATTGAAAATTTTAAAACCTATCTCTACATAGTTAAACAAACACAGTGCTGATATATAACAAAATTTGAGAACATATATTTTTGGCCGGAAGTTGCATAGAAACTGAGTCCCCGCATGAATTTTTTGCAATTTATTTATCTATTGAAGAAAACATCTGACGCAAATAAAAACACTTTTAACATACGGGTATGATAAACCTTTAATGTTTAACCGATTTTTTTAAACAAATTTGTTATTTTCAATATGTACACTGCTTTCGGTCACAACCAGATTCTAGATATATGTCCAAAGCATACTGGTTCCCCAACATCATGACACTGTACGGTCATATGTTACTTGTTGACAATGCACGACTAAGTAAACTTATTATGTTACCTTGGGTTGAGGGTATGAGTCATCACGGGTGTATTGATACTACAAAACATCATCAAGAAACAAAAGGTAAAATAAAAAGAACTGGGGTAAATCCCACATAAAGCCTCAAAACACAAAGTCGGGTGCACGAATTGAAATTCGGACAAATGCAAACCGAACGAAGTGACCCCCACCTCTGCTCCCTCCTCCTACCCCCCCACCCCAGCCACCCTCCCCCCCCCCCCCACCCTCCAAAAAAAAAAAGAGAAAAAAAATATATCTGACTTGACTGTGCCCGCTGAAATCATTCACTATTTCTATAAAAATGTGATAATAATTCTGCTTGAAAATACAAATATGATAGAAAAGAATACATATAATTTTCAGTTGTCATTTACTTCAAATTGTAACTAAAACTGATCGTTTTGTTTGTCTTGTCAAATTAAAATGACCCTGCCAGCACAATATAATGCGCACAAATTCTGCTATATCCTTCCACTGCAGTTTCTGTTTGGTATATGGCTGTGTTTGCTGCGTTCAATGCCTCCGAGAATCTACCCTTATCTTTTAATTTTCTTATGTCAGAAAAACGTGACTCCGGAGAGAGTCGAAAATGTTGCAAGATAAATAGAATAACTCAATGATGAACTGCTTTAGGACAAATGATGAAATGTAAGCCGACTAGCCATTTTATGCATTAAATTCAAAATAGGTCTCAGATATTGATATTTTTTGGTGAGACGGCAAAAAAAAGTGAAACATCTTATGCATACAATTCGCAAATATTTGTGGTGATTGTTTCTTTATTTTTTTATAGTCAAAGTACGAAGTAAGTTTCTGTTTACGTTTATGTTTCAGTTTAAGTTAGAAAGGTCTTTTATAAAATAAACTAATATTTTACTGAAATAGATATCTAAGAACTGTAATAGGTTTTCCAGTATTTCTCTGATACATTTGTTTGACAAATTTACATTCCCTGTACATGACTGTGTTATTGCACTGGCATTTAATCGGTTCTATGGAACTCAAGTGTTATTACTGGTCAAGTGTTATTACTCAACACGAATAAGCAATGCAAGGGTCACAATCAAGGTACACAGACACAAAACAGGACACTGGCGCGAAAAAAAAACATGGTACTCCGTTTTTGCTCTGCTATTTGTAGCAGTTTGTTTGTTTGACTGAAAAAACATGACCCCCATTTTTCTTTTGATTTCGTTTCAGCTCTGACAATATTCTGCAAGAAAATGTAGGTTACAGACATTTAAAATGGGTCCTGATGTGTGCTGCAACCATTTGAAATTTGTCAATTTTATACAGAAAAAAGGAAAGCCAGCTATTTCTTTTTTTCGTGCCCTAATGTCTCTCTCAAAACATGGCCTCGAATAGTGAGTATGGACATAACAACTGGTGTCGATAATATATTAATTATTTATTTCAAATACCGTATAATTTTTAATTGAACTTTTGAAGGTTTTTTACAACCTTGTCATATGATCTTGATTACACATGTGTATACTGGGCATCCCTTGGTTAAAGTTTTCTGTAGAAGAAAATTCGAACATATACGTCTCACGAGAACCGAAATTCCCAAGTGACAAACTTAGGTAAAACATTCGAACAAGGAAAGTAAAGCAAGTGTACTAATGCGAAGGTAAAGATGCAGGTAAATCATGAAACGTTTAGAAAGTTTAGTATAAGATGCTCAATTCAAGTAAACTCAAAAGAACTATGCAGCTTTTAACGGTGTTTAATGTTGGGATGAAGACCCCGGGTACCTCCTTCAAACATAACTGAAGCCATGAACTGGTACCTGGATATAGCCATGAATTGTTCACAAAGCCAGCTTGATGGCTCACTCATATCAAAACATAGACATTTCATGTAGGGTTTCGAACATACAAAGATACGAGCGGATATATGCTACAGACCATATCTCAAAGGTATACCAGATCCGAATTTTACATTTGAACAATTACCCAACAAATCTATTGAGATGCTAGTTTCTACGGCAACGACCGAGCGTTCGGTTCCTACAAACATACCAACATAAAACTATGTATGTCCATTGAACCTCGATGTACACAATTTTGGCAAGACTGAATATTTTTTGCACTAAAACAGGACACCCGTCTCACTCTGCTGTTTAAGTTTCAAATCATATGTATTTTATTGGTAAATCAAGAGGGCAGCAGGAGAATAAAAATGATCAGACGATGTCTCCAGTAAGAAAAAAGTCACTCTTGGCGTGATATTGAAGGTTTTTTTTAATGGCAATTGCAGTTCAAGTAAATCTATCAATCTATATCCAAATCTGGATACCGAAATACCATTTAGCAATTTACGCAGTTTTAATTTGTGTTTGCCAATATTAGATGTTGTTAACGATATCTTGAAAAAAAAATACGTGTCGCGTGAGAAAACTTGAAATATTTGCAATATATGGGTAGATGCGTTTATCAAAAACCTGTCAAAATGCGGATGCAGAAGTCATGCATTAAATTAAACATTGACGTAGATTTAAAAACGATAACAACAAAAAAACTAGTATATCCTTAATGTGAGAGTTTTGCCTATGCAACGAAAGGATATTAGGATATTAAATAAAGAAATAGATAAATAAATAATGATAATAACAGCTTTGCACACGGTTCGAATATGCGATTTGTTCACATGTGTAGCAGTTGGGATTAGGTAAGAGTTTAGATGCAGATACCCTAACATACACATTATTAGGTCCCTTTGGCGATACAAAATATGCCTGCGCGGGTATTGGCAGTTGCACAATAAAAGTATATCATAGAATGACATAGTGTTTCAGTGACGCAAATATTTTGAAACATAACCATATATCTACTTTTTCTGTTGATTTAAAGTTGTGTCCTGTACTGTATTGTATAGAGCAATTCACAGAACTCAGATTTTTCAACATTCTAAGTCTTTAAGTAAAGTTATTAAAGGAAAAGTCTGCGAAATAGATATTGAACATTTTAAAATCTTAGAAAAAATTATTAACGAATACTAGTACGGGACAAGTATCGTGCCAGAGCGATCAAGCTATTTAAGCACACACTTTTCAAGGTAAAGTTACATAGGACTCTATACGAAAAATGGCTATACTCCTCGAACTATCCGGGGCTGCTCCAGTTGCAATTTTAGACACTGTCACGATCCCGGCCAGTAAGCATGAGCGGTGTGATAAACTATGAGTTTAAATGACTATCTTTGTAATATGTAGTAAAACTTTGGCAAACAAAATATATAAACGCTGGAATATAGCAAGAGAATACATCTCTTGCCAAAACTTTTTCAACATTTTCAAGGGAAAGCCCCAAAAACCCAATCTGCCAGGAGATGGAGACCCATCCCTCACCAACCCCACACTCGCAGCATATCTGCTTGGTTCGTAGCTATGCTGTTCATATCTGGAGTACAGTTCAAAGGCATCTAAGTACGCTCCTGTCTGACATATAATGTAAAAACGATTTTCTGATGTTCTATGGAACTAAGTAGAAAACCTACCTATCTTTTCAACTAATTATTTGGGCGTTACCCTGAACAAGCAATTATTCTAGGCCCTAAAAGTTGCTCTAATGTATGGTATTCCTAACACTATATTGGACAAAGAGCACATATTAGCTATGATTATAACTAGGACGGTCTGCAATAGCCATTTCCGTGTTGAATGAGCTCCATCGGCTATACAGAGATGCAGAATATTATACTCAACGCTGACCCACACGTACAATGCTCTGCACGGTCATTTTTATTAGAGACATGATATTAGTAAATAGGCCGATTTGGAACCTAAGATAAAATGCACTGTTTCCTTATTTGTCCAAAAGTCTTAGGTAGGATAGGTATAGCTCAGTTATTTTAAGGAGACATCAATTATTTTAAGGAGACATTGTTTATAAACTAATCGATTAATCTTTACTTTCAAAGATATACATCTAAATATCAACATGTGTTTCAGTCAAATTTACCATGTCGTCAGCAAACAACAATAAAATAAGACATAGTTCATTTAAAGTGAGCCCAACTGCGATTCTATTTTGTAAATACAATTCTAAATCTTTCATACAGACATGTTCTCGTCTCTTTTTATTATTGGGGCTTTCGACTCAGGATTAAGAATAAACAAACTATTTGTACAATACGGAACACAACAGCTAAATAACACACTTATGTGCCGGTACGACGCTAGTACTCTCACCAGTCGAAAGCTGCTACAATACAAATTAAAAAAAACAAACACCATATTGGAAGTGGTGTTGATATTCATGTGAACAACTGAGTTAGGTTTATTTAGGAAATTATTCAGTGAACATGACAGAAAAAAAATCAGAGCTCGAGAAAAGGAAACTATTATTATCCTGCTGTTTGTATAGACAAACTTTATCTTTGAACAACGTAATTATATCTTATACATACTTGAAATAGCATTAACAGAGTGTGGATGCTTTAAAATAGTATCGTAAGTGTGAATGTTCTCATTTCGATACTGTTTTCAATGAAATTACTCCTAACATCCTTACACATCCAAAACATTAAACACTACTTGAGTATTATGCTGGTCCCTTATATCAATATAGTGTCATATTTGTAAATATGTGCCCCTATTTTCAACTTGCCTTTCGTTCATTTTGCATTATATGTTATGCATATTTTCTTTGTTTGTAAGTGGTGTTACTGTTCTTCCTCCCTACTCACCCACATCTCATTTTACTATAACTGTACTTGCTGGAACTCTCAACGTTTATTTTTGCCATCGTCCGTTCCTGAGCGGTGCCAGCCTGTGTTATTTGTCCTACTTGTCTGTTTGTTTTACTGTCTATGAATATGCGTGTATTAAGTGTTTTTTGTGCGGATCTTTAGTTTACCGACTAGGTAGATAAGCGTTATTGGTGCGAGGTTTTCCCTGTTGAAAATCCATCTTTGTCTTTCATTCCACTTCCGCCGTCACCCCTACCAATTTATCTACACCATACCCATTTTTGCGTCTTGAAATGTACTAGTTGTTGGGTAATTATACTGTTAAATTCTGCCAATTTTGTGATGCCTAGCTCTGGTCGTGTTTGATACGCTCTATTCTTCCGGGATATCTACCAATACCTTTTAATTTTGGTCGATGGGTGTTTTGGGGAAGCTATACAGCGTACGTACTATATCAAGCACCACACATTCAGTAAAATATAATAAGTAACGAGACATTTCTTACCTGAATCGGCGTTAATGTGTGTGTGGACAACTCATTAGTGTTGGTTGTGTTTGGCATTGTATTATATGTTTTCTCATAATGTTTACAAAAAACACGGACTTATCGCTATCAGAATATCACAATTCCACGTAAATCTACATGCTGTCGAGCTGGTTTGGGCCATATATTCTCTAAAAATTTGAATAGTTACCTTTTTTGCGGTGACGTCAATGTTTTTGTTGCGACCAAGAAAGAGCACTACTATATTTTATCTACTGTTTTAGATTAAGGGCATATTAGAATCGAAATAATTTATAGCAAAAGAATGTTTTAACACTATTTATACACTCGGGCGGAAATACGTCGTACAAATAATTTCACTCGGGCTGTGCCCTCGTGAAATTATTACTCCCGACGTATAACCGCCCATCGTGCATCAATAGTGTCAAAACACTCTTTTGCTACAAATTATTTCTTTAATAGAATGAATATGCAACGTTCGTCATGTATTTTTAACAAACCTTACGTAATAAGTATTTCACAGAGGCCTCCTTCATCTTAAATATCAAAATATAACGTAGACATACTATCTGTGTTGGTATCTTATATCTATCATGTAATTACAGCTAAATTCTTTAATATTTTTTATATAATTTAGATGGCGTGACTTACGCTTTTGTTTTTACATACAGGAAAGTTAATGGATAACAGTAACTTTCGATTAATTTGATATAAACATGGAGTCATGCCTTTTATGGAGTGTTGGGAGGGTTCTTTTGTTTTAGAAACATATCCTAAGGATTTGAAAACCATTGTCTAGATCAAGATTGTCGATATTGAAAATGTATCCCCAAAAATGCAATTTCTAGTTGTATATATTGAAAGATGATATCTTACCTGCTACTTACTTAGACGCATTAGCCTGTCAAATATTTATAGCTAAAATGCGTGATATTGTTTTACAAACACGGAGCTTTAAACCAAAAAGAAAAAATGCTTGGCGAATATTTATTTGCTATTTAAATAATACTGCTCATACACTTTTAGTTTTTTTTCCTGAGTCACCATCGACACCGCCATCTGATAATAAGTTTTAGCCATAATCAAAGTGCCTGTTCATATGACTAGTGCTTTGAAGTATTACCTACGACCTATTCTGACATTATTTTCTTATTTAAATCACATATACTCGTATGTAGTACGGATTTGCGTAGATAATTACATTTTCCCAGGGAATAAATAAAAAAACGAATTTTCTGAATCATATGATAGATTTTCTCCTAGCAAATATCAAAGGGAAATAATATATTGGATATTTTCTATTTGGGTGTATTTCATTTTTCTTTTAACGGTGATCCAATGATTGCTTAACAATAATCCATTATACTGTTCGCTTAAAATGTAGAACATCCGGGACAGTCCAGTAATCTTCAAATATATGGCGTAATAGAATGCAAATATTTAAGCCCTGACTGGGACTCGAATCCAGAACTTCTCACACCTAAGGCTGACACTCTACCACTTCTCTAAAACAACGTAGTCTATAGCTAGACAGTGTATGTGCATGTGTTCGAAATACTCCGGATTATCGGTATATTGACTTTGTTAGCAAATTGCAATTTTCGTTTAAATTTAATTCTTCTGTCAAAACTGCCAAAATTTCTCTGACGTATTGTTTAGAGAATGAAATTACTAACTGGTAGTACCAGTGAACTATAATTTACACCGATTTATATTATTTTCCCTTTTAGTAGCAGGCAAACGGCGGAGACAGCGAGCTTCGTCCAAATTCCAGCAATGATTTTAGAAATTTCGAGAGGATTTCAACCGATAGGAGATTACAGTTGCAAGCTAAATACCGCTCTGCATTACACAAAGTCATTAGCATTTGCTGTCGATCGGTATTATGACATAGATCGACTGTCATCCATTCTTTCCATTATTTACATTTTACTAGTTATTAGTGCACGTATAAATCCAATAATATTTACAAAAATCAAAGTACTCAAAAAACTCTAAACCATGCCTCTATATTATATATCGGGGTAGGGTATGACCTGCTATAATGGTGTTCTCTTTCCGGTCTGATGCCAGTGAGCTTGACTGCGAGTTTTTGTGCAGATTAAAGACTTTGTTCTACGTATTCCAGTAATTGGCGTAAATCTACTTTCTCGAAATGCTTGAATGTAACTTATTATTTTCAAAGTTAGTTGCAATAACAATAACTTTTAATGATAAATAAAATAACCTTACGTGTCTTCCGACATAAAATGAAAAATAAAATTGTGTTTATCGGACATATCTGCAAATAAGTAATTAATCTGATTCATCTAATCATGTAAAAACAGCGAGTGAAAACTATTCAGGCACTTATGATTATTTCAAAATATCTGTTTGAATCCGGATTATGTTTTTAGTTGCGTGTCCCCCGCTAAAGTGAATGTTTTCCGAATATATACTACAGGTTAAATGTTTCTGAAACATTTGATCAGGATGTTTTTATTATTGCTTGTGGTTTTCAGGGTAATAAAATATTATCTCCTACCGATAAAACCTAGCAGTCATCTGTCTTTGAAAAATATTTCAAAAACGTATACAATATAATTGCTGTGATTACAACACATCACAAAAAAACCAATGAAGTGTTTTTGGTCACTGACTTGTAAATTTATTTAACAAAGTGTATAATAAAGGTACATCTATAATAGTATAAGCGATGTTACAGATTCTACGAATAGTTAAAACACAGAAATGCAATATCTTGAATATCTTTTCACGGTATGTACACACGAATCGTAGTCACATATTACAGTTACCCTATCATTTTTGAAACAAAGTATATGCGTTCATGTAAATGTATAGCAATATCTGTTCTCATCAATTTTTCAAACGCATTTGCTACTTTTTAATACGCTTTACAGCAACAGTAGTTAGGTCCACAGTGATTAGGTCCCCACGTACAACCGTCAGAACCATAACCATATGTCCCAAGATTCAATTTCCCAGAATCCGGTTGCTGGTGAGAAGGGTTGACCTTTAGCACTGGATGACTTTTCTTTATTTGGAATGCATCAAAACACGATACACTGAAAATACACATGCACCATAAATCTAACACGATTTCATAAACAAATACAAATGAATTGATTTTTACTCCCAATTAAATTGTTTAAGTATTTTTCTAACGATATTAAAGAATAAATATAAAGAGCAACGAATTGTGGTTTTAAGTTTCATTTAACAGAATATGCACGTTTATGGATGTTGCACATGAATAATTATTTCGTACATGTTTAACCTTTTATTACCTATAGCAGTATTTGAAGATTAGAGAGTTCACGAGTTCATTCAGAAAATATGTTGTACTAATGCAATTGAATGCTAGAATTAATCTCTTATTTTAATATTGCACCGTAATAGAAACTATAACATTGAAGAGAAGAGAGATTTTTCTCGCAAGTGAAAAGTTTCTGTTGAATATCAGTAACCTTGTAACGCATCCATTTTGCCTGTTTCGTGCATTGCCAATGGATTCGAGAATTTCTTTCTTTACGTTATTACACATCTCTTTGCACCTAGGGGCCTTCTCACAATCCCTCCTTATAGCAAACACCCATCCGGTCCCCTTCGAGGCACAATATGATTGTGCTACCTCATCATTATAGTTATAGCTTAAGCTATATGTCTCCACTGAATAGGATTGTCGTACCCTCACTGAAATAAATATATATAATTGAAACAGGCTACACTATAAAATGATCAAAAATATATATCTGTTTTTATTTGCAGCTCACGTGGCCACAGTATACCGAAGCGTTCGTTTATACATAAACCGTCGAGAATTTTTTCTTGCCGCTCACGTGACCAGCATGAAACGAAACATGACGAGCACATTTTATGATATTATTATCACGGCAAAAAAAAATCTGTTTAATATGGACATTATGCTTTACCTCTGAGATAATTTATAATTTATTATAAAACAAGAAATATTTAGATGTTAACATGTTAGAAAAATGTTGAATTCCCTATGTTCCATTTTCATCTATAGTTATGTTTGTAAACATCAAGTTATCGATGGGGCATAGTACACTCCTGTGTTGCGATTGTCTGCAAGTATTGACCTGGCACTCATGAATATTCCGTATGTTTCCGTAAAAAAAATTCGGTGTCCGAACCTAAACAACGATATAACTATTGAAAAACCAATAATGTACCACCATATTTCATGTGCAGATATAGTTTTGCAGACGAAGCGTTTTGCTACTAATCTAAGTGTTGTGTGTTCGAGTTCACTGTCTGACCAAAGTGGGGTTTTTCTGTTTGTTTTTTTCTATTTTATCTGGAAAATTAACAGACCAAAAAAATGTTCACTTATCATGATTATAATATCGATGATTATAAGCAACGTGCTTCACAGGATAAAGGTCGTTTAAATAACAATGGTTTACTTTTATTGGATTTATGTAAGCAAACTGGTTTGCGTATTATGAATGGGCGGGTTGGTGATGACAAGAGTATTGGTCGGTATACATTTATTGGCAATAGAGGGCCTAGCGTAGTGGATTATGTAATCAGCTCGCAAAATGTATTTAAATATGCTAGATTTTTCAGAGTAGATGAACCAAATATATTATCTGATACTTTTTTGGTCGATTTCACCTTTGCATTAAACGTTATATGTTGTGACAATCATAACGAAAAGGTGAATTATAAATATAAGTGGAATTGTGAAAATACTAATGAATATATAGAGTGTTTCTGCTACCGAGACGAGAAATAAACTTGATATATTTAAACAAAATATTCACGAGTTTGGTAAACAACACCGATATTGATTCTTGTGTAAATGAATTTGCCAATATTGTAGATGAAGTTGTCTCCCCTTTATTTAAATGTAGTTTAGACAGTAAACAGTCTAATATCTGCGTTGCCGCGGGGCAGAAATGGTACACAACAGAATGTGATGATAAATGCAGATTGTTTTATGCGGCCTTAAATCTATACAGGAATGATAAGTCAGAAACAAATAGGCAAAGCATGGTTGAAGCTCGGTCACAGTATAAATCCTGTATAAGGAAAGCTAGATATGAGTATGATAAAGATGAATCTTGTAAATTGATATAGGAAAGATATAAAAATGCAAAGTTATATTGGAAAATGTTAAAACATTGTGCAGGTGTCAAAGAAACAAATGTTTCACTTGATGTTTTTGAACAGTATTTTAAATCAATACGATCCTGATGACCATTTTTTTTTTCAATTCAAATGATGATGTTTTACATTTTATTAATAGATATGAACAAAATGTGTTTAATATTATGTTTGAATATTTAAACGTTCCAATTACGAGTGATAGTTTATTGCAAGCAATTAATCAATTAAGTTTAAGAAGTCTTGAGGCCCGGATTTATATCTTAATGAATTTTTCATACATGGTAAGGAAATTTTAACACCTGTATTGTTATCTTTGTTTAATAAAATTTTTGAAATGGGCTATTTCCCAGAAACCTGGTCTGAAGGTTTTGTTATTCCGTTACATAACAAAGGTAGTATAAATGATGAAAATAGAGTTTGAGATTTCAACCTTCGCCTTCCCCTTCAACGTCTCTTGCGAAGTTAACGTATGAAGTTGAAGTTCGATTAAAATTCCTTGAGATTTCAAACATTAGAATGAACCTTACTTCTTTTAATCCGTCCATTCAATTTATCCGTAATTATGATCGTTTTTTTCGTGCATTTTGATACCAATTGTCCGAAAGGGCAGGAATTTTACAAGAGGTTTTAAAAATGAAAAAAAAAAGAAAATTAAATAAAAAAAAACATTTCAATTAATATAATCATCGCATGGATATTAGAGCGATTACCAAAAAAAAAAAAATAAAAAATAAAAATAAAACAATGATAAAACAATGTGAACAATGTAAAAACTCGTTAGTGTTGCTCCAAACATATAGGTTTTATATAAAATTATGTCAGTATAGTCAGTATACAATGCACGATTGTAAGTCATACATGAGGGGAAATAGAAATGATTATTACATACATAAAATTATTTTCCATTGCGTTTCAATGAACCGCGATCGTGCAATATTTTTCAAAATCATGACGTTGAACGCTTTCATATCGGACTAGTCCCAATCCGTGACTCTAGTTACCTCCCCTGACGATCTGTCCATTGCGGATCTCGTTTCTTTAGATTTTTGTTGCTATTGTGTGTTTGTTTAATTTGTAATTTATGCAACAATTTGTTTACTTTTACACTTTGATTAATCTGACCTATTACATACTGGCACGTAGTAATTTATCAGACTGAAATGAAATGAAAGTTATAATTACGTCATGAGTTTGACTAATATAGGACGTGGAATATTTTCTTAACGCTGTAATGGAAAGAATCGCGTGACGTCCATGGCGTCCACGCGCACGTTGCGACAACAAGTTGACGTCATTTTCGCGGAAAATATTAATGCGCGTCAGTTTGATTTGTTTATTGCGTTTTCGGAGATTTTTTTCCGTATTTTTTCCTGTCTTTCGTGACAGAACGATAATTTAGATATAAATTAATCATTTGATAGTGGATATGTAATAAAAAGGTTATCAACTTTGTATGTGGATATATGCACTCGTTCTTTCGCGGACAATATTGCGCTCCTAAAGTCGCGCAATATTACCGCTGCAGAACTCGTGCATATATCCACATACAAAGTTAATAACCTATAATGATCATATCAACGTGATAATGACACTCTGTATGACTCTGTATAAGGCCAAACTCTCAAACAGCACAATATGATTTTAATATACTATTTTATAAGTAAAGCATCTGCGGATCCAGGAATTTTGGTTAGAGGGACACCAACATTAAAGAGGGGGTCACCCATTTCAGGGGGGGGGGGGGTGTGTGTGGGGGGAAATTAACCCACAATGTCCCTCTGCCAGGCTCTGGTTCCGTGCATTTAAAGAATGGAGTTATCCCATACGTGTAACAGGAAACGTCTCTCATCATGATATCATAGATATCATAGATCTGAAATTGTCTGATACTTCAGAAGAATTTTCAGTCTTACTAGTACCATTTTATGTTTATAATTAAAACGCAGTTGTCGTATTAAGCGTCCGACAAAAACAGATTGATTTTATTTGGATGTGAAAATAAAATGTTTCACCAAAGGATAATCCCGCGTAATTATTTATTTTTCAAGTAAAATGACTGTCATGCCATGTGCCTCCATCCAGATTTCTGTCTTTGATGCCGAGTATGTGGACAGAGTAGATGTAAAAAGAATGAAGTTTCGACTTTCGTGATATCACATCTTCGGACGTTCAAAACTTTACTTCATACGACAAAAAGGCCCATCTGGTAAAATCGATATCGCCTGGGGACACAAATATGCCGTAGAAGTTAAAGTTTAAACAAAATCTCAAAGTTTCTCAAAATCAGTTGATAACTTCATACTTCCAGGTTCAATTCAATGTCTTTAGTTAAAATCATTAGCCATATACAAAACTTCATTATTCTTATACCTATTGATAGTGTTTCGCATCAAATTTAGTCTAATTATATATATGGATAATCAAATAACTTAATAAGCAGAAATCCTGAAACTAAGCTTTTTATTTCGCATAGTAATAAAGAGAAGTCTTAGGCTAACGTGATATTACATGGAAAACTTTAGTAGCAACGTGTGATATAAATAAAATACACGCATATCGGTGACGTTTTACCCAATATATATATGAGAGACGTTGAAGGGGAAGGCGAAGTTTGAAATCTCAAACTCTCTAATAACTACAGAGGGATCACTTTACTAAGTACATTAGGTAAACTTTTCACACGGTCGTTAAATAATCGCTTAAAGGATTGAGCCGAGCACTATGTAGTATATATAGAGGCACAAGCAGGTTTTGGTTCTAAATTGGGCACGGTGGACAACATATTTGTGTTGCATGGTATTATCAACCATATGATTAACAGTGGTAATATTGTGCATTTATTGACTTTAGTAAAGCTTTTGATTACGTAAACAGAGATAATCTATGGTCAAAATTAATTCAACTTCGTATAAGGAGCAATATTTTGAATATTATTAGATCTATGTACTCAACAGTGAAATCAAGAGTCAAGTGTTGTAACGAGTTAAGCAATAATTTTGAATGCATATTGTAGGGGTGAGACAGGGTGAATGTTTATCTCCCTTCTTCTTTTCGATGTTTATAAATGATATAGAAGATATGTATGTTAAAAATGGTTTTGATGGCATTGATTTTAATATGTTCAAAATGTTTTTGATATTATATGCAGATGATATAGTCATATTTGCAAACAATAGCACAGAATTACAACCCAGCTTAGACCTATTATTAGATTATTGTAATAAATGGAAAATGGTAGCTAACACTGCCAAAACTAAAGTTATGATATTTAGAAAAGGTGGGCGTTTACCCGAAAACATCAATTTATACTTTAATGGTAACACTGTCGAAATTGTTAATAAATTTGTTTATGTTGATATTGTTTTCACCACAGGTGGCTCATTTTCAGAGGGACAAAATACAATTGCTGGACAAGCACTTAAAGCTATTTTTAAAATGGAGAAATATCTTTATACATTTACAGATATATCTGTTAGTCATAGGTTAGAATTATTCGAAACATTAATATTACCTATTCTAAATTACGGAAGTGAAGTTACTGTAGGGGTTTAATCCAAATAAATCTGTAGAACGGTTACATATGCAATTTTGCAACCGTTTGTTAGGTGTAATGAAAAAGGTGAACTAGGAAGAATGCCACTACAGAATATGAGATATTACAATATTATAAAATTTTGGATAAAGTTACTGACGTCCGATGAAAATAGATATATTAAAAAGGTGTATTTAATGTTGAAACAAGATATCATGGATCACCCAAACAGAAATACTGGTGTTCATTGTTAAAAGATTTATTGTGTACTCTTGGTTTTCATGAAGTATGGTTATTTCAGACCGTTGAAGACTCTACGATATTTTTGTATAATGTAAGACGAAGAATAAAAGATCAATTCTTACAATGTTTGTCTGGTAGGTTATATGAGTCCAGTAGAGCATTGTTTTATGGATATATTTCGAATCACAAATTTCAACCATATTTGAATATGTTAATGTTAAGAAATTTCGTATATATTTATCACGTTTACTTCTCATAGACTGTTCATTGAAACTGGTCGTTGGACCAGACCCGTAAACACCCCAGTAAACGGACGAAAATGTAACTTATGTAACAAATTAGAGGATGAATATCATTTTATTTTAAATGTGTTTTAATTTAATTTTTAATGTGTTTTGTACAATGACTTAAGAAAACAACTTATACAATATACCAGCCTATTATTTCAGGCGACCAAATATGCAAACATTTATTGAATTTATCATTACAGAAAATAAAAGTGTCATAAGAAACTTAAGCAGTTATGTAGAAAAAGCATTTGCCATTAGAACAATAGAACTTTACAGAGGCAACACCTTTTAGAAATCAACATATTACGTTCGTCTAAGATATTTAACTGATCTATAGTTTATAACAATATATAAAGATACATATAGACTCATTGAGTGTATGTATACGCAACATTACTACGTTTAGTATATACACATATATTTCGTTATGTTGTTTCAATACATAATTCTACGAATGAATATATAAAATATTTACATAGTAAAAAAACAACGTTCTGTATGTCTACTGCATTTATTTGTCTGAGGTTCGTTTATTGTAAAGAATACGGACGTCACACGTTGTTAGTATCGTTTTCGAGCAAGACGTGACTCTATGTCGTGCTAATAGACTCATTTAGTGTACGTATACGCAATAGTACTACGCTTAGTAGATACACATTTACGTTGTTCCAGTTCAAAATTCAATAAATGGACATATTAAATATTTACATAGAAAATTTATTGTTCCGTACATTTAATGTATTTATTTGTCTGATATTCGTCTATTGACGACACAAAAAAAAAAAAAAAATCCAGATGTCATACCTTGTTAGTTTTGATTTCGAGCAAGTTGTGAGTCGATCTGGAATTATGGAATCTTAAGAAATGACAGAAATATTTGTGAAAACATTTCACTGGAAAAAATTCGTTTTGTACGTGTGATTCAAATTATGTGCATTGGTATTTGCATGTATATTCATAATGTTTTACTGGATAGAATGTTGTTGGCAGATAAGTTTGTAAAATATAAATATTATTATGAGAAATTTACATATGTCATTAGGATATATACTTCTTTATACATGTCGCCATATTTATATGTATTATTGTATTGCCCCATGGGCCTCAGACCTTCTGGGTGGAAATAAATAAAACAAAAACAAAAAACAAGAGGGTCAGTGACCCTAAAGCACTCACCTGTGTACAAGGCTTAAAGTGTGTTTGTATAAGTACAGAGTTAGGTTTCTTCTATGTTAGCCTATATTATATACATGTCACACACATTTTGAGCCTAGGGCAATACTTTGAATAATTACGATAGACATTACAAATCTGATATCACACGCCAAATATCAAGGCTCTAGCTGTTATTGATTCAGAGAAAGAGATTTTCAACGTTTCTTATATATAAGCCAATAGTAAGTACATGTCAGACACGGTCATGGCCATTTTTTTTTATCTTAGGGCAATAATTTGAACAATTATGGTACTGAGTCAAAAGTCAAACCCTTATATCACATAACAAATATAAAAGCTCTGGAGAAAAGGATTTTTTAAAGTCTGATAGCTGAAAACCTATTTTTAACCAAACAGACCCTTATGTTCAATGAACCGAAACCAACAACTTTGAAAGTGGGCTACCTAGAGACCATTTGTATAAATTTTATCGAAATACGTTTAGTAGTTTTGGAGGAGATGTTGTTTAAAGAAATTGTTGATGAAAAGTGACCACGCCCTCTTGCAGCCATGTTCTTTGTGGACAATTTGTGTGAAATCAGGCTAACAGTTTTATACATTCAAGAAGTTTCTACTATATACATAAAGGGGAAAGTGACGAATCGGAATAATTTGAACAATCTTGGTAGAGGGTCGCACAAGAACCATTTGTGTAAAATTATTTTAAAATCAGGCAAGCAGATTCACACAAGAAGAATTTTAAATTCTCCATTTTATACATATAAGGAAAAGTGACCACGTCCTCTGGCGGCCATGTTTTATAACGAATCAGAATAATTTGGTAGAGGGTCATGCAAGAACCATTTGTGTAAAATAATTCATAAATTGGGCCAGCAGTTTTTTAAAGTTTCCACTATATACATATAGGGAAAAATAACCACGCCCTTTGGCGGCAATGTTTTTTGACGGATCAAAAAATTTGAACAATATTGATAGAGGGTGACCAAGGACCATTTGTGTGAAATTATTTCAAAATCAGACCAAAGGTTTAGGAGGAGATGTCGTTTGAAGATTGTTTTCTATTTTAAGCTCTGGTGGCCCCTATGTGCAATCAATCGGAACCGTTTGAACAAATTTGGTAGATGACCATCCAAGGAACATCCATGCAAAGTTTCATCAAAATCCATTCAGTGGTTATGGAAGAGATGTCTTTTAAACACAATTGTTGACGACGGACGCACGCACGCACGACGGACGCCGGACACAGCGTGATCACAATAGCTCACCGTGAGCATTGCTCAGGTGAGCTAAAAATAGGGATAGGAATGGTAACTTCTACACATATGAGAATCTGTTAGACATGTATGATTTTCAAACCAATTTCCTTCAATATCAGAATATATTAAATTCACTGAGAGCCGAGCTGGACAGACTGCATTTTAAACACTTAGCAATTAAAGATACTAACACAATCCAGCCATTATTGTTAAGGCTAAGAAATAGTAGCGGAAAGAGTTTCTTAAAATATATGACACAATATTAAAAAATGAAACAGCACCAACGTCCAAAAGAAATGGATTGCAGACCTGAACTTGAATAATAATTTTGACTGGAAAATATTTATAAACTGCCATTTAAAATAACTAAGAATTCTAAAATCCAGTGGACTCAATTCAGAATCAACCATAGATTCTTGGGAACAAATTATTTATTACTGACTTCACGGTTGATTGATTTTTAAAAATTTATCACGTGAAGGTCTTCAGGTGTAATTTTAGTATGAAGAAACAAATCAAATTTGAAAAATCAATTTTTTATTTCAAAATATACCAGTTATGCATCTGTATATATCTCAATATTTTATATTTGTTTGATCATTTCTTTTCATTATTTTAGGGTCTTGTTTGCCTTCTTTGATCCATTTGGAAAGTGATTTCTAGCTGAAGTCCTCACACTGAAGGTTCGCCTAAATATTTAGCTTATAGGGAAAAGCAATGTTTTATTATTTCTTTTTTATATCCTAATCACTTCGCATCATCAATATTAAACTCCATTGACCAGGTCTTTTTCCAAAGTTCTAATTTATGGAGGTCCTGCTGGAGAGTCTCACAATCATGCATGATTTTTATAGTAAAATAAGCTACTGCATCATCAGTAAAGAGTCTTACGCTGCTTTTAAGTAAGTCTGGCAGGTCACTGGTATGTTAGGAAAAGGCAAGGCCTTAGGACATACCCTTGGGGTAGCCTTGACACCACAGGTAGTATATCTGATTGGTGGCCTTTTGTGTTCGTTTTTTAAGAAAAGATTGAATCCACATGGATGTTTTTCTGTCTATATCTAAGTAAAATAGCTTGTAGACCAATAGATTGTGATCGACTTTGTCAAACGCTTTGCTAAAATGCATTACTGTTAGGTCTTCATTTTGTCAAAAAAAATTGACTAAAATTAATTAACAGAGATTTGAGAAGGAATTAAGCAATTTTTATTATCTAGATGATTCATAATATTTGATACTAAAACATGCTCCATCAGTTGGAAGCAATGCAAGTAAGAGAATAAGTCTGTGATTGCTAGCTTTGCTTCGTGGGCCCTTTTTGTATACAGGGACAACGATAGCCGTCCTCCAATTTTGTGGAACACTGCCAGTACTAAGTGAAGACATGTGAATTTTAGTCCCATTTTATAGAGAAACCGTATTTAAGCTGTGGGCGGACCTCACGGTGTGGTAAGCTGTTACTTTTACTTTCCTGTTGTTATTTTTTTTTTTTTGACATTCCTTCTGATGAATCTAAGTGAATTACACGTATTTTGATGTGGTGATATCAATACGTTTCGACCAACTGATATCTTTATCAATGCGAGGTCGACATTGTGTTATCTAACATGTTAAAAATAGGGTAAGTGCGAGGTCGACATGCCCTTTCGAGTAATCCTCAATACCTCACACTTATCCGGATTGAACTCCATACATAAGATACAAATATACTGTAATGATATATGGATTGTGAATATGGCTTTACCGCAGGAATGCTGGAGGTTTCTTTCTGAACCATTTTTTTTTATTTCTAATCCATTTCAAGTATAAATACAAAACGCGCGAACCGGATAGAGAAACGCCATTGTGACGTCACGCGAATAAAAATAGCAAACACAAAATGGCGACAAATTGTGTTTGTTTTGAAAAATAAATTTGTATTTTTGACAATCGCATATACCTAGATCTTTCAATAGTATGTATGCTCTTCTTGTAAATGGTTTAAGATAGTCATTGATTTCGCACTGTTTCCAAGAAGTATACTGAGGTCTACTTTTTTCTGTCCTGATTATTTGCAACTTTCGTTACTGTATCGAGTAAGCCTATTTTAGTTCCATCTTTCCATGCGACCAGTACATTTGAGGGGAGACATATGATCCCAATACCAAAGTCTGTTATAATAAAAGTATGTGCTAGGCGCACATTAAGTGAATATCAGTGTCATAGTTCTCAAAGGTATTAGAAGAGGCGAACTCGATGCACCTCATATCACTACAATTTGCCGATCTTTGAATTATGACAACCTTTGCTTGTAATTTCGATCATTTTGGAATAAATGTTCTACCACCTTCCCTCGAAATTGCCATATCAGTAGATTTATAACTGCTGGAGTGGATGGTCTAGTCAAAAGACATAAATAAAAGTTACACTTCCTTTCTTTGAAAATGTAAGATTTGAAAACATTACATTGTGTCAGCTATAAAAGCTAATTGGCAAATAAATATACTCCAGGTTGCACCATACAAGAAAACGAGAGTGTATACCCTTGAACTACCTAGTAATGATTTCGCTTTAAGACTTAAATAAAGTAAGCGACTTAAACAAAGTAATCATTAAAGCTTATAAAAAATAAAAATATCCGCTACATGTTTATCTCCTACCTTCCGCTTGTTATCTGAGGCATATTTGTATGGACGTGAAAAGAATAACTCCTAAACTGTAATTGGCGTTGTAAATACTTTAATATGTCTGTTGAATTTTCTTCAATAGCTGGTACAAAAATACCGTGCCCGAAGACAACATTGGTCAAATTTAGCGGGCTTGCTAATTTACATCCCAACAATAATACAAAGGAAGTTAAGAAGAGAACGAAAAATCACTGTTTGTTAAACCTACAATGTGATTGGTGTAACGTTTGTTTTTCTATTTACAAGAAAGATTTAAAATAGACAGATATACTAACAATAACATTTGTATTTGTTTGAAATCTTAACAATCTATAACAACACCTTTGGTCTACTATTTAACAGATTATGTATCATGCGACAACATAGACAAACACAATAATGACATTCCATCTGAAAATAGATTACAAGTATATACCATTTCGTCATGTTAATGTGGAAAAGAGATTTTTATTGGGTTTCAGATCACATGAACACAATTATAGATCATATAACGACTTTCCAGCTTTAAAAGTTGGAGGAAGACCCCCGGTTGCCCCTTCGTGCATTATTACATAACTAGCGGTCACCTGGGTAGAACCACCGACCTTCTTCAAGTCAGCTGAATGGCTTATCACAGGGCATCAAAGTTTTGCCGGACTTCTTTTTTTTCAGTACGTGCCCGCCGGGCTACCTTGAAACACTATAAAGAGTAGCCCGGAGATCAATACTTGAGTCTTCATGAAGGCAACATGAAGCATAATTTTGACAGTTGACAATAATCCCCTTGTGTATCAAGTGATACCAACCGGAGGCAATAATTATCCTACAACCTAGGCCTACTGGCACAAACTTCAAACAATTAATCGTTAACCCAGAGGCAATGCTTACAAAAACATGTTGCACGCGAGATTTTAGACTGATCCAATAGTACCAAAGTCACTGATCCGTATTGTTAAAAGTATGCAAACCAGACTTGAAAATTATGTCATTTTACCGCCATCTGCCAAAATGTACTTTCGTTTTCGCTGACCTCAATATTTATCGAATTTTGAAAGGAAATACATTTGATCAGAGGCATATGATTGTAAGGCAGTCGAGTTTATGCTTTTAAATTTGAATACTTGCACAGCGTGCAAAAGTCGAACATTATTTAGCAAAACTCGGCAAATTCATACAAGAAACTACAGTCAAACCTGTATATAAGACCATCTCTGAACGAACAGAGACCACCTGACTGTTAAGATCACACGTTTTGTTTCCTATTTTAATATTTACAGTGTATTTTAACCTGTGAATAAAGACCACCTCCCAATAAAGACCACATTTGGCCCTCCCAAGAGTTGTCTTTATAGACAGGTTTGACTGTATACAGTATTTCGGACAAACATTAATTCGGATAGGTGAATACACAGTGCCAAGAAAGACAGAGACGTTGTTTACTAGGTTTTAGTCATTTCGTCAAACTAAGATTTAAAAGATGTTAAGATTCAGACAAAATTAAGATTCTGACAGATTTATACATCTTCTTTAAATTTTCGTATCAGATAAATTGCAATTGTACCGTAACAGATTTGCAAGTTTAAAAAGATTGACTGACAATTCCTTTAATGATATTGTCTTTTTGAAATAACTAAGGGAGGAGATTTCCAAGTTTAACTAGTTTTATCTTCTTAAACCAGAGGAAATGAATTCTGAAGAAAATAAATGAGTAATGATAATTGCTGTTTTACATAAGAAAATGAATCACAACATATGTGATACATATTCAATACTCTGAATTAGTGTCACAGTGAACCAAGTATACTGGGCCTTTCTTAAAGAACTAGTACCATGACCCAACTTTCTCAGTTCATCTGAGCAAATAGAGCTTGCCTTTAGTCCGTCTGTCGTCCGTCAACAATTGTAATGTTGATATTTATTTATTAATTCAACAAAGTTATTATCTATCTAAATGTAAACTATGATATTATATATCTGGCACGTTAAATCATTCTCAATAATCTCTTAAAATCAGCTTGAAATGTGCAGAACTATTTATTCTTGCCTACCTAGCGGGGAAAGTATACATTTGTCCGAGCACGCGTCGGGGATAGATATTCCTGTCTTTCTCTAGGGAAAAGCCTTGTCTGAAATAGCGTGCACTAAGGTGACGTCACATAGTGCTGGTACTATTGTGACGTCACAAACTATATCAATAATGTCAGGAAATACCAAAATCTTTTTGTCTCCACGATCTATTTTGAACGTGATAGGCAAGAAAAATGATCTAACATGTCTGCCTGTGTAAGACAGCTGTTTTCCCAACTCTCGGGACAGCTTGGATAAAAAACCTCGCTAACGCTCGGTTTTCCATTCCACACTGTCCCTCGGGTAGGGAAAACCCGTCTTACACAGGCAGGCATGTAAGATCCTTATATACTTTTGTCCGAGCACGCGCCGGGGAAAGATATTTTCCTGTCTTTCCTTAGGGAAAAACCTTGTCTAAAATAACGTTCACTAAGGTGTTGTCACATAGTACTGGCACTATTGTTACGTCACAAACTATATCAATAATGTCAGGAAATACCAAAATCTATTTGTTTCCACGATCTATTTTGAACGTGATAGGCAAGAAAAATGATCTAACATGTCTGCCTGTGTAAGACAGCTGTTTTCCCAACCCTTGGGACAGCTTGGATAAAAAAACTCGCTAACGCTCGGTTTTCCATTCCACACTGTCACTCGGGTAGGGAAAACCCCGTCTTACACAGGCGGCATGTAAGATCCTTATAATCTTGATCTTGAATCTTTAATGCAGTACACGAAATATAACTTTGTAACTAATTTCAAAGGACAGTTTATACAGAATAATTGTTTTCTTTAAAAAAAAAATACAATTTCATCAAAACGCTATTATATTTTATTATGCACCCCTGCGATGGCCTCATACTACGCACCAGAAGAGACATTTTTGAGAATAGATGCAGAAGTCATTCTGCAACATTTGTTGTATTATATAGGTGTATTATATATACCTCAATTCACGCCGCCCGGGGTGTTATCATAGAATCATAGACATAAATCATATGATTCTAACGTGTATTTACCCATCACTTTCCGCCCCTTGATTCGTACAGCTCATATCAGTCCATTATAATAATATTCTAGTTCAAATAAGTATACGGACTATTCTAAAAAGAAGGACTGAATTATTGTTTATGAAAAAAAAATCCCTTTTTTAATATACTGCTTTGATGCACCCCTACCCCCGAAATGCTACGTTCCTGAATATTTAAATATTTTATGCCAGTAAATGCAGGATTCATTCCTAGACGATTTTATGCGTGGTATTGGTATATGTCTAAAACTAACAACGCCTGTATGATTATAACGGCCACACGCTAAACCGCATATTTCTCAATCAAAAAGCGCCAATTATTATCCGCCCTGCTTTCTTAAAAATACGTATCAGCTCATCATAAAGCATTTCGTTTTAATGCAGTACACAAAATATTTTTGTTATTCATTTAAAAGGATGCTATGTTGCAAACTACATAAATACTCGAACAGTTTATTCAGAATAATTGTTTTCTTTAATAAATGTTATTATATTTTAGTATGCACGCCTGAGGTTATAATGCTACGCAACTCAATAGCGATTTTTGAGAATACGAGATCTGAAGCATTCTGAATCATTTGATGCATTATGTAGGTATATCATATGTACCTAAAATCACGCCACCCGCTGTATAACAAATCCATAACCTTAAATCGTGTAATTCTGTGTGTTTACTATCACACACTGGATTCTTAATGTTCTTATCAGTCCATCATATTGATCTTCTATTTGAATGAAATATAAAGAAACATTTTAAAACTATTTTAAAAAGAAAGACTGAATCATTTTTTTATGAAAAAAATCCCATTTTTTCAAAATGCGTGGCTTTGATGCACAACCCTGAGGTGCTTCGCACATGAATACCAAATCATTTTATACCCGTAGATGCAAAATTTATTCCTCAATAATTCTATGTATCATATTGGTTTAAGACCACCCGTGTGATTATCACGGCTATAACATAAACCGTGTGATTCTTACGCCGTCGCGTAATTATCACACGCGTGCTAATATTATCACGCGCTTGATAATCACGCGACACCTGTAATGAATAGGGGGCAACAGACAGTAGATTTGAAAATTCCACAGATCTGCGCAGATGCCAGTGCGAAAAAAGTCATAAAAATCCAATTTTGAGAAAATCAAGGCAAGTGTTGAGCGCATGTATTGCATATATACTTCTATTCATTATGTGACATTTTCAGCCGGCCGATTCTGTTGTTTCTATGATAAAAACGAGTAAAACTCAGGTTTCCGAACACTAAATTTTGAGGCAAAAATGGCCCAAAATGCACACCTTGCACGACCTGTACCGTATTATCTGCAAATGACTGACCTAAAACACATGTATATCTTTAAAGCATGTAAACAGACGAAAATAATGGTGGGAAGAAAAATGTCTCATAACTGTTTACTTTTTCCGCAAATCTGAGCTGAATCCGGATGGATGGATGACCGTTTTCATTTCGTCTGACTTCCGTTACCTCAGGTAAGATTTTAGACCCGGCCGTCTACACGGAGCTAGGAAAATCGATTCAAACACATATTTATTTTACACAATAATTACTCGTACGCAGGAATCCTTAGTCTATATATATCATAAATAACCAGTTGAATATATATGCCTTTAAAGGACATCTATCTATTTTAGTTAAAAAAACGTACCGGGCAAAATACGTAACTGGCCCCTGCCACTATAATCAAGAATCTTGCCCGAGATCTAAAGGATTAGGGGGACTTGCATATCTTCACTATTGGCCCACAAGTCGTTCAGTTAGCGTCTACTACATAACAATTGATTGACTTACCGCACCAGTAAACATGTGCTGATAACAGATCTGTAATATTACACAAACTCTGGGCCAGTGAGTCATAAGATTCAGTTTTATATAATTTCATCAAGTTTTACAAATAAATATTGTTACAGTAGAACAACGCTCATCTTGACTTTTCTTTTTGGCTTGGAGCTACGGCTCGAAACCATTATATCGTTTCCAAATGTTGTTTAGAGTAATAGAAGAAGCCGAGAAACAAAATGCAAACAAGAAGGCAAATGTTAGGATTCCCTCGATTGGTCAACGCTACATGTTATGGTCAATTTTATGAGGACATTCCTATTCTGCGGCCATTAGGCCAAATTGCGACCAAGTATCATTGTACTGTGTTTATTTCATCCACAATGCTATTAACATTTAAGAATTGAACTGAAAATGATTCAGCATCGTTTTACTCGCCGTTATAATGTAGCAACATGACGTCTATGACAGAACGCGCGGATGGTCTGGTTACCCAGTCATTATGATTGTTGCGCCTTATGCGCAATGTGCCGTTGGCGGTCGTAATAGTCAATTCGTTTTCTGTTAACATTTATAGTATGATATATTATAAAAGGTGTAATAACTGCGTTGTTTTGATGCCGATTTAAGAAAACATGAGCTTGTACACTACAGTTCTTTAAAGCGCTGCGAAAACTGCATTGTTTAAACATACAATATTTAAACACAGCAACAAACTTTTTATTTATTTTTGTTGGGTTTAACATTGCACCAACACAATTATATGTCATATGGCGACTTTCCAGCTTTGATGTTGGAGGAATACCTCAGGTGACCCTCCATGCATTATTTCATCACGAGCGGGCACCTGGGTAGAACCACCGAACTTCCGTAAGCTAGCTGGATGGCTTCCTCACATGAAGAATTACTTCATAACTTCAAAACTAGCCAAAATTATGGCGTCTTAGATTTGTATAATTATAAAATATAGTACCTCTGCTACGTATGTACCAAATCTGAAAGTGTTACCATGCAATATTTTTGGGCTATGATCATATGTTAAAGTAAGGGTTATGATGCGCGGCCGACGTAAAGGAACGTCTTCAAAATGTCCACTTTGTTTACAAAATATTTCATTATAAACACAACTGTTTTTAACTCTGTTGAAAATATACTGAACAACTTCTGTGATTACGGTATGAAGAATACGAATATTCATTTTCAAAAAGATATCGCTATTAAAATGTAAACTTAAGCATTTTGATATTGGATTTCTTTTGTCACCCATTTCACTGGAAATCATTAACTATATAACAAATACATTAATATAAAATGCACAGAAACCCTTCACTCCAAAAATATGTTATGCCAGTTTTGTTCAAACACAACGTAACTTACGTGAAATCAAAACTGAAAAGAAAATAAATCCTGCTGAAATATTTTGCCTCCTCATCTCTAGAGTGTAGTCGTCTAATGTTTTACATTTATATTACAATCAAAACAATTTGTGGCGCTTTACTATCCGTAGTTGTCGAATGAAATCGCGCGGATGTTTGATAAAAGTTTATCTTGGTTTCCCTTCTGATAACAGTGTTATTTATAGTTCAAACATCTTTTTTAACCAATGATAAGCGAAGGAATTTCAAAAAAGTAACCAACTTATTTTCATATTATTTCATAATCACGTAATCAGGAAGTGGTTCAAAATTAATGGGAATTCATAGATACGCCTACTTTGAATCAACAACATTCAAGGAGGCGGAACAACTGCCAAATACAGGGACTGCTAATAAATATTAAATCACCTTTTAATAAACATGTACCCTCTCGACCATGGGTGAAGTTTAGACCAGCCAATGAAATCCAATAGTCTGAAGAAGGCGCGGTTTAGTTTACTTTAGACGGAGATTTTTGTTGTTAAATAAAATGAAACGGGGCGTTTTAACTATAAGTCGCTCCGTTTCGGCAAACTTTATTGCATTAAAATGTTATTAAATAACTATAACCTATACATAAAGGATATTTGTTTGTCGAAAAAAAAATTCACTAAGATATAACCAGGTGCAATTTTACCATAAGTAGAGTAGCTACGAGTGAACGTGTAAAATATCAGGAGGTAGAATTTGTAGAGTATCTCCAGAAAATAAATGTGTAATGGCGAAGATTTGTTGATATCTTTCCAAGAAACATTAAAATTCTTCAAAATAAGTGTTTTCTTTCACTATATCTGTAAACGAATATGTCCATGTTGTGCCAGGATTAATTATCTATCACCGAATTCTACTCAGGGGTCTATGGTTGGCCATGTTAAACGTTATTGAAGTGATAGTGGAAAAACATAAGTACCGAGACCTTCCTAAACCCACACTTGTGTTTGCTTTTCTTATATACTTTGTGTAGGTTCGGTCTAAGTTACGTTTTGAATTGTTGCATTTTTCAAAGTTCTTCATTCGCTTTTGATTAAAACGGGTACTAAAACTCTCTCGTCAGTTTATCTTAAATACAAGTTAGAAAGGGTTTAAGTCAATTTTGTTTCTTCTCGGGCAAGTCCTAAACCAATAAATAATACGTAGATGCTGCGGCAAGATTATATATCGCTGACCGTGGTTCAATAATTATTTAGGTTTATTAGTTATGGAAGGGACAGTGGAGAGATACAACTATAACGCCGGTTATTTCCAGAATCATAACCTGACGCTTATGTATGGAAATGCTTCTGTTGTGGTCTCTGGTTATGATAGACCTAGTTAAAAAATCTTGACACAGGTTTTATATTTTTCTAGTATTACTGCAAATGAAAAATAAGTGGATGCTATTCAATGCACGACTGAATAAATATTTCAGATGCAGAATTTCCGTATATCGAACAGGTATTTGCTTCCTATTAACTTTATAAGTTGTGCACACGATGACATTTCAGCGTTTCTGTGCCACGCATATGGCGTTTCTGATAGTGTTTCTGAACGCGTATAAATTTCCGTGGCAACTAGTGGTCCCCAATCGATTAATGATACACAAAACGTTTCTATTTGTCCCCATAAAATATTATGAGAGCGGAAATGCTGCAGTTTATTTGGTGTTATGATTCGGTTGGCGACGGAGTGGGTTATGATTCTTCGTAGCAAATAATTCAAAGACTAAACTATTCTTTCAGGAAAAACAAAAATGAACCACGATTTGCAGATTTCGATCTTAAACCATGCCTATACATATACATACGCATAGACACACATGCTTACAGATGTACCATATGGACTGTTCCAGTATAATTTATTGCATGTATTCGTACACACACACACACACACATACGCACACACACACACACACACACACACACACACACACACACACATTTATAGGCAGCAAAATAAACAGAGAAGTACGACAAATAACACAGTTTGGCACCGCTAAGGGACGGCCGATGGCAAAAATAACCGTTTGGAGATCCAGTCAGTATACAGTAAAATGAAAGGTAGGGCGTTAAAGTAGGGGTCGAGGTGGGAGGGAGAACAGAAACACCACTTACAAACAAGAAAATATACATAGCATATAATGTGAAATGGACAAAAGGCAAGTTGAAAAAAGGGACACATATTTACAAATTTGACAAATAAGGGACTAGCATAATACTCAAGTAATGTTTAATGTTGGGATTTTTAAGGATGTTGGGGGTCATTTCACTGAAAACGGAGAACAGTATTGAAATGAGAACATTTACACGTACGATATTGTTTTAACGCATCCACACTATGTTAATATTATTTCAAGTATGCATAAAATGTATCTCTCAGGCAGCAATTACGTTGTTCAACGACAAATTGTCTATACAAACGGTAGGATAGCTGTATACATGTAATGATAATAGTTTCTTTTTTTCGCGCTCTGATTTTTTCTGTCATGTTTACTGAATGATTTTCTAAATCAACTTAACTCAATTGTTCACACGAAAATCAACACCACTTCCAGTACGATCTTTTATTAACTTTTTTTATTGTAGCAGCTTTCGACTGGTGAGAGTACCAGCGCTGTACCCGCACATAAGTGTGTTATTTAGCTGTTGTGTTCCGTATTGTACAAATACTTTCGTTTTTCTTATTCCTGAGGCGAAAGCCTCAATAATAGAAAGTGACGAGAAATTTCTTACCTGAAGCGGTGTTAATTTAGTGTGGACAACTCATTTGTGACGTTTTTTGATGGAATTACATTCTGTGTTTCCCCTCTGTAGGAAAGCTGACTATATTGTGTAAGTTTGCTTCGGTTTGAAAAAAGATTGAACAGCTCTGAACATTCAAGCTTCAGAATATTTTCCATGTTATCAGTAAGTGCTATATTATTTCGCACCATCCATGCGCCTTTTCAACCATTCCCGTTGAGTTGTATGCCCGAAACATTAACCTTAACCCTGCTAAATATCTAATATGGACTTGTCCATCATTCAGTTTGGGCAGTTCCACTTATGATTCATAGGGGTGTTTACTGAAAATTTACTGACTGAATAGCGAACAGTGCAGACCATGATCAGCCTGCACGGAGGTGCAGGCTGATCTTGGTCTGCACTTGTCGCAAAGGCAAAATCGCTTGCCGCAAGCAGGCTAACTGCTACATGTCTTGTACACTTTGATTTGTGGTATGGCATTTTGTTATATATCTACAGATAAACAGCTTAACGTATGTTGGAATTATATTAATACATCAAAAAACGATTAAAATGGGCAGATGCAAACATAACAATCAACAAAAAACGAAGGAGAATTAATAAATAACTTTATTTTACGACCAATAGAATGAATCAGTAATGTGCTTCATGTATTTTTAACAAACCTCACGTAATAAGTATTTCACAGAGGCCTTCAGGTAGATATCACTCTTCAACTGAAAGGAAATATTTCATTTTAAATATCAATAACGTACACATATTATCTGTGTTGGTATCTTAATATCTATGATGTTGATACAGCTAAATTCTTTAATTCTTTCTATATATTTAATTTAGATGGCGTGACTTACGCTTAGCTTACGCTTTTGTTTTTACATACGGGAAAGTTAATTAACAGTAACTTTCGAATAATTTGATATAAACACTGAGGCACGCTGTGGACAGGTTGCCTTTTTGGAGTGCTGGGAGGGTTCTTTTGTTTTAGAAACATATCTTAAGAATTTGAAAATCACTGTCCATATCAATGAAATGAAAAATGCTTGGCGAATATTTATTTGCTATTTAAATAATACTGCTCATACACTTTTAGTTTTTTTCATGAGTGACCATCGACACCACCATATGATAATAAGCTTTAACCATAATCCAAGTGCCTGTTCATGTGACTAGTGCTTTGAAGTAAAGTGTTATCTACGGCCTATTCTGACATTATTTTCTTATTTAAATCACATATATGTAGTACGATTTGCATAGATAATTACATTTTCCCAGTGAAGAAATAAAAAACGAATTTTCTGAATCATATGATAGATTTTCTCCTAGCAAATATCAAAGGGACATAATATATTGGATATTTTCTATTTGGGTGTATTTCATTTTACTTTCAACGGTGAGTCATGGATTGCTAAACAATAATCCATTATACTGTTCGCTTAAAATGTAGAACATCTGGACAGTCCAATAATCTTCAAATATATGGTGTAATAGAATGCAAATATTCAAGCTCTGACCGGGACTCGAATTCAGAACTTTTCACACCTAATGCTGGCACTCTCAGTGTGCCCAATCACGTGATCGCGCTACGTCATTTTGAGCTTTAAAGTGGAAGTAGAAAGGTAAACAAAAAATTATAAATCAGTGCGTAAGTTTTTTATTCAATATATTGTTTAAATATCATGCACATAATTCGAAACCTATTTGAAAGTGCTAACCCCGATACTACGATTTCCACACCAAAACCTTCTCGTTTTAACGCTATTCCTGTTCAATTGACTTGCAGTGAGAACACCTCAGAGCGCAAAATGTCGGAAATGGTTGAACAGGAATAGCGTTAAAGCGAAAAGGTTTTGGCGGGGAAATTGTAGTACCGTGGGTAGCACGATAGGAGATTACAGTACCGCTCTGCATCACACAAAATCATTAGCATTCGCTGTCAGTCATTATTATGACTAACTTCGACTGTCATCCATTATTTCCATTGTTTACATTTTACTAGTCATTAGTGCACGTACGTATAAGTCCAATAATCTTTACAAAAATCAAGGTACGCAAAAAAAAAAAACACACTCTTGCTTGGTCTCCACACCATGCCTCTATATTATATATCGGGGTAGGATATGATATGCTATAATGGTGTTCTCTTACCAGTCTGGTGCCAGTGAGCTTGACTGCGATTTTGTGCAGGTTGGAGACATTGATCGGCGTATTCCGGTAATTTGCATGAATCTTGCAAGTTGCTACTTTCTCTAAATGCTTGAATGTAATCAATATTTTGCACTTATTATTTTCAAAGTTAGATGCAATAACAAGCAAAAGTTAGTGACAAGTGAAATAACCTTACGTGTCTTCCGACATGAAATTAAAAAATAAATTGTGTTTATCGGACATATCTGCAAATATCAGGTCTAATTTAGGTAATTAATCTGATTCATCTATTTATGTAAAAACAGCGTGTGAAAACTATTCAGGTATTTATGATTATTTCAAAATATCTATGTTTGAATCCGGATCATGTGTTTATCTCTCGCTAAAGTAAATGTTTTCCAAATATATACTATAGGGTAAATGTTTCTGAAAACATTTGATCAGGATGTTTTTATTTTTTTTCTATTTTTTGGGTAATAAAATATTTTCTCCTGCCGATAAAACCTAGCAATCGTTCTGCCTTTGGAAAACAAATATTTCAAAAACATATACAATGTAATTGCTGTGATTACAATACATCACAAAAAAACTTACCAAAGAAGTGTTTGTGGTCACTGACAGTAACTTGTAAATTTATTCAACAAAGTGTATAATAAAGGTACATCTATAATTATTATAAGCGATGGTACATATTCTGCCACATTAGTTCAAACACAGAAATGCATTATTTTGTATATCTTTTCTCGACATGTAGACTCGAATCGTAGTCACATATTACAGTTACATTATCGATTTTGAAACAAAGTATAAGCGTTCATGTAAATATATATCAATATCTTCTCTCAACAATATTTCAAACACATTTGCTACTTTTTAATACGCTTTACAGCAACAGTAGTTAGGTCCGCAGTGCTTAGGTTTCCACCTACATCCGTCAGAACCATAACCATATGACCCAAGATTCAATTTCCCAGAATCCGGTTGCGGGTGGGAAGGGTTGGCCTTTAGTACTGGATGACCTTTTATTATGTGGAATGCATCAAAACACGATACACTGAAAATACACATGCAACACAAATCTAACATGATTTTACAAGTTAAAGCATAGCAAAAGTTCCTTCTAGGGCACACCTATCTAAATATATAATGAACATATTGTAAAAGTTTGGTTGCAATATCTGTTTTAAATATTGGTAATCAGTGTGTGGAACCCTAGGATTGGACAAGACCATACTACCTTACTGACATTCCGTATCACCCATTTAAGCGCCCCGGGGGCTTTACATTTTGCACCAAGGGGCATTTATTTCTGCACCAAAATACAAAACAAAAAATACACACTTTAATTTTGAAAAAGAACTATGTGTGTGAAAAATGTCAAGTCCGCTATTTCCACAGTATTTACGCTAACCCAACAACAAAGTAAACCCGTTACCCCTTTCAGTTGACTAAATACAGTAATTAAGAAACACTGGCTGTATACAATGACCCGATTTAAACTCAGTTCAAAAATGTCGATGTTTTATTGAAAAAGTTTAACTCAGCAGTACGTTTTGATAAGTATATAGAGATGACAGCTGACTATGACAGTAGCGGACATTAAAAGTGAATAGTGGATATTTTCTGGAACTTGCTTTTCTTCTAACATGTAAAATGGATATTTCACTGAAGTGTTTGATATTAATGAGTTATGTTTTGCCTTACTTCTTAAAATGTAAAATGTTCACACCTTCAAAGCTGGTAAGTCAGTTTTTGCTAGATATATGGTGGGATCCTAATGTACTAGTGATTTGCTGCGCTAA
Source organism: Mercenaria mercenaria (assembly GCF_021730395.1). NCBI lineage: Eukaryota > Metazoa > Mollusca > Bivalvia > Venerida > Veneridae > Mercenaria > Mercenaria mercenaria. Next base: position 32,673,185 of record NC_069361.1, on the reverse strand, counting down.
CAGTCTACGACCTCGCACACAACAAACTTAGTGGTCATTGATCAAGTATCATGGCTGTAACTTAGTAGTATCTGTCCTAAATCTCGTGAATGTGACATCCGGGGATTCGATTCGTGAATTTGTTTCACACGAGGGGTCGCAATGGGGTTTGTTTTCACATATTAAACATGCATTCGAAGGTAACGATATATTTAAACCTTTGTGACAAATGATATGTTTGGCCTGTTTCAACAACTCCACTTTTCCATCCTCGGATTTAGTAATATGTTATCGGCAGAGCAAGTTCAGCCAGAAAGTTGCCTCAAATAGGAAAGAATAATTTTAACGTCAGAGGTTATTATTAAGGTCACGGAGTTTGATTGGCCAGCTTGTAATGACAACAGCTTTCGAGGTCAGCTGCTCAGTCAAGTGTGACTTACCGAATCTAAGTGTTCCTTCTAAAAAAAAAAAGGAACAATAAACAGATGCAAATGTATTGTTTTTTACTCCCAGTTAAATTTGTTTAAGAATTTTTCTAACAGGAAGTAAAGAAAATATATAAATTTCAACGAATTGTGGTATTAGGTTTCATTTTTTGAATAAAACAAAAGAATACACTCTGGGGAATCACATGACCAAAAAATCTCTAAACCAAAACAAATTTATGAATAATATCTGATAATATTGAAACTTATGCTGTAAATCTCAAATGTAGCCTATCATATGGCAAGATAGATGTATCCTAAAACTACATAGATTTTAATTACATTCACCTTTTGATTATCGTGAACACATCACGAAACTGAGACTTCTTATTTTCCTGAGTGTTTGTAATTACTGGATATCTATTATTATTGTCAGCTACACAATGATTTAACAATTTTCATTAGTCATATGTTAGGCTATGTTTAAATTTCACATCGTTTCATTGTAGGAAATTTATTCATGTTCTTCAAAATGTAACTTTTGTTTAGAGATTATTTTGATCATGTGATTCCCCACATTGAATATGCACGTTTATGGATGTTGAACTTGAATAATTATTTCTAACATGTTTAACCTTTTATTACCAGTAGCAGTAGTTGTAGATTAGAGACATGATTATTCGTGGCCTTTAAAAGCAAAATGTGATTATTCATTTGACTAAGCGATCTTTTTTGTTTGCAATTATAATGTTTTCTTTAAAGTTTCATAAATACATGCCATTTTTAGTACGAGGTTTCTTTGAATTTCAACTTCGTCTTTTGCGTTTTTTTTTGTTATACCAGTGTATATATGATGGTGTTTATGTCCCTTCTACTTTCTTTTACTAATTTCATAATCGAAACATGTCTATTTGTTGTTAAATTTTGACCAGATCAGATTTAGCAGATCGTTACTTCATCGCAGACATGTAATCTTAACCTTAACAACCGGGTTGCATCACTTGAATTCACGAATTCCTTCAGAAAATATGTTATACTAATGCAATTGATTGCTAAGATTTAATATCTTATTTTAATTCTGCAGCATAATAGATACGTTTCTAAACTTGACATTGAAGAGAAGAGAGATTTTTATTTGCATGTGACAAGTTTCTGTTGAAAATCAGTAAATTTGTAACGCATCCATTTTACCTGTTCTCTTGATTGCTAATAAATTCGAGGATTTCTTGCTTTGCGTTGTTACACATCTCTTCACACCTAGGGGCATTCTTACAATCCCTCCTTATAGCAAACACCCATCCGGATCCCTTTGAGGCGCAATATGATTGTGCTATCTCATCAAAATAGCTATAGCTTAAACTGTATGTCTCCACTGAATAGGATTGGTGTACGCTCACTGAAATAATGAATATTCATCGTACTCTTAAGGTAATTAACACGCCTGTTAGACGACGTGTCGTGCTGTAGGAGAGCATGTCGTGAGACGGCTAATTATCTAGTAATACTGGTCAGACACACAAGAAATATGCATGTGCATAGCTTATATGAACGAAGTAACTCAATTATGCATAATTATAATGTTAAATGATACTGTTCTACTGTTAACTACAAAACAGAAATTTAACTGTTTATATTTGTCAACTTGCTTAACCAAAAACGTATAAAAGTAAAAAAAAAAACTTACGTAAAACAAGAACTGCTATCATAAAAATCGTTTGCCTCTCCATGACTCTAATATTATTATTGTATTTGTTTTTCCTTTTGTATAAGGTGATTATGTATATATAGTTTCCCAAGAAGCCCAGATCCGGTTTAAAACAATCCTAGTTGTATGTAGTTGGCCAATAGGAAAGTTTGTGTGTTTATTTAAGTCTTATAACATCAATTATGGTAATATTTTTTATATTTCTTAACCTTCTGTCTGAAAATCAGTTCACTTACAAATATCATAGATATATAGTAACTCCATAAACGTTGAAATTTCTTACAAGCTCATTGCTTTAAGCCAGTGTCTTTGTAAATATTTTACATTGTCATTGAATATTATTATCCCCACCCGAAGACAAAGGGCTTCTTCGCAAAGTCTATCTGCGTGTCGTATGTCCACTTTTGTCTGGAGAATAACTCCTTACAGCCTAGATCCGCTACTATATATAACATAAGTACCGATCGCACCCGCAAATACAATGACAAATCCAACTATATCTACAGCTTCTCAGCAATTAGGTAATATTAGCTAATTTGGGGGCAGTTCAAACAGCAGGGACCTCTTACTTAACAAGAAGATTGTACAGTGGAGTTGATAAAAAATATTTCTTCTGTGAACGTAGAGTAATAATAATGATTAATAAACAGGTGAAAACTTGATAATTTGGTTTCCTTGACAAAATTTATCTGCCAATATCATAATTATGAAAAAAATGTCATAACAGCAAAATTGATCTTACCTTAGTATTTATATACAATGCTTACAAAAAGTAAAAGGATTGTATCATACACTTGCAATCACTGTTGGTATACTGCATTATAAATTATATTGTGGTCGAATTTCATCTAATATATTGAATTTTCATTTGCAATGATTAGTTGCATAGAGCGTACCTTTTCCAAGCATTTTTATAACGCCAACATGCCCATGGGTGTTCAATCTTAGATAAATAAGTTTTTATAGTTTTCAAAAAGCGGTATGATAGAATTTAGATGTGTGACTGTTACAGTTTTCTTGAAATCCAATTTGAAATGGTGTACATCTCATGACAAACAAAATTTCACTAGATTGTGATATAAAGGGGAATATGCAACATTTTACAATGTATTTATTTAGAAAGGGCTTAATAAAACATAAAAAGTGGCGAAAAAAATGGACTACACATTAATGGCATCATTCTTTCAATATAGGCAATACCAAATATGATACTTCTGGTAAAACGATGTTAAATACAATTAAGTGAGGAAAGTGAATTCAAGATTTTTTTTTCATTCAAATTGAGATTTATTTTTCTATACGACCCACAAAATATAATTTTTATGATTGTTCACTGATTTACAAAATATGGTTATGCCCATATAAGGAAAGCTGCCGTTTCAATACATAGACAATATTAAATAGCTATATCTTTTACATACCTGTAAAACAGGTCGAATTATGCAAATGCGATACAGCTGTAAAAAAACTTACAGCTGTAAAAAATAAAAAAGTTACAGCTTTAAATATGCCTAAAAGTTAGAACTGTAGAAATAAAACAGGTGTTGAAAAAGAGAACATTATTTTATGGAACGAAAGCAGAAGTACACAAAGTTTTAGGATGAATTGTAATTCTCTAGGAAGGGTAGCAATTACAACACATATGGCAAAATAAATGATCTAGTAAGTAAAGAACAATATCAAAAATGTTTCTTGTATAGCAATTGCAAAATTAAAGATTAGGATACAATGTAGACACGATGCATCATATCTTGTTTATAACACTTTCTATGTCATGAAAACGTATGACAATCTTGTAATTATTCCCTTTAAACTTATCAGTTTCAAATAAAGAGTAAATTGTTAATGCATGTGCTTACACATGTCCTTTTAACAACTGTATAAGATAATTAAACATTTGCACTTACTCCATAATGGCTAAAATTCCAATAATTTAGATTATGTGGTGTTTCTTTGAATTTCAGTTATCATCCCGCCAAAATGCATTAAAGATGGCTGACAGTACTCATGTTTCTCTCCAAACAAAAGTTACAGCTGTAATTTTGAGACGTGACCATTTTACAGCTGTAACTTTCAACTAAGTTTCTACAGCTGTATTTTTGAGACCTGCAATTGTTTTACACCTGTAACTTTCAATTGTATTTCTGGTAATTCTCCACTTACAGATCTTTTACAGCTGTAATTTCAAAATACAGGTCTTTTACAGACGTTTTACAGCTGTAAAACAGGTCCTATTTTCGTACAGGAAAGTCCCCAAACTGTACTAATAAAAACAGAAATCCCTTGGAACCACTTGCAAAATCTTGGCCTTAACTATTATCATGATTTTCGTAAGTCTTCAGAGAATGCCTGATGACATTAAGAGGAAGTATAATATACGTGAATTTGCGTACTATTTTGAATTTATAACCCTTGTATTAATTTGCAGAACGTAGAACTATTGAAGTGATTTTGTTTATGTTTTATAACACTGGTAATGGAAAGTAAGAGTGAGTGCATTACCCTAGAGTCAAAACACAAACAGTATCATTCTTTGATTTAACTTTGCTTTTTCGGAACAAAATCTCAAACTATTTAGTAGGACATTTACTTGATACATTACACACAGCCAGGAGCCAAGAAGAAAAGAACCATAAATTGCTAACGCTTCCTTTTTATGATAGTCTACATTTACTTAATCTGAATGTCAAGTCTGAAAGTGCTAAAGGTGAATTCATTCAAATTGCATACAAACATTCAAGACCTGAAAGTGCAATGTCTAGGACCCATAACTCATATTTGTCTCAGTTTCTATAAAATTCATTTTACTTGGCATTAAAAATACTCAACATCTGTCCAAAATATGTTTAAATGCGAGTCCTTATAATTATAGGTCTAGTTAAATTATAGAAGGACAATGTAAACACCATAAGTCTACATTTTCTATCTGATCTAAAAGAAAGTTTGGCTTTATGTTTCGTTCTTAACAATTCTACTTTAATCGGTTTATACTGAATTGAAAGCTATTTCACAAGTTCATTTCATAGACAAACCTTATTAACACTCCAATTTTTACATTTTAAACTGATCTACCTTACAAAGTAAATATATTAATTAAGTTATGTTGACCTAAAACCTGAAACCACATAGTCAGACTGTATTTCTGAGATATAAGTAAAGTTTTAGACATGATCATCTGGGGTTTGAAATTAGATAAAAATGCAAAGCCATATAAAGACTTAATGAATGTTTCAGATGTCATATTTTCTGTTCGATACCTTGTCAGAATATTTCGATATGTAAAATATACGCCTAATGCAAAACTAGGTTATATAGTAGCCGTTATTATCAAATTGTCAGTATCAATTAGTAACAGCAAAATATTCATTTTAATCTTTAATAAACCAAAACTGATCTCTTGGTTAGATTTGTTGTTTCTGGTACTTTCGAACTACAGAGAAAATTTCAAAACTCATGTTAGATAATTGGATATACGTTCGGTTATCATTTAAATCATACAGAAATAAGTAGTACTTCACTAAACGTGCATCTTTTGTTTTATCGATCCCTTTAACAATTTCATATCATTGCGAAATGTCTCATTTCACACTTTAGTGCGCTGCATAATGTAAATATACCGTCAAGGAACGTGACTTTACCGACGTGTATCAGCGTAGTGGAAAAATATTTACTCAAAACGCAAGGCCTGTTACGACCTCTTCATCAGGTTTATAAGGAAGTATGTCCTTTATTGTTTGCTAATAAGTTATTTAAATGGACCAGTGCGTTTGCTGTAGTAATTTTAATCTTTTCTAACAAGGTCAGATTACTGTATGTATCCGACAATGTTACAAGGGCAAAATTACATCTATATCATTTCGAAGATTTTAAATCAAACTAAAATAAAATGTAACTATACTGCACCAAAGGTAAATAAAATTCCCTCTGGAATGGTTTATTTTTATTAAAGCAAATAGTTAATCATTTAGATATAACATATCTATAATGCTTAAATAAAGCGTTGTGTTTCAAATATTAGAATGCAGTCAAAGCGTTTTACTTCGAACATTATCTCACTACCGTCATTTGATCTAACCAACCATCTTTATGGTCTAATACTTCCAACCAAATTAAAATTAACAATGGGGATTCCTTTCTAAATTACATTTAAGGAATTCAGGAGCAATGGATACCCAGTAGAAATCTCAAAATAGTTTTCCAACAAATTTCTGTTGCTTCGTTATCATTATTATTTGGTTCTAACAGTTTGTGCCTCGTTTTGAAAATACGGGTTTTTGGTGAGAAATCTCATGAATTCTCAATTCACCGATTGTTAAATTGGGCTACTAAGAAGCGGAAAATTGCAATTGTCGTTTATACTTTTGTACACACTGAATGTAGCCAGAAAAATATCAGTTGTACATTGGGCCCTATTATCGGTTTCCAACTGTTGTATACTGCTCAATATATCCTGGTCACAGGAAGTGCAGCAGCTTTTGCTTAAAGGATATTAAAGAGAACGACTTAAAATATTTGAATGAAAAACACATCACTTGAATATTCGGTTTAATACAAGTATTTGCTAAACTACATAGAAACACAAACATCGTCTACAAGGCCAGACAAACATTTATTTGATAAATGTTGCAGCCGGAAGTACAAACTATTAAAATCAATTATCATAAATGGCATAATATAACAAGACACTACGCATATATTATACTTGTAAATGTTTTACAAGGACAAGTGTCTCTTCAATTTCAATCACAATTAAACTAATGAATCAAATGCTGCAAATGTTATGCTTAATCTCAACTCTATATCAATATTGTTATAATATGCCAAAGTATTACTATTTTTAGGATGTCAATTTTGCCAACCCCCACCTCAGTTTACACGTAAGTCATTCGTTTCATACTTATGAAATAGATTACTCACATCAATTACATGTTAATCTGCATAATTTCTTAGGTTACACCACTTGAACAGTCATAACTTTGCATATTTCATCGATTTTCTGAGATATGTTTGTTTGGACAAGTTGTTGTTGTCGTTGTCGAATATAAAGTTTCTGCATATTGCGAAAGCATTGCAACGGCTGACTACCTTGTGCACAATAGTTATGGTTATTCATAAGGATATCTTGCAAAAGCCATGTGTCAATAAGTTTGTATTATTAGTCACTTTCAGTGTACTACCTTTATATGGATTTTTGTGAGAAAAACATTAATTCTCACCTAAAATGTGTTGGCGAATTCCTTTAAAAGCAAAATGATTTCTACGACGTTCTCTGTGTGAAATCGTCTGGTAGAATGACCACTTACATATTATTTTCTACACATTGTTATAATGTCTCGATTCACCAATTTCACCCTGTTGAATACGTAGCGCGATAGACAATAATTTCACGCTAATGCTATCGAAACGCTTCATTTTTCTTATTATATTCAGTACTTACTATATCATAAAGTATAAAAAGCGGAGATAAATCAATAATAATAGACGAGTGAGTTATATTTGCACTTAATCTAATTGATATAATTAGTAGTTCAAGAATCTTAAGATTCTATTTTGTAGCTGAACATACATTTTGCAAAGGGGATGCGGGCTTTGTTTAGAGGCCAACTGCAATCTGATGTTATAAATCATCGTAATAATCTTCTTCTTTTTTTTTGGCAAACAGAGTAGGTGTACCTTTATTAGACGGGAAGATAACTGTGGTATACGATAATACATGTATATCCTGACACGGCGGTGCACGTATTATGTTGGTAGCATTTTAGAATCTGAAGTACTTTGTTTTGGCAAACAGAAGGGTAATTTGCATTCCTAAGGAACATTGGGGAGTATTATGCTGTGGATATTCAGTAATACATGTATAATCTAACATTATATACTGGGGTATACGGTAGCACATACATATAATAATATTTGTATAGCCTGAAAATATACTTTTTTGTGCTATTTATAGAAATGAAAATAGTACACCCACATGCACAATACAGGATCACAGTAAAAAACGAAATTTGTTTGTGCTTGTTCGTGAATTTTACTTGACTGTGAAAATGAAGTCATATTTTTAAAGAATTTAACGTGTAGCTATGTAGTCAACAGCTTTAATATATCACTCACGAACAGCTTTTCATACCTGGAAAAAATAAAGATACAAAGGCTTGTACTCTATCAATACTGACTTGATCATATCAAGAAGATATCTTTCAAACATGAATTACTGGTGGAATATTAATACATTAGACATATTTCCCTCTGATGAATCATATTGGAGAAATTTCGTCGCTTCTTGCACTAGGATCAAACATGCGACATCTGGGTCCCTTACCCACGAAAGCACACGTAGCGAGCAGGTGTATCAAATTGACACAAGTTGGTATTTTATTCTTCGAAAGTCTGGTATGGTTTTATCTAATCTACCTAGTTATACATGCATTGGTCCGAGTGATTTTATCAAATATCGGACAAAAAACTCAATAGGAAGGCTGGGTCCAAAGGCTTATAATCTCTAAACTCTACAGCAGAGTATGTATTTAAATGATTTGATAAAAAGGACTATACGACTTTTTTCACTGGTTAATGACTTGTCAATAAAATTTCATACAGTGTTTGAAATACATAATGACACTAAGCGCCTCATGAGCAGTATGGTCGTTGTCTCTGAAAGCAATTATCAATCGCTAAAACACTGAATCCTATTGTATATGTTTTTAAAGTTACTTAATGATTTTGATTGTCTTGTGCTTTTGCAACTGAGCACTCGTGTTTGTGCTTTGTTTGAGCGAAAACTTTCTTTGTGCTTCTTTATTTATATTATGTACTTTTATAAGTGCGTATAAACAATTCATTTCAATCTTTGCGGTCAATGTTATGAAACACTGATGAAGAGCATGGTCTTGTGAGTTGCCTTTGGCCAGCTAGACATGACTGAAACTGCTACAGTGTTACTCGCTTATCCAAAGAGGTTAAAGGTCAAGTTGTTTTGAGAGATATCCCCCCCCCCACCCCTCAAGTATATGGCCCATACCAGTTCAATGGCATAAATCTTTACGTAATAGGCGGTAACATAATAGGGGTATGCACGTGTTTCTAAAAACAGTATGTGAAATGCAGAATGCAACGCCATCCAAAACCAGCATGTGTTTCTTTCCACACAATAAACGCCGCTTTAGGTAAGAAAGGTATTGTAACTTTTTTAGTACACGGGATAGAGAACAAGCTCAACCTGCTATGTTTGATGTTGTACGTATAGCTTGGTTTTTCTGAAAACGCGAACAGTTGTCAAATAGGCCATGAGCTGTACCACATTTATGTCTAAAAGAGCGTTCTTTGGGCGTATTTACGTGAAAAAAAAATATACAAATTTGACTCTAAAATACTGGAGATTTCCATAATACTGATTCAGAACCATTCTTTTCTTCTTCTTTTTTTTTTTTTTTTTTTTTGAGTTTTAAGAATGTCCAGCGATATTTCTTTGAAAAAGGAACGCATTTGAAAATGAGAACATTTACACTTGCTATTTTGTTGGCGAATATCCACTGTATACCACTGTTTTTAGTATGTATGCATAAAAGGTGTCTCTAAGGCTTCTTTAACGCTGTTAAACGACAAGTTTTGTTCGTACAAACAGCAGGATAGCTGTAAAATATGGTTTCTTTCGCACTCAATATTTTTTCCTACCATGTTCATTACAGTATTTCCTAACCATCACAAATGAGTTCAAATGAAAATTAACGCCGTTTCCGGTAAGAAAGTTCTTGTACCATTTCCGTTGCAGCAGCTTCCGACTCAAGATAAAGAGCAGTGCTCATGCCCATCAGTATATTATATAGCGGTGATGTTCCATGCTATAAATAAAAGCTTGTATTTCTTGACCGCGAGTCAAAATCTTTAATAACAGTTGCAAGACCTTTCTTACATGAAGTGGGGTAAATTAGTGTAGACAAATCTATGTTGGTTTTGGATGAAGTTATAGTCAGCATTTCCCCACAGTAGTACAGTCGACAAAATTGTTTGTTGTAAAAAATAAGTTTGCTTCTGCAGCTCTAAACATTCGAGCTTTAACCCTCGTACAAAGGCATTTTATTATGTATCTACAGATGAACTGCTTTAAATATAATGAGATTAAATGAATACATCAATAAATGCTTAAACGGGACAAAATACAAACATGAACAATAAACAAACAGCAAAGAAAAATGAATGCATAACTTTATTTTACGAATAATATATTAAAAAGGTAATGTTCGTCATGGCTTTTTAACAAACCTTACTTAATAAGTAAGTCACAGAGCTTCAAATGTAACTGCCTCCAGAAAAACATCAACATTTCAAATACAAGGAAACATTTCACTTTAAGTATCTAAATATAGCGTACACATATTATCTGTGTTGATATTTTAATTTTTACGATGTCAGTACAACTAAACCTTTTCTATATATTCAGTTTCAAATGCGTGACTATTGCTTTTGGAAACGTTTTTACATACAAGAATGTCAATTGATAACACGAAAACATCTTTAAGTTTCGAATAATATTATTTAAATCTGGAGGGGTGTTTTAGGAATGTTGCTTTTTTCGGTGTTGGTCAAGGTGAAACATATCCAAATATGTGAAAACCATTATCCAGTGAAAATGTATCTCCAAAATTAATATGCAATTTCTAGTTTAATATATTGAAAGATAACATCTTTCCTGCTTCGTTCTGAGGTGCATTGCGCTTTCGCAACTCCACTTAAACTGTAAGTCTCCACTGCACTACATTGTTTTACAATCACTGAAGTTTGAAACAAAAATGCTTGGTGAATAGTAATTTGCTATTTAGAGAATACTGCTCTTACGTATTAGTACTTTTCTGAGTCATTATCGACAACGCGTCTGATAATAAATGTTAAGCCGTAATCCCTATAGTGCCTGGTCATGTGACTAGAGGTTTGAAATGAATATTACTCACAACCTAATATGGCATTATTTTCTTATTTGAATTATATGTGTGAAGAAGGAATTTACATTGATAATCTAATTTACAAGGGAAATAATTTTTCTTAATCCTGAAATAGATTTTCTCATAGCGGTGATACTGCATAAATGTTAGACAACCAGGATTTCTCAAACCGGATGTATAGAGAAGTGTCTTACAAACAGAATGTATAGTGAACTGTCTTGCAAACCGGATGTTTAGCGGGCTATGTGACAAAGAGAATGTAGAGTATGCTGTCTGACAAACCGGGTGTATAGTGAGCTCTTTGAAAACCCGGATGTAGATAAACATGATTTATAGTAAGCTGTCTCACACAAAGAATGTTTAGAAGAGCAGCAAAACCCCAGGTTTAGTATATAACATGGCCACAAAAAAAGTTACAGATCATGTCATATTGGAGAATTTGGTGTTCATCAGATAACCGATATAAAGTTTTTAGTGCGGTCTGAGAAATCTAAAATGGTGTCCAAAGAGACCTCGCATGTAGATTAGAAAATAAGGCTGCACAATGTTTAGAAAGGAAAGACATGTGACTTAAGTGCAAATTATATGTTAAAAATATTAAAGGTTACTGAAGGTCATTTCAAGGTCATACACAACATTTATTTGGCACTTATTAATCGGAATACTTGTATGCGGTTGGTGTTTCACCTATATTTTGCGATTTCTGCCGGCAGTCTCCTTACCGGCAGACCCTATAAAACATTTTGGTATATCATATCTTTTGTAACTTTTTGTTGCTAGGTTACTCCTTAAAGGGAAAGAAATGCCTATAAATAAGTTAATGTTATATGAAAGCAATTGTTAAAACTTTCATATCGCTGAAAGAATTGTTAAAAATCAGACCACTAGATTCTATTAAAAATGATATGGCAGTTGAAATTTGAGAAAATACCTGATCAAAGGGGCAGCCATTTCAGTGTGTTTATGACGTCATTGCTACACACTGTGAATTCTTTGTTTAACCAATAACCTTTTATATAGATTATTCTAATATGTTTCTTGAGTATAAGATGTTAAAGATGGTAATTTCTTTTGTAATGGTTTAAAAAGTAGAGAAATTATTTTACAGAAATAAGTAAATACAGTTCGAATAGATATCTGGAAATTTAATAAAACCGCCATTTTGTTTCTGTTGCCATGGAAACAAAATGGCCGCAATTTTGATCAAATATTTAAATGCTCATAACTTACTCATTTTTGAGCTGGTTAAAGTAAGTGAAGTGGGAAGTGCTTGTCTTTTCTTTAACAATAATTATTTTAATACATGTATATAAATACATGGATTTGTTTTCTCAAAAATGTATGCATGAAATCAAAAATTGAAATAACATTTTCATTCATAGAGTAAACAATACATCGTGTATTTATTATAAGTCAAGTTTTGCCATTAATTCCGAAACAGAAAACAAATATCAATGCAAACAACGCATAATGACCTTTATTTGAAATAGTTTATAAAACTTTTATAATTAGTGTTTCCGTTCTGTTGTTGCTTATGTTTCATCAGTTTATAGCTTGACAACAACAGTAGTTAGGTCCGCAGTGATTAGGTCTCCAAGAACATCCGCCAGAGCCATAACCATACGTCGCGAGATTCACCTTTCCAGACAGAATTCCCTTTAAAAATGGATGGTTGATACGGAATGCATCGACACAATGAACCCTTAAAGTAAAAAATGAAACAATTAGACAGTACAAAAATGTTGAGTAAGTCAAAAGTCTTTGTTATGGAAGCATAAAGAGCTTTAAAACTTTTACTGAAGTTACAAACTTGTACTGTTGAAAAGTTTTAAAAAGATTTCAAGTATGTCAATCAAACCGAAATTTCCAATTCGGCATGGAATACCTGAAATTATTTGAAGTGCCCTAAACACATACACGTTGCTACCTTGTATTTCATATCTATGTTTTGATGCACCTTTTCCATAACAAGGTTTTTACTCGATTTCTCGTGATTTATGAGACAATGCCATTAAAATTATATATCATTCTCAAAAAATCTGAGAATGATAATATGAACTTTATAAAAGTTCAAAATATATAGTGTTAAATTAATCGTCAAAAACACGATTTTGTTTGGGTTTTTTCCATTGTAAATTTCAACAATTTTTGTAAGCAAATTCTTAAAAAATAATTTTTTGATTTATATATGAATGGACTGGTGCAAATATTTCAGGACATCTTAAGCATTTCCACATAACACTCTGTAAAATTTCTAAAATATAATTTAAAAAATTTTGCTTTCGCCCGAAAAGTCACTTTTGGCCATAATATTGATATTCTTCAAGAGTTTTTGAAATATCAAGAACTTCCTGCTATCACCCTTAAAGACCTTTGGAATTAAAAACTATGACGTAAACATCGCGAAAAGTGAACAAATTGAATCTGATGATAATTTTAATAGTAAAGGCGTACAGTGCATTCAGTGATTTGGTATCCTGGTTGGAACGGGTTAAGATTAAATTATCAACCTGGAACAGTTTATATATTTTAGTAAATTAGCCTACATTCAAACTGACGTTATTGCGCTAAAACAAAGCCACAAGCCTTGCTACAACAAGATAAGACTACTGTAACGCTTTGTTGAGTTTTAATCCAAACTCTGCACCGAAATAATTGCAACATGCCCTGTGCAAGGCAGCTCGCGTTATCACTAGGCCATCTCGTCACAATTATGTTACACCCTAACTATAGTAACAGAGAACAAGCAAAGTCAGTAAACTCGTATCCTATTTGATACGGAATTTTAATATATCACATTTAGCTGAAACAGTACTTTTTGGTATATTACAGTAAAGTGCCTCCTTTCTTAATAATTATTTACTTAAGACCTATGCTTAAACATTTACAGATTTAACTAATAATGACCTTAACAATGACACAGTCAACCCAACTTGGTCATGATGCAGGTTACGTAAAAAGCAAATTGGTCTCTAAACCTTCTATTCAATGTACCTAGTATGTACAATATTTTGTCTGCATATCTCATTCTTGACTGAAGTTATTGGTAGAACGTCAAAATTTCGCATGACGTCCGGTTTATTATAACTCGGATAAATGAAGTCCATCGTAACTTAATCAATCAATTTCAATGAGCATGTAAGAATAAAAAAATGCCTTCTTGTGGTCTATCAACTAATTTATCCGTTCAAATCCAACCACGCGTTAGCCATCGTGGTTTAGTTCCTGAAGGAGACAAAATCGCTCGAAGGCCTTGATTATTCGATAATTATGATATTTAATGCTTGCGGAATGAAACCACCTGTTAGGTAAGCTGTTGCAAAAATGTAAATGTATGGATTTAACGCATTTTGTATCTAAACGATTATAACTCATATTGAGACTCCTCGTTTAGGGCAAATCCATTATTTTATCCGGGAACCATACGCCGCTTTTCATGGAATTGCACATGGTGCATCATTCAAGGCTACATGTGCGGATGACTCTAATTTATATTCTAGTACTAATACCATGTGTAAACGTTGAGTTCTGCTCGACCCGGGGTTGAGGGCGTGGACGGTAGCTTGCATTTCCACTACCGTCTATGAACCGAGCCTGCAACATTAGGATATTGTACAAGCATTTGCTTTGTCACGTTGCTTAATATGCTGAATGAGTCCGTCTTACACTTCAACGCGTCATGTGATAGAATGAGTTTGAGGCAATATTAATACCCAAAGCAATTGAATACAATGATTTATGCTCATTTCAAGTTTAAAGCTAACAGGAAACCTGTAATCATTATACTTGAAAAATAACATAGAACTTTATGCACCGGATGTAACAATTTATGGTTCTCGTGAACATTCGTATCTCATGTTCAGATAACAAATATTGTAAATTTTGTCTTACGTGTTCCTTTGATTGCTGATAGACGCAAGTATTTTTTGCTCAGCGTTCTTACACATGTCCGCACAAGTAGGGGCCTTCCAGCAATTTCTCCTTATAGCAAACACCCAACCGGATTCCACTGAGGCACAATACGACTGAGCCATCGTGTAACCGTATATATCAATCGAATATGATTGCTTTACACCCACTGAAATCATTAAAATGAAAACAGCATTCAATAACATTTTACTTACAGTGTTAACATCAACACAAAATGCTTCAAGTGTGCTTAAAGCTGTAGCCCAGAGAATTTTCTAAAATTCTGCTTGTATGTTCTTTGATATATGGGAAAACTGAAAATAAACTTCAATGTATATTTTCTGGCCTTTGGGATCATGAAGCCCATCCAATAGATGTGAAATAGAGTTCCGCTTAAGACGGTGCTAAGGGACGTGAGAGGTGTTGTCCATTTTATTTCCTCTCATGAACAGACCCAATCAAACCGGGTCTGCTATTATTCTTCATGGTTGCATTCTATCTTTTCCAAGGATTTCATGAGTATCGGCCACCATGAAATCTTCTGCACTTTTCATTTTTCAGAACACCACCATTTGGAATGTAACTTAACATCTTCAGAACCATTGTAATATGTTAATTTGAAATAATTGGCTTTTTAAGCTTGTTCAGCCTCAATAGCCGTCAGTGTGTAAATTATGGAATATTAGTTTTCAGTTAACATATGAATGTTTCCAGTAAAAAAAAATATTCTAGCGCGGTGAACTGTACAAAAATCATATAGGTATCTCTGCTTGTTTCTGAGATATATAACATTAAATTACCTCCCTTAGAATAGAGATTTTTCAGTATTTCGTTACACATTGTGCCTATGTGATTTCTCTTATGAACATAATTGAGAACTCTTTCAATTCTTCCATCTGATAATTTCTCCTCTAGCAATTGATTTAAACCATCCAAACCACTGCGAGAAATGGACAATTTCAGATGCTGGATACATTACTTTACACCATAATTTCTTTAATGAAACAGTTCCACTCCTTAAGCATCTCATATCTGGCGCATAACATTTACATTTATTATTATATATATTAATATTTATTGACGAAGAAATCAGTTCACTGTGTTCTGCTACAATACCCGCAATAACAGGGAAATTAATGCTCTAAAAGATGTGCATTGACAAGTCAGGGACACGTCTTAAAACCTGTGCTGGTGAGTTCTGTTACATATGCTGTCACCTCAGTAAAACTAAATCAGTATTATTGTGCTTAATTAATTATTAAAAGCTTCCAAAGATTCTTCTTATAGATTTGATGTACATAAATACGTGTACTATTATACACTTATATTATCTCGGGCAATAGTTTTGACTATTGACATGCAAGCAAATCAATGAGTGTTTTATTACGCGACATCAGAATAAAGTTCCATTATTGTTTACTTCAAGTACGTGTGTTTAACTACAGAACAGTCAATAGCACAAACTATGGACCGGAAATTTATGAACAGAACAGAACAGAACATAGTTTATTCAACTTGTACACATATACAGGTACCTCGTTGTACAAAACATTCATACAATATTCATAATGTACATGGTCATTTCAAAATATATGTTGTATCGATAAGTCTTTACAAACAATATTTTTTCTATTACACATACGATCTTACATTATATCAGTACTTGTTTAAATAGTTAATGTCTCTTGATGTCACAGGCATCCAGCCATGTCGTTCCGCTATAGGAGGAATTTTCATTTGATTGTCTAATTATTATGAACTACCTTTATAACATGTTTATTTCTAGTGATAATACTTATAGTGCCAGGTTAAGAGTTAGACATGGTGGTGCATTCCTGTCATGATGACACACCTTGTGTCGTAATTGCCCAAGGGTTTTAGCCCGAGGGTCATAATAGAAGTAAGTGTCTTATTATACCTAGAAGGCGTACTCCAGCCTATTATTGACCTTTTTATTGAATACACTCTCTTTTTTCATCTTGGTAATTTAATATTTCTTTTTTTTCAAACAAGTGTCAGTTATACCGTTTTTGTTTCAACCACCATGCCATTAACATTTGAGAATCGATTTGAAAATGATTCAGCATCGTTTCCTCCGCTCTATGACGTTCTTGGCATAACGCGCGGACGGTCTGGTTACCCGTGTCATTATGATTGTTGCGCGCGATGTACACTGTGCTGTTTGCGGTCGTAATAGTCAACGAGTTTTATAGTGTGATATAAAATAAATGGTGTAATAACTGCGTTGTTTGGATGCTGATCTAAGAAAACACAAACTTGTACACTACAGTTCTTTACAGTGATGCAATTACCGGTAGAAAAAAATGCGTTGTTTGAAATATAATATTTAAACACAGCAACATAAAACGTTTTCATTTATTTATTGTTGGGTTTAACGTTGCACCGATACAATTATAGGTCATATGGCGACTTTCCAGCTTTGATGGTGGGGGAAGACCCCAGGTTCCCCTCCGTGCATAATTTCATCTCGAGCATATACCGAGGTAGAACCATCGACCTTCCGTAAGCCAGCTTGAATTCAACGCCCCGAGTGAGGCTCGAACCCACATTGGCGAGGGGCGTTTTTATTTAAATACGAGGGTCGTTCACTAAATACTTAGACTGGTGTAATAACTTCAAAAATGGCAGGTTAATGACGTTTTAAGTTTGTATAATTTTGAAACATATTATCTCTGCTACGTATGTACCGAATCCGAAAGTGTTACCATGCAGTATATATGTGCTATGATCATATGTGGAAGTAAAGGGGTACGATGTGCGGCCGGCGTCAGGGACGTCTTCAAAATGTCCACTTTCTTTACAAAATATTTCCTTATAAATATATTAGTTTTTAAATCTGTTTGAAATATACTGAACAATTTCATACGAAGAATACGAATAATCAGTTTCAACAAGATGTCGCTATTGATTAATGTAAATTCACTGAAGCATGTAAATATTGAATTTCCTTTGTCATCCATTTCACGGGAAATCATTAACTATATAACATATAAGTTAATATCAAATACACGCCTGGTACAACAGAGCTACCTCTTCCAGAGGTATACGGTAAATCGCTCTGTCGCAACTTCCGAGCTACTGCATGTCGCGATAAAAGAACGTCAACAAAGGTGAGTGTCATCATAATTTTTGCATTTTTTACAATCATTGTATCGAATATCAAAAATCGGGGAATGGTAGGCGATGTAGATATGATTTAACTTTACAGAGAACTTAAAGTTTGGTAATTCATTCTTGATTTGTGGTCGTGGCTGTATTTACCAGCAAGCTTATTTAGCAGTGATTTTTGCCGTTTCGTCTCGAAAGCACTTTCATTGTCAAATTTTTGTATTTTAACTGATATTAAGAAGCAAACCGAGTAGGCGCGATATAGCTGTAAAGTATACAATGCATTTGGAAATAAAATATGTACCGAAAATGGTTTGAGACTAAAAATATTCACTTTTTATTATGAGAGACAGCTCTGTCGTGAAGGAGATAGTCATGTCGCCAAGGAGATAGCTCTGTTTTCACAAGAGAGCTCTGTGTTCATAATTTTAATGTTATATTGAAAATTCTAACACGGTCCGATTCATTTTCTTATTAAACAAAGAAGGCAGAAAACAGTGAATTATTATATAACAAATCACTGTTCGGACGTCACAATTATTACATCATGGCGTCAAACGGCATAGCGGCGCGCTGGAAAAGAAACCGATTGAAAACGGGCAAATTTTTAATGAATGTCGTCAAGGATATATTTAAAAATCCTTGGTAACGTGTTAGAATCGAAATAATATATCTCATTCAGTGATTTGCTCTTGAATAAATCATTGTTTGTCGTGCAGATGCGTATTATTATATCACGAGGGCGCATCTGAACTCCAAACAATGATTTATTCAACGACAAATCACTGGATGAAACATTTTATTTCTTAAGTTTACAATATTTACGTTGGGTTGTCCTCTTTTGAAATAATATACAGTCACTGATCAATCGGATAAACATAATGTTTGAATTTGCAAAGTATTGGTTTGATAAAGATTTTTCATAAGGCTATAATTGTAAAGTTTGAATAGTTGCACATTCTGTTAACGTTTGCTCAGGTGAGTGATTGTGATAGCTCGATGTCCGGCGTCCGTCGTCTGTCGCTGTCTGTCTGTCTGTCAACATTGAGCTTGTGAGTGCCATAGAGGCTGTATTTTTCAATTGATCTTCATAAAATTTGGTCAGCATGATTGCCTTGATAAAATCTAGGTCAAGTTCGAAAATGGGTTATCTGGGGTAAAAAACTAGGTCACCAATTATCAGTTGCACTGTCATGTTTACTTTTAAAAAGGTCATAAAAGGACCGCTTTTATTGACAGGCGGTACGTAATAGTGACACATGCGATGATTTATGAAAAAAGACTTTTTAAATTGAAAATTTGCGTGTTAAAACCCGCGCGAAACTTTCTTTATGCCGTTTGCGCGAAATTTCATGCTAGCAAATTTAAATGATTTCAGTCAAACGCATATGATTGGTTTAGATAAAAGATAGATTGACAGAAATGAAAAAATATATCCAATTATATAAAAAGATGTTATTCGATCACTTTAGTTATTTTGTCAGTTATTGTATGTGTAATTGAAAATGCGTACTTTGTCAACACACGAAATGCATGATGATTAGCTTCTGTCCTATAAATTTTATTTAGCTAGTAAATCAGCATGACTGTTTAAAACTCAGATTTTGTATTCACAAGTGCATTTGGACGTGCTCGTACAATGATGAAGTCACAGCGACTCTGATATTTGTACAAAGTACATTTTATTTACCGGTACGTTCAAACAAACTGGTCGTGTCCTCAACGAAAAGTAATAAGGGCATCATTATATTTAGATTTGATTTTACAAGTGTAATACGTAGTGTAAACAAGTTTCAGAGCCACTGCCACTAAAGTTGGCGTTTAAAAAATTCAGGTAACCCTGGCTTATCACAAGATAATTTCACGTATTACATTTTCTCTAACTGATTTTTTTTATTTTCTAGAAACGGTAGCACATGTCGATTCTAAGAAAATATAGCCCGCCCGGTTAGGTCAATAGTGAGAGCGCAGATCTATTGATCATGGGCTTTAAGGCTGCTGCCCCTGACTATTTCAAAGTGTGTCTGAAGTCATTTGTCTTCCATCCATGACACAATGATTAAAATGGAGTTGATAGTCACTTGCTGAAAACAAGTTAGAACTGGTGCTGAATCTAGAAGTTCTAGTTAAAACGGCACTAAATACAAAACAAGCAAAATACATATAAGAAAATATAAAGCAATATCATGAATATGTATTGTTCAAATTATGTATAAATATAAAAACGTGATAACTGAATTGTATCTCGTAACTGGATATAACTACTTTCCTGTTACATTCAGAAATGCTCAAAACTGTATGCAACACAGAGCTATCTCCTTGGCGACATGACTATCCCCTTCACGACAGAGCTGTCTCTCACAATAAAAAGTGAATATATTTACTCCCAAACCGTTAACTTAATATCAGTTGAAATGCAAATAGTTGACAATGAAAACGCTTTCATGACGGAACGGCAAAATTCACTGCTAAATCAGCTTGCTGGTAAACACCGCCACGACCACAAATCAAGAATAAATTAGCTAACTTTAAGTTCTCTGTAAAGTTAAATCATATCTACATCGCCTACCATTCCCCGATTTTTTATATTCGATACAATGATTGTAAAAATCAAAAACTATAATGACACTCGCCTTTGTTGACGTTCTTTTATCGCGACATGCAGTAGTTCGGAAGTTGCGACAGAGTGATTAAGCGTATAACTCTGAAAAAGGTAGCTCTGTTGTTTACAAGGCGTGAAATACACAGAAACTAAACTCTTCATTCCAAAAATATGTTATGCCAGTTTTGTTCAAGCACAACGTGAGTAACTTACATGAAATCAAAATTGATAAGAAAATAAATTCCAATAAAATGTTTTGCCTCCTCATCTCTAACGTGCACTCGTCTAATGTTTTATTTCAATTAAAACAATTTTCTCCAGGAAACGTTACTATCCGTAGTTGTCCAATGAGATCGCGCGGGTGTTTGATGAAAATTTATGTCTGTTTACGATACTGCACAATCCGTTCTGATAACATCGTTATATGTAAGATATTTGTTTGTCAAATAATTTTCACCAGGTGCAATTTCTTCATGTGTAGAGTAGCGGCGAGTGAACGTGTAAAATATCAGGGGGTAGAACGTGTAGAGTATCTCCAGAAAAAAAATGTGTTTTTCGTTGCAAAATGGCGAAAATGTGTTGATATGATTCCAAGAAGCATTAAAATTCTTCAAAAATACGTGTCTTTTTCTTTCAATATAATATATGTCCTTTTAATTATCTATCACATACTTCTAACCAGGGGTATACGGTAGGCCAAGTTAAAACGTTATTGAAGTGCAAGCGGAGAAACAAAAATACCGAGACCTTCCTAAACTCACACCTTGTTTGCTTTTCTTATATACTTCGTGTAGGTTCGGTCTCAATTTCGTTTTGAATTGTTGCATTTTTAAAAGTTTTTCATTTGCCTTTGATGGAAACGGGTACTAGTGTGCCAATATATCTTAAAAAGAGGCCTAGAAATTGCCTTTGATAGTATTTTTTGTTATTGCCCGACAACCATTATCATTTTAACTTTATAAAAATTGAAAAAGTTTCAGGGTAGCTGTCGCCTTCTAAGGGTCGTAGTAAGGTCCATAGCACAAGGTCAAAGGTCAATAAGTTCTACCATTTAATATAAACTTGTAAATGTTGGTGATAATTATGAATTTGAGAAGTAAAATAAATTACGTTGTTTATATTTATTAAATTTAAAAAGAAAAATATTATTTCTATAGAATGAGTTGAACGTTTCGTACGCTCTGATATTTTGTTCATTTACGAAAGCTATCTTTCTCATGTTTCTTAAACTTCCGTTTTCAGGCTAACAATTTTAAAAATGCTGGTTATTTGTCTGTACGAACAGTACCGGTTGAAAGAAAATAATATATGATGCGTATTTTATAAAGACTAGTACAGTCAAACTTCGTTCGAATTCGGATTATTCGCTTACTACTCTTGGCTCTAAGTTATCTTCAGGTCCCGGCACAATATCTATATAATGTATATTTTACATTGGCTTGTACTACTGATATATCGATACTCTTCATATTTTTGAATCAGCTAAAAAATTCTTTGCACATTAACATAATGCTATTATAACAACTGGTAACTGCTCTTTAAGTGTTTTTAGTATCTATAATTTTGTAACAAATTGTTTATGATGGTTCTATGGATATTATAACTTCAAAAAGGCTTAAAAGCTGTGAATGTTATAGTAGATCGAATTTTTTTAGCATGATCTTTATGACAATGAATATAGGGGTAACGCATGTTTGTTTTCCTGTAATAACACCTTCAGAATTCCAATTGATTGGTTGGTTACAGAACCGGGTAGAGCGAACGTATCAATGTATCACGAAGGAATCTACTAATACTATAAAATGAAACAAATGTGCGTTAACGTTATTGCATCCTAAAACGTGTAAAAATAAGTATATTGTTCAGTAAATTCAGTTCGGATACCAAAATGAACTAAAATGACTTGTTACCCTTATATAAAAAAACGAAAAAAAAAAAATAGACATAATAGATCCACTTTACAAGAAATAGACGTCTTAGCGTGACATATTCAATCGGCGGTATTTGTTTATTATAAATCCACCGTTTTGAATTTCAAATCTCTGATTCATGCTTTTCTCATGGAAGTTATTTTACGCATTGTACGTTTATCTTTTAGTTACTCTCGAACTACTAATTTTCATCCTTTTGATAGT
Source organism: Mercenaria mercenaria (assembly GCF_021730395.1). Lineage (NCBI taxonomy): Eukaryota > Metazoa > Mollusca > Bivalvia > Venerida > Veneridae > Mercenaria > Mercenaria mercenaria. Next base: position 32,650,365 of record NC_069361.1, on the reverse strand, counting down.
TGACTCATCACGTCAGTAGTCATGAAAATATGGGAAGGTATGACTTTAATATTTCACTGAATGTGCCTAAGTGTTACTATTATAAAAAAAATCTGAAGCACCCTTTCTGATGTTTTTATATTTTTTTTACATTTTTATTTGTAAAACATATGCATGACTAATGTTTCAGTGTAAAGATACCAACTTTGTTTGCACAATGCTATCAAGGACATCCTGTCTGAAACCAAGTGTCAGATGTGTTAATTGTTACGATTTGATTTGTTTGTATCTTTTGTTTTGAACAGAAAGAGGAAGTATAGAAACAAAGCCATAAATTATAAGGGTCGAAACAGAAATAGCATACTGAATTTTAAGAATAAATAATGCAAATATTGCAGTAATAGCTTCGATGATAGTGCTTGAAATACGCTACTCAATTACAAATACATAAAATATGATGATAAATGTCTGACCAATAGTAAAAAAGAAGGAAATTATAGAAAATCAAAGAAATAGTGATGAAATCCTACCGATCTGTTTTGTTTTGTTTAGTACATGTACTTTGTACACATATAATGTGACTAACCTTTCAGTTATTCCTTTAAAAATGTCCTATTTAACCATCACCGCGTGGACAAATTAACATAAATATATATCATATGTATATACATGTAATGAATCATCACCAGTATTGAAATAATTTCTTTGGGTGCTAGAGAAGCATTCCATATATGTAAATGTTACTTTCAACAGTATTTTTAGTCATGTAACGGCGGTCAATTAACATAATCAGTGTTTCTGGATTGTCTACAAGTATAAGCCATTTCCCCGCAAGTAATACCAACTTCTCTATATGATTCAGAAGTGGAGTACGAAATTACTCCTGACAATATCTATTATCAAATCATCATGGAGAATATACACCTCTCCCGGGGATCGAAATCGCAACCATGCGGTCCTTAGATCTGCGCTTTTCTTATTGAGCTAAAAGTATTGGTTGTATACAAGACAGTAAAGTGATTTTAACTGTTGATATGAGAATTCTTATATATTTATACGTAATTCATTTTCCGTCGTAGTCTTCTTCCTCAAAACATTCCATATTTTCCATTTCGCACACGTTTCTCAAAAAGTGTACAATAGGTAAATATTCTTTTTATAATCAGTGCAAAGCTTAAATTCAAATTTTATTGCTGTCTGAAGTGCAAGAAATGCATTTGCAGTGCCATTTTATAATCATATACTCAACAACTTTACTAACTCCACAGCTGGCTTTTGTTTTTATCTCCGAGAGCCAAATTTTGACAGATCTGAATAAAAATTGGACACATAACAGTAATATCAATTGTAAGTACATTCGTTGAGCCATGACAGTTCAAATAATGTAACCCAAAAATAAAACGTCACAAAATGCAACTTAGAGCTGGTCTCTATGCGGCAAGTACTGCCATCTGCGGGATTAAACAATTTTGCGGCCAATATTTCCACCTCCAAGGGATTATGAATATGATCTTGTCCTAACATAGAATACTATTCTGCAAATGTGCATTAACAGAATATCAGATTTGTATTGATAAATATGCGCGAGTTCTGCAGTTGAGATTTTGCGCTACATATGCGGTGCAATATTATGCGAAAACATGAGTGCATATTTCTCGATGCAAAACTTATCATCATTATATTGCATATCCATTATTACCCATAAATCATAAATAATTTGCTTGTTTAGCTGAAGAAATTTGAAAATTATTCAGGTAAATGTACTCTTGGTTCCACGTCAACCATTAATGTGTTGCCATTAATGACGTTACAAGCCAGATATAAAATTAACAACTAAACATAGTTCAACATTCAGTATATAATAACTTAAATTTCATCAAACTCATAGGATCAAAGTGTACTGATGTGACATGGAATTTACTAATTATGTGACTTTTAATTTAAGGGTTACCTTAGTGTTTCCCTAACGGTTAAACGAATTTATTCAGGCTATGATCGTTGTTATGTTTTATCATAATAAAATAATCATTAAACATTGTGTAAAGCTTTCATTCAAATCTGTCAAAATTTGACCAGATGTGGAGTCAGAAAAGTTTTTGAGTATGTTATATTATATATTATATTAAATTAATATACGCACAATTTTGCTATCTTTAATACGATAGAAGTACGTTTTCTAAAGTTCAATTTGACCTTTGACATGTCTGTGACCTTAAAATGATATTAAAATAACCCTTAGATACGACAGTACCAAAAATAGTTTTGCATTTGATCCACTGATAAAGATCAGCAAACATGTCAAGTTAACACACTTTGCAGTCGCATGCCACTTTTCCCAGATATATATTATTCTATATAATATAATATATATTATATATATTATGATATTATTATCAATTTTATTAACAAAATACTACAGGGCGTTGAGACACGATATTTAAACCGATTTAGGTGGTTATATGAAAATAAAATGAGTGCAAATCGGCATAGCTTAATTGTAAATACACTCATTTGACATTTGACCAATTATACTGTAATGAGGAACCCTAGGATGCGACAGCCCGTTTTAAATTTCATGTTTGATACTAAGGACCACTTTAATACCTATACCTGAGCATTAACAAAAATGGCACCAAAAGTGACTTTTTCTTAAGATATTATCACTGTACACTATACTTAAACTCTCTCGTCAGTTTACTAGTATTTTAAATATTTTTCAAACTTGGTGTTTTAGTATGGTTTTAAGTGTTTGTATCTACTCGGGCAAGTCCTAAACCAATAAATAATACATAGATGTTATGGCAAGATTATATACTGCCGATTTGTAACCGTAGTTCAATAATTAATTAGGTTTAAGAGTTATGGAAGGGACAGTGGAGAGATACAACTATAACGCCGGTAATTTCCAGAGTCATACCTTTACGCTTATGTATGGAAATGCTTCTGTTGTGGTCTCCGGTTATGATGGACCTGGTTAAAAAGTCTTGACACATGTGAGCAAATCTTGTGTATTTTTCTAATATTACTGCAAATGAAAAATAAGTCAATGCTATTCAATGCACGACTGAATAATGATTACTGACGCAGAATTTTTCGTGTATCGAACAACTATTTGTTTCCTATTAACTTTATAATTGTACACATGATGATATTTCAGCGATTCTGTGCCACCCATATGGCGTTCTGGTAGTGTTTTTGAATGCATATCGGTTTTCGTGGCAACTAGTCGTCCTCAATCGATTAATGATACACAAACGTTTCTATTTGTTCCCACAAAAAGTTGTGAGAGCGGAAATGCGGTTGTTTACTGGGTGTTATGATTCGGTTAGCAATGTAATGGTTCTTTGGAGAGGGTTATGATTCTTCGTAGCATATAATTGAAGGACTAAACTGTTCTTTCAGGAAAAACAATAATGAACCACGATTTGCAGATTTCGATCATAAACCATGTCTATACATATACACATGCTTACTACAGATGTACCACATATACTGTTCCAGTATAGTTTATTGAACCCATTCGTACTCACACAAACACATACTCGTGTACATGCGCGGACACACACTTGTATAATGACGTAAAGAGGTAAAGAGTAACATCACTTAGTTTCTAAAAGATAATGGGCTCACGAATCAAATTGCAAAACATTTTATCCTAATGTCTGTTCGCCTCGCTGTTTGTGCTGGCAAGTCTGTGTCTCCGATGAATCATTTATAAAAAGTAAAAGTGTTTGTTTATTATAATGTCACCCCTACTGAAAGGACTAGCAATATTGGCTTATGAGACACCTTCATACATTGAACAGCATTACTTCCCAATTCCTATTTTTTAGACAGGTAGGCAATCGATAGCCATTACTTAACAAGTGCTTGTAGAACACGGAATGCCCCCTTGATGCATTCAGTAACTGGTCACGGAACATAAACTATTTGGTCACTGTGCACTGGACGTTTGACGTACTGACCTCAAATCAATAATAATGGGTCATTTGCCAGTCATAAGTGACCTCCGTATCAAATGTGATCTTAGACCAAAGCATTCTCTAGTTATTTGGCAGAAAATGTTCTACCGTTCTGGATCAATATGACCTTGACCTCTAACCTACTGACCTCAAAATCAGTAATGGTCATCTGCCGGACATGATCAATCTCCCTATTAAGTTTCGTGATCCTAGGCCCAAGCGTTCTCGCGTTATCGTCCGGACATTTTTCAACTGTTCTGGGTCACTGTGACCTTGATCTTTGACCTACTCACCCCCAAAATCCCTATTAAGTTTCATCATCCTATCCCCAAGCGTTCTCAAGTTATCGTCTGGTGGGTTTAACTGTTCCGAGTCAATGTGACCTTGACCTTTGACCTATTGATCTCAAAATCAATAGGGGTTATCTGCTTGTCATGACCAACTCCCTATCAACTTTTATGATCCTAGGCCAAAGTGTTCTTTAGTTATCATCCAGAAACCGTGGACTTGTTCTGGGTCACTGTGACCTTGACCTTTGACCTACTGACATCAAAATCAACAGGGGTCATCTGCTGGTATGATCAACCTACCTAACAAATTTCCTGATCCTAGGCCCAAGCGTTCTCAAGTTATCGTCCGGAAACGGTTTAAGGGTTCCAGGTCACTGTGACCTTGACATTTGACCTACTGACCTTTTAACCAATAGGGTCATCAGCTTGTCATGATCACCTTCCCTTCATGATTCCATGCCCAAGCGTTCTGAAGTTATTGTCCGGAAACCGTTTAACTGTTCATTGGTCATTGTGATCTTGGCCTTTTATTTACTGATTTCAAAGTCAATCGAGGTCATCTGCTGGTCACTACCAGCCTCCCTATTAACATTCATGATCCTAGGCCCAACCGTTCTTGAATTATCATCCGGAAACCGTTTAACTGCTCCAGGTCGCTGTGACCTACTGATCTCAAAATCAATAGAGGTCATCTGCCGGTCATGGCCAACCTCCCTATTAACTTTCATGATCCTGGGCCTAAGCGTTCTTGAGTTATAATCTTGAAACCAATTGGTCTACGGACGGAAAGACCGACCGCGACATACCGACCAACGGACCGACATTTGCAAAACAATATACCCCTCCTTCTTCGAAGGGTGGGGATGATAACTACATGGCGGCTCACCAACCGGTCTCTCTTCAGTAACAAGACCCGCCTCTGATAGGATTCGAGCCTTCAACCTCCCAATGGCGTGTCAGGCACCTTAACCATTAAGACACCGCAGATATTGTATTAAGTAGTGAAATTTGGCTTAATTTCGGCTTTAATGGATATTTTTAATCAGAAGTATTATTCGCTTGAGAGATTTTTTTATCAAAAGAGATTAAAATTCAAGTTGTTTTGAGAATATATGGCCCAAACCAGCTCGAAGTATGTAGATTTACGCGGTATTTCGGTAATCTGATAGTGACGAGTCCGTGTTTCTGTAAACATTGTGAGAAAACATAGAATGCAATGTCAAACACAACCAACACTAATGAGTTGTCCACACGAAAATTAATGCCGATTCAGGTAAGAAATGTCTCGTTACTTTATATATTTTACTGTATGTTTTCGACTTGGAATAAAGAGCATCGCATCCGTCCAACATTACATTATTTAGCGGTGGTGTTTGATGTTGTAGTACGTTGTATAACTTCACCCCTCAACACCACACACCCAAAACACACCCAACAGTTGTAAAAAAGGGCATGAACAGTAATACACTTATGTCATCAAAAAAGTGTGTTTTAACAGTAATTTACGTAAACAAATTTAAAAGTAAGGGTAGGCATCCCGGAAGCACAGAGTATATCAAACACGGTCAGAGCAATGCATCGCAAAATAGGCAGAATGTAATAATATAATTAATGGAAGCTGTAGTGGAAAGATATAGAAGACAGGTTGCTTCAAAAACCCAACAACAAATACATTTTAATCATATTCAAGATGCAAAAATGGGTATGGTGTAGACAAATGTGTATGGGTGTTGGGACAAGTACAGAAAAAGCAAAGATCAATTTTCAGCAGGGAAAGCCTCGCACCAATAGCCATAATCACCCTAGTCGGTAAACTAAAGACCCACACAAAAACACTAAATGCACACGCACGCATGCACACGCGCACAAACGCTAGCTTGCACACACACACACACACACGCACGCACGCACAAACACATACACACACACATTTATAGGCAGCAAAATAAACAGAGAAGTACGACAAATAACACAGTTTGGCACCGCTAAGGGACGGCCGATGGCAAAAATAACCGTTGGGAGATCCAGTCAGTATATTATGGGTACCTTGCATTTATAGTAAAATGAAAGGTATGGCGTTAAAGTAGGGGTCGAGGTGAGAGGGAGAACAGAAACACCACTTACAAACAAGAAAATATACATAGCATATAATGTGAAATGGACAAAAGGCAAGTTGAAAATAGGGACACATATTTACAAATTTGACAAATAAGGGACTAGCATAATACTCAAGTAATGTTTAATGTTGGGATTTTTAAGGATGTTGGGGGTCATTTCACTGAAAACAGAGAACAGTATTGAAATGAAAACATTTACACGTACGATATTGTTTTAACGCATCCACACTATTATATGTTAATATTATTTCAAGTATGCATAAAATGTATCTCTCAGGCAGCAATTACGTTGTTCAACGACAAATTATCTATACAAACAGTAGGATAGCTGTAAACATGTTACGATAATAGTTTCTTTTTTTCGCGCTCTGATTTTTTCTGTCATGTTTACTGAATGATTTTCTAAATCAACTTAACTCAATTGTTCACACGAAAATCAACACCGCTTCCAGTACGATCTTTTATTAACTTTTTTATTGTAGCAGCTTTCGACTGGTGAGAGTACTAGCGCCGTACCCGCACAGAAGTGTGTTATTTAGCTGTTGTGTTCCGTGTTGTACAAATACTTTCGTTTTTCTTATTCCTGAGTCGAAAGCCTCAATAATAGAAAATGACGAGACATTTCTTACCTGAAGCGGTGTTAATTTAGTGTGGACAACTCATTTGTGACGGTTTGTTTTTATGGAATTACATTCTGTGTTTCCCCTCTGTAGGAAAGCTGACTATATTGTGTAAGTTTGCTTCGGTTTGAAAAAAAAATTGAACAGCTCTGAACATTCAAGCTTCAGAATATTTTCCATGTTATCAGTAAGTGCTATATTATTTCGCACCATTCATGCGTCTTTTCAACCATTCCCGTTGAGTTGTCTGCCCGAAACAATAACCTTTACCCTACTAAATATCTAATATGGACTGGTCCATCATTCAGTTTTGGGCAGTTCCACTTATGATTCATAGGGGTGTTTACTGAAAATTTACTGACTGAATAGCGAACAGTGCAGACCATGATAAGCCTACACGGAGGTACAGGCTGATCTTGGTCTGCACTTGTCGCAAAGGCAAAATCGCTTGCCGCAAACAGGCTAAGAGTGCTACTTGTCTTGTACACTTTGATTTGTGGTATGGCTCAGATGAACAGCTTAACGTATGTTGAAATTAGATTAATACATCAATAAACGATTAAGATGGACAGATGCAAACATAGCAATCAAAAAATAACAACGAAGGAGAATTAATACATAACTTTATTCTACGACAAATAAAATGAATCAGTAATGTGCGTCATGTATTTTTAACAAACCTTACGTAATAAGTATTTCACAGAGGCCTTCAGGTAGATATCACGTTTCAAATGAAAGGAAATATTTCATTTTAAATATCAATATATAACGTACATATATTATCTGTGTTGGTATCTTAAAATCTATGATGTAAATACAGCTAAATTCTTTAATTCTTTCTGTATATTTAATTTAGATGGCGTGACTTACGCTTACGCTTTTGTTTTTACATACAGGAAAGTTAATTGATAACAGTAACTTTCGAATAATTTGATATAAACATCGAGGCACGTTGTAGACAGGTTGCTATTTTGGAGTGCTGGGAGGGCTCTTTTGTTTCAGAAACATATCTTAAGAATTTGAAAACCACTGTCCAGATCAAATTCGATATTGAAAATGTATCCCCAAACATGCAATTTCTAGTTGTATAATTTGAAAGATGATGTCTTACCTGCTACTTACTGAGACGTATTAGCCTGTCAAATATTTATAGCTAAAATGCGTAACATTATTTTCCAATCGACAAAAGTTTAAACAAAAATGAAAAATGCTTGGCGATTAGTTATTTGCTATTTAAATAATACTGCTCATACACTTTTAGTTTTTCATGGGTCACTATCGACACCAACATATGATAATAAGCTTTTGCCATAATCCAAGTGCCCGTTCATGTGACTGGTGCTTTGAAGTAAAGTGTTATCTACGACCTATTTGACATTATTTTGTTATTTAAATCACATATATGTAGTACGATCTGCATAGATAATTACATTTTCCCAGTGAAGAAATAAAAAACGAATTTTCTGAATCATATGATAGATTTTCTCCTAGCAAATATCGAAGGGACATAAATTATTGGATATTTTATATTTGGGTGTATTTCATTTTACTTGCTTAACAATCCTATACTGTTCGCTTAAGGGGACGCATATTGCTACATTCACAGTTCATACAGAAATGCGGAAGGGGTGCATATTCAAGAAGTCGATGGTGGGAAAATAAAAAACTTATTCCTAAACTGATATAATACTGATTGACACCTGTAATATTCAGTATTTTGTGGATAAGGATGTGGTACTATGAATGTAATAGGAAAACAGAGGTCTTTGTGAAAGTACATTCAACACAAAATATTAAGCTTTTGTATAAGGAAAAAACAGGTTTTTTACAAAAACAGTGTTCCAAATAATGTTGAAGGGATGAGATTTTCTTTCTAACACACCAGGTTTGCTTAAACATGTAAAAATTTAACGCCACGTCATTTCAGCTCGGGATGGACGCCATATTTCTCATTGATAAAAATGTAAACAAAAAAAATCAGAGTGGGATTAGCATTGCAAGGGCATAACATGACATTCTACACAATGAATACCTTAGAACAGATATCTAAGATGCTACACAGGTCAAGCGGATTAAATGCATAATGGCGATCACTTGAAATTCATCTTGAAAAGGTGGTTAATTTTAGTTTATTTACATGGTTTTTAATTTTCCCACGACTTCTCGGCGATTCACTGCAAATGTATTACTGCGCCGGACGAAAGGTAACTCTAATAAACAACGGGAGACAATTTAGGTGTCAGCACGTGTACGATTTTTAAAAAAACATGTCGATGATTATAATTTCTTATCAAATAATGAATCCTATTCAGATATTCGTCTTTAATATTAGAAAATTATTAATTTCTGTGGACATTTGTCAAAAAATATTACTTACATTGGACTACTTTGCGCATCAAACTGGTTTCCGCTTCAGTTGTGAGGCACTTCCGTTATACTTTTTGACAACAATAACAAAACACAAAATGAATCAATAAAGTCACTTATAAACCGACTGCTACTTAAATCAGTGTAAGTAAAGTTGTTGTTACAACACTATACATGTTCGTTACGTTATGAGATAAAGTTTATCTTGAACTGCATAATCCATTAATTACGTTTAGATGATATTGCATTTACAACTTATTTGACCCCATTTTTTTACGTGAATGACAGCATTCTCGTGCAACTCGTGCAAACAGAGTTATGAAAAGTATGGTGGAGAATTCAAGGACAAATTATAAATGACATTAAAGTGAGGATAACTGTATATTCGTCCAGTTTTGATCATTGACATGCCTGCTGTGTAGTAATAACTTTTGTGAACAAGATTAGAATGTTACTTTTGCACATATACTCATTGATTGGACCTCTCAACCAAATTTCATACCTTATTTTAGGGATTTTTAAGACAATACATTTTCAAAAGTTTGTTGAATGTGTTTTGATATTTAAGTGCATTGCAGTTCATGAATACCAACTTAAAAATTAATAATGGCAACATTTCTAGGCCCTTATTTTAAGCCACTAGACTAATGTAACGATAAATGTTTAATGTATTAAGGGGAATATACTCTTTTAGTTTTGGAATGTGGCATTCCTTGACCACCGTATCTTTTCTTATGCACTACTTTGTAAACAAACTAAATAATGTGTTTTAGCTTACATATGCGAAATGAAAAGCAAGACAGTGACCATATTTCACATTCTTTCTTTAAATTAGAATCTGTAGGACATTGATAAATGTTTGGACAAGGTGAAGCACTATTATTTTCGCACCAAAAAGTCTTAATTGTTGACTTTGAATGTACACAATAAGTCTTATGTAATTCAACAATAACTTTCTTGTTTCAGTTTTCTCATTTTCATTTTAGTGAGCAATCCTTTGTGTACTTATAACAGTTGAAACAGTATCTATTTCATGTACCAAAACCTTGTACTTTTTTGCAGGTAAATTTTATCATACCCCACCCACTTTTTTCTAATTTCAAAGTATGCGTCCCCTTAAAATGTAGAACATCTGGACAGTCCAATAATCTTCAAATATATGGTGGTAGAATGCAAATATTCAAGCTCTGACCGGGACTCGAATTCAGAACTTTTCACACCTAATGCTGGCACCCTACCCTCAGTGTGCCCAATCACGTGATCGCGCTACGTCATTTTGAGCTTTAAAGTGAAAGTGGAAAGGTAAACAAAAAATAATAAATCAGTGCGTAAGTTTTTTATTCAATATATTGTGTAAATATCATGCACATAATTCGAAACCTATTTGAAAGTGCTAACCCCGATACTACGATTTCCACACCAAAACCTTCTCGTTTTAACGCTATTCCTGTTCAATTGACATGCATTGAGAACACCTTGGAGCGCAAAATGTCGGAAATGGTTGAACAGGAATAGCGTTAAAATGAAAAGATTTTGATGGGGAAATTGTAGTACCGTGGGTAGCACGATAGGAGATTACAGTACCGCTCTGCATCACACAAAATCATTAGCATTCGCTGTCAGTCAGTATTATGACTAACTTCGACTGCCATCCATTATTTCCATTGTTTACATTTTACTAGTCATTAGTGCACGTACGTATAAGTCCAATAATCTTTACAAAAATCGAGGTACGCAAAAAAAAAAAAAAAAAAAAAAAAAAAAAAAAAAAAAAAAAAAACCCTTGCACGGTCTCCACACCATGCCTCTATATTATATATCGGGGTAGGATATGATATGCTATAATGGTGTTCTCTTACCAGTCTGGTGCCAGTGAGCTTGACTGCGATTTTGTGCAGGTTGGAGACATTGATCGGCGTATTCCAGTAATGTGCGTAAATCTTGCAAATTGCTACTTTCTCTAAATGCTTGAATGTAATCAATATTTTGCACTTATTATTTTCAAAGTTAGTTGCAATAACAAGCAAAAGTTAGTGATAAATGAAATAACCTTACGTGTCTTCCGACATAAAATTAAAAAATAAATTGTGTTTTTCGGACATATCTGCAAATATCAGGTCTAATTTAGGTAATTAATCTGATTCATCTATTTATGTAAAAACAGGGTGTGAAAACTATACAGGCATTTATGATTATTTCAAAATATCTATGTTTGAATCCGGATCATGTGTTTATCTCTTACTAAAGTAAATGTTTTCCAAATATATACTATAGGGTAAATGTTTCTGAAAACATTTGATCAGGATGTTTTTAGTTTTGTTTTTGTATTTTTGGGGTAATAAAATATTTTCTCCTGCCGATAAAATCTAGCAATCGTTCTGCCTTTGGAAAACAAATATTTCAAAAACATATACAATGTAATTGCTGTGATTACAATACATCACAAAAAAAAAAACTTACCAAAGAAGTGTTTGTTGTCACTGACAGTAACTTGTAAATTTATTCAACAAAGTGTATAATAAAGGTACATCTATAATTATTATAAGCGATGGTACATATTCTACCACATTAGTTCAAACACAGAAATGCAATTTTTTGTATAGCTTTTCACGACATGTAGACTCGAATCGAAGCCACATATTACAGTTACCTTATCGTTTTTGAAACAAAGTATATGCGTTCATGCAAATATATATCAATATCTGTTCTCAACAATATTTCAAACACATTTGCTACATTTTAATACGCTTTACAGCAACAGTAGTTAGATCCGCAGTGATTAGGTTCCCACCTACATCCGTCAGAACCATAACCATATGACCCAAGGTTCAATTTCCCAGAATCCGGTTGCGGGTGGGAAGGGTTGGCCTTTAGTACTGGATGACCTTTTATTATGTGGAATGCATCAAAACACGAAACACTGAAAATACACATGCAACACAAATCAAACATGATTTTATAAACGAACAGAAATGTACTTATTTTGACTTCCAAATTTGTTTAAGACTTTTTCTAACTGGTAGTAAAGATAATATATAAATTTCAACGAATTTGGGTATTAGTTTCGTTTTTTGGATTAAAATAAAAGGATACACTGTGGGGAATCACATGATTAAAATAATCTTTACACCAAAACAAATTTATGAATAATATCTGATAATATGGAAGCAACCTATGTTGTAACTCTCAAATATAGCCTATCATATGGCAACATAGATGTATGCAGATGATCACATTCACCTTTTGATTATCGTGAACACATCACGAAACTGAGACTTCTTATTTTTCTTAGTGTTTGGAATTACTGGATATCTATCATTATTGTCAACTACACAGTGATTTAACAATTTTAATTAGTGATATGTTAGGCTATGTTTAAATTTCACATCGTTTCATTGTAGGAAATTTATTCATGTTCTTCAAAATATAACTTTTGTTTAGAGATTATTTGATCATGTGATTCCCCACATTGAATATGCACGTTTATGGATATTGAACATGAATAATTATTTCTAACATGTTTAATCTTTTATTACCAGTAGCAGTATTTGTAGATTGGAGACATGATTATTCGTGGCCTTTAAAAGCAAAATGTGATTATTCATTTGACTAAGCGATCTTTTTTGTTTGCAATTATAACGTTTTCTTTAAAGTTTCATAAATACATGCCATTTTTAGTACGAGATTTCTTTGAATTTCAACCTCGTCTTTTGAGTTTTTATGTTATACCAGTGTATGTATGATAGTGTTTATGTCCCTTCCACTTTCTTTTACTCATTTCATAATAGAAAAATGTCTATTTGTCGTTAAATTTTTATCAGATCAGATTTAGCAGATCGTTACTTCATCACAAACATGTTTTCTTTAAAGTTTCATAAATACATGCCATTTTTAGTACGAGGTTTCTTTGAATTTTAACTTCGTCTTTTGCGTTTTTATGTTATACCAGTGTATGTATGATAGTGTTTATGTCCCTTCTACTTTCTTTTACTCATTTCATAATCGAAACATGTCTATTTGTTGTTAAATTTTTACCAAATCAGATTTAGCAGATCGTTACTTCACCAAAAACCTGTAATATTAACCTTAACAACTGTGTTGCATCACTTAAGTTCACGAATGCCTTTGTAAATAATAAAATTAGCTAAAAAGTATCTTAACATAGCTCAAGAAACACCCTGGCAGTAATAAAAGTTATCATAAGAACTCTGTGACATCTTTTGAGTTATCACCTGAATTCCGTAACATTTGAAAAATCGGGCATAAAATTGTTAGAAAGTGGTTTATGTTTGCATCTTGCACTGAAATTATTCTATTGTGGAGAGGATGAAGAACGTGAATAAGAAGAATAATATGTATGAATAAGCAAACGATTTCAATATTTTACTAAAAATGTCTTCATTTCAAAGAATTGGTGATGATTATTAGACCTAACAGTTTTTTCTGACGCATAGCACAAGACATCAGGCAACCCTGATCATCAAACTTTAGTTTTACACCCCATTCTCTCTTTTTAAAGATAAATAATTACCATTTTATCCACCGATTCCTTGGCTCGTCATTCAGACATCAGAAGAACTCTGTAACGTTTTCCAGGAACTCCGTAACAGTTATCAGAAGAAAACATGACAGGTTATCAGAAGAACTCCATCCTTCGTGTAACACTTCCTCCCCCGTGATACAATAACTCCATAAACGTTGAAATTTCTTACAAGCTCATTGCTTTAAGCCAGTGTCTTTGTAAATATTTTACATTGTCATTGAATATTATTATCCCCACCCGAAGACAAAGAGCTTCTTCTAAACGTCTATCTGCGTGCCGTATGTCCACTTTTGTCTGGAGAATAACTCCTTACAGCCTAGATCTGCTACTATATAAAACATAAGTACCGATCGCACCCGCAAATACAATGAAAAATCCAAACTCAGCGATTAGGTAATATTAGCTAATTTGGGGGCAGTTCAAACAGCAGGGACCTCTTACTTAACAAGAAGATTGTACAGTGGAGTTGATAAAAAAATATTTCTTCTGAGAACGTAAAGTAATAATAATGATAATGATTAATAAACAGGTGAAAACTTGATAATTTGGTTTCCTTGACAAAATTTATCTGCCAATATCATAATTATGAAAAAAATGTCAAAACAGCAAAATTGATCTTACCTTAGTATTTATATACAATGCTTACAAAAAGTAAAAGGATTGTATCATACACTTGCAATCACTGTTATTGGTATACTACATTATAAATTATATTGTGGTAGAATTTCATCTATATTGAATTTTCATTTGCAATGATTACCCTTTTCCAAGCATTTTTATAACGCCAACATGCCCATGGGTGTTCAGTCTTAGACAAATAAGTTTTTATAGTTTTCAAAAAGCAGTATGATAGAATTTAAATGTGCGACTGTTACAATTTTCTTGAAATCCAATTTGAAATAGTGTATATCTCACGACAAACAAAATTTCACTAGATTGTGATATAAAGGGGAATATGCAACATTTGACAATGTATTTATTTAGAAAGGGCTTAATAAAACATAACAAGTGGCGAAAAAAATGGACTACACAGTAATGGCATCATTCTTTCGATATAGGCAATACCAAATATGACACTTCTGGTAAAACGATGTTAAATACAATTTAGTGTGGAAAGTGAATTCAAGATTTTTTTTCATTCAAATTAAGATTTATTTTACTATACGACCCACAAAATATAATTTTTATGATTGTTCACTGATTTACAAAATATGGTTATGCCCATATAAGGAAAGCTGACGTTTCAATACATAGACAATATTAAATAGCTGTAACATTTTCATATGTTTTACCAAGTTTTTTGTAACTAGAAATTATGCAAAATATAACATATTCCCTTTAAAATTCAATCCGAATAAAATTGACAAGGCGGATTTTTTAAATATAAATATTTTTAAAGTTTTTTTACATAAATCAGACTGAACTCATGCTTTTCTTCCTACGTACTTGAATAATACTGTGATTCACCAACTGTACTAATAAAAACAGAAATCTCTTGGAACCACTTGCAAAATCTTGACCATAACTATTATCATGATTTTCGTAAGTCTTCAGAGAATGCCTGATGACATTAAGAGGAAGTATAATATACGTGAATTTGCGTACTACATGTATTTTGAATTATAACCCTTGTATTAACTTGCAGAACGTAGAACTATTGAAGTGATTTTGTTTATGTTTATATAACACTGGTAATGGAAAGAAAGAGTGAGTGCATTACCCTAGAGTCAAAACACAAACAGTCTCATTTTTTTTTATTTAACTTTGCTTTTTCAGAACAAAATCTGAAACTATTTAGAACATTTACTTGATACATTACACAAAGCCAGGAGCCAAGAAGAAAAGAACCATAAATTGCTAACGCTTCCTTTTTATGATAGTCAACATTTACTTAATTTGAATGTCAAGTCTGAAAGTGCTGAGGTGAATTCATTCAAATTGCATACAAACATTCAAGTCCTGAAAGTGCAATGTCTAGGACCCATAACTCATATTTGTCTCAGTTTCTATAAAATTCATTTTACTTGGCATTAAAAGTACTTAACTTCTGTCCAAAATATGTTTAAATGCGAGTCCCTATAATTATAGGTCTAGTTTGAAACATTCTTATGAGGGGTGGGTAAAGACTAGGTTACTAAGTTAAATTATAGAAAGACATTGTAAACACCATAATTCTACATTTTCTATCTGATCTAAAAGAAAGTTTGGCTTTATGTTTTGGTCTTAAAAATTCTACCTTAATCGGTTTATACTGAATTGAAAGCTTTTTCACAAGTTCATTTCATAGACAAGCCTTATTAACACTCCAATTTTTACATTTTAAACTGATCTACCTTACAAAGTCAGTATATTAATTAAGTTATGCTGACCTAAAACCTGAAACCACATAGTCAGAATGTATTTCTGAGATATAAGTAAAGTTTTAGACAGGATCATCTGGGGTTTGAAATCAGATAAAAATGCAAAGCCATATAAAGACTTGATTCATTATTGAATGTTTCAGATGTCATATTTTCTCTTCGATATCTTGTCAGAATATTTCGATATGTAAAATATTTATCATTTGAACTTACGCATTTAAATCATACAAAAATAAGTAGTACTTCACTAAATATGCATTTTTCGTTTTATCGATCCCTTTAACAATTTCATATCATTGCGAAATATCTCATTTCAAACTTTAGTGCGCTGCATAGTGTAAACATACCGTCAAGGAACGTGACTTTACCGACGTGTATCAGCGTAGTGGAAAAATATTTACTCAAAACGCAAGGCCCGTTACAATCTCTTCGTCAAGTGTCCTTTATTGTTTGCTAATAAGTTATTTAAATGGACCAGTGCCTTTGCTGAAGTAATTTTTCTAACAATGTCAGATTACTGTATGTATTCGATAATGTTACAAGGGCAACATTACAACAGATAATTTCGAAGATTTTAAATCAAACTAAAATAAAATGTACCCATACTGCACCAAAGGTAAATAAAATTCCCTCTGGAATGGTTTATTTTTGTTTAAGCAAATAGTTAATCATTTAGATATAACACATCTATAATGCTTAAATTAAGCGTTGTGTTTCAAATATTGGAATGCAGTCAAAGCGTTTTACTTCGAAAATTATCTCACTATTGTCATTTGATCTAATCAACCATCTTTATGGTCTAATACTTCCAACCAAATTAAAATTAACAACGGCGATTACTTTGTAAATTACATTTAAGGAATTCAGGAGCAATGGACAGTTTTCCAACAAATTTCTGTTGCTTCGTTATCATTATTACTTGGTTCTAACACGGCAGTCTGTGCCTCGTTTTGAAAATACGGGTTTTTGGTGAGAAATCTCATGAATTCTCAATTCACCTATTGTGAAACTGGGCTACTAAGAAGCAGAAGGTTGCATTTGTCGTTTATACTTTTGTACACACTGAATGTAGCCAGAAAAATATCAGTTGTACATTGGGCCCGATTATCGGTTTCCAACTGTTGTATACTGCTCAATGTATCCTGGCCACATGAAGTGCAACAACATTTGCTTATAGGACATTAAAGAGAAAGACCTAAAACATTTGAATGAAAACTACATCACCTGAATATTCAGTTTTATACAAGTCTTTGCTAAACTACAATAAAAACACAAACACCATATGCAAGGCCAGACAAACATTTATTTGATAAATGTTGCTGGCGGAAGAACAGACTATTAAGATCAATTATCATAACTGGCAAAGTGTAACAATACACACATATTATAATTAAAAATGTCTTAAAAAGGTAAGTGTCTCATTAATTTCAATCACAATTTAACTCAGGAATCAAATGCTGCAAAAGTCCTGCTTAATTTAAGTCTTGCGTATCTGTTTCAATTTTTAAAGCATGCATCCGTGTCAAATGAATTAAACAATTACATAATTATATAGTTAATACCTCGCAAAACCTAATTCGGCTTAAATTTGACTCGCATTGAAACCCGGCTGGCCCACGAAAAAACAGATTACTGGAAAACTATGTCCGTTTGTCTATTGCCAGTCTGCTAATGTTAGACCCTAATTTTTTTTCTGCGCGGACGAAATTGGTAACAATGCAAGAGGAAATAAATTGTTTGTATTATTGCAAAAGCGTTTCAACGGTTACCTACCTTGTGTACAATAGTTTTGGTTATTCATAAGGATATCTTGCAAAATACGTTAGTTTTACTAGTCACTTTCAGTGTACTACCCTTTTATGGATTTTTGTGAGAAAAACATTAATTTTTACCTAAAATGTGTGGGCGAATCCCTTTAATGCAAAAGGATTTATACGACGTTGTCTGTGTGAAATTTTAATAGAAGTAGTTGTAAACGTGCTCTGAGTAATATTACTGAAATATTTATAGAAACGTTTCGACGTTACGTTTCTTAGTGGCTTTTAATTTTGAATTAATGGAAAAACATATTATAAACTGAAATATGAAAGGGAAAAATCTTAAAAGGCATTGAAAATTATGAGGTATTTCCGTGATAGACTGCTTTCATGCATGTTTTCTAGCGTCAAATTACCGACAGTTGCACCCCTCCCTAGCTGACGCTGGAAAACATGTCTGCACTGGTTCAGTCAGCTATGGTCCTAATGTTACTAGCTATTTCCATGTGGAAATAATATGTAAGTCTAAAAGATTCAAATTGTAAGCGATTTGTAACAGAATCATACAGTACATATGAGCCGTGTCATGGGAAAACCAACATAGTGGGTTTGCGACCAGCATGGATCCAGACCAGCCTGCGCATCCGCGCAGTCTGGACAGGATCCATGCTGTTCGCTTTTAAAGCCTATTGGAATTGGAGAAACTGTTAGCGAACATCATGGATCCTGACCAGACTGCGCGGATGCGCATGCTGGTCTGGATCCATGCTGGTCGCAAACCCACTATGTTGGTTTTCTCATGGCACGGCTCAATTATGTGTATAGAAGATTAGATAGTTCTGCATGTTTGACAATTTCTGTTATACAACGTAGAATTTTAACCATTTTTTTCATAGCATCATTGTAATCGAAGGAAAGTTAGACAATCACTAAGATTCCGTGCTCGATTTTGTAACAGACTGAATTGAAAACTTTTATGTTCCGGTCAAATTTCACAAAGAACATCGGTGGGAAAATTGCAGAATGTAGATTTTAATAAAAACTTTCAGTTGTAGATCATTTATGTTCTATCATATGGGTATCTGCTTAATATTTTATCGGTAAGATTGCCTTGTATCAGTTAGAGTCGTTATATTGCTGCTTATTTATAGTCATTACGTTGAATCATTTTATACTTTAATCTACCTAGGATCCAAAGGAAGACAGTAGCAAGTAGTGCATGTGATATTATACATTCCCGGTAACATGTAGGCTACCCGTGCCACGGCTACCTAGCATTATTCTAGGATTTCTGGATGACTGATGTTTCGCTGTCACTTCCTGGTAATCAAACACGCAGAACTACTTTAGGTTATTGTAATACAATAATCGAAAGAAATGATTCGTCATACTTTTATTATGTTGTAGCTGAGAATATAAATTGGACAGGTATTTTGAATATTTGCCTCGTTTATTTTACACTGAAAAGGTTCAGGTAAAAGATTCCATACCGTATTGTATAACAACGTAGTTATTGTTATATTTTACTCATGTATGAATTCATAACAGTTAGGTCATTCAGCTCAACTTGGTGAAATTAAACTCGCAGTATACATATAAATCTAATTGTAGCAGAAAGTAAGATGCTGTTTATAAATTATGTATCCACATTTAAATGGCATACAAAGAAAACTATACGTCAATATCATTTACACACTGGGTAATTTCATTACAGCTTTACAAAAGAACAAAGTGTGTAATTTTTATTACGGAACATTGTGCGGATGGGAACAAGGGAGGCGTGACAGTTTTGACTGGACGTTTCAAAGCGGCCCTATACAATCTGATGGTACAGGTCCTGATGTCGATCATACACTTGGAACATGTAATTGATTTTACTCATACAAAATAATACAGTTGTTATATTAAAAAAAGATTTTTTTCCTTTTCTTTTTTTTTCTCAGACTATCTTCAGTATCACAGTTTATACTAACATATACGCTTAGGATATCGTGCCAACAGGAATTACAAACAATATGTCAGATAATTGGCGTTGTGTAACAATCTGTTCGCATCATTGCCTCAAAGACTGATGAGGTGTTCGTATGAATTCAAATGTAATATGTAATAAATTGCATATACTGAAACATATCCATAATATCATATCCTATGACAAATCTCTGTTTTAGTCTGGTCAAACATAAACACATTCCTAAAAGTGCGACTGATTTTATTTTAGTACAAGGGAAGTATGTTTATATTAAAAATCGTCATCCTTAGAATATTCGGCGAACATGCCAGTCTATTATCGCACGTTATGCCGGCCAAAGGACAATGTGTTTCGAGTTTTGATTATTATATGTTTGGCGACGGATCGGGAGGATTATTTTTACTTGTGCAGGTAAAAGCTTCCTTCTTTTCTAGCTATTTTATCTAGTGATTTTGATTGGCTAAGGAATCTAGAAGGCTTGTCTGTTTGCATGTGGTTAAATCGTTTTTCTTCAGTTAATCGCGGTATTCATTGAAATGGTATGTATTGTATTTTGAGCCAGTTTTAAAATTGCACAAGAGTGCAATATACATAAATTGTTTGAATACGATCGCTGCTTCTGGATTTGTATTCAAGATTTTCTTGTATACTATTAAGTAGAGTTAATACGAAGGTATGGCAGAGCTTTATTTTATGTCCCTGTAAAATTGTACTTTAGGTATATTTATATTCTCCGCAGTAAGATCAAAGTTCAGTTTATATAGTCATACAACACATACTCTTATGATTCAAAATTCTCTCCTACCGGAAACTCAGCCCTATGATTTTCTAGAATACATGTATAGCAGTATTTGTAAATTAGAGACATTATTATATGTCGCCTTTAAAGCAAAATGTGATTATTCATTTTACTAAGCGATTTTTGTTGGGTTTAAAGTTTAATACGAACATGCCATTTTAGGACGGTGCTTTTGTCCCTTATTCTTTTGTTTTTACTGTTTTCATAGTAGAAACATTTCTATTTGTTGATGAAGTTTTATTGTACCAGATTAAACAGATTTCATTTCATCAAAAACATGTAATCTTAATTAACCTTAAGAAAATATGATGTACTAATGTAACTGATTGCTAGAATTTAATCTCTTATTTCAATTCTGTAACATGATAGAAACGTTTCTAAACTTGACAATGAAGAGAAGAGATATTTTTATTAAGTGGAAAGTTTCTGTTGAATATCAGTAAACTTGTAACGCATCCATTTTACATGTTTCGTTGATTGCTAATTGATTCGAGGATTTCTTGCTTTGCGTTATTACACATCTCTTTGCACCTTTGGGCCCTCGCACAATCCCTCCATATAGCAAACAACCGTTCGGAGCCCTTCGAGGCGCAATATGATCTCGTAAAAATATTTATAGCTTAAGCTGTATGTCTCCACTGAATATTGTGTACACTCACTGAAATAATGAATATTCACTGTACACTTACCTAATTGACAGGTCTTCTAGAAGATGCATCGTGCTGTAAGAGGGCGTGTCGTGAGACGGCTAATTACCAGATACACAAGAAAAATGCATGTACACAGTATATATGAACGACGTAAATCAGTTATGTATGATCATAATGTTAAATGGAATTATATCTTTTGTTGACTACTAAACAGAAATTTAATTTCTATATTTGGCGACTTGTTATAATATTATTATTATATGACGCATTAACTACACAGAAGTATTACAAACTAAACTGAAACATACAAAAACTTACCAGTTATCACAGCGAGATGAGGAAACTATTGCAAAACGTCATGCAAATCATTGTATAAATTTTAATGTCGCACTTGGCGACAGTCTAATGAAGCTCCCTACTCTCTATTGGATCCCTAAACTTCACAAAACTCCATATAAATCTCGATTCTTTGCAAATTCAACCTTATGCACTACAAAAAAACATTTTTGTACTTTTGACTTCTTGCCTTACAACTATTAAAGACCACATACAGAAATATTGCTCCAAGGTTTATGAGAACTCGGGTGTTAATCTGTTTTGGTCCATCAAGAACTCTGGAGATGTTATCAAAAAGCTAAAGAACAAACACTTCAAATGTTCGAAGATAAGTACTTATGATTTTTCTACTCTTTATACTAATTTACCACATAATCTTATTAAAGACAAACTAGTAGCTTTAATTGAGAAAACGTTTGCAAGAGAAAACGTGAATTGTCTGGCTTTCAATGAAACTAAAGCATTATTTTCTAACAGTGCATTTAAGAGATACAAATTATGGAGTTGTGATCAGGTTTGTAAAGCTCTAAAGTTTCTACTAGATAATATATTTATCAAATTTGGCAACAAATCTTACAGACAAGTAATTGGTATCCCGATGGGAACCAACTGCGCCCCGCTCATTGCTGATTTATTCTTATACAGTTATGAACGAGATTTCATGCTTAGTTTATCCATTGAGACATAATTTGAAATTATTGAAGCTTTTAATGGAACCTCAAGGTATCTTGATGATACTTTAAATATGGACAACTATTCAGAAATGGTGAAATATGTTTTCCAAGGCAGTGCCCCTATTTTCAGCTGGTTGTCTTGTCTGTCTTGTATTGTCTGTTGCGTATGTTTTCTTGTTTTTTTTGTAAGCGTTTTTCCTCCGCATCAATCCCCATATTGCACTCTCCTTTCCCTTGCATTTACGCTACTTTTTGCATCCCCTCCTTTACTTTTAGTAAGTTTTCGTGGCTCCCCTTTGTTTTGGCAGCCGTATCCTACGACGGTACTTGATTGTTCTTTCCTACATGTGTGGGTGCGTTTTCATGCTTCTGAGACTATAACGGTGCCCTACTGTTTTCTTATGTGTTGTTTGTTCGTTTTTCTATGCTATTCAGTTGATCGTAGTTGTGTGTTTATCTTTTGTACATGAGTGTCTGCGCTTTTGTGGTTTACGTTGTAGTGCGACTGTTTTTAAAGAGCATGGCATTCCCTTGTATATTCGTCCTTGTTCTGCGTTTCCCTTCGGGTTCCCTGGCTGTTGGGCTGTGTTTTTGGTACTCTGGCTTACCCTTACCTATTATCTTTTGTTAAACCTAACGTATATAAGTCCAAGAACTTACGTAAAACAAGAACTGCTAACACATACATCGTTTGTCTCTCCATGACTAACTTTAAATTTGTATTCTTTTTTTTTTCTTTTGTATAGGACGTTATATATATAGTATCGCACTAAGTTCAGACCGACTTAATACAATCCTAGTTGAATATAATTGACCAATAAGAAAGTTTTTGTGTTTATTAAAATCTTGTGACATCAATTGTGGTAATACTTCTTATCGTCCCCTGCCTTTTTCGAAGAAAAAAGGGGATAAAGAAATAGACTGCGTCCTTTCGTCCTTCAGTCCGTCCGTCACACTTCTTGTCCAGTCCAAAACTCTGCCATCCATGAAGAGATTTTAAAATAACTTAGTATAAATTTTCCTCTTAATGGGACGACGTATGTGCTAAACCTAGACCCCTAGCTTCAAAGTCAATGTTACACTTAGAGGACAAATGTTAACAGGGTATATTTCGTGTTCGGTCCATACCTCTGCAATCATCAAGGGAATAAAATTACTTGGCACAATATTCCCCGTAATGAGCCGACGTGTCATGAGCAAGACCCAGACCCCTAGCTCCAAGGTCAAGGTCACGGTTAACAGGGTTTGTTTCGTGTTTGGTTCATAACTCTGCATTCATCGAGGGATTTTGAAATTACTTGGCACAAATTTCCCCCATAATGAGAGGACGTGCCATGCGCAAGACCCAGACCCCACAACCTTAAGGCAAATGTCACATTTAAAGGTTAAATATTAACATGGTCGGTTTCTTGTACGGTCAATAACTCTGCCATTCATCAATGGATTTTAAAATTCACTCTGCAAAAATGTTTCCCTAAATAAAAGCATTAGTCATGTGCAAGAACCAGGTACCTACGTGTAAGATCAAGGTCACACTTAAAGGTCAAAGGTCCAATTCAAAAATGACATTGTCCGGAGCATTTCTTCATGCATGGATATTAATGTAATTTAGCACAAATGTTCACCACTGTGGTGCACTTTTAATTTTAGAATTATTTCCCTTTGTTGTTACTATAAATAACTTTTATTGCACATTTTTTTTATTTCTGGCCGTAGGGGAAAATCGAAACAACTTTTCTGTGATACAATATACATGTTATATCCGTTTTAGGTGTATTTTGACCTATCTTTACCTGGTAAGGAGTTTTGTGTTGACTTGTATTGTATAGAATTAAAATATTTTTTTAGGATTAACTTTCCTTTGTTGTTACTATAAATAACTTATATTATAACATTTTATAACTGGCCAAAAATCAATATGCAAATACAGGTGAGCTAGTGTAAAGGAATTTGCTATCGGGTGTATATGGTGACATTCTGGCACTTGTTAATTACTCCTTACCAATCTAAAAATAGAATCACATTAAATCTTTAAAATATAGATATTAGCATTTGAAAGCATTCACCAATTATGGATTTCCAGAGAATTTCAAACTTCATAATGTCTTCATAAATAATATGATAATTATATAGTTATGACTTATGTACTTTGTTAGCATGTTGTCCTACACTTGGAATATGTTGTATTGGCATGCAACATGTTATGTGAAAAATGTCCCTAGGCGGGGGACGTTGGTAACTCAGTGATAAATTCTTGTTTTTCTTAACCGTCTGTCTGAAAATTCGTTTTTGTTCTTAAAATATCTACTTTAATCGGCTCATCATAAATTGAAAGCTATTTCACAAGTTCATTTCATAGACAAACCTTAATGACATTCAAAATTTACATTTTAAACTGATCTACCTTTAAAAGTAAATAGATTAATAAAGTTATGCTGACCTTAAACCTGAAACCACATGGTCAGAATGTATTTCTGAGATATAATTAAAGTTCCAGACAGGATCATCTGGGGTTTGAAACTGGATGGAAATACAAAGCTGTATAAAAACCTAATAAATATTGTCATATTTTCTGTTCGATACCTTGTCAGAATATTTCGTTATGTAAAATATATGCCTAATGCAAAACTAGGTTATACTGTTTGCTGCTATTTCATAAAAAATAAAATTATATAAAAATTACACAATGTGTTCAAATAATCTCATTGATTGTGTTGTATTTATTCCACATTTTCAGTTAAAAAAATTTTTCTCTCTCTCTCTCTTTTGTAGGGCAAAACTCTTCAAGAGATGGAAAGCCTTATGACAGGGAGAATTTGAAAAACTTTGTCAGGCATGTCAGTCTATAGAGCGTCAAGAGTATATTGTGTACCTGAATCCACTTTAAGAGACAGGACCAGAAATAATGTGATTCTTGACTGTAAGATGTGCCCTGAAACACTGTTCAATAAGATTGAGGAAGATAAGTTGGCTGAACATATTAAATACACGGTAAATATTGGCTATGGTTACATAATTACAAACATAAGATATCTTGCAGCACACTATGTACGCTCACTTGGCAAAGAAGTTAATGCTAAAGATCGTGTAAGTACTGTATGGTTCTATGCTTTCTTAAGAAGGCATCCTGATCTGAAGAATGTCCAGCCCGCCCCAAAAGCTAGAATTATCAAGGGCAAAAGATACTTCTCAAGAAAAGACTGACAAATATTTCAATGAACTTGAGGGAATTTTGAGTGACAGTGGTCTTCTAAATCACCCAGAATGAATCTTCGATATGAATGAAACTGGTATCAGCACGCAGCATACACCACCAAATATTGTATGTAGTAGGGAGAAGAAACCCTAAGCCGTGACGTCCCCTAAATCACCCAATGTAAAAATAATTAAAAGGATTCGTGTTACATTTGTGAAATGGGGCAAATGGTATTTTCGCCCACACTGGGTCCATTTGAAGTACTGCACTGCAGTAAAGGTACTTCGAAGGGCATCTATTTTTAGATGTCTACATTGTACCCTTGAAGAATAAAATAAAAAAAAAATCTAGTGTTTGAATTTTTGTGTGAATGAACATGTTACTGTTTGTTATTTTTCACAATGGATGATTCAAAAGTGTGCAAGTGGAACTTGTTAAAAAAAATCAGTTTTTTTTCTTCTTTTTCTTTTTGTTCGTTGCTCATAATCACAGTAAACAGTATCGTAGAATATTTGGTACCGCGACAATATAATTTACCTCCCTTGCCACAGATGAAGGACACCGACCTTGAAACATAATGGCGCGACATGTCAAACACCCAGCTGAATTAATGTTTTGAAGATAAAAAAAAAACACATGTATTACTCTTAGAGGAATAAATTGAAAACAAAATACGAAAAAGGTGAGTTTTTCTTTCATTTTGTTTTTCATTTGTTTGTTATTACCGCGAAAATAGATGCAAATAGGCTATTTAGTAGCTGTTCTTATCAAAATGTCAGTATTAATTAGTAAACACAACAGCAAAATATTCATTTAAAAGTTTTTTAACCAAAATTTATTTCTTGGTTAGATTTTGCACGATACTTCGTATTACATAATACAGTCGGGCATAAAATAATTTAAATTGCTCGTACAATTGAATATGTATCTTGTAAATGACTACTTGTTTTTAATCTGTCATCTATCGTTTTTGATCTAACCAACTATCTTTATGGTCTAATTCTTGCAACCAAACTAAAACTAACAATGCAGTTTTCTTACTAAATTACGTTTCAGGAATTCAGGAAAAATGACCTCCTAGCAGAAATCTAAAATATTTTTCAAACACATTTCTGTTGCTTCGTTAACATTATCACTTGGCTCCAACACCGCACAATTTGCAATCTATTATAATAAAATTTGAACACAATTTTTATGAGTCAAATATTTGGGTTACTATCGAAAACTGACCAAATTCTATTATCGATTCCAGAGTTTTGCCCTTTTAAGGGGCCAAATGTTGCTATTTTGGCTGGTGAACACGTTAGAGATCACATTTTGCAATCGATTTTTATCAGACTTGTGCACAAATTGTATTGGTATTCTATCTCAGTTCCTTCCAAAAACGAGCTAGATCTCATTATGGGTTCCATAGTCATTGCCCCTTATTGGGCCAAAATTTGCTATTTCGGCTTTTGCAGCCATATAGAGACTTCATTTTTGGTTTGATCTGATACATGCTTGCAAAATATCTTAAACAACAATAGACAATACGTTTGCGGTCAGTGTTACTGTTTCCTCGGTACTGAACGAAATATGTGTGAAGAACATGGCCATTGTGAGTCTGTCTGTTTCAATGTCTTTGGCCAGTTATCGCTGCTCTGAATGTCTGGTACAACGACATGACTGAGACTGCTGTAGTGACACTCGCTTTTCCAAAACGATTTAAGGTCAAGTTGTTTTGAGAGATATTGCCCTCAAGTATATAGCTCAAACCAGCTCAATGGCATCAAACTTTACGTAGTATGCGGTAACATAATATAAATGGTGTGTACGTGTTTCTAAGAAGACTATGCAGAAATTTAGAATGCAACATCTTGTAAATAACATAGCGTCATCATCCATATTAAGGACATATCTGCCTCATATGTTCAATATATTTGTGAAGCACTAGCCGATTCAGAAACCTCTTTACAAGAAAAGTTGTATGTCGCTATGAAAACCAACATCATAATATTCCCGACAGTCGTTCTCGTTTATAATTATGGGAAGTCACTAATGTCGCACACAGTCATATTTGCTGCAGTATTACACAAATGTTTTCTTTGCTAATACGTCAAATCGCTTATGTATCAATGCAAAGTTGAACTGTAAACAAGAGCTGTCCGTAAGACAGCGCGCTCGACTTTTCTCAGTGCATGACTCTGCAGCGCCTTCCATGATGCTCCGGTAATGACCGCGTGCTTATAGAAAATTACGTATTGGCGTTATACTTTCGCGTCACCAGAAACGTAACTGTGTTGAAATTTTATGTGTAATTGTAAACAAAATGCTCTACAGCCAAATGAAAATGCATGCTTAAGAGCTTAAATTTATAAAGTGTCTGTTTATCCATCACAGGCTGTTTTTATTATAATATTTCTTCATTCGAGTTCTTAATATTATATTTATGTGTTCAACTTTCAAAAAGACAAGATGTTAACGATTAAACACTAACAGGCATGTAATGAGGATTGTTTCACTTGTTCTGGCGACTCTCCTTGAAGTGCTGGGTCGGAAGCGGTAAAGTAACAAGTTTTACGGATGAGCTTAATATAATAAATGAAGTGGGTAGGGTACAGACATTTTTCTATTCTAACGGCAAATTCTCGAAGCGGAGTGGAGCAATTTGGTGACTTTTCGACGTTTTTGAGATATAAAATGGGAAAATGGTAAATACTACCGCCGTTGGTTATAACAATAGCCCTCTCCATGTTTCGATTTTTGTACATTTGATAATTATAGGTTGTGGGGGTTAGTGGGAAATTCATTATTATGGGTAGTGGGGTTGGAGGAAAATTAAAAATCATGGATAGTGGGGTTGGAGGAAAATAAAAAATTATGGGTGGTGGGGTGTTTCAAGAAGTGCCTTCCGACCCGCCCGCTCCCAATTTTCTATGTAAACAATTTATAACAAGTTTTTATCAGCATTTCTAGCCTTTCACTTCCTTCCTGCGAGACTATCCTTGTCTTGGCGGTCTTTCTAATACCAAAAACAATATGGGGTTGACCATAATGTAGTGAAACCATGGTCACGGCACGTGATGAAAACGTTAATAATGCGTAGGGAGACACCAGAAAATACCTACTTTCACTTTCATTTTACAAAACAGCTTCGACTCAACATTTGAAGCATATACGTAGCTTAAAATCATCCGCAGACATTCATCTTCACAATCAAGCATCAATAAAGCTTATATCTGGCATGAAAATGACCACCACTAGGCCGGAAAATAGCTTTGTATATTGATATGTACTACATTCGAGTGGATCACGAAGGCATATCCGGCAAATTTCTACCTTCATGTCTACACGCGTCTGCCATTGTTTCTTTGACAAATCGAATCGGGTCGCTGTCGTCTTTCAGCGATCGTAGTTAGTTGTATCGCCTGTCATTTCAGCGGTGTCAAATTTCGATCACCACGGGATCTAAAATTCGGCCAAAGTCTATTTCCCGGGACTCGGCACCATTCTGTCTGTCAAATTCCCGCCTATTGGGAATGGCCTTCTGTCTTCTGGCGTTTTATGTTGTACGTATAGCTTTTTTCTGAAAACGCAAAACGTTGTCAAACAGGACATGAGCAGTACCGCACTTATGTCTAAAAAGCGTTTTTTGGGCGTATTTTCGTGGAAAAGATACAAATTTGATACTGAAATACTAGAGACTAGCATAGCACTCAACCATTCATTTTTTTGGGGATTTTAAGAATGTCCGGCGATATTTCTTTGAAAAAGGAACACATTTGAAAATGAGAACATCAACACGTACGATTTTGTCGGCGAACATCCTGTCTACCATTGTTTCAAGTATGTATGTATAAAAAAAGGTGTCTCTGAGGCTGCTCTATCGCTGTTCAACGACACATTTTGTCCGTACAGACAGCAGGATATATGTAAAAGTAAGGTTTCATTTTATCGCACTCAACATTTTTTCCTACCATGGTCACTACAGTGTTGCCTAACCGTCACAAATTAGTCCAAAAGAAAATTAACGCCGTTTTAGATAAGAAAGTTCTTTTACCGTTTCCATTGTAGCAGCTACCAAATCGTGATTAAGAGCATCGCACATGATCACCAGTATATTATAAAGCAGTGATGCTCAATGCCATACATAAAACCTTGTATTTCTTGACCCCGAGTCGAAAGATTATATAATGAAAATAGTTTCTAGACCTTTCTTACCTGAAATGGGGTTTATTGTCATGTAAACAAATCTATCTGGGTTTTGGATAAAATTATATTCAGGATTCCCCACTGCAGTAAAGCCGACAAAACTGTTTGTTGTAAAAAATAAGTTTGCTTCTGCAGCTCTAAACATTCGAGCTTTAACACTCGTACAATGGCACATTATTATGTAATAAAATAAATATAATAAATGAAGTGCTTTATGTGTAATGAGATTTAATGAATGCATCAATACAAAGACAGATACAAGCATGAACAATCAACAAATAAAACAAGAAGAATGATTACATAACTTTGTTTTCCGAATGATATACATTTGTATTAATTTGTCATGGTTTTTAACTTAGGTAACTTAAGTATTTCACAGTTTCAAATGTAACTGCCTCCAGATAAAGATTACATTTCAAATAAAAGGAAACATTTCACTTTATCTTTGTCGATATTTTAATGTTTATGATGTAAATACATGTACAGCTAAATCCTTTTATATATCCAGTTCCAATGGCGTTACTAATGCTTTTGGAAACGTATTTACATACAGTAATGTTAATTGAGAAACTAAAATGCAGTCTTTTAATGAGAATATATATATTTTTCGTATAATTTTATTTAAATCTAGAGACATGTTTCGGGCATGTTGCTTTTTATGTGAAAACAATTATCCAGATCAAATACGACATTGAAAATGTATCTCCAAACATGCAATATCTTTCCTGCTTCGTACTGAGGTATATTACTCTTTCGCAACTACAACTTAAACAGTGATTCTCCAATGCAGTACGTTGTTTTACAATCACTGAAGACTGAAAAAAAACAATGAAATGCTGGACGAATAGTAATTTGCTAATTCGAGAATAATGCTCATACTCATTATATTTTTCTGAGTTGTTATCGATAATGCGTCTGATAATAAAAAGTTAAACCGTAATCCTAGTGCCTGGACATGAGACTTGAGGTTTGAAGTGAAGTATTCTTATTTTCTTATTTGAATTACATATGGAGATGAAATTTGCATTGATAATCTTATTTAGAAGAGAAAAACTAAACAAATTTTATTAATCCTGTAACAGATTTCAGGACCCCTTAAAAGCTTCCTGAAAACAAAACCGGTTTATAGTAGTATGTCTGAAAAAAGGTATGTAATGAGAACTATGCATGAAATTCAGATTGTAGAGTATGTTGTTTTACTAAGCAGTTGTAGATTAAGCTGTCTTGACCTAGCGAATGTATAATGAGCTGTCTGAAAACCCTGGAACATTTATAGTTAGCTGTCTGACACACAGAATGTTTAGTAGGGCCGCAAAACCCCAGTTCTAGTATTTATCATGGCCACAAAAGCTTACAAATCATGTTATAATATTTGAAAATGTTTTGGAGATTCTGTTGTTTATGTGACTGCCTACATAAGTTTTTGGTGAAATCTGAGAAATCCAAAGTAGCGTCTAAGATAACCTCGGAGGTAGATAAGAAAATACAGCTGTACAAAATTTACAAAGAAAAGTCATGTAAATTAAATATCAAATTTTTAAGTCAATGTCATTTCAAGGTCATATGCAATCTATTTTGCACTTATTGGTTGGAATACCTGTATGCGATTACGTCAAAAGTGTTTGGGTTAAACAGTTGAACCTCTAAAACATTTTAATATGTGATATATTTTGTAACTTTTTGCGGCTAGATTGCTCCTTCTATAAGCCATTTATTAGGTTTTGCTACTCTGGTAATTAGGGACATGAACAGTTTCTGTACAAAGTTCTTGTCTTTTCCTTTAACAATAACTATTTTATAATACAAAGGCATGAATTTTTTTCCTCAGAAATGTACGCATTAGATAGAACATTAAAACAACGTTTTCATACATAGAATAAAAAATACATCGTTTATATGTTATAAGGCAAATTTAAACTTTCGCCATTAATTCCAAATAAAATGAAAATAAAAATAAAGCCATGCAACGGATAGGGATTTTTGTTTGAAACAGTTTGTAGAACTTCTGAAATAAATGTTTCCGTCCTGTTGTTGCTTATGTTTCATCACTTATCCGCTTTACAACAACAGTAGGTAGGTCCGCAGAGTATAGATCTCAAGGAACATCCGTTAGTACCATAAACATTCGTCCCCATGTGCACATGAACAGATGAAAATCCCTCTAAACGTGAATGGTGGAGTTGAATTGCACCGACACAACGAACACTAAAAGTAAAATAAATCAACTAGACAGTATAAATGTTGAGCACTTTACCAAAATAACTATAAAAGGTCAGCAATACATGCCTTTATTACAGAAGCATCAAGGACTTAAAAACGCTTATTTAAGTTACAAATATGTATACCAATCTCAACAAGTCTTGAAATGGTAACATGATTTTTTTGAAAATTAAAAATATCTATTTTTTTTTTGTTTTGTTTTCTTTCTTTCTTTTTTTTTTTAATTTATGGTCAGTTCGATTTTGATTGGGTTATGAAACTAAAATCTTAAAAAAAGTCAAATTTTGGATTTAAATATGAATGCACTGGTACAAAACTTAGAAGACATCTTAATTAGCATATAAGCAAGATTTCCACACAAAAATCTGTAAAATTTCTGAAATATAATTAAAAAAATTTTGCTCTTGCCCGATTTTCAAAATGCGATAAGACACTTCTGGCCATAATATTGATATCTTGAACGAGTTTTTAAGATATCAAGAATAGCCTACATCTATGGAATGAAAAACTATTTCATAAAAAGCGCGAAAAATGAACAAAATGAATCTGATGATAGTTTTAATAGTGAAAGGCGTACAAGCAGATTCAATGAATTGGCATCCTGATTGGAGTGGGTTAAGGGTTAATTATTTAGCTTAAATCGTTTGTATATTTGATCAAAAATGCCTCCATTCAAACCTGATTTTATTGCTCTAAAACGAAGTCCCATATGTCACTTGCCTTGCTACCTCAAAATAAGTCTAATGTAACGCTTTTTTAGTGTTATTTTTAACACTGATTGAAACATGTCCGGTACAATGCAGCTCGAGTAATCACTAGGCCCGTCACAATTATGTTACATCCCTACCTAAGAAATTTCATGGGTTACAAGTAAAATACAGGATGCGGTAATAAAAACAGAGAACACTCAAATTTAATGCATTCGTATCCTCTTTGTAACGGATTAAGAATAGATCATTTAGCTCAAGCAGTAATTGTTTGTATATTAAAGTATCTCAATGACAAGTTATTGATAGAACGTCAAATTGCGGCATGACGTTAAATATTACTCGGATAAATAACGTCCAGTGTAATTTTATCAAACATGAGCATGTACGAATAACAGAATCGATGCCTTATGGTTTACCCACTGATTTATCCGTTAAAATACTTAGATATTTAACCATGAGTTGGTCCTCGGGGTTCAATTTCTTCGCATCTGAACTCTGAAGGCCGCATATTGCTCGAAGGCCTTGATTATTTTATAATTATGATATCAAATGCTTGTGGATTGAAACCACCTGTTAAGGTTTAGTGAGCTGTTGTAAACATGTAAATGTATGGATTTAACCTATTATGGCATTTAGACGTGAGACTTCTGGAGAAATATGAAAAAATTGCCAGTTCAATGCTGTATTTGCAAACAGTGTCAATGGTGTTTTCTAACTCACAGTACTTAAATAAAATATAAATCGTGACAGTAATTAAGTTATTTCGCGTCCCTGATTAATAAAACATAACTTTCAAAATTTTAAAGAACCTATGACAAGCTATGTATTCAATGCTTGATATTTTGGTATTACGCTTATCAGATAATTTTAAAATATTGTATACACATTCGTTTTGTCTCATTGCTTAATATGCCTAATGTGTCCGTAATCTTGAGTGGACTTTCACTTAAATGCATCATGTGATAGAACGAGTGTGAGGCAATATTATTGTCCAAGCAGTTGAATAAAAAGATTTATGCTCATTTCATGTTTAATGCTATCAGGAAATCATGTAATCGTTGTACTTCAAAAAAATAGCATACAGCTTTAGCACCGAAAGTAACAATTTATTATTCTCGTAACGATTCGTATTTTGTTACGATAACAAGTATTGTAAATTCTGTCTTACGTGTTCATCGTGTCAAGCGTGGTACGATCGATAGACCCAAGGATTTCTCGCTCAATGCTTTGACAAATTTCCGCACAAGTAGGACTATTCCAGATGCAATTCCTCTTTATAGCAAACGTCCAGCCGGATTCTACCGAGGCACAATACGTCTGAGCCATCTTGTAATCCTCATCAGTTGAATATGATTGCTTTACACTCACTGAAGTCATTAAGATGAAAACAGTCAACAATAAAATTTATTCATTTTTACGTTTAGAAACGCTAACAACAAACGTTGTGAAGCTCGTCATTATCGAGGCAGTAAGAA
Organism: Mercenaria mercenaria; assembly: GCF_021730395.1. Classification (NCBI taxonomy): domain Eukaryota; kingdom Metazoa; phylum Mollusca; class Bivalvia; order Venerida; family Veneridae; genus Mercenaria; species Mercenaria mercenaria. Next base: position 32,616,150 of record NC_069361.1, on the reverse strand, counting down.
AGCTTGCCATGAGACGGCTTAAAACCCCTTTTGGTAAAATTTTATACGTTTTTTTCTGAATAAGAAATTCGCAATTAGATGTATCTTTAACATTTGTACGTACAGTGTTAACATCAACACAAAACGCCACATAGATGCATCCTTGAATAAAATGTAGCGCAGAGAATGTTCTTGAATTCTGAAAGTATATTCTTTGATATTTAATGAAATGAAAACAAACTTCATCGGGCGTCATGACAACGTCTGCACCTTCTTTTTATTTTTAAAGGACACCGCCACTCGGAATTTAATGAAAAATGACAATATGTAAGTTACTAGAATTCATAAACTATGTATTTTACATGTACAATAAACTGTTAATATTTGTTCCATATTAATATTTTAACATTCGGAAATCATTTTATCACATGTTTGACGTCGCGGGAGTGTAATAAAGCCATTAAATAAAAACGATAATACACTAGTGTAATAAAGCTTTGCCGTCTACGTCGTTTATAGTATTGGAAACGTTGGTCAAATTGACTTATTTATATAGTAAAAGAAAGTAGACTTTTCGATGCTTCGACAGGAAAGACTAACATGTGATAAAAAGAATATTACATTTGTGACTTTCCGTATTGAATTTATTAAACTCGTTGAATGAAATTAATAAAATGCTCGGCAGAGCCTCGCATTTTATCATTTTATTTAACTCGTTTAATAAATTCAATATGAAAAGACACTCATGTAATATCCTCTATGTAATATGTAATTCAGAATCATTGCTTTTTTAACGCAATTGCCGTCAGTGTATGAAATCTGGAATGCGCGGCTCTGAGGCTCTGTTAATGGTGCTCTGTACCCTGAGAAATCTGTCCTTACCTTTTATCCTATATTACCAATGATAATACTTTGTATCAGATAAATAGTTAAGAATGATGGTGCCTCCTCGTGTCATAATTGCCCTGGGCCTTTAGCCCTATGGTAATTATGATTTTAAGTGATTCATTACACCTAGAAGGTGAATTACAGCTGTTTAATGACTTTTTTTTATCATGAATACTCTCTTCCTTTTTATCAGGGATATTTAAGAAGTGTCTTGGAGTAAAATGTTTAAATTTTAATAAAACATTACATGAGTACACGCTAGAGATGTGGAGGGGCAAAATATTTCACCAGGATTTATTTTGTTATCAGTTCTCATTTCACGTAAGTTACTCACTTTGTATTTGAATAAAATTGGCAAAACTCAATTTTCGGAGTGAAATTGTGTATCTGTGTATTTGATTTGGTAGTATTTATTACATAGTTAATGATTTCCAGTGAAATGGAAGACAAAAGAATCCAATATGTACACGCTTCAGTTAAATGTATCTTTGACATTTATCATTTGCGATATCTTATTGAAAATAATAATTCTATTTCTTCATGTGATACTTATTCACAGACGTTTTAAATATATATTTACAACAAATTAAAAGAAAGATATCAAAACGAAAGATTTTGAAGGCATTCGTGACGTAGACGGCACATCATACCATTTATTTTAAGATATGATAATAGCACAAATACTTTATGGTAACACTTTAAGATTGGTTAAATACGTTGCTGACATACTATTCATTGAACGACACTCGTATAAAAAGAAAAAACGTTTTATATTGCTATGATATGTTCAAACAACGCAATGCTGCCATTCATAGCATCACTGTAAATAACAAGTGTAGTGTAGCACTTCGTGTTTTCTTAATCGGAATCAAAACAACGCAGTTATTACACCTTTAAGTAGTATATACAAAACCGACAGAGTGCACTATTCGCGCAACAATTACAATGGCCCCGGGTAAACAGATCATCCGCGCGTTCTGACACCGACGTCATGAAGTAAGATAATCACAGCGAGTGAAAGGATGTTGAACCGTTTTGAGATCGATTATTTATTAGATACAAATAGCATGTGAGAATTAACAAATAAGCTAAAATTAATATCTGGTTGAAAACAATATAAAAAGTAATATCCGTAGTTGTCCAATGAAATCGCGTAGGTGTTTGATAACACTTAATGTCCGGTTCGCAAAAGTGACAGTCCCTCCTGATAACAGTGGGTATTTGTTTGCCGAAAGATATGCAATTACATCATGAGTAGAGTGTGTTGAACATTAGGGGAGGGGAGGGTAGAACATACATCTATTGGCGTTTTAACCAAAACAAAGTGTTGTTTTTTTTTCCGGTGGAAAATGACAAAGAATGGTTGATATGTTCACAGAAACATCAAAATTCCTCAAAAAAGTGTATTTTTCTTTCACTGTATCTGTAACGAATATGTCCTTTTTGTGGCTTTATTATGTATGATCATATACTTCTAACCTAGGTTCTGTGGTTGGTCAAGATAAAAATGAGATATTTAAGGGAGGAGAAACCCAAGTGCGATGACCTTCCTCAACTCACATTTTGTTCGGTCTCTGTTATGTTTAGGATTGTTGGAGTTTGATATTTTTTTATCGCCTTTGCTTTAAGCGGTTGCTCAAACCCCTCTCGTCAGTTTATTTTACATAGATGTCAATCTTTGTGTCTTTCGGTTTTAGACAATTGTGTAATCTATTTGGCTACGTCCTTATGTTTTTACAAGACAATAATTATTGCATCAGTAATCCCGATAGTCTTAACGAATGAACAAACTCTCGCATTCTTAAAACAGATAATCGAATATATGATAATTCTTACTTTTATTTAGAATAGCAGCATCTTTATCCATCATGTCAGAAACTCAAATGCATAACAGAATCTCTTTTCATGCTCATTTCATTTTGGGGGCGATAAGTCCCAGAGTTAACAATACGGTTTAGGTTTTCTTAATATCATCTGCCTACAAGCAACTAGTAAACAGTCGCCCCCGAAATAGTCCTAACAAAAATATATACAATACAATTTTTTTTATTTTTTTTTTTTGACGTCGGTTATATATTTCATTCTGCGGTGGAATTTGAAAAAAAAACAAAAAACAAATACTGTTCTCTTGTCAGGGGCAGACAGCTAAGATATTTTCAGCAAAGTTCTTTTTAAATCGTCATATTTTGTTCAGTTTTGAATTAGGATTTGGGGATTTAAGTGTTTGGTGTTGATATCGTTCTATTTATAGTACTAAACAAAAGCATGTTTGCTCTTAAGTTTATCAATGCACAACGACTTCCGTTATTTTGATAAAAACGCTATTAGTAGTTATATATTTTAATAAAACCTGACAATTTTTTTATATAATTTAACTTTTTATAGGAATGCAAAATAGAAAGAATGTAAATAAATCATATATTTCAGAAAAAAAATCATTCTGATTTATATTCAGCTGTCGATCCTTCCTTTTAATCAAAACTACCGTACAATATGTGTAATATAATACTCATTTTTCAATATTTACAATTTTGTGACATTATCCGCGATCGTATATATATCTTTTCTGAAAAACTTCGGTTTATTCAGTTAAAAGGGATGTAATCGATACATGAAAATAGATTGTGCATATTTTGTCGCATTACTGTGATTATTGTGTTATCATGTTTGTTAGTTACGTGTATCCGGGTACCTACATATTTAGGTTGAAGGTTCGTGATCACAAAAAGAATGACTGAGTGGAATCTTTCATGGAAACATACAAACATGATTATATCGTACATGTTTTCGTAAAGTTTTACTAGAACTCTAGCCTAGTTGCAGTTAATAAATCGATCTGATATAAAAGAGTGAGCGATTAACCATTTAATAAATTGCACATACTAACATGGCTGGAATTGGTTGCAGAAAGTAGTCAATATCTCTATATTTAAGAATAAGAAACAATATCACGAGGGCAAACCTCGAACGCAAAAGCACGACTAACAGTGATTATATTCAAAAGCAAATAACTAAATGAGATAATTTACGAAGGACTTTTAAGTACATCTTTGACGACATCTATCAAATATTTGCCTGTTGTCTGTTGGTTTCCATTCCCGCGCGACTGTATGCAATGCCGTCTTACACTTTGACGTAATAATTATGACGTCAGAAAAATGTATTGTTGTATAATAATACACACTATTCAGCTGAGAAAATTAATTGGGTCCTGTTAGAATCTGCGATAAACAACAATTGACGCACTGACCGTTAAGAGAGCATTATGACGTCCTAGATGACGTCAAATGGTTGCATAACGCCCAGTCTATTACTACTTGGATAAATGAAGTTCAAAAACATTTTAACAAAACATTTCAATGACCATGTATAATAAAATAAATAAGGCCTTTAAGTGGTCATTCACCTGATTTACACCTCGCGGTTCAGAGTTCAGGTGCTCAGGAATTGAATCAAAATGATGGTTATATCCATTTCAAAATCGGCTGTTGATGTGTTTGGTCCTTGATGAAGGACTAGGACAAGTTGTTCGAGATCAATTTGTCAAACTGGATGAGTTGGTTTTATTTTGCCTTTGTGAAAAAACTATACTCACATTAATTACGTACCGTCACTTTTACTTAAGGCTAATTGTCAACCGGCGTTTTGCTTTTTCGCAACATGTAACAAGGGGTATTAGCTATCTAACCTTGGGAATATTACCGGCATTCACCTACAGTCTTAGAACTTTTCGAAAGTGAAATGGGCTGTTGATGTGTTTGGTCCTCGGAGTTGGGCTAGGTTAGGTTTATGGAGGTCGATTTTTTTGAAAGTTGTTAAAACTGGATGAGTTGGGTTTGTTTTAAGTTTGAATGTGATTAAACTATAATCGCATTAATGATGTACCGTCGGTTTTACTTGAGGACGAGTATCAACTGGCGTTTTGTTTTTCTCATAACACGTACTAATGGGCACTACTTATCAGACCTTGTTAAAATCACTGGCATTCACCTAACGTCTTGTACATTTTAGGTAAGGGTTAGGGCTTTGGGTATTTTTGAAAGTTGAATGGTATGTTGTTTACTGCACAGCATTGGGCAAATTACTGTGACAATCGATCTTGTTGGTTGACATAACATATCATAGCATAACATAACAAGCACATGTTCAAATTCAGTTTTATTCAATTCACTAATATGTATCAACATCAGTTTAGCCACGCGTGCCAATAGCTTTATAAATGTCCCCGAAACACGTTGCGTTTCTTCTAGGCGTTTCAATGAACTTGAATGGTGGCATCGGCTTGTAATGTTTCTTATGATCCACCTCTCTCATGAACCTGTCCGTTATCCCATTATCGACAAACGACAGTAGTAAGGTTTGATTAGCCACAATCCAATAGACCCGTTCGCTGCTCGCGACAAAAGTTTTGAGTTCATCCCTCCACGAGTCCACGGAATAGTAATCCAGTAGAATAACTAGCATTTTCGTATCATACTTCGACAACACTTTCTCATATGTCACTTCAGGATTTGACAAATCCTGGATGAACAGTTTATGCATCTTTCGAATGTCGTCTTCTTCAACGAAACCGTACAGCTGCTCTTGTAGGTACTCGTCATGGCATTCACTGAGTGACAGCAACTTGTCTATTTCGTTATAGCGTAGCTTGTGTCTGAGAAGCATGTCTAACGTTGCAGATCTCCCTCTCAGAGTGTCGATGTCAATTACTTTCGCATGCACCCCAAAAAAAACCTGAAATATTCAACACTGTATTAATATTTTGGTTTCGTAATTTCGGTACAAAGATTCCGCATCATCAGATATAAATTCGGAAAGTATGAAATACATGATAAAGCTGAATTATCTACGTAAATGAGCTGGGTGTTATTCTCCTATTTCCATGTTTCGTTGTTTCTCTATAAATGTACATTACAACCGCCCAGGTGTAGACAAAAGATGCCATTATTTGTTAAATGATGATGTTGTATCACTATTGGACTGGTCACTGGGCTTCAAATAAAGAATTGTCCTAAAATTTCAAGATTTTTTAAGTTTCTTTCATTTTATGTATAAGTGACAAATACCAGTCTATCTAAAAGGTTTTCTCAGAGAATTGATTGTAATATTTGTCATATTTTATATTCTGGCTATATTCATGATTTTAAAAATTTAAAAAATATATCATAGTCTAGGAGCTAGTCTACATCACCATTGAAGAAATAATTCATTTAAACACTTACTTTATGTCTCTGTAATGTTTTCACGTTTAGTGTGACAAGTGTAACAGGATCAGTTTTCTATTAAAACTTAAGATTTCATAAGGGAGACAACTGCGTCAACCTTGTTCACCTTGTATCTCTAACCTGTCAAGAGTTATCTGTTTTACCGCGGTTTGGTGATTTTCAATTGACCTGTGACCTCTTTGAAAATACTGGTCAGTCAGCCATTTTAGTCTTTGTTGGAAAGATGTGTTTTTACCAGTGGTCAGAAAATGTATTTCCAATGGTTTATATTTCTCCTGTTGTTGCTTATTGACTGATTTATAGTACAGGGAATTAAGTCTTTGTATTAGGTTCACTTTGAGTTAGTAATTTTAAAACTGTGAATTTCATAATTTATAAAGAAGTGAGTTTCAGAGTAACACTTGTATTTCTGCAATCACATTTCTCTCTTTTATTCACTGCTAACATTTAACTTTGCAGTATCAAGTAACAGTCACTGGTGAGAATGAAGCCTGTTTGAGAATTGTACAGTTACAGATCATTCGTCCCTTAGATGGTAACCAGGTAAGTTACAAGATTTGTTATGTGTAACTATATGTGTAACTATATGTTGTATGTGTAACTATATGTGTTTATCAGTATTCTATACGTTATAGGACAAATAGGTTATTTGGCCACTAGACGCGTTTGTTGATATGTTCTGAATGCAAATGTATGGCACTTACGAGAACATATGTATTATGTATTGTGTATTGCTTTTACTATGACTGACCATGAATTGACTGTCTTTTAACCTTTGTTTTCAGAATGTGTTGCTGTACTACTTTAGTAAACGGTTAGAATAAATTGGATATAGAAGAGTTTGACCTAGTCGTATTATAGTACATCAGTACCATCCAATTACACAAGTGGACACTAATCAAACTCAGACCCTTAGGGCCTCGGACTATTGATATTAATATAGCGCCGATTCACCCCCGTAACACAAGCCGTGGAATTGGCTAAGAAATATTTTGCTATTTGTTAATACATTTGTGAATATTTCATTATGCACTGTTTTGAAGACAATGACATTGAATACTCTATGTGCAACTTTAGTACACGTTTCAAGTCAATTGGATTTCTGTTGATACAGTGATGGGCAAGAACAAATTGCATATTTTGCCCGATTCTGTAAAAACAATACATGCTCCAAAATGCATAGCTTATATTCTGTCAACCTATTTTCATACAAAATATATTGTAAATATATGTCTTAACATTAAGCAAACATGATATTTTGTAGCTTTAGAGAAATATTAGAAATTGAATCTTTCTTTACATTTTTGCTACCCACTTTCTTCTGTCACCTAAGAAAGCTAATAAATGTTTTACTAAAATATTTTAAATATTCTTAAAAACTGAAATTTTGCTGTCATGTCAAGGATGTCCTTAAGAGATACATTGAATTTTGTAGCTTTTTAAAGCCCTTTTCATTTGTAAGCCTTTAAACGACCCTTCAATGTGAAGACCATAATTTTGTCGATTATATTTGAGTTTTATGCGTGAAACGATGTAAATTATGTGTCATTTCTTTGACATTTGATTCATCATATGTAGTTCTAAACATAATTATTTCGCGATATTATGTTTTATGACATTCAGTTCATTTGATAAAAACAGTTCGTATTTTTTTATGCACGTAGGGGCACCTGGGGTCTTCCTCCACCATTAAAGCTGGAAAGTCGCCATCTGACCTATCATGTGTCGGTGCGACGTTAAATAAAAAAAATTGTTTTTGGCAATCATCATTGACTAATCATTGCAGAATTTGGTGTTGGTTTATACATATCAGCAGATCAGCTTGTTTTTTGCACTGGGACGTTTACACGTTCGATTCCCATTTTCTGTTTAGATTGGAAACTATCTAAAAATTTAGAGTAAATTTCATGAGCATTGGACTTCTTTATTAGAGGATCAATTAAAACTTGTTGAGTTTTGTGATAAATTATTTGTTACATGTTATTTTCACAGAATATGCAGGGATTATGTAGATTTCTTTTTGAACATGGTCATATGCATATATTGGAATTTTCTGTCAATATTGACAAATGTCTTTAAGTAAAGAAAATTGCAGGATTTGCGTATTATTCTAATTATCTCCAGCGACTGAATAGATTTATTGATAGACATAATATAAGAACATTGTAATGTTAATGACTTGCGTGTTTATGTGTGAAATATTGTAATAGATTTATAAAACTGAAATTATTCTTGTGTTATCATTTATTGACCTTTCTTATAATTGAGGTGATGTAATTGAATTAAATACTGCAGTACCTAGCATTATAAAGACTTTGAAATTGCCCTTAATAGGGCTATGAAAATAATTGCAGTATTGTTTGTGTTTGGTTTAGCGCTGTTTTACAACAATATTTCATTTTTGTAATGGTTGGCAGTTAACCAAACCAGAACTCGCCTGTTCTTTGCAAGTAAATGTCAACTTCACCACATGAATAAGAGGTAGAGTATGAATGATTTCAGAAATCGTCATTAGAACATACGTCTTGCTCATGGATCGAATTTACAGCCCTTAGATTCATAAATCAGCGTTCTCTCTATTGAGCAAAGCGTAAGTAAAGTCAGTAGTGTATGTCATTCTGAATATTTTTATATGTTTTGTCTGTATGTTTTAAAACTCCAATCAGCAGTATAATGTGATTTAAAGGTCTTGATGCTTCTTAAATGAAATCATTCATTTATGGCATTTGTCTGTCATTTGAAAAGTATATAGCATATTTATACTATCCATGTGATTTATTTTACTTTTAGGGTACATCGTGTCCGTGCATTCCGTATCGACCATACATTTTAAAGAACAGAACTGTATGCTGGAAATGTGAACCTCGCGACGTATGGTTATGGTTCTCTCTGATGTTCTAGGAAACCTAATCACTGCAGACCTAACTTCTGTTGTTGTAAAGCGGATATTTAAAAGTATACTTGATACACATTAGCAGAAAAAAACTGTAAACATAATTTATGAAACTGTTTCAACCATTCTGTGCATAATTTGTTTTGTTCTTGTTCTATGCACAAAAATCTCATGCGTGTATTTATAAGCCAAAAAATCCATGCATTTATATACTGAAATAATGATTGCTCAAAGAAACGACACTTTGCACTTGCTATTCTTATCCATTATTACCAACACTGTTTAGAGTAGAATGACTTAGATAAGGAGTATCTTAGCCACAAAAAGTTGCAAAACATGTCACATACCGAATTGTTTGTAAGGGTGTACTATTTATGAGACTGTTGACATAACTTAAATATATATTTTGGTGAAAGTTCTCAAATTTTATCGCATACAAGTATTTAAACTAAGACAGTGCAAAATAAATGTTGCCCATGACCTTGAGGAACGTTTAAAATATAACATTTATTTTACACTGTCTTAGTTTAATTACTTGTATGCAGAGAAGTCACATGTAATACAGTATTTCCTTCGTAAACAATTTACAACATTTTCAAATTTACCCGTTAGGATTTAAAGCGACGGCCGTCTCGGACGCCAGTCCGCGCTTAAAATTATAATTCTCATCGGCAGTGTGACCAACTTAAGACCCTCCAAAACATTTTAGTGTATGACGTGATTTGTGACTTTTTGATAGCACATTTTTTATGTTAAAACGTGGGTCTTGCTGCCATACTAAACATTCCTTACTATACAAACTATGTTTGTCTACATCCGGGCTTTAAAAAAGCTTACTAAGGAAATATGCATTTTTTCAGCTTTTTTGCTGTCTATGTGAAGTTTCATATATACTCAGCTTATAAAACAAGCTTCAGCCCAAACAAACCAGTAGTTTTCTCAAAATCACTATTTTGTACAGCCATCATTTTGTCCAAAGACTGCGGTTTAAGCCGTTAAATTTGGCTGAATCACATATAGTCATTAAACGCTGTTTTTTTCAAAAAACCTGTAAGATATTACATCAAATATACCATCAGCAAGTGCGGAATAGAAAACCACACTGAAAAAAAAACAACTTATAATAATGCAACTGTGATAAAATATAGAACAAAATTAGGTTTTAGTGAATTTTTTTTGTTAAAAAAAAGCTTATTTTTCAGTAAAAATGGGAAAATTGTCTTTTTTTTTCATCTCAAATGCAACAATACTGCATATTTTTGCATTCTATAGCTAAAGTCATATCTCATGGCCATGGTATTCAAGTTCTCTCCAACTATTCATGTCAAAATGTAACTAAAAAAGTGTTGATACTGCACACCTGGTCTCTGCTCAAATGGAATGAAATGGTATCTAAGGATATTACTAAAGATCTTCAGATTTCACACCACACAGGTGATGGAGATTCTAAAGGTCATTCTGGTGTAGACAAAGGTCACGGAACTAAAACTGTGCACTTGAAAGATGTGAGGCACCTAGCAAATTCTCTAAAAAGGCAAATTAACCGGGCACCATTTAGTGACAAAATGTTCCGTGGTAAACAGAAGTCTAATCTAAAAAACAGATTTGCTCTATCTATTAAATCTAGGTGTGTTTCAGAGCTATCAAGTGCACATAAAAAGTACAAAAACAATTTGAAGTAATAAAACACAAAGTGCCTAATATAATTTCAGCAATAATACTATGTTTCAAAGGTTACTGTGGTACCTCATGTTCTAAATACAGTTTGGTTTGTTTTGGCAACTACAGGAAAGCAAAAAACTATATGCCAGACAATGTCAGGCTGAAAATGACTGATGATGATGAGACTTTACCAGGAAATGTATTGAAATTCTCCTTGGTCCAGAAAGCATAGAAAAAACTAAATTTTTAATATCTACACAGAAATGTGAAGCAGTGGACAGATCCTATAATGCATGCTTGCCCAAAAATGTTACATTTCTCCGCAACTGCCATGGCCGTATCCATGGCCAGATTCTAAGACTAAATCATGGGCTTGCTGACACTGTTATCCTTAAAGCTAGGATAAATGGTGTAAAACTGTCACATGGCTCTTCTGTTATCAGACACCTTTTAAGAACAGAGTACTACGACAAGTTGCGTAAAACTACTAGGTACATATCGCGAGCAAGACGCAGTCGTTTTGCATCACGCCAGTATAGGTACAAATTACATACAGATTTACACTATTCAAAGGGTCTCACTGACCCCAAGCCTGACTTTTCTAGCAACCCACACCTAAAAGATCATGCTTATGCATACTGGAGAGTGTGATATTAGGATGAAATAAAGATGGTTATAAGTAAAATAATTGTGCTGCCTTGTGGCCAGCTGAGCTGGCACTGCACACATATAACAAGTTATATTAACTGCACAAATGTAAATAAGCCTTGTATAAGTTGTGTATATAATAGTGCTATATTTATCAAAAATATTATACAAAAATAGTAAACTACTGTATACCATAGAATACAGTCCTTGAAAGAAAACTCCCTAAACTTATGGCCAGAGCATTGGTCCCCACATTTCTGCCTTTCATTATTTATGAACTGGGGTTCAATGCTCAAATGTTCCGGGTTCACACATAGAGAAAAGTGGCATATATGCGACACGTGTAGGCCTTCGGGTATTCTTAAAATATTTCTAGTTGCCTGACATCTGTGCACATAATATTGTTTTCTGACAGTCTCTCCAGGCAGTTTTGTGGTTATTTTTCTATAGCTAGGATTTTTATTTACTGTCGTACAACCAAGCCATTTCCGACACCCTTTTTCCCCCACCGGTATAGAATTATCATTTATTTTTTGCTTAATTCTTTCAAAAATCAATTGTCTGGGTTGATGTGCCATGTTTACAATTTTTTTTTATTTGCAGACCACAGAAAATTTTAGTAATTCTACCGGGTACCAATTCTTATAAGGAAATATGAATTTACTTTTTTTCAGCTTTTTTGCTGTCTATGTGAAGTTTCATCTATACTCAGCTTATAAAACAAGTTTCAGCCCAAACAAACCAGTAGTTTTCCCAAAATCACTATTTTTGTACAGCCATCATTTTGTCCAAAGACTGCGGTTTAAGCCGTTAAATTTGGCTGAATCACATATAGTCATTAAACGCTGTTTTTTCAAAAAAACCTGTAAGATATTACATCAAATATACCATCAGCAAGTGCGGAATAGACAACCACACTGAAAAAAACTGATAATTATGCAACTGTGATAAAATATAGAACAAAATTAGTGTTTAGTGAAATTTTTTTGTTAAAAAAAAGCTTATTTTTCAGTACAAAATGGGAAAATTGTCCTTTTTTCATCTCAAATGCAACAATACTGCATATTTTTGCATTCTATAGCTAAAGTCATATCTCATGGCCATGGTATTCAAGTTCTCTCCAACTATTCATATCAAAATGTAACTAAAAACGTGTTGATCCTGCACACCTGGTCTCTGCTCAAATGGAATGAAATGGTATCTAAGGATATTACTAAAGATCTTCAGATTTCACACCACACAGGTGATGGAGATTCTAAAGGTCATTCTGGTGTAGACAAAGGTCAAGGAACTAAAACTGTGCACTTGAAAGATGTGAGGCACCTAGCAAATTCTCTAAAAAGGCAAATTAACCGGGCACCATTTAGTGACAAAATGTTCCGTGGTAAACAGAAGTCTAATCTAAAAAAAGATTTGCTCTATCTATTAAATCTAGGTGTGTTTCAGAGCTATCAAGTGCACATAAGAAGTACAAATGCAATTTGAAAGTAATAAAGCACAAAATGCCTATTATAATTTCAGCAACAATACTATGTTTCAAAGGTTACTGTGGTACCTCATGTTCTAAATACAGTTTGGTTTGTTTTGGCAACTACAGGAAAGCAAAAAACTATATGCCAGACAATGTCAGGCTGAAAATGACTGATGATGATGAGACTTTACTCAGGAAATGTATTGAAATTCACCTTGGTGATGTGCCATGTTTACAATTTTTTTTTTATTTGCAGACGACAGAAAATTTTAGTAATTCTACCGGGTACCAATTCTTATAGGTTATAACACACTAAATAGCCAGCACTATATATTCTACATAAAATGACAAGTTTTCACAATGCTGCAATACACACCTAGACCCATTTTAAATTTCTTTAACTTACATTTTCTTGTAGAGCAACATTTATACTGTAAAAATATCCAAAGAAAAGTAGGGGTCATGTTTGATGCAAGAAAAATATTTCTGGTCAAACGGACACACCGTAATTTTTATACTGAAATGACAATCACAATTTAGGGTAGGGGTGTATGAATAAATTTCACATGTTAAATCAGTTTGGAGTCTTTTTTCAACATGCAAATGCTACCAGTATGTCAAGTATAGGCATGCAATATGATTTCAACCAATATATAGCAATGATTTCAAGGAAAAATCCTTCTTACAGCAAAAAGAACTGAGAACTATTTGAATCCGCCATTATGCGACTACCATTTTTTCATAGGTGCTCAGGCTATTTAGTGTCTGTATGCCTACTATACACCCGGTTTGTCAGACAGCTCAGTCAACATCCGCTTTGTCATACAGCTTGTTATTTCGGTGTGAAATATTTTATTTTATGAATATAGATTCTATTCTATAACCATTTAAAAACAAAATAGCTAAGCTATTTTTGTGTTTAAAGAATATCTAAAATATCGAAAGACGCGTCATTTTATTATTGTTTTTAATAATTTATTGTAGGTTGATTGTGATTTGTTTTGTTTTGCGTTTTAAAGCCGTTTTTCAACAGTAACGGACAATTAACTTAACAAGAGTTTCTGGATTCCGTACCAGTAAAAACCTGTTCTCCGCAAGTAATTGTCAACTTCCCCACATGATTATGAGATGGAGGACGAATGATTATAGTCACAATACCCCTTATCAAATCGTCACGGAGAAGAGAAACCTCGCCCGGGGATCGCACTCGCGATCCTGCGATCCGCAAATATGCGGTGGCCTTATTGAGCTTGTGAAGAAATTTTACAACTTATATAAATCAATTTCGACATTTCATTCCTGGTGAATCCATCATCAAGGTAGGAGCAGAGAAACCAGTTTCCCTTTTAATGACAAGCATCCAAGCAAGGGAGCTACTGGTAATATTTCTCACGTCTTTGGTACGACAGGGCCGGAGATTAAACCCAATACCATCCCTGCCCCACCGGAGTCAAAGCGGGTCCGGACTAGCTAGGCTCTCTGCACTCTTAATGAATACGCTTTTGAAATGAAAGCACGTATGCAGTTGTTATGTTCCTCTCTCTTTTCTAGAATAAAAAGTAAAAGATTTAAAAAAAACGGAGGAATGTATAGACATGAAGTTAAGATATCACAGAGGGGGGCATGGATGTTTTTGTCATACTTAAACGTGCGCACGTATTAATTACTTCGTGCTCACGTAATATCTATTACTTCCGCACGTAATAAGAATTACGTTACGTGCGCACGTAGTATACATAGTATTAAATATCTGCGCACATATTAGTATAAAAATACCTGTGCGCACATATCACTCGGCATGATTAAAGCTTACTATAGAGATCACTTATTAGCTATTACGTGGGTACGTGCATAGCTGTTTCTTAGACTAACACGTGCGTACTGAGCAACTATGCCGGTTCTTTACCCCGCTGCAGCCGTTTCGTCTCGAATCTGTCTGTCTTTCTTTCTGAGGAAAGGAAAAGCGGTAATCCAGAGGAAAGTCGAGGCATCTGCCTTCTCATTGTGCAACCATGACCTATTGTTATTTTGTAAAATTTATACCTACCGCTCTAATGAATTCAGTGTTTAATACCATTAGAATAAAATCAAATGTACAAATGTTACTACTTGGGTATATCCCAGGTCGTCTTGTAAACTGATTTTAATATAAACGCAGTATATTATATAAATGCAACAATTGGAATATAACATAATGGAGTAAAATAAAAAAAAACAATTTTATATCTATAACCGAAAATCTTTTGCAGGAAATCGGAAGCATTTTACGTTATATATGTAAGGGCATTTTGGCGGGAAACTGCACGTGCCTTTCATGATGATCTTACATACGCTAATGTATATTTCGTGCTTCTCATATCGATATTATAGTTTCGTGTCAAAGGAAACGTTATTTGATTAAATTAAGTTGAATAAACTACATAGATATGCTTCCATAGTTGTAATACCGATCTAACTCGTTCCCGGCGACATTTCTGCGGGTACGTGTTTTAATTATGTGGTAAGGATTTAGTAATATTCAACTCGTATATTATTTATTCAAAAGTAAAATGAACATACTTCGTTACATATTTAAATAAAAAATCATCGAATATATGAAAAAATGGAAACTTGTAAGACAAAGTCCTGCCTCCTGATTTATTCGACGAAGGTTTTGTTTTATACGAATGTCACACAACAAGAAGAACATTCCGTATACGAAACAAACAAAAAAGCAACAAAAAGAAAACACTAAATATGTAAGGAGATAAAGAAGCAAAATTTGTTATTTTAAAAAGTTAATATTTCATCAAGTATGTAAAATAACTCGCTAAATTACTATAAATCCAAAAAATGCAAAACTGTTTCTATGTTGCTATGCTAAATGAAAGTTTTGAATTTTAGTTTTAGAAATTTTCTTGATACGAAATAAAACGAAACAGGCATAATAGTTAGAGAATAAGCCAATGTAGATGTATAAAATAAAAAAAAATCTTATTTCTTAAAAGAGTTTTCGGTCGTCCTTGCATGAAAGAGTTATCTCCCTTGTTTTTGCACGATCATTCTGTCTTAGAATACAAAATAAAATTTCAAGAAGTTGGATCACTGTGTATTGTGACGACATACAATTTATAGGGTTCAGCAATATAAACTAAAATATATTGCAAAATAGTTTTCTATACCCCCATTCTAAATGATCAAATATCTTTTCAGCGGAAGTCTTAGATAAATGTAATAATCAATTATTTTTGGCTCATTACCGACGTCTGGTCATTATATCTTGGTGGATTTTGAAAAATATAGTTAATTACCAATGGAATGGTGTTGTTTTGCATTCATATTTAGTGGGGGCCATTTTTGGTCCTTATCATATCCCGTCCTTTGTTTGGAAACTATTTTGAGATTTCTACTGGGTACCCATTGCTCCTGAATTCCTTAAACGTAATTTAGAAAGGAATCCACATTGTTAATGTTAATTTGGTTTAAATTATTAGCCCATAAAGATAGGTGGTTAGATCAAATACGATAGCTGACAGATCAAATGACGATAGTGATATAATTTTCGAAGTAAAACACTTTGATAGCATTCCAATATTTAAAAAAAAAACGCTTTATTCAAACGTTATTGACAGAAGTTATATCCAAATCATTTACTATTTGCTTTAATAAAGATAAACAATTCTAGAGGGAATTTCATTTACACTTGGTGCAGTATAGTTACATTATTTTAGTTTGATTTCAAATCTTCGAAATAATATAGTTTTAATGTTACCCTTATAACATTTTGGAATATATATAGTAATCTGATATTGTCAGAAAAGACTAAAAATTTACTACAGCAAACGCACTGGTCCATTGAAATAACTTATTAGCAAACAATAAAGGTCACACGTATTTATAAACCAGATGAAGAGGTCGTAAACGGACCTTGCGTTTTGAGTAAATATTTTTTCCACTACGCTGATACACGTCGGTAAAGTCACGTTCCTTGACGGTATATTTACATTATGCAGCGCACGTAAGTGTGAAATGAGACATTAAGGTAAGATCAATTTTGTTGTTATGTCATTTTTTCATTATTATGATATTGGCAGATAAATTTTGTCAAGGAAAGCAAATTATCAAGTTTTCAACTGTTTATTAATCATTATCATTATTATTACCCTACGTTCACAGAAGAAATATTTTTATCAACTCCACTGTACAATCTTCTTGGTAAGTAAGAGGTCCCTGCTGTTTTAAATGCTCTCAAAATAGCTAATATTACCTAATCGCTGAGAAGCTGTAGATATAGTTGAATTTGTCATTGTATTTGCTGGGTGCGATCGGTACTTATGTTATATATAGTAGCGGATCTAGGCTGTAAGGAGTTATTCTCCAGACAAAAGTAGAGACATACGGCACGCAGGTAGACGAAAACTTTTAGAATAAGCCCGTTGTCTTCGGGTGGGGATAATAATATAATGACAATATAAAATATTTACAAAGACATTGGCTTAAAGCAATGAGCTTGTAAGAAATTTCAACGTTTATGGAGTTACGATATATCTATAATATTTGCAAGTGAACTTATTTTCAGACAGAAGGTTAAGAAATATAAAAAATATTACCACAATTGATGTCACAAGACTTAAATAAACACACATTGACAAACTTTCTTATTGGTCAAATACATTAAACTAGGATTGTCTTAAAACGGATCTGGGCTTCTTGGGAACCTATAAATACATATACACCTTATACAAAATGAAAAACAAATACAATAATAATATTAAAGTCATGGAGAGACAAACGATTTTTATGTTAGCAGTTCTTGTTTTACGTAAGTTTTTATTTACTTTTATACGTTTTTTGTTTAACAAGTTGACAAATATAAACAGTTAAATTTCTGTTTGGTAGTTAACAGTAGATATAATTTGATTTAACATTATAGTTATACATAAATGATTTACATCGTTCATATAAGCTATGTACATGCATATTTCTTGTGTTTCTGACCAGTATTACTAGGTAATTAGCCGTCTCACGACATGCTCTCTTACAGCACGACACGTCGTCTAACAGGCGTGTGAATTACCTTATGAGTACAATGAATATTCATTATTTCAGTGAGCGTACACCAATCCTATTCAGTGGAGACATACAGTTTAAGCTATAGCTATTTTGATGAGATAGCACAGTCATATTGCGCCTCAAAGGGATCCGGATGGGTGTTTGCTATAAGGAGGAATTGTAAGAATGCCCCTAGGTGTGAAGAGATGTGTAACAACGCAAAGCACGAAATCCTCGAATCTATTAGCAATCAACGAAACAGGTAAAATGGATGCGTTACAAGTTTACTGATTTTCAACAGAAACTTGTCACTTGCAAATAAAATTTTCTCTTCTCGTCAATGTCAAGTTTAGAAACGTGTCTATTATGCTGCGGAATTAAAATAAGATATTAGATCTTAGCAATCAATTGCATTAGTATAACATCACAGTTGTTAAGGTTAAGATTACAGGTTTTTGGTGAAGTAACGATCTGCTTAATCTGATTTTGTAAAAATTTAACAACAAATAGACATTTTTCTATTATGAAATGAGTAAAAGAAAGTAGAAGGGACATGAACATCATCTTACATACACTGGTATAACATAAAAATGCAAAAGACGAAGTTGAAATTTAAAGAAACCTCGTACTAAAAATGGCATGCATTTATGAAACTTTAAAGAAAACATTATAATTGCAAACAAAAAAGATCGCTTAGTAAAATGAATAATCACATTTTTGCTTTTAAAGGCCACGAATAATCATGTCTCCAATCTACAGATACTGCTACTGGTAATAAAAGGTTAAACATGTTAGAAATAATTATTCATGTTCAACATCCATAAACGTGCATATTCAATGTGGGGAATCACATGATCAAAATATCTCTAAACAAAAGTTATATTTTGAAGAACATGAATAAATTTCCTACAATGAAACGATATGAAATTTAAACATAGCCTAACATATGACTAATGAAAATTGTTAAATCATTGTGAAGCTGACAATAATAATAGATATCCAGTAATTACAAACACTAAGGAAAATAAGAAGTCTCAGTTTCGTGATGTGTTCACGATAATCAAAAGGTGAATGTAATTAAAATCTATGTAGATTTAGGATACATCTATGTTGCCATATGGTAGGCTTTATTTTAGATTTACAGCATAAATTGCTTCAATATTATCAGATATTATTCATAAATTTGTTTTGGTTTAGAGATTTTTTGGTCATATGATTCCCCACAGTGTATTCTTTTGTTTTATTCAAAAAATGAAACCTAATACCACAATTCGTTGAAATTTATATATTTTCTTTACTACCTGTTAGAAAAATTCTTAAACAAATTTAATTGGGAGTAAAAAACAATACATTTGCATCTGTTTATTGTTCCTTTTCTTGAGAAGGAACACTTAGATTCGGTAAGTCACACTTGACTGAGCAGCTGACCTCGAAAGCTGTTGTCATTACAAGCTGACCAATCAAACTCCGTGACCTTAATAATAACCTCTGACGTTAAAATTATTCTTTCCTATTTGAGGCAACTTTCTGGCTGAACGTGCTCTGTCGATAACATATTACTAAATCCGAGGATGAAAAAGTGGAGTTGTTGAAACAGGCCAAACATATCATTTGTCACAAAGGTTTAAATATATCGTTACCTTCGAATGCATGTTTAATATGTGAAAACAAACCCCATTGCGACCCTCGTGTGAAACAAATTCACGAATCGAATCCCCGGATGTCACATTCACGGGATTTAGGACAGATACTACTAAGTTACAGCCATGATACTTGGTCAATGACCACTAAGTTTGTTGTGTGCGAGGGCGTAGACTGTTAGCGCAGCAAATCACTAGTACATTAGGATCTCACCATATATCTAGCAAAAACTGACTTACCAGCTTCGAAGGTGTGAACATTTTACATTTTAAGAAGTAAGGCAAAACATAACTCATTAATATCAAACACTTCAGTGAAATATCCATTTTACATGTTAGAAGAAAAGCAAGTTCCAGAAAATATCCACTATTCACTTTTAATGTCCGCTACTGTCATAGTCTGCTGTCATCTCTATAAACTTACCAAAACGTACTGGTGAATTAAACTTTTTCAATAAAACATTAACATTTTGGAACTGAGTTTAAATCGGGTCATTGTATACAGCCAGTGTTTCTTAATTACCGTATTTAGTCAACTGAAAGGGGTAACGGGTTTACTTTGTGGTTGGGGATAGCGTAAATACTGTGGAAATAGCGGACTTGACATTTTTCTGGCAATAGAAAACAGCATAGTTCTTTTTCAAAATTAAAGTGTGTATTTTTTGTTTGTTTTTTGTTTTGTATTTTGGTGCAGAAATAAATGCCCCTTGGTGCAAAATGTAAAGCCCCCGGGGCGCTTAAACGGGTGATACGGATTGTCAGTAAGGTAGTATTGTCTTGTCATTGCGTCCAATCCTAGGGTTCCACACACTGATAACCAATATTTAAAACAGACATTGCAACCAAACTTTTACAATATGATCATTATATATTTAAATAGGCTAGAAGGAACTTTTGCTATGCTTTAACTTGTAAACTTGTGTTGCATGTGTATTTTCAGTGTATCGTGTTTTGATGCATTCCACATTATGAAAGATCATCCAGTACTAAAGGCCAACCCTTCTCACCCGCAACCCGATTCTGGGAAATTGAATCTTGGGTCATATGGTTATGGTTCTGACGGATGTAGGTGGAAACCTAATCACTGCGGACCTAACTACTGTTGCTGTAAAGCGTATTAAAAAGTAGCAAATGTGTTTGAAATATTGTTGAGAGAAGATATTGATATATATTTACATGAACGCATATACTTTGTTTCAAAATCGATAAGGTAACTGTAATATGCGACTACGATTCGAGTCTACATGTCGTGAAAAGATATACAAAATAATGCATTTCTGTGTTTGAACTTATGTGGCAGAATATGTACCATCGCTTATAATAATTATAGATGTACCTTTATTATATACTTTGTTGAATAAATTTACAAGTTACTGTCAGTGACCACATACATTTCTTTGGTAAGTTTTTTTTGTGATGTATTGTAATCACAGCAATTACATTGTATATGTTTTTGAAATATTTGTTTTCCAAAGACAGAACGATTGCTAGGTTTTATCGGCAGGAGAAAATATTTTATTACCCAAAAAATACAGAAACAAAAATAAAAACATCCTGATCAAATGTTTTCAAAAACATTTACCCTATAGTATATATTTGGAAAACATTTACTTTAGCGAGAGATAAACACATGATCCGGATTCAAACATAGATATTTTGAAATAATCATAAATGCCTGAATACTTTTCACACGCTGTTTTTACGTAAATAGATGAATCAGATTAATTACCTAAATTAGACCTGATATTTGCAGATATGTCCGATAAACACAATTTATTTTTTAATTTTATGTCGGAAGACACGTAAGGTTATTTCATTTATCACTAACTTTTGCTTGTTATTGCAACTAACTTTGAAAATAATAAGTGCAAAATATTGATTACATTCAAGCATTTAGGGAAAGTAGCAATTTGCAAGATTTACGCAAATTACTGGAATACACCGATCAATGTCTCCAACCTGCACAAAATCGCAGTCAAGCTCACTGGCACAACACCATTATAGCATATCATATCCTACCCCGATATATAATATAGAGGCATGGTGTACAGACCGTGCAAGAGTGCTTTTTTCGTACCTTGATTTTGTGAAGATTATTGGACCTGTACGTGCACTGATAAGTAGTAAAATGTATACAATGGAAAGAATGGATGACAGTCGATGTTAGTCATAATACTGATTGACAGCGAATGCTAATGACTTTGTGTGATGCGGAACGGTAATCTCCTATCGATTGAAATCCTCTCGAAATTTCTAAAATCATCATGAAAATTGCCATTAGCTAACCAAATCAATATATAGATAATCCGGAGTATTTCGAACGCACACGCACACGCACACACACGCACGCACACGCACACGCACACACACACACACACATACACACTGCCTAGCTATAGACTACGTTGTTTTAGAGAAGTGGTAGAGTCAGACTGAGCGCAACGTCATTTTGAGCTCGAAAATGAAAGTAGAATGGTAAACAAAAATTATAAATCAGGGCATAAGGTTTTTATCAATATATTGTGTTAATATCTTGCGCATGATTCGAAACATATGTGAAAGTGCTACCCACAGTACTACGATTTCCCCACCAAAATCTTTTCGTTTAAACGCTATTCGTGTTCAACCATTTTCGACATTTTGCTCTCTGCGGTGTTCTCACTGCAAGTCAATTGAACAGGAACAGTGTTAAAACGAGAAGGCTTTGGTGGATGAATAGTTGTATCGGGGTTAGCACTCACTTTCAAGTAGGTTTCGAATTATGTGCATGATATTTACACAATATATTAAATAAAAATTTACGCGCTGATTTGTAATTTTTGATTACCTTTCTTCTTTCACTTTTAAGCTCAAAATGACGTAGCGCGATAACGTGACTGGGCACACTAAAAGTGCCAGCATTAGGTGTGAGAAGTTCTGAATTCGAGTCCGGGTCAAAGCTTGAATATTTGCATTCTATTACACCATATATTTGAAGATTATTGGACTGTCCAGATGTTCTACATTTTAAGCGAACAGTATAATGGATTATTGTTTAGCAATCCATGACTCACCGTTGAAAGTAAAGTGAAATACACCCAAATAGAAAATATCCAATATATTATGTCCCTTTGATATTTGCTAGGAGAACAATGTTAAAATATTCACATAGACTTTTTCAGCTCCATTCGTCATTTTGGGTTCCGTTGTGATATTACAAGTACAGTCCGAATTTGGGTCCAGACTGTGCTCACACCACTCCAAGTCAATCCCAGAATGATAATTACTCATGTATTTCCTTAACATGTACATCCAGGTAGATAACCTCATATCCAAGTCTGTCCTTATTTTTGCTATGTCCTCGTACTTCACGTACAGACACTTCTTTGCAGTCAGAAAATCACGCAAGGCACACTCCACATCAATCAAATATTCACTGTCTGGTATGTTTGAGAAGTCCACATTCAAACTTGTCCTGTTCTTGATGTAGGCTGTGAATAATTCCATCCAAGTTTCTACCGAAATTCCAAGATGTAGTCTACTAATATTTGCTTCGTTAATCGACACCTTGTGATGTGTCGGACACGCCTCGCTCAGTACAGTACTAAAGGAATTCGACATTGTGTTGAATACCGCCGAGCTATTTTCCATCTTGTTTATCTATGGTAAGATGCCATCCTTTCACACATTTTTATAGTGCAAAAATGTTATAAAATTATAAATTTGCTCTCAAAACATCGCCCTGCGGCATGCCATTTTTCCCTTTCAACACAGTGGGGCACCGCCTTGCAAAAACGTCAGTGAGCATGCCATTTTTTTCCATTTCAACACAATGGGGTACCGCCTTGCAAAAATGTCAGTGACAAATCATTTTTACTGAACAAAGGTGTCAATGTTAATGCCTTTTTTTATTATACCAGTTTAAAGTAGCATTTAACGTTGGGTCAAAGTTCATTCCCATAAAAATATTAGGACCAAAGGTATCCTGGAACTCAGCACGTCTGCCAGGTTTTACACCCGTTATTTCTAACTCCATCTTACTTTCATTATGACAACATCTGCAGCAACAAATATGCACCAAAACGAACCTTTACCTCCATAAAACACCCCCGATTTAAAGGGGGGGGGGGTCTTTTTTCAGTCATTTTTTCTTCTTTTCCCGGACAAAAATCACTCTAAAACACCCCACCTTCTACCACAAACATCCTTGCAATCCAACTTTTTTTCAAATCCCATTTTGGTCTTACTAAAATGCGATATTTTAAACGATTAGATTTCTATATAAAGTAAAGACATTGATGTAATATTTTAAGTGAAATGCATCTATAAATCTTACAAAACTGTTTTACTCTTTGTAACGTCATCATGTGTGTATCATTCCGCAAGGAAATCTATGCCCTCCTTTATACCATTTAAATCTCTATATTTTTGCAAACTAACATAATACAAGATTTATATTCAGATAACAAATCAAGTTATAAGCCTACACAGATTGTGACCACATATGTTGTTTTTTTTCTGAGCTGATTTGTATTTACATTTTGGTCAAAGACCTTTGAGATGATAATTCGATAATTAATCTGTAAGATTTTTTCATGCTTTGTGTTACTAAATCATCTTCTAATGTCAATTTTCATTCAATCCATAAATATTCATTTGTCAGGTATAAACACATTTTGATTAACTCAAGAAATGAATCGCGACTTATTACTGTTCATTTGGTTATATTTTTACGTATTTGAAGAGTTTAGTCATGTATTTCATACTTCTACAGCTACCACTATTTATATCATATAAACACTTTTTTGTTTGGTCTTTCCTTTATATTGTTTACACTGATTCAGTGGTGCATAATTTTACAGTTTTTTAACGATAAACTTTACAATTTACGGCAACTATTGGACCAGCAGACAAACTAGTATTACAGTGTCTTATGACTTATGTCCAGTGTAATCTAAAGGAATGACGACGATATTTTTAGCCCCTTATTAATTTCATTCATCAAATGCAATCATTTCAGAGTACTAAGTGGTGTAGAAAAAAGCTTATGTCCGCCTCACATTCCTTTTCATTAAGAAAAAGACTGTGGTTTAGTAGTTCACATTTAGGAATGAAACATATGGGCGTGTTGAGTAGTCTTAACACGCACTTTAAACAAACATCATGTATTTCATACCAAAATATAAATTTCGAAACGTTTTCTTATTATACCACTTGAAATAATTCAGAATATTATCAGAGTCTAATTTCACATAATTGAAACAATACAGTGCCTGTTAGAATGGCAAACGTATTACTAACAATGTCGTGTCACAATGCACTTTTCCAATGGTCACATTCGGTAACATACACATTTACAATACCGGTATTGTTCCGCCTTTACATAACACCACAGCAATAGTACATAGGTTTATCATTTATAATGCAGACACAATTTTAACATATACTAATGAAATAGCCTGCACTGTGCTGACTTTGAAACCATGTAAATGTACATTTATAACTATTTTATCCACAGTCATACGACAGACTAGCACAGTATATCATCTCATTGGGGGAATACAGTTTGATATAAATAGGTTAGATAAAAGTCGCCACACTACAAGAAAAACATTAAACATTTCGAGTATTTTTGCTATCAAATACAATATTAAATCTTTAATTTAGATTCTAACCGCAATTCGTGAGAAACATGTTATGGTAATACCGCAATGGTCTGAGATTATAAAGGCATGTTCTAAGGCAACGAGATACTAATGAATCTAACAAAGCTTTTAACGCAACAACTAGTTTTTGCTTAAACGTTACTTAATGTTGACAAAAGTTTAAACAAAAGCATTGTTAATATAACAGTAATTTTGAAATTTTAATACAAAAAAAATTATTAAACTTGCAATAACACCATTGTTTTGACAAGGTAAGACAAAAATTCACTCTTAAGAGCATAGCTTTGAGAAAAACTAAACTTATGTAATAACATAATGTATCTCTAAAAGGTAAAAACACCACAAAATACTGAAATTCAGTAGGGAAAGTGTTTAAAACATACGCAAATGTTGAATGTTCTTCATAAGACAAAAAGTATATTCGGATGAGTTTCGACCCCTCCCCCACCCCAACCCACGCACACAAACACTTTTCCGAATATTTAACCTTAGTTCATGTCAAAACATCTCGCATGCCACTTTTAAAATGCAGTTCTTAACAGATGTTTTAAATGACTCCAATGTACAATAAAATGTGAGCTAGATACTTAAGTAAAAGTAAGTTCTTTATTGATTCGTTATTTTGCGGCCGCTTCTAAATGGGTTGAGGCATTGGTATAAATAAAAGTATATGAAATTGTATATTTCAATTAATTGTAAATATGACATTTTATTAACAATATATTTTTCTAAAGGAGTAAAAGAAAATGTGCATATAGTCATCTGAAAGGAATTTGAACAGGTCTAAGTATTACGCTAGAAATTTGGTAAGTGCATGTTGTCATACAGTTTACAGCGCGGTACAAATCAAATCTCTGTAAAATATCCCAACAAGTATTCTCTACGAGAATATTTTTTCTTTACAGTTATTACTTGTTTAACAATTAAAAAAGGGTTGTTTTTCTTAACATTTTCATATGCCATCCCTTAGACCTGGCTCTGTTGCGAAATAGTCGTGGAACTAACCACTATACATTTTTTTTTCATTATTATGTTATATCAACTGACATATCGCTGCAACAGTATGGAGAAGTATTTAATTCGAATTAAGATCTACGTATGTATTGATTATAACATAAATAGGAGCTTTGGTTCGTATCCACAAGACAGAAATATACAACATTTAGAATGTGCAAAAACAATTGAGGAATCCCTCCCGTATGTGTGGACAAGTTTAAAATGGCCCGAAATGGCATTTATAGTCCGGACGAATTCTAAATCGATATAATCTAATTATAAAAAACATGCTTTCTCTTTTTTTTATGACACCTTTTTTTTTGTCTTTGTTTGAAAACAGAATGTAAAGTTAACGATTTTTGATACGTCGTTTTAAATACATGTAATTTATCCCTTTTCATACAAATTATTCATAAGGTAACATTTCTTTAACGTTTCTTTAAATAATTTAACTTTGAGAAGATTTACATAGCCTAATCGTTTCGTCACCAGATTATTAGAAATTTAGAAAGGCAGTGGCTAGTGAACCGTCACCGATGCAGCAGACCCGAGGTCTAGTGCACCGTCACCGTTGCAGCAGACTTAAGGTCTAGTGCACCGTCATTTTTGTTATATATAAAATATAGCCTTTCTTTGAAGTATAATTATAACATCTTGTCATTAGCAATTTGAATGAGCATTATTAGAAGAATGAAGTAAGATAAACCCTGACTTACCTTTAAATTTACTGATTAACCTCAAAGCGCTATCTTCGTTAATTTTTTCGGCGACGCCGTCTAATTCGTTTTCGTTACCTATGCCACGTGACTTCAGTTTGCAAATCAAACTACTTGATAACGCATTATAGATAATTTATCAAAATAGAAGATTTATGCAACACTCTGCCAGATTGGACGAGAGTGTCAATTTCTTTCACTCTGTTGATTGTGCTACGCTGAGTGAAATGTAGACAAAGCGTTTATCCTAAACGACGCTGTTCACAGTTTAAAGCTAACTTTGGCTCAGTATATTTAGCAAGAATATTGATATATCTCAAAATGATAAGTAAGTTTAATAAATATGATAAAAACCTGTTCAAATACCAACATATATCAAATTAAAGAAAGAGCTGAATACGGTCTGCGTATCACATGAATAAGGGTGTGATAAGAGCCTTTTATGTAGAGAAGTGCTTTTTAAAAGATTTTCCTTGTTACAATTGTCGTCTGTATATGAAAAGGTTTCTTGCTTCTGTGACTTATTCAGATTGCATATTAAAATGATTACTTGTTTGCTTTGATATATTTGTTATAAATTATTTAACTGATTTATTATATATGAATATTTTTCTTTAGTATGGTATGCAAATATTGAACTCAGTTGAAATCTGTTTTATTATATATATGCTATATAATGACTGAATCTCATTACACTGAAATGAAGGTACGCTGCATACAGTTTATCTTTGTGATATGACTACGGTCAAACTTTGCTTATGAAACAGAAATATTGAAATAATTACAATTGTATGTTTTGCTTGACCTTCACTTTTTTATAGGTGTGACGTCATTGTCCAACGATTCATGAATAGCGAATATGCATTTGTTAAAGCGGGATCAGTTGGCCTATTTTAGAAATAAATAAAAATAATAAATAAAAAATCCTTTAATTGATTTTTTCTCATGTATTCTAATCAAACTTGATTTGTAGCATCTTTATTAGGCCCGCAGCCAACTTTGTTCAGCTGGGACATTTAACCCCTTTTAGGGGCTGCTAGAGCTAAAACTAGAAATGCCTTTATACAGCGTCTCATGAACAGCTTGGTGGATCTTTGTCATACTTGGTCTGGAGCATCATTATAAGGTCCTCTTCCAAATTTATTTATATAGGAACTTGGGCCCTATTAGGGACCACTATAGCTAAAAGTAGATATGTCTTTCTTCGCATTAACCACTAAAATGTAATGGATTTTTATCAAACTCGATGTGTAACAATATCGTAAGGTCTCCTGCTATTTTGTTACAAATGGGGATAGGGACCAATTTAGCTAAAAATATAAACACGTTTAATGACCTCTTCTCATGAACCGCTTCATGAATCTTCATCAAACTACTGCTGTAATTATTCGTCTAAGGATAAACGAAAAAAAATTGCAACCCTACGAAACCTTTGCGAAAAATTAAAAGAGAACCATTTAAATTGTTAAAGTGCGGTGTTTAGTTTTGCAATTTGAAAAATGTTAGATGAAAGATGAATGTTAGGTGAAAAATTCATAAACTTCTTTCCTTATTACAATTCGCCGACCATCATTTTTAAAGATATTTCTTGTTTATATATAAATAGCATATTAGTACAACATGTATATTTATGTCAATTTAAGATAAGTTATTGACTGAATAGGTTCGGCCTCAGTTACGTTTTGAATTGCTGCATCTTTAATAGATTTTCATTTGCTTTTAATGAAAACGGGTACTTAAACTCTCTCGTCAGTTTATTTTAGATACAAGTCAAACTTAGTGTTGTTTTAAGGTTGGTTTAAGTCAATTTTGTCTCGACTCAGGCAAGTCAGACATGCTTTTAGTTAGGTGTAATTAAATTTCCTTTAGGCTTTTCATTAAACCAAAAGTTATTTAAAGTATTTAAGTTATTTTCTAAATTTTGCTCCAATACACCAAAAACGAATAACCATCAGAAGAAATCATTCAAAGAATTTTCTATTTCAAGCTCCCGAGGCCCATAAAAGGGGTAATATGTCCCTAACTAAACAAATATGGTAAAAAGACTTATAATGACGTTACAGGCATGGTTTATTGAAGACCCATCAATTACTTTAAATGCATTTCAATTTTAATTCTAGCGGCCTTTTTAAACCAGACGCCCCCGCCCCATTTAATTTTGAACGGGACCTTATAATGAAGCTACAGTACGTTTGATGAAGATCTATTGATCGTTTCATAAAAAGAAAAAAAAAAGAAATCGTTAAAAGTTTTATTTTTATTTTTAGACATAGCGGTCCCTATAAGGGACCAACTTCCCCCATTTGAACAAATTTCTTCTTTTAGCTGTAGCAGACGCTCAATCGATTAATGATACACAAACGCTTCAGTTTGTCCCCACATAAAGTTGTAAGGGCGCAGTTTCCAACGGAAATGCTGCAGTTTATTTTGTGATATGATTCGGTTAGTAATGTAATGATTCTTCGGAGGGAGTGGGTATGATCCTTTGTAGCATATGTTGCCGTAGAAAGACTAAAGTATTCTTTCAGGAAATACAAGACTGAATCTAGTATTTGCAGATTTATATCTCGATTACACACACAGACAGATAACGCGTGAACGCACGCGTTCACACACTTGTATTATGGCGTAAAACAGTACCTCTTGATTTAGTGCACTGTAACAATAATATCACTTCTTTTCTAAACGACATTTGGCCCAGGAATCTCATTAGAAAATATTTTATCCTGAAGTTTGTTCGACGCTGTTTGGCTTAAGAACCACCACCATTCATTAAACAGAATAACTTCCCAATTCATATTGTGTTAATGCCAGGTAACAGGCAGGTAAGTAATCGGAAACCATTATTCAACCAGCTGGCGGCTCACCAGCCGGTCTCTCTTCAGTAACATGACCCGTCTCTGACAAAGTTTGAACCTTCGATCTCATATTTACGAGACAGGTGCCTTATCCATTATGGATTTTTTCTATTAGAAGTATTATTCGCTTGAGAGCTTTTTCGATAACAAAGATTAAAATTTAAGTTCTTTTGAGATTATATGGCACACATCAGCGCGGCAGTATGAAGATTTACGTGGTATTGCAGTAATCTGACTATGGCGAGTTAGTCCGTGTTTCTCTAAACGCTGTGAGAAAACATAACAAAACAAACTCCATTTCTCAAATCTACACGACAAGCAAAAAAACATTATGAACGAATACAACACTTGAAAAACAGGACACTTGAACTCTTTATTTGTGAACAAAATTAAAACAAGAATATTCATGATAATTTTTTTTAATATATTTGAAGCTTTGTTAGTTACGACCATGTAGCGCTGAAAGGTAAGCATATTCACATTGTTGGTTCAGTGCAACAGGGTTGTAACTCAAAAAGAAATTGATCATGAAAAGGGCGCTATATAAATCTGGTATAATAATAATAATAATAATATAATAATATCCTTACACTACCTTCGCAAGTTAATCACTTGGTTCATCACAACAATACCCTATGCTCGCCTTAGTTTGATATGGAAAACATATAATATCTTAGATTTTGCAAACATATTTCCCGCACAGTTTTCATCCAGTGTTTTGTGGTAGCCAGCCTTTCTGTATTTTCTGTACTTTGATTAAACCGGTGCTGGGAAGTGTGACTTTTGTTGCTCATGTCAATAACTCAGAAAAACGGAATCAGTATTATTTTGCTTTATCAATTATTAAAAGCTTCAAAAGATTCTTGGCATAGATTAACTTTAACCGTTAAACACTTATGTTACATCGTACAATACTTTTGTCTATTGACCGGCAAACTTATAATTCAATAAGCTTTTTATTGCATGACATCAGAAATAATTTATTGTTTCTTCAAATTTTGACTTAAGCCCGGCAATATGTAGTGCAGACCTATATCCGGTCAATTGCACAATTTATGGACCGGAGATTTAAGCGTACAGCTACGTAATGATATTATAGAATTATTGGATTTTAGTGAGATCGGTTTGATGAGTTATCTACCTGGAAAAGTTGATATCGACAGATGGCGTAGCCGAAGGCTGATATCACTCTTTCCAGGTACATTAGTAAAATCTAGAAGGTTCTTTGTAAACACAGAACGCAACCAAGCAAAATGATAGCAGACTGTTTACGAGAGGAAGTGAAATGTGCAGCACCCATCACGCCCCTTCGCATCGGCTAAAGCGGAATACTGAATGTACTCTATGATCACAAACCAGAAAATATAACAACGCTGAGTCAAAGTACGGGGCGCCATGCGGCACTTAAAGACTAACGTTGTGATAGTTAATAAAATCTGTGAGATTTTCTTTTGAAAGCATAGACTACAACCAAGGAAAATAATATCAAACTTGCTTTGATTAAGTCTGTTCATAAGAGACAGACTTACGGCCCCTAGCTTATACATATATTGAATGGACTTCATGATCCCAAAGGACCAGAAAATAAAACAACACTGAATCAAAGTGCTGGGAGAATTAGTCTCGAAAATCCGGTACCGTTTGCTCGATAGGAAATATTCCACTGAAGACCACAACAATAGTTCATTACAAATATCTATTTGCACAATTTTGTGCTAAACATGAAATGTGAACAGGTTAAATTTCAACCGGATTTGACCCGAGCGTCTTTTTGCGTTCGTAATCTGAGGTGAAATATCAGAATGACATACACCACTGATTTAACTTATGCCCGTCCGCTTTGCTCAATAGAAAGAACGCTAACGTACGGTTCGATCCCTGAGCAAGACGTATGTTCTAATGACAATTTCTGAAATCATTTGTCCTCTACCTCTGATTCATATGATTAAGTTAACATTTACTTGCGAAGAACAGGTGAGTTCCGGTCAGAATCGAGGAACACTGGTTTGGTTAACTGCCCAGCATTTCAAAAATGAAATATTGTTGAAAAATGGCGCTAAACCAAACACAACCAAACTGGACAGAAAAGGCCAAATTATTTTCATAGCCAAATTCAGTCTTTATAATGCTAATTACTGCAGTAATAAATTCAATTCTGTTATAAGAAGATCAATACATTTCTTAAATGAAAACACGAGAATAAGTTTAGTTTTATGAATCTATTAAACTATTTCACTCATAAACACACAAGTCATTAATATTACAACGTTCTTATATATCTATCAATAAATATATTCAGTCACAGAAGATAAGAATAATACGCAAATCCTGCAATTTTCTTTACTTAAAAATATTGGTCAATACTTACAGAAAATTCCACTATATGCATACGACATGTTCAAAAAAAAAATCATAATCCCTGTACATTCTGTGAATACTATGATTTATCACAAATTTTTGTTCATTCTCAAATAAAGAAGTCCAATGTTCATAAAATTGACTCTAAATTTTTAGATAGTTTCCAATCCAAACAGAAAAGGGGAATCGAACGTGTAAACGTCCCAGTGCAAAAACAAGCTGATAAGCCGATATGTATAAACCAACACCAAAGTCTGCAATGATTAGTCAATGATAATTGCCCAAATATACAAAAAAAAATCTTATCAAATGAACTGAATGTCATCAAACACAATATCGTACATATAAATTATGATTAGAACTACAAATGATGAATCAAATGTCAAAGAAATGACACAAAAATTACACTGTTTCACGCATAAAACTCAAATATAGCCGCCAAAACTAAGGTCTTCACCTTTAAGGGTCGTTTAAAGGCTTACAAGTGAACAGGGCTTTAAAAAAGCTGCAAAATTCAATATATCTCTAAAAGACATCCTTGACATGACAGCAAAATTTTAGTTCTTAAGAACGTGTAAAATATTTTAGTAAACCATTTTCATTAGCCATCTCAGGTGACAGAAGAAAGTGGGTAGCAAAAATGTAAAGAAAGGTTCAATTTCTAATATTTTACTAAAGCTACAAAATATCTTACTTGCAAACTGTTAAGACATATATGTACAATATATTTTATATGAAAATAGCATTATAGAATATAAGGCTATGCATTTCGGAGCATGTATTGTTTTTACAGTAACTTCTTTTCTGAGTCGGGCAAAATATGCAATCTGTTCTTGCCCATATTGTATCAACAGCAATCCAGTTGACACGAAGCATGTACTAAAGTTGCATATATAACATCTTCTATGTCATTGTCTTCGAAACAGTGCATAATGCAATATTCACAAATGTATTCACAGATAGCAAAATATTTCTTAACGAATTCCAAGGCTTGTCACACTTAAAGCGAAAACATTATAGAGACATAAAGTAAGTGTTTAAATGAATTATTTTTTCAATGGTGATATAGACTAGCTCATAGACTATGATATATTCTTTTTTTAGTTTTAAAATTGTGATTATAGCTAGTCTATATTATATGACCAATATTATAATCAGTTCTCTGAGAAAATCTTTTAAATAGACTGGCATTTGTCACTCATACATAAAACTAAAGAAACATTACAAAACTTGAAGTTTTAGGACAAATTCTTTATTTGAAGTCTAGTGGCTAGTCCAATAGTGATTCAACATAAACATGTAACAAATAATGGCAATTATTGTTGACACCTGGGTGGTTGGAATGTATATTTGGAGAATAACGGTCAGCTCATTTACATAGATAATTTAGCTGTGTCATTTCTTACTTTTCGAATTTACATCATTCTGATGATACGGAATCTTTGTACCGAAATCACGAAACCAGAAATATTAATAAAGTGTTGAATATTTCATGGTTTTAATTTATTGTCACACTGGAACAGACTTTGTTTTACAGCGGCTTCAAAATTATTAAGAAATAGTATATTGTACCCTCACAATGTGCGTGAAATTAGCCAGAGCAGCCAGAGTTCAGCCAGAGTAGCCAGAGAAGTCAGAACTCTGGTTACTCTGGCCAGAGTAGCCAGAGTTCAGCCAGAGTAGACAGTGTTCAGCAAGAGTAGCCAGAGTTCATCCAGTATCCAGAACTCTGGTTACTCTGGCTGGCCGGAGTAGCCAGAATTCAACCAGAGTAGGCAGAGTTTCTAGATTTTTAACATGTTCTAGCTACTCTGGTCAGCCAAAGTAGTCACAGTAGCCCGAGTAACCAGGATATCATTTGCTCTGATTACTCTGGCTCTTTCTAACAGAGTAGCCAGAGTTCAGCCAGAGTAGCTAGGGTTTCTAGGATTTTAACATGTTCTGGTTACTCTGGTCAGCCAGAGTAGCCAAAGTAGCCAGAGTAACCAGGTCCCGTGTTCGCAAAACATTTTCAGTCTTAGCTGAATTCGATCTTGAAACTTAATATGTTATTTCTTTCTAAATAGCATGTTTAAAACTGAATTTCAAGTTAGTAACTATTTTCAATTGGCAATTTATAGTAGCCATAGTAGCAAGAACTCTGGTTACTCCGGCTGGCCAGAGTAGGCAGAGTTCAGCCAGAGTAACACGACTTTATTAGGATTGTAACATGTTCTGGCTACTCATACCAAAGCAGCGTAACATCAATGCTTGAAACCTAAATGGCAGACACTAGAACATAGAAGAATACATGCATCCCGAATAATGTTGTACAAATAGCTATTAATCAAATCATTCAGTTTCAGTTTTAATATTGCATATGCCATGTTTTTGTGATTTTCCTACATATCTGCGATATGTCACATGTTTAATTGTTAAGCGCCCTTGAACTTATAATTTATATTAAATGGGCGCTCAACAAATCTGGATTAATAATAATAATAATAATAATGATGATGATGATGATGATGATGATGATGATGATAATAATAATAATATAATAATGATAAGAATCTCATATACTAAGTTTTTTCTGCAGTGGATGCAATATGGTGTTACAGTATTCTAATTGTGGGCGAACGTATGTTTTTAGGCAGTTTCTTTAATATTATTGTTATTACATATTTTTTTATAAATATGAGAGTGTTACTAGCTTAATTTATATGGAAAGATGATATTTTTTCTCTCTTTTTTTTGAGATTCCTATTATTTCGCATTTATCAGGATTGAATTCCATAGACCAGTTACGTTCATATTCTTCTAATTTTGTCAAATCATCTTGAACTTTGTAAGAGTCTATTAACGAGTCTATGTTGAGGTATATGATAGTGTCATCAGCAAATAAGCGTATTCTACCTTTAACAGTCAGGAAGGTCATTGATAAAACAAAGGAAGAGACAAGGACCAAACAGTGAACCTTGAGGGACCCTCTGATAGAACTGGTAAAGAGTGTGAGCCTTCAACTACTACAGATTGAGAACGGTTACTAAGGAAAGATTGAATCCAGGATAGAGAGATTCTGTAGACACAAAGTTTCACGATTTTATAGAGAAGGAGTTGATGATCGATCTTGTCGAAAACTTTCGAGAAATTCATTACAATGAGACCTGTTTGTTTCCAGATTGGAGATTGTCAAAAGTTTCTTGTGTAAAGGATAATAGTTGAGCCTCACAGCTATGTTTGGAACGGAAGCTATACTGGAAAGGTGTGAGAAGATTGTTGACTATTTTGGCTCTCTCAAGGTTGATCTTTTTTGTGTTTTATGTATCAAGTCATTCATAAAACGGACTTCTGCCAGAGTAGCTAGAATTTCTAGGGCTTTAACATATTGCGAAATGACCCCTTTTTTGTACCCTCAGGGTGTTTTTAGAGTTTCATGTATCAAGTGATTCATCAAACGGACTTCAAAGAATTGTCTTACTTATAAGTTAGCAGTCCTATAACTGTTTAATCCAAACACAGTCAATATCGTTTCATACACAAGTAATACCGAGTTAATACAACATGGAATGTTGATTGTCTGAAGGCATAAGGTGACCACAATATAAACAAGAGGACCCATATGGTCCTGAATAAGGTCCTGAATCGCTCACCTGGACCTTGTGGGTTATGACAGTCATAGTAAATATTCACAATTTGTAATTGTTAACTCTAAATTCTGGGCATTCTGGAAATTATACACTGATATTGTATAAGATTAGAAGTATATTGATAATCCACAGAGAGAGACTAATATTGCCCTGGGGTGGTGATTCAATCAAGTTTGAAAGAACTGCATTATAAATTTTGCTAATTTACATGCAAAATATTTCAGCTCTTACCCTTGTGGCTCTGAAAAAGATTTTTGCTATGTAAGTATATCATGTTTTTTTTTTTATATATAAAACTTAAGTAGGAACCATTTTGACTCTTGGGTATTGATTTGAACATGTATTCTAGCATAAAACCGCTGTTATAACACCTTTTTATATATGCGCGTTCCGTGGCAAAGCGTTAACGCCATTCGGCCCCAAAACGGATAATTCAAAACGAAATGACGTCAACGTAAAAAACAACTCAGACATTCCCGCGCATTTCGTGGAAAATTAATGACGTTGAGAGACATTGTATCCATTTATCAGTTTTTACGCGTTTTATGCTAGAATAGCGTTAGCGCATGTTCATTTCGTGTTATAACATTTGCAGAATCCCTCGGGATACGTTGGTACCCTCGCCCTACCGGGCTCGGGTACCAACCAATCCCTCGGGATTCTGCAGATGTTATAACACGAAAAAACATGCGTTATCCCTACAAACCAATCCCTCGGGATTCTGCAGATGTTATAACACGAAAAAACATGCGTTATCCCTACAAAATATCTTAACTCTTGTCATTGCAATTCTATTGAGAAGATTTTAAAAGATTTTCCTGTAAGACTTTGCAAGCTCATTAGCACAAGCGGGGGCAATTTTGACATCAGGGGACATGATTTGCTCAATTTTAAGAGAGGCATACACTAGGCCATGCTACATACAAGATATATGTAGTCTCTGCCTAAAGGAAAATAAGAATATTTTATAGGATTTAATATATTACTCTATGTGAAACTTAAAGCACCAAGGCAGATCCAATATGACCCCGGAGTCCATGATTTGAACAATTTCGAAAGAGATGTACTTGCCAATGCTTCTTGCAAAATAACTAAGCTGTGGGTCCTGTGATATTTGAGAAGATTTTTAAGGTTTTACAATATAAAATGGAATAAGTACTGCGTTCATTCAAAGAGCCTGACTCAATCTGATAGACAAGACAAAAGTTGATCACAAAACCTCACCTATTAAATACTATAGGTATATAGGCTATACTATTAAATATCATTTAATCTGACTTAGTCTTGCCTATCAATTTTGTTCAGTAATGTAAATTGACTTTTCACCATTTTCACACTGTCATGTACGGCGTTACGTTTGGACAATCGTGACTTTTTATTTAATACTAAACCGCGATGCACGATGGTATGATGATACACTTGATACATATAAAACACTAAAAAATCAAACCTGAGAGTACCAAAAGGGTCATTTCGCAATAGGTATTACAGTATTTTCTCTGGCTATTCTGGCTAGCCAGGGTAGCTAAAACCAATGGACATACCAAGTAGCCAGAGCAATTGACATCCTGGTTACTCGGCTACTCTGACTGAACTCTGGTTATTCTGGCTGAACTCTGGCTACTCTAAATAGCCACTTGAAAATAGTAATTAACTTGAAATTCAGTTTAAACATGCTATTTAGATAGAATGATATATTAAGTTTCATAATAAAACTCAGCTAAGACGGAAAATGTTTTGTGAACCAGATTGCTCTGACTACTCTTAAATTCCTAGAAACTCTGGCTACTCTGGCCAGCCAGACTAACCAGAGCAAATAAAATCCAGGTGACTCGGGCTATTCTGGATACTATGGCTGACGAGAGTAGCCAGAACATCTTAACATCCTAGAAACTCTGGCTTGAGGCAATCTAGTTGATATGTCACACTAAAGTTTGCTCTCAGTTTTCTTACAATTTACAGTGGAAAAAGTGATGTAGTAGTGGTGAAATTTATACCTGTGGATATGTTTTGACTTGCACTTAATGGATATACCTTTGTTTTGTGGAAAAGTTGTTTGACTTTTGAGATATTTGAAGAGAAAGGTATTTTTCTTTGTTCTGACTTGTGTTTTTTATGGATTACTAATTGGACATAGTTGGATAAACCTGGATTACTTTACCTGTACACAGTACTCCTTTTTACAATAGAATTTAGTAGAATTCAAGGTGGATGGATAATTGGGCAATTATAGATTTTGGATTATAGATTTACAACATAAGTGGACTACTGTATAGCTAAGTGTGATTAACTGTTCATCTGTACATCTTTAAAAAGATTTACAAAAAACTAAATGATGAGCGGGAAAGGTCAAGGTCAGAGAAACCAACAACAACAAGTAAAACAAAAGCAAGCCTCTACTCAACCTCCACCTAAAAAGGACAAACGCACCCATTCTGACGTGAACAATGACAGTGCAGAAAATAGTTTAGATTTACCAATCATACAAACCCAACTTGATACAATCTGTAACGACATAGGGGAGTTGAAAAAAACATTAACTACAGTCTTGAAGAAAGATGAATTAGAAGCTCTCATTACCAACACTATCACAAAAATAATGGAAGGTTTTGAAAAAAAATTGAAAGAGACCATAGCAGCCAAGGTCAGTGAAAAAACGCATGCACTACAGGATAGAATAACTGTTCTTGAGTACGACAACAAACAGTTAACAGATAAAGTAGAAAAGTTGCAGAAGGAGATAAAAACTAAGATACATGACCTTACAATATTGGAAAATGAGAATCAGCGTCGAAGCAGAGAGGCAATGCAGCGTGCAAATTATAATGAACAATATTCACGCAAGAACAACATCAAAATTGCAAATGATTGAAGGTGAAAACCAGGAAAAACTAGAAGCAAAAGTTCAGGAAATCTTACAGAAACATAATATAACTTTAGATAAGACTGACATAGTTGCATTGCATCGCATTCCATCTAAACGCAGTGATATCAAACCAGTTTTGGTGAAGACATAAACAATGAAGCCAAATTGCGCGTGATGAGAAAAAGGAAAGAGATGAAAAATGATGGTTATAGGATAAGTGATGATGTCACCAGTTTGAATACTGGTCTCATCAGTAGACTACTGAGACATGATGAAATCACATGTGCGTGGTTCTTTAATGGAGCTGTCTATGGTGAGACAACAAGAAATGAAAGACTTAAATTTGATATTTATGACAGTATCAGTGAAACTATTTCAGCCTATAGACAAAATAAATTACTGAAAAGAAAATAGACATAGACAGTGCTGTGAATTGATACTATATTAATAATATTTTTTCATTTGTACTAACAGTTACTCCTTTCTAGGCCAATGAATTGACGTATAGAATACCTGTATATTAATGCAATTCTATAGTCAGTTTTTTTGGTACTTTCTTGTACAGTTAAGTAGTTTCTGTGGAAATGTTATGTAAACTGCACACTATGCAGCTAGATTACAGTTAGTCTGCATTTTTCTACAATGATGCATTGCACTGAATTCTTTCTACACTTTATTTAAAAGTTGAAAAAGTTACTACTACCAAAGTATGATTTTTTGCTATTTTTAATTTTTTTTAATTTCTAAATTACCCTAAAGTTTGTGTACTTTAAAAGGTATAACAGGCAATTATTCCTGCAAAAAAACTTTTAAGTTTTTATGGACAAGTAATTTATGATGTTGTTTTTCTGAAATGCACCGAGTTTGATTTGTTTACATCGATATGTAATAATCATTATTCTAAAATACCTTAAACATCTGTTGCTTTTACTAGATGCTTTTTTCTTCTCTTTCTTAATAAATACCTTCGAAGTTGGAAGCATAAACAGTTCGTGTAAGGATTTTTAAATTTTATGGGTGATAACATTTTCACATGATAATATATAACACAAGCACAAATAAGTCTTAAAGTTAAAGCTGATTGAAGGCTTGTTTTATTGAATAAGTAACAAGCAGGACATTGCAAAAGGTCAAAGGACAATAGATCTTACTTTATGGCATTTACTGTAATTGTAGAAGACCATATTATAGTTTTTTCACTGTTTATGTTTCAGTTGCTACATGTTTGTTTTCAAATTTTTACCACAATTAAGGTTGGGAATTTACGGATTTATTTTGCATATATTCTTAGAGACATACAGATATATATTGTGCCCAAATGTAGTTTTTTAGCATGTAGGGATTTTATAGTTAAGGAAATGAATAATCCAATTGACAATGGCTGATCTAAAAATCTATTCTTACAATTGTCGTGGCCTGAGGGGTGCCAAAAAAGGTTAGATATTTTAAATCTGTTCAAGGAAAAGCAAGTTGATATTTATGTCTGCAAGAAACTCACTTTACTCAAGAAATGGAAAAAACGGTATATTCAGAATGGAATGGAAATTGTTTTTTTTTTCAGCCATGGAAAATCTGACGCAAGGGGTGTATCAATACTTTAAAAAAACTGTTAGGTATCAAAATAATTCAAAGCAAAACAGATGTAAATGGTAATTTTTTGATCTTAGAAGTGTTATATAATGACACAAAATTTGCTTTGATTAATGTTTACACACCTAACATTGCTTCCCCAGATTTTTTCAGTAAATTTTTTGATGTTATTAATACTTTAGATACTGCAGATGTTATCATGTGTAGTGACTTTAACCTTGTGCTTAGCCCAGACATAGATTATAGCAATTATAAATCGAAAAACCATAATGTGCATGGACGGCAAAACCTTCTATCCATGATTGATGACAGAAATCTTGTTGACCCATTTCGTGAATTTCATGGCAACCTAAGAAAATATACATGGAGAAGAATGAATCCATTACAACAGGGAAGATTTGATTTCTTTTTGATTTCAAATAATCTATTGAAAAATGCCAGGAAATGTAATATTGATATTAGTTATAAATCAGACCATTCAAGCATATGTCTAGAAATGTCACTATCACCAACAGTACATGGGAAAGGGTTCTGGAAATTTAATAATTCTCTACTACATGACATTGACTTTATAAACAGCATTAAAAAAGTATTGATGAGGTTATTTTACAATACTTCATACCCATATATGATAGGACAAATGTTTTGAATATGGACAGAGCTAATCTTCAATTTGTTGTTAATGATGAATTATTCCTAGAAACACTGCTGATGGAAATATGAGGGAAAAGTATATCTTATGCAAGTTATAAAGTTAAGGAAAGAAATAATAATGAAAAGAAAATCTTGAAAGAAATTACAGATATTGAATCCAGTCTATCAGATACTAACAAGGACAAATTGACTTTCCTGAAAAATCAGTTAGAAGAATTGAGAAATACTAAATGAAAGGGTTCATTTATTAGGTCTAGTGCAAATTGGGTGGATAACGGGGGAAAAAACTACCAAATATTTCTGTAACTTGGAAAAAGCTCATATTTCAAACAAAACAATATCATTCCTTGAAAAGGCTAATGGATCCATTATCTTTCATATTGACCAAAATGAAATCTTACAAGAAACCGAAACATATTATAAAACTCTTTACAGTAAAACAATGTTAGTGGATGATTTCAATCTAGAAAATGAACTAGATGAGTATGATATACAGAAGTTAAGTGCTGAACAAGCCAATGATATTGAAGGTCTTTTAACTTATAGTGAGGTACATGAAACA
The DNA here is from genome assembly GCF_021730395.1 of Mercenaria mercenaria. Lineage (NCBI taxonomy): Eukaryota > Metazoa > Mollusca > Bivalvia > Venerida > Veneridae > Mercenaria > Mercenaria mercenaria. The sequence goes on along the minus strand of NC_069361.1, from coordinate 32,574,839 downwards.
TTAAAAAATATGAAAAGAGATAAAAGTTCTGGGTGTGATGGTTTTACTTCCGAGTTTTTCAAAGTATTTTGGGGGAAATTAGGGCATTTTATTGTTAGAGCAATAAACTGTGCTTTTTTATCAAATGCTTTTTCAAAGAATATTAAGCTAGGAACCATAACTTGCATCCCAAAGAAGAATAAACCAAAACAATTTTTAAAAAACTGGAGACCAATAACACTCTTTAATGTACTATATAAACTGGCTTCTGGTAGCATCGCAAATAGGTTGAAAAAAGTGTTAAATGTACTAATTTCAAATGACCAGACAGGATTTGTTAAAGGTCGTAATATTGGTGAAAACACCAGGTTACTATATGACATTATGCAATATACTGAAGCAAATGATATTCCAGGGCTACATGTACTGATAGATTTCGAAAAGGCATTTGATTCAATATCCTTTAACTTTATTGAAAAAACGTTAGATTTCCTTAAATTTGGTAACATGATGAAGAAATGGATCAATATGTTCCTGTATAATACAGAGGTTTGTGTACAACTGAATGGATTTTTATCAAAAGTTGAACGTGGCTGCAGACAAGGAGACCCAATCAATTTCACCTTATATCTTTATTTTGTGGGTGATAACATTTTCACATGATAATATGTAACACAAGCACTACCTTGAATCTGTTAGATAGATTTTCATTGATATCTGGTCTAAAGATAAACTATGACAAGACAAAAATCATTTGGATAGGCTCCCTCAAATATAGTACTAGGTCAATTAAAACACGATGGAAACTATCGTGGGGGGGGGGGGATACTCAATTTAAAGTGCTAGGCCTAGTTTTTGATGTTGATCTAAACAGAATGTATGACTTAAACTTTAAAGAAAAATTAAGTAAATTGAAAAATAGTATTACATACTGGAAAAGACGTAAATTAACACCAATAGGTAGAATAACAGTTGTCAAGGCAATGTTACTTCCTCTGCTGACAAATCTGTTTATAAGTCTGCCAACTCCTGCTAAGAATTTTATCAAGAATCTTACTGATATGCTAAATGAATTTGTCTGGAATGGTAAAAATAAAATAAAGAATACAGTGTTTATCAAAGACTACACTGAAGGCGGACTAAAAATGATCGATATTCCAAGTTACATATATATAGTCTAAAAATTAAATGGCTAAGACATTATGTTTGTAATAGCAAGAGTAAATGTTATAATTTGGTAAGATCAATATTTGATATGGAGAAACTTTTTAATTGTGGCAAAATATATGCTCAAATTACTATTGAAAAAATTAAAAATACCTTCTGGATAGACGTACTGAAGGCTTACATTTGTTATATGGATAAGCTGCCTATTGTTAATACAGCACAGTTACTTAATATGCCACTTTTTTATAATAACAACTTTTGTATAAATAGAAAGCATATCTACATATCTTCATTATATTCAAAAGGGATAAGATTTGTAAATGACATAATTGATGATGATGGAAAGTTTCTAGACCTTAACAATTTACAAGAAGTAACTGGAAGGCCGCTTAAGTTCCTCCATTATTTTGGTTTAAGAAATGCTGTTACTAGTTATATTAAAAAAATAAAAATACCATTAGAAAAAAAACAAACAACTCTTAAATCCAAATATTAGTTGTTATATGCATCCCATTCTTTTAAAGACAGATATAAATAAATTTTTATATAAAATCTTACCAAAAATGAAGATATACCAACAAGTCAAACTAAGTGGGACTGCTTAAGTAAAAATAGTATAAATTGGAACCTAATGTATAGTTATGTTTTAAGTGTACAAGAGATACATAATACAGTGGTTACAAACGAGAATAATACATAGAATTTTTGCAACAAACTCCCTACTGTTTAAAATGAAAATTAAGAATAATAATTTGTGCACTTTTTGTCAGAGCCAGGAGGAAACTTTAATCCATCTCTTTTGGGAATGTTCAAAGGTTAAGCCAGTCATACAATATATAATAAATGAACTTGAACATTTTGAACAAAAACAAAAATTCATTCGAGGGGTGGTTTCAAAAGACTTGACAAAAAACACACTTGTGAGAAAGAACTTCGGTATTTTCTTCAAAGTAAGTAATAATTTCCGCAATTAATGTTCACCAGAGTGTGCAAACACCTCATTATTTTTAGAAAAATGCAGGCTATTTTCTAAAAATATAATACAGGTCACAAAGCGATACATATTAAACGATTATTGTACTAACAGAAATATGCGTATTAAAAAATAATAAAATGTTCACATAACAATATTTTGACTGCCATACTTTAGAATTATCAAAAAAATTACAGCTTCATAATAATGGTTTATGTAACGTACTGAAAGTCTTAGCCGTGTTTAGAGTCCTGCACAGTGTTAATTGGACAGAGGGTGTTGTACAGGTACATTCGATAATCCGTACTGGTAAGTAGGGTTTTTCGAATAAATAAAAGTTTTACTTATTATACTTGTTTCGATTTACATTGTTTAAACTTAACTCTGTAGTTATAGATATAGATCTATAATGAATTGTACATGCATTATATAAAATTGTCGGAAATTTATTATCTACTGGAATCGAAAACGAAAGTACATGATTGTGATATTTGTAAATGTATTTGTAGGCCTGCTATATTCGGTAGTCATCCGTTCTGTTATCTGTCTGACCAAGTAAATGTTCATCAAAACTTCATTCTGTCAGTAAATGGTTCGTTAAAGTTTTATCAGGAGAGAATGTATACTGACTCATTTTATGAATAAGCAAAACCTTTTTTGGAACTACATGCTTTAAAAATATTATCTTACGTTTTTCTGTAGATCTACAATGACAGGGCAGTTGACAGATAAGGACATGGACCAGCTGGAACAGTGGATAGGTACAGGTCCTAAAACATTTACACTGCTCTACGCTATCACAAAAGATGGATGTAATTACAACTTCTTCCATCAGAAATGTGACAACCAGGGACCTACAGTTACGGTGCTGTATAACCAAGAAGGATCGGTCTATGGTGGATATACAGCTGGAAACTGGACGAATACTGGCGGGTATGTGAATGATGCTACTGCTTTCTTATACCGGCTACACTACAACAAAGTGGTTAATCCAGTGAAGCTTCCAATAACAAACGCAAATTATGCTATCTATACAGGATATGGGCCCACGTTTGGTGGAAGCAGTGGACATGACCTATATACTTTCAGTGGATCAGTTAACAATTCTGGCGGTTACTTTGCTCTGAATGGCAGCATGAGCCTTGGTCACAACTACAACAATCAAGGTTTGAATGCCAACCAGATCAACAATGGTACCATGTATGTAACTGAACTAGAAGTTTACAAGGTTGCGAGTAAGTCTTGTTGTTTTCAATGATATAATAATTGTAGCCAAAGACGAAGACATACAGCTATGTGCAAATGTCCCAATTTTCAATTCGAATGAAGAGCCGGATACTCTGATAACTTTCTTTACCTCTCGATACTAGACATATCAAAATTTTTCAACATATATATTTTATAACAATTTCTTTTTAAGAACCTTACAAATTGATACCTTTGTCAATTTTATGCAAAAAATTATCTATAGATATATATCTTTCATTGGATGAAGTTTCGGGAAATTGTCTAAGTGTAACAGTAATGTAATTTAATCAAACCTTAAAACATTTATATTTTCCAGATGGTCAAAGAAAAAAAGCACTTCAAGAGCCGTGGCGTAAAATGAAAGGGTGGAACGAAAAGGTAATGGCAAAAGAAAATACAAGTATCCTAGAATCGTTACAGATATTTTGGTATTAAAATAGATTAATATATTCATATTCACTGCGAAAAGAATTATCATTAAATGGGTATTTACAGCATACTGGAGGCACCTCCATGGCTGCAATCTCGAAGTAAATTGACAATGGATGTAGAATATTTTCATGGATAAGTCACCGAGTGGGCTTGCAGCAGATCAGTGGTTCTGCTCTGATGCCCAAGGTTCTGAAACATAGCCTGGTGGAGGACCTTTGAGACTTCTCTTCCATTTAAGACTGAAAAAAATGTCAGATGACCTTATATCACGTCGACAAAACTAAAACAAACAGTAGTTGCTGACGATGAAATAGCCGTTTGGTCGAATCGGCATATGGTGTTTCGTTGCTCAAAATGTTATATTTTCATATGATCATTTGCGATCTTTTCCCTTCGATTTCAACTACCATCTTTTAGAAAAATACACATACAAAAGTGTTTTTTCTAATTTGGTTTCAACTTACTCAGATGAACTCGCGTGTTAATGGAAAGAGCCTCTAGGAATCAACAGATATTATCATTAATCTTTTAGCTTATTCTGGTTCATGAGCCTGCTATTGATATTACATCTACTTCCGTCATTGTTGTCTGTCTGACAGAGTTTTCAGGATCATTTCATCTATATCAGCAAATCCACTATAAACAATTGAAACAGATTTAGCGATTACCTCTGACGGCAATAGGTAATACGTGAATATTGGTTATTCTAAATGAGTGAACTTTATTATGTTTGTCCAGTTAATTTAACATTCACTTACACATATTCGCCAGTTATTTAAGGACTTTAAGATATGGTCCGAGAGCTCACGGACTTTTATTCCAACAATCGAGGCCAAAAAATGTCAAAAAATGTTTATACATTTTTCGAAACAATATTTCATATCCTCCATGAAAACCCATTTCTTAAGTGTCAAAGCCGTGTCTATTTACCGTCGAGTAACCTCAAATCGTGATACCCTCAATTTCGTGATACCGGAAATGTTTACATGTAGCTCGCGCTTTGTTTTGTTTTCTGACGTCATAGCCCGGGAGACAACTTGCGAAACGTCAAGTCATCTTTTGCACACAAAAATGCTCCGTGTAGTACTTGGAGGCGTAAGAAATCCGTTTTACTTCCCATACTAATGTAAAATAATATAAATATGTTAATGCAATAATGCTCCTTACTTCTTTCATTCATTTTTTTGTTATACATTAACGTTTCCCTAAAATGACAGGTTGCAGCCGATTGTTTACATTTTTGACAAGAAGGTTACGGCCTTAGTAGACTGGTTCCACAGTTTCAATTAATTTTACGAAATGAAGCGAAAGGGTACTTTCTTACATAGTCTGACACTTCCGGAGAAAGAATTTACAAAGCGTAATATATTCTAAAATGTATTTTTTGGTTAATAAGAAGGTTGTGGTCATTTGTTTTAGTTAAAGCATGCTATCAATACACAGGCAACGGTCATATTAATTGGTGTATAATTTGTTTATTGTAAAACTTCTTTGTAAATTTACTATAGGTTTATAGTAGCCCACCTCCAGCAAAACGCAAATACAGGCAGTATTCTCCGACTATCCTTACAAAGGCCTACGAGAGTGTTAAGGATGGTGATCTTTCAGTGCGGAGGGCATCGAAGGTGTTTAATGTGCCAATGCAAACCCTTAGAGATCGTGTATTAGGACACGTGGACCCGGAAACTATCAGGTTTATAAACAGTTCAAAAATACGTCAAATATAATAATGTTTAAATCAGATATAATGAAATTTCGAATCATGCCAATTTTTTTATGACTGTATTGTGATTTATTCTTGATACGATATATTGTCAGGTCAGGACCAGGACCCTTGCTTACGGAGTTAGAGGAGGCCAGGCTTGTTGAACATATACAGGATATGGCTAAGGTTGGGTATCCTTACACAAGGGCTGAGTTGATAAATGTAGCCTCTGAGTTTGTATCATGCCTTGGTAGGAGAGACAGAGACAAACCCTTGTCTTATAAGTGGTTTTATGGGTTCCTGGGTAGGTGGCCTCAGCTTAAAGTACAACGACCCAAGACAGTATCTGACCTGAGAGCCAGGGCAACGTCACTAGAAAGTGTCCAGAGGTATTTCACAGAGTTGCATCACATTCTCGTGAAGTACAATATAATGGACAGTCCTGAATCTATATACAATGTTGACGAAAAGGGCATTCAGCAAAATTTTAAGCCGTCTTTTGTTGTTGGTCCAAGGGATAGTACAACGAATGTCATCACCTCGGAGAAATCAAATACAACAACTATACTTGGATGTGGGAATGCCATTGGACAGCAGATACCGCCATACTTTGTATTCGCAGGTAAGAATTTTCAGGATATTCTCTCATTGTATGTACTTCCCTTTTTAAATCATATATAAATAGATTTTTTTTAATATTTCAGGAGCAAGAATGAGGTCAGAGCTGTTGGAGGGCGCATCACCAGGCGCGCAAGGGACAGTTTCTAAGACTGGTTGGTCCAATGGGGAGGTGTTCAAAAACTATTTAGAAACTCACTTCATCAACTATGCTAATGGAAAACGCCCTTTGTTGTTACTTTATGATGGGCATCGCTCACATATATCACCCAGTATTATTGACTGGGCTACAGAGCATGATATTATATTGTACGTTTTGCCTCCACACACTTCACACATATTGCAGCCTATGGATGTTGGGTGTTTTGGGCCTTTTTCCAAGGTTTACAGTAATAAATGTGGTAAATTTCAGAGGGAAACTGGCAAAATTGTTGACAGGTACAATGTATGTATGATTGCATGTAAGGCATATGCTACTGCACTTTCAGTGAAAAATTTACAGGGTGCTTTCAAGAAATCGGGTATTTATCCGTTTTGCCCAGACTCTGTTGATACTGATCTATTTGAAACAAACAAACTCAGATCAGAACTTCAGTCTTCTTTCTCTGAAGAGTTATGCCAGTCTGTAGCTCCTGATCATGATCAGCCCGAGTCGGATTCGGATGAAACCATCCCTTATGTTGATGAGGAATTTGTTGCTGTTCCGCTGGTACAAGCTAGTGAGTCTGAAAGGAACAACACTAACATTTCTGTTCCTGTACAAACTGATGTGCCAGTTGACGACACAATTAGCTGGTTTTTTAAGAAAAAAAGACCAGTGTTCAAACCACCATTTAAGACAGAGCGAAAGTCTATTAGTAAAATAATTGCTGGTAAGGCAATAACTGAGCCTGAAACAAGCAAAAAGGTTAAGGAGTATTTAGATGCTGTGTCTACTCCAAAGAAATCAAAAGCTGTCCCAGTTAAGAATAAATTGCCTACATTCAATACCCCTGTCAGAGTAGAACAGTCTGTAGAAAAAGCAGCCAGCCCCTGTCTTAAAATACCAGTAGTATGTAGTGATTTGAATGCACCAGCTCAGTCAACTTCAGGTATCCAAAAGTCTGGCGGCCCTATTGATTTGAACACGCCTTTGCAGTCTGAAGATGATATTACTGATGATGAGGATGATGAAAAATGTTGCATGTGTGGTAAATTTCAGCCAGAAGAGCTTGCAAACTGTCCTGGTATAGTGTTTGTAATATGGGCCCAGTGTGACATTTGTAAACACTGGACGCACTTGATTTATTGCTCGAGTGTTAGGGTGGTTAGAAGGGGTGATATTTTCAAGTGTCCACACTGTGTGTAAAACTGTTAATTTGAGTATATGCTAGTGATATCATAACAATACATGTGTCAGAAATGATAGGAAACTAATAAATCTTGAATATTATAGGGTCTCTGTTATTGCAGTATCTTTCATTCCGTTTAATTCGGCCATTTCGTAAAGGTAACGAAAACGGGTATACCAGTCTAAATGGAAGTCAGTTCCGGTAGATGTTTAAAAATGGCAGCGTCCATCAGTTAACAACACATTATACTTTTAAACACTGTTTGGATGAAACGAGGTAAGTTTTTCACTTTATTTTTTAGTAAAATAGTTTTAGTATATACAATTATTACTCACGAAATCGCGCGTTGTTTCCTTACCGTAACGGAAACTGGTTACTCGAGGGTATATTTTGTTCACTTATTTTTGTGATAGGGGAGGTAAAACTCACTTGTAAAATATTTGGGGGTAGCGTAAAGTTTACGTCTTCCAGTTTTTTTCACTGTTTAATTATAGAAACAACTGGATTGTCAGTAAATGTATATATGTCAAGCAATGACAGCAAAAAGGAATTCATCAAAATGGAATGAAGGGCAAACGTTATATTCAAGGTCAAAGGTCAAATTCATGTGAAAATCACAAAATTTGGCATACTTGAAATTTATTTTTATTCTCAGAAAATAGTTTGTTTTCATAAGCCACTCATCTTTATCTATATAATGTGTATATATCAGTAAAACTCAGAAATACAAATATGATTGCAAAAGGTCAAGGTCAGCCCTGAGTATTGAAGGTCAAAGGTCATTTTCATGCACAAATATTAAAACTGTTACCATTACCTTTTCTAATCTGTTTAATACGTCTTCATATTATATGTCGCTGAAGTTGATTCATTTTAATGTTTGTATGTCAGGCAAAGTCAGCAGTGCAATGTAACCCCAAAACCACCAAGGATAAAGCTAATATCAGAGGTCAAAGGTCAAATTTGTGTGAAAAAAAATTGCATGAATAGCTTCCTTTTTGAAAAATAACACATACTTTTTACATTATTAGCGATCTCTCGTGATTTAGTTTGATATATTTATGTCCCACAATGTCAGTTATAAAATATAGTCTGGAATGAGTCAAGTTCAAATGTGATTTTATGGGTCAAAGGTCATTTTCAATTAAAGGGATGAAAAAAAATAGCTTTTACTTTTCTCTTTGTTGAAAATACCTCGTCGATATGAGTCAATGATACCAGTTTATTTTAATGTATAAATTGTTTGGCAATGTCTGGTATGCACATGCAATTTCGAAACTTTAAGGTCAACCAAAATAACAAAGGTCAAAGGTCAAAAGAGTGAGTAAAATGTTGCAATAATATCACCTGTTTTTAATAATTATTATTGTTTAAAAGTATGTATTTTGTCATGTTAGCAACAGATCTATGTTCATTTTACTGTATATTTGTCAGAAGATGTCATGAAAGAAGAAAATAAGTCAAGGTCAAACCTGGTGTAAAGGTCAGGGGTCATTTCTACATAAAAGATCAAAGTAGTAGTAATCTTACTCATTACTATGTTCAAAAACAGCTTGTTGTTACAATTCACTGTTAGCAATTTATTTTAATGTATGCATGTCAAGGAAGTGCAGCAATTTAGGTCTCAAGTCTTGAATGAGTCAAATTCAAATGTGATATTAAGGGTCAAAAGTCATTTTCAAGTAGAAGAATGAAAAGATAGCTCTTTACATTTTCTCTTTAAAATTTGTTGATAACATCTTGTCGATATTAGTCAATGATATCAGATCAGTTTAATGTGAAAATGTTAGGCAATGTCTGGTATGCACATACACTTTCAAAACTTTCAAGGTCAACCAGGTCTTATTTCAATAAGTCAGAAGCAAACCTATTTACTTATTTAAGGTCAAAGGTCAAATTTGTGTAAAATTTTTGCAAAAAGCAGCATTTTTGCAATTATTTTTCTTTATTGTTTTAGAGTATTTTCGGCAATAGTAAAACTGACCATTATTCATTTTAAAATATCTAAAACAGACAATATCACTGTCGAAATGATAATGAAAATTGTTCAAGGTGAAACCTTACATTAAAGGTCAGGGGTCATTTTCATGTAAAAATTCAAAATACAGCATATTTAGTTTTTTTTCTTCGTTGAAATTTGACTTGTAATTTCTTTCATTGAAAATATTTTTTTTTTATGTATAATTGTATGGCAATGTCAGCAATGCAGATCTAATTTCCAAAACAGTGATTGGTAACAGTCATGTTAATTCATATAAATGTTGACCTTTACTTACTCTGTTACTGCCTTTCGGTTTCTTATGGCCGTTTTATATTTTAAGGTTAAGTGCGGAAATGAAATGTACCGTATTCTGGCATCTCCCCACAGCTTTGTCTCAAATGAGATGTCTGTGGGCCAAACTTTCTGGCGTGCTTCTTCCAAATAGGAACAGCTCTGCAAAATGTGGAATGGTGTTTGTTTGTTCCGCTAATCCGCACTGACATTTAGCTGTCTCTGCAGCACCCAGCTTCTTCATATGTTTTCTCAGGTCACAGTGTCCAGTGCACAGATGGAGGATAGTTGTTTGGATGTGCATGATTAGCTTGTTTAGCTTGTGTAGTCATTATTGTGCAGGTAGCCTCCATTTACGTTCTTCCGGTCTGACGCAGAGCTGATCTTCAGTAGAGTTTGAGCATCTCTCTATGCAGTTGGAGGTTGGAACTGTATTTGCTGGATAGCGGTCATTGATCATTTCTAGCGTTAGAGATTGCAGGTGAGCCTGATGCTCTTTTCCCTTTTCATCTACTCATGGCACCTCCAATCTGATTTTCGAAGCACAATTTCTAGGAACCCGTTGATCGGGTACAAGTGGCTTTGCTTCTTCGTCCATTGCTGTTGCTTTCCCTTTTTGTAGTTCATTCACGATATGATTGAGACTCTGTTGTTTCATTCCGTTCTTGGCTCTGCTCTTGAGTTTTGAGTGGAGTGGATGTGATGGTAGTCTCTTTGCCTTCTCTGCCTGCACAAGGGTTTTTGTACTCTCGTCTTGTCTCTAATGGCTCAACGTTAACTGTCTTTTCCATTTCTTTTATTAGAGTTGTTTTCAATGGTCAGAGAATAATCCTCAGGCCAGAATTTTGAACCTTATTCTGTTTATCTTTACTGGATTAGGAAGCGGTTACTCATGAGATGGATGCGTACTCTGTAGTTAGCTGAACGGTGTCTCTGTAGGCTTGCCGTAGGATCTTTCCATTGGCTCCCAAACTTCTTCCAGCCAGTTTTTTATACTGTGAGTTCCTTGAAGACCCTCACCTTTGACCTTTGATATCAGGTTAGACGTTGATTAATTTTCCAATATTAAGAAACAATGATATCATCTGTTATATATACCTTTAAACGAATAATGTTGTTTTTGCTTATTTTCACACAAATTTGACCCTTGACCTTTGATGATAGGTTTGGCTTTGACTTAAGACCAACATTGCTGCCCTTGCTTAACATATATACATTAAAATAATATTGCTAACAGTGAATTGTAACAACAAGCTCTTTTTGAACATAGTAATGAGTAAGATTACTACTACTTTGATCTTTTTATGTAAAAATGACCTATGACCTTTAAACCAGGTTTGACCTTGACTTATTTCTCTTTCATGTCATCGTCTGACAAATATACAGTAAAATGATCATAGATCTGTTGCTAACATGAAAAAACAGAAACATTTAAACAACAATAATTATTAAAAACAGGTATTATTGCAACATTTTACTCACTCTTTTGACCTTTGACCTTTGATATTATGGTTTACCTTGAATGTTTCGAAATAGTTTGTGCATACCAGACATTTCCTAACATTTATACATTAAAATGAACAGATATCATTGACTGATATCGACAAGGTAATATCAACAAAGAGAAAAGGTAAAGAGCTATATTTTCATCCCTTTACTTAAAATGATCTTTGACCCTTAATATCACATTTGAACTTGACTCATTCCAGACTATATTTTATTACTGACATTGTTGGACATACATACATTAAACTAAATTACGAGTAATTACTAATAATGAGAACGGTATCTGTTATTTTTCAAAATGGAAGTTATTTATGCATTTTTTCAAAACAAATTTGACCTTTGACCTCTGATATTAGATTTACTATTTGCGGTTTTGAGGTTATATTTTCACTGCTGACTTTGCCTGACATACAAACATTAAAATGAATTAACTTCAGCGACTAATAATGTGAAAACATATTAAACAGGTTAAAAAAGTAAAGGTAACAGTTTTCACATTTTGGCATGGAAATGACCTTTGACCTTCTATTATCAGGGCTGACCTTGACCTTTTGCAATAATATTTGTATTTCTGATTTTTGCTAATATATACACATTACATAGATAAAGATGAGTGGCTTCTGATAACCAACTATTTTCTAAGAATAAAAATAATTTTCAAATATGCCAAATTTTGTGATTTTCACATGAATTTGACATTTGACCTTTAATATCAAATTTGCCCTTCATTCCATTTTGATGAATTCCTTATTGCTGTCATTGTTTGACATATATACATTTACTGACAATTCAATTGTTACTGTAATTAAACAGTGAAAAAACTGGCAGACGTAAACTTTACCCCACCCCCTAATATTTTACAAGTGAATTTTACCTCCCCTACCACAAACAAAAACAAAATATAGATAGGCACGGCTTTGACACTTAAGAAATGGGTTTTCATGGAGGATATGAAATATTAAGTCCAAAAATGCATAATCTTTTGGCCTCAATTGTTGCAATAAAAGTCCGTGAGCTCTCGTACCAATACATATTATCCAGTACCTAATCATTTTCAGTTCTTGGACGAGCTTAATGAAGACATTGTGTCATTCAAATCGCTCCCGGACTTGAGTATTTCTGAGGCTCGGGTCCTGATGATCGGTCCAGTTGGAGCTGGGAAGTCGAGTTTCTACAATACCATTAACTCCATATTCCGGGGCCGTATCACACAGAGGGCGTGTAGTGGTAGCGCTGAGCAGAGTCTTACAACTGCTGTAGGTATTTTCAATTCAGTGTCGAACACCATAAGTAATTTTTAAATTATTTTAGTATTCTAAGTACTGGCTATAACACAGGCTGTATTTGATTGCAAGATGAACCATTTCATTTAGTGTTATACATAAAAGAACCGTGACGTACTTTGTCTAGACATCGTAAGCGACTATGTAAAACCTTTGTTGCTTCAGCAAAATTATCATGATCATTGCTGGTGTGTAAATAACTAGTCATAAAACATGTTTTTAGCTCACCTGTCACGTAGTGACAAGGTGAGCTTTTGTGATCACCCTTCGTCCTTCGTGCGTCGTCCATCGTGTGCCAACAATTTTTTTAAAAATCTTCTTCTTCAAAACCACTTGGCAGATTTACACCAAACTTCACAGGAATGATCCAAAGAATTGAAATCCATGCCATGCCATGGCAACCGAAAGGAAAATCTTTAAAAATCTTCTCGTCAGAAACTGTTTGCCGGATTTCAAAACCATTTTGCAGAAATTATCTCTAGGTCACCCTCTACCAAAATTGCCTAAGCCATACTGTTTCGGTAAAAAAACATGGCCGCCTGGTGGCGGGGCTTATTTTCCCTATATGGCTGTATTGTAAATTTCAAAAATCTTCTTTTTCAAAACCACTGGGCAGGTTTACACTAAACTTCTTAGAAATGATCTTTGGGTGGCCCTCTATCAAACTTGCCCAAAGAAATGGAATCCATGCAGAACTCTGGTTGACATGGCAACCGAAAGGAAAAACTTTGAAATCTTCTTGTCCAAAACCACAGGGCTTAGGGCTTTGATATTTTGTATGTAACATCATCTAGTGGTCATCTATTAAGATTGTTCAAAATATCCCCCAAGGGTTAAATATGGCCCCGCCCCGGGGGTCACATGGTATATATAGACTTATATAGGGAAAAACTTTAAAAATCTTCTTGTCCGAAACCACAGGGTCTAGGGCTTTGATATTTGGTTTGTAGCATCATCAAATAGTCCTCTACCAAGTTTGTTCAAATTCTCCCCCTAGGGTCAAATGTTGCCCCGCCCAGGCCCGGGTCACATGGTTTATATAGACTTGTATAGAAAAAAACTTTAAAAATCTTCTTTTCTGAAACCACAAGAACTAAGCCTTTGATATTTGGTATGTAGCATTGTCTTATGGTCCTCTTCCAAGATTGTTCAAATTATTACCCTGGAGTAAAAAGAGGCCTTGCCCTGGGGGTACATAATTTTGCATATACTTATATAGGAAAAACTTTAAAAATCTTCTTGTCTGAAAATGGAAGGCCTAGGCTTTTGATAGTTGGTATGTTCCATTGCCTAGTGGCCCTCTACCAAGATTATTCAAATTATGCCCCTTAGTTGAAAAGATGTCCCACCCAGGGTGTCCCAAGGTTTACATAGACTTGTATAGGAAAAAAAATAAAAATCTTCTTGTCTGAAAGTTCAATGCCTAGGCCTTTAATATTTGGTAAGAATCATTGCCTAGTTGTTTTCTAACAAGATTATTGGAATAATGCCCCCGGGGTAAAAAGAGGCCCTGCCCCGGGGTCACTTGTTATATGAGTTATACAGGAAAAAATACTTCAAAAATTATCTGATCATATTTCCTAGACTGTTTAATTATAATTATCTGGTGATCCCAAGTAATTAGGGGTCACTTGACTGTGACCTTGACCTACTGACCTGCTTTCATGTTTTTTAAGATACAGCCTTGAAATTTAGATGACATGTACAGTTTTGCACACCGATCTTAAAACTGACTTTCAGTGACCATGAATGTGACCTACTGACCTACTTTCTTCTTTTTTAAGATACAGCTTTGAAATTTGGATGACATGTACAGTTTTGCACAACGATCTTAAAACTGACTTTTAGTGACCATGAATGTGACCTGACCTACTTTCTTGTTTTTTAAGATTCAGCCTTGAAATTTGGGTGACATGTTCAGTTTTGCACACTGACCATAAATGTGACCTACTTCCATAATATTTTAGCATCAGTTTGACATTTGATACATGTAGCTCATATTACTCAGGTGAGCGATCCAGGGTCATTATGACCCTCTTGTTTCGTCTAAATCAGACATCAGATCCGTATCTCAAAAGTCAATGTCAAATTCAAGATAAACGTCATTTTAAAGACGTTCGAGCTGTAACTTTGACATGCATGGAACAATTTTTATTGAATTTAGCAGAAATGCTAACCTCATTTAGATGGAATGTAGCGCTCAAATCCTTGCTTCGAATCACAAAGGTAAAGATCATACTTAGGGATCAAGTGTCATTTTAAAGCTTGTATGGGCTGTAACTTCGACATGCATGAATCAGTCTTATTTTTACAGAATTATTTGCCTCAGTGAGACAGATTATTAAGTTCAAACCGCAGTCCCTACCGCAAAGATATTGTTTCACAGGGGTGTCAGAACTTATATAAGATTTTGTCTAGGCCATAACTTCGACATGCACTGAGCAATTCATTTAATTTGGCAGAAAAATTTACATATTTGAAAATGTGGTATTACCTGGGAATACATGTCCCTATCTCATAGTCAAGGTCAAACTTAGGGAGAAAGGTCATATAAGATATTATTTAGGTCATACCTTTGGTAACTTAGGCATGCTATTATTGAGGAATATTTTATTTGGCAGAAATGTTTCCCTTAAAACGTGGCTTTGCCAGACGACACATGACCTTATCTAAAAGGTCAGTTTGGTTGAAACGTTTAAGTTACTGGGGCAG
The DNA here is from genome assembly GCF_021730395.1 of Mercenaria mercenaria. Taxonomy (NCBI): domain Eukaryota; kingdom Metazoa; phylum Mollusca; class Bivalvia; order Venerida; family Veneridae; genus Mercenaria; species Mercenaria mercenaria. Next base: position 32,559,613 of record NC_069361.1, on the reverse strand, counting down.
TGTGTTCGAAAATAGCAGACTGGGCATTGTTGACCTTAGGTCTAAAATAGTTTTAGACAAAAATACTGGGTTTAAACTAACATTTTAATGTTGCACAGAAAAAAGACGATCATGATACAAAATCGTTAACTAGTAGAAGAATAAATTGTATGAATTATACAGATCAAGGAGGTTAGTGCGGTATGTAAGACTTCACATGCGATACAACCAAAGAAAGGTCCTAATAGGCCACAGAACCGAGCAATATTTCTCGCCAGTATATTGTTTGTGTCCGAAAGAAATGGTGTAATAATTATTTTCATGATTTTGCATGGACACGAAAGAAACATCAGAGATAGGGACCTATATATTTATGATTTTTAACAGAAATGTTTCGTTAACAATGTCTTGTAGAGTGTTCGGATTGAATGAGGTATCATTGATTACACGTCTTGTTTTATCTTATTTTGACAGTACACTCCATATCTTGTGCGAGTTCGATCCGGGGCTAACCTTAACTTCAAACTGTGCGACACACGCGGGCTAGAAGAATCGCAGGGTTTGGATGTACTCGAATGTAACTATCTTCTTGATGGAAATGTACCGGAATATTATCAGGTAGATTTCTACATATTGTATATGTATTGCAAATTCTGTCAGATATATAACTTTCTAGAAATGTAATCCAACATTTTGGTCATCATTAATCATTCAACTGGTTGTTTGATGTTTTAATTGAAATTATTACATGATAAATAAAAATATTAACTTCTTATTGGCTAGAGTCTTTTTGGCCTTGAATTTATCAGGTGGGCTTGAGGAAAGTTTATATGCCGGGCGTTAGTATAGATGTTCTTGACACATTAATTTAAAATGCATTTTAGTGAACTATTGCGCGTGCACTTGGAATAAACTCCCATTGCATTTCAGTTCAATCCTGCAGCTCCAATATCTCAAGAAACCGAGGGTTTTATAGTGAAACCAACACTAGAGGATAAGGTACATTGTGTGGTGTTTGTACTGGACTCTACGACGCTTGAAGTTACACCAACAAAAATCATACAGAAAATGAAAAGTTTTCAAACCTTTATGAATCAAAAAGGTACTGTGTTGAGTGTTTTTGCTATATTAACATTGTATAATGTTGTGAGAGTATTTGATTCAGACAAAATACTGCAACTGCAACACAGCATTTACAACGTTTGAGTTGCATTGTTAGAATCTCTGTACATGATAAATTGTAACAAATAAGATTATAAAGAAAAGGAAATGGCCATATTGAAGATGTATCTATTTGATTTGTCTATTGCAACAAATACACCATTTCATATCGAATCAACTATTTGCCGGTTTTGATTGTAATTTATATGATTAATGATAACATTACATTTCATCAAAGATTTGTCGAGAAGTCTTTGAATTAGTGTTTAATTTGTAATATCAAAAGTGATATAATCAGTAGAAGTAAATACATATCATACATTTATAGGTATCCCGCAGGCACTTCTTCTTACCAAAGTAGACAAACTCTGTAAAGATGTAGAGAAAAACGTATCGCAAGTTTTCAAAAGCGAAACGGTAGAAGAACATGTCGAGAAAGCGTCTCAACTACTTGGTTTACCACGTGGTAACGTACTTCCGGTGAAGAACTACGAAAATGAGATGCAGCTTGAAGAAAATATCAGTATCTTGGCACTACTTACTCTGCGGCAGATTTTATACTTCGCGGAAGATTACATGGAGAACATGATGGACAAGAGAGCAGCTGCACAGCGGAAAACGGAGAAGATGAATGTTAAGAAATAAACAAACGGACACACTGAAAAATTAGTTAGGAAGTACATATCATGAGGAAGAATACCACGAGGCTTTCTCGAGCTTTCTTTACATTTGTTTTAATTTTTTATGATTTTTTTAGTTAGACATGACGAATGCCACAAGAGCTATTGCTATACACCAGCCGTCGGCGTCGTATGTACACACTTTTTAACGACGCTCTGCAAGCTTTATATCTTAATTATTACCCATTGCAACTGAATCACACATGCCTTTCCCATGATAATACCAACTGAATGACATAAGTTCCATAACTCTTGCTGTCATTTTGATGAAACTATGCCCCTTTTTATACTTAGGCGTTTTATGCACCTGCTAATTCTTAACGTGTGATGTATCACTTCTTCATACACTGATATTTTCAAAAAGCTTTGTTTAAACATACAGTATAACTCTGCGACATGTCCCTTACAAGACCCAGAGCCCTAGCTCAAAGATCAATGTCACTTAGTGCTCAGTCTTAATAATACCGTATAAATGTGCCATAATTTAAAGGAAATGCACTTACGTGTCTTTACAATTCATCAAAACTTTGTTCGCGATTATTAGCGATCAAGTATCTCATTTACTACACAACACAATTGAATAAAACTTCACATGGTAATACTGACATCATGGCATAGGTCCCATAACTCTTGTCTTCATGTTGGTAAAATTATGCTCTTTTTGTACATTTTCCTTAATTCTTTCAACAATATTCTGTTCGCGATTTTCAGCGAATTAATATTTCAGTATCTACCCAATGCATTGTGTTATTTCCAAGGCGACGAATTGTTGATGTACTGACACACATCAACAATACTCACACATTACGTCGCCTTGGAAATAGCAACCGAATGACATAAGTCCCATCTTTTCCTTCGTTTTGATGAAATAGTGCCCATTTTGTAATTAGCCCTTCCATTAAATATTTTTGACGCATTCAATTTTAAAAGTCTCAAAACACGTAAATGTATTTATTTTTTGATAAGTAAATTGATTTTAACACAAAAGCAAATCATAAACCGTACAATAACACTGTTTTGTTGAAGCGAGAAAGAAAATTAAAAATTTTAGCACGTTTTTTGTGAAAATTACCTCGTCCATTTAGTAACATTTCTCTCATCTAGGCTTCTCACACACAATCTGGGTTCTTAATTAATGGAAAATATCAAAAGCTGTGTTATCCCGAAATAACTACTTTTATTACATACCAATATAAATTCTGTCGAAAATATGGCTTTTATTACCGATGTAAATATGAATATACAGATAGAAATTCCGTATTGTACATGTTTTGCGTCGCAGGAGTGAAATAAAGTAATTGCATAACTTTGGTATTATAGAATGTTTTCCCATAAAATTCCATTATCACGTTACTATCTCATTTCCACGATCAGTGATCCCATATAAATAGCGGTGGGTACGATTACTTGTCGAGACAGTGTTATCCCTTACAAAAAGCCGCGGGGACGATCATTTTGCGAGGCAGTAGTCCCCCTTCCAAAAAGCCGCGATTATAATCACCTAGGTAGGCAGTGTTTTTCTTTAAAATATCCGCAGATACGATCACTTGGCGAGGCTGAGTTCTCCCTTACAAATGGCCGCGGGTACGATCACTAGACGAGGCACTGTTATCCCTTACAAGTAGCTGCGGGAACGATAACTTGGGCAGGCAGTGTTCTGCCTAATATATAGCTGCGGGTACGATCATATGGCGAGGCAATTTTTTCGAGGCTGTGTTATCCCTTACAAAAAGCCGTGGGTACGATAACTTGACTACCAATATTCTCCCTAACAAGTAACCGTGGATACGATTACTTGTCGAGGTAGTGTTCTCTGTTACAAATAGTCGTGGGTGCGATCCTTTGGATTGATAATATTCTCGATTACAAAATGTCACGTGTACGATCACCTAGCGAGGCTGTATCCTTCCTTACAAATATCCGCGGGTACGATCACCTAGCGAGGTTGTGTTCTTGTTAACAGATGGCCGCGAGTACGAGAACTTAGCGAGGCCGTTTTTGCCCTTGCAAAAAGCCGCGGGTACGATCACTTGGGTAGACAGTGTTCTCCCTATTAAATAGCCGCGGGTAAGATTACTTGTCGATGTAGTGTTCTCCCTTATAAATACCTTCGAACGATCAGTTGGCGAGACTGTATTCTCTGTTACAAATAGCCGCGGGTACGATCAAGGCAACCGTGGCCTTGACATTTTACCTACAGATAGGACATAAGACGTTTTGAAAATATGCAAGCGCACCGACAGGTGGACAATTGGTTATTGCAGCTGAATCAGTCCCGACACTAGCTGTAGCAACCATGTTATTAGTCATTAGTATAACTCACTTATAACTCACTTTAACAAGTCTTGTGTACGGACGTGAAAATAGCAATTGATCGACCAATCGACATAAGGCGAAGGGGGTACATGAGGGTACATGAGGGTCATGAACACTTAAAGCAAAATCAACCTATCAAGTTTGAAGAGTTTTAAGTGCTTCTCAAGTTGCTATGCGGATATAAATAGTTTTTATTGTTCAAGTCCCTGTGTTCTTGACATTTGACCTACTGATCCCAAACAGCAGGAGCCATCTACTTTATAAGCCCAATCATCATGTCAAGTTCAAAGATAGTGAGTCGAGTGGTCCTCAGATTAATCAGTCGAAACCGTTTTCAGTCTAGGCGCCTGTGACTTTGGTCTTTGACTAACTGACACCAAAACAATTATGGTTTTGTACATCATTAGTTCAATCATGCTATAAAGTCTGAAGGTTTTAGTCTTAGTGGTTCTCAAGTTGTTCAGGTCCCAATGACATTTACTTTTGACATATTGGTCCTAGAAAACAAAAGGTGTCATTTACTTCATATGCCAAATCGTGCTGTTAAGTTCGGACGTTCTGCGTCAAGTGGTTCTCAATTTGTTGATTGGAAACCATTTTCAAGGTTCAGGCCCCCGTGAACTTGACATTTTATTTATTTAGACTACAAACAAGTGGAGTTATCTTCTCGATAAGCCCAACGTGGATTCAGTGTGGACTCATCTGCTTGATAAGCCCAATAAGCTATCAAGTTTGAAGGTTCTGGATCAAGTGTTTATCAAGTTACCTCGAAGAAATAGTTTTAAACGTTCAGGTCCTCGTGACCTTCACTTTTGAGATATTGATCCAAAAAAATCAATAAAGACACATACTTCTAAGCCAAATCATGTTATCAAGTATGACGATTCAGGGTCAAGTGGTTATCTAGTTTAGAAGAAACCATTTTCAAGGTTCAGACCTCTGTGACCTTCACATTTCCAATTATGACCAAAAAACAATACGGGTCATTTAATTCATAATTCTAGTCATGCTATCAAGTTTAAAAGTCCTGGGTCAAGTTCTTCTCAAGTTACTTTGCATAAATAATTTTCAATGTTCAGATATCTCTTACCTTGACCTTTGACCTATTGAAATCCAAAACAATAGGGATCATTTACTTCACAGGCCAAATCATGCTACTAAATTTGAATGTTCTGGATCAAGTGGTTCTCAAGTAATTTAGCAGAAACCGTTCGCTCTACCGACAGACGGCACTTGCAAAGCAGTATACCTCCACTTCTTCGAAGGGGGTGCATTAAAGTGCCTGGATACGACCATCTGGCGAGGCATTATTCTCCAAAAGAAAAAACGGATGTGGGTAAGATCATCTGGCGGGGTAATGACATTCCTAACAAATAGCCGTAGATAAGATCACCTGGCGGGGCAGTGTTCTCCCAAAACAGCTGTGGGTACGATCATCTAACGAGGTAATGTCTTCTTCCCTAACAAAAAGCCATAGGTAAGATCACCTGACGAAGCAGTGTTCTCCCCCCCCCCCCCCCCCCACCCCACCCCTCCCCACACACACACACGAAAAAAAGCAGCCTTGGGTACGATCATCTTGCGACATAGTGTCTTCCCTAACAAATAGTCATAGGTAAGATCACCTCGGAGGCAGTATTCTCGCCCCCCCCCCACCCCCGCCAAAAAAAAACAAACAGCTGAAGGTACGATCATCTAGCAAGGTAATGTCTTCCCTAACAAATAGTCCTGGGTAAGCTCACCTGGGTAGGCAGTGTTCTCCCCCCAAAAAAAACATGTGGGTACGATCATCTAGCGAGGTAATATCTTCTCATGACAAATATCCGTCGGTAAGATCACCTGGCAAAGTAGTGTTCTCCCAAAACAGCTGTGGGTACGATCACCTGGCAAGGTGATATCTTCTTCCCTGACAAATAGCCCTGGGTAAGATCACCTAACAAGGCAGTATTCCTTTGAACAAATAGCCGCAGATACAATCACCTGACGAGGCAGTGTTCTCACGAACAAATAGCCACAGATACGACCACTAGACGAGGCAGTGTTCTCTCGAACAAATAGCCGCAGATACGATCATCTGGCGAGGCAGTGTTCTTTCGAACAAATAGCCGTGGGTACGATTACCTGGCGAGGCAGTGTTCTTTCGAAAAAATAGCCGCAGATACGATCACCTGGCGAGGCAGTGTTCTTTCGAACAAATAGCCGCAGATACGATCACCTGCTAAGGCAGTGTTCTTTCGAACAAATAGCCGTGGGTACGATCACCTGGCGAGGCAGTGTCCTTTCGAACAAATAGCCGTGGGTAGGATCACCTGGCGAGGCAGTGTTCTCTCGAACAAATAGCCGCGGATACGATCACCCTGGCGAGGAGGTGTGCACACTATCTACTAAATATCCATGGTAACGATCACTTTGTGAGGCAGTGTATATTTTCTTTATCATTTCATGCTTTAGTAAGTCAGCATTTTTGCGTGTCAGTATGCCTTGACTTCTTCGCTTGGCGCCAGACCAGAAAGAAAATGCCTCTGTACATGTTATACCCTACCCCTAGGTATTCTATTAGAACCATGGTCATAAACGGGAAAATATACTTACCCGTTTCAATCGTACATTTCTCAACTTAAACGCGCAGTTCGGTGAATGGGTACCTAGTATATTGAACAAGCGATAATTTATCTTCCAACGTGCACCAGTCACATTGTCTCAATATTCCATATTGCTGAGATTATCAACCTATTTTATGCTTTCGTCAACGGTACAGAAAAAACTTGCGTGACCTTCCCTAATGAACATTCGGTCAAGAGTCACGGCAGTGTGCACATGTTAGGCGAAACGTAAGCAAACAAAAACAGAATTTTAAAAAATCACAATTTTACACTAAAACTCGAAATGATGAATGAAATTCATGTTGTATCTGATTTTTAATTTGAAATCATACATTGGTCTACATCTGTTCTGTTTATTTTATTCATTTTGCACATTTATGTACGATTTCAAATTAAAGATCATATACAAGATGAATTTCATTCATCATTTCCAGTTTTAGTGTAAAATTGTATTTTTTTTTAATTCTGTTTTTGTTTGTTTACATTTCGCCAAACACGGCACACTGCCGTGACCTCTAGACCGATGTTCATTAGGGAAGGTCAAGCAAGTTTTTTCTGCAACGTTGACGAAAGCATAAAATATGTTGATACTCCCAGCAATATGGAATATTGAGACAAGGTGACTGGTGCACGATGGAAGATAAATGTTTGCTTGTTCAATATACTAGGTACCCATTCAACGAACTGTGCGTTTAAGTTGAGAAATGTACGATTGAAACGGGTAAGTATATTCTCCCGTTCATGATCATGGTTCTTATAGAATACCTAGGGGTAGGGTATAACATGTACAGAGGCATTTTCTGCCAGTGATATGTATTTCTTGCACACCGGACTGGCGTTTCCGGTGATTTTATCCATGCCGGCAAAACCCATCTGGCACCCCGAATGCCAGATGACTCTCGTGCTGTTAATGACAACTAGTGGTCCATGCACTAATAATATATTGTTTATGTAAAAATACGAAAAAAGCAGGTACCTTGATGGTTTCTCTCCGTTTCTTATAGTATACTTCTCGATTCAAAAGCCTCATTACCGCCCAATGCGCAGGTGCCCTCGGGACGGATATTTCTATCCGATTCGTATACACATGACAGATATTATTAATCAAACTTATGGTGATTTATCTTCCATAGTGTACTGGTCGCATTTCTTCAATACTTCTTATCTTACAAAAACAACGCGTAGTTTATAGTTTTTTCAAAGTTACACAAAAAAACTTGCTTGACCTTCCCTGGTGAAGTTCCGTTCTAGATTACAAAACCATTCTGATTGGCTGTTGTGAAAATGTATGTCAATCGTCATTTTACTACACGTGTTCGCTAATATGTGAAAATGCAGCGTAAATGTGCAAAATGAATAAAATAAACAGAACAGATATAGAACAATGTATGATTTCAAATTAAAAATCATATACAAGATGAATTTCATTCATCATTTCGGATTTTAGTGTAAAATAGTGATTTTTTTTTAATTCTGTTTTTGTTTGTTTACGTTTCGCCTAACATGTGCACACTGCCGTGACCTCTAGACCGGATGTTCATTAGGGAAGGTCACGCAAGTTTTTTCTGTACCGTTGACGAAAGCATAAAATATGTTGATAATCTCAGCAATATGGAATATTGAGACAATGTGACTGGTGCACGTTGGAAGATAAATTATCACTTGTTCAATATACTAGGTACCCATTCACCGAACTGCGCGTTAAAGTTGAGAAATGTACGATTGAAACGGGTAAGTATATTTTCCCATTCATGACCATGGTTCTTATAGAATACCTAGGGGTAGGGTATAACATGTACAGAGGCATTTTCTTTCTGGTCGGGCGCCAGTGGTACAGCCCACGTTGTATCAGTGTTACAGAGTATAAAAAGTAATTGGCATGCACGACTATTCCGGTCAGTTTGTCTTGGTGGGTTACCTTGCCTAAATGTATCAGTTTATCTATCTTACCTTAATAACTGTTTACTGCAGCTGTTTTCAGCTGCAAAGCACATTTTAAATCTATTCATGCATCAAACTTAACAGTAGGGCTTGCATGACATTATCAATGTGACCGAAGCTAAATGCAGATGTACACACTCCTTCGACTACTTTAACTTTGACAAATATAAATGGACGATGACAACGTTTGTTTGATTATTCCATTGACATAGTTTGGGCCTGATACCAGGTAAACGTGCAAAATGTTTGTTGTGTTTAACATTGGTTGGGCTTTGCCAATATTTGTTATAATAAATGGAGTACACAGTTCAAATGTTTTTGATGATGATGCTTCATTTAAGCTGGAAAAGTCTGACAGTCAAGGTCATCAAGACTCCCAGGGAGGCCAAGGTACAGATATCATAATTGATTTTCTCCCTTTTTATTTTTTCCCTCATTCCTTTCTTCAGTTTACTTAATTACACAATTACGTAATGTTGAATGCTGAATAAAATATTTAAAAACTTCAATAGTAAATTGTGCTGTCGCGAATAAATTCTATTGCATTAATTTAGCAAGTTTGTTACAGTATAAAAAGGTATTGGCCGCTAGGAAGGATTTCTATAACACCAATATTTTTGTCCGTTTGGTTGCAGAGTTATAGAGTCAAATGCATGTCATTCTACAATGTCAATTGCATGTTTTTGCCTTAATCTGCTTATTACAAAATTTTAATTTTATTGCCAGAAACTGCTTATTACAAAATTTAATCTAATTGCTAGAAACTGCTTATTAAAAAAATTAATTTCATTGCCAGAAACTGTTTTTAACAAAATTTCAAATTTATTGCCAGAAACTGCTTATAATAAAATGTTGATTTTATTGCCAGAATTTGCTTATTACAAAGTTTTAATTTTATTGTCAGAAGCTGCTTATTACAAAAAATCAATTGTTAGCAATTTTACCTGAATAGTACAGAAAAATAACTTGAGCAATTATTTACCCATAACAATTTGAAACTAGTTCGAAAAAGAAACCAGCTGCAAAATATTAAAACGGAAATAATGTTACGTAAAATACAGTAAAATAGGGGTATGTGCTATGGTATGTTGAGATCAGATGTATCCTCGCTATATACTTGTCTTTAATTTGTGTAATATTAAATGGTATTTGTTTGGGTGTTTTAGGGGAGGGACTGGAGAATGTCTTCGAGATATCGAGTTTCAACTGTATTTTTATTAGATCATGGTATTAACTTTAACGTTTTAAAATGATGGAAAGGTTTCTTACTAACCTGACTGGTGTGTATACCTGCATTTTAGGAGCGCCCCTGTCAAAACACACTCAATCATATAAAATGTATTTATCTAGTAAGTTTTAAGGCACATTTAAATAAATGTTTTTGCCATGGTTGAGATACATACCATACTGTGTAGTTAATGTAAATGTTTATGTACAGTAGTATACATAGTGACAAAGTCCATTACAGTTCTTACGAAATGGATATGTGCATGTATGAGAGATATATAGCATTGTTTGCTTCATGTATGCACTTGGAAGAGACTGAAATAAAAAAAAAGCTTTAAATGAATTAATGTTTCAGATACATCAACTATTTATTTAGTAAAAAGTCACTTTATTGAGAAAAGTTCTTTCGATGAAATTATGCTATCATTTCATATTTTTCAGCTAAACCATCAGCATTTATGGCGAAGGCTTCAAACGTCGTCGTTATTGAGAAGTCTATGATACAGTTTACAATGTCCATACTATTGATGGTGACGATTTCAAACCCGTACCAGGTATTTATATGGCTCCAGCCGACGGCACTTACGTCTTCAGCTTTGCTGCAGTTTCACCCGACGGTGTAAGTATTAACATATCCATGCCTTCAAACCAAGACTGACGTATAAATTTATAGGTTAATTTTATTTTTCTGATGTTAGTGTGCCTTTGAAAAAACCTGTAGCACAAAAAATAAGCAGAGTATAAATGCAAATTACAACAGTAGACAAATAGAATTAGGCTACCGAACGCGAAAATTTGTAATAAAAAGCAAAACCACAAATGTATTTTTTTCAGCATCATTAATTCAATCACATTTATTGGGTGAATCCCCAGTAATGTCGGATCATTTGATTGTGTCAAATTTATTACTAACGATAAATTGATGGCTTCTATATACAGTGTAATAGAATTATACAATGTAAATACATGTTCTCTGGATAAAATCAATTAATAATTTTAGGTTGTTGTGCTTTCAAGTTGAACTTGGAATTTCACGCAACGGCGATGTAGTTGAAAATGCAGATAGTGATTTAAAGTCGACAACGGTTGTCATAGAGCTGAAAACTGATACAATTTATGTCAAAGTTCATTCGGCTCCAGAAAATGCATTACTATCGGATTGCACATTCAGTGGATTTCTGATACCGGCGAATACACAAACTGCACGTGCCGACTGAATACCCTTGTCGCAAAATTTTTCAGAGATCGAGACAGTCTTGGGTTTAACACATCGTTTTTGACGCATAATACGCCATTCATGATAGCATCTAATCCGAACAGAACTGTAACAAATTATCTGCAAGAACAAACTGTCTGCAAAAGCATTGACTGTTTTGAATTACCTGGAGATTCTCTCATCTCATCATGTGATCAAATAAATTGAAATACTATCAGCATTGTCTAGTTTTGAAAATTAAATAATGACGCTATTAGTAATATGGGTGAATCTAAAAGAATTTGGAATCTACATGCTCTGTGTTATGTTTTACCAACCAACGCCAGTTTAATTAATCATGCCAGAATTAACATGAAAGAATTAAATTTATAGCAATTAGAGAGTGCATTAAAGCATAGCGTTATAAAGGAATAATTTATAGCATAAGAGTGTTTTAACACTTTTTATGCATGATGAGAGGTTATACGTCGGGCGTAATAATTTGTACGACGTATTGCCGACCGACTGAATAAATAGTTAAACACGGTTTTGCTATAGTGTGCAACCTACCTTTTTGACCAAGCGAGTTATTTTATTTTTTTAAATGTGGCTTCTTATTCCTGAAGACCAATGTGACTGAAGCAATAATTTTCGAAGAACAGCTCTACACGCTGAAGAGCGTCAACACGACTGACTCAATTCTGATTGGTCAAACGTAGATTTCACACTATGTCAGATAGATTCCATGAAGAGAATTCTTTGAGAAAAAGAAACCTCGGTCGTCACTCCGCTAGGTCCGTTTCTCTCCCTATCGGTTTCTTTTTCACAAAGAATTCACTTCATAAACTCTATCTATAACATAAATTATTTCGATAATCTGAAACAGTAGATAAAATATAGTAGCGCTCTTTCTTGGTTGCCGTTTACGTGACGTCATTCTAGCGTACGCGTGTTTTAACAGAAACAAGTATATTAGAATGGTAGTTAGATACAGTGATACCCCTCTGAAGTGAAAAACCCTGAATACCAGAAACCCCTCAAAGTTGACTGAAAAATCTTGCCGACCCGAAATTTGACATTATTTCATTTGAAAAATACCCCGAAAAACCGGAATCTTTTTATTCCGGAAACCATAGAAATTCTTAACACCGAACCTCTATTTATCAGCATAATAGATCCATTAGCCTTGAAAACCGAACAATTCTAAAAGCGGTCAAAATTTTTGCACTTGCCCTTTACCAGGATTTTCTCTACATTTGGTAGCCCATGTCCATGAAAACTTACTTAAATGTTGTCGTTTCATACAATAATTCAAAAGATAATAGGTAAGGGTAGATTTCTCGGAAGCATAGAGCACCAAAAGCACAGCCTCAGAGCCATGCATTTGCAAAGTAGGCCCACAACAAAAAGAAGCTGTAATGGACAGATGAGTTGCTTCAAAAATCTAACAAGTACATATAAATTTACGCCAAATACAGATAGAGGGGAGGAAGTGGTAAGGGGTAAAAAAGTGGGGATCAGGATTCGAAATGAATTAGATACAAATATTTATGTAATGTAGCACACATCCATCGACACTTCGGTTCGGAATTCGTTCGGATTAAAGAGGTCCCATTGTAGTTATATATTACATTACAAATTGGACTGCCTGTCTCTAATTCCTGAAAAAAAAGACTTGAAAGAAGTAAGTCTTACGGCTAGCATCCTTGTCGCAGAAATTGTTGATTCAACAGTGTTATCGTCTAGGTGATATAAGTTATGATAAAAAATGTCTATCTTTTATTGAAATCGTAAAATGTCTTAGAATTATTTGAAACTTATGATTTGTTTTTTTTTCCTAAACTTTCCATTGTTTCAACGTAGCCTCAATTTTTGTTGCGAGTTAGGTGTAATGTGTGCAAAGTATTCATAAATCTGTATGAATTCACCAAAATGCGCAAAATATTTTATCCGTCTAATCCATAATTAGGCTAGTGCATATTTGATTTGCCACTTTGATTATTGTTTCCCGGCTGACTTCTTGAACAAAATAACACAGTCGAAATAAGTTGACCATTGTGCAAAACTAACCTTTCAGAATTCAGAAACTCTGAATTTAATAAGAGTGGCATTGTGACAGGATGGTCGAATCGGGGCAAAAACTATACGAACAATTTAACACTCATTACAATAATTACGAGTTTATTTACAGAAAAATATAATAACGAGCTGAGCTCAATAGCTGATGGCTTATAGAAAAGATGTTCAATTCTCAGATTACTGATATAATATTGTGACGGTTATGCTATGGCAGATGTTTCAATTTCACACTAAAGTTAGAGTAGCACGATAAATATTGATGACTGTTTAAGGTACTCTCCCATTAATCGCGAAGACGTTGACCCCATTCTGACTCCCTATATCCGGTGTTTGTATCCCTGAGCTATCTCAGGTCAGCAGCTTGGCGGTTAAAGCGCAACCATGGGACGTAGAATCTCAGCGATAAGAATTCACATCCAGACGAGTTAAGCAAGCCACGGGTATTATACTTCCAGGTCGTGACATCACTAGGAAAATGTCTGGTGGAAGAAGCTAAAACATATGGTAAGCACCATAGCAAATACAAATAAAAGCACAAAACTGTTCCTTTGGGTACACCATACCTCCGCAGGCTCCCATAAATAATACGTGCTACTTATACACGTCACGTGAATACAATACGACATTTTTTTTAACGCGAAAAAAATGTGACAATATTAACTTATAAAACTAGTTATTCGGCATCTTAACAACAGAATTATACAGTGTACACAAGATGTTGCCTGGTAGGTTCGGAATCACTGACATACAATATTTTAATGCTTGAAAAGTATTTTAGAATATTGTTGCAATTACTCCGTATAGATTAACTTTATGCATGGAGGCGTGTCTGTACTTTTAGCTGCGGTAAACTCCGAGGATAGCGCACAAGTCACGCCTCACTAATTGTCGTTGAATTATTTATTTACGTTTTAACCAGTTGCATCCATCTATAAATTATAGCCTCGTTTTGGTACCTTCTTCCAAAAAGAAAAAATCCGAAAATGCGCGACGGGTCCGTAAGCAATCGGTAAAGATACTTTCGGTTTGAATTATTCAAAAGGTTTTTGTTTAATTGTTGGTTATGCTTGATCATATGCATGGCTATTTGGTAAGATCCGATGCAGTGGGTCATATTTTCAGTATATATGAAGTCTCAGCTACAAACTGGTTTTCATATAAAACTCGTTCGGGCGTTAGTATTTAGCAATTTTAGGTAAAACTTGAAAATGTTTTCAGTTGATCAGCTACATTTTCTACATGACAAAAATTTGTAAATTGCGTCAACTAAATATCAGACTTATCACTTTCATCCCATTTGTTTCAAAAGTAATTGTAAAAAGGCATGCATGTACTTGTAAATCCGTGTTGTTGTAGTGAATAATCACTTTTGCTCTGGTCTGGTATGGTCTCTGTTCACTTACGGTAATTATATATTTTGTTCCCTGTTTGCAACCAACAGCGTTGTAAATCCGTCTTTACAGGAGAAAGTACAGCTTTATTCAGCTCACCTGAGCAAATATATATATTTCAATAATAAAAAATAAAATTTGTAAACCATGTAAAATGATTTACACAAATAAAACTTTGAACACAGGAAAAAAAAAACAAGGGACATAATTTTAACACAAACACATTTCACACTTTATCCACATTTTCACAAAAGCTAGTAACACTCTCAGATTTATAAAAAAAATATGTACAATGTAATAACAATAATATTAAAGAGACTGCCTAAAACATAAGTTCGCCCACAATTAGAATACTGTAACACCATATTGCATCCATTGCAGAAAAAAACTTAGTATATGAGATTATTATCATTATTATATTATTATCATCATTATTATTATTATTATTATTATTATTATTATTAGTCCAGATTTGTTGAGCGCCCATTTAATATAAAATATACGTTCAAGGGCGCTTAACAATTAAACATGTGCCATATCGCAGATATGTAGGAAAATCACAAAAAACATGGCATATGCAATATTAAAACAATATTAAAACTGAAACTGAAGTAACCAAAGCCAGAGTAACCAAAGTTATGACTTCTCTGGCTGAACTCTGGCTACTCTGGCTGAACTCTGGCTACTCTGGCTAGCCGGAGTAACCAGAGTTCTGACTTCTCTGGCTACTCTGGCTGAACTCTGGCTACTCTGGCTGCTCTGGCTAATTTCACGCACATTCCCCACATACCTGTATTACAAAGAAATCGTAGGCCTTATTCAAAATTGATTAGAAAACACAGCAAACTGTGCTGCTAAGTAAAGTATGACAAAATAAATTAAACATTTTCCACAAAATTTCAATAAATTTTGAACGATCTATTTTATAATCATTATGAAAGAAAATATAAAGGACACACCTGTTATTCAATAACAGATGATAAAATAAAGGTACCAAATTTTAGAAACTTCATTTACAATGTACATCAATCATAATTTCTGCTCTACATCCCTGAATCCAGCGTTTGATATAATCGTATGTGCTTGTCACTGTATTCTTGAAAAGTTATAAAGGCTGGCAGAATTCAAGCAAAACAAAATTACTGAAAAGCATCTGAATACATTTAGGAAAATGACTACTTCTCCTAGCAATCAAGATAATTTGATTACTTGAAAAAAAGCATGCTAGAGAGTCACCAAATAATGTTTTATGCTTTTGTTTTAAAACCGGACGAGAAGCATTTTAAAGTCATGATGGGAAAATGACCACTTGTGTGGTCATGTTTTTGATAGAAAGTCACCCAAAGATTATTTGTGTGACATTATTTCAAAATTATAGGGTATGTTTCCGACAAGATGATCTTAAAACTACTGTAAATCACTTTATATTAGCGTGATCTTTATTTCGCGAATTCCGGCACCCTGAATTATTTCGCGGATTTATGAATTCGCGACGGAAGGGTCAGAAATTTAAATTCGCGAAGGTTCTTATCTCATGTTAGCGAAATTTCAGTTCTGGAAGTTGTGATTATATCAATGCCAATTTTTCAGTACCGTACCGAATTTATGCATGCCAAAGACTCGTCAAACACATGGTCCGTAACGTTTATTTCGTTTTAGCAATCGGTTACTTTATTCATACAGACTGAAATAATTGAGCCTTTAAATCCTTTATTCAATTTACTGGCGATTATTCTTATTACACTTAATAGCTGATAAAATGTTTGTTACAGCCATTTCATAAATAATCAACGTACAAGTATATAAAACAATGATGTGATAAATTGTCTGCTTATCCCTATTGTTGTCTAAACAAAATGTGTAAAAAAATCAGGTTTGTTGAGAAGATAAGGGATGATATAGATCTTCTCCTTGGACAACACGCGCTCTGCTTGTTTGACACATACAAAGTGCATCCAGGAGATGCTCTCCGTTAAAAACTGCCAGCTGCATGTAAATGTTACTTAAGCAGTATATTCTACATGAATTATTCATAATGTATTGAAATGTATAGGCGGCTAGTATTCATTGCTGAACTTGACCGTATTTTGGACATATTTTCGGATATGTCTGTATGTTATGGAAGGATATTTACGCGGATTCATGATTTCGCGATGTACCCGATTCGCGAAAAATAGCGAAAATTAAAACACCGAGAATAATACCGGATTAACAGTATCTACAATATACATTAGGGTATGCATGGTCCTATATCCATATCTTTTGAAGAATCAGATTAGTTTGATTTTTTTTTGCAATAGTATCTGAAAACCGGTAAAGCAGTTTCACATAAGACTTTTTTGTTCCGACTGTATAAATGGAAGATAAAAATGGTAGAGTACACTTCTGCGGTATGTGCAGTGTACGTAGTACGGAATAAAACTAACAGCAAATGGTTGTCATCTTCTACAGAGTTGGAGTAACATACTTTAAATATTCTGTTTTGTATTGACATATTACTGCATTATCCTCTTTTCTGAAATACGAACGAAAATAACTTAGCACTTTGAAATCAACACATAAGAATCCAAGTATACGATTAAAGTACATTCTGACCCCTATATCAATAGTGAACACCTACCGACCACAGGTAATTATCCTACAAAGTTTGACCACTGTATGTCATATCTTTTTACAGTTTTCAATTGGAAACCGGTTAACAGCTAAAGGTCACCATTACCATGTACTTTGACGTTATGACAACGATTACTACAGGGATCATTTACTGACGAAGGAAATCTTAATTTGAATGTTGACTACTGTATTCCAAAGCGTTTTTCAGTTACCGGTTGGAAACTGATCTTTTGCTAAAGGTCACTGCGACATTGACCTCTGACTTACTGAATCCAAAAACATTACTCCAAAATAGACATTCACTTTATAAAGTCTGACGCCAGTTTGCCATAGAGTTCTCCAGTTATCGATCAGAAACCGAGTTTTAGCTCAAAGTCATTGAGACATTGATATTTGATCAACTGACGCCCAAAGGGAATATCGACAGAGTACAATCAATTGTCCTTATAAAAATTTGAAGACATCAGGCCACAGCATTTTTAAGATTTCGAAAACTGATTTTAGCTCAAGATCGCTACGATCTAGACCTTCAAGCAATTGAAAGCAAAATCAACAGACTTCATCCATCCGTTACGATTAGGCTGGGTTCCTGTGTTAAAGCGTTTTGCAGTTCAGTTATCAGTTGGAAACTAATGGGACCGACGGGCGGACAGACTGACGTTCCGATTTCGGCTGGGGGCCAACATTACACTTCTAAGATTATTTCTCTTACTTCGACTGGAAATTTCGTCATCATCAAGCACAAAACCGTCATTGCATTTGCAAAAGTAGGATCCCAGTGTGTTAAAACAGATTTGTTCGCAGTTTGTTATTCCAGTCAGGCATTCGTCTACATCTATGATAAAATAAGAATATAATGATAAGTGACGAATACAATTACAAATATAAACAAATATACATGATGACATGAAAAAAAATTATCAATGATGAATATCAATAAAATTATGAAAGATAAAATATAAAGGCAAATAGGTTTTTTATTGTGTTAAACGTCACCAGGATACAATGACACAATTTTAGGTCATATGGTAATTTTCTTGCTTTGATTGTCGTGACCCCAGTTGCCCCTCTGTACATTATCTTATCACGCACGGGAATCTGGGTAGAACCAACGACCTTCCGTAAGCTAGCTGGATGGCTTACTCACAAGTAAGAATCAACATCCCGAGTTAGGCTCGAACCCACATTGGTGAGGGGTAATTCATTCTAAGCCAGTCAGAGTAACCACTCGCTATTGAGATATGAATGTATATTGAAATGAAATATGAATGGATTTACCAGTGATGACCTATGAGCGCTAATATAAAAGATCAAATATGAATGAAATTAAATTTTTACTATAGATCACTTGTGAGCACATACCATAGCTCTAGTTAATCTGTAAACAATTTGAAATTACTTTATTCTTAAAGAACATGTGATATTAAAATGTTTATGAACAGCAAACAATGCTTCTTTATTCTTATTTTAATTTCATTTTGAGAATGAATGGATTTCTATTTGATACCTTTATTGACATGACGACAATTATATGCAATTTTTTTTCATACAAAAAGCTGGCTTTAATAGTTTTAGGTATAGGAGGTTATGTGTACAAGTTATGATATGACTGTTAATTACCTGATTGGTCTCTATGTGTCGTATATACTTTGTCTATGTATTTGTTCTACATTTTCATTATCTGCCAATTTATAATACATAGTTTAAGGGTTTATTAATTTGATAGAAGACTGCTTCGTAAAAACTGGCTATTCTTATTGGATATTTGTTCTTATTTGTACGTATTCTCTTACCGGAACATGTTTTAGCATCATCATTCAACCATGGTGACATCTACATAGATAGGAACCTATAACATTTTCACATATCTGTTCACATCAGTCTTGTTTAGTATCGCATTCATCGTCATCTGAAATACATAGTAAATAATATTATTTTACATCGCTTGCTTTTCCCTATACAAAATCCCTATACCGCAGCAAATAAATAATGCATTTCATGAAAAATATCTTTCTGTAGTTAAACACAAATGAAATATAGCCAATATTTATTTTAATGTTTTACCCTCACACATCTTCATAGGCATTAGAGAATATAGCTGCATTACAAATTTTGCAAATTGTTTGACTTCACTTAAAACAAACGTTCAGTTTGGACAGTTTACGACCAGAATAAGAGTTTTTTTCTGACTCTGGTCATGTGTGCTGTGCTTTGTGCTTCCCTGAAATCTACTGTTACCTTTTAATTTTACTTCTATTATTACCAGTGAAGCAACAGAGCCGATCAACGCTTCCCACCTTAAAATAAATTCAACAGAATCGATAAGCATTATGAATTCATAAACAAACTAACCTGTAACTTAGAATGACAAAAGTAGTGCGAAATCAATCGATTTTGCTTGACAAAGAATTTCGATTTTTTTATTCATCAGTTATTTCGTGAGGATTAGAACTCGTTCCGTTTCGTTCAAATTCGAAAATAAAAATAAATGAAAATATACCGATTTACTAAAGCAATTACAACCTCTCAAATCATTATGATTTCACGCTACTCAGAAACTGACCGTAAGTTACAACTTTCAGGTAAGCCACGTTTGATGATATGTCCGCCACTACGTTACTAGCTTGACATGTATATATCCCCCACTATCTGTCTCTGTCACATTCATCAAAGACAGTTCTAAGGACGTTTCATTTTCTAGTTCCTCGCTATTTATGAACCATTTCATCTTTGGATATGGATTTCCAGACACGTTACAGGTAAATACTACGTTCGTTCCATTTAGTACTGTTTTATTACTCAAATCCGTGTGAAAAACAGGTGCTTCGGAGCAAAACAGATTTGATTCGTATAAGTAAGTCACATTTGACAAGATGCTATCCATGGACGATTGATTCTGAAATAATTCTATCAGAAGATATTCAAGATCAAGAACAGATTGTCTAATCGTGTCTATATTTGGTATATCTTCTGCTTCGTAGGCACTGTATAATCCCGATATCGCATACAAGGCACAACCTTTGAACCCATTGCATTCGGTAGCACTGAAGTATTCACTTGAAATATTTGACATGACACCCAACCAAATTCCAAGAAAATCGATCCAGTCTATTGAATCTTTTTCTGCGTTTAAGTTTTCCATTGAAAGAGTAGTTGAAGAATTTATCTCGCGAAGCATTGGATCATTCGTCATAGCCGCTTTTGATTCATTTAATACTCTATTCAAGTCATCTTCGGTTAGGTTGTAGTTGCGTTTAGCATAGACAATATTAATTCCTGTATTATCTAAGGTCATATTTTCAGCAAGACCATCAATTGTGAACTGCTGGAGTTCATCTTTCAGCGAGGCCATTTCATCAATATGCTGTTTAGAATTATTCACTATTTCATTCAATGATTCAAAACTATCTCGCAAGAATTTCATTATGTGAGTAGATTTCATACATTTTTCCTTAAAAATGTCTTCATTTTCATTTTCCGCTTCACAACAGCGGGTGTTAAGTGCTGTGTGGCGGCCGTAAAAAGTCGCCCCGACTTCATCTCAGTGTTGTTATATTTTCTGGTCCTTCGGGATCATTGATTTCAACTCATTTAGATTTGAAGATTGAATACTGCTTAAGCCAATGCTAGGGGGCGTGGGCAGTGTTGCATTTTCCATTACTGCTCATGAACAGACTCAATCAAACCGAGTCTGCACTTTTCACTGTTTGCCTTTTTTTCGGTGCTTCCGAGGGATCTACTTTTCAGATTTTATTATCTTCTACTATCGTAATCGTTATATGTATTGTTTTTAAATCCAAGAATTTTATCTACAATATCTATACTTTCATAACTTTCATTGGAAAATTGGTATGTGCGGTTTTCTATTTCAGCCTCTCTGATTTTTCGCATAAACGCGTGCATTTTTGTAGACACTCTAAATTCCAGCTCCCTACGTTTTCTTCCAATGCTTCCAATTAATTTACCAAGTATATTTATTGTAGCTCGGGCCGCGTTCCATAAGCTCTGTACGATATTTTTGAAGTTGATTCTGATCGTTATAGGTTTCCAATCTAATTTAAAGGCGTTTACGTCACAAAATATGTCGAACACGGGTAGATCATGATTCGACAATTCAACATTGAAGCCACAATTTTTCACGTCAAGAAGGTTATTCAGTCCGAATTCAATAACCATTTCAAGAACTTCAAGAAAGCAGTTTTTAAATCCTACCAGGACTGAACTGTTTTGATATCTGTCTTCTGGCCTGTTTCGTCGGGCCCTTACGGGTGTTTCTCTTGTTGCTCTGTCTTCTGAAAAGGCATTGAGTACATACGTTTTTGGTTCTAAAGGTTTGCTTTTTATATTTTTTTATACACGAGCATTTTTGTGTTTTACATGCCGTGCCTTTTTGTTTCCATTATGTGTGTTAGAGATTCACCTGGAGGGGATTACTTTTATTTACACTGTCCCGTGTCTTTGGAGCATGGTGGGGGTAAGAGTGAGGTTGGGTGCGCACCATAAACCGGTTTAAGCTCCCCAGTGGTGTTTTTGCCACTGACCGTTCCAAGGCGGTGCCCCACTGTGTTCCTTTGTTTGTTCGTTTTGTCCTCTTGTGTAGGCTTTGTGTATGTGTGTGTGTTCCTTTGTTTGTTCGTTTTGTCCTCGTGTGTTGTCTTTGTTATCCGCAGCAAATCCAGTTGCAAATTTCACTCCTTCGAGTACACGTTTTGCTGCTTCAATGATACCATTTGTAATTTCTAAAGCAATCACAGCCAAATCCAGATTTGCAACAATCCAACAAGATTTGCAAACACACATATAGGATCTGGAACTTCTATCATACATCTAGTGAAGCTACAGCAAGTGTACGGAATTCCAAGCCATCCGCGGCATATCCTACATTTTAATCCCGGAATACAAATTGTACCGCATGATCGGATTTGACAAAGATTATCAACTTAGAGCTGCGTTGAGTTTTGTTAGTGCTTCTTCAAACGGTTTCTTCGCGGCTTCAAATGCATCCTTCACTCTTTCCAGGGCAGCGATAGCACTGTCAAACTTTTCATTAGCTCCTCTCACGATAGCCTTCTTTTCTTCAAGTCATTGCTGCGCCGTTGACAATCTCTTTTGAGCAGTTATGAACCCTTTTTGAGCGAGGCTCAATCGTTTTTTAGGCCATATCAGTCAATGAATTGACAACTTTCTTCAGGGCATCTTAATAGCTATCTTGAAATGACTCGCTTCTTGTTTGCAGTTGTCGTCTTTTTCTGTTCTTGGCAACAAAACGTCCCTTTACCCTAAACACGATGCGATACCATTCTGATTTCATGTCTGCTTGAACATCTAACTGTGCAAAGAAAATGCCCCAGATATCCCCTTCCATGTAAAGGAATAAGTCGTTGTTGTTTATAAAAAGATCTGTTGTAAGCCTAAGTCCGACAAATCGTGCGAACACTTGAAGCTGAAGAGAAAATGAGTTCGTATCCAAAGAAAAAGCCCCACCAATACCCTTTCCTTTACGGATTAGTAAAAATGTTTTTAAGACTTTTAAGCGCGATGCTCTTCCTATCAATCGTAAAGCTTTTTCACCTTCAAAATGATTCCTGACCTGTTCAAATCGGCTACACTTTAAAATATGTCCGACAGAATAAACGAGTTCTAGGTCAAACTCTCCAAATTTCAAACCACCAAATCTCAAACTGGTAGTATTTTTTAAACCAAACCCCGTGTAGCCTGATTCAGAAGACATTTGTATCAAAGAGTTTGTTACTTTGACCATAGCATTCTTCAGATTAGTTTTAACAATGTTGATTTCATTCTTAATGATATTTGTAAGATTCTTAAATACATTCTGACTTATAAATTCAGTGTCTTCGAAGAATAATTCCACTCTGTATTCTAGGTTTTGAAATTCCTGCCAAAGTTGCTCTAAGTTTTGTTTCAAGTTAACTGAGGGTATATCAACAAAACGATCATGCACAGGTAGTCTTTTCATTATGTCAATGTTGATTTCAATGTCATTAGTCAAGGCAGACGTTGTATCTCTATAAATGATTCCTAGCTCTTTGAGTTCTTTTTCAAACGGAGTTTTAAGTCTATCTAAAATATCTATAAATGCAAGAATATCTTCTTTAATGTTGATTTCAAGCACTGCTTTTTGGGGTTCGTATGTTATAGATCCATATGCTTTCTGTACATTTGAGATACTCAGCGATTTTTGTTGGGTATAAAGTTTAATATGAACATGCCATTTTAGGACGGTGCTTTTGTCCCTTATTATGTCTTTTACTGTTTTCATAGTAGAAAAATTTCTATTTGATGATGAAGTTTTATCAAACCAGATTAAGCAGATTATCAATTCATCAGAAACATGTACTCTTAATTAACCTTAAGATAATATGATGTACTAATGTAATTGATTGCTAGCATTTAATCTCTTATTTTAATTCTGCAACATGATAGAAACGTTTCTAAACTTGACAATGAAGAGAAGAGATATTTTTCTTAAGTTGAAAGTCTCTGTTGAATATCAGTAAACTTGTAACGCATCCATTTTATATATGTATACCTGTTTCGTTGATTGCTAATTGATTCGAGGATTTCTTGCTTTGCGTTATTACACATCTCTTTGCACCTTTGGGCCCTCGCACAATCCCTCCTTATAGCAAACACCCATCCGAATCCCTTCGAGGCGCAATATGATTGTGCTATCTCGTTAAAAAAGTTATAGCTTAAGCTGTATGTCTCCACTGAATATTGTGTACACTCACTTAAATAATGAATATTCACTGTACACTTAGCTAATTGACAGGTCTTTTAGACGACGCGTCGTGCTGTAAGAGGGCGTATCGTGAGACGGCAAATTACCAGATACACAAGAAAAATGCATGTACATACATAGTTTATATGAACGATGTAAATCAATTATGTATAATCATAATGTTAAATGAAATTATATCTAGTGTTGACTACCAAACAGAAATTTAATTTCTATATTTTGCGACTTGTTAAAACAAAAGTATAAAAGTCCAAAAACTTACGTAAAACAAGAACTGCTAACACATACATCGTTTGTCTCTCACTGACTAACTTTAAATTTGTATTCTTTTTTTTCTTTTGTATAGGACGTTATATATATAGT
The DNA here is from genome assembly GCF_021730395.1 of Mercenaria mercenaria. Taxonomy (NCBI): domain Eukaryota; kingdom Metazoa; phylum Mollusca; class Bivalvia; order Venerida; family Veneridae; genus Mercenaria; species Mercenaria mercenaria. The sequence goes on along the minus strand of NC_069361.1, from coordinate 32,535,305 downwards.
ATCGCACAAAGTTCAGATCCGACTTAATACAATTCTAGTTGAATATAGTTGACCAATAAGAAAGTTTGTGTGTTTAATAAAATCATGTGACATCAATTGTGGTAATACTTTTTTATCGTCCCCGACTTTTTCGAAGAAAAAAAGGGGATAAAGAAATAGACTGCGTCCTTTCGTCCTTCAGTCCGTCCGTCCATCACACTTCTTGTCCATTCCAAAACTCAATGAAGGGATTTTAAAATAACTTAGCATAAATTTTCCACTTAATGGGACGACGTATGTGCAAAACCTAGACCCCTAGCTTCAAGGTCAATGTCACACTTAGAGGACAAATGTTAACAGAGTATATTTCGCGTTCGGTCCATGCCTCTGCAATCATCAAGAGAATAAAATTACTTGGCACAAATATTCCCCGTAATGAGCCGACGTGTCATCAGCAAGACCCCGACCCCTAGTTCCAAGGTCAAGGTCACGGTTAAGAGGGTCTGTTTCGTGTTCGGTTCATAACTCTGCATTCATCGAGGGATTTTGAAATAACTTGGCACAAATTTTCCCCATAATAAGAGGACGTGTCATGCGCAAGACCTAGACCCCCAGCTCTAAGGCCAATGCCACATTTAAAGGTTAAATGTTAACATGGTCTGTTTCTTGTACGGTCAATAACTCTGCCATTCATCAATGGATTTTAAAATTCAATCTGCACAAATGTTTCCCTAAATAAAAGGATTTGTCATGTGCAAGAACCAGGTATCTACGTGTAAGATCAAGGTCACACTTAAAGGTCAAAGGTCAAATTCAAGAATGACATTGTCCGAAGCATTTCTTCATGCATGGATATTGATGTAATTTGGCACAAATATTCACCATTGTGGTGCACTCTTAATTTTAGAATTATTTCCCTTTGTTGTAACTATAAATAGCTTTTATTGCAACCTTTTTTTATTTCTGGCCATAGGGGAAAATCAAAACACTTTTCTGTGATACAATATACATGTTATAGCCATTTTAGGTGTATTTTGACCTATCTTTACCTGGTAAGGAGTTTTGTGTTGACTTGTATTATACAGAATTAAAATCTTTTTTTAGGATTAACTTTCCTTTGTTGTTACTATAAATAACTTATATTATAGCATTTTATTACTGGTCAAAAATCAATATGCAAATACAGGTGAGCTAGTGTAAAGGAATTTGCTATCGGGTGTATATTGTGACATTCTGGCACTCTTGTTAATTATTCCTTACCAGTCTAAAAATAGAATTACATTAAATCTTTAAAATATAGATATTAGCATTTAAAAGCATTCACCAATTATGGATTTCCAGAGAATTTCAAACTTCATAATGTCTTCATAAATAATATGATAATTATATAGTTATGACGTATGTACTTTGTTAGCATGTTGTTCTATCACTTGGAATATGTTGTTTTGGCATGCAACATGTTTTGTGAAAAATGTCCCTAGGCGGGGGACGTTGGTAACTCAGTGATAAATTCTTGTTTTTCTTAACTGTCTGTCTGAAAATTCGTTTTTGTTCTTAAAATATCTACTTTAATCGGCTCATCATGAATTGAAAGCTATTTCACAAGTTCATTTCATAGACAAACCTTATTGACATTCAAAATTTACATTTTAAACTGATCTACCTTTAAAAGTAAATAGATTAATAAAGTTATGCTGACCTTAAACCTGAAACCACATGGTCAGAACGATTTCTGAGATATAATTAAAGTTCCAGACAGGATCATCTGGGGTTTGAAACTGGATGAAAATACAAAGCCGTATAAAAACCTAATAAATATTGTCATATTTTCTGTTCGATACCTTGTCAGAATATTTCCTTATGCAAAAATATATGCCTTATGCAAAACTAGGTTATACTGTTTGCTGCTATTTCCGCGTTACATCCGGTGTCGCGGTATTTTGTTTTCGTGACATCAACAAGTTGCAGCGTCACCTACAATAAACACACGTGATCTAGTTATCACACCGGTTATTTTTTCTGGACAAAACTGCAAGATGAATCGCGTATGGGTGAATTTTTCATAAAAAATAAAATTATATCAAAATTACACAATGTGTTCAAATAATCTCATTGTGTTGTATTTATTCCACATATTTGGTTAAAATATTCGTGCGTCTGCTGTCAAAAGTCGTTGACATGATTTTCAAAAGCCTTTACCATACCATAGCCTTAAATAAAAAAAGTGTTTTTTTTTTTTTGGGGGGGGGGGGGGGGGTTCTCTCTTTTTTTTTGTAGGGCAAAACTCTTCAAAAGATAGAAAGCCTTATGACAGGGAGAATTTGAAAAACTTTGTCAGGCATGTCAGTCTATAGAGCGTCAAGAGTATAGTGTGTACCTGAATCCACTTTAAGAGACAGGACCAGAAATAATGTGACTCTTGACTGTAAGATGGGCCCTGAAACACTGTTCAATAAGATTGAGGAAGATAAGTTTGCTGAACATATTAAATACATGGCAAATATTGGCTATGGTTACATCATGACAAACATAAGATAGCTTGCAGCACACTATGTACGCTCACTTGGTAAAGAAGTTAAGGCTAAAGATTGTGTAAGTACTGTATGGTTCTATGCTTTCTTAAAAAGGCATCCTGATCTGAAGAATGTCCAGCCCCAAAAACTAGAATTATCAAGGGCAAAAGATACTTCTCAAGAAAAGACTGACAATTATTTCAATGAACTTAGGGGAATTTTGAGTGACAGTGGTCTTCTAAATCACCCAGAATGAATCTTTGGTATGAATGAAACTGGTATCAGCACGCAGCATACACCACCAAATATTGTATGTAGTAGGGAGAAGAAACCCTAAGCAGTGACGTCCCCTAAATCATCTAATGTAAAAATAATTAAAAGGATTCACCAGTATTACATTTGTGAAATGGGACAAATGGTATTTTCGCCCACACTGGGTCCATTTGAAGTACTGCACTGCAGTAAAGGTACTTCGAAGGGCATCTATTTTAGATGTCTACATTGTACCCTTGAAGAATAAAATAAAAAAAATCTAGTGTTTGAATTTTTGTGTGAATGAACATGTTACTGTTTGTTATTTTTCACATTGGATGATTCAAAAGTGTGCAAGTGCAACTTGTTAAAAAAAAAAATCAGTGTTTTTTTTTTCTTTTTCTTTTTGTTCGTTGCTCATAATCACAGTAAACAGTATAGTAGAGGATTTGGTACCACGACAATATAATTAACTCCCCCGACACAGATGAAGGACACCGACCTTGAAACATAATGGCGCGACATGTCAAACACCCAGTTGAATTAATGTTTTGAAGATAAAAAGAAAACATGTATTACTCTTAGAGGAATAAATTGAAAACAAACTACGAAAAAGGTGAGTTTTTCTTTCATTTTGTTTTTGATTTGTTTGTTATTACCGCGAAAATAGATGCAGATAGGCTATTTAGTAGCTGTTCTTATCAAAATGTCAGTATCAATTAGTAAACACAACAGCAAAATATTCATTTAAAAGTTTTTTAACCAAAATTTATTTCTTGGTTAGATTTTGCATGATACTTCGTACTACATAATACAGTCGGGCATAAAATGATTTAAATTGCTCGTACAATTGAATATGTATCTTGTAAATGACTACCTTTTTTAATCTGTCATCTATTTTTTTTTTATCTAACCAACTATATTTATGGTCTAATTCTTGCAACCAAAATAAAACTAACAATGCAGTTTTCTTACTAAATTACGTTTCAGGAATTCAGGAAAAATGACCTCCTAGTAGAAATCTAAAATATTTTTCAAACACATTTCTGTTGCTTCGTTAACATTATCACTTGGCTCCAACACCGCACATTTTGCAATCTATTATAATAAAATTTGAACACAATTTTTATGAGTCAAATATCTGGGTTACTATCGAAAACTGACTAAATTCTATTATCGATTCCAGTTTTTTGCCTTTTTAAGGGGCCAAATGTTGCTATTTTGGCTGGTGAACACGTTAGAAATCACATTTTGCAATCCATTTTTATCAGACTTGTGCACAAATTGTATTGCTATACTATCTCGGTTCCTTCCAAAAACGAGCTAGATCTCATTATGGGTTCCATAGTCATTGCCCCTTACTGGGCCAAAATTTGCTATTTCGGCTTTTGCAGCCATATAAAGACTTCATTTATGGTTTGATCTGATACATGCTTACATAATATCTTAAACAACAATAGACAATACGTTTGCGGTCAGTGTTACTGTTTCCTCGGTACTGAACGAAATATGGGTGAAGAACATGGCCATTGTGAGTCTGTCTGGTTCAATGTCTTTGGCCAGTTATCTTCCTCTGAATGTCTGGTATGACAACATGACTGAGACTGCTGTAGTGACACTCGCTTTTCCAAAAAGATTTAAGGTCAAGTTGTTTTGAGAGATATTGCCCTGAAGTTTATAGCTCAAACCAGCTCAATGGCATTAAACTTTACGTAGTATGCGGTAACATAATATAAATGGTGTGTACGTGTTTCTAAGAAGACTATGCAGAAATTTAGAATGCAACATCGTTTTGATAACATAGCGTCATCATCCATATTAAGGACATATCTGCCTCAGATGTTCAATATATTTGTGAAGCACTAGCCGATTCGGAAACCTCTTTACAAGAACATTTGTATGTCGCTATGAAAACCAACATCATAATATTCCCGACAGTCGTTCTCGTTTATAATTATGGGAAGTCACTAATGTCGCACACAGTCATATTTGCTGCAGTATTACGCAAATGTTTTCTTTGCTAATACGTGGTCTAACATGTTTTTTTAACTGTTCAAACTGTTTGCACACACGGTTTATCTATTTTTCTGTCGAATTGTTCGGTCAAATCGCTTATGCATCAATGCAAAGTTGAACTGTAAACAAGAGCTGTCCGTAAGACAGCGCGCTCGACTTTTCTCAGTGCATGACTCTGAAAATAAAAAAAAGGAAAGAAAAGAAGAAGGAAAAAATGGTTTTTCAAAAAAGCAACATTACGACTGCATTCGAAGTGTATGTGGCAGCTGCTACATAAGCCCCCGACGTAATTCGTATTTATGTTAATTATCTCAAAAAAAACTAAGAATTTTACGTTTAAGAAAACTTAATTTTATAATTTTTCCCACACTTAATTAACATTTAGTCCATAAAACTGTAGTATAAAGGAGTATATTGTATATAAAATTGCAGCGGAAAAGGTGTCCTTAAATGCTCCTAAAATGCCCCAGAATGCAGGAAATGAAGCGCTGATTTTCAAAATTTTACAGGGGAGCATGTTCCCGGACCCCACTAGCTGCGCCGCGATTTTTCTATTTCAGCCTGTTCAACAAAGACTTATTGACAACCCTGTTCTTTTATAGGGCTCACATGAAAACACAAAAAAAAATCAAAACATTTAGTGTGTAAAGACACATGTTTGTCATAGCTGGGACATTAATACGTATTAGCTACACCTTACTAGTCTTAGTGAGGGGGTCGGTCGGACCTCCTCTGAAAAAATTGGCTGGATCCGCGCATGCCCTGTACTATAAATCAATCAATAAGCAACAACAGGACAAATACAAACCATTGGAAATACATTTTCTGACCACTGGTAAAAGCACATCTTTCCAACAAAGACTAAAATGGCTGACTGACCAGTATTTTCAAAGAGGTCACAGGTCAATTGAAAATCACCAAACCGCGGTAAAACAGATAACTCTTGACAGGTTAGGGATACAAGTTGAACAAGGTTGACGGAGATGTCTCCCTTATGAAATCTTAAGTTTTAATAGAAAACTGACCCTGTTAACACTTGTCACGCTAAAAGTGAAAACATTACAGAGACATAAAGTAAGTGTTTAAATGAATTATTTCTTCAATGGTGATGTAGATTAGCTCCAAGACTATGATATATTTTTTGATTTTTAAAATTATGAATATATCCAGAATATTTCGTATGACAAATATTACAATCAGTTCTCTGAGAAAACCTTTTACATAGACTGGTATTTGTCATTTATACATAAAATGAAAGAAACTTTAAAAATCTTGAAATTGTAGGACAATTCTTAATTTGAAGCCCAGTTGCCAGTCCAATAGTGATACAACATCATCATCTAACAAATAATGACCTCTTTTGTCTGAGCGGTTGTAATGTACATTTATAGAGAAACAACGAAACATGGAAATAGGAGAATAACGCCCAGCTCATTTACGTAGATAATTCAGCTTTATCATGTATTTCAAACTTTCCGAATTTATATCTGATGATGCGGAATCTTTGTACCGAAATTATGAAACCAAAATATTAATACAGTGTTGAATATTTCATGGTTTTGATTTATTGTCACACTGGAGGAGATTTTGTTTTACAGCGGCTTCAAAATTATTAAGAAATAGTATAGTGTACCCCACCTCACCTATAATTACAATGAAATCGAAGGCCTTATCCAAGATTGATTAGAAAACACAGCAAAACGTGCTGCTAAGGAAAGAATAATAAAAATTATAAGAAATTTTCCACAAAATTTCAATAAATGTTCAACAATCTACTTAATATTATGAAAGAAACTGTAAAGGACATATCTGTTATTCAGTGACAAATGATAAAATAAAGGTACCAAATTTTAGAAACTTTATTTCATTTTCTTACTTAAATCATAAAATTCTGCTCTACATCCCTGAATCCAGTGTTGTGCTTGTCATTGTATTCTTGAAAAGTTAAAAAGGGATGGCAGAATTTAAGCAATACAAAATCAGTGAAAAGCAGAATACATGTAGGGAAATGACTAGTGATCACGTTTCTTGACTTTTCAAAATTTGATAACTTGAAAAATCATGATAGTCACCAAATAATGTTTTGTACTTAAGTTTTAATGGGACGAGAAGCATTTTAAAGTCATATTGGGAAAAGAACCGCTTGTTTGGTTTTGGTTTGACGAACTTAAATAACTTCATAATTCTTCCAAAGATTATTTGTGTGACATTCTTTCAAAAGTATGTTTCAGAAAGATTACTAGTATCTTAAAACTATCTACAATATACATTCGATCATACATGATCCTATATCCATATCTTTGGAAGAATCAGATTATTCTGATTTTTGCAATAGTATTTGAAAAACCGGTAAAGCAGTTTCAAACAAGAAGATTTTATTTAGACTTTATGAACGGAAGAATAAAAGTGATCGGATACACTTCAGTGGTATGTACAGAAAACATAGCTCGGAATAAAGCTAACATCAAGTGGTACTCATCTTCTACAAAGTTGCAGTAACATACTTTGCATTGGCATATAATTGCATCTTTCACTTTTTTACTAAGTCATGTAAAAATACTCTAAAAGTAACAAAAGTATATCTGATACATTGCATATATTTCTCATTCTTAGACATATTGTGAAAAAAAATTAAATTTGAATGCACTGCTACACTCTTGAACGTCAACTGACAAAACTGAATTAAAAAAACTCCAAAAATTTAAATAAAGACCACATTATTACTAATGATAGGAATTCGATTAATGGTTGAAACGTTTGCTCAAAATAACACATGTAAGTGTTCGAAGGGATTTTTGTTCGAGAAAGCTTGTAGTTGTATAATTTACAATTATTATTCAAACTACATTTGTATATGTTATTACTCAGGAAGTCCTGCTGCGTCTCCATTCTTTCATTTTTATATTAATGTTTTATTAAAGACTGGCTTTGATCGTCCACATTTTACCTCTGAACTAGGCATATATGCAAATGGCATGACAAGAGCAAGTTCAACTTTCTTTTCATTCTCAGGTAAGATCTTTGTAGCCCTGAAAGAACAAAGATGTATAAATTCAAATTCAATTTCAAGTTGTTTTATGTTGTATCTTTGTTAGGTTAGTGTCATAATTTTCAAGTATGAATATTATTAATGGGAATTTACATATTCACTAATGTTTGCGAATGCCACTTATCACAAATTAAAATCAGACACTTTGTTATTAGTTCTTATTCTTTTGGGATACTAAAGATAATTCAATGTTCATAAACATTTCATGATTTAGATACAAAAGATGACTTTTGAAAGATCTAGACATTTAATTTTGCTGCAATCATTAAGCAGAAGTTCTATGTAAAAGTTAGAAGAAAGTTGAATTTCGACTTGACATATTGAAAACTTTATCACTGTCTATGTTTATTTTTCTCTCAATGAAAAGAGGTATTGACTGAGGTTATATTCCGAGGTTAATAACACTTTTCCAAGGCCGATAAAATCTCATATTGACCAAGCATTAATTTGATTTATTGTTTAATCCAGCAACTTTAGGTTACTTGTGAAATTATTGCGAAACATTTAAAGTAGTTGGTTATAGTCTATGCTGTCGGCAAGTGATTCTACCTTTGCGACCACTGTCTACCAAGATCAGCCTGTTCATCCGTGCAGGCCGATCATGGTCTGCACCGTTCGCTCTTCAGTCACTAAATTTTCAGTGAACACCACTTAGAATAATAAGACGTACTGCCAAAATTAAAATCTTATCTTAAAAGCTTTAGCCGGCTAAGGATTAATTGTGTCATTTTTTTAACGTAACATCTGCTTCAGGTTAATATGAATATTTGGTTCCGCCCTCAAGTCAGCATGACTTTTATCACTAACAATGTGACTATATTCAGACCAATAGAGATGACCATAAATATAGAGTTTTTTATAACAGTAAATATGTTAACAATTGATTTGTTTTAATTACAGTTCACGATGAGTGTGCTAGTGGGAATATGCCATGTGGCCAAGGTGTGTGAACTCACCTGGGTTTTTTCACTTGTAAATGTGTATCAGGGTATATTCTTTCAACAAATGGACAAACATGCTCTGGTATCCATTTTGTATCTAATGTGGTGGTTCTGTTTACTTCTATTTAGATAGAGTCAGATTTGATCAAAGCAGTACGCGTACAGGTTTTTGTCTTTCTTTTTTAAATCTATAAATTCATATGTTTGTAATCGTAAATAAAATAAAATAAAACCACATTGAGTTGGAAGCAGTCTGGACGTGTTGTCTGTATGGTATATAGGGAAGCTGTTAAATGTGCTAGTCGCAAAAAATGTAAGAAATGTAACAGAAATGTCGCTTTAATTTATATCATACTACATAGTAAGTACTTCTAAATATTCAGCTGTAGTGTTATGTTAAGGATATAAGAAGGAATTTTTTCTAATGCTAAGAATTGTTTCAAAATCTGTGAGCTTGAATAACATTTGTTTCCAAAACAAACAAGAGAAGAAAAAACACACGTCACCGAATTCTTTTTAATTATAAAGGGAATTTTCTTCATACACCATTTTATCATTTCTGAACCATTGTAAGATTGAAAATATGTTTGTACTGTACAAAACATAATATCCCACTTAATGCTATAGGGATATCAGGTCTTAAATGTTAATATCAATACAAGATGATGTCAGTATTATATAAGCTAAAATATCACTAGCAAATCTATTTCATTTATAGCTTATCGATCAGTATACGTATCAGTTACGAAAATATCAAGAACATGCCGCACACAGGATGAAAGAATTTACCTTGGGCTGAAGATTGGTGTGTCTCAATCAATACAGAGAAATCGCCCACCACACTATTCTCCCGGTCGTCAAAGCAGAGGCCGGGTAAAATCAAGATGGGAAATAATTCGTTGCCTCAAATAGACGAGGCAAAATACCTTGGAGTGACCTTAGTCAAACAGAAGGGAAGGCCCGCAGGAAGCTTACTATGATGCATAAACTTACTTTAACAACGTGGGGAGCAAATGAACACAAACTAAGCACATTATGTAAGGGAACATTGAGACCCCATTTAGAGTATAGCTTAACTGACTGGTCCACTACTATCAAAACTAACCGACAGGCTCTAGAAAACGTAGCAGTTTCGTTCACGAGGCAAAGAAGCTCAGTTCAGAGTTCAAAACTGAGCTGTACATACCAATGACTCCCCTAGGTAGAGAAGACATTATATACCCTCTAGCAAATGATCTGAGAGACATGCTGTTCCTCATCTTGACCGCTGGAAGCAAGAGGATGAAGGTATTCGGAAACGTCTCAGACTGTGATAAATGAAAACTATCCTCCGGAAACATGAACTCATGCCTATAATGATGGATCAGCGACATGCAACATCAAAGATTGGGGGACAGGAGTTTTCAGTCAATACCCATCTGGCAAGAGAGAAACACTACATGCAGCCACAGGAAAACACAGTAGCAATCACAATCCGAGGACGACCGAACGTAGGTTGACTGTACTAGTTTTGATGAAAAACGCTTAAGGTAGTAATTTTTTTCACCCTGCAATTTCAAAACAAACCAGCCTTTTTTAAAAATTGTTAACTAAAAATAGTTTTAGACGGACAGCCTTTGTATATTGACAAAATGTCAAAGTATACGGAAAGTTTAGCTCATTCTGTAAAAACGATTTAATTCTTTTTGAATTTTGTCAGTCTTAAATTTAATAATCTACGCAAAGTATCGTATTTTTCTTCTCAGATTCATAATTATCACAGAAAAATTGCTAATATTATACTATATATTTAAAAGTAGCAACGATGGCGAAAATATGACTTATATAACAAAACATTACCCTTACAAGACGACAGTTCCCTTGAATTTTTACAATTTTTATATAAAGATAACATTAAACATGGCTGTCAGGCAATAACAAAAAATGCCATCAAAGGCTATTTCTAGGCCTCCTTTTCGTATATTTAGGCACAATATTAATTGAGTCTGTTCATGAGAGGTAATGAAATGTTCAACACTTTTCACCAACCCACCCCCACTCCAAGCACCGGCTTAAGCGCAATCTGTTACAAATATGTTGAAAGGGCTCCATGATCAGAAAGGAAACACTGAATCCAATGTGCTGATTATTAATAAAATTTGTAAAAAGATCCTTTGGAAGCAAAGAATGCAACGTAGAAGAATAATAGCAGACTCAGTTTTATTGACTTTATTAAATATACATCACCTCTCATGTCAACTAGCACTGGATAAAGTAGAACTCTATAATTAATTCATGGCTGTACTTTTGTTGATATTTTGTGTTGGGTTAAATGTCGCACCGACACAATTTGAGGTCATATGGCGACTTTCCGGCTTTAATGGCAGAGGAAGACCCCAGGTGCCCCTCCGTGCATCATTTCATCACGAGCGGGCACCTCGATAGAACCACCGACCTTCCGTAAGCCAGCTGGATAGCTTCCTCACATGAAGATTCAACGCCCCGATTGAGGCTCGAACCCACATTGATGAGGGGCAAATGATTTATAGTCAGCGACCTTAACCACTCGGCCACAGAGGCCTTTATGTAATATTGTTGAATCTCGTGAGCATGACATCTGTGTGAATTCGTTGCGCACAATGAGAGGGTCGCAATGGGGTTTGTTTTCACATATTGACCATTGCTTTCGGAGGTAACGACGTATGTTAACCTTGTGACAAATAAGATGTTTGGCATGTTTCAACAACGCAATTTTTCCATCCTCGAGACTCGCGGAGCGCTTTCTGTCAGATTGTCGTCTCAATTAGGAAAGAATAATGTCAACGTCAGACGTTATTTCTAAGATCAACGAGTTAGTTTGGGCAGCTTATAATGACAACAGTTGTCGAGGTCAGTTGCTCAGTCAAGTGTGACAAAAATCATACCAATTATAAGAGTTCCTTCTCAATAAAAAAAGTTAATATCTTAAAAATTTACGTATTTTTGATCTTATGGCTATTAGAAAATGTATGGGTCAGTTTTTTTCAAAGTTCGGTGAATAATCATTCGAATTTTTTAATTTCTATTATATGTCATTATTTTGGATTACTTTACATCAAAACATATCTATTGTCAAAATTAACTTAAGAAAGACAGCAGAGCTGACTATTCAACACACAATACACGGGATATGGTAGATGCTAGGAAACACTTATGCTTTATGTATACTGGATCAATGTACGGGTGTTAGGTTTTTGCTCCGAGATAGAAAGACAACATAGTTGGTTTATATTTATTCATTAAGATTGTTTTAATACTGCAATTCACGACCTTCATAGAACTAACTCTGGACAGTGATACTTGCATTACATTTAAGCCACGCCTACTGATACGTGATTGGCTATAGAAATATTACATCACTCCTTTGTATTTAAATGAAATGATTATCATTTATTTTTCAATTTGAATACATCAATTTTTTAAAAAGTACTAAATATTAAAGACATATTATTTTCATACATGAGTGCATGTTTTCGATTTATATTGCTTGGTTTAAGTGCAAGTTATGATAAGCCGCAATTAATTAAAAAGTTTTACACTTGAGAGAGTGTCATAAAGTATTTTCCAAGTCTGGTTTCTTATGGATTCAATTTCCTATAAATATAATATATTAAATTGATAACGTGTCTACCTTTGAACATTCTAAAGTTGTTGCCTATTTATTTTCCTTCTTTTAACAAGTAAAGTTTACAACAGTTCAGACGCTTGTCCATACCGGAATATTTGCTATTATTATTCTTATTATTTCAATATCTTCGCACAAAATTTCTTAACTACCCTGACATTTTATCTTTTGCATTTCAGGCATTTGCTTGTTTCGCCGGCCATTTTTACTTGTTCATGCGATGGTTCCTACCATCAACATGATAGTTTTTTCGACATGAGATACTTGGTGTCGTATTACCGTGTCATTCACCGGTTTGAAGTCAACGTCCTGAAATTAAATGTGCATTTTTGAACTTGGAATGAAGACAAATTGGTGTCTTATATATTATACTTTTGGTTATTAGGCTGTACATTTGTATTGCAGCCATTTTAATACAATCAATTTAAATATTATTTCTTTTCTAAAAAAAGGTTGTACTTTCGTAGAATTTTATTTTTTAGATGTAGTTTTTAATTCAAGTCAAGTCAAATATTTTATTGGCATAAACATACATATGTCCATCGCCAAATTACTATGTGGCGGTTTATACATTTATGTACAATATTATAAGAACAGAAAAGTGTAGTATAAACAATTTTCATGATAACATATCTCTATGACATAAATTTAACACACATAAACAGAAAATCAAATATAAAGTTAACTAATTTCATTTCTTTTTTGAGTCGCCATGTATATAAACTTTGCTAAATTAACAATCACATTTCTCTGTGTAGATTTCATTATTGTTTTAAATTTATTTATAATTTTTAATGTAAATGCCAAATTAAAGAAAAGACCCATTTCCAATCTTTAAATGAACCATATATATTGTTTTCTGATGTTTTAAACTGCATATTTTACATGTTCTGATATTGTGTATTACCTGAATTAGTATTTGAACAAACGCTAATTAACTTTTAGCTCATCAAATATATGTTGCTATTAGACTGAAGGTTTGTAACGCGAATTTATCAATATTACTTTACTCCCATCAGTCTTGAAAAAAATACCACCTAATCTTATTACTTCACTTTTTTTCTAACATATCGTTATGTTTTGAAGATAGTTGTCAAGTGAAAATGCAATGCATTCATCGCGGCATGCGATCGAAATTAAAAGGAATATTATGTTTCGTTTGTGCGTTATATTCAATATGTTTCAGCTTAAACTGTACGTCTCTGTTTAGCAACATTGATTTTACACTCACTGTCGCGTTTTCTTGTGAAACCAATTGAAAATTCATCATATCTTCTGATACATTTGTCTTATAGCAATTAAAAATAATAGATATATTAATTATGAATAATGGTAACTAAAACAACATTTTGTTCATAAAAAGGTAATCTGAATAAATGTATATTTACGAATCCCTTTGGTGGTTTAAAATAAATTAAATATTTTACGCTTGGTCCTTTTGGCATAGAACGGAACAGAACAGAATTATTATTCACTTGAACTAAAATTTTTTTTTTTTTTTTTTTTTTTTTTTTTTTTTTGAGGCCCCTTGTGGGTAACCCCGTTTATTATCTCCGTAACCGGTATAATAGGGGTCGGAGAACCATCCGCCTATTAACCTTACAATATCCAATACATTCAAATATTTAGATATATAATAAAAGTTACTACATACATACACAGTACCATACATAATACCATATTTACAAACAGTTGATGTTATTCACTAATTTTTCTGGCACATAAAAACAATTTTGTGATGAATGTATGATGCTTTTTGTGTAAAAAAAAGGAAATAAATTATAAAAACAGTTGATGATATTTCTAATTAAGATAATAAACGGACCTCATGAATGACAATGGAAGAAAAAAAAAACTGACAGAAATACAAGCGAGAAAAAAAAAAACTGGAAAAAAAAAACTGAAAAAATGTGCTGCCCTTTTCCTACTATCACTGGATTTTAAATCTAACTTTTTGTCATTAATGGATATTATAATTTCTTTCTCTTAATCAGGGTAATAGTAATCATATATCAAGTTTTTGTAATAAAATTGACCAGTTTTCCTCAAAGTTATGAAGATCGTTGTTTATCTTGGCGATATACTTCATTGTTATGAATTTTTGTTTTAAGTATAAAACAAAAGATGGAGTATTTAGAAGATGTATACAATTTTCTTTAAATTTTGATTTAAAGATGTAATACTTAAGCAATAAAGAAATAAAGTTTCCTTTAGAGTTATCGTTGACAAATGAGAAAAGAAATTGTTTTTCTTGTATATTCAGATCTATTTCACACTCACTTCTCATCCACTGTTTGATGCTTACTATAAAATTATAAATAACTGGACATGAAAAAAAGATATGTTCTATTGTTTCCCGCTCGTTTTTGCAGTAAGAGCATAAATTATTATCTATTTTATGTATGAGATGTAAAAATGAGTTTGTAGTAAGAATATGATGATTTATCTTAAATTGAAAATCTTTTAACTTTATTTCTTTGATTGTCTTTAAGTTTTTGCAATAATCTTTAAATTCGTCATCGGAAATCCCCATTATTTGTACCCATTTGTTTGGTACCACGACACTCTTTGTATTTGTAATTGTGTCGTAAAAAATACTACTACCTTTTTTATCTTTTATTACATTTTTTAAATACGGATTCAAAAACATGTTTGTCTTATATTTAATAACCTCATTTGCGTTTTGTCTTATTATATTTTTCCATTCAATTGGTATGTTTGAAAGAACACGGTGCAAATCTATAAAAGTTCCTCTTACCGAATAAATGGTTTTAAGGTCTTCTAAGCTATAAAAATTCCCATTATTGTCGAGTAAATCTATAATATATATGATGTTTCTCCGGTACCAGTTTTCTGAATATTCTGTTTTTATTCTGAAACGGTGGTTATACCATAAAGGCGAGTATAAAATATCTTCTAAATCATTGATTTCGCAACATTCAACAAATCTACACCAACTATTGAGCACATCCCTCCAAAATGGATTATGTACTTCTCTTACTAGTACTTTTACATATTGCGAGCCAAAAGAGATAATTTTATCAAATGAAAACGTTAACAGAGATTTCCAAGTATCACAGTTAAAAATAGCTAATCTCCTAATCCAACTAATTTTCAAACTTTGAATAAAAGATTTAAATTAATCATGCTCAGTCCTCCGAATTCTATATTCTTTGTGACAATTACTCTTTTTATTCTGTCAGGTCCGTTGTTCCATAAAAACTTATAGGCAATAGTTTCTAATTCCTTAATAAAATAATCAGATGGGTCAGGTAGTGCAATAAATATATAGACAAACTTTGACAAAACAATAGATTTTAACACAGTTACTTTCCCAAAAAGGGTGAGCTTTCTTTTTGCCCAAATATCTAATATATTCCTGCATTTTTGTAATATTTCAAGAGCATTTAGATTCCAGATATCATATATATTGGCAGAAAACCGAACACCCAGTATCTTAATTGGTTCTTGAGTCCAATCTAATGAGTAGTCTCTACATAACTGACGTTGGGAATTTCTAAGTGAACCTATCCAATAAGCTCTGGTTTTTTTCTATATTTATTTTTAAACCTGACATTTTATAGAAGTTATCAAGTGTAACCAGACAATTTCTAAGAGATTCCTCGGTTCCGTTTAAAAATATCTGTGTATCGTCAGCATATTGACTAATTTTATATTGTTGATTTCGCAGGCTAATACCTACAATACTATTGTTACGTCTAATCATTAATCCCAGTACTTCAGAACATAAAATAAATATATAGGGTGAAATTGGGTCACCTTGTCTGCAGCCTCTTTCGAGAAGGAAAAAGTCGGATAAATGACCATTTTGCAGAATGCACGTTTCACTTCCATTTTGAAATAGACGTATCCATTTTTTAAAAGAATTCCCGAAATTGAAGAAATCTAGGGTTTTGTGTATAAATGTCCACGAGATAGAATCAAAAGCTTGCTGGAAATCTATAGAAAGCAGTAAACCAGGCAAATTTTCTGAATTCGTTTCAAACATAATATCGTAGATAAGTCTAATATTTTCTCCAATAAATCTGCCGGATATAAAACCTTTTTGATCTTGATGTATTAATTTATCCAAGAATAATTTTAAACGATTTGCTATTGCAGCTGAAGCTAACTTGTAAATAACATTTAAAAGAGAGATTGGTCTCCAATTTTTCATCAAAAATCTATTTTTATTTGGTTTTGGAAGACAAGTTATGACCCCTTGTTTCTGTGTTACTGATAAATTGTTTGTTTGATAGGCAAAGTTTAATGATCTCAGAACAAAGTATGCAACATCTTTCCAAAAGAACTTGAAAAACTCTACAGTAAATCCATCCAACCCGGGGCTTTTATCGTTTTCATATTTTTTAAGGCACCACTTAATTCCTCAATTTCAAGCTGTCCTTCTAGTTTTGCAGAATCTAGAAAACATAATTTTCTGGGATTATCTCCAATAGTATTTATAATAGGTGTTTCATCTACATGTATGTTATTTTTATACAGCTTTTCATAGTAACTTTTTTGATATTTTAAAATGTCTTTGGTGTTGGTGTATTCAACATTATCTTCATCTATAAGTTTATTAATTGTTTTGCTTATGAAATTTCTATTTTCGAGATTGAAAAAATAGCTTGATGGCTTTTCTCCTAAATTTTCGTACCTACATCTTGACCTAATCATTACACCCTCAATAACCTTCTGTCTTAATGTTTCTAGTTCGCTTTTCTTTTCTTGTAGTTCGTTAAATGTACTATCATTTGTATTCATAAAGTTAGCATTAATGCTATTTTCTAAAATTTGAATATCATTTTCTAGATCTTTTTCCCGTTTTTTTTCTCTTTTCTTTTTTTCGGAGCAATATTTTATGGTTTCCCCTCGAAGAATAACTAAAAAGGTTTCTAGAAAAAGTTGATCATTAATATTTAACTGAATATGTTTGTTTTGAAAAGAATTTCCGTTTATAGTGTCCCCATCATTTTCGTTATCTTCCGTTCTATGTTGTTCGATAAGATTTTCTAATGTAGTTTTAACAAACTTAATATATGTTTCGTCTTTTAGAAGGGAATTATTGAACTTCCAGTAACCCTTTCCTCTTAAGCTATCGTTAAACTTAAGTTTTAAAGTAATACCGTTATGATCTGATCTGTAACCAGGAATAATATTTGAGTCTATTACTAAGTTCATTACACTTTCGCTTATTAAGAAGAAATCGAGTCTTGATTGTTTCTTTGTTGGATTCTGCCTTCTCCATGTATATTTTCTTTTATTTTCGTTTAGTATTCGCCAAACGTCGATAAAACCCTCATTTTCAATTAGATTCATGACACTTTTTCTAGCTCTTTGATTATTAACTAAAAATTCCTCTTGATAAACACATATACATTATACTGGATTTTGACATGCTTAAAGTGAATAAAGCGCTTTCATACACTCTTATACAGTTTATGTTTACAAACATGCGTATAGCCTTACAATTAAGACAATAATATCTTGAACGCCAGCCAGACGCTTTAAATCAGTATGTAAAAATAGAATACGTGGTGTGATTATGAGTAATTGATATATTTAAATCTAGTCGGCAAATCCGTTGGACTTTCCTTATTTGTATGTGTGTGGGTTTTTTTGGGGGTTTTTTTACTGAAAACCGATTTTGCTGTAATGCGCTATACGGGTAAAATTAGTTCTAGTTCTCTTTACTGGTCTTAATGAAACGCAAAGTTTGGTGAAATTAAACGATTTAATAAACGTATCTATATAATTCGTGTTTTTATTTAATATGTTCGGGGTTGTCTGCAATTTTGCATAACAAATATATTTCGGGCTAGGCGCAGAATAATCTTTTCTGTGCATTTCCTGACATTTAAATATCCTCAATAGTTTATTCAAAAACTACATATGAAAATCTGCATATAACCAATATGTCAAGTGATAAAATATCTACGACTTTAGTCGTGGGATTTCTAAAAATCGCATATCTTTAGTTAGATCTGCTTACGTAATGAGCTATCAGAATCCCAATTTACCCTGGCCAATGAAATAGAATATTGTAGCAGTTATAAATTAGGAATCTTTGGATAAGTTATATCAGACTTGTCCTGCTATCTATTAAAGAGTTTGTGCGTGTAACGTGCAAGTTAAAATAAAATAATAAAATATAATTCTTATTGTAAAAGCATGGTTTGGATTTTATTACTCAGCTGGATGTGCCAAATGCTAAGCACCCTCATGTCTCTATTAGAAATGATTAAATCAGAGTATGATACAGAAACAAAACACATGGATACTATCCCAGTCAGGCCAGCATTATACCAACTGTATCTCTTCTTGGTAAGTATTGATATTTTTGTTGGTTAATGTACAAATAAGTCTCATTGCGTTGAGTTCATAGAGTGCCTTTATGCTGTATCAGTTTAAGAAAATACTCTACATGAATGTTAAAGTACATGTCAAACTTCTTTCGAGGGTTATAAATTCTATTTGACTCAGATGTTGAAAAGCAAAATCATGTCATATTGGCATTGTTTAGCTCGTGGTAGAGCGCTTGCTTGGAGTACGGGGGATGGTGGTCGCGTCATACCAAAGACACAAAAGTATGGTACTAGTAGCTCCCTTGCTTGGCGCACAACATTAAAAGGGAAACTGGCTTCTCTTCTCTCATACCCTCGTGTCAATCGATTCCATCAGGAATAAGGTGTCGAGAGTGGTTAATATAAATTGTAGAAGTTGCTTCAAAAGCGACCTAAAATAAATTAGTATGGATAAATCAAACACGACATTCACTGTCAATAGGGGCTAAGCGATGTTAAAATTCTGCACTTTACTGGTCAGCACAAATTAATCTTTAGATTTTAATTGTATTTTGTTTACTGGTTTTTTTTTCTTCTGCAGATGATGTAGTAAAACTTCGCTATATGTGTTACATGTTGAAGTATACTGGTGCACTTGCGTTGTCTATTGGATTCTGCGTCCTCACATGCCAGTATGTCAAGCCGAAATTCAGCAGTGTAAAAGATATATGGAGACCTGCAGCACAGTTTATTCCATTACAGTTACTTGGAGGTACTTTACTACAGTAGTTTAACTTACTCTTCTGATTTTTGCTCAACTAATATCAGAAAAGCATAATGATGCTTTCATTTAATTTCTGTTTCATTTAGTACTGTTAATAACACGATCTGCTAAATCTGACGAGACTTTTTATATATAAGTATGTTGCCTTAATTGTTACTGTAGCATGTATTTGTTTTCTAATTTCAGTCGTTGCTTTATTAGTTAGACTGGTTATATTGCTCTTCTACAAAATCCAGCACGTATGTGACACCGATGAGAAAAGAAGTTTGGAACCAAACTACATAATGCTAGGAGTAGCCGTTTCCTTTGGAATGATAAGCATATTCATCTATATCGGACATGTTTTTGCTTTTACGTACAAAAAATGTCTTCAACATGAGAAGGACAATGCAAAACAGCGAGCTAATATTACCTATACCAACATGTATGAAATTGCAGTACATACAAGTAACACTCAAGGTGTTTCTGTCTGTTCAGGATATGTAATTTAGATATCAGTTCATTGCATTGTTTTCACGTTGCTTTCAAGTCTTTCAGAACAAGTCTTCTTTAAAGGGTATGTATTATCATTTAATATTCCTTGGGTACAGAAATGATATACCCTTTAAAATATGTGTTTGTATAGCATGTTTTATAAAAGATGAAAAGATGAAATTAGCTTAATTTCTTATTACTTTTTTATATTTGTCGATCAAACTTGTTATTTATGAATTAATGCTTTTATACGAATTTATTCAACGCTTGTAAAACATGCAATCAATGAAATGTATTTATCTGTTTTTTTGTAAGTGTACTTATGTTAATGCACACAAATTTCAAATGTGTTTATTTATTGTGTATGTTACTATTGGCGAGCTATTTATATCGTTGGCTGTTTAAATAAATGCATATTTATGGAATCACTTTGTAATTGTTTCACTTTAGATAGGTCATGAAGGTTTTCAATCAAAGGATCAGCATGGGTAGATTATTGCATTATTCCTCAATATGATTTAAATCCTTATTAAAGTTTTTTCTCTCCTCTAACTCGTGCCACAGCAATGATCAACAATACCTGTCACTTGGGCACCTAGTAGTCATAGCTTCTATTCCGTCTAAACAGCTGATCGCATGTATCTGACTAAGGCCAAAAATAATGAAGAGCTGAATTCAAAATATCTTGTCTTAAAAAAATGTACTTATAATCATTGTGACGGGTAAACGTATGGGACATTCTATAGCAAACCGCTAAAAGCAATAATTAAACCGGATAGTATTACTGGTAGATGTTATAATTAATTTAAAAAAATATTGTACATGTTTATTTTTATGTTTACATGTACATTTTAAAACAGATTTTGTATTAAAATGGAACACAATAATTGTAAATTTGATCTTCCTGCAAGCTACATGTCAACACTAGTAAATTCCGTTGTACGAATATAGACTAGCAGGTATAAGAACCTGACTGAGAGACTAGGAAAGTCGTGTCTAATAAACTGCAGTTTGTATGATGATATGCGTTTACAGCTTACGCAAAAAAGCAGGATAAGACGAATTAATTTCTTTACATTTTATTGTATGAATCAGCTCAATATTTCTCAGTGATTCCAGGTTATTAGGACTAAGTGTGATGACTTTATTAACTAATATTGAAGTTTCTACTCGTACCATTGTAACTTAAGGATGTACGAGCGTGTTTGTTTTTTTTTTTTGTGTTGTTTTTTTTTTCAGGATATCCGCCATTTTAAAAATGTTTCTTCGAATATTGGTTTCTAACAAAAGTTTTGCCAAAAATCAATGCTAAATAATTAAAATATGGCTAATAATGTACCATTTAACTAAATATATTCTACTTTTTACGAAAAAAAAAACATATTTTCACCATTATTTTCGGCTGGCATTTGCCTAAAATTGACGTGAGATTTACAATGGGGTAGGGGTAGGTAATTTCAAATTTCTATTGAAGCAGATCAGGGTTGGCTTTGATATTTTCCTGACTTATACATATAATGTTAAACTATAAGTAAAATAAAAGTTTTCAAGATAGCGCTATATATTATCTAGAACTCTGAATACAAATTAAAACAAAAAGAACAAAAAATATCAAAATTCACCAGTTTTTAACAGTTTTTTCTTAATAAAGATCTTATATGCACGGTGACCCCAACTTCTTTTTTTTTTCCATTTTGAAGCATTTTTGTGTGTCATGAAAGCTGCAAAATATTTTGAAAATCTTAACGTCAGAACTTTTTTGTACATCTAAATACGTTTTTCCATTGAAAATAAAGTAGGTGGGGTAATTATGTCAACATGTAATAACGAAAGAGACTTGTTAGTTACAGTTATGCTTAGATAAAACTGACATCAACGTATATTCATATTAACCTGTAAGACTTGAAATCCCTATAACATTAAGTGGGATATTAGATCTATATGTTTTATAAAGTACCACCATTTTTTCAATTTTACAAAAATTCAGAAATGCGTAAACAGTGGGTGGAGAAAATGCCCTATAAAATTAAAACGAGTTCGGTGACCTATATTTTTTCTTCTCTTGCTTGTCTTGGAAAGTAATGTTCTTCAAGCTTACAGAGTATGAAAACAAATCTTAACGTGAGAATAAATTCGATCCTACATCCTTAACGGGGAATAGAAACGAGTATGTAGTAATTCTTCTTATTATATACTTATATAAATTCTGTCAAATATTCTGCTTATATTTCACGAGGCAATATTGACAGGCAGAAAAAAAATCCGTATTGAACATTTTGAAGTGTATGTTACTGGACTACTTTTACCTGACACAGTTCAATAAACCGCGCACATGAGAAATGCACTCAGTTCTAATTTAACATCGATAAACAATGATTTTGTTAGATAACAAAACAACAAAGAGGAAAGTCCATTCGAGCCGAATACAGCATCCCAGATCGAGCTACTATTATAAATACCCTATTTTAATATTTTACTAAATTGTACAAATCTGGGAAAATCGTTCGTACTCATTACAGTCAAATACAAGAGATATTTAACCAATGGATTTTCGCGTTTAGCTTCTGCATACTGAACAAACAGAAATGATATTATTATGTATATTGTTTTTATATTATGTCACGCTCCCCACACACTTTTAAATTAAATTCAATAAAGTTGCGCATTTTTTTTCATGATGGGGTTTTAAAGTAGTCCGTCCGTTGGTGGTTTGGTGTATAATTCTGTTTGCGTTTCATGTGTTCAATGTTTTCAATAACTCTACTTTATATTTGTGTTGCCCTACATTCGATACTTTTAATGAACAATTTAAAACTAACATGATGCATGCATATACGGTGGTATGTGCATTTTTTTAAAAGATTAACTTATCTTGTGCGCATGACATCTTATCTCGAGCGCACGGCATCTTATCTCGAGCGCACGGCATCTTTTCTCGAGTGCACTACATTTTATCTCGTGCGCTTGCCATCTTATCACGAGTGCACGACATCTTATCTCGAGCACACGAGATAATTTAATCTTAAAAAAAATAAATACATCTCCTAAACATACCCCTGTATAATCGTCCTCTGATTCGGAAATATATGAGCCGTGCCATGAGAAAACCAACATAGTGGGTTTGCGACCAGCATGGATCCAGACCAGCCTGTGCATCAGCGCAGTCTGGTCAGGATCCATGCTGTTCGCTAACGGTTTCTCTAATTTCAATAGGCTTTGAAAACGAACTGCATGGATCCTGACCAGACTGCGCTGATGCGCAGGCTGGTCTGGATCCATGCTGGTCGCAAACCCACTATGTTGGTTTTCTCATGGCACGGCTCATATAAGCAAGTAACTGGGATGTAGACATGGTGTCTCAACACCTCTCGCCTATTTTAAATTTGTATTTTATACTATTATGTTCTTCAAATTGAAACACTTGGGCGATTTGTGTTGACAGTTTTGTCTGTTTCTGCATACATATGATATTGTTAACTGAAACTGAACAAGGTTCTTGTATTTGTGTATCAGTTCTATGAAGGCCCCATGGAAGATTGGCTTGACTAAACGGAATACCTTCTTCAAATAAAAGACATTTACGTCATCTTTGATTGGAATTATTACGCCCTTCAAAACACAGCGGACGACGACAACAGCAGGTCATTAACTATTATACTATGGTGCCTCCCCATCATCCCCTATTTCAGAGCGATTTAAAATGGTCACAATGTTTGTAATCTTGTGTATAAAATGTACACAACAAAAGCAAAAGACTGAAGAATTTTGCTTAAAAGTTATTTCTATAAGTAACCATTTCCTCTCTAAATATTTTACTCCTTTATTACCCTTGAAGTGGAGTTTGACAAGACAAATATCAGCACTTTGGGAGTTTTATGTAAATCTTTGCTTACTTTTGAAATACATATAACTTTACGTTACGCCTTCAAATACCTAAAGCATTGAATGTTTGTTTTATTAACTGATTCAACAAATGCATCAGGCCCTAAGACCGAATTACATAATATTTTTAACAAATATTGGATCTTCAAATCGTTTTCGATTATTTTTACTATATTACCTACGTAACATATGCGTGTAATCGATTGTTGAATATAAAATCTATGGCGGAAAAACGCGAAACGATCCATCGTTTAATATCCAAATGTTTTGACTTTGTCACATTCGTTCTTAAACATTGGACAAGAGTCATCCAAATCTTTGAAAAAGGTAAGTAAAACATTTAAAATATGGAATCCGAAAATCTGAATCGGGAAGGCGCTAATGATCACTGTTTCGCTTATTTTATTCGGAATAGTCGTTTCATTCTCGGATATTTGCGGTGACTGATTAAGGACATTTCTTTATATCGTGTTGGTATGCGCGCGGCTTTTGTAGCACATTTCGTTGTGTCGTCCAGGCGCGCGCGCCAACACGATATAATAAAACTAACAACTCGACATAATGAAACTAACAACTCTAGATAATGAAATATAAAACGCAACAGAAGTTAAAATTCCATTTCGCGTTAGGGTGCTCACCATTATTTCGTTATGGCGTGTTAAATAAAATAAAAAATCATTTCATTCTCGGATAAGGCCTAAAATGTTTGCTGTCACTGGTCATCGTTTCAAAGTAAATTCAAACGTGGTAATTAAAGAATTTATATTGATAAAGAGTACAACATGTTATCGTTTCATATAAGTAACTTTAAAAATATTATATCATATGTAATCTAACTAATTAGAACATTGTATTATTATATGAATAAATAAAATGTAATCAGAATTAAAATATATGTTTTTAAATCAAAGGGAAACATAATATTATCTGGTATGAGATTTTCTTTCGTCAAAAATGATACAGTTTATCGAGTATATTCTTGCAAAATGGCATTATTCTAAATTACACTTATAAGCGATATATATTTTCCTTTACAGAATTATATCAGAACATTATTGCAATAAGGAAGAGTTCGGAATGAAAATAATATTAGTGGTGTTATGTTACCTGCAAGTAACATCGTTTGTGCACGTTGTTATGGCAACCGGCAACAACACGACATATGCAGAAGCCCTGTGGGAAGAATTGTACATTACACGAGGATACAATCCAAACATCCGGCCAGTCTTTAACGAGTACGACGTAACAGGTAATTATTCATTTCTTTTTTATGTGTTAAAGCACTCAGACACGTGGCTTACCAAATTTTTCGTCATTTATTTCTTCGATCGTAACTACTTTTAATTCAATTCAGCGTAATAAACCGATTCGTATTGTTGATATATTGTAAAACATAGTTCCGCTGTATATTATTTCGATTCTAATAGGTCTTTTGTGTGAGCAAATATATGAAATAGGGAAGCACTATTTCATGGCGCATGTATGACGCCAAATATGGTAGATGTGACGTCAACGCTTAAAAGTGTTCTAACAGTGGAATATAAAACGTCTCGCGGCAAACTGATACACAGTGTTACTTTCCCTTATCGGTAATACTGTAGGGTCTCTCTTTTAGCTATCCGTGACCGTACATCTAACCCTAATATTATACATATTATACATGGATACTCGCGCCAACGGAATTCAGATATATATATATTGACAATATTCCTGCGCGGAGGTTGGTCTCGCGGAATTACTAAGGAGTGTGTAGACGTGTAATGAGTTTTTTTTCCCGCTCTTTATAACCAGTTAGTGTGAATTATGTGTAACACTATTCAGTTTTATCGTTTTGAGTCTATAAAATAGTAGATCAAATATAGTACCACTTTTTCTCGGCGCCTGTCACATGATGGCGCCGGATAATACCTCGACGTGACGTCAGCTTTCCCCCTATTTTAACTAAAATGTGCATGGAATTTTCAGATCAATCGTGAAACATCGGGTATTTCCGTATTCTCCGTATAATACACTATTGCGTAGGATAAAGGACGAGGTGATCAGATTGTTTTCAGATAAGAATCAAAATTATGCCTGACCTTATCCCTTTAATAATGGCGTTATGTCAGTATATGGAGATAACAAACTCAACGTCTGTGAAATTTCTTACATTGGCGCTTCTTCTCGTGTTGAGTTTAAATGCGCGATTCGTTTTAAGTATGCGTATTTATATCGCATTAATTGGTCTAAACTAACGCTTAGAACATCGTTCATATTTCTTGCAATATACCAAAAGAAAATTTCACATGATAAGAAAATCTTTCTGTCTTTCCGTCCGTTTAATTATTTTTGATGATAAATCAAAAGACAAAATAAGTTCAGTTGCTGTTGTAATCATTCGGAAGCCAGTATTTTATTTCACTTTATTCTCGTAGTTTTATCATGTATGAGAAATAATGGATATTTAGGCAGACTGTAAGTTCATAAGTTAAAGAAAAGGTTTTATCTGCATTCTATGTTTTGCTGTTGAGTATAACAACATGCTTTTAAATAGTTGAAGAATGTGTTTTAACTGATTGATTGACTGACTGACTGACTGACTGACTGACTGACTGACTGACTAATTGATCGACTGATTGATTTTGTTTAATTAATGTTCCGACAAATCGCTTTGCATCTTTTGAAGCTTTTAGTTTGTAGTCATAAATTATGATTTCTATTTTGTTACATTGGTACACTGCATACTGAAACATAGTTCATTTTTGACATTCGTAGGCTGCCTACTGAAACAGTGAGTTTATTCATTTTAACACGTAATCTGCCTACTGAAGCAGTAAGTTTACCAATTTTAACTGCTTACCGAACCAGTGTGTTTCTCAGTTTTATTCGCTTTATATTCAAGCAGTGACTTTATCTGTTCTGACATTCGCTCGCTGCATACTGAAACAGTGACTTAATAAATTTATTTGTTTTAACGTTCGCATGCTGCATACTGTAAGTGTGACTTTGTCTGTTCTGACATTCGCACGCTGCATACTGAAACAGTTACTTTATCTGTTATGACGTTCGCATGCTGCATACTGAAACAGTGACTTAATCAATATATGAGCCGTGCCATGGGAAAACCAACATAGTGGGTATGCGACCAGCATGGATCCAGACCAGCCTGCGCATCCGCGCAGTCTGGCCAGGATCCATGCTGTCCGCAAACAGTTTCTCCAATTCAAATAGGCTTTAAAAGCGAACAGCATGGAGCCTGACCAGACTGCGCGGATGCGCAGGCTGGTCTGGATCCATGCTGGTCGCATACCCACTATGTTGGTTTTCTCATGGCACGGCTCATATTTGTTTTGACGTTCGCACGCTAGATACTGTAAGTGTGACTATCTGTTCTGACATTCGCACGCTGCATACTGATACAGTGACTTTATCTTTTCTGACATTCGCACGCTGCATACTGAAACAGTGACTTTATCTGTTCTGCCATTCGCACGCTGCATATTCAAACATTGTTTTAATCTGTTCTGACATTCGCACGCTGCATACTGGAACAGTGACTTTATCTGTTTTGACGTTCGCATGCTGCATACTGGAACAGTGACTTTATCTGTTCTGACGTTCGCACGCTACATACTGAAACAGTGACTTTATCTGGTCTTACATCCGCACGCTGCATATTGAAACTGTGACTATCTGTTTTGACATTGCACGCTGCGTACTGAAATAGTGACTTTATCTGTTCTGACGTTCTCATGCTGCATACTGAAACAGTAATTTTATCTGTTCTGATACTGAAACAGTGACTTTATCTGTTGTAATGTTCGCACGCTGAATATTCAAGCAGTGACTTAATCTGTTCTGACATTCGCTCGCTGCATACTGAAACAGTGACTTTATCTGTTCTAATGTTCGCATGCTGCATACTGAAACAGTGACCTAATAAATATATTTGTTTTGACGTTCGCACGCTAGATACTGTAAGTGTGACTATCTGTTCTGACATTCGCACGCTGCATACTGATACAGTGACTTTATCTTTTCTGACATTCGCACGCTGCATACTGAAACAGTGACTTTATCTGTTCTGACGTTCGCACGCTGCATACTGAAACAGTGACTTTATCTGTTCTGCCATTCGCACGCTGCATATTCAAACATTGTTTTAATCTGTTCTGACATTCGCACGCTGCATACTGGAACAGTGACTTTATCTGTTCTGACGTTCGCATGCTGCATACTGAAACAGTGACTTTATCTGTTTTGACGTCCATACGCTGCATATTCAAACAGTACGTTTTTCAAACAATTTGACATGTGCACGCAGTATACTGAAAAAGTAAGTTCATCATTTGATATTCTTACGCTCAGTATACGGGAGCAATGTGTTTATAGGATCGCATTATTTCAATTAAATATTAAAACTGTGAATTCAGTTGACTAATGACAGATTCTTAAACGTAGTTATACACCGGAAAGCCGTATTCATATGATAAACATACGATCAGCACACATCATATACCTAAACAAGATCTCTTCTTGAAACGTTTCTTGTCTTTGCATATGAAGAAAAATAAGCCTCCACACAGGTAGGCACGCATTTGCAAACACCCATGCAACCCAGTCAAGCATTGCTTCATTTCATTTGCTAGTCGTTCGTTGTTTTTTATCTGAATTTCATCAACAAATCTTCACGAGCATAGTTTCATTTCGTTCTCTACATCTAAATGTTTAAGCTAGAACACGTTTGTTCCTTCTTTTTCTCTAGGTCAGTCGTTGTCTATGCATATGAAAAGTATATTCACATATTCCAACAAGCAGCGTTTCATGTTTAAACACTCACGTCTAAATAAACAATACTTTTTCATGTTTAAACGCTCACTTCCTAACGAACACTTTATCCTTTCATTCCTAGATGTGTCGTTGTCACTTCCTAACAAACACTTTATCCTTTCATTCCTAGATGTGTCTTTGTTTGTACGTGAAAAGTATAAACAAATACTGCATCATATCTTAATAAACTGTTTCTTTTCATTCCATAAAGATGTTTTTGAATTTGAAGAGTGTTATTAACCATTGTTTCATGTTTGGGTCACCCAAAATATAAAACGATTAATCAGAAAAAGGGACAAATTCAGTCAAAAGGTCAAGTTGCACAGAGGTAAGATTTGCCCGCAATTTAAAACCAATAGACACCTCATCCAACAAAAAATTAGGTTATTTTACGAAACATACATCAAAAACATTCTTGACATCCAACATACTGACAACTCGCTCTCTTACAAATGCAACACTAAGAAACTTTACTCACTCATAAAAAACACCAGACAAAACAACCAAGGTTTTGCCACACTACAAGATCAGACAACTAGTAAAATTAACTCAGAATGCATTGGAAAAACAAATATCCTGAATAAACAGTTTCAGTCTGTTTTTCTCCGGAGTGCCTGTACTCTCACTGACCCAGCTATGTAAGAATGCCCTCGGAAAAATCAGATACCCCATTATGAATGATATCGTCATTGACCCCACAGGTGTCCTGAAACTTCTCCAAAACCTTATGGTGAATAAGGCTGCTGGCCCAAATCTGATAAAGCCCATTGTTCTGAAGGAGCTCCGACATGAGATCCTTGACATAGTATCAGTGATTTTCCAAAGATCCCTAAATACTGGTCAACTCCCATCGGTATGGACGAAGGCAAATGCAGCCCCTCAGTTCAAATAAAAGTGATACTGGTGACCCAACAAACTATAGGCACATATCTCTAACATGTGTTGTATGCAAACTCCTAGAACATACTATTGCTTCTAGCCTATCCACACACTTCTCAAAACACAACATTCTATATGAGCTGCAACACGGGTTCTGGGAAAAGCGGTCCTGTGAGACCCACCTAATAGAACTTGTTGATGAAACATAAAGGAATCTTTCCTCAGGTAAACAAACCGATCTTATCCTGCTAGACTTCAGTAAGCCTTCGATAAGGTTAACCACTTTAAATTATCGTTCAAACTCCAAGAACATGGTGTCCCCAAATAAATCCCAGTCTGTCGTGGTCAACGGTCATATGTCTGATTATGTCCCTGTCACATCGGGGTCCCCCAGGGCCTTGTCCTGGGGCCCTTACTCTTCCTGCAGTACATTAACGGTCTCCCTGATACGTTCAGCTCCCAGGTATGGCTATTTGCAGACGACCCAGCCGTGTACCTTGCAGTTACCTCCCTCACAGATTGTAAAAGGTTACATAATGATCTCCTAAACTTAGAAACTTGGGGAAAAAAATGTGGGACATGGAATTCAAGCCCATCCAGTTTCCCTATAAGCTACATGGTCAAAAACTATCCCCAGCTAAGGATGCAAAATACCTTGGTGTCGATCTCAGCCATGACCTCAACTGGAACACACTTATCAACAGAATAACAGCAAATGAACACTAGGTTTCCTTAAACATAACATCAGAACAAAACAGGAACATGGCAAAGCACTTTCATACAAAACACTGGTCAGACAACAGTTAAAATACGCATCATCTGTATGGTACCCACACACATAGGTCAACATACATAAGCTGGAAATGGTCCAGCGGCGTTCAGTCAGATGGGTCAAAAACGATTTTTCACGATACACAAGCGTAACGGACGTACAGAACATCTTAGTCTGGAACACACTTGAGAAGAGACGTCTAGACTCTAAACTGCTCATGCTTTACAAGATTTATCACCATCTTGTAGCAGTCCCGCTTCCAACTTACTTAGAAGTCCCAACCAGGTTAACCAGACAGATACACCCTCTCAGTCTCTGCCAAATTCACGTCAACTCGGACTTCTTTTAATTCTCCTTCTTCCCCCACACCAGACCTGTGGAACAGGTTACCACCGCATATTGCGACTCTGCCTGATCTTAAATCCTTCAAGCAGGCAGTGACCCTGTTCCAGTATTAAATATAGCAGTTGTTTTTAACCTTCTTTTACTCTAAGTACTACTGTTTTAACATTTTAACAATCATGCTAGGTCTCATAGTCTTACTATGCCTGGAAGACTTGTTCCAGTTTACTTTTATTCTCACTACCACCCGGCGTGCACCCTGCCCGCACCCTGCCCATAATGCTCGCGACAGACGTTAGGCAGTAATTATAGATAGATAGATCAACCATTGTTTCATGTTTAATCACTCATGTCCAAACAAAAACCGATTTCTTTTATTCCATGTTTGTATTTGAAGAGTACAAACAAGCATAATGTTCCACGTTTAAACACTCACATCTAAACGAACAGTGTTTCCATTTATTCCCAGATGTATCGCTGTCTTTATACCTGAAGAGTATAAACAATTTTGACGAAGTAGCCGGGATATTCAAGGTTACGGCATATATGTACATAGAATGGATTGATGAATTTCTCACCTGGAACTCGTCTGATTATGACGGCATTAATCTAATTCGCTGGTCTCAGGTATGGAAGTTTTACTGCAATAATAATAGGAAAAAAAATAACGTGGCTATCGGGTAGCTTTTGAGCACATTTTATCAGTGAGTTATTGGTGGACTTGTTTTAGTTTGTTATATATCAACCTTAACCTTGCTAAATTTTAATAACGAACTTTTCCATCTTTCAGTTTGAACAATACCAATAACAATTAAAAGGGGTGCATACCAAAAAGATAAGGACTTAAGGGATAGGTATAGGTGCAAGTTTCGGAGAAAAAAGTTCGAACGTCGTCAAATCATAGAAAGAAAGCATTGTTTTACAAGAAAATTTAACAGCATATAAAACATTTAAATTATTTTACAAAACCATTGTCAATTTACGCATATATTTATTGAATTCCGGAAAGGGACTGCTTGAAGGGGCCACACTTCTGGACAGTTCAGCGCCTTTAAAAACTCACCATTTTTAAAAAGCGGTTGCATGTCTTAATTTTGATGTATTTGCAACATGGTGCGAGAGTTTAAACTTTACATAAGTAGGTAACACATCGTTTTTGACAATTGTTTACATTTATTTCTTTACAAATGGCTTTCTTATTTACAGAGGGAAAACTCATTTCTAATAATTTTAGTATCCAACTCTGTGGGACAGAACAATAAAAGTTGTTTGTCAAGATGCTGTTCATTTACATAAAAAATCTGTTGTTTTGTGATATACTGCTAAACCTTAATGGCGAACAGTGCAGGTTATGATTAGACTGCATGGATGTGCAGGCTGAGCATGATCTGCACTGGACGCAAGGGTAGAATCAATCGTGTCCAGCATGATAAGGTACAGTGTGAAAAAGGGAAAACAACATTGAATGGAAAAAAATATAAACATTGCAAACAGATATTGCGGAAACCGTCTTTGATTAGCTATATAACAGAATGGAATAAGAAATTATACATGTTGTAAAAACGGTAAAGGTAAGTCATTTAATCACGGAATTGTTAAAGTCAACCAAGAGTCTCGTCATATTTTACAAAAGATATAATATTTTTACAATAAGGCAATCCGAATAGAAGTACATACAAGTATGAAATATGTTGATTGGAGCTGACATTTTACAGTCAGTTTCATAAGTGTAAGTACCTGTAATTTATGCATCATCATCTCTCATGCTTCCTATTTCTTGTTATTAAGGACGATGTCTGGAAACCGGATGTAACTCTATACAACTCTGCCAACAACTACATAGCTTTAGGACACAAGACAATACTGATTGAAAATGACGAAAATGGCAGTATGTCATGGGCTCCGATGGAGGTATATTCAGATGTTATATGAATAAACATGCTTTTCTGCTTGGAAAACTAATCAGTATCTCTCTCCTAAAAAAAATTGTGGTACACATGCGCGAAAGAAAAAAAAAAGTTAAAGTATATTTAAGCTACAATAATCATAAATGCACAAAAAGACGATGAGTGGCGCCACATTTTAAAACATACATACTGTATGTGAATGACCCCCTAGAGCTCTCGTTCAGTCTATAGGATTTAAAATTAAGCCCTTTTTGCATGTTCTTGTTCAGTAAAAATGTTGCACGTATGTGAGAACTCTTCTTGAATGATCTCTTTAGTGCAGGTCGTTGAGAATTCTTATAACATTTTATAACTTTGTTGCAGGTAGCAAGGAGTTCGTCTTCAGTCGATATGATATTATCCCTTTGATGCAGGTATTTTGGGGGTTCTTGATCAGACGATATGACTAAGAGTCTCTTTTTTGCAAGTATGTGAGGGTTTTTCGTTTAATCATTGTGATTTTTCCTTCGTTGCAGCTGAGACTTCTTATGCAGTCGGTGCGGGTTTAATTTCTTTGCCGAACGTATTAAAGAGTTCTTATACTGCCGGGTTACTTAATTACTATTTCTTTGTTTCAGGTATTTGAGAGTTCTTGTTCTGTCGATATGACTTATTATCCCTATGATATCCAAACATGTGAACTGCAGTTTATGTCATGGAGCTATGATGACGACACGGTAATATTTCATTCACATTTTAGAAAATGAAGCAATACAAAAAAAACAAAAACAAATATGCATGTCTTCACATTAGGCCTAACAAGAATGTTTGTTTCCGGTAACATGCTGAATAAAGTATAGTACATAGGTCGGTAATTCTTTTCTTGTTTTTGGAATTTATTTCGGAAACTATTTCTGTCAAAATATGAATACAAATAAGGGGGTTATGCCTTTCGAGCATCAATAAGTTGATTTCGAACACCACTGACTATGTTTAAAAAATAAAAAGTGCAGTGTTGCAACTTTTTGTTACAATGTTACAAAAAAATATCCAAGGCCATAAAACATTTAGGGTCGGACCAATTCTTTATGGAAGGCCAGGAAACCGGAAACAATATTTTTGTTTTAGGCCAAACACACGAAATATCCATAGTAACAAATAGAAAAGTGAATGGTTCAATAATGCAAAACTGAGTTGAGGACCATTTTCTCAGAAAGCAGCCTTGTCATTGGTTAATTTCAAGTTTGTTCTCTAAAACAACCAATCAACTGCTGGTGTTTTGAGACAAATGTCCAAATTCATTCTTATGTCTTTGGGTCCTGTAGAATATCTTTAGTCTGTTGATAGCAAAAAGGGTCACTTTTACTGACCAAGAAACTGGTTACGATGAGTTTGCTACGGTCCCGATCAAATATGGATTTTTTCAACAGAATCTAATAATTTTTGGCAGTGTGTTTATCAAATATTAAAGTATTATCTACTTAAAACTGTATAACGATATTATTTTTAAACGTGTTTTCGTCTAAAACGTTGTAAAAAAACTTTTGCTGTACACCAGGTAACGCTGAGTATGGCGGATGACACTGTCCAGTTAGAAGATTACAGTACAAACGCACAGTGGGATATACTTTCTACTAATGTTTCATATGTAAACGAGACGGCAGGCGCTTACGTTGATCTGATATCTTTCAAAATAAAGCTGCAACGAAAGCCAAGACATCATTTGATAACATTGTTCCTACCGATAATTCTTCTGGCTGTTTCGGAGATTTTCGTGTTTGCCTTACCAAGTGACGGAGGAGAAAAGTCTGGGTATGCCGTAACAGTTTTCCTAGCATTTGCCGTCTTTCTCACTATTGTTAACACAGCAATGCCAGCAAATTCGGAGAAAGTATCTATCTTTTCCGTATATCTGGTAATCCAAACTGCACAAAGCACACTGATCACAATATTGTCACTGCTATCCATACGATGTGCGTCTCTGGACGAAACAACCAGGATCCCAAGCGGGTTTGTTGCTCTAGTCAGGCTGTCGCAATGTGGATGCAAGGAGACAAATGCCCCAAAGTCGAATAGAATTGGAAATATGGACGAAGTCAGTGAAGTTGAAAAGAATGGTAGTTCATGCAGTCTCGACGATAAGGAAGAAACAGAGACATGCAGTTGGAAAATGGTGACGAATGCTGTTGATAAGATATGCTTCATGGTTTTCTCGGCCGTTTTTGTGATCACAACTACTGTTTGTTTCTGTGTCATTTTCTTGGCACCAGACTAGAAAAGCTTCTGTTTCAGAAACACTTATTATAGTAATACTAGTTGACTAAATTTCACATTACATAGCGCTAGTTGCTTTATTTTAGAACTTCGTCTATTGTTAGAAAAACATGAAAAGGTAATATCTGGAAGTTTGTATTTCAGTATTTATATACTTCCTAAATAAACGATTTTAGCGAATAAAAAGGCTCTGACTTCCAGATCGTACAACAGAAAAAAAGAGGAAAAATTCAGGTATTAGGAAACTAATGCTACAGTTTTAAACTTAATAACTGACAGACTACAGGTTACGGAAACACATGAGATTTAATTGTTTCTACCAACTCTTACATTGAGGTAAATTGCCTTAATTATATTAAGTCTCTTTATTTAACATAACACATATTCCTCTACAGCGGTTTTTGTGGAGACGGGAAGTTTTTATTGCCGTGGCGGTCCTGGTTTGATTCCTGAAGCGGACATCTTTTTTCCCTTGATTCTGGCACTTTTAAGATACTTTGAAAATAAAAACTCGTTCTAAAATGTTCATTATTTGTCAAAAATTTAATTTAAATAAAAAAATTTTAGCCAAAATCTGGAGGTAAGTGTCTTTGAGCATTATATCTCATACTAACCATTCTACGCAATTTACTCTACTACATTTTGTGTATTTGAAAACATGGTTATTAAAGTCTCAGTAGTATTTTTCTAACTTGAGAAATACAGATGCATGCTATCAACTTTATCCTTCTCTTAGATATTTAAATCAATGAGGAAGGTTCTGAAGAGAGCATTTGTTCCTTATGTAGATGATACACTGCCAACAAATACATTTGGTATAACAAATTATTTATTAAATCGTTCAAGGATATATACGACACCCTTTGACTAGGGCGGGGACTGTTTAAATACTTAGACTTTGCATCATGCCTGTGCATGTATAGCAAGCTGAAATCTACCCCTATGTACATACACCGACTTCCTCCATCCCAAAATTAATGTCATTCTTACTTACAATTCTCAGTCACGACATGTATAAAGTTCCACTGAAATCCAATATAAACTGCGGAAGTAGCTTGCACTACAGACTTGAGGGGGATAAGCCCAAGAAAAAATGTCTCACATTATATTTGTAACTTTATGTGGAAATCGGCACATAGGTTCTCCCCGGACCACAGTACCTACAATTCCAGAAAAAAAAACATAAGTGGCAAACTGTGACAATATATGCCCGCCGCAGCAAATAACATTTGACATTTATCTTAATTTTGACTCATTCCAGGGCCACAACTCCACACGGACAAAGAATGTCGAGCTGGTTATCAAACTTAGCCTACATAATATGAACATTAATATTCTGCCCGAGTTTGTTGAACATTGGGTAAGAACTAAATTATTAAGCGGACACTGTCAATTTTTCGCAGTCCAAGAGCAATAACTCGAGTGTGACTGGGACTATTTTTCTGGTTATTGAACTTATCAAAGGCATTATGCCCACGAACATTCTCACCAAGTTTTGTGAACATTGGATAAGAACTACTCAAATTAGAGAACTCTCTCATTTTAACAACTATTCACATGACTTGCGCCTCTGCCATATAATCAGTGTGGATATGACAAGGTCATATTTGCATTTTTAATCAATTAAAGATAACGCCAACCCTACTGGAGCAATTTTGATGGTTATTGAAACTGGCCACCATGACATTATGAACTTGTACATTCTAACCCTGTTTGGTGAACAATGGACAACTGCTCAAGCAGACTGTGTCAATTTTCACAATTTTGATTAATCCAAGGACAAGAACTCAAGATTTGGATGATCCAGCTGATTATCATTTTTGACAGATAATATGCCCACAAAAATTGTAGCGAAGTTTGGTGAACACTGAATAAGAACTGATCAAGTTGCGAGCAGACTTTTGTGGAAGCTGGCTGTCACCACAGGGGATCCCATATGTTGCATTCCATGGGTGAATAACAAGCGCTGTCACTGGAGACAGCTCACTCGCCTATTTTGATGCTATATATAGGTATAATTCAAAAAGGGGACATAATTCATAAAATACTGGTACAAGAGTTATGCACCTTGTGTCATATGATATGGGTGATAATGTGGAACAACTACTTTGAGTCTGAATCAAATCCATTTCGTAATAACTGAGATATAGTGAAAATGCATCAATTTATTTATTTATTTGGGTTTTACGGCACACCAACACAGTATAGGTTATATGGCGCCAAACAGGACTACAAATTTTGATTTCACATCTCATTTACATCAAAATAAAAACATGAGGTATGGAATCAAAATTTACCTTAAATTCTATGTAAAAGGGGGCATAATTCATGA
This sequence comes from Mercenaria mercenaria, assembly GCF_021730395.1. Classification (NCBI taxonomy): domain Eukaryota; kingdom Metazoa; phylum Mollusca; class Bivalvia; order Venerida; family Veneridae; genus Mercenaria; species Mercenaria mercenaria. The sequence continues at coordinate 32,498,191 of NC_069361.1, read as the reverse complement.
AAAGTTGGTGCCAGAGTTATGCACTTTGTGTCATATGATAAGGTGGAACAACTATTTTAAGTCTGAATCAAATACATTTACTAGTGAAAGTGTATCAAAACTTTAACCTGAAATTCTAAGTAAAAAGGGGGATAATTCATAAAATATTGGTGCAATTTATGGCCCTTATGTCATATGACATGAGTGATGATGTTGAACAACTATTTCAAGTTTGAATCAAATCCATTTATTAACTAGAAATTGCTTTTGTAAAAAAGCGCATATCTCCCCCAATGCAAAGTCCTATAGGCAAGAATTCAATAGGGGTCAGGAGTGAAAGTCAAAGAGACACTGGTGGTTGGCTGCAATAGGGATCATCTACTTGGCATATCCAGTCATCCCGCTAAGTTTTAACACTCTTGGCCTAGTGGTTCTCAAGTCACTGTTCAGGCTTCTGTGACCTTGACCTTTGATCAAGTGGCCCCAAAATAAATAGGGGTCATCTACTCTGCATGTCCAATCATCCTATTAAGTTTCAACATTCTAGGTCAAGTGGTTCTCAAGCTATTTTCCGGGAATGATTTTACATGACCAAGCCCCTGTGACCTTGACCTTTAAGACTGTAGACTGACCCAAAAATCACTAGGGGTCATCTACTCTGCATGTTCAAGCATCCTATGAAGTTTCAACATTCTGGGTCAAGTGGTTCTCAAGTTACTGATCAGAAATGGTTATCAATGTTCAGGCCCCTGTGACCTTGACCTTTAACGAAGTGACCCCAAAAAAAATAGGGGTCATTTACTCTGCATGAACAATCATCCTATGAAGTTTCAACATTCTGGGCCGAGAGGTTCTCAAGTTATTGATCAGAAAAGGTTTTCGATGTTCAGGCCCCTGTGACCTTGACCTTTAATAGAGTGACCCCAAAATCGATAGGGGTCATCTACTTTGCATGACCAATCATCCTATGAAGTTTCAACATTCTGGGTCAAGTGGTTATCCAGTTACTGACTGGAAATGGCTTTCCATGTTCAGGCCCCTGTGACCTTGACCTTTAACAGAGTGACCCCTAAATCAATAGGGGTCATCTACTCTGCATGACCAATCATCCTATGAAGTTTCAACATTCTGGGTCAAGTAGTACTCAAGTTATTGATCAGAAATGGTTTTCCATGTTCAGGCTCCTGTGACCTTGACCTTTAACAGAGTGACCCCAAAATCGATAGGGGTCATCTACTTTGCATGATCAATCATCCTATGAAGTTTCAACATTCTGGGTCAAGTGGTTCTCAAGTTACTGACTGGAAATGGTTTTCCACGTTCAGGCCCCTGTGACCTTGACCTTTAACAGAGTGACCCCAAAATCAATAGGGGTCATCTACTCTGCATGACCAATCATCCTATTTAGTTTCAACATTCTGGGTCAAGTAGTACTCGAGTTATTGATCGGAAATGGTTTTCCATGTTCAGGACCCTGTGACCTTGACCTTTGACGGAGTGACCCCAAAAACAATAGGGGTCATCTACTCTACATGACCAATCATCCTATGAAGTTTCAACATTCTGGGTCAAGTAGTTCTCTAGTTATTGATCGGAAATGGTTTTCAATGTTCAGGCCCCTGTGACCTTGACCTTTGACAGAGTGACCCCAAAAACAATAGGGGTCGTCTACTCCAGCAGCCCTACAACCCTATGAAGTTTGAAGGGTCTAGATCAAATGGTTCTCCAGTTATTGATCGGAAATGAAGTGTGACGTATGGACGGACAGGGCAAAAACAATATGTCTCCCCCAGGTGCATCAAAACTTCAACCTGAAATTCTAAGCAAAAGGGGGATTATTCACTACATACTGGTGCCTGAGTTATAGGCATTGTGTCATATGATGTGGGACAACTACTTTCAGTTTGAATCAAATCCATTTAGGAATAACTGGGATAGAGTGAAAGTGCATCAAAACTTTAATCTGAATTCTAAGTGAAATGGGGGGATAATTCAAGAAATATTGGTGTGAGTTATGGCCCTTGCGCCATATGATGTGGGTGATGTTGAGGAATTATTTTAAGTTTAAAGCAAATCCATCAAGTATTTACAGAGATAAGGAGAAAAAATGTGTAAAAAAACTTAAACCAAGGTGGGGATGCAGAAAGACGCCGATGCCAGGGTGAGTAGGATAGCTCTCCATATTCTTCGTATGGTTGAAATGTCACACATGTCCGTGTTCCTTGGTGATATGTATAAAGTTAAAATTGGAATCTCTTTAAAATTGTTGAAGCAGTTCAATCCACAAACTGTAGGGGAGAGGCCCCCATTATTTTTCACCCCCCCCCCCCTCAAAAAATGTAACACACATCTATGCTTCATGGTTTTACATGTATGAAGTTTCATTGGATTCACTTTAAAATTAGGACTGGGACGATTACTTGGTTAATCGGATTCGATTTGATTACTATGTGAAATCGGTTTCAATTTTACAAAACCGCTAATCGCTCTCAAACAATAAACATCATGAAATCTACTTTATACATTTCTTTGATTAGCACATAGACCCGCAGTATATTTCCACTAAAACACATTGAATATAGTCAATAGCCTCGAATTTGCCTGTCGTGGTATGTGTAAAATAAAATACACCAAAATATGACTTATTAATTACGACACTATTTGCAAACGATAAAGTCCATAAGTTATTAATGTAATTAGCTGCTGGAAGAATCTTGTGATACAGTCATCAGGAAAAAAAACAGTATTTTCAATATGGCAGCCCATTAACCGGTTCAGTTCCATTTCATACAAATAATTAACTGGTTTCAAAATTTTGAAATCGTCCCAGTCCTATTTAAAATTGTGGAGGTTGTGTGCTTCAACAACTTTTGGAAATGCAGCATATGGATATCCCCACCACTGTCCATCCTAGAAAAGATTAAGTCATGCACACCTATGGTTCATGGTGATAATATGCATGAAGTTTCATTGTAATCCCATGAAAATTAAGCTCAACAAACTTTTTCTTAAGTACTGATTGCATGATCAACCACTATAGGACTTGTATATATCCATCCAAACTTTTGGATATAAGCCTTCGGAAAGGTATGACTCTAAAATACTCACCCATAAACTTTGTATCTGTAGGTGTAAAAATAACTTTATTAAATATAAGACACTTTTTACCTTGCTTTAATAGAATAAATTCATCAAATAATAAACTAGCTATACTGATACATATAATTTATTCAATCAGTTATCTATAACCCAAAATATGTTGTCTAAAAAAACTGTAAATAAATGAATTTCAATTGCTTTTCTCATATATACATGTACTATGCTGCTTCATTCTCAGTAACAGGGAAATCAAACTCCGTCAGTTCAGTTAGAAGCAAAATCAATTAATATGAAATTAGGCACTGCCTCAATCGGGAATCTGTCCTACTGCACATGCAAGATGTTGCGATTCAGAAAGATATGTGAACGCTTATAAGGCACAAGAAAAAAGAGCATTCTTCCAAAAAATCCTAAGTCAGATGCTCTTTGCACGAATTTCAATTTTCACAAGTGTCTTAAAAAATGTAATTAACATGTACGAGATTTTTCATTACCATTTTAAGCTAGTTTTTATGGGTGTTTTTCAAGGTCAACAAACACTATGTTAAACTTTCAACTGATTTAAGTAGAAACCTGCTGTCCCGTAGAAAATAATGTTTTATCAATTAAACAATTTTAAAAGCACAACCAGACTTTAGGCAGTATAACATATACATATAAGAACTGAATCAACTAATTCTTACACTATTTTTAAGGGACATATCTCAACTAATGGGCCTTAAAAATCTTTGTTTAGGGAAACATACCCAAAATTAGTAGGTAGGCTGTTTGGTATTTTTCAAAAATGTAATTTTACAGCAGTAAGAAACTAGATTAGCTAGTTTTAGCAAAAAGAGTAAAGATACATATCAGATTAATGAGTGATCATATATCAAGTTTATTACGAGTTAATTTTTAACTATCAAACACTGTCAAGATTTTCAAATCACTACAGAACTAAAAATTATTAGCAGACAGAGTGAGCTTGATAGGGATGGATTACCTAAACAAAGACTTGCCAGGTCTTACATCAGACAGGTTAGAGAAGTATCAACTAAATCAATAGCCTGCATTTCATAAATCTAGAGTGTTCAGTATAGAAACAATTGTAGAGTAAAGTTAAGAAGAAAGGAAAGGATAAGATAAGAAGTTGTGACATAATAAAATAACACCATTCGTGAATAAATGAAGATGGATAATAAAATAATACTTTTTATCTAAAATGTAACTAAAACTTGTTTTGCATAAAAAATGTTATGACTTCAAAGTCTTTCATTTTTAAATACTGGAAATTACCTTCAAATTTAAACAATAGAAGTTACAAATTTACAGTTTTACCAGTGTCTGGTCTGAACATAAAATATCTTATCTGACAAAAAAGCAGGTATATGTTTGCTATATACACAGCTTATTTTACATACCCATCCATAAAACATACAGTTTTACAACAACAAACCAGCTAGACTATTCAAATAAATACAGACTTGTTCACTTTCTGTGAACTCTGCAAAAATCTATGTAAAACTATTTGTTAAATGACTGCAATATTTACAAATACAACATATTACATATTCCCACTTTAACATACACACAACACAAAATATACATTCCCATACTTATGGATAAATCTTAGCAACAGTGTCAAACTCACTCTATATTCTGATATAACAAAGAAATTTTGATACAAATTTCTTTGCAATTTCATGTTTTCAAAATCCTTCATGATTTCCAACACCATTGTTCTATCATTTTTTCTCTATACACATATACATGTAAATCTCAGGATAAGATCTTTAAATGGGTTAACTTAACCCTTCACTTTCACTAAAGTGGCATGAATCATTTACTAGATTTTCAAAATCCTTGATTCACAGTATTCTACTTATAAACATACTAATAAATCATTCACAGGTCTGTTCCGAGATTAATTATCTCTCCTCAATTTTCAATTTTATCCTTCGACACTAAGTTCAAAGTTCTCAATGTCTTCAAGTTCAGAGTTCACTTTATCTGCCCATTCATCAAGCTTTGATGTCTGAAACACAGGAGTATAAGTACAGTAGACATGGTATAGAATGACAAGTTGTAAACAAGAAACATATGTCTAGATAAAAAGACTTTTCTTACTTAACTGCTCAAGGTCTGCTTTAGTTATTAGTTCATCTAGGAAAGTTAAGACAAACCTCTGATGCCCAAGAACTTTATACAGCATGAAAATGGATTAAATTAACCTGTTTACAAATGTGTACAACTTGACATTTGGTGTTCGAGTCATGTGTCACTGATATGCCATTTATGGACAGGCAGGCCCTTCATACAATGACCTGAGGTAACTGGATGCATTGTTTTCAGTCTTTCCTTTAATTTTGACATCGTGTCATTGACCCACTGATAATGAGGAAACAATATAAAATACCCATTCTTCTTTGAAAAGAGGACATTATAAATATTATTGCGAACTCATTTTTAAACTCAGTCATGTAACCTCAAATGTCAATATTTTTCCATATTGATGTACAGAATTCACAGGTGTATTCCGGTTATGGAAAGTGTATTCCGGTGAATTCCGGTTTGTAGGTGTATTCCGGTTTAATGTGTGACCCTTATTATGGACAATATTTTCAGTTGCACTCAAGCTAACAAATAAATTTATATAATTTATATATTAGTTATAAATGTAGATGTGTACATGTATGTAATAAAAGAATATCAGACTTGCACTAGGAATAATACTGCACTCCAAAAGTTATCTTCACTGTGAAACTCGTGCACAAATGTACGTATTTCTCAATACAAATCTAATAATCTATAAAGATCTGCTGACCATACGAAATCATACTAAGATTATGAAGCATCAATGATCAAAGTTCTTAGGCAAAAGCAGTCTCCAGTTATTAATCTTAATCCCTTTTCAGACTCAGTATCACTGTGACCTTGACCTTTGACACAGCTTTCACTTTTAAAAACAATAGATTATTTACCTACCGACCAAGACAATCATCCTATTAAGTTTGACAGTTTATCGGAAATCAAATTGCCTATCCTTCGTATTTAAAAGAAGTATAAATATACTCAATTTTATCCGCAGGAATTTATCTTATTGCTGTTCAATGGTAAGTGGGAAGGCAAGGGAATAATATTTACTCTACTGCACTTTACCTATATGTTCAATAAATCACTGATGTATTTAAAATTGTGGACCAAAATTATCAACTGTGTAAGGAATAACTTACAGAGAATCTTCCAGTTTCATACTTCCTCTTGGACTTTCTGTACGATCTTTCAACTGACTTATTCAGGTTAAAATTTTCTCCTGAAAAGCAAAACACATACCTTTACAAATCTGCAGCTATGCAATACTTTTAAACAAATTTCAAGCTTATATGTCTGTTAACTAATTTTTTATATATATTAGTACGGATACATTGCATATTTGACGATACTTTACATTTTCACAAAAACTGAATCCTGAAAAACTATTAGCTATGTATAAGCTACACTCACATGTTAGTTAAAAAGAGAGCAACTGGTTAAAATAATATCTTGCAAGCTTAAAATCCACAAACAAGAGGGTCATGATGACCCTGGATCGCTCACCTGAGTAATATGAGCTACATCTTTCAAATGTCAAACTGATGATTTTTAGAAATTTTTTGGAAAATTTTCCGATGTACAATCAAGTAACCCCTGGGGCGGGGCCAATTTTACCCCGCGGATCATGATTTGAAGAAAGTTTGTAGAAGTCTACTAGACAATGTTACATATCAAATATCTAAGATCTAGGCATTCTCGTTTATTTTTAGAAAATTTATGAAGATTTCCCTATGTACAATCAAGTAACCCCTGGGGCTGGGTCAATTTGACCCTGGGGGGTCAAGATTTGAACAAATTTTGTAGAGGTCCACTAGGCAATGCTACATTTCAAATATCTAAGCTCTAGGTCTTCTGGTTTATTTTCAGAAAATTTTGAAGATTTTTGTATATACAATCAAGTAACCCCATGGGGCGGGGTCAATTTGACCCCGGGGATCATGATTTGAACAAATTTTTTAGAAGTCTACTAGGCAATGCTACAAGTCAAATATCTAAGATCTAGGCCTTCTGGTTTATTTTTAGAAAATTTTTGAAGATTTTCCTATGTAAAATCAAGTGACCCCCGGGGCGGGGTCATGATTAGAACAAATTTTGTAGAGGTCCACTAGGCAAAGTTACATGTTAAATATCTAAGCTCTAGGCCTTCTGGTTTATTTTTAGAAAAATTTTGAAGATTTTCCTATGTAAAATCAAGTGACCTCTGGGTGTCATGATTTGAACAAATTTTGTAGAGGTCCACTAGGTAATGCTTAATGTCAAATATCGAAGCTCTAGGCCTTCTAGTTTATTTTTTAAAATTTTTTGAAGATTTTCCTACAGAAATCTATGTAAAATCAAGTGACCCCTGGGGCAGGGTCAATTTTGACCCCGGGGTCATGATTTGAACAACTTTAGTAGAGGTCCACTAGTCAATGCTACATGTCAAATATCTAAGCTCTAGGGCTTCTGCTTTTTGAAAAGAAGAATTTTTAAGATTTTCCTATGTAAAATCAAGTGACCCCTGGGGCGGGGTCAATTTTGACCCCGGGTTCATGATTTGAACAAATCTGGTAGAGGTCCACTAGGCAATGCTTCACACCAAATATCTAAGCTCTAGGGCTTCTGGTTTTTGAGAAGAAGATTTTTAAAGTTTTTCCTTTCGGTTGCCATGGCAACCAGAGTTCTATATGGAATTCAATTCTTTGAACAATTTTGAAAGGGGGCCACCCAAGGATCATTCCTGTGAAGTTTGGTGTAATTCTGCTCAGTGGTTTTCAAGAAGATTTTTTTAGAAATTGTTAACAACAAAGGGAAATTAATCTTTAAAAAAAAAAAAAAAAAAAAAAAAAATCTATATAATATAAGTCCACAAGAAACTCTTTACCAGGTAGAGATAGGTCAAAATACACCTAAAAATTGGATGTAACATGCATGCTGTACCACAGAAAAGTGGTCTCGATTTTTCTCTACCGCCAGTAATAAAAAAGTTACAATAAAATCTATTTATAGTAACAACAAAGGGACGTAATTCTAAAAACAAGGGTGCCTCATGGTGGTGAACATTTGGTCCAAGTTACATCAAAATCCCTCCATGCATGAAGAAGAAATGTTCCGTACAAAGTCATTCTTGAATTTGACCTTTGACCTCTAAATATGACCTTGACCTTAGACCTAGGGACCTGGTTCTTGCACATGACATGTTGTCTCATCCAGGGGAATATTTGTGCCAACTGATATCTAAATCCTGCTTTGCATGACAAAGTTATAGACCGGACAGGAAAAAAATCCTCTTGACCTTTGATCTCAGTGTGACCTTGACCTTTAAGCTAGGGTACTGGGTGTTGCGCATGACACGTCGTCTCATCATGGGAAACATTTATGCCAAGTAATATTGTAATCCCTTGATGGATGACAGAGTTCTGGATCGGACAGGGAAAAGACCTTATTGACCTTTGACCCCCAATTGTGACCTTGACCTTTGAGCTAGGGGTCTGGGATTTGCGCACGACACGTCATCTCATCATGGGGAACACTTGTGCTAAGTGATATTAAAATTCCTTAATGAATATCAGAGTTATGGACCGGACACGAAACAGACCCTGTTCATGCTATGTTAACATTTGACTGCTAAGTGTGACCTTGACCTTTGAGCTAGGGGTTTGAAAGTTGTGCATGACACATCGTCTTATTATGAGGTACATTTGTGCCAAGTAATATTAAAATCCCTTCATAGATGGGAGAGTTATGGACCGGACAGGAAAAAAGCCTTGTTGACCTTTGACCTCAAATTGTGACCTTGACCTTTAAGCTAGGTGTCTAGGTTTTGCGCATGACACGTCGTCTTCTCATGGGGAACATTTGTGCCAAGTAATATTAAAATCTCTTCATGGATGGGAGAGTTATGGACCGGACAGGAAAAAAGCCCTGTTGACCTTTGACCTCTAACTGTGACCTTGACCTTTGAGCTAGGGGTCCGGGTTTTGCGCATGACACGTCGTCTCATCATGGGGAACATTTATGCCAAGTAATATTAAAATCCCTTCATGGATGGGAGAGTTATGGACCGGACAGGAAAAAAGCCCTGTTGACCTTTGACCTCAAATTGTGACCTTGACCTTTGAGCTAGGGGTCCGGGTTTTGCACATGACACGTCGTCTCATCATGGGGAACATTTGTGCCAAGTAATATTAAAATCCCTTCATGGATGACAGAGTTATGGACCGGACACGAAATTGCGGACGGACGGAAGGACGGACAGACGGACGGACGGACAGACGGACGGACGGAATGACGGAAAAGCGCATTCCTATAGTCCCCGAAACTGGTTTTCAACCAGTAGGGGACTAATAATTTCAGCTCACATTATGTTTTGTCAATTTGTCGTGAAAAAAATGCAACTTTACGCTATTAATTTCAGTATAACTTCAGTACTGAGCTCACAGAATGAGATAAAATCCAAAAATAAAAATTTATTATGTTTAACCATTTGGAATGCAGCATTATTTTATTCAACATGTGAATTAAAATTTAGTACTGAATCTGACATGGTGTTCCCTTAACCATTTATACAAATCATCTACCAGCCACAAGTAATTATCCCTGAAGCTTGACATTCCAAGACCAAATAATTCTCTCATTGATTGGAAACCATTTTCATTCTTGGTCAATGCGACCTTGACCTTGACCTGATTACACCAAAACAAAATGTGCTATCAACCTACTATAGGCATTCATCCTATTTTAAAAGTTTGACCACCATATTTACTTAAATGTTATTGATCAAAAACTATTTGACCTACTGATAGGCAACACGATAGGATTTGTCTACTGACTTTAACCAATCTACCTATTCAGTTTGACAGCTGTGGGGCTGACGTTAGACCCCAGGTGATACGAAAAGATCACGAAAAGACAGCGAGCTCAAAACACATCAGTGAGGGGAAAGTGATTCGAAGTCAGTGACTTTAAACACTTGGCCACAGAGGCCCCCACACTGCACAGGGAATTCTAACCTATTCAATCTGGACTTAAAGAAAACTTTCTTTTCTCACAATTACCAGTACCTGAATCCTCATCTTCTAGAGTAAATGCTGGAGAATTTCCTCTTTTCTTTCTGCTTGCTTTAACAGGAGGTGTTGGGCTGGGCGTTTGGATTTCCTCCATAGATCCGTAGTCTGATGTTGGGGTATCCAGGCGCTGAACTGGTGATAGCTTGGAAATGTTACCTTTTATGCCTGTGAAACCCCTTTTTGGTTTAGACTCATTTGGTGTTGACGTATCTTTAGAAGCAAGTCTAGACATATTTTTCACAGACATTTTCTTGCTTTTATCTGAAACGTTTGCTGGTGTTGATGTTTTAGCAGCATTAAATCTCGGCATGGTTTGTCTCGGTGATACAAAAATTGCACTATCATCAGCTGAATTTCCCTCCTCAGATTCCATGTAGGAAACACTCGCAGTTAACTGAATTTCACCACCTTTAGATGACCTTAGTTTCTTGCTTTTAGAAGTTTCATTGATTCCCTTCTTAGAATGACTGGCTCTTTTTCGAGATGGAGTCGACTTTCTTTCACAAGCTATTGGTGAGATACCATCTAAATTTGGTGGTGGTATTGGTTTTAATGCCCTGAGTCTTTTATTGCCTTTCTTTGTTTCATTCTCATCATGTATATTTTCTAGTGGTATGACTGCCTTTGACACTCGTCCTTTTGGTGTACATTTTGTAACAGTCGTCTTTGAGGGGGCTACTGATGTTTTCGTATTTCCTGCCTTTTTCTTATTTTTGTCCTCAGATGCAGGTTTTATCTTTGCTGTCTTTGCCTTTTCCACCTTTTTCTTTGTAACCTTCCCATCTGCTTTGGACTGACTTTGTTTTTTACCAGAGTTTTTATTACTGTCACCAAGAGGCGATTCCCCAATAAATTCATACAAGCTTGACGGAGTGTTTGAGGCACTCTTAGGTGACGATCTAGTTACACGGACAGCTTCCATTTCTCCAGATGCTTTTACAGTCTGAAAAAAATGTACAAAATAATTAACACTGGCAGGTCAAACTAGAACTGTCACAGGAGTGACTCATACCCCCACCATACGATCTTGTCACAAAAGAATGGCAACCATAAGAAATCTTGAAAATACTTTGGAGTACTTCATCCTGGGCTTCCACATGTAAGTAATACTAGCATAATACACTCGAAACCCGTTATAACGCTTCTCGATATACCGCGGTCCTCGGTATAACGCTGTATGGCCTTGGCGCCCAAATTTTAGAGGGTACAAATATCATAAAAAAAAAAAAAAAAAAAAAAAAAAAAAAAAAAAAAAAATCCGCAGATGATACTTAATTTGATCATAACCAGCGTTCAAACTACAAGTACTCTGTACTTTAACACCTTTCCATGACAACTGTCACAACAAGAGCTGTCGGAGGACAGCAACGCTCGACTATTCAACAGCCTTGTCAATTGAATGAATACAAAAGTTGAAAAAGGGGCATAATTTTGTAAAATGCAAAGTAGAGGTATTGAACCTCTGTACTGCATGTCATATCATGACAGTGAACAAGTGTGTGAAGTTTCAATCCTTTCCAATTTGTGGATACTGAGATACCAGCTTACATACAAAAACTTCACAAAAAACTGCTAAGTCAAAGGGGCATAATTTTGTAAAAATGCCAAGTAGAGTTATGGGACCTTCACAGTGCATGTTAGATCATGACAGTGAACAAGTGTGTGAAGTTTCAATCCATTCTAATTAGTGGATACTGAGATATCAGATTACATACAAAAATTTAACCAAAAACTGATAAGTCGAAAAAGGGGCATAATTTTGAAAAAAAAAGAGAGTAGAGTTATGGGACTTGCTTAGTGCATGTCAGATCATGATAGTGAACAAGTATGTGAAGTTTCAATCCATTCCCATTAGTAAGTACTGAGATACCAGCTTACATACAAAACCTTAACCAAAAATTTCTAAGTCGAAAAAGGGGCATAATTTTGTAAAAAAGCAAAATAGAGTTATGGAACCTGTGCAATGTAGATCAGTTCATCACAGTGAATAAGTGTGTGAAGTTTCAATCCATTCCCACAAGTGGTTACTGAGTTACCAGCTTACATACAAAACCTTAACCAAAAATTTCTAAGTCGAAAAAGGGGCATAATTTTGTAAAAAAGCAAAATAGAGTTATGGAACCTGTGCAATGTAAGTCAGTTTGTCACAGTGAATAAGTGTGTGAAGTTTCAATCCATTCCCACAAGTGGTTACTGAGATACCAGCTTACATACAAAACCTTAACCAAAATCGGGACGCGGACGCGGACGCCGACGCGGACGCCGACGCATGGGCGAGTGCAATAGCTCACTATTCTATGAATAGTCGAGCTAAAAATCAATAATCGTCTGCTAGCTTACTTTTTTTTGCGTATCGCCTTTGTTTAAGTTTCAATACATGTAGACATGTGACAATTATGCAATCAGTAACGTGTCAAAATTAGATTGTTTGCATAAGCGTGTAACATTGGTCAGTCAACTATCAAACCGTTTAAGTTTGCACCAATTAAGCAGATGACATGATCACTTGAGTGAATAAAAAATCGAATTTTGTAATAAACTGCAGCCGTTTTTCGTAATCATCACACTCAATTCATCGGAAATAACGAAGATTCAACGCTTTGAAAGCCTCACTGAGAATGTGCTCCCTTTTTAATATCGTATATCAACGACGCTGATTTAAAAATTTTCTATCTTATTTATCGATTTCCTTCATGTAAATCTATTCAAATTTTTTTTTAAGACTGTCCACGTTTTTTCTCTTTTAGTTACATAAACCCCCAGTGCAATTGCAGTGCATATGTAATTCTCACGACCGCGCACTCCTCACACAGCGTTATATATGTTTACTTCCGGGATACACAAATCCAATTTTCTTTTATAATCACGACAAAATGAGAAGATGACACAGCCTTATAATTCTTTTTAATGTATTTTTCAGTAGCATTTAAGGTAAATAAATGTCCTGTTTATACGATTCTTATTTCTTATTAACATAAAACAGCGTCCAAAATACGTTACCGGTGGGTGGGGTATTGCATATACCGCTGATACGATCAACCCGCGTTATAAATTTAACCCCGCTAGATCCGCGGGTCTCGAACCTTGGACCCCGACGACAGTGTTATAACGGGGTCCCAGTGTACTAGTATAGTAATACTAGTAAATATATTAAATCTCTAATATAAGAGATACACTAAAAGTGAATAGAAAAAAGTGTCTTACCGACCCATGTTACCACAGAAAAATGTTTTTACTTTTTACATAGGACTTACAATAAAAAAGTTAGAAAAATACCTAAAATATTGAAAATCTAAAAATAGGATTTCTAAAAATAGACTAATTCCTGGAATTTAAGGGGAAGAAACTCAGTACACAAGTTAAACAAGAGCTGTCTCCGTAGGATGACACATGCCCCCGATGGCACTTTGAATGAATAGTTATGGCCGATGTTAGAGTTTAGGACCTTTGACCTACGGAGCTGGGTTTTGCGCGCGACACATCGTCTTACTGTGTCACACATTCATGCATAGTTATTTTAAAATCCATGCATGAATGACAAAGATATGGACCGGACATGCCCATCAATGCACTATCATGAAAAATGATCTTTAATGTCTAAGTGTGACCTTGACCTTTGAGCTACGGACCTGGGTCTTGCGCACTGCATGTCGTCTTACTGTGGTACACATTCATGCCAAGTTATTTGAAAATCCATCCATCGATGACAAAGATATGGACCGGACACGAAAATTGCGGACAGACCAGGGATCGAATTTAACGGTCGCTAACTCGCAAAATTCGAGTAAGAATAAAAAAATGCGAGTAGAAAATCATGGCACTCGAATATTTTTGCGATCACGTTCGAAAATCGGGGAATTCGCTCAAACTGTCCTTTTCTCTTTAAAAACTCCTTTCGGGCAGTTAATTTACCGATAATCACGTGACTGCTTCTAGACGCTTGTCGCTTTATACAAAAGTAATTATCGGATATGTAAGTAAGCGTCTAGGCAATATATTTGTTTTCATTTTGGACGTCTGTAATTTGCAAAATTCTGTGAAAATGGAGAGGAAATAACATGTTTCTTGGTGCAAAAAAGCCCACGGAGCTCGAAAATGCTAGCAACACTACCAACTGTGACCTGAGAAAAACTTAAAAGATCAACGTCAAGCCAAAAGTCCAAAGAATCATTGAGTACTTTGGTTTGTATCGTACTTTCAAAACCAGAAAGTCCCAAGCCTGTCCGGACTGTGAACTTTTATATGAAACCAAACAACAACAAAACAACTTGAATTTAGCACGTAAACAGCTTTTAAATAATTGCTAGTGGAACCCATCAGTTTGCTAGTGGAAAAAAATGGCACTAGCAAAAATTTGCTAGTTGGAAAAAAAGTTAAATTCGATCCCTGCAGACCGACAGACTGACAGACCGACAGATGGTTCAAAAACTATATGCCTCCCTTCGGGGGCATAAAAAGGTTACTTCCCTTTGGCTCTAGGCCAATCAGAATGAGATATAGTGAAAATACATCAAAATTAACCTTAAATTCTAGGTAAAAGGGGACACAATTCAAGAAAAATTAGTGTCAGAGTTATGCACCTTGTGTCACATGATGTGGGTGATGAGGTGGAACATCTATTTTAAGTCTAAATCAAATCCATTCAGTAGTAACTGAGATATAGTGAAAATACATCAAAATTAACCTTAAATTCTAAGTAACAAGGCAGTCTGAAAGACAGCTAAATCCCCCGCCACTGCTATGGATAGTGAAAGGGTAAAACCTTTGATTTTAGCTGTGACCTTGACCTTACATGGCTGACTCATGAATTCTGCACAGCATCTTGATGAGGTGATCATTTGACCAAAGTTTCATGAAAATCCTTCAAGGTGTTTAGGAGATACAGAGCTGAAACCTTTGACCTTCAGTTGTGACCTTGACCTTGAGTTGACATGGCTGACTCATGAGTTCTTGATGAGGTGATCATTTGACCCAAGTTTGATGAAAATCCTTCAAGGGGTTAAGGAGATACAGAGTGGACACCAAATGGAAGGCTCAAACCTTCGACCCTTAGTTGTGACCATGACCTTGAGCTGGCATGGTTGACTCATAATTTCTGCACATCGTTCTGATGAGGTAATCATTTGACCCAAGTTTTATAAAATTCCTTCAAGGGGTTTAGGAGATATAGAGCGGACACGAAATGGAAGGCTCAAACCTTTGATCTTCAGTTGTGACCTTGATCTTGAGCAGACATGGCTGACTCATAAGTTCTTCACATCGCCTTGATGAGGTGATCATTTGACCCAAGTTTGATGAAAATCCTTCAAGGGGTTTAGGAGATATAGAGAGGACACAAAATGGAAGGTTCAAACCTTTGACCCTAAGTTGTGACCTTGACCTTGAGCCGGCATGACTGACTCATGGTTCTGCACATCATCTTGATGAGGTGATCATTTGACCCAAGTTTTATAAAATTCCTTCAAGGGGTTTAAGAGATATAGAGCGGACACAAAATGGAAGGCTCAAACCTTTGACCTTGCATTGTGACCTTGAGCCGGCATGGCTGACTCATGGGTTCTGCACATCGTCTTGATGAGGTGATCATTTGACCCAAGTTTTATAAAATTCCTTCAAGGGGTTTAGGAGATACAGAGCGGACACAAAATGGCAGGCTCAAACCTTTGACTTTGAGTTGTGACCTTGACCTTGAACTGACAAGGCTGACTCATGGGTTCTGCACATCGTCTTGATGAGGTGATCATTTGACCCAAGTTTCATGAAAATCCTTCAAGGGGTTTAGGAGATTTGGACCGGACATGATTTTGTTACGGACCATTCCTATAATCCCTCCGCCATGGCGGGGGATTAAAAAGGGCATAATTCATAAAAAATTGGGGTCAGAGTTATGCACCTTGTGTCACATGATGTGGGTGATGAGGTGAACATCTATTTTAAGTTTGAATCAAATCCATTTTGTAATAACTGAGATATAGTGAAAATACATCAAAATCAACCTTAAATTTAAAGTAAAAGGGGACATAATTCATAAAAAATTTATGTCAGAGTTAAGCACCTTATGTCACATCATCTGGGTGATGAGGTGGAACAACTATTTTAAGTTTGAATCAAATCCATTTAGTAATAACTGAGATATAGTGAAAATACAACAAAATTAACCTTAAATTCTAAGTAAAAGGGGACATAATTCATGAAAACTTGGTGTCAGAGTTATGCACCTTGTGTCACATGATGTGGGCACATGATGCGGGTGATGAGGTGGAACATCTATTTTAAGTTTGAATCAAATCCATTCAGTAGTAACTGAGATATAGTGAAAATACATCAAAATCAACCTTAAATTCTAAGTAAAAAGGGGCATAATTCATAAAACAAGAGCTGTCGGAGGACAGCAACGCTCGACTATTTAACAGCCTTGTCGCTTGAATGAATAAGAAAGTCGAAAAAGGGACATAATTTAGTAAAAAAGTAAAATAGGGTTATGGAACCTGCAAAGAGCTTATCAGCTCATGACAGTGGACAAGTGTATGAAGTTTCAATCCATTCCCATTAGTGGGTACTGAGATACCAGCTTACATATAAGAATTTAACCCAAAAACTCCTAAGTTGAAAAAGGGGCATAATTTTGTAAAATGCAAAGTTGAGTTATTGATCCTTTGCACTGCATGTCATATCATGACAGTGAACTAGTGTGTGAAGTTTCAATCCTTTCCCATTAGTGGATACTGAGATACCAGCTTACATACGAAAACTTAACCAAAAATTTCTATGTTGAAAAAGGGGCATAATCTTGTAAAAAAGCAAAATAAAGTTATGGGACCTGCTTTGTGCATGTCAAATCATGACAGTGAACAAGTGTGTGAAGTTTCAATCCATTCCCATTAGTGAGTACTGAGATACCAGCTTACATACAAAACCTTAACCAAAAAATTCTAAGTCGAAAAAGGGGCATAATTTTGTAAAAAAGCAAAATAGAGTTATGGAACCTGTGCAATGTAAGTCAGTTTATCACAGTGAATAAGTGCGTGAAGTTTCAATCCATTCCCACAAGTGGTTGCTGAGATACCAGCTCACATGCAAAAACTTAACCAAATCGGGACGCGGACGCGGACGCATGGGCGAGTCCAATAGCTCTACTATTCTATGAATAGTCGAGCTAAAAATGGTGTCAGAGTTATGCACCTTGTGTCACATGATGTGGGTGATGAGGTGGAACATCTATTTTAAGTCTGAATCAAATCCATTTAGTAATAACTGAGATATAGTGAAAATACAACAAAATTAACCTTAAATTCGAAGTAAAAGGGGACATAATTCATGAAAACTTGGTGTCAAGAGTTATGCACCTTGTGTCACATGATGTGGGTGATAAGGTGGAACATGAATTTTAAGTTTGTATCAAATCCATTTGGTAATAACTGAGATAATAGATTTCGGGACGCGACGGAACGGGACAGGACGCGACAAAACTGACTCCTATATACCCCCCTCAAACATGTTTGGTGGGGGTATAACAATGACATATTTGTTTATAAAGTGACCTTACTTAAGGAACAAAAAATCATTACAGACAATAAAATAGACAGGTCTATGTTTTTGATTGATTTTAATATATTAGTCATATATTACTAGTCCGGTCAATTTTTACAATTTTTACAATGAACTTCTATCATGTCTATGGAAAAATCACATTACTGCACATTAAAAAAGTTCCTCAAATAAAATTGTCCTAGCTGCAGACTGTCAGACCTATTTTCAACAGGGCTTTTGAGGGGCCAAAATTCAGCCCCATTCCTCTCACCAAAATGTATGTTTCCCCCCACCTCAATTAACATGATTAATGACAAAAATTCTCATCCAATTATTCAAACCAAACTCTTAGTAGATCTACACAATTATGTAAACCATACCAATTAAAATACAAGACAATGTGTCCTTCAGTTGTTTCCTTTTCGAGTGTAACATACATTTGCAGGGCCCTCACTGTACTTTGGGGGAAGGGGTCCGCAGCCCTCAGGCGGGGGAATTTTCGTGTCGTTTTAGCCAAAAAGGGGGAATTTTCATTGCCTTCAAAGAATAACATACTATGTAAGAACTATAACATGTATAACTCTCATTACACTAAAGTTGTTTCTTTTTGTCAACATACTACTGGTAACTGCAATTAAATCATGTCAAGGTCAGCTTTTCAGGGAACAAGCTATACTGTTATTTATGAAACTTCGACAAACTTTATCTATAACAAGTACGTTTATCATTACACATTTTTTTAATCAATTTATATTTTAGTTGTCTAAAAGTGGGTTGGGTTTGGTGCCTTTGCATTTTATTATCAAAAATGCTTCAAAATAAGGGCTGCTTCTGCAACAGTGATCATATTTTTCTTAAATACAGACTTTCATATGGCTTTTTACTTAGATTGTACTAAAAAATCTTGTAAGAAATGATGAAAATGTCCGAAAATCACGGTTGCAAAAACGGGTGACAAATATGGAAAACGAAAGTAAACATTTAAAATTCTTGATGAAATACCTGTTTTAAATTTCTTTTTTTTACCATACCTATTCAATACTTACAATTTCTGCTTATTAAAGCATTTAATTTATTTGGACCAAACAAAGCCTCGGCAATGATAATAGATTTTCTATAGACTGTAACAGTTGACCGGCTCACGTAATCGTTCAAGCAAACAAAATAATGGTTTCAATTATCCAATTTGTGCAAAGACGATAATCTAAAGCTGCATTGTTTATCAATTAATTTTTACACATTGATCAGTAAACACCTTTGATAATGACAGGGATTATTGTACTAAATATAAACCGCGAGATGACCACGTGTCAATCGGCGCGTGGCGTGATTGACATCTGTTAGCAGCTTATTAACACATGACGCTCCGCCTACTGCCATACTTCCGCGTATGATGGCGAACAATATTGAAATATTGCTGTGATTTTGATTGACAAGGGGCAGAACTTTCGAATTCGAGACGCATCAAACAAAATTTCCGCGAGTCGACCCGACGCACGAAGCATATTTTGTGCGGGTCAAATACGAGTTTTTCTCGATTTTCGCGGATCAAAAACCCGGGACCTCAGGTCAACCGAATGCCCAGTAAGGGGGAATTTTTTTCTCTGGAGGGGGAAAAAAGGATACTATTTTGGCGGGGGAAGCAGCCGATATTCCGCGGCAAAAACGGCCGATCGAGGGCCCTGATTTGTAGTAAATTTTATGACAAAATATTGTTTTCATATCACACAATGTCCCTCTAATTTAGATATACTGATGTGATTTCCCGCAAAATTAGGTGATAAGTCACGAGTTGACTAAATCCAACAGTGTCTGTGGCGATTTGGGTGGTTATCGAACTTGGCTGAGATATTTAATATGCACACAAACATCGTCACCAAGTTGGTGAAGTTCGGATGAAAAGTGTTTGACTAAGAGGGCGGACAAGCCTAAATTAGCAGATTTTGAGTAATTCAAGGGCCATAATCCACGAGTACCTGGGGCGATTTGGCTGGTTATCGAACTTGGCCATATTATGCCCATGCAGACTTCTGGAAAGTCATCGATCTGACGGACATGACCGCAAAATGTTGACACAGTCCACCGTTTTTTATCCTGGATGCAGTCCGACTGACCGGCATTTATAAAATCGTATCCCGAGAACCGCAACATCTCGGACAAAATGGCATCATTAATGATTAAAAAATACCAGTGCATGAAAAACCTCTTTTGAACTATATATTGATTTCACTGTTTCCATGGCAACTGTTCTTTTTTGGAAAGGACAACCATATAGATGATAATCAGTCATATCTTGGTCAGTTTTGGTGATAAAACAATAAAATGGTATCAAAATGAAGCTAAGACAATGGCCTTTCGATAGTAGTATTTCTATGTTAATTAAGACAATACATGTGTAGTTCTGCTATTTTTAACATTTAAAATATTGACTTGCTAATGGATAAATGTCATTTGAAGAAAATGTTAATGGACCAACAATGGCCATGATGACTGACATGTGAGTGATCACAAGAGCTCTACCCACTAAAGTGTGTAAGCTTAACATAACTTTGTACAGTAAAGCTAAAATCTATGAAAATGAAATCACCTTATTTTGCTTTAACTGACCCCCAATTCTTTGTGTTGGATCAAGACCTGAAAAAGAAAGACATTTAAAGCTTATGTTTCTGAACAGCTGTAAAACATCAGTTTACTACATCAAACAGCTTCCATTCCTTTGTTCATTTCTAAATTCATTGTAAATCAGGTTCTTCATATTGATTTAGATGAGGAAAGGTTCTCAGTATTGAGCAAGTAAAAAAAAGAGAGCCAGACTGTCACAAAATACACCCGTCTAAATACTCAGTTAAGTATCATAAAAAGATTTCGAGTAGCTCTAGTTCAAGGGCCATAATCCAACATAGTCCCAATCCATGACTCTAGTTACCTCCCTTGACGGTTCGTCCATAGTCACAAGCAACGACTATTTAAAATCGGCGTAATCGAGGTACTTCAGACATGATTGCAAGCATAATGATGATTTAATGGCGAAAAGAAAAAAATTCTGAATAGCAAATTTATTCTTGTGCTTGTCTTATGAAATACACAATATGTCATGTCATGAGCACTTCGTAGTACCTGAAGAAAGTCACCCACTGACCTACATTATCGATTGTATTTCGCCTCTGGTGAGGTCACAGCTTTATTACGTTACGATTGCAAGGCACTCGTTTGGCCATTTTTGGGGCCGAATATGGGTACCATTCCCCTCCTAAAGTAACTAATATGTTTTTTTCACCTTTCTCAGAAGAAAATTCCCCTGATGATAGGTTGTTTGACATAAATAGATATGAACTCTTTCTTTTAATATTATATAGTGCCTCTAAGGAAGATTACTGTTGCAATATAGTCACATCAGTTAGGAATGATTGAAAACAGTATTAATAAGTGTGAAAAGTAGTTACATATACATGGCTTAAACTTCTCCTTTTGATCTTAAAATGTCGAAACATTCCCCTTCCTGAGGGTATGGGTACCTGTCCCCAAAAGTTGTCTAGTGCCTTGCTATTGGCGCATTTCATTCATAGTCAGGTACCAGTACCAGATGAGCACAATGTCTCAGGCTAATTCTAGATGTATTAGTGCAATATTATTTGTAAATTTACTACGATCTAAAGTTAAATTTCAAAATTTGAAAACAAAACAGATATTGGGAGAGATCTATTCATATATAATATTATTCTCATGGGCTTGTTCCTTCACAAACACTTGGAATAAACTAAACTGGTGAACAAATCGAGTACGACTTCACACTGTGCTAAATGCTGTACATTCATGCATATATTTGATAGATGTTTTTCTATAGTGTTTTATGCAGAACATGTCAAATAACGTGTTCAAGAGATAAATGTATTACCTACAGCAAATTAAAATATTTCTTTTGTTTTTCATACTGTGAGTGTAAAGCTTTAATTTATGTTCATATCTTAATCACTAATGATTACGCCTGTGTTTGGACGTGGCTGAGTTGGATGTAATATCAGACTGAAATGAATTAAGTGATAATTACGTCACGAATTGACTAAATCCAACAGTGCCTGGAGCGATTTGGGTGGTTATCGAATTTGGCTGCGATATTATGCCCACAAACATTGTCACCAAGATGGTGAAGTTCGGATGAAGTGTTTGACTAAGAGGGCGGACAAGGCTAAATTAGCAGATTTTGAGTAATTCAAGGGCCATAATCCATGACTGCCTGGGGCGATTTGGTTGGTTAAAAAACTTGGCCGAGATATTATGCCCACGCTGACTTCTTGAAAGTTGTCGGTCTGACGGCCATGACTGCAAAATGTTGACGCAGTCCACCATTTTTTTATCCCGGATGCAGTCCAACTGACCAGCATCCTGAGAACCGCAACATCTCGGACAAAATGGTGTCATTAAAAAATACCGGTGCAGAATCCATAAATTACTGAGAAAAAAAAACACGCCTGCCGAACATACAGAAAGCAAAAATTAGTACGAAATGAAGAGGTTCTATCATAATATAAATGGGGAAGATTCTTGCTAGCTTGTAAAACAAGCATGTTTAAATAGTAGTTTACTGAGGCTTTTTTGTTGCTGGGTTACAAATTCATTTTCAGTCCAGCAAATTTCTAATTACCATACCGAATGTCCAGTCATTTTTTCCAACTTTCTGCCCATAAACATTGTCAGCAAGTTTGGTGAAGATTATTGTAATCGAACTAAAGTATAATCATGCATCTATTTGTAGCGTTGATGTGGAATTATATCAAAAAACTTACACAGAAACAAGGAAAATAGCCTACTTAAGCCCACTGACGCGAAAACAGGCGACAAAAACGATTAATGTCATGAAGCAAATATACTACTCCCAAAGATTAAAGTACTAAAAATTTAGCGACCTTTTATACTTTTATTTTTCTGCTTGTTGGACATGACTTCCAGCTTGAAATATAAGTCTATAGTACACAAGCCATGGAAAAATTTTGGTCAAGCTTCTTTTTTATTATTTTGGAAATCCCGCTAAACTCTGCGCATGCGTAATAAATATGATAAAATCCGCAGTACCGTTGATATCCGTACAAGCTACATATTTCAACTCCGGGAGTGAGGGTGAGGACTCCCATTTTCTGATGTTCCTAGAAAGAAGAAGAATTTCAAGCAGTCAGTATAAACAAGGACTCTCATTCACCAAAAGGGTGTTTTGCCTATAATTGTGTTGGGTTCAGCTTCACATTCACACTGGAAAGGGTTGATTGAGGTTTTCTCTACTTTTTCCAGCTATATTTAAATGAAGGAAATTACCATGTTTTACATCTTACACTCAAGAAACATATGAAAATAATCTATTTAAAAGGTTATTTGCTAAATAAAGAATTCAGCAGTGTGTAAATGATGTCATAAACACACTAAAATGGCTGCATCCATGATCAGCCATTTTCTCAAATTTCAAACTGCCGTATCTTTTTCAATAGCAGTCCGATTTTAAAAATTCTTTCAACGTTGCGAAAGATTTGAGGATGGCTTTCATATTAAATTAACTAATTGTCAGGCTTTCCTTTTCCTTTAAGTTATTTTATATCCCATATGTGGACTGCATATCACACACAAACACTGTGAAATGTCTGGGGTTTCCCCATCTTTCTTTTAACATATATTTTCTTAAAGACAGGTGTTGATATTATATATAAACTACCAGAAAATAAAAGTTATTCCCGCTGTAGGCGAATCCCTTACGTCCGCAAAGACATCAGAAGGTAAGTTCTGAATTCTTCTTCCAGTGACGTGCAGAGCCGTATTAAAGCAGGCACACTCGCACCATTAGGTTATGTAAAACACAAAAATGCTCTTGAACGTTGATATAAAATGCAAACCTTAAAAAACATTTTTAAGCGCATGTATTCAACTCTGTACAGAAAACAGATCATCGAGGGAAACACCGTTAAAGTCCCTACGAAACAAACCAGGAATTAGAAGTCCCGGAGGGATTTAAGAATTTCCGTTTACAGAGTCCTTTGCATTTGACGTCAAAATCAAAGAGGAAAAGAGTTAGTTTTTATTGATTTATTTTAGCTCGATTGATATGAAATTTAAGCTTATATGATACACTTTCGTGTCCGCTTCCTGAAAAAAAAACCTGAATTAGTATGCGAGAAATGTAGCATTGTTCCTGGTTTGATATGTAATTATGTTTAATGAGCATTGTTCTAAAAATAATCTTTAGACTAGTGATGAGCATGATACCAGGATATCATCCGTAGACGTACATTAAAAGTATGTAGAAGTTAATTCAGAAACAACAAAAACACTAAGAACAACAAACTGAGAGCTATTTATATCACTCATGGTGCCAGAATTTGCATCAATTGCATGTGTTGTTTGGCTAATTTAAGTAGTTGTATGTTCTGAATAGCAAACTGTTGTGTATACTTAAGGATCTACTTTTATTTCTTCTACTTCTTCTTCTCTTAATATACATCATCCCACCCTGGCACATTGTCGTATTATGTCACAATAATAACGTGATGTTTAAAAAAAACATAACTTTAAAGTATAAATAGGTTTAAATGAAGCATAGGGAATTCAACATTTTTGTAAATTGTCAAACTCTTACTATTTCCAGATTTCATACCAATCACAAATTAGCTCAGAGGTAAAGCATAATGCTTATGTTCGTTAGAACTTTTGCCGTGTGGGCTCGAAACTCAACGGCGGCAGATAATTTTTGCATAAAAAAAGATTCCTTCATTTTCTCCACGACACAACGACAGAGAAATATCTGAATGCACTATAGCAGATAAGAAAAGTTTAGTATCATATCAAGGAAAATATTAGTTAAATACATGATTGTACTAAACATAAAAATAGAATGTGAATAATGGACGAAAATAATGCATTTAAGTACAATTGAAAGACATCATATATATTATTTTTAAAATGTATATAAAATTGGGAACTTTTGTAGAATCTACAATCTCTTGAAAAGAATGAACAGTGTACAAAAACGCAATGATATTGTAGACGATTTATGCATTGGTGGTCAGAAAAAAGGTTTGCGCAATTCAGGCAGCCATGACTGCTCCCTTCCCTCGAGGCTATCTTATCCCTATAGTCGATACCAGTGCTTAAATCCTAACATGGTACGCCCAGGCGGGTTGCATGTAGAAGTTCAAACCTCCCAGTTACTGGTGCCATCACTTATTACTTCAAATATATCACATACCAACCCTTGCAAAATATTGTTTTCACCGAGACAAAATGGAATTCATATGCACTATTTTGTATAATTGTTTGAAAATAGTATGGTCTTTATTTGGGTTGTGTATCGTTGTGTCATCCGGGAATTCTCCCCTTTCTTTTTAGTTTTCATATGATAGTAATTTAACTTTTTAATGAAAATTTCACGAGCAGCTAGATGAAATGCCTTTATTTAATAAGAAAAATATAACACCAGTTATCTCTTCATTATTTTCATGTGTGAACCAATTGTCTATTAGTTGAACAAGCGCAGTAGAGCAGGAACAGTTTTGTCAGAAGCCTTACTGCGATGTGTGTATCAGTTATATTTGTTGAGATAAGCAAAAAAGGTAGATACCATTAAATCATGATTTATTATTGATGATAACTATGATTTATTATGGATGATAACTGGAAACAACCCAGATAGCAGACATGCGTTGGCCCAACGTTGGGCCAACGGCAGACTCTTCGTTGGCCCAACGAAGATTTCCGACGTTGGCCCAACGCCATTTTGCTAATTGGCGCAACGTTGGCCCAACGGTTGGTACACCGTTGGCCCAACGACTGGTATCCTACACACATTGTTGGCCCTCCATTGGGCCAACAACTGATCTCCTACACTCATCGTTGGCCCTCCATTGGGCCAACAGCATTTTTTCGTCTATCATGGTTGATCCAACATTGGCCAAACGCCATTTTGCTAATTGGCGCAACGTTGGCCCAACGACTGGTATCCTACACTCATCGTTGGTCCTCCATTGGGCCAACAGCATTTTTTCATCTATCACGGTTTGTCCAACGTTGGGCCAACTCTGTTTCTTTGTTGGCCAAAGATGGATGCCAACGCTATCCCAACGATTACGAAATTGAAAAAAAGACTAAAAGAAGCATTGTTTAATACATGTTTTATTTTCAAATAGTTGTGATTTTGATAACATGTAACATTTATTTAAAGTTTATTTGCAATTTTCCTGAAGAATTATAACAGAATATTTCATCACTACAACATGTAAAAAATTGATTCCAGTCTTTTATAAATCTAAATATTTTTCTTATTTCAGTCACTAATTAAATCCTACTAAAGTGAATTACTGTCTGTATATTAATTCATTATATATCCAAGTTCTGTTTGTTTTCTTTTCTCACTGAAGTTGTAGCTTTTTATATATTTTTTCCTGTGCACCACAGTGCTAGGCACTCCATTATTACTCCCTTGAACAGCACCCTGTAAAAAACAAAAATCATAATATTGATTAAACCGTCTACGTCAAATTGATAACAATAACTAAAGAAATGCACATAACCCTCTGGACATAAACTTGCGTAAAATGTATGAAATTTATTTTTGTCTGTATTTAACCGAGAAAAATATGTTAGAATTAACAAGGAAATGAGTTATTATAATTACAGAATTTAAAACTCAACACAAGTGCCATCCGCCAGCTTTAGATATAAGTATTTAACATATGTTCTAGCCATATGGATATAACATGCATACAGGATATAAAAAGAAATTCTGTATAAGATTCCACAACTTTATCAAAAAATATTTTAAAAAAAAAACACTTCTACTTACAGTTTATAGCTGGAAGACCGGGTTTTTGTTAAATCTAGTGGCCCAACAACGATTATCCTTTGACGGTTTTCCGTCGTTGGCCCAATGACTTCATGTTAACAGGGAATAGATTTAAAAAACGAAATTTGGTAAAACATGGTAAATATAAGGGTAATAAACAAATCAATGTTCCGATTAAGCGGTCGTATTGACTTAGGTCGAAACAGTATTATTTGGGCTCTAAGTTCAAGCAATCCGACAAAAGTAAAACATTGGTATGGTTGACCGAAATTTGCGTGCATAAGTTCTCCCAATGATTGTTCTAGATTTAGTGGCAGTACATGCACTACCATAATAGAGTACCTCACCAAAATGAGATATATTAATTTCAGCAGAGATACTAGTGTATCTTTTATTTTCAAGTGACCTGTGCAAGACCATTTAATTTTTGTATACATGAGTAATAAATGAAAGATGCTAATAAAGTATAATATACCTTCTTATTATGCAGTTTTCTAAGGCGGTATGTCATAAGAAGAATAAAACTTCCTCAACAACTATTATTACAATGCAACTTTACAACTTTAGCAGATAAAGTGATACCTCTTGAAAACTTTCTTTTAAATAAATATCTTGATTGGAGGGAAAATGAGTTTTTCTTTATACCATTCTAACGTGCATTGCATTCCCAAAACCGATGCATATTTATGTTGTTGTAATTTTGTAAAGATGTTAAATGTCGTATTATTTCCTTTCCCTTAGAATATTTCATTGCAGAAAATCTCTGCTATTTTCTGCAGGATGCTGGGATCAGCTAGGGTTAATGAGTATTTCAACATGTAACTCAATAAGTCTTAGCTACCTAGCTTGTAAGGCTAATACTGTAATTTATGAAATGGAATACCATATTCGGTGAAAGCGTGTGATTTTATTTATTCAACTGCTGTATATCATCACACAAAAAATGTAAAAATACAATCACATTTCGAAAACGAAAAACCATCTCATAGGCGTAAGATCGGGTATGGGGGCGACAGGGGGACCGCCAGAAACTTGATTGTATGGGATGGACAAAATCAATCCGTTTCCTCATCCCCAAACTGGCATCAAAACTTCATGTTTATAGGAGGAAACGTAAAAAGGTAAGAATGAATCTATTTAAACAGCAGATAACTTTAAGTGTAAATGATTGTGACTTTGGCAGCAATCGGGGATTTTTCTCTGGTTTGCTTTTTGGTTTCGGGACTGATTGAAAAGAGTTGACCTACAATTCAGTTTGGTCCCAAACTTTGAAGACCATTCTATGCATTCCAAAAGTGTAAGGGAAAAGGGGACCAGGCCTCCGAATTGCAGAGTAGAGGGTGGAGGCCCAAACGTCATTTGGAGATAATCACTCAAATAAAATTATTAATATATTAATGATACCATACTGAAGATTGTTTACTAAAATTCACTAGAATTTAATATTTGGCTTTTAAACCAAAGTATTCATATCATCCATGATACTAGTAGGGTAATTTAGAGTGGAGCCTTCTTCAGGAGCAATCATCGCACGTGGCGCACGTGGCGCACGTGTTAAAACTCGTGCTAGACACGTGTAACTCGGGGCAATCTTCACTTTGGGGGGTGGGGGGGTAATCTTTTTTTTCTTTTTTTTTTGCTCTCCGTTGCATAAAAGGGAAATCCCTCGAGTCAAAAATATGATTCAAAAAGCACACGGTTATTATACATCACAGTGCCTGGGAAATTATTTAAGGTCGTTTAAAATTTGTAACTCGATATCTTTCCGCTTTTTGTCAACGAGGTTAACATTAATAATTGTGAACTTTACTAATAATAAATAGAAATTTACTAATAGTGGAATAGTCAGTCGATCAGTCAAAATTAAGCACGACATGACAGCATAATACAAACTTAAAAACTGTTGAAACTGAAATGGAATCAATATTGAAAATGATAATAGCAAATAAGAAAATACAGAAATCAACAACACACTATTAATCCATAATTTTAGTTATATCGCAGTGAGTAAAATATCCATTTAAGGTGTTTAACGAGGTATGATAAAAAAAAATCAAATATGCTCTCGCCTTTGAAAGTTGATGACACGGTAACCATACCCTTTCAACCTTTTAAAAAACTGGGACGCTTCTCATTGATAAAAATGTGCGTGGTGTTGAGTAACTTAATTTTAGATGTATTTTTTTTTTATCTGACTACATTGTGAGATCGCTGTCACCCACAATATTGTATATAGGACACCCTTTAGTCATTTGAGTTTTATCATAATTTAAGGTTGTCATTAAGTGCAAAGTTCATAAACCTTGACTTCGTGCTTTAAGTGGGATAACATATTGCTGCATCCTTATTTGCTTACACATGCAGGCTAAAACAAAGCAGGTGTAACGTCTGTGTCAGCATGATCCTATTTTTATTCTTATTCAATTGAGGATACAATATATTAGAATCATAATACTTTACGAATCACTGAAAAAATTACTCGCGTGACCTTTTATCGCTAGCCATTCTTTACTATGACATGTCATCAAATAGAATCATGATGCGTTAAAAACTTCATCTGCACAAAGAAAATCTATGTCGGTCCTTAAATGACTTATTTCTAGAACACACCTATTTCTCAAATCACCATGATGAGTCTTGCAAATCATTTTCCTGCATGATTCTTCTGGAACAAATGCGTAGGCTTAAGTTCCTATAAAAGCCCTTCTTTTCTCCTTCATGTTAGAACACGATTTGATTCAAGGTACGACTTTTTGTAATGAACGGAATTAGTTAGAACATTCACATACGGAATTATTTAGAGCATTCATGTGCGGAATTATTTTGAACATTTACATACGGAATTATTTAGAGCATTCACATACGGAATTACTTAAGAGAGCATTCATATGCGGAATTATTAGAACATTTACATACGGAATTATTTAGAGCATTCATGTATTGAATTATTTAGATCATTCACATATTCAATTATTATGAACATTTACATACGGAGTTATTTTGTTAAACTATGGAGATCAAAAGCGCTGATACCGCATTCAAGGAATTATAATGGGAAACTGCATATGTATATAGCGAAAAAGAGAAAAGCAACCGTAACTATTTCGAGTCATGTAAACATGTTAAAATGCGGAGTTGCTGTCGCAGTTTTCAAAAACGTTGATACCGCATTCAAGGATTTATAATGGGAAACTACAAATAACGCAAGTTTGGAATCCCAGTGACGTAAATGTACATCGAATAATATACAAGTAATGGAATTATAGTGCAAAAAAGAATATCTGAGTATCAAAATAGTAACTTGATATATAATGTCAGAACAGACTTACTGCGCTTATTCTGAAAGGAAGCTAGCAGTATTAATCTGGAATGCTGTTAATTTATACTTGTGTCATAGCCGTGAACACTATGCAAATGGAATGGTATAATTACCAAAAATGCAATGCTTTATTTAGCAATAATGATTGTTTATTTTGAAATGCAGAATTAATACTATGTTTGTGAAAATAAAGTTATCTTAAAAGACACAGTGTTATACTATAAAAATATTCTGATATTTTTTGTTACATAATAAACTTTTGGGATATGTATCATAATGTAAAAAAGACAATAACACTAATTAAATATTAAAAAAGGAGTGGCCGACACAACAGAAAAGGAGTGTGCTTAATAAAGCCAATATTCAAACTGAGTCAGATAATCTTTCTCAGTTGTGAAATTTATGACCTACATAAACCTCGTACATTTTTGAAAAAACATTACCATAAGGATCTAATCAATATCTCGTTTGCTAAACTTTATTTATTTATGACGTTAACCTTATAGAAAAACTAGACCACTGTTACCTTCATTAAACAGATTTGAAACGTTAAAAGACAGAAAAAAAGTATTAGATTTTGAAAAAATGATATTATACATTTTAAAAAATCAGTATTTGACTTTAATTATGTCATGGCCTTTTTTAAATTTTTGCTCCTGGAAGCCTCTAAGAAACAACTTAACAACCGTGTTAAATCAAACAGGGTATGTCAGGTATAACATAAGATGAAAGCCAGTTCATAAAGTCCTTTAGGTAAATGTGTGTAAAACATCGCGAACAAAAACCGTCTGCGATATCATAAGTTATCATACTTTTGTGTTAAAGTAATACTTAATAGATTGGTAGGTGAAAAACGAATGTATTAATTATGAAATAATAACATCGGTTGGACTTCTAGCCAGTTGAGCAACATATTTACTTAAGCATTAAATAATATGAATGAAAAGTTATGGTTACTTACAAAAAAGTAAACTTATCCCTGTCCTTATCGATTAGATGTAATATATCTGCCAAACTCGAAAAAAAACCCGCAAAAACAGATGAATCATCTACAGGAACCAGGCGACTACAGAAAGACACCCGTCACGTCACAAAATAGCATAGAATGAAATAAAATCTGGAAAGTAGATCCCTCGGAAGCACCGAGAACAAGGCAAATAGTGAAAATTGCAGACTCGGTTTGATTGAGTCTGTTCATGGGCAGTAACGGAAAACGCAACACTGCCCACGCCCCCTAGCACCGGCTTAAGCAGTATTCAATCTTCAAATCTAAATGAGTTGAAATCAATGATCCCGAAGGACCAGAAAATATAACAACACTGAGATGAAGTCGGGGCGACTTTTTACGGCCGCCACACAGCACTTAACACCCGCTGTTGTGAAGTAAATAAAATCTGGAAAGTAGATCCCTCGGAAGCACCGAGAACAAGACAAATAGTGAAAATTGCAGACTCGGTTTGATTGAGTCTGTTCATGGGCAGTAATGGAAAACGCAACACTGCCCACGCCCCCTAGCACCGGCTTAAGCAGTATTCAATCTTCAAATCTAAATGTGTTGAAATCAATGATCCCGAAGGACCAGAAAATATAACAACACTGAGATGAAGTCGGGGCGACTTTTTACGGCCGCCACACAGCACTTAACACCCGCTGTTGTGAAGTAAATACAATCTGGAAAGTAGATCCCTCGAAAGCACCGAGAACAAGTTAAATAGTGAAAATTGCAGACTCGGTTTGATTGAGTCTGTTCATGGGTATGGTAGACTTCCAATCTCACATTCCTTAAAGCTTATGACAGATCTTTTTGAAACATCTGAAATATGGGTAAATCTAAAAATGGATGATATGAGAGAAAAGCGTACAAGCAAAGAAGTCAATAGAATATAATTGAAGATGGAACCCGGAACAATGTGAGTGGGACTGAATAAATCATAACGTTATTAGTAAATTGCGCTGCTCATTGACTTTGTTTTGATTGTACCTTTAAATGGGATGATATTTGTTTATTGTTGACATTGTTTTTAAACCGGAAAATAAGATTTATTTTATTTCAGACAAACGTTTGTTCTATAAACAACAAATACATGCATCGTCGTTTCGACCAAAGAATCGATCATTTCCCATCAAACTTATTTAAGATTTTAAAGAAATGAACGCCTTGTTGTTTGGTTAGTTTTATGTCCTATTTTCGCTCTATAATCCAGCTTTCAGTAACTGTAACGTGAACAGTGTGTTGTGAAGGAAAAAAGGGTCTAGCACGCATAATGTGTATTCGATTATATTTATACATGGGTATACATTTACACTACATTGTACTTTACATCCGGTTTTTATATCTCTATGAGTCTAACATCCTGTTCTACTGCTATCATTAGCGGACCTTGTTCTTAATTCATATAATGTAGAAAAATGAGGTTAAGCTTAACACTGATAAGAATGATTGTTTGTTTAACCGGGAGAACGAAAAGTCAAGACAATTGGGTGCTTTATATATATTTATTAATATTGATTAACCAAATAAATTCACAATTTTTGTTCTATGAAAGCATGAATTTTGTAAAATTCAGACATATATTTGCAACAAATGAACGAATATGTCTATAGAAATAAAGTAAAGACAGTCGAATTATACTTGTTGACAGTAGTGTTTCACAAAATGAGGTCTTACAATACAATATGATCCATAGCGTTATTCAGAATAAGCTTTCCTGTGTTAAACTCTGAAGCTTCAGAGATTTTGGTAAGATTTGTTCTTAGATATAAGCAGCCGATTTACACTTGTTGAGAATATATTTTTCACACTATAAGCAATATGATCCATACCGTCGGTCATATCATTTTCTTCTGTATAAAACTCTGCAGCTTCCAAGACTTCATAAAAAATGTTCTTAAAGAAATGCACAAACATCAAACTACTATTGTAACGTCTAATTTAACAGCAAGAGTCCATTCAGTTATTAGTCTTCTCCTCTTCTGATCGCGTCACTCACTTCACCGGCAATTACCTGGTACACATACGTCATTCTAAGTGCTCTAGGTAACAGTGAATGGTATCGCAATAACAAATTCTTTTTTCTCCGACGGTTGACTCGACTCGCAGCT
Organism: Mercenaria mercenaria; assembly: GCF_021730395.1. Taxonomy (NCBI): domain Eukaryota; kingdom Metazoa; phylum Mollusca; class Bivalvia; order Venerida; family Veneridae; genus Mercenaria; species Mercenaria mercenaria. The sequence goes on along the minus strand of NC_069361.1, from coordinate 32,465,223 downwards.
AGCGTTCTGATGAGCTGTCTTTCATTCTCGAACGTTGGAACGTCTCGCGGTAATATAGTGATAGAACGTTGGCTTAATCTTTTGAAGACTTCAGAAACAGCTTGTATTTGTCTTAAAGTTATTGACTGTATTAACTGTCGTCTTGTACCAGGCCCAGCGTTATTCAAGGCTCTCAGAAAGTTTAATTCCCGAAATACTCGCGACCGTTCCATTTCAGATGTGTAGCTTTGTGCAGTTGATATAATCCGCGGTCGCAGCTGAAGTGGCAGAGCTTGAATGGTCCAATCAACTAGCCCTTTCGACAACTTAAAAGGGCTTTATTGCCCAAGTTCTGTTCCTAGACTGTGTTTTAAATAGTTTAAAAACGTCCTACGTTCATGGAACGTATGAGCACAACATACACATGTGTTGAGGTAATAATCCGTCGTATGCCATACTCGTAAATGATGTAAAAGGTTTCTCCAGGCAAAGAAGAAATAGCGACATTTTACACATTGAAATATAACCTTGTCTTCCCCTTGCTTCATTTTTATGTTGAGTTGAAAAGAACAACCGACAGTCGTATGGTAACACTCTCAGTTAGTATCGTCTGTGCTTTCAGTATCTTCGTCTTCGTCTCCGTCAACGCCGGGAATGTCAAACCTGGCCAGCACTTTATCAAAAAGATATCTTCGCTTCAGAATGGCGTATTTCAAAGCCTCCTCCGGTTCGTAGTGTTCTGTTGAAATGAGACGATTAACTGTTTTCTGTATCGCTTTATAGATAGGATCTTTCTTCATAGCGTCGAACAAGACCAGTTTTCTACCAAAAATATTCATCATGGCTTTTCTGTAGGTGGACTTTATATCCTCGTAGACATTTTCCCCCGCTTCGCTTTCACTGATTTCTGCATCTTCCTCCATTTGTTCGTTGACTTCCGCTTCATAATGCGATTCATTTTTCTTGAATGTTTCTTCCAAAATCTCTTGCCAAGGATCAATATGTAGAGAGTCCTCAGAGGTTACAGACATATCATCATCGCTGAAATCGGATTCAGTTTCGTTTATAGGTCCAAAAATATCTTCTTGTAAATCAGTGTCCGACATTGCATCGTCATCCGAGTCGACGTCCGAATGCACTGACTTTTTATGTCGTAACATATTATCCCATCTTCCAAAAGCTTTGAAGCAAATATCGCATTCAAGCATCGCCTTTAACGTCCAAACGCTTAATGAGAGGGAGTCAGGTAGGCAATCAGTTAAATACCTGACCAACCGTAGTGATGTTTTCAGGTTCTATCACATTCTGCTTCTTTAGCTTTTTTCCTGTAGAAAGCGTTTCATGCTTTGGTTTCTTACAACTCTTGTTGATACTACCGTCAAACTTTACTCTGAAAAATTTGCGCTTTCTTTTTTCATTGGTGTCTTTTATTCGCTTGGAATCAAGATCGATGGCTGTCGGATTAGTTTTCAGCTGACATGTAAGCATACGCTTAACTATGGCTGCCGTCTGCTCTGCTGGAAGGACCATCCTTAGATACAATTCGGCACTCGGTGCATTACTTGACAGAGATACTCTCCGTTTATACTCTCGTCTCCGCTTTAAGTTTTCCGGTTTATGGAAAATATCCATTTTATTTTTTCGGCGACGCCGTCTAAATTCATTTTCGTTTTCCTATGCCACGTGACTTCAGTTTGCCAATCAAACTACTTGATAACGCATTATAGATAATTTATCAAAACGGAAGATTTATGCAACACTCTGCCTGATTGGACGAGAGTGTCGATTTCTTTCACTCTGTTGACTGTGCTACGCTGAGTGAAATGTCGACAAAGCGTTTATCCTAAACGACGTTGCTCACAGTTTTAAAGCCAACTTTGGCTCAGTATATTTAGCAAGAATATTGATATATCTCAAAATAATAAATATGATAAAAACCTGTTCAAATACCAACATATATCAAATTAAAGAAAGAGCTGAATACGGTCTGCGTATCACATGAATAAGAGTGTGATAAGAGTCTTTTATGTAGAGAAGTGCTTTTTAAAAGATTTTCCTTGTTATAATTGAATTGTCGTCTGTATATGAAAAGGTTTCTTGCTTTTGTGACTTATTCAGTTTGCATATTAAAATGAGTACTTGTTTGCTTTGATATATTTGTTACAAATTATTTAACTGATTTGTTATATGAATATTTTTTTTTAGTATTGTATGCAAGTATTGAACTCAGTTGAAATCTGTTTCATTATATATATGCTATATAATGACTGAATCTCATTTTACACTGAAATGAAGGTACGTTGCATACAGTTTATCTATGTGATATAACTACGGTCAAACTTTGCTTATGCGGTCAAAAGGACTTCGGACACTTTCTATATGAATTTGCCTACTCCAAGAGTGAAAAATAAACTACTAAGAAATAAGTATTTAATTACATATACCATCAAAATACATATTTGAGATTATTTCTTAAATTCAAATTTTCAATATTTGTTTCATACAACAGTGATTTTTGTTCTAAATAGAACTACGTACCCTGTTACATAGATATGAAAAGTGTTTTGATTTATACAACATTGTTCCCACCCGTGCATCAAAACCATATTTGGCCAGCATATGTAGATATTAATTATACACATTTTCTGTGACTATTGTGTTGCTGCAAGGGGTGGAACAGTACTTTTAAACAAAAAATATAACTACAGGGTGTTCCCAAATGTAAAGTAACCAATATTTTTTATATTCATTTTTAATAAATTGATAGTCACATATTTTTACATCTGTTTGTAACTTAAATACTATACAAATATTTGAAAGGGTACACATAGGCATGTTATACATGTAAAGTAGTGAAAGAAGCAAATACTGTGAATTCATTATTATTCGTTGGGTTAAATTTTCATTGGCATATCCTGGTTGTTTGTTGCAGTAGATTGACAAATGCGTGATTTAACATACTTGCAACACACCAGGTAATCTTCTGAATGCCCCCCACCCCACCCCTCGCGACGCGCACGCCACTAGCGATGAGGATGTAATTTGTTTTCCATTTAGTTTTTATTATTTTTTGTATTTCTCATATATTTTTCATTTCTTTATTTTTTCATCTTCTTCTGTGCGTTTTCTTTTAGACACATACTAAATATCACACGCATTCATTACTTCATGTTCTTCCTTCTGTGAAAACTGAATTGAAGACTGTTCTTTGCGGCGGACTAGGCCTAAACACCAAAAAGAAAAAAAAAAAAAAAAAAAAAGAGGCAATATGTGCACAGCAGATAATCTGATCCTGACTATAGTCTAACCAACAGAAATAACGCTTGGCATTGATATGCCTGTGACGCATAGGTCAAGAACAGTAGCTTCATGTTCGTTTTGTCCTCATGTGTTGGCTTTGTGCGTGCGCGCGCGCGTGTGCGTGTGCGTGTGTGTGCGTGGAGTGCACGTTTGCGTGCTGTGGGTTTGGTTTTGGGGAGGCTGCGTTTTTGGTGCGTGGCATTCCCTATTTGATACTTGTCTTTGTTTGTTTTTTTTACATATAAGTGACGGTTTCACATTCAGTGTGATGCCACGAAAGTGATGTGTCAAGTCGCTTTCCATGCAGATGGCATATATAAATGCGGCTAGACGCGAAAACGAACTAAAAGATCCAGCCGAGTTTCAGGTGGATTTTTATGCAGCGACCTGGATACATTTTTATTACATGTTTAAGCCAAATGAGCCGTGTCATGAGAAAACCAACATAGTGGCTTTGCGGCCAGCATGGTTCCAGACTAGCCTGCGCATCTGCGCAGTCTGGTCAGAATCCATGCTGTTCGCTTTCAAAGCCTATCGGAATTAGACCAACCGTTAGCGAACAGCATTGATCTTGACTAGTCTGCACAGATGCGCAGGCTGGTCTGGATCCATGCTGGTCGCAATTGCACTATGTTGATTTTCTCATGGCACGGCTCATTTGGCTTAAACATGTAATAAAAATGTATCCAAATCGCTACATAAAAAATCCACCTGAAACTCGACTGGACCTTTTAGTTCGTTTCCGCGTCTAGCCGTATTTATGCCATCTGTTGGTTTTCTCATGGCGCGGCTCATATGTTATATGTGCCACTGGTACTTATCCAAAATAAGAACCAACCCTACGGCCTTGATAAGATGACTCCATTTTCTTAGTATTAATGTTATGTAGCCCACAATTATCTGCCATCACTTATAACAGAACTATACAGACATGTCCATGTACTTAAATAACTTAAAATAGATAAATCAAGTACAGATTGTTTGCAAAAATATTGTTCTATTTTTTATTTATTTGTAAGATTTTATTCTTAAAATGTTATTTTTTCCTTTAATAAAATGATTTTGTCACTTTATTCGACTGATATTCATATATTTAAAACTTCCGTAAAGTGATGACATTATATTTTTACGGAAATTAAACATTTTATTTTTTTCAAGAAAATATACCCTGGCCTAGATAAAATAAGAAAAACATTTTGATAGGAACAGATACAAACCAGTTTCTGCTGTAATAAGTTAACTAACACATTGCTTTATCATTGACTCGAAACAATTTGGGTATTGTTTAAATACTTAATGAGAATTTTGCCTTCAAAATGTTGGCTAGAAGCATATGATAGTGTCCGAAGTCCTTTGCTTATGAAACAGAAATATTGAAATAATAACAATTGTATGTTTTGCTTGACCTTCACTTTTTATAGGTGTGACGTCATTGTCCAAAGATTCACGAATAGCGAATATGCATTTGTTAAAGCGGGATCAGTTGGCCTATTTTAGAAATAAATATAAGGCCCGCAGCCAACTTTGTTGAGCTGGGACATTTGACCCCTTTTAGGGGCTGCTAGAGCTAAAACTAGAAATGCCTTTATACAGCGTCTCATGAACAGCTTGGTGGATCTTTGTCATACTTGGCCTGGAGCATCATTATAAGGTCCTCTTCCAAATTTATTTATATAGGAACTTGGGCCCTATTAGGGACCACTATAGCTAAAAGTAGATATGCCTTTCTTCGCATTAACCACTAAAATGTAATGGATTTTTATCAAACTCGATGTGTAACAATATCGTAAGGTCTCCTGCTATTTTGTTACAAATGGGAATAGGGACCAATTTAGCTAAAAATATACACGTTTAATGACCTCTTCTCATGAACCGCTTTATGAATCTTCATCGAACTACTGCTGTAATTATTCGTCTAAGGATATACGAAACAAAATTGCAACCCTACGAAACCTTTGCGAAAAATTGAAAGAGAACCATTTAAATTGTTAAAGTGCGGTGTTTAGTTTTGCAATTTGAAAAATGTTAGATGAAAGATGAATGTTAGATGAAAAATTTATAAACTTCTTTCCTTATTACAATTCGCCGACCATCATTTTTAAAGATATTTCTTGTTAAACTTTAGGTGTTTTCTACTTGATATGCAATCACGCACTGACCTTAAAGAAAAAGTTGTCCAAGTGTTTATCGTTAAATGCTACGTTTTTCGTTTATGGAATATCATTAAATAATGCTACTCCATATAGACTGAAGATGTTAATTGCGGATGTCATGCGTAACTGAATGCGAAGTATAAGTATATTGTAACCGAACCTCTCTTACACGAAATGCCAAGCCGTTAACCCGAATGTAATTCATTCGTACTCCATTTCTCTCACTTCTCCCATATCCTCTCATCTCCTCAGTGATCAGTGACAGTTAGACCATAAACTTATTTAGATGGGAGAGCGTGTTAATTGCAGTTTTTATGTCGCAGCAGCACATCAGACGCGTCTCAGGGTATGCTGGAGATGACATTTGCGGATAGAATGTATAATTGCCGTCACCCAACACAAGCTACATGTTATTTTTAACACAGAGGGCTCATTTGCAGTGTATGGCCCTTAACGCAACAGTTTCTTCTGCAAAGTCCTCATCTACATATTTGTACTCCTCTATACTCATTTTCAACTCCTCCGTACTCTTTTGCCACTCCTCTTCACTCATCTCACCTCCTGAATGATAAAATGTAGTCCATATGTCAAACAACATTAGCGCAAGTATGACCAGTAAGTGCGATTTAGTGATAGATAAATGTGATTTTTCGAGTTCTCCGCTACGATCTGGCAAAGAAGATCAGAAATTCTAACTATACTATTAGTATATCTCACCGCAGATATGCAGGGTCTTTGTTATTCAATAACGTTATAAAGCTTTCTTTCCAGCTGGCTTGAGTATCTGAAATTTATCTGAAAGCTCAGCCTTTAGAGTAGACTTACAAAGTCTGTTGAGATCAAATAATCTGTAATAATATTAATTTCTTTATACTGACACTCATATTTTCTCAGAAAAAAAAAACATTTCCTCTCTAGGCTCATCTCGACAGAGGCAAGAGATATTGTAAATTTATTCAGAAAGTAGTATCAGAGAGGATTGATTTTATGGCCAAGTGCTTTACATTTTATGAATCTAACGACTGATGTCAGTCTACGTATCTTTCATCCATTGAATACGCGTACTCTTTTGTTTGGAGATGAAAATTATACTGAAGAAGAAAATTCACTAATATTTTTAGAAGTACAAAAATATATCAAACATACAAATCGTTTTCATTAAGAAATCTGATTGCTGCCGTATTACTTTAGTATATAAACTTAACGCAGTTGTACCCCACACATCAAGTTACGACCCTTGGAACACTCTGGACTCTCTCTCTTCTTATATTACCACTATCTAGCTTTCTTTTAATTTTTACAGTTAAATCATTCTACTTATTCTCCAACATTGTTGTTATTCATTTCGCTTAACTTTGTTCTCTTCCAATTACATTTTGTCATTTTTATAAGAATACAATGCAATCTATAATATAAAATTTTCCTTTAAATATACCTTCGGGGACGGACCAAATTACTAATGTTATATGAACTTGTGGTCCAACCCTTTTACCTTTCTTAGAATGTTTTGTATATTTTCTGTATATGTACGTTGTATATGTTGTCATAAAAAGGAAGGAATAAAATATGTTTAAATCAAGTCAGTCTACCTTTAGATGTCTATTTTCACCTTCAATGTATTCAATAAAACTTGCATTTGGGGATTGAACCCATTTTGAAGACGCTCCGTTCTCCATTCTGAGTATATAAATAGTTATAAAATATTACGTTGTTTAATGACATCAAAACATGTGTGAATATGTTCTCAAAGACATGGGCTGATAAAGGTACCTAGCTTGAATTAGTGTGGTCTCTAGTTAACCTAACAAAGTAACTATTTAATTATTTAATTTATTTTTAATTACTCCAGTGGTGAGAAAATAGCATCACAGCCAATTAAGTCTTGTAATCTGCCGAACTTAGATACAATTTTCTAACCTTATCGACAAAAATTATGATATGTGAGCCAAACACTAGACAAAGTTCGGACATTACGGCAGCTTTCACAACAATAAGAGCAGAACAGAAACAGAACAGAACATAATTCTATTTTAGTAACTTATACACATAAAGTATCTCGCTACATACATACATTTTAAATTATAGTCAAAAATAAGTCAGACAGCTGGTATAATTATTGACAGGAAACATATCACTTTTGAAAAGGTGTCAGTTTATGTGTGAAACTTTTAATATTTGATCCTTTCAGGTATACCGCATTACAAAATTACAAAGTTTTAAAAAAGTAAAGAAATCAAACGGCGTTTCCTTTTTTGAACTCCCGCACACTGGCATTCTTAGAGAAAACGCACCTGCTTTTCATAGACCGAAATAATATCGCTGTAAAAGTTGGTCTTTAAAAAGAAAACATTATTTTTATCATACCTTTGTTTGTTCATGGATCATGAGACACAGATACTGTTAACATGATTTTTTATCAATGAGAAGCGTAATTATTTAAAAAGTTGAAAGGGTATGGTTACCGTGTCATCAACTTTGAAAGGCGAGAGCATATTTGATTTTTCTTATCATACCTCGTTAAACACATTAAATGGGTATTTTACTCACTGCGTTATAACTAACATAATGGATTAATAGTGTGTTGTTGATTTCTGTATTTTCTTATTTGCTATTATCATTTTCAATATTGATTCCATTTCAGTTTCAACAGTTTTTAAGTTTGTATTATGCTGTCATGCCGTGCTTAATTTTGACTGACCGACTGACTATTCCACTATTAGTAAATTTCTATTTACTATTAGTAAAGTTCACAATTATTAAAGCGGATAGATATCGAGTTACAAACGACCTTAAATAATTTCCCAGGCACTGTGATGTATAATAACCCTGTGCTTTTTGAATCATATTTTTGACTCGAGGGATTTCCCTTTTATGCAATGGAGAGCAAAAAAAAAAGATTACCCCCCCCCCCCCCCCCCCCCCCCCCCCCCCCAAGTGAAGATTGCCCTCAAAGCGAAGATTGCCCCGAGTTACGCGTGTCTAGCACGAGTTTTAACACGTGCACGTGCGCCACGTGCGATGATTGCTCCTGAAGAAGTCTCCACTCTAAATTACCCTACTGATACTACTTCCTACAAGACACCCGCATTTAAACATTTTACAATAAAAGTTCCCACTCAAAATATCTTTTTTCAAGCCTTATTCGCGATATATCTTAAACCTGATAAATTTATTATAACTCGTTATTAAAAACTAAACAACAAATGGAGAAGAGGGACCATGAAGAATCCACCACCATTTCCTACGGAAAACAGGACATCACTTTCTCAAGAGAATATGGCCATTTTGATGGAAAACGCTCTCAGAAACATAGATAAAACAGCAAGCTGTAATCAAAACATACTTATTGATTTAAACTATTCAGAGTGTAAAATTCTTGCTACGATTAATCTTATCTTTAGATAATAATGGCACGGAACACCAGAAAATCTTGAGAGTTTATGACAGAGATTTCACCTAATGCTCGTCAGAATATAGTGATTAGCGTTTTATGTATATCATACTCTCTCCAACGCTCTCCCTCAACTTTTGAATTGCTCCTACGCCCAAACATATTGCATAGTGGTATTATTTTGAGTAATCAAATGCTGCACATATATTCAAATAATATATCTAATCAAATAAAACACTTACACATAAAACAGTTAGAGTTTTGAAAAACAAAATACTACTACCGTTTCTGAACAATATTTTGAAAATATACACTTCTACGGTTTCATTACATTATTGACCAATCAGGTCGGATTAAATGATTTAGAAGAAGATAATTTTATAGCATAAATTGCAATCAAGCGGTTTCACTGAGTCGGTCACAAGGGGAAATGAAATGTGCAACACCTCTCGCATCCTATGTTGTAGATAAGCATGATATCAAAAGACCAAATAAGCCATATATTTTATTCACAATCCCGTGGTTATAATTAACCTAGATATAAAGACAGTTAATGTGTTAAAATGTGCCAAATAGGTGTCGGCCCGATACGATTTCTCCGCAAAACTTTGATATATTGAAGACAAACTCCTCTGGACATAAACTGTGAATTTCACAACAAACTTTCAGCAGTGATGTCCCTGTATTTCTAAAGTTTAACACTGTCACAGTCAATCAAGCTTAGAAAACCACTGTCGTCAACAATATTTGTTTTTGCTACACATTGAAGTGTTCGACCACTGTCCACGTTTCCAATGCAAATTAGTCATGGATGCCAGTCTGGAGTTTTTTAATCATTTCGTACAGAAAATATAGTTCTGAAGTACAAAACAACTGTTAAAACATCAGAAATGACATAAAACGTACACAGTGTTAATGAATATATTTGAAATTTAAACATTCAAAATAGTGATAGTTTTAAACCCGGGACTTAATAATTTCAAAGGATACATCGTAGGAAAGTATTTCAATACCGGTTTGACATAAAAAAATGATACAATAGGACAAAAACTGATAAATGAATATCAAAATGTATTTCGATTGTAATTGTAGATAAATTCTATTATGTCTTCCGGATTTAATCAAACCAAGCCTGTTGTTATTTTGCTTGACTAACTTTTATGCTTTCTTATAGATTAAAGTGTTTATGACATTTATTGTCTTGTGCTTATTTTAGGCGCAGCCCTTTAAATTAAAAAAATCGCGATATCTAACAGCTCAAAAAGGATTATCATTACTGATGGAATAAGCAATTTTAATTTTATACAAAAGAAAAATGAAACAAAAAGAATTTTAGCAGTTATGTAACGCAATCCAATCTACTAAAGGACCAGGACAACTGTAACAACACTGAACAAAGTATACTAGTATACAAAATAAACCTGGTTCAAATGCATAAGTAAATGTGGAACGAAAACCTACCTAGAGTTCGTTTTTGACGAATTTTTATATTTTCTTCTCGCGTTTCTTATCATTTAAATCTATGGTGTCTTTTGTGAGTAAACAATGTACAGTGTGATAATCGAAGCAAGCAACAATTGAAAATAAGTCCAAGAAATGGAACCACACTGCAAGGTTAGCAGATAGTGTGATGTGTTTCGTATTAGGGACAGTTTTATAGTATCATTTTAGATGTTAATTGGTTGTTTCAATTTTGAAGACGACAAGCCAAATCTGTAAGAAGAACCGTAGGAAGCAAAGAACGCAACTAGGTTTGACTGAGTCTGTATATGAATGGTGATAGAATGCGCAACAAACCTAATAAGCAAAATTTAAGCGAAACTATTAAACATTGAATGAATTTCATGACCAACAAGAGCTGTCACTATTAGTGACAAATGCTCCCGAAGCGTGCCCAAGAATGATACAGTTGTCTTCGCAAAATATGCCAGAATAGTTTAGGTATGAATCATTTTGTGAGCTTGACATTGGCCTTTACCTCAGAGATATGGTTAACATTTGTGTCAAATTATTTTCAAATTCCTTGATTAATGGCAAAGTCATGGACCAGACAAGAAATAGATCCTGTTAACCTTTGACTTATAAGTGTGACATTGGCCTTAATTGGAGCTAGGGGTCTGGGTATTGCGCTTGACACGTAATCTTCTTACAAGGAATATTTATGCTAAGTAATTTAAAAATCCCTTCATGGATGACAGAGTTATGGACCGGCCAAGAATTTACACGGACACAAGGACGCACATATGGACTGACAGTGCGAGGTTTAATATGCCCACCTTCGGGGGCATAAAAAGGACCAAATATAACAACGCCATATACCCGTATTTCCATGTGAGGTGCTTTATATGCGGCTGCGTTCTTTGAATGGGGTTTTACTGTTGTACTTTTGCCCTTGATTTTCATACACTCAGAATCGACAGTTACTTAACTAACGAAAAAAACATCCACGTCACACGAAATCATATCTAAAATGATAATATTTAAAAACTTGCATTAACTTGGTACAGTCTTAAAGCTAATATTGTTTTGCATTGTGTTGCAATTTTTAAACAACTTTTATCGTGTTGTATTTTTAAACTTTGTATAATTTATGATATTTCTTCAAGCTTAAAAAGAGACAAATTTCATTGTTAAACAACTATTAAACACAAAACAAAACTGTTGATATCATTTTATTCTAGGGAGCTTCAAGTAAAAGGATTAAATCAGACAAAAATTTAGCACCAAAACTGAAAGAAAAATTATGGCCGAGTCCTGTGAGACTGTTTTAAATTTTGCTCATTACATTCCAAACTAACCACGGGACAGAAGTAAAACCTACCTATATTTCTTCGACAATATTTAAACTGAAGAGTAAAAACTTTCCTGCATGTAACTCAGTATTTTCAAAAATGTCTAGCCCTGCACCCTTTTGCATCAGAGGTAAAAAGATTTAATCAGACAAAAATTTAGCACCGACAATATTTAAACTAAAGAGTAAAAACATTCCCGCATGTAACTCAGAATTTTCAAAAATGTCTAACCCTGCACCCTTTTGCATCAGAGGTAAAATTCACTTTAAACAGCAAGAAACGGCTTATAGAAAAAAGATCCACCTTGGTACAAAATAAATCAATAATAAGTCTTAAAAACCAGTTTAACTTACTAGAAAAGAAATAGAAAGAAAAATGTTTGGTCCTAGTGCGGCTTGAACCTACACCCTATATAAGTCAAAGTAGGTTTATGGTAGAAATTAAAAGCTCCTCGATACGGGTGCATTACCTTAAGAGAATAATGGTTATAGTTTCACATTCGTTTTGTTATATAATAATTTGCCTTGTCGGGTTTTTTTAGCCGACAAATTTTAGTCGAAAAATTTTAGTTAAGATTACTTTCTTGTGTCACCAACAATCCTCTTATTCCATTAGCAAAATCTTTACGAAACATATACTAATAATGCATAACATTATTATACCACCCCATCGCTAAAATATCTGCTAACATCGATATAAAATGTAACTTGTGTTATACATAAACATGTCACTGGATATTATGCAAAATCAACACCGTGAAACGCCTTACACCAAAAAGTTAAGTTATTCTAATCTCTATCTGCAGTTGAAACTGGATCTTGTGCCGTTTGTAGTGAAACCAGTTACAAGGTAGGTAATAAAATGTTTTATTTTTTGTTAGAAATATAAACGTGCACACTTTTCTTTCTGGTGACTTTTAAAATATATTATGTTACACTGAGCTTGAAATTTAATAAATATAGCTATTGAGATACTACGGAATGAATTAGAACCGGCACAAAAAATTGACATTTCAATGTCGTTTGTGCTTTCACTCACTATAATTTCTGTCGATCATTTGCTAAATGCTTGAGATTGTCAAAACTTGTACAGTATTTCGGGGTTATAAATGCAAGCGTCGCTTTATTCTTTCTATGTAAGGTTTGTTTGTTTGTTTGTTTGTTTGTTTGTTTTGGGTTTAACGCCGACAGTATTTCAGTCATGTAACGGCGGGCAGTTAACCTAACCAGTGTTCCTGGATTCTAAACCAGTACAAACCTGTTCTCCGCAAGTAACTGCCAACTTCCCCACATTAATCAGGGGTGGAGGACTGATGATTTCAGACACAATGTTGTTTATCAATAGTCACGGAGAACATACGCCCCGCCCGAGGATCGAACTCACGACCCCGCAATCCGTAGACCAACGCTCTACCTACAGAGCTAAGCGGGCGGGCTTTTATGTAATGAAGTTTGTGAAAATGCATAGGGCGTGCTATGCGTCAAATGTATGTTGATACCGCTCTGGCATCAGAAGACAATATGCTCAAACACAAGATGGCGTAAGATATGATATTGCAATCGTAAAAACCTGTGAAGAATATTTGTCATGATAAATGTTTCGAAATATTGTTTTGATTGTGTTTTGGATTAAATTAAATTAATATTTGATGCAGGTGAATATAGTATATTTACACGAGACAAAATAATAAGGTTTTGTTTGATAATCTTTTCTGATGAGACGTGTAAAATCATTAATGTTAAATAGCTCTAACTTTTGTTTCAATTATGTAATTGAAGAACTATCCTTTATGCACAAAAACATACATACATGTACTTAACAAGTTAAAGGATAGCAAAAGTTCCTTCTAAGGCATATCTATATAAATATAAAATGATCATCTTGTAAAATTTTGGTTGCAATGTCTGTTTTATACAGCCAAAAAGATTCAAGTAAGTATTTACGCTAGTTATTTAACATAAATTGTTAAATCCAACAACAAATTAAATCTGTTATCACTTTCAGTAGAGTTAATACGGCAATAAGACATTGACACGGTTGATCAATTACGATTTTGTTTTCATATATTAACTATGCATTTCAAGGTAACGATAATATTTAGTTGTTTACATTTAAATTTGCTGATATATGTCTATCTGGTCGACTGAATGTACTACTCTCGCACGGTATTTGTATCAATAACATGTTAAATGTTACTGTTGAGAAAAGGGGAATCGGGTAGTGAAACCATTATCCGTGACAAAGTAGTTGTACTACTTTTGAATCGTATTGACTATAAAGAAAACCCTGATTTACCGTGAAGTAAACCTGAATTACCAATAAAGACACAATCGACTTTTCCGATAATGATTTCGTTATCGTTCTCTATTTATATGTTATGTTCCTCAAGAATGGAGGAAATAACATCCTCGGGTTTAGTAATATATAATCCACGGAACGCGTTCAGTCAGACCTTCGCCTCAATTACGAAAGAATAGTCTAACGTCAGAGGTTATTTCTAAGGTCACGGAGTTTTATTGGCCAGCTTGTAATGACAACAGCTTTCGGTACCAATGATAACGAGATTCCCGCCGAAACGCGAGGACGATCCTATTTCATGATAACTGATGAAATACCAATACATAATGCTTACACATTACCTTCTAAGTAAATATTAGTATTTCTTTTATCTTAAATATCCAATGATTATATGGCAACATAGCTCAGTCGGGTAAAACGCAGATAACAATTGGATATAAGCAAATCATTCTATGGGTTCGAATCTTCGTGAAGGTTTTTCCATTTTTTTTTCTTTTTTGTTTTTTTTTTCCTTTTAGTTTTTCATTTTTGTTCCCGTATTTTTGTTTCTTTCTTTGATGATTTGTATTTGTATTAGCAATTAGGAGTGACCTGTCGCTTTTATTTTTAGATTTGGATTTTCCAGACTGTTCCATTTATTAAATAAGGGTTTGAAGGATATTTGACTTCTTTAAAACTATAAATATATTTCAAATACTATACAGAATGAAATGCATCGGTAGCTCAGTTGGAAGACTTGAGGAATTTTCTTAATGACTTAAGTTTTGTGATTAGGAGGCTGTGGGTTCGAATCCTCCACAGGGCGATTTGTTTTATGATTCAATTTGGTTTATTTATATTTTACATGTTTTTTTATTTCATTTTATTTCATTTCAATTTCATTTTTAATTTCATTCTTACAATTTCAATACATTTCAAACACACACGTTCAATGGAGCATCCTCACACTGGCTGGTGGTGTCGGATTCTTCCGAATTAGTGTCATCAGCTAGTTGAATGACCAAATTGTCAAGAGCTATGTCAACCATGTTGAATAATCCACGATCAAGGAGAGATATTTGAAAAATTTAATTCAAATACATGTTTAACGTTATCATCATTTCAAAATGAACGTTAGCAAAATATAAAATGAAAAAAAAAAATATTGATCTCCGTTGGAATTCGAACTCACAAAAGTTAGATTCTAGAGCCGTCACGCTTACCACTGTACCACGGGGTCTAATTGCCGAAGAGGCAGTCATTTGAATATATATTATAAAAATAAGTTATAAAAAGGTAGGGTAACCCTTTACTGAAGTGGTTTATTCCAGTAACCTTTCAAATCTATTAATAAAAGCGACAGGTCACTCCTAAATGCTAGTATGTATGCCTTTATATAACACAACAGTATGTTTATTATTTGCATGGCTTAAATGAATGCATTTAGTCAATATCATCTTTGATTTAATGCTAAACTTTTCTGATCTGCCATATCGGCTTAAGATACTTCTCTGTTGTGTTGTCACATAGTTCATGAAGGAATCTAAATGTTTATGAAAAAGTGAAATAAAAAATTAATGTCGATGCTGAGTTTCGAACCAACACGGCAAAAAATCTGTTTAACATGGACTGTATGCTTTACCACTAAGCTAATTTGCAATTGGTACAAAATGTAGAAATATTTAGATTGTAACATGTTAGAAAAATGTTGAATTCCCTATGTTCCATTTTAATCTATTTATAGTCATGTTTGTAAATATCAAGTTATCGTTGGGGCATAGTAGCTAAGTCAAGTGTGACTTATTGAACTATAATATTCCTTCTCAAGAGAAGGAATAATAATATACGCATAACAATAAATTAAATGTGTTATATCTTCATTAGTCACCAAGACATGACACCATCTTCACTTAAGGACAAAACTTTTTCGTATTTATTAAGAATATGTTCATTGAAACCTTTCCCAGGTCCTGTATTATTTTTATTTTATAACCCTTTAACCCGACTTGTTTCGAGAAGGTGATTATAAGTTCATCATTTTCATAATGTTTGTTTAGAGTATTTCTTTTCATTTTTATCCCACGTCCGTTTGTAATCCCACATAAAACCAAATAAGATTTTGTTAGTATCTGTTATAACGTTCGGAGGTGGATAAGGTAACAATTTGAATGCATATACTAGCTGTTATAGAGCAACTGACTTTCGGCGCAGCCGTATCAAGCTTGATTTCCCGACCCACATTGAAGTATATCACGTGACTATATTGGCAAATCAAATTGCTTAATAACGTATCTTAGGTATTTTAGCTACTAGTATACAAAATATTTCTGCAATAGTCTTGCTAATTGGATGAAAGTATTTAATTTTTTCTCACTGTGAGTAAAATGACAAAATAAGTATATTAGTATGCCGAAACAAATATAATAAGTATGTCTAAAATTACAATTGAAGTCCAGTTAAAAGACTAATGTTTATTAATCACAGATGAGCTGCGTACCGTCGTACAACTAGTAAATACATCATGTTACATTAACAGGTGTGGTTTTCATGAAACATCGATTTAAGTCTACCAAGTAGAGAAGGGATCCGGTGACAATCTTTTTTCTCTTGTGTGCAATAACCTACAGCCTTTTTAATGCAAGACTATTTTCTGGTTTGATGGTCAGCTGTAGAAATTTAATTTAATCAACTTCAGACGATTTTAAACCCAAATACAACATTCTTTGAGTAGGTCTGAAAGATATGCGTTTAACGAAAGTAGGTATCCCGTGTTCGGTTGATATGCGGAAGAATGGTTTTGGCGCCTCCCACTTCAGTTTTAAAGATATTTCTTGTTGCTACTGTTACCTTTTCTATGGGTGTTAATTTGTGGCATTGCCATTGCTTTATCCATGTCCGCCCCACCACAGATCAATCCCATCCGCACCGTACCTCAACGCACAGACATATCCGTATGTGTGACTGTAGCTTAAACTTTTGCTCATGTTCAAAAGTTGGGGAATCTTGCAAGTTTGAGATAAGTCTTGAATACGTTTTGACCAAGTGTTTGTACGGATTGATACGGATTATTACTTTGAGGTAAGGCTCAGATACGGATTGATACGGATTACGGTGTCGGCCCAGTATAAGTTCTTCTTCTTTGCTGTATAGTAAAACAAGCACCTTCTGGCATGGATTGTGACTTTCACAACAAAATTACAGCATTGACAGCTCTGTATTTCTAAGGAATAACCCGTGTCCATTCAATATAGCTTAGAAAATCACTATCATCAACAATGAACTTTTCTGTGTCCATGTTCATGTTTCGAATACACATCTGTCATGGCCACCAGTTTGGGGTAGTTTTTTAATCCTTCCGCACAGAAATGTTGTCCTGAAAAACACAGACAAAACAACAGTTAAAGACATTAGAAATGACACAAAATGTACACAGTGTCAATAAATACATTTAGAATTTAACATGGCTTTAAATTGGGAACTTCAAAATTTCAAAGAACTACTTCCTAGGATACAACGACCCGGAAGTTTTTCAATACCGGGGTGACACCGATTACTACCTTTCTATCCGTGGCTAAACGTAGCTATCCGCGTCGTATGTGCGACTGGGGTTTTACGTACAGAGAGCAAAAGCAAATTCATTGGACCCAAGAGCTGTCGGTCCTCATAACAAAATGTAAAACTTTATTTACATTAATGGCATTGATGTCAAAAGAGCATACATGTATGAATAAATCAAATTTGATAAATTCAAAGTTACTGAAAAGAAGACAGTTATAGTGAAACCCCGCTAATACCTCTAAACTACCAGCCGTCTCATCTAAAGTCATATTTGAAAAGGCTGTCACTTTGCTGTTGATTCTCTTTTACGAGCATACAGGGTGGAAAAGTATATTTATGCAGTTATAATTACAATTTGATCACAGATTTGTGAAAGTTCTCTCTAAAACATTTTTCACGTAGATTACTTCTGTATATAAAGTTGTTTTATTTTCCAAACATAAAATTCCCGAACATTAATTCGTGAATAGGAAGTAACATGAAACGGTATTCAAGGGCATTGTTTTTTAATTAAACTGAATTATATTTTAAAATTAGAGTAGCGTCAAGTTGTTTTAGTTGTTTGTTTGTTAGATCTTTCCTCTCTAGTCAAATTGTAAAAGGACATTTTTATGCACCATATTTCACCGAATGCAATTTCATGGGAGACTTTGGATTACAGACATTAATAAAGTGTGTCTCGGGTTACTTATACACTATTTTAATGGGTATGTAATTTACCTTTGAAAATGTGATGGTGATACAAACCATACTATAATGTATTCATATATGTCAAATCAGAGTTTACAGTTTTGACAAAAAACAGTCTCTAGTATCACTGTTATGTTATCACGCGCCAAATCAATGTTTCAACATTTTTAATGTATGATATAAAGACACCTATTATATATTCGTTTTGACATTGACCTTGATTTTTAATCGGGTGCAGCGACATGAGACTGATGTATACTCTTTACATTAAGACCTAAGTTTAAATCGTTTCTACCATCTCAATATCAAAAGAACCGTTCGCATTAATAATTTTACAAATTATCACCTCAGACATTTTCATGGATACTTATATTTCATCAAATTAACTTTAAAAAAAGTTTGAAAACGAAATTTTGAGACTGCTGATAACAACAAATAAATCCAAACTTTCCTTATTCGATGTTGTGCACAACTATATAACGAGCATTCAGAGGGACGGGTGTAGCTTTGATGTGTCAAGATTTAGTGGTAGTTATCTTGACATGGCTGATGTGTTAAATATCAGATGACAGGGAAGTGTAAGAAAATCTGCAAGTTAATTAACTTTGAGATTTTATATTGACTTTGTTATTAGGCGGATCCGGTATAACAATGCAAGGCTAAATAACAAAACCAACATAAAGTTATCTTATCAACTAATTAATTATCATTCTGTTAATCATTATATAACATGTATGTAACAGTTGTTGTCTTTTTCTTTTATTGTATACCACGAGAGAGAGAACACGCAGACGATCTTCAAATTTGTTTGACTCATGACTGTAAACAAAGTCATTTTAATTTAAAAAGGAGAAAAGTTCGATAGGATCAACCATTATGTTAAACTTGTTTTGTACGTGTAATGAAAAACTCGAATGCCAATGTCAAGTTACAGTTGGCCACTTGTCCACGAGTAAGAAAAAGCAGAGCCTGGTTTAATTTTATATGCCAAAGTGTTACTTGGTTCAGATAACGAATACCCGTTTACTTAATCCGCCAGCTAGGACAATATGAATTTTGCAATAGTCCTTTCTTATAGGCCTATATCATCTGTATTTGTAATCAAATATTATCAGTCAAGTTATATAAGTGTTTGTTTAAGAATAAGAACATCAATATTGTGGCTCTTTTCCTACTATGAACGGATAGTTATATCAAGATCTTTTGAATACATAAAGCATAACCAAGCAAAAAGATAGCAGACATAGTCTGACTGGGTCTGTTCAAGAGAAATAATAAAACGTGTTACACCCATCACGCCCATCAACCTCGGCTTAAGAGTATTCCATTATATCAATATATCGAAAGAACCCCATGATGCTAAAGGACCAGAAATATAGCAGATATGCGTCAAAGTACGGGGAGACGCTTCATATATCGCACTGAAAATCTGCAGTTGTGATAGTTGAGATAATCTACAAGAATTTGTTTTCAAGGATAGAACGCAACCAAAAAATATTATAGCGAATTTGATTTGTTTGCGTCTGTTCGTGAAGTAGGAAATGGACGCAATTTTTGCGGTGGCTTTGTGCAAACCTTCATGAGCCCTGTTCTCATATTTTGCTTCTACTGTTTGGTTTATGACCCTAAAGATGCGTTTAAAGTCGCATGTCAATGTTTGGACTATCTATAAATTAATTGGTTATTCAGTGGGCACATAAAAAATGAAATAATTTATGTAATGGAAATGATATTTTATACTTACAAAGCGTCGACTTTTCTTTTAAGAAAACACTTCCACAATTGATTGCAGGAAAAGATGATAGAGATACAATCATGAGTTTAAAGTTACTGTTACTTCTACCAACATTAACTGCTGGCGTAACCTTGGTAACAGAGACCACGAGCAATGCAACAGAAAGACATCAACTTTATCAGGAGCTTTTTGTAAAGCAAGGGTATAATTCTAAAATTCAGCCAATCTTCGGAGGAAACATTACCGGTAAATAGTATTTAGAATATGTGAATAGTCGTTTTACATCATATCACAGTCTGTACCTATATGTAGAACTGTTTTTACATTTGGTGGTTGTATTCTAGAGTATGTTAGCAATAACAAATATCTTGGTTTATTAATTAATGATTATCTAGATCTTAATGTTACTGCTAAGATGGTGGCTCAGAGTGTTAGTCGTGCATTGGGTTTGCTCATTGCTAAAATTAAGGTTATCGGTGACGTTCTATATGATGTCTTTACTAAACTGTTTGACGCTGCAGTTTGGCCAGTTATTAGTTACGGCTCTTCAGTTTTGGGACATAAAACTTTCTCTTGTATTACAGCAGTTTATAATAGTCCTATGAGATTTTTTCTCGGACTTGGAAAATATACCATGAATTTGGCTGTCTCTGGCGATATGGGTAAATTTGCAAATTGTGTAAGCAATTGTGTCAATATAATTAAACACAGTATGGTGATTTTTATCAGTACCGTTAACAAAACAAGTTATTTAAGACTTTGAAGAAGCAATGTTTATAGAATTTAAAAATCATTGGTCCAATCAGGTAAATGCTATTCGGGGTACATCTGGAAGAGGTGGTAACATAAGACTATGTTGTCGAAAAGTATTGTAATATGATAATATCAAAATGTCATAGATCAGCTTTGTATAAATTTAGAGCTGGAGTTACTCCTCTGCGCATTGAAATTGGGCAATATGACGTTTTGCCTGGTGATAGGCGATTTTGTCCATTTTGTATTGCTAATAACAACATAGTATTGAGAATGAGATTTATGTACTGCTTGAATGTAATGTGTACAGTGACATAAGATATACCGTGTTTAAAAGTTCCAGAGTTTCTGCAACTAATTTTATTATTTATGTAAGAAAATCAAATTGCGTTTTACTTGTAATAACATGGTAAGAAATTTAGCCAAAACCTGGCTTTTAATACTATAAAGAAGACAATGTTACATGTGTAAATAATGCCTTTTTGATTTATATGGCATGAACAAACATTTTTATATAATTTTGGGGTATTAAATGCTACATACAAATCTAGTTGTGGGTAACACATATGTATGGAAGTGTCCTTTTCGTTTTAAGCTAGTTTTTTCTCTCAAAATTCAGTTAATTGCTCTCTTAACACAGCAACTAACATTTACTACTCAGTTTTATATTTACTTGTAAGTAATGCTGTTCGGACAAATTATTATTATTATTATTATCATTACTATTTTGCTGTTACAATAACTATGTGATTTTTTATCTTTATTATTATTATTACTAGTAGTAGAAGTACTCGTTGTTTTCGTTGTCGTTATAGTAAAAGTGTTACACTGTATTCGTTTTTTTATTTACCACATTTATGTGGCACTCTTTTCATGTATATACGGTACTTGTTCCAAACGTGCCTTATCGTAATGTTACAGTAATGCTAAATAGAGCAAGATCGTAAAGCATACTTGTACATAAATATCATTTAATTACTTTAAGAGTTAGATCTAGAATCAAATATATTCATAAAAACACTGTAATTACATATTTAATTGTCAATGTTAACTTGTTTTTCTTCAGTTGTGAATTTTTCTCTTCACCTAAAGTCAATCAATTATTTGGATGAAATGTCTGAGACCCTACAGACTTCAGTTTATATGAAAATCTATTGGTTGGACGTATTCCTAATATGGAATCAATCTGATTACAACGGCTTGTATTTCACTTATTGGCCACAGGTAAGCACTTCCTTCCTGTTTAGATCATAAATAAGTTATACAATATACACTTATTGAACGGCCTGCCGGTCAGTAGTCAATAGCACGGACAGAGGTAGGGTTAATAGTTTTGTCTTTTGACCAGCATTCAATAAGTGTATTATTACTTGACAGCAGAAATAAATTTTCATATGTTTTTTTCTTCAAGTTTTCACATTATCCTAGCAAAATTTGTTGTTGTGCTATGAGTCTTTCAATAGCACAAACTGCGGACCGACAATTTATATAAGGAGTCGTGCAGTAATATATAATATAAATACTGCATTCTACAAAGGGTGATATGAAAAAGGTCATCTCGAGAAATATGAAAATCAACTGTCGCGTCAGCCACTCTCAAAATTGTAATACCGAAAATATATATAGGTATAAATATTTACTAAATAAATCAACATAAGTGCTTATAACAGTTTATTGAAATATTTAATAACACCAGTTAAGATGTAGACAGACATGTATTTAAATTTGTTTTTTTTTTTTGTTTTTTTTTTTTCAAATTTTCTTCATTACGTTTACTATGAAAGTATTTTGTTAGATATAAAAAAAGCGTATATAATGCCATATTTTGTTAAAAATGTAACTGACGTTTGGGCTCGAACCCTCCCGGTGGCCCGCCTGACCTTAGTGGCTGGTAATTACCACGCCTTTTATTTTATCTTGTTGTATATAAATACATTTAGGTGAAAAAGAAAACTCAAACCTTGTGGTTATAATACATGTTTAGGCACACTTTCATGCAAAGAAAAACCTATTTCAGGGACAAAATGATAATATTATAGCACGGTCTGATTTAATATCTTATTAGCTCATCTGATTTTTTGAAAAAAAAGATGAGTTATTGTCATCACTTAAGCGGTTGTCGGCGTCGGCGTCGGCGTCGGCGTTGCCTGGTTAAGTTTTATGTTTAGGTCAGCTTTTCTCCTAAACTATCAAAGCTATTGCTTTGAAACTTGGAATACTTGTTTACCATCATAAACTGACCCTGTATAGCAAGAAACATAACTCCATCTTGCTTTTTGCAAGATTTATGGCCCCTTTTGTACTTAGAAAATAACAGATTTCTTGGTTAAGTTTTATGTTTAGGTCACCTTTTCTCCTAAACTATCAAAGCTATTGCTTTGAAACTTGAAATATTTGTTCACCATCATAAGCAGACCCTGTACATCAAGATAACTCCATCTTGCTTTTTGCAAGAATTATTGCCCCTTTTGGACTTAGAAAATCAGTTTTCTTGGTTAAGTTTTATGTTTAGGTCAGCTTTTATCCTAAACTATCAAAGCTATTGCTTTAAAACTTGCAACACTTGTTCACCATCATAAGCTGACCCTGTATAGCAAGAAACATAACTCCATCCTGCTTTTTGCAAGATTTATGGCCCCTTTTGGATTTAGAAAATATCAGATTTCTTGGTTAAGTTTTATGTTTAGGTCAACTTTTTCTCTTAAACTATCAAAGCTATTGCTTTGAAACTTGCAACACTTGTTCACCATCATAAGCTGACCCTGTACAGCAAGCAACATAACTCCATCCTGCTTTTTGCAATTATTATTGCCCCTTTTGGACTTAGAAAATCATTTTCTTGGTTGAGTATTATGTTTAAGTCAACTTTTCTCATAAACTATCAAAGCTATTGCTTTAAAACTTTCAACAGTTTTTCACCATCATAAGTGGACACTGTACATCAAGAAACATAACTCTATCCTGCTTTTTGCAAAAATGATGGCCCTTTTTAGACTTAGAAAATCATGGGTAGGACAATATTTCTATTATACAAAAAAATCAGATGAGCGTCAGCACCCGCAAGGCGATGCTCTTGTTCAATATGTCGTTCTTTACAAAATGTTGTGGTAAGCTCAAAACGTTTGAACAAGAATGAGCTTAAGCTTATACAGAATGACTGTTATGACCCGATTCTTGCTTAACACATTCCATTACATGGGAGGTCTACAAGAAAAAGCTTAATATAATGATGCCTAATTCAGATTGGAAGATCATGTCTTAGGAATGAGATACATTTGTACTAACATGTGCTACGAGTATATTATCGTATGTCCATGAGATACTATCGCTTTGGCACGCGGTAACATCTCGTGGCCACGAGTTATTTATCTCGTAGTGACGAGATATTAACTCGTGGGAACTAGTTACTATACACTGAACATCTCGGTGCTCCGTAGATTTCAGTGAAATGCTAAATGTTAGACAGATAAAATTCGCAACAAAGACCGTGAAAAACACGAAATTAATACGTTTGAATTAGACTATTGGAACGATCTTTGATATATTTTTATATCACGCTATTTTCATTTCTCAGCTGTTAGTTTTGACGTTCATATATATATATAAAAATAATTTACATTGAACTATGGAGGACAAAACTTATTCTTAAACACCTGTATTTTTATGTTCCCATGAAATATGCATATGTAATGAACCATGTCAGTAAATCAATATCTGGGATAAACACAAAAAGGGAAGAAATCCCTTATTTCTATTGTAATCCCTGTTAGTGATGTTCTGACATAGAGAGACATGAAACTCGATTTAAAAAAAAATATTGCATTAAGATACTATTATTATATGAAACTAGTATTGTTCCATGTTAATTATTAAAGAATTAAGATATTTAATTAAAAATTGCACTTAATTAAAGACTAGGTCAAAGTTTGGCACAAAAGCACAAATTT
The DNA here is from genome assembly GCF_021730395.1 of Mercenaria mercenaria. Classification (NCBI taxonomy): domain Eukaryota; kingdom Metazoa; phylum Mollusca; class Bivalvia; order Venerida; family Veneridae; genus Mercenaria; species Mercenaria mercenaria. The sequence continues at coordinate 32,440,648 of NC_069361.1, read as the reverse complement.
CTGCATGTGTAATCTAATATTTTAAAAAAAAGATCCTTAACAGCACTTTTGAAAACAGCAAGGCTGGACAGATTCCTTATTTGAGATGGAAGCATATTCCATGATTTACAGTGGAGCCTGCGAAAAATTTCCGTGCAATCTCGTTTATTCACGCGCGTGTGTGACAGGAAAGGCCGTACCGGCGACAGTAACCATCAAAACAAATCAACACCCTTTACAATATTTACAAATTTATTTACATAAGATGATTATTAACAATGAATAGATATGAAAAGAAAAAAACTGATTATAAGAAAGAAAAAAAAAAGAAAGTTCAGTATCTCTAGATACAAAAGTTCTTATAGTCCATTCTAATCTGACGTGACACAGGTCTTTAATGTAATTGTGAACTTTAAGTAGCACAAACAAAACATATCTCAAAATCCAGTCCCTTTAAACCGTGAATACGTTGATTCCGTATTGGCTCCCTATGGTGGTAGGTGATTGCATCCCTGAGATGACTTCAGAGGATAACAAAAATCATCGTCTTTGCGGTTTACGGCACAACCATGGGACGAAAGCTCTGTGCTGGGAATATCACATCCAGGCGAGTGAAGACAAGTGAACCTCGGGCATTGTACTTCCGGGTTATGACATCACCAGGTAAAATCGTCTGGCGGAAGAATCTAAAATATATAACATATGGTAAGCACCATAGCAAAACAAATAAGTCAGGGCATAAAACTGCTCCTTTGGGTACACCATACCTCCGTAGGCTCCCATAAATAATACGTGCTACTTATACAAAACATATGTGCTACTAAGTTCAAACGTCACATGATTAAAATACGTCACTTATTACTTCCATATTACAAAGATTACTTACTTAAAAGACTAAAGTTAAAGTATGAAATGATATGAAAAGTATATGATGAAACATTATAGATACGGACATGATAAACTGCAGCTATTATTTACAACTACAAATTAACAAAATTCAATGTAAATCAAACGTTATATGATAGTTGGCATCCATATAATATCTAATGCCATACACTAAAACGGACATTGTATGTGTATGCAATAGACTGTCACACAATTTCATATTACAATAATATAATACATACATGGTACTAGACTTGCCATATAGATTTATACATAACAATACAATGCAGTAATGGCGTTCCATAATTAACAAAAATGTTTGACATAAGTTTTTGAAACAAAGTACTTTATAAATATCATGTTACAAATTTCAGTACAAATTTTACATCTTATATAAATGAAACATTTTAGATTCCTCTTTCGAAATAATTTACAAAAGTCTGAAAAATTTAATAAATCATCCTGACATACCGAAACTAGCTAAAATCATATGCCGAAAAGTAAATGTTACAGAATTCTGTAGAATGAACAAAAATTTACCCAAAAAAAATCGTAATGCAAAAATCATACAAAAATCTAACAAATAAATTTCTTACCTCGATCGAGCATAAATTTCTAGCAAGAAAATAATTCAGACATAGATTCGTCTATAAAGTCGTAAGGTGGTGTGGGCAAGGCATATCTAGTCCAGTCTATTTAAAGGGTAATGTCCCGCCAAATACCAAATTTCATGGGATTCACGGCTAAGCCGTGGACTCCGACTATTGTCATTTTCACGGGATTCACGATATAGCCGGGGAATCTAACTACTTTGGCGCGAATTTAAATTGACAATTTGAGGCCCATTATAGTGGTTTTGGGGATAAAAACATAAATTACTGAAGTTTATAAAATATCAACTTTCTTATTACTGAACAGAATTTAATGAAATTTACATGGAAATTTAAGTTATGAAATACAGAAAAACATGAGAGGTATTTCATGCGTGAAATCTGACATTTCCTCAATAACTCAAAAATTTACAAAAAGATGATGCAATACCTGCATTTACAATACATATAAAATAAGGCCCGTATGTCAATTTGTGACAGCGTGACACGGCCGTGACACTAACGGTTTCACTAACGGTTAATTTTGTAATCATCCAATCACATAATGCCTAAACGAGAAACATGAATCGAGAATCGTTCAGCCAATCAGGATTTTAGTGGGCGTGTCAGTGGATCGATTATCGCAAATAGAATTACCCATGCCTTCTTTTAATTCCTTACATTTGTAATAGATAACTGCTTTAAAAGTGCGAAAATGAAATATTGATTCGCCTAAAGTGCGAAAATAAGATATTATTACGAAAATAAGCTACATCACCTTTTTGTTTTACATTCAATTTGAATACGTATTTTGTCACTATGTAAATCCTATAAGTACAAACTTTCAAACGAAAGATGAAAGATCTTTCACCAACAATAAACAATTTACCAGCATATTAATTTAGCTGCGTCAAACTCGACTACGCAAATAACTTTTAGAATGCGAAAATAAGCTTTAACTCTACATTTTCCTCCTATTTTGACTTTAATTTTTGTCGCTCATAATGCTCATTTATGAATATCCCTATATAAGAAACTCTTTTAATAATGAAACATAGCTCTTATTTGTCATTTCTGAATAAGTTTTTATCAATTTTATTGGCACATATTCTTTATATTTCCTATACATAACTTTTCTTAAAGTGCCAAAATCAAACAACGAAACTTAACATATCATACATTCTGTTAACCATAAGGTGCCACTATAACTATACGTTCCCTCATGTATAAACATTGAACTATGGAGGACAAAACTTATCACCTTTGATTGGATTATCACGCCAATATGAATTGCATGGTGGTGTACAGGCACGTGTAGGTTAATCGAATAAACAATCAATTAAGCAATTATGGTGACAACTTGTCTACTGGCTTCGGTGATGGTATTCTATACAAGTGGATTTTAAAGAAATATTTCTTTCATATTTTGTGAAAGTGCAATTAATATGGTCTTTTTTATTATTTCTAGTATGTGATTTTTATTTGAGATAATTTTAAAAAAAATAATTGAACTTGGATATAACGATAACAGAGCATAGCAAGAGTTCTTAGTTATTAAACGGTCGAATTTCTACAACTGTGCATAATTACTATAGTTTCTGTAATGAGTGCTATCTATAATACTGCCCAAATTAATGAATGACATTCCTTCGAGTTGTAAAATTTCCTACACATTAAATTTTCGATATTCACATGTAGCACCGATCGATTCTCCTAACATATTTATAATAAAAACCCATTTCGTTATTTAAACAAGATAGAATAAATATAATTTTTTTCAAAACTGTTCTGTGTTTAAAATGTTTCCTTTCTATTGCGTTTCTAATATTATTGATAATACAGTTCATTATAATGTATGAACAACTTCTCGCAATGAAGTGATTTAATGCAGGTGCGTATCATGCACGCTATTGCATTGCCCCTAATCCATCCTAGATATTAAATCTTTCTGTCAAAAGGTAAACTAAAAGGTTATCTGTTTTTGGTTATAGTAAATGTACCCTGATTACTGTATGTTTATTTTACTCAACCTTGAAATTCTTGTTACATGCTGTGTCACAACTGTAACATTTGTATTTTTTCCTGTACCGGAATTATTCAAATTTTGTGTTATATGTACAATCTAAAAAGGAAAAAGACTTCAAACCAAAGCCTTTCACCATAGGTAGGATAAAAGACCCACTGTCACTAGACCTTGTTCTATATGAATGAACAGAATCTTGGGACACAAAGTATTGACTCATATAGTCAGGAGATTGACCATTCTTAATTTTGAAAACATGACACAGTGTTATTTGTTCCACTCTTTTCACAGACGGGTAACTAATTCAATGAAATAAAATGTTCTTGGGCAACATGGGACCTATTTTCCAGATTGAGTATGAACCTGATCAATTTATTTTGGGTAACCTGTAGTTTGTTTTTCCAAAATTGAGATAAGCCGTGAAACATAAAAGAACAAGCATAGTAAAAAAGACACTGCATCAAAGCTAAAACCAAAAGTCTTTTAGTATGATCAGTAATAATTTTCTGTTTCCTATACAGAAATTTTAACTTGGCAGTTGCCTTTTTGATAATAGAGTTAGCCATGTATTCACCAGTAAGACTCTGATCTAAAGTTGCACCTAGATACTTGACAGATGAAGTGGAATTTATTGTTTGACCATTGCAACTTATATGACGGTTATTATCTGATTTTAACCTGGGCTTTGAGCCGAATAAAATTGACATTGTTTTTCCTAAATGCAGGGACAGCTGTTATCAATTAACCACTCACTGACTAACTGATTCAAGATCTTTTGTTAATTCTTTTCCAATGGCTGACCTATTTAACCAGATACCAAGATAGCGGAGTCATCCGCATAAAGTAATCATTTATTTTTGACTACTGCAGACATATCATTTACGTAAACTAAAAATAAAGAGGTCATAGAATTGACCCTTGTGGAACACCAAATGTAATTTTACTAGGCTTAGAACATGTATCAGAAACATCAACAAGCTGTTGTCTCTCGGATAAATATGACCTGAAACAACGAATAATATCTTCCGCAAGACCAAGCCCTTCAAGTTTTATCAGAAAGATAGAGTGATCAACAGTATCAAACGCTTTCTGAAGATCTAGTAAAACCATACCAATGAGGAGAGCTTTATCCATTTCAAATTTCATATAATCAGAAAGATGTACAAGACAAGTTTCAGTTGAAAATCTTTTTTTGAAACCAGACTGGAATCTATACGAATAACTTTTTATCATTTAAATATGATTCCACTTGGTCATACACAACCCGTTCAAAGATTTTGGAAACAATATTAAGTATGGACACTGGGCGGTAATTACCGATATCAGTTTTATCATTTTTGTTATAAAAAGGGGACAACGCTGGCTGATTTTAAATCGTCATGAACAATTCATTGAATCAATGACAAATTGATTACAAGAGTGAGAGGACAAGCTATAATTGAAACACCGTCTCTTACAAATTTAGAGGGAATACCATCCAGCCCAGTAGACTTACTTACAGTAATCTTGTTCAAATACTTTAAAAAGAAGAAAGAAAAATTATTCAAGACTACATCATTTTCAGAGTAAAAACTAAAAACGAAGTTCTTTCCATATTTATAAAGAGACTGTGGTAGTTTATCAACTAGCTTTGATGCAACAGTTGTGTAAAAACATTACATTTTTCTGCCACTTTCTGCTTATCAAAACAAATCACACTGCTATCATCCATTTTTAGACCTATATTTGAACAAGATGAAGATTTTGACTTTTTAAAAGGTAGACCAAGGTCTTTTAGAGCAGTCCATAGTGACTTAGAATCATTCTTGTTTTCTTCAACTTTATCTTTTAAAAAGTTTAACTTAGCCTTATGTATTAGGTACTCAGCTTTATTTCTAAAATGCTTGAAATGTTCAAGACTTTATTCATCCTTTTCTTTCTTATACACATGAAATAGCTTGTTACGTTAATTTATACACTGAAGAATCTCAGGTGTTATCCAAGAGTCAGTACGTTGTTTAACCTGTTTAACAGGAGCTAAATTTGAAAAAAAATGAAAGAATTTCATGCATCAGAAACATTATCACATAACATAACAGAACATCAGTCGACATTTAACAAAGTGTTTTGAAAGTCATCCTTATTGTAATTTTTCATGGAACGGATGCTGACATTATTGTGCTTTCCAATAAAATGTTACTAATTTTTCTAGTGCAATATATTATAAAATGATGCGTTTATAACACCAGATGGTAAAATTTTGTCATTGTCAGACACTAAAGTAAGACAGATGATAGTAGATGACACTTTGCCAATTCTAGTAAAGTAAGAAATCAGTTGCTTAAAATGAAACATGTCCATAATAGTTCTCAGGCTACTAAACAGTGCATACCTTTTACTGCATTTGCAAACGTCTATGTTCATATTCCCTAAAATGTATGTTTCCAAAGAAACAAGTGAATGAAGTATTGCCATGCAATACAAAGTCCCCTACTGGAAGGCACCTAATTTTCTCTACTGCAGTAAAACATAATGAACTGATATCTGTCAATGATGTATAAACAATATTATACTATATATACAATATGTGATAACAAAACACTTGGATTAAAATTTTCATATATAAAAACCTACAGTTGTTTTCATATTTATTTTTTTTTTTTTGGCCGAGTATAAAAAAGATATCATATAAGTTATTTATATTAACAACAAAGGGAAATTAATCCTAAAAAAAAAAGAATGTAAGTCAACAAGGAACTCTTTACCAGGTAAAGATAGGTCAAAAGACACCTAAAAATTGGATGTAACATGCATGTTGTACCACAGAAAAGTGGTCTCGAATTTTCCCTACGGCCAGTAATAAAAAAGTTACAATATAATCTATTTATAGTAACAACAAAGGGACGTAATTCTAAAAACAAGGGTGGAAACTCATGGTGATGAACTTTTGTGCCATGTTACATCAAAATCCTTCCATGCATGAAGAAAACATGCTCCGGACAAAGTCATTCTTGAATTTGACTTTTGACCTCTATATATGACATTGACCTTAGACCTAGGGGCCTGGTTCTTGCGCACGACAATCCATCTCATGGTGGTGAACATTTGTGCCAAGTTACATCAAAATCCCTCAATGCATAAAGAAGAAATGCTCCGGACAAAGTCATTCTTGAATTTGACCTTTGACCTCTAAGTATGACCTTGACCTTAGACCTAGGGCCCGGGTTTTGCGCACGACATGTTGTCTCATCCAGAGGAATATTTGTGCCAACTGATATTCAAATCCTGTTTATAAGTTATAGACAGGACAGGGAAAAAATCCTATTGACCTTTGATCTCAAAGTGTGACCTTGACCTTTAAACTAGGTTCTGGGTATTATGCATGTCACGTCGTCTCTTTAATTGGAACATTTATGCCAAGTAATATTGTAATCCCTTGATGGATGACAGAGTTCTGGACCGGACAGGAAAAAAAACCTAATTGACCTTTGACCTCCAATTGTGACATTGACCTTTGAGCGAGGGGTCCGGGTTTTGCGCATGACACGTTGTCTCATCATGGGAAACATTTGTGCCAAATAATATCAAAATCCCTTCATGGATGGCAGAGTTATGGACCGGACAGGAAAAAATTCCTGTTGACATTTGACCCCCAATTGTGACCTTGACCTTTGAGCAAGGGGTCCGGGATTTGTGCATGACACGTCGTCTCATCATGGGGAACATTTGTGCTAAGTGATATTAAAATCCCTTAATGAATGACAGAGTTATGGACCGGACACGAAACAGACCCTGTTCATGCCATGTAAACATTTGACTGCTAAGTGTGACCTTGACCTTTGAGCTAGGGGTCTGAAAGTTGTGCATGACACATCGTCTTATTATGAGGAACATTTGTGCCAAGCGATATTAAAATCCCTTCATGGATGGGAGAGTTATGGACCGGACAGGAAAAAATCCCTTTTGACCTTTGACCTCCAAGTGTGACCTTGACCTTTGAGCTAGGGGTCCGGGTTTTGCGCATGACACGTCGTCTCATCATGGGGAACATTTGTGCCAAGTAATATTAAAATCGCTTAATGAATGACAAAGTTATGGACCGGACACGAAATTGCCACTAGGGGACTAATAAAATCTGATGTGTTTAAACAAACAGTTTCTAAAATAGTGTAGAAGTTCGACTGCTTCGGAGGTCTATAAATAACTCCACATATGATAGGTTTCGTCTTAGGTGATATCCACTCACTTTGAGTGGGAAGAAGTAGGTCACCAGTTTGTGGTGGGTTTTAAATTGATAAAATTAAATGATCTCTGATTTTATTCTTCAAGCCTTTGAGCTCCAGCCAAGAACAATTGAAAAATGTCGAGTATCCAGTTAAGTTTTATTTTCATTTAAGCACAAAAATATATCATATTCCTATCGTAAATCTAAGGGGGGGGGGATACGTAATATTTTGACAATATTCTATTCTTAAAGAGTTTTGTAAAACAATACAAGTGCTGAATAAATATGAAAATCGGACTACCTAAAAACGATATAGCCATTTTGACGTCATACATTCAACGAGTAGTCATTTTGGGCACAGTGACGTCATCATTCCTAATATAAAATCACCAGATATGCTAGTTATGGCACATTATGCCACATCCAATTAAATTTGAAGCTTTAACTCTAACATTCATTTTAAGAGGCCTTTGAAATATGATTGTCGTCCTTGTTATTCATTGACTTACCATATATAGGAATGACCATTTTTAAATAAAAGGTTTCACTGGTTCAAAATGGCTGCTATATAAATATATATATTGGTTGTAGTCCGATTTTCACAATTTTTCGCAGGTTTTTAATGTTTCAGAATGCTGCTGCGTAATGTCGTTTAATAAAAGCGGAAAAAACACAACTAAGTTAACTAAACAACTAAGTTAATTACAGAACTAAGTTTACTAAAAATGTTTAGTTAACTGACATTTACTTTTGTCATGTTCTTTATTCAAGGATGATGTTTGGAGACCTGACATAGTTTTGTACAACTCTAACAAAGCTTATGAAGCTTTGGGCCATAAGACAATTATGGTTGAGAATTATTCCGACGGCTGGATTAGATGGTTTCCGATGGAGGTATTGTGAACTTAGTTGTATCTATTCTACCCCAATACGGTACGGTACGAAGAACGTTTTTAAGCCTGAGTCAATCGACCTTGACTTTGTCAAGGTTAAGCTCAGCAGAGCTTCGGATGGATAAACCTTTCTCTGACTTGCTAGATAAATGTAATTTCAGAGAGACAGTAACCTAATATTCTCAATAAATACGTCTGTTATTAATAATAAATAGGGATAAATAAATTTATTAAATTAATTTTGTTTCAACAATGATCTGTCAGTAAATAAAATGTAAATATTTTGTTGAAAAGTAATAGATTGATACTATGGATGCCCTGAAGGGACTTCTAGCATCAGTACTTCGGAATTCTAACTTCCAACTTCCTTAAAGCCCTGCTCCACGACTATCAAATTCTATTTTGTGTATGCAACCCATGATTACAATAGGTAACAATTAACGGCCACGTTCCACACTTTAGCACAAAAACCACAGGTATTTTATATAGAATTTCATATAAAATAGACTCTATTTTGACAGGCGTCACTGTTCATAGTCAGGATTTTCATGCTTTTTCAGTGACAATTTAAGGGTAAAAGGTAGCACTGGAGCAGGTCTTTAGGTCTGTTCTACATAAATTAGCCGTTTTTTTGCCTAAAGTGTTTCAAAATAATGAATGTTTATATAACTAATGATTATAGTGTACATTATATTTTATTCTATGTTTATGTTTTTCTTAAATATGTAACGACTTTAAAAAGTGATCACTCTCAAATCTTTAAATTGCCAAATGTAGAATGAATACTATATATATGATACAGTATGTTTTGTGAAATTGTGACTGTCATGTAATGTTATGCCATATGACGATGAGCTGTATGCTTAAGTCAAACAAAACTTCTGTTCTGTTCTTAATCCTAACTTAATCACTTCCAACTGCAAACTATTATTTCTAATTTTTATGTTCATAATTTCCATCTTCATTATTTCCATCTGCAACGTCTTTACTTCTAACTTTCAACCGACTTACTCTTAACTTTTCTGGCTATGCTTCCAAAGGATCTTCTTAAAGATGTTATTAACAGCAGTCTTTAAGGGTCATGTGGTGGCCAGATAATAATAGTACGGTATATCCCTTATACAGTTTTAATTTCATTGTATCTGTTTTGCTGTATAAGTGGGTTTTTTTTTTAATTTTACATCATTAAAGATATTACTATTATAGTTTATCCTCTACCCGGTCAATTCTTTATTATACCAGTTTTACCACAGTGATTTACTTTTTTGTCTGAATTATACTTCAGCTGTTTGAGACGTCATGCGAGGTTGAAATGACTTATTTTCCGTTTGACGTTCATACATGCGAGCTTCAATTTACGCCATGGAGTTACACTTCGGTAAGAAAGGATTTTATTCCGAAATTCCCTAAAAGTATCTAAAGATATTGTTACATGAGCTTAGTATCTGCCATAATAGACATGATTAATATCACAAATTTACAATTTTTAAATGCTGTTAACGACATTTTACTCATTTAATTCGCTCTATTTTTCTATATTTTTATCTTAAACAATTTAAGCATGTTCAAAAGTTATACGCGTTTCAGAATGTTATCTAAATAACTAAGAGACATGTTTCACATTCTGGGAATCAGAAAGTAGTGTTTCAGGAAGTGTGACCACGAGAGGTATTCAATTTATATTCAAACAAAATACAAACATAGATATAAAGCGTGGATACGAAATGTGTTCAACTTATATGTGAACAAAATGCAAACATAAGACTTACGTTCAAGTCATCTATATTTCCTTGTTACAAATATTTAATTTAAAGTCCGTGTCAGTACAATAAATACTCATTCTGCAACCCATATAACAAAACACCAAAAATGTATTAATAGTCTATTTGTTCAGCTAGGTCCATTCGTCTTTCAGATCGGTATTGTTATTTTTTCTGATCCTTTAGGATCATGGAGTCCATTCAACATATGTGTAATAGAGTTCCGCTTAAGTGCTAGGGGGCGTAAGAGGTGTTGCACACTTCATTACCTCTCACGAACAGACTCAATCAAACTGAGTGTGCTATTATTCTGCCTGGTTGCATTCTTTGTTTCCAAAGGATCTTTTTCCAGATTTCATTAAGTTCTTTTAACCTCAGTATAGGTCGTGTCTGTGGTCGTCTATTCAATAATCCCCTTATACCATATTCAAGTGGGACTGCAGTTTCTTTGAAATTAAAGACGCGCCACAGAATAATTGTAATCTTTTGTATATCCATGGTGGTGATTAGACATGCTTTGCATAAAAAAGAAGAAAAACTAGTATCTTGCTGCAAACTAACATTGACATATATTAAGTCAAGACAATGTATTTAATGTCTAAACATTTTTGAAAGAATGTGGCATTATACACTGTACTTAAGTTTGATGTATTAAGATGCGTAAAGACCACACTTTGCTTCTACAGTGTCAGATAGTAATTTATCAATGTTTTAAAACTATATACCGAAAAGAGTGTGACTGAATACGTTAACTTTCAAAAGTATAGTACTATGCCACCGAATTTATCACCTATTTTCACGAGTACAATTTTAAATGTTTAGATATAGAGTGCATATATCGATAAGATATTTAATGAAGATACTGTGCAATTCACCATTTTTACAAGTTTAGAGCACGCTTCTCGAAGAGTTTGATTTTAAAATGTAAGAATATAAGTTGGAAACCTCACATACATAATGTCTCCACTTTTATCCTCGGCTGCAGGAGTGATATTGAGTTTGTTTTCTACAAAACAGGTAAAATTGACTTCATTCTCCGACACAGTTGGTTTAGAAAGTTATAGTACAAACGCACTTTGGGAAATCCTAGAAACAAGTGTAGAAAAGAGAAAAGTAGCTAATGTTGATGTGTTATCTTACAAACTAAAAATTCAAAGAAAGCATTTACACGAGATGTTGACACTGTTTGTTCCAGTTCTGTTATTAACCATTTTGGACCTTTTTGTGTTTGCTCTTCCTAATGGAGGCGATAGGTCGGGATACGCGGTTACTGTGTTCCTCGCTTTTTCCGTGTATTTTACTATCGTGGATACGGTAATGCCGCCAAATTCCGAGAAGATTTCTTTGTTTTCTATTTATCTGGTTATCCAAACTTGTCAGTCAACCATCATCACAATTTTGTCTGTACTTCTGACAAAAGTCGAATTTATAGACGAGAGCACGAGGATACCGCGCGTTCTTGTCTTTCTCGTGAGAATTTCTGGAGCGTGCTGCAGAAGAAAGAAAGCAGCGGAAGTGTATCCATTAGAACATATTACTAAAGGTGAAACTTCTGAAGGGAATACAATTGAGAAAGATTTGAAAGAAACAACTGAGCCAGCAACTTGGACAATGGTTACTGACGCAGTAGATAAGATAGCTAGTATTGTTTTCACACTCGTATTTATAATCACGACTGTAATTTTCTTCTGCGTTATAATCTTGGTACCAAATCGATTGAAATGATATCATTCTCCCGTCTTCAGAGGGCAAGCAAATTTCAATGAAGTATACCTCTCTTCGAAATCAATGACTGTTTGACACAATCAGATATATAGATAACATAAGGTTGGAGCTTTTAGCCCGGACTTTTTTTTTCGGAGACGACACTAATAAATTTATATTTATATAATAGCCCGGCTTATAAATCCTAAAATATGGCCGAACCTTGCAAACTTTAGTAGAGACTTAAGATAATACATTTCTTAAAGAACAATACCAGATGACAATTTCTGGATATGGAACACTCGAATCAGTCAACCATGAAAGCCTGGGCTAACTGTTTTATGACGTCATCACTAGGACATTTGAATTCGTAAAAATAATTTGGTTATGTTCAGCAAAGTATAAAATTTTATTGCCCTCTTCTAAATTTCTAATAATCTGGTGACAAAACAATTGGATTATGTAGAGCTTCTCAAAGTTACATTAATCTAAGAAATATTAAAGAAAGGTTACTTTGTGAATAATTTGTATGAAAAGGGATAAATTATCTAAAACGATGCATCACAAAAACTTAAACTTTACATTCTGTTTTCAAACAAAGACAAACTTTTAATAAAATAGTGTCATAAAAAAGAGGAAGCATGTGTTTATAATTAGATTATATCGATTTAGAATTCTTCCGACTATAAATGCCTTTTCGGGTCATTTTAAATTTGTCTACACATACGGGAGAGATGCCTCATTTTTCACATTCTGAATGTTGTATATTTCTTTCTTGTGGATACGAATGAAAGCTTTTATGACAACATGCACTACCAAATCTTCTAGCGTAATACTTAGACTTTTTCATGCACATTTTTTACTCATGCACATTTTTTACTCATTTAGAAAAGTATATTGTTGATAAAATGTCAAAATTACAGTTAATTGAAATATGCAGTCTCATATACTTTTATTCCCATCAATGCCTCATTTAAGTATCTAGCTCATATTATATTGTTTATTGGATTCATTTAAAACATTTGTTTAGAACTCCATTTTTAAAAGTGGCATGTGAGAGCTGAACATTTGCGTATGTTTGAAACGATTTCCTTACTTTTTATTGTTTTTACCTGTCAGAGATACATTATTTTATTGTAGGGATAACGCATGTTTTTTCGTGTTATAACATCTGCAGAATCCCGAGGGATTCTGAAGATGTTATAACACGAAAAGAACATGCGCTAACGGTATTCTAGCATAAAACGCGTAAAAACCAAGTAAATTAATATATTATCCCACATTAAATTTCCATGAAATGCGCGGTAAAGTCTACGTTGTTTTTTCACGTTGACGTCATTTCCTTTTGAATTATCCGTTTTGTGGCCGTAATACGTTTACGCTTTGCCACGGAACGCGCATATATAAAAAGGTGTTATAACAGCACGTGAGCGCGAGAATCTCTCTGTTAACACACGTTTTCTCTTCTTTTAAAACACCCCAGAAAAGGGACAAAAACAGCAGTTTTATGCTAGAATATATAAATAATGAGAAAAACAGTATGATTGCTTAGATGTTTTTCTTATAATGTGGCTACTTGTATCTAACCTATTTATATTAAACTGCATTTTCCCGGTTAAATGATATACTATGCTAGTCTGTCGTATGACTGTAGACAATATATTTACAAATGTACTTTTACATAGGTTTCAAAGTCAACAAAGTACATATCTATTTGACAGGCTACCTTATTAATACATGTTAAATTTGCTTCTGCATTATAAACGATAAACCTATGTACAATTGCTTTGACGTTACGTAAAGGCGGAACAATAGCGGTACGGTAAATGTGTATGTTACCGGATGTGACCAATGGGAAAACTGCATTGTGAAACGACAGTAAAGCGTAGATATACATCATCGTTGTGGTTTAGAAATTTATATTTTGGTATGAAACACATGGTTTTGCTTAAAGTGCGTGTGAAGACTATAAACTAATCACGCCCATATGCTTCATACCCAAATGTGAACTACTAAACCAGAGTCTATTTCTTAATGAAAGGGAATGTAAGGTGGACATAAGCATTTTTACACCACTTAGTACTCTTAAACGATTGCATTTGATGAAATGAAATGACAGAAGTTAATTGGCTTTTCCAAAACGGGGCTACAAATATCACAACGTTTGGATGTACGATTGCTTACAGACGTCGCGTCGTCATTCTTTTAGATTACACTGGACATTAGTCATAAGACACTTTCATGATGATGCATGCTGTTATAAATATATGCCGTAAGTTGAAAAGTTTATGGTAAAAAACGTTTAAGTAATGCATCGAATCAGTGTAAACAATGTTAAAGAAAGTCCAAATAAAAATGTATTTATATGATATAAATAGCGGTTTAGCAGTTTTCATTTAGTATCAACAGTACTAAGTCGCGATTTATTTCTTAAGTAAACAAACTGCGTTTATATCTGACAAATGAATATTTTTAGACTGAAAGAAAATTGACATTAGAACATGATTTAATCACACAAAACGTGAAAAAGTCTTACAGAGTAATTATTGACCTATCATCCCAAAGGTCTATGACCATGGTGTAGATAAAAATCAGCTCAGAAAAAAAACAACATATTCGGTCACAATCTGTGTTGGCTTATAGTTTGATTTGTTATTTGAATATAAATCTTTTATTACGTTAGTTTGCAAAAATATACAGAATGATACACACATCATGACGTTAGAAAGAGTTAAACAGCTTTGTTAGATTTATAGATACATTTCACTTAAAATATTACACTCAATGTCTTTATAAAAATCACATTGTTTAAGATATCGCATTTTATTAAATATATATTAAAAACATTTTGGTTCAATTCCTACACATCTGAGCTCTGAACCGTGGTAAATTAGGTGAAAAACCACTCGAAGTCCTTATTTATTTTTATTCTTACAATGTCATTGAAATGTTTTGATAAAAATTTTCTGGGCTTCAGTTATCCAAGTAGTAATGAACCGGACGTCATGCGACCATTTCACGTCATATTGGACTTCATAATGCTCTCTTACCGGTCCGCGCGTCAACCGTTGTTTATTACAGATTCTAACACGATCTAAGTCATTTTCCGAGCTGAATATTTTGTATTATTATACAACAATACATTTTCCTGACGTCACAATTATTACGTCAAAACGTTAGACGGCATACAATCGCGCAGGAAAAGAAATCAACAGAAAATAGGTAAATACGAATATTTGATGGATGCCGTCAAGGAAGTACTTAAAAGTCCTTCGTAACGTGTTAGAATCGAAATAATATATCTCATTTAGTGATTTGCTTAAGAAATAATATATCTCATCGGTGATTTGTCGCTGAATAAATCACTGTTTGGAGTTCAGATGCGAAGGAATTATATCACGAGGGCGTAGCCCGAGTGATATAATGCTACGCATCTGAACGACAAACAGTGATTTATTCAAGAGCAAATCACTAAATGAGATATATTATTTCGATTCTAACACATTATCAAGGACTTTAAAGTACACCTTGTCGGCATGTATTAGATATTTGCCCGTTTTCAATCGGGTTCTTTTCCAGCGCGCCGTTACGCCGCTTGACGCTATGACGTAATAGTTGTGACGTCAGAACAGTGAATTGTTGTTTAATAAATCACTGTCTCCAGCCTTCTTTGTTTAATAGGTAAATGAATCGGATCGTGTTAGAATTTTGAATAAAGTCATTGTTTGTCGTTCTGATGCGTATTATTATATCACTCGAGCTACGCCCCTGTGATATGATTCCTTATTTCTTAAATGTACAGAGATTGACTACTTTCTTCTTTGTTTAACTGGCAACCAAATCCAGCTATGTTAGAATGTGCAAATTATTCGATGGTAAATCGCTCAATTATTTATGAGATTGATTTATTAACTGCAAGTATACTAGTACGACTTTGTGAAAATATGAACGATATAATAATAATAAATGTATTTTTCTATGAATGATTCCACTCAATTATTTTTTGTGACCACGAACCTTTTAATCTAATTACCTAAGCACCTGGATACTTGTAACCCAATATAATAACACATTAATCACAGTAATGCGACAAATATGCACAATCTATTTCCATGTACCGATCACCTCCCTTTTAATTGCGGTAACTGACGTTTATTCAGAAAAATGATATATTCGATCGCGGATAATGCCACAAAAGTGTTGTCTTACGGGTTTTGTATTAAAAAATGAATATTACACACATTTTACGGTAATTTTAATAAAAAAGGAAGGATCGATAGCTGTATATAAACCACAATGAATATTTTGTCTTTTTTTCTGAAATATATTATTTAAGAAATAATATATCTCATCCAGTGATTTGTCGTTGAATAAATCATTGCTTGGAGTTCAGATGCGAAGGAATTATATCACGAGGGCGTAGCCCGAGTGATATAATAATACGCATCTGAACGACAAGCAATGATTTATTCAAGAGCAAATCACTAAATGAGATATATTATTTCGATTCTAACACGTTATAAAGGATTTTAAAGTACATCCTTGATGACATGCATTAAATATTTGCCCGTTTTCAATCGGTTTCTTTAACAGCGCGCTGCTATGCCGCTTGACGCCATGACGTAATTTAATTGTGACGTCAGAACAGTGATTTGTTGTATGATAATTCACTGCTTTCTTCCTTCTTTGTTTAATAGGAAAATGAATCGGATCGTGTTAGAATTATTTATATTATTTCAATTTTGCATTCCTATAAAGATAAATTATATAACAATTTTGTCAGGTTTCATTAAAAAATTGTAACTGCTAAGAGCATTTTTATCAAAATAACGGAAGTCGTTGTGCATGAATAAACTTGAGAGCAAACCTGCTTTTGTTACTATAAATAGATAGATATTAACACAAAACACTTAAATCCCAAAAATCTTAAAATTTTATAAAAAATTGAGCGAAATCTGACGACTTAAAAGGAAATTTGCTGAAAATATCCTTTATATGAGTTGTCTGCCCCTGACAAGAGAAGGTGCGAAAAGTCAGTGTTCCATATCCAGATCTGTATTTGACATAACCTTCAATCATTTTATGTTCCTGGCTTGTCTCTACTAAAAAGTGCAAGATCGAATGACTTATAAGCTTAGCTATAAACAGTTACCTTAAGTTTTATTTTGATTTTCTATCTTCTGATTGGAAGTCATTTCTTAATTAAAATCATCTAGTAATATGTCTATCTAATAGCTTAAAAATCAATACGCCACAATGCATTTACAGCTTATTTGGCAATATGAATTGAAATAACTCAGTTTTTAAAATCCTTAACATATTAAAATAAAAGAAGAAAAAATACAAATTTCTGTGAAGTTTCCATTTTTTTCTATTTTACCTTATGTTTTGACTTCCGCGTAATACTAAGCATAATTAAATAATTTCAACTTGCTGCCAAGTGAAATTTTATCCGAAGTTCAGTTGCAAGTTGCATACCAGTTCTCACCAAGCAAACGTTAGGCCTATGGTACATTAATATATGCTATATTGCCGTTGAAAGAAACCAATAGATAACCATCTCCTTGACGATCTGATTCAATAACATTCCTTACCTGATGCCTTATTCCTCAATTTAAGTGCAAAAATCTAAAATCCTTTGCAAAATCCCTGTATGACTCCGCTTCCGTTTGTATGAGCGATTCCGTGATAAAAACTTATTTGTACATTTGTTAGAGTCTCGCGTACATAATAAAATTTCTTTTATTAAAATCGTTGCATAAATATGTCTTTTGTAGATGTTCTCAAAATACAAGATGGCGTCGTTTTGAAAAAATGTCCGACAAAAATTATTTCGTCAATGGCCTAATAATGCAAAGTCTATTATTAACCTAGATATGCCTTTTTCGTATAAAGGTAAGATAAATATCTCTATACTAATCGAAACCTCTAACTTCATAGTATCTTTCATACTATTTAGACCGCTACCAGTGGATCAAATCAGAAAGACTATTAGTTACGCTGCTTGCATCTTGTCACTAACAAGCTGTGTAAAGATTTTATCTTGCTGACTACCCTTTACTTCCATACTATAGTCGACACAATTTGTAAATTTACAAAGCTACTTTCAGTACAGACTGGAATTCTGCAATCACTTGTTTGGTCATAATGTTTTGTTTATAGTTGATTTACACCAGCCATAAGATGCACAATGAACTTTATTTTGACTGAATCACCAAACACGAAAGTTCATTTATACAGGTTATGAACTGGTTTTGAATCATTTCTGTTCTATACTTTCGAAAATCATCAGATTTTACGATGTCAGAAATGTCTTAAAACTTCGGCTTTCATCCTATTTCCTTTTGCATTTAGATTAAATGATCCTACAACAAAATGCTGGATAAATGAATAAATATAAAGATAGATAATATAAATGTATCTATATAAATTAACATGGTAGTGGTTGATGCTGCTGCTGATGATGATGATTATGATGCTTATTATTATTATTATGATTACCAAAATGGCAAAGGCTATAGTTGAATAAGTGTACATTTCATGCATAAGAATGAATTTTTTTTAAACTGCTGTTTGTAAAGATGATGATGATGATGATGATGAACTACAGGCACATATTTTGTAGTGAATAATTATACAAGCATAATTATGAATATGTATACAATAAAATTGTTGCTTGATGATGATGATGATGATGATGATGCTACGGTAGTATTTGATAATGATGATTGTGTGATGGATATAAGTACAAATAAATATATATAAATAATAATAAATAGATAAATATAATTGTATACATAGATATATTAATATAATAAAAACTGCAGTGGTTGTTGTTGTTGATGATGATGATGATTATTATATGGTAGTGTTTGATGATGATGATGATGTTTACAAACATGATAAAGGTTTTAATTGAATAAGTGTACATTTCATACATAAGAATGAATTTTTTAAAATGTTGTTTGTAAAGATGATAATGATGATGTTTACAAACATGATAAAGGGTATAGTTAAATATGTGTACATTTTATTCATAAGAATGAATTTTTTAAAATGCTATTTGTAAATATGATGATGATGATGTTTACAAACATGATAAAGGGTATAGTTAAATATGTGTACATTTTATTCATAAGAATGAATTTTTTAAAATGCTATTTGTAAATATGATGATGATGATGTTTACAAACATGATAAAGGCTATAATTGAATAAGTGTACATTTTATACATAAGAATGAATTTTTTAAAATGCTGTTTGTAAAGATGATGATGAGTGTGATGATAATTATAATAATGAATAATTATATATGCATAATTACGTATATGTATACCAAACAATGTTGTTTGATAATGACGATGATGATGTTGATGCTGATGAAAATAACATGATTATTCAGATAAAAATACCGAGAATAAATGTATATGCTTTAATATTCAAATATAATTATATATCAGAAAATTGTTGGTTGTATTGATGATGGTGGTGATGATGATGATGATATTGGTAAAAACTTACAGGCACATAGTTTGTAATGAATAAGATACATGCCTACATGTGAATAAAATACAAAATTACTACTGATACTGATAATTATGATGATATTAATTATGATATGTAATACCATAAATTAATAAAATACTTTCCATTTGTGTAAATGATTCTGAATTACAGTTTGATAATAAAAGTGAATCGTCATATTTAGCTTTTGTTGTTGGATTTTACGTCGCACCGACACAATTTAGGTCATGTGTCGACTTTCCAGCTTTGATAATGGAGGAAGACCTAAAGTGTCCCTCCGTGCATTATTTCACCTGGGTAGAACCACTGACCTTGCGTAAGCAAGCTGGATGGCTTCCTCACATGAAAAATTCAACACCCCAAATGAGGCTCGAAACTACATCGATGAAGCGCAGGTGATTTGAAGTCAGCGACCTTAACCATTAGGCCATGGGGGCCCCTTTTTCTATCGAAAAAGAATGTCTCTTGAAATGGACATTACCTTAATTTTGTATTTACGCATGTATATTGAGTGACACTGCCTAAGAAATTTTCTTTTTCATTGTGCTGCGAGTCACATTCACAAAATTAAAGTGCTACTGGTCTTTTTCCAACTTCTGATGTTGTTGGAGGAATACGTACCGTGTGGCTCTAGGTATTAGAGAGTTTGAGATTTCAACCTTCGCCTTCCCCTTCAACGTCGCTTGCGAAGTTAACGTATGAAGTTGAAGTTCGATTAAAATTCCTTGAGATTTCAAACATTAGAATGAACCTTACTTCTTTTAATCCGCCCATTCAATTTATCTGTAATTATGATCGTGTTTTCCGTGCATTTTGATACCAATTGTCCAAAATGGCAGGAATTTTACAAGTGGTTTTAAAAATGAAAAAATTAAAAACATTTCAATTAATATAATCATCGCATGGATATTATATTAGAGCGATTACCAAAAAAAAAACAACAGACAAACAAACAAAAATAAATAAATAAATAAATAAATAAAACGATTAAACAATGTAAACAATGTAAAAACTCGTTAGTGTTGCTCCAAACATTTAGGTTTTATATAAAATTATGTCAGTATAGTCAGTGTACAATGCACGATTGTAAATCATACATGAGAGGAAATAAAAATGATTATTACATACCTAAAATTATGTTCCATTGGGTTTCAATGGACCGCGATCGTGCAATATTTTTCCATATCATGACGTTGAACGCTTTCATATCGGACTAGTCCCAATCCGTGACTCTATTTACCTCCCCTGACGGTCCGTCCATTGCGGATCTCGTTACTTTAGATTTTTGTTGCTATTATGTGTTTGTTTAATTTGTAATTTATGCAACATTTTGTTTACTTTTACACTTTGATTAATCTGACCTATTAGATACTGGCACGTAGTTATTTATCAGACTGAAATGAGTTGGACTGATATAGGACGTGCAGTGTTTTCTTAACGTTGTAATGGAAAGAATCGCGTGACGTCCGTGGCGTCCGAGCGCACGTTGCGACAACAAGTTGACGTCATTTTCGCGGAAAATATTCATGCGCGTCAGTTTGATTTGTTTATTGCGTTTTCGGAGACTTTTTTCCGTATTTTATCCTGTCTTTCGTGACAGAACGATAATTTAGATATAAATTAATTATTTGATAGTGGATATGTAATAAAAAGGTTGTCATCGTTCTTTCGCGGACAATATTGCGCTCCTAAAGTCGCGCAATATTACCGCTGCAGAACTCGTGCATATATCCACATACAAAGTTAATAGCCTATAATGATCATACCGACGTGATAATGACACTATGCATGACTCTGTATAATGCCAAACTTTCAGACAGCACAATATGATTTTAATATACTATTTTATAAGTAAAGCATCTGCGGATCCAGGAATTTTGGTTAGAGGGACACCAACATTAAAGAGGGCGTCACCCATTTCAGTGGGGGGGAGGGGGGAGGAAGAGGGTAGGGGTAGGGTAACGGTCACACCGAGTTTTAAGACCGACTTTCTTTGTAAAATGTAAGAATCAAAGGGGGAATTAACCCACAATTTTCTTCTGCCAGGCTATGGTTCCGTGCATTTCAAGAATGGAGTTACCCATACGGCTAACAGGAAACGTCTCTCTTCATGATATCATAGATCTGAAATTGTCTGATGCTTCAGAAGAATTTTCCGTTTATAATTAAAACGCAATTGTCGTATTAAGTGTCCGACAGAAACAGATTGATTTTATTTGGATGTGAAAATAAAATATTCCACCAAATGATAATCGCGCGTAATTATTTATTTTTCAAGTAAAATGACTGTCATGCCATGTGCCTCCATTAAGATTTCAGTCTTTGATACCGAGTATGTGGACAGAATAGATGTAAAAAGAATGAAGTTTCGACTTTCGTGATATCACATATTCGGACGTTCAAAACTTTACTTCATACGACAAAAAAGCCCATCTGGTATAATCGATACCGCCTGGGGACACAAATATGCCGTAGAAGTTAAAGTTTGAACAAAATCTCAAAGTTTCTCAAAATCAGTTGATAACTTCATACTTCCAGGTTCAATTCAATGTATTTAGTTAAAATCATTAGCCATACAAAACTTCATTATTCTTATACCTATTGATAGTGTTTCGCATCAAATTTAGTCTAATTATATATATGGATAATCAAATAACTTAATAAGCAGAAATCCTGAAACTAAGCTTTTTATTTCGCATAGTAATAAAGAGAAGTCTTAGGCTTACGTGATATTACATGGAAAACTTTAGTAGCAACGTGTGATATAAAGAAACTACACGCATATTGGTGACGTTTTACCCAAAATATATATGAGAGACGTTGAAGGGGAAGGCGAAGTTTGAAATCTCAAACTCTCTATTATCTCATCATATACCTGGGTAGAACTACCTACATTGAGACACATGGGTAGAACCACCCACCTTCCATTTACAAGGAGGGATTCCTCGCGTGAAAGATTTCTACACCAAAGCAGGGCTAGTAATCCACATCGGTGAAGAGCATGTAAATATAACCCTTCAGCTATGGAGTCTGTCATTTTTACTTACCAGTAATATCTAGAGTAATGGCATAACTTTTTTAGGTTTGACTGGATAACAAGACCACAAACACTAGTACATTGTACCACTCTATTTCGTTTTCAAAGTTTTACTAATTTCTACCTGTTTCTGTATAACCACGTGTATACATACTTCCAACAGGTTTATTTTGCTACTTCTTCCATGATATAGAATTTTGGACTTCTACACAATACCATGCAATTACAATATATCTGCGCCATATTACAGAACTTGGAAGATAACCAGTAAAATAAAATAAAAAATTTTCGTAATATTTTACTGCTGTTCGAATGTGGCTATGGTTTCTTCTATGGGTGCTGACTTCAATCCACGGCTTAGGCGTATGTTCTTTTTGACGATTTAATGAAAGAGATTGCGTCTGAAATCATTTGTCCTCAAACACTGATTCATATGTGGAAGTTGGCAGTTACTTGTGAAAACAGGTTTATACTGGTTAAAAATGAATGGTAAGGTTTTAACTACCCTTTCCTTTTATCTTTTACCTAATGAAAATTCTGTTGAAAAAATGCTATACAAAACCACAAAAAAATAAACAAGCAAACTGCAACTTGCATTTCAGTAAATGTAGTGTATCTTGTATGATAGGGGTAATCATTGATAAATTTACATGGAACTGCATTTTATGCATAACAACTTAGACTATTATTATTATACCAGATTATACCAGATTTGCTCATTACTGGCACAAGGTATGTAAATTAAGTATGGAAATGAGATAAAATTGACTGTATCTTATAACCCATTGCTTTAAACTTTTTTGACAAAATAAACAAATACCAACAATACACTAAATAAAATTATGCCATTTTAAATATTGCCGTTAAGTCAGTTAACACAATATGGAACAAAGAAGAAATGTGCATAAATACATTTACAATATATAGTTAAACAAGAGGGCCATGAAGGCCTTATATCGGCCACCATAGTTTCACACCTGGTATGATCAATTTTGCTGGAACACTCTGGTGAAATTTTAAAATTGTGCTATCAGTTTCTAAGAATACTTTATACATTTTCCACAATTATTGCTTTAAGGATGTAGACATGTTCCTTGCAGAAATGTTTCTAAGAAATATCTCAGAAACTATAGGGTCATCCAACCAACATAACTGTGAACATAATAATTATTATGAATGAAAGCTATTGCTTTCACAATACATTTTCGAATTTTCGATAATGCCATATATAGAAACTATCCAGGGAAAAATAGTGATAATATTTGAAATACATTATCAGGTTCATCTACGTATGCTATACACTGATATGCAACATTTTATTTTGATGGAACAAGAGTACTAAATAGGTAATCAAGCAGCACTTCCGGAGCGAAAAGAATAAATACTCAATTTTTTCCCAGTTAAAGGGTAATTTTCATGTTTTATGTAAGCCAGTATTGATATTTTGGCAGCATTTTCAACTTGGAAGATAACCAGTAAAATTTAAAAAAAATATTTTACTGCTGTTCGAATTGGGCTTATGGTTTCTCCTGTAGGCTTAAAACAACCAAACTATAGCCCCCCATCCCCCACCCTGCTTAGCTCAGTAGGGAAAGCACAGATATACAGATCGCGGGGCCCTGATTTCTATCCATGGCTAAGGCATATGTTCTTTTTGACGATTTGATGAAAGAGGTTGTGTCTGAAATCATTTGTCCTCAAACACTGATTCATATGTGGAAAAGGTTGGCAGTTACTTGTGAAAAACAGGTTTGTACAAGTTCAAAATGAGCACTGGTAAGGTTAACTACCTTTGGATATTTACTATGATGGAACAAGAGTACTAAATTGGTATATAGAACATATAGCAAATTTATTTACTACTGTACAGCCTATGGAAATAAATTAGTGGTTCACAACCTTTTGCAAAACCAGTCAAACACGTCACAGCAGTTCCGTTTCAAGAGAATGACCTTAAATTTGACTAATATACCAAAACATAAAATTTTAAGATTATTTATAAAAGGGATTTTCTAACAGTATTTCAACTTTTTGAATACAGGGAGTACTGGAGCACGTATTAAAACCAACAAACAGTAGGTTCAGGCCAATTTAGGAATGCCATCAGTGCAACCAAGTGCCTGTGGTCTCCAATAAAGTTATTTTTCTTCTATTTCCGCTTCTTACGGCTAACTTCACGAGCCTAAAATAAGTGTCACGTGTACCGAGCGTTACTAATTATTAAACTGTATATAATTTTTCTCAAGCTATCTGCTTTTGATTACTATAACACGTGTATAATGAATTTTTATTAAGCTGCCTTGCTTCTGATTAGTTTGACCAATGATTTGTAAATGATTGTTTGAAACATAAATCAACTAAAATCAAACAGATAATCAATTCAATC
Source organism: Mercenaria mercenaria (assembly GCF_021730395.1). Taxonomy (NCBI): domain Eukaryota; kingdom Metazoa; phylum Mollusca; class Bivalvia; order Venerida; family Veneridae; genus Mercenaria; species Mercenaria mercenaria. The sequence goes on along the minus strand of NC_069361.1, from coordinate 32,415,664 downwards.
CGTGGTCCTTATTGTTCACTTACTGGTATCAAACAGCCTATATTTCTGACCTTTAACCAGCTGTTTCAAACCGTACGTTTCAACACCTTGTCTCGAACTACTCGACCTAGAATGAGTATATGGATTGGAAACCCCACAAATATGAGCATACGCTGTAAAGATGAGGGACTGACTTTTCCACAACCCACCTAGGTCCAAACCTTAAAACTATTTCAAACCAAATGTTTCAAACACCTAACAATTTTGTCCTAAACCAATGTTTTAAACCTTGTCTCAGACCTACCAAGGTTCAGCACTATAACCTTAAACCATCAGTTTATACTGCGACCCTGACCAATAAGATAATATTGCTATCAAGAGGACCCAGCGAGGATGAGCCTAAGCTGCAAATATGAGGGTGCCTCGCCTAAATTATTTATTACCAAAGTCCCAGTAATAATTATGGCTTATTTATTATTTTTCTCCAATTTGTCTTCGATCTGCACTCTCCAAGTTCTGTCGACGATCTGCCCAAACTGGATGTGCAGTGTGTATTTATATGACCATATGACGTCACTTGCATACGGACATACCTCTGACTTTTACATGGACCACTGTATACCAATTGTTTCAAATACAATTTACCGATATATACTTACATCTGGACTTTGTCATTTATATCGAGGTAAGACTACCAATTTCTTATGATATTTCAATGATAAACAACTTACATTTTACAAGGGTTCGCTGGCCAAAGCCTTCAATGATTGCAAATTATTGCTCAAAACAAATCAATTGAAGAGTACTCGATTAATTAACCGAAAGATATGAAAAGCGCGAAAAGTACCAATTTCACGACATAAGTAAGAGAATGAAAACGGCAAGAAAACACTAAATTTTCTCTCGGAAACGATATTTATAGCTGGATTGATTCAATTACGCCAGCGATGCGACAGCCGTTTTGTTTTAATCAAAATTTATATCGGAAAATTACTAGCCGGATATGAAATATATCCTGTCTGCACGTGACGTCTATTGACAAATAGAAATGCAAGAAACTTGTAGAAGGCAAGATAAAGTATAGTTTCTATGATGAAGTTTTAAGTATATTTGATTAATATATGGAACTAGTTTTAATTTTCCTGAATATGTAGACAAAAGTAAAATGGCAAAGCATGTTGCAGGAACAGCCATCCGAGCACTAGAGCTACTAAAACCTTTTTCCATATTATATGATTCAGTTGTGTGGAGCACCTTTAACTATGGGGATTTTTCCAGGATGACTGACAGTTTCCATGCTTTAGAGTAGTACAAAATTACGCGTAAAGTTTTTTTAGTGGCAAAGGATCGTTATACACTTATTCTTGCTGAAAATGGAAATATGAGATGGGATTCATGCTCTAGTTCAAAAAATACAGTTGTAAATCAGTGATAGAATTAATTACAAAAGTTTACAATGGTCAGTGTCACAAAGAGGAGCTTCTTGTAAAGAAAAAGGAGTTTAAGGTCATGGATCTCTTTCATGAGAGAGAATGGAAATAAGTGCGCGCAGAGGAATGGAAGGTATAAACTTCGGATATACACTTCGTTTAACTGAAACATATATAAGTTGTTCCATGCCAGGAAACATTAAAATATTAAATACATATAAGTGTTATTTCTCGATATTATTTCACACCTTTTAGTACATGTGTATATTTACATTTATGTACTGTAAAGTTAGTGATACATATGTGCAAGGGCTAATGCTATAATACTCGCGCGTTTGTTTTATCAACACTAGGTAAGGTTTAAGGTGCCCATGCATTGCACTTGCATGTCTTCTTCCGCTAGAGTGCTAGTTATGCATCTTTATTATCCCCCGACGAAAGTCGGAGTGATATAGTTTTGGCGTTGTCCGTCCGTCCGTCTTTCCGTCCGTCCGTCCGTCCGTCCGTTCGGAGCCATATCTAGGAAATGGTTGGGAATATTTATTTAAAACTTCATATACATGTTCGCCACAATGAGTTCTTGCGGCCCGTCAAGTTTCAGTCAGATTGCCCAAGTAACACCAGAGTTATGGCCCTTAGAAATTTCTAGTGTTAACTATATAGGGTACTATTAATATGGCAATTTCTGCATCATAACTTTTGATATATTTGACCTAGAACTATGAAACTTAAACAGAATTTAGATCACCATAATGTGGTTGTGTACACACAATTTCATTTGGATTTATTTGTAAATTAAGAGTTATTGCCCTTTAATTTTTATAAAATCCACATATTTGTACATAACAAACTTACCATTTGGTAGAATTTCATTAAATTTCTTTCATTCTTTTCCATGAACATTTATTGTAAACATGTGAAGTTGTGTACCCACACCTGGTCACCCCCTTAGCTTGATCACCCCATCCCCGACCCCCCCCCCCCCCCCACACACACACACACACACAAAAATAAATAAAATAATTCATTCCTTATTTTAGATTTTTTCCAAACAAACTTCATATACATGTTCACCACTATGAGGTTATGGGGCCCATCAAGTTTCAGACAGATTGCCCAAGTAACACCAGAGTTATGGCGCTTAGAAGTTTCTAGTGTTAACTATATAGGGTACTATAGATCTATAGATATGCAAATTTCTGCATCATAACTTTTGATATATTTGACCTAGAACTATGAAACTTTAACAGAATTTAGAGCACTAGTATGTGGTTGTGCACAGACAATTTTGTACGGATTTCTTTTTGTAACTTCAGAGTTATTGCCCTTTAATTGTATAAAAATCCACATATTTGTACATAACAAACTTACCATTTGGCAGAATTTCATTAAATTTCTTTCATTCTTTTCTTACATTTATTATAAACATGTGAAGTTGCGCACCCACACCTGGTCACCCACTTGCCTTGGTCACACCCCCTCCCCCTCCCAACCCCCCTCTCCTCCCCCTCCCAAAAAAAATTTTTTTTTTTCATTTCTTATTTTAGATTTTTTCCAAACCTTCCAAGTTGTACCATTCCCCCACCTCACTTCTCCACCCAGTCATGCCCACCACTGATCATGCATCCTCTGCCTCCCCCCGCTCCCCCCTCCAACTTCACTTTTTGCCTTTTTTTTTCGTTTTTAATTTTCAATCAATATTTATAATCAACATGTGAAATTTTTTTCCTCTCCCGTTCCCCTGCACCCCCACCCCCTAAAAAAATAAATATATACATATATATATATATAGATATATATATTTCCATTCCTTTTTTTTTTTTTTAAATGTTCAAACCTTCAACATGTTAAGTTGTGACTGCACAAACCTTGCCCTCAGCCATGTTCAAGATATCTTACCTGTGTTCTCTTAAGGACATCTGATCTTTTAAGTTCAAATGAACTTGTAAAACAGCAACACCTGGTGCCAAACCACTCAAAGACAATATTTCATTCCAGTTAAACTTCAAGCTCATATTTCAATTAACTGCATTTAATTTTAAAAGCTAAGCTTATTACAGTAAGCATATCCCAATCAAAATAAATTCTTTAGTCAGGATCAAAGTATCATATATTTATTATGTACTCTTTAATTAAACGTTTGTTTTCTGTTAAATTGATTTTGACTAATGAAATTATTTGCTTCTTATTAACATCCTTAACTTTTTGCCGGATATATCTTTTTGCCATTCCTCACCACAAACCCTTTCGGCGGGGGATACCAATTCATCGAATTTGCTTGCTTATTTATTTATTTAATTTCATTATTCTGTAGTCTATACAGTTTGAAGTTCCCCTCGCGCTATTTTCGATTTTCTGTTTTATTACATTAACCTAGTATAAAAGTATGTATGTATAAAATTTCCTTGCGTTTTAAAACTGTTACACTAGTTTCGATTTCTTTATATGTGTTTGTTACACACACTTTTACTGGAAAGACTGGTATACAAAAGGTTAAAACTCTGGTAAGTGTCTTCTCTCGCTTGTCTTTCATAAAAACTCATTTTTCATTTTTGTATAAACATTTTAGTTTTTCGGTTTAATGTGCGTTAGATGTGAACAATGTATTATATATACTTCAGGGGATTTTTGTACTTTATCAAGGCGTCCTAGATCAAGATGATCTGTAGATCTGCGACCTCCCTATTGAGCTAAGTGGGCGGACATTGTATATTAGGAATCATGTAATACTGTTTAACGTACTGGTATACTTCCTCTGTCCATAGCATTTTTGGTAGAAAACAACACATTTCTTTGCCAAAAGATGGACGGGCCGACGTAAGGACAAAGGTAAATCTAAATGCCCCCTGCCCCACCCACACCCCACCCACTCCATAACTGGGTACAAAACTGACAAAAATCTGTAGATGTGTCCCTTTATTTTTGACAGATCTGAAAGAAGTATGATATACATGTAATTAAAAAATAAATGTTAAATTTTTTATGACAGTTATGTAAAGCAGTAATCTAATTTTGGATATTCTCAAGGAATCTTTTATTTCTGATACCAAATTATATGCTGACTTTTAGGACGTGGCTTTCTCTATTGGATATTCTTCCTGGTTTTTACACTAACATCAAATTTACTGGTTTAGTTAGCCCAGGTTTTGTATAAAATATTATATCACAACGATTTAGTATGCTAATAAATTCTTCATTTTGCTCTTATCAGTCAATCTGTTGGGGTTACCCTCTCCAAATTCCTTTCTTCGGTTGTCTCGATGCATTTTTCCATCTATGAATAGAGTATCGTACGGCAACCAAACCCTCTGTCCCTTATTCCTGGCTTCTTTCATTTTAGGGATCAACGTTTTTCGCTTCTCAACAACTTCCTTCGGAAACTGTTCATTGCAAGCAATATTTTGTCCTATCCAATGATTTCCAAGACTTGCGCACCATTTCTCTTTCTTTGAATAAGTTAAACTTTACAACCACTTTCCTGTACCTACTGCTCTGCCTAGCACCAATTCTATGTACTCTATCAAATTTATTTTGTGTTTGTTACAAGATCCTGGGCGATTTTCATTTCATTAATGAAGTAATCTCGCAACACCTGCTCCGTATCTTCAACTACACCTGGACGGGCCTCTTCAATGTTATCAAAATTAAATTGTTCAGCATAGATTGCGATTGTACATAAACTAGGTCATCAACTAACTGTTTACTTTTAGACTCTAGGTTTTCTACTTTTGATTTAATGAGACCTTATATATATTTAGAACTTTCCACTTTCTCCTCAACTCATATTAGTCGCTCAATCATTTTAACATTTGATCATTTATGCAGTTCTTCAATTAGGCTAGATCCCTTTCAAAATTACATACCATTTTTTTCTACCGACTCCAGCGTACCCAACCGTTTCCCCATAGACTCGAGACGGCCATTTATTTTTGTAAGAATTGTCATTAAATCCGCATTTGAAGGGGATTTACTAGGGGATTCACTTGCCATTTCGTTCAAATTAGAATTGTCTGATTTCTCTGGAACGTTGGTGTTTACTTCAGAGTCCTAGTCAGATTCAGAGTTCGAATTAAATAAGCTTTCCAAATTCAATGTAGCATTTGCGCTATATCCATCATCGTTATCAAAAAGTATAGACTTTGTCTCTTTTAGTATACAGTAAACCTCGCTTATAAGGAACAGCTTGGGATCTCTAAAAATTGTTCCTTATAACCGAGGTTCCTTATATCCGTATAGCGAACTAATTCCTTGTAACCGAGGTTTGTATAACGAACACAATTTGTATAGCGAACACTATTTGACTGACGTTTGAAAAGGGCTCCGGGTCGACCATGAATCTTTATGTGAGAATGTTGTGAGTCTAGTACCGGTCCTTTCCTAGAGAGATGGTAAGGTAAACTGACTGCGTGTATATGACTGAAATAGTGTTGAAACACGGCGTTTAAACCTAAACTAAGCCAAAATGTACGTCGGTAAGAATGACGTGTTCATAGAAATGAAATAATATGTGTTTATTCATGTGCATAAAAGCGCATGAAAGTGCCGACATTACTCTGACGTCATCAGCGATTCTCCTGTTTATTTCTAGTTTTCAATAATTTTTATTCTTTATATGTCTGTTCGCTATAACCGAGGGGTTTTCCATAGAATTTCGTACTTTGGGACTAGAAAAAGTGTTCCTTATAACCGAGTGTTCCTTATAACCGAGTTCCCTATAACCGAGGATTTTTACATTGAATAAAGAAGGAATTAGATCGGGGAACTGAAAACTGTTCCTTATAACCGAGTGTTCTTTATATCCGAGTTCCTTATAAGTGAGGTTTACTGTACTACTTACTACCACTTCGTCTGGAGTAACGACCTGATTTCTGTTCACCGCCATGTCCACTGAACTATCACTTGCTTTTCGTTTCTTTTTCTTATCCTTTTTACTGTTTTTACCAGCCATAACTTAACACACAGATATAGTATTATGTCCAAATTATAGTTGTTTTAACTTTTATTCCAATTTGCCATTTTAATTTACCCCCAAAAATAGGGTTTTTTGCTGTACATTTGCCCTTAGCTAAAACAACCTGCTTTACATATTGATCACGTGACTAAAAAAATTTAACAACGAAACTATGAAACATTGAATGGTTTCCATGACCTTAAAGGACAAGAAATAATACCAACCCTGAGTCCACACTTTGGAAGGTAGAAGATGGGGTTTATACACATAGCCATATCTCCAAGTGGAGTGCTTTATGGGCGGCTGTGTTTTTTTAATGGGACTTTTCCTGATGTACTTTTGCCATTGATTTTCATACACGCAGAATCGACAGTAACTAGAAAACATTAGACACCACACGATATCATATTTAAAACGTTTTTATTAATGCAACTACGTAGTAAGTATATAGATTTTAGTAGAAAGGAAAAGAACTCATAACATAGCATATGGATCATTGTGTAGCAAAACAGGCCGTGCACATATTGTGTTGTCTTGATAATTTTAAAGGCATTCTGCTTTAAAGGATATAATTGTTATCTATTTCAGTTTCATACAATTATGTAATGTTTCACATTATTTTTGTTTCACTGTAAAATGCTCTGTCGTTTTGCTTTCAACAAATTGTAGTGTTGGTGTAGTTTATTATGTCACAAACAATCCTGTCTTTCCAGTGGCAAAAGTTCTGCGCATAGAATGATTAAAACATCATTACATCAGTCATAAGATATCGTCATTAAAAACATGCTAACATCAATTTTAAAATGTTGTGTTATGTAAGAAAATCACGGATTATTATGCAAAATCAACACCGTGAAAGGCCTTACACAAAAAGTAAACTTATTCTAATCTCTATCTTGCAGTTGAAATTGGATCTTGTGTCGTTTGTAGTGCAATCAGTTACAAGGTAGGTCATCAAAATTTATCAATTTCTAATATAATTTTTTCTTTCATTTTTTGTTAAAAATACGAACATGCACAATTTTCTTTCATGGCGACTTTGAAATTATATTATGCTCTCTTGGACTCTTTTCTCAACTTGAAACGTAATAAATATAGCTATTGAGATACTACGGAATTAATTAGAACCGGCACAGAAAATTGACATTTCGATGTCGTTTGTGATTTCACTCACTAATTTCCGTCGATCATTTTGCTAAATTCTTTAGATTGTCCAAACTTGTACAGTAATTTAACAACCATTTCGGCATGCATTCTTGGGGTAATAAGTGCAAACGTCGCTTTATCCTTTCTATGTAATCTAGTTTGTGAAAATGCATAGGGCGTGCTATGCGCCAAAATGTATGTTGATATCGTTTTGGCATCAAAAGACAATATGCTCAAACTCAAGATGGCGTGAAATATGATATTGCAATGGTCGTAAAAATGTGAAGAATATTTGTCATGATAAATGTTCTGAAATATTGTTTGATTGTGGTTTGGATTAAATAAGATTAAGATTTGATGCAAGTCAAAATAATATATCTTAGATGAGACAAAATAATAAGGTTTTGTATGACAAGCTTTTCTAATGATACATGTAAGATCGTTAATGTTAAATAGCTCTAACTTTTGTTTCAATTATGTAATTGAAGAACTATCCTTTATGCACAAAAAAGATACATACTACTTGATAATACATGCATAACAATAAAACAGATGTATTTTTTTAGTCATTAGTCTTCTAGAAATGACACCATCTTCACTTCACAAAATTTCTTCGTATTTATTAAGGATATGTTCATTAAAACCTTTCACAGGTCCTGTATTATTTTCATTTTATAACCCATTAACCCTACATGTTTAGATAGAGTGATCTGAAGGTCATCATTTTCATAATGCTTAATTAAAGTATTTCCTTTCATTTTTATCCCATATCCGTTTGTAATCCCACATAAATTGTTAATATCTGTTATAGAGCAAATGTTTTTCGGCGCAGCCTTATTAGGATTGATATTTCCTGACCCACAATGAAGTATATCACGTGATTTTATAGGTATTTTAGCTATAAGGAAGAAGTCTGAAACAGCCTTACTAATTGGATGAAAGTGTTCAATTTTTTCTCATTGTGTCTTAAGCAGACAAAGCATTTATCCTGAATGACAATATTTACAGTTGTAAAGGTATGTGTCAGTCAGTATATTTAACATGTATGCCAAAATGAATATAATATGTATGTCTAAAATCACAATATAACTCCAGTTAAAAAAAAACTATTTATTAATCACAGATGAGCTGTGTACGGTCGTATAACTAGTACATACATCATGTTACATTAACAGGTGTGAGCAATCATTTTAAGTCTACCAAGTAGAGAAGGGCTCTGGTGACAATATTTTTCTCTCGTGTGTAATAAACCTCAGCCTTTTTCATGCAAGACTGTTTTCTGGTTTGATGGTCAGCTGTAGAAAGGACCTACTTCAAATGATATGATTTTAATCCTAAAGATAACCATCTTGGAGTAGATCTGAAAATATGGCCAAACGAAAGTAGTTATTCCGTGCTCGGTTGATTTGCGGAAGAGTGGTTTTACATCAGGCTCCAGGCACGTAGCTGCACTTAAGCAGATACGCAACTGCGTAGTGGAAATCTCGCAAGCATTCACAATTAAATTGGCTTATCTCTTTGGTTGCAATAAGAAGTCTATATCATGCAAAGGAGATTGCTTCATCAGCAGTCATTGCTTACATCATATTTTGTTTGAAGTACAGTACAGTAAACTTCGGTTATAGTGAACTAATCGGGACAAGCAAAATGTGTTCGTTATAGCCTTATAAATATTATTTGTATAGCAAACTGAATTTTATATCTAGTTGATTTAAAGTGCATTGAAATTCACCAATTGTTTTTATAGTTTTATAACAATTTAGTTTGCAATGTATTTCGTTATCCTACTACTTGATTGCTTTTAATATTTTGTTATAATCCTTAATAGGTAAAATATTACAATCATATGCCGTCTATGCTTACGGTTAAAAAGGCAAATTTCTATGACAAAATTATAGTACAATGTCAAAAATAGATATAATGTTGATTGAAAAATCGGCAAAGAGTTACATTTCCAAGCCTGATTCAAGCTCTTAAATAGGATATTTTGTATAACACTTAAGACGTAATTTGTCACGCATGAAAATCATAGCGTTATTTTCAGATTTCACAGATATATCTTACAATTGTACTTAAATGTTGAATGTTATCAATTATTCCAATGGTCGCAATGTTGTAGAAAATAAAATCCAATAGAAATCAAATAATTACACCTTATTAAATCCTACGCGTATTGCCCAGATATGACACCGGTACAAGTCATACGATATTACAGTATTTGACAACCAATTCACAGCGAGTCAAATATAATTACATCTTTATAATTGGTGATTACATATAATATGGCCTGACGGATAACACAATTATATGTATTACATTTTAGAAAACCTTCAACAACATTCTTTAAAGATTATCAAATTAAGATCTCAGTGTAATACTTGGTTTTAGATGTCGTTGATATATATCAACAACCACGCTATGTTTTTAATATTTAATTTTTTATGATTCAATATTGTACAATGTCTACCTAATGCTAATGTTAAAGCCTTGTATCAAACTTCTAAAAATGACGTTTTTGTGTTCGCTATAGCCTAATATGTGTTATTTTTCAATGTATTTTTTTAACATTGGGGGTCATGGAAATGTATTCCTATAACACCATGTTTGCAATAGCCATTTTATTTTACATGCATCAAAGAAAGGCTAAAATAGGGACATTTTAAATTGTTCCTTATAACAAAAATTCGTTATAACTCTGTTTGTTATACTTATAACTGTTTGGTAATAAATTAATTTCACTAGCGTGAGATCACGATGGTGAAGGACCAAATCACAATGGTGAATTGTGAAATTGTGATTTTTGCGTAATTTCGCGCTTCGCCATTGTGATCTAGTGCTTTGCAATCATAAGTTTGGAGTTTGCGTTTCCCCACAGGCGATACGTGAAATCATGACGGCGGAGCACGAGATCACGAGCGCAGAATCACGAAAATTTCTTAATTACGTGCTTGGCCGTCGTGATCTCACGCTTAGCCATCGTTATATTGCGCTTCACGCTTCACTAACATCTGCAGGTGATAAGCGAAGCGCTTCGCCATCGTGACCTCGTGCTTCGCATATCACTAGAGAAAGTGATGCATGAAGTTCAAAGCGCAAAATCAGGATGGCTCAGCACGAGATCACGATAGCGACGAGCGAAATAGCAAATTTTTCGTAATTTCACACTTCGCAATTGTGATCTTGCGCTTCGTCATCTTGGTTTCGCGTTTCTCGCTTCTTCATCATGGCTAAGAATACGCCAAACGCTTGATCACGATGGCAAATTGTGAAATCATGATGGCGAAGCGCGAAATCATGATGGCGAAGCGCGAAATCACGATGACAAAGCGCGAAATCGCGAATCTTTCGTAATTTTCACTTCGCCATCGAGATCTCGCGCTTCGCCATTATTACTTCGCGCTTCACACTTTGCTCATATGCGCAGGCCATACGCGAAGTGATCTCAGCACGAGATCATGATAGCGAAGCACGAAATTGCTAACATTTTACAAGCTTTTCCATCGTTATCTTGCGCTTTCTTATATCGCTAGAGAAAGTGATTCATAAAGCGCGAAGCGCAAGATTACGAAATAAATCGAAATATGTAAGAAACAATTTGCGGAATACTGTTTTAGTTGAAAAAATAGATAAGGAAGTTGACGTAATCAAGACGTCGCTTTCCTTTGCCGGATTGCCTTTCCTATGCAAGTCATCATTTTCAGATTTGATACATTTGTAAAAGTATAATTAAACTTAGACTAGTATTCAGTTTGGAGTTGTGTTTTCCAAAATCATTTACTATTTCTATTATACTTTCGAAAGTTTCATATTTTTCATAAGTTATACGTATGTTGCATCATCTGCAAACAGAGTTTGTTTGAATTCATTATCATTTATTTTCAATCAAGACATCAAGTTAAATTTTGCACTATGCTGAACACCTCTTTCAAAAGGTAAGGCTATAAACATATGACCGATGTGTATTGTTCTAATTGTTGAAAGAACTTTATATCATTATTTGGACACTATATGCTTATACTTGTAAAGTCAAAATCTTGTATTACTATGTCGGCTGATATAAGCCGTCCATTCTAACTGTAATATATTTAAGTGTATATCGGCTCATGAACCCATACTGTATCCTAGGTACGTTACTGCAATCTGCGTTTTCCAAAATAAGGTAGTTTTGCACGTTTGGTAAACCGTAAGTAATGGAATAACGTCCTGTATCCGGCACCCCTTGCGTAACTTTGTTAAAATGGCAACGTTGCTATCTTTAAAAATAGCATAGTACATTAAAAAGTTTGAAACTTTGCATAATATTAAACAATGCATTTAAATTTAGATTGAAATGTGCAATGCTCTTGAGTCATAGGCAAATATCTCAAAAACAAGCACACGCGCCTATAGATGCATTTACACATGGCGAGATCCTTAGCAACGGAAGTAAAATTTCGCGCATGCGCACTATACGTAGGGTTAAAAGACATGACCACACAATATAAATACGTTATATCACATTTCAATGTATACGATATATATGAGTCTGTATTATAATAAATTACCACGACAGAACAAAGGAAAATATATGTAAATCTTTACATATCCACAACTGCCTTGCTCAAAATGAGGTAGTTCAACTAATGCGCATTATACCTGATGATTAGGGATTCATAATGTGTTGGGGTGGTGACCGCAGTGGTCAAATTAAGCAAAGAGGGGGCGGGTAGCGGGGAGGGATGTTCTGCATTCTTTATCTGTTATTAGACCTTGATCTATTTTTGCGGAAATCAAGTTTATTATAATTATTCTATTTATTGAAAATTAATGATTTCTGCGCACGGTACATTTTCGATTATATTAGGAAGATGAAAATGATCCAGAATATCAACATTAGAGATATAATTGGCATTTTCCTTAAGTAAATAAATCCAGTTGTAATGTAAGTCCTTGATTTGATCCAGATCTTACAAATTTAGATGTTTACATCTATATGAACATCATTTTAAAAAGAAATGTCCACAAAAGTTCCAAAGGATATTCTTATAGATTTTATTTATAATTTCAGATATCGTTTTGAATAACAAAACATCTCCGCCAAGTGATGAATTAATCCGAGTGCGTACTAACTATGACATTGATAACCGAAGGGCATATATGGCTTCAGTACTTTTTATGATATGGTCTAATCTTGGCAGGAATGTTAAACTCAATAAGACGCGGAGTGTCATGTGCAAACCCCGGGTTCCTATCTCAAAGGTCAAGGTCACAGTTAGGGTCAAAGGTCATTTTAGAGCTTGTCAAGGCCATAACTTTGCTAAGTGTGGAGCAATCTTTTTTTTCTTTGACATAAATTTGTCGTGCGCAAACCTCGGGCCCCTATCTCAAAGGTCAAGGTCACACTTGGGGATCAAAGGACATTTTAGACAGCTGGCGGGCTCGACATTTTGCCCGTGGGCATCTAGTTTAACTTTATATTATTTCAAAGTACCAATTTTGCAAGTTTGCATTAGTTTCATTTTGGCTTCGCATCGATGTCAGTAAAAGTACCATTTTTGCAAGTTTACATTAGTTATGTTTCGGCTTTGCATCGGTGTCAGTAAAAGTACCATGTTTTCAAGTTTACATTACTTATGTTTCGGCTTTCGCATCGGTGTCAGTAAAAGTACAATTTTTGCAAGTTTACATTAGTTTTATTTCGGCTTCACATCGGTGCCAGTCCAAATATCATTTCTGCAAGTTTGCATTAGTTTCATTTTGGCTTCGCATCTATGTCAGTAAAAGTATCATTTTTGCAAGTTTACATTAGTTTTATTTCGGCTTCGTATCGATGTCAGTAAAAGTACCATTTTTGCAAGTTTATATTAGATTTATTTCGGCTTTGCATCGATGTCAGTAGAAGTACCATTTTTGCAAGTTTACGTTGGTTTCTTTGGTACTTCACATCGGTACACGTAGAAAATACCGTTTTCAAGTTTGTATTAGTTTCATAACAAGTGTCCGCTCGGTTATTACAAACTATTTAAATTATCAAACCAGTGTCTACATGTGTACTAAGATTACAAATATTTTGACAATACCATTTGGGGTTTTATATGTTGATTTTATGGCCCCGTTTGGGTAACCCCAGTACAACCGAAACAGACATATTTAAAGTTAACTGTGTAAGGGATAGTTCTAGTTTGAAAGAAACTATTGAGTTATTCTATACAACATGCGCGTGTCGGCACTCCCAATACAAATGCTAGTTTCGTACGAACGCATTAAGAATCTGTACTGAAAACTTAGAAATGAAGTATCAATTGTAGTTGTAAGCGGTAGTGTATATATACACATTCAGTTGATATCACAGTTTTCAAAAAATGGCTCCATTTCTTTTCTGCTTTTGTTGTCACTTTATTAAACCTTATACAATACCTGATTAGGTATATTGGCGGTTTTTATCTTAACTAAGTAATGTGTTGTCCTTATAATCGATGAGTAAATTTTGCTTTTTGGAATACTCTTGATCAATTGAATGTAGTCAAGACAGTCATGTCCATCTAAATTTAAAACTCGTTTCGCATCATTAAATCTGTAAAACCATTTTTGCCAAAAGTCAAACAACTGGGTTTTATATTTTTATTATACAATTTATTACAGACAATTGTATTGTGTTGTATTCGTTTTTCCGAATTATTCCATATAACGTGGTTTATATATATTCTTATTTGTTGTTTTAATGCTTATCTTAAGTCAAGCAATAAAATCATCCTTATAAACACTTAATTATTGCAGATAAGATCTATTTCCTTTTAATTTAATAAATTTATCGTCATACGTTTTAAGTGTATTTGCTGAAAGAGTTTACAGGGAACTTTATTCTCGTCTAACAAAGGGATTTACTTGTTAGAAAGTGTGTCATACTTTACAAACAAACCTAAACTTTCCTTATTAGATGTGCTTAACTATATAACGTGCAATCAGGGACGAGTCTAGCTTTGTTCAAATGATAGTTATCTTAATATAATTGATGCATTAAATATCAGATTACAAGGAAGTGTAAGAAAGACTGAATTTTAATCAATTATGCAATTTCACATTGGCTTCGTTGATTAGTGTGCCTATATATACAAAAAAAGCGGTCCAGAAATTGCCTTTGATAGCATCTTTGTTAATGCTCTACAGCCATGTTCAATATTACCTTTCTTAAAATTGGAAAAAGTTCAGGGATGTTGTCTCATTCTTAAGATCAAAGGTCAAATTAGAGCATTTTTGTTATAAGCGTCAGAATTTTGCAATTCTTGCTACTTTTGTAATAAAACTTAAGATTTTTAGGTAATAATTATGAACTTATGAACTTGACAAGTAAAACAAATATTATCATGTAGATTTGTTAAATTTGAGACTGGCAATATTCAAAAAGACTAAAGTTTTTTCTATAGAATGAGCTAAAATTTTCGCATGCGCTGACATGTTGTTAATATAAAAAGGCTATCCTTGTAAAACTTCCATTTTAGGTTTACGGTTTTAAAAAGGCTGGTCAAGTATGACCATTACCGGGTGAAACATCTACTAAGTTTATTTCATGAAAACTGAAACGAACCGTTGACACTTTAATAAAATCTATAAAGATGTCCTTCAGAAGCATAGAACATAACGATGTAAAAAAAAAAACACAGACACAGTTCGATTACGTCTGTTGGTGAGATTGTATGAAATGTGCAAATACTTTCAAGTATTATCTAAAAACGGCCTGTAAAATGCTGCCAATGAAAACTCTATTACAGTGGTTTATGTATGTGCTGTAGTAATTTCAGGATTGTGTGGGCGTTAAGAAATACTGTCAAAACTATGTAAAAACTCATTGCCAATAAATATTAATTAACAGTAAATGTTATGGTTTTTTTGCATACCATTAGCATGAAAATAATGCTCTTCATATCTTTGAATCGACTAAAATATGTCTTTCTACATAGAACCGCTCTTCAAGTGTGTCACGAATCACGATGTTATCAAGTAAAACAAACGTGCGCTAACGCTATTCTAGCCTTAAACGTGTAAGAGGCTTAAATAAATATATTGTCCATAAAAGTCATTTATAGCTCCTGAAATGTTCGAAAATGTCAGGTCTGTTTGATCACTCTGATGTCATTCCTTTTTGACATATCCGTAATGGAACGCGCAAAAGTAGAACGGTTTTCTAACAGCACGCGAGTGTGAGAATCTCTCTGCAAACGCCCTGTTAAGACACTCTCTGAAATCGACAAAACAGCTGTTTTCTGCTAGAATGAACTAAAATGACATCTTAGCTACATTTTAGAAACGAACAAAACCCATAAAAATCCCACAACACAGGATACGTGCGTCTTAGCTTCACATGCTAGTTATTGATCCATATTTTTAATTCCTGTATGAAATCGTTTACACACATATATCTTTTAGTTACTATCGAACCACTATATTTCATCATTTTTGATTAGTTGAAACATCATCTTTGTATGTATTTATCAAAATATAGGAAGAGCTATTCAAATGGTTACATTATTTCACTGAATATGCAAAAATGTTACTTTTATAAACATTCGGAATCAGCTTTTCTGGTGTTGTTTTTATTTTGTGATTGTAAAGCATCTGACTGGCTAATGCTTCAGTGTCAAGATACTGATTTTGTTTTCAAAATGCTATCGAGGACATCCCGTCAGAAACCATGCGTCAGATAAACAAAAAGTGACGCTTTGATATAATATCTAATTTCTATTTCATATACAAAGTCAAACATGATAAATATCGTGTTGAATTTTAAGAGCAAAATAATTCTAATGATTCATTAATAGTTTCGATGATAATGCTTTAAATGAGTTACATAATTACAAGTACATAAAATATTATAAGTAATGCCTGACTGACAGTAAAAATGATGAAAGAAAGAGACATGGTTATTAGCCCCTTAACAATATTAGTAAAATACGAGACGCTAAAAAGTAAGTAGGGAATGTATACTTTATTCTCTGTACCTCTGTACCTCTGCAGGCCTCGGCGCCTTCATAACTTAAATCCACCGGTAAATGTTAAATAAATGATAAAAAAAGAGAAATCAAACATTTTCACTAGTTGAAATCCTATAGGTCTGTTATGTTTCGTTTACTACACATACTGTGTACACGTATGATGTGACCAGCCTCTGTTCCTCTAAAATGATACTGTTTAACCATTACCGCGTGGACAAAATGGCATAAATAAGATATTATAAAAATGATTTATTACAAGTATTAAAATCATTTCTTTATATGCTGGAAAAACATTAAGTATATGTAAATACTATTACTAATTACTTATAAAGGATCTTTCATTATTGAATGTTTGTAAAGATGTGGGTCCTGTTACATTTTTCGTTATAAAAAATAGCGCTATAATGTTTTCCTTTGCACGATATATGAAGGCGTCCCATTTATGTTTCCATGACAGATGTAAGAACATAGTATCGTCATTTCTACGATAAGAACACGAAAGAAACTTATTATGTTGTAGTTACGAATAATATATTAAAGATGTAGTTTTTTTCTACAATTAAGAATTTTTTATACTCTGTGAGCTTGAAGAACATTAGTTTTTAAGACAAATAAGAGCAGAAAAAGCACAGGTCATCGCACTTGTTTTTATTTTATAGGTCGTTTACTTCACCCACTGTTTAAGCATTTCCGAAATTAAGTAAAATTGAAAAAATGGAGGTACTTTATAAATCGTATTATATCCCATTTAATGTTATGTAGGATTTCAGGTTACTATGAATATTAGGTGATATCAGTATTATATAAGCATAAATGTCACTAATAAATTGCTTTCATTTTTACATGTTGACTTAATTATCCCAACACTTTTTCAATGGAGAAAAAAAAACGTTATATTTAAATCTATAAAAAAAATGTTCAAAAGCTGGTGAATTTTGATATGTTTAGTACTTTTTGTTTAAATGTATACTTCCTTGATAAGATAAAGTGCTATGTTTAAAACTTTTATTCCAACTGTTGCTTATCACAGTATATATCGGTCAGAAAAATATCAGAACCAAACCTGATCTACTTAAATAGTATTTGAAATTACCGACCTCTACCTCACTGTGCCTCTTACATCAGATTATGGCAAATGCCAGTCAAAATGTCATTTATTTTTCGCAACAAGTAGAATCTGTTTGTTTGAATTGTTTAATTATTAGCCATATTTTGATGATTTAGTATTTATTTTTAGCATTTATTTTGTAAGAAAGAAATATTCAAAGAAACATTTTTTCAAAATGGCGGATACCCTAAAAAACGCTCGTACATTCTTAAGAAAGTATTTTACATTAATTCAGACACTTTGTTTGTTTTGGATTTAGCCCGCCCTTTTCAACAGTCATGTAACGGCGGTCGGTTAACCTTCTTATGGTGGAGGACGAAATAACTCCTGACAGAATGTCTATTATCTAATCGTCATAGAGAACGTACGCCGCGCCAGAGGATCGAACTCTGGACTCTCTTTATTGACCTAAAAATACTTGGTTGTATACATGATAAATTTTAACAGAAAAGATGAAAAAAACTTGTATATTATTTTTGTACTTAATTCATTTTCGATCGTAGTCTTCTTTCTTAAAACATACAATATTCATACTTTCGACGACATTCCTCAGAAAGAGTTCAATAAATCATAATTCTTTTTATTGCCAGTGCAAAGTTTAAGGTAGTTCTGCACGTTTGATAAACCGGAAGTGATGGCGTAACGTCATTTATCAGGAAAACGTAGAATAAATCCTGGGTTCGGCGTACGGAAATGAACACAATTTTACGAATTAATCGAAACCTGTGAGTAAATTTATTACAATGGCACTGTTGCTATATGTCTAAAGTCAAAACATTAAAACACATGACACGTTAAAAAATTCAAAATAATGTCTTAAAATTAGCGTGAAATGTCCGGTTCACTTTAATAATGGTCAAATATCTCAAAAATAAGCACAGGGACCTATAAATTTTATTTCACCAAATTATAGGCCATGTGTTTATTTACAACTGTGAGAAGTTTCCTCAAAATCTACATTGTAAGAAAAATTCTATTCGCGAAAATGTTATGAAAGTTATGATTTTCCCATAGACTCCCATTATGAAGTATTGCGTGAGGTCCAAATTTTTCAAATCGGTCTAGAAAAAATCAAGCACACGACCCTATCGTTTTTATTTGCTGAATTTTCTAGGTATATTCTGAAGTTTTGAAAAATTAGAGTTTAATCACATTCTACATTGTAGAAAAAGTTTCGATCCAAACTTGCAGAACTACCTTAAGTTCAAATTTTATTACAGCCTGAAATGCAATAAATGTATTTGCAGTGTCATTTTGTAATCACATATGAATACAGGCATCATTTTGCTATCATTAATACGTAAGAAGTACATATTCTAAAGTTCAGTTTTGACATTTGACCTGTCTTTGACATAGAAATTAACCTTGAAATGACTATTGGATATGACACTGCCAAAATATTTTCTACAGTTGACCCATATATAGATATTAGCATATATGTCAAGCATTGTCATCTGAGGTCAGTTTTTCAGTATAAAGACAGATTTCAATAAAAATATAAATAAGCATGGAAATAATTTTTCTTGATACTTTTATCAATTTTATCAATAAAATACTCAAAGGCGTTGAAACACAATACTTTAACCAATTTAGGGAGTATTGAGAAATCCCAGAAGGCGACAGCCCCTTTTAAATTTCATGTTTGGTCCTAGGGACCACTTTTATATTAATATCCGAGCACTAATGAAGACTGCCGTCAGAAGTCACATTTTCCTCAGATATTGGCAGAATATGACATTTCAGGAAAACCCAATATTGGTCTAGTGTTTTTACTGTAAATAATATTAATCAGGCCTAGTACAACTGTAAAAATATTTTTACCAAGGTGATGGAGTCTATTGGTCCTGTAAAGAAAAATCGTGTAAGCAACGGTCAGAACCATGGACAGTGTAAACATGTTTTACCTTGTGATTTCATGGAGACAAATTCTGACCAATTTCCATTAACATTGGACCAAAAAACGTGGCTTCTTGAGTGTAAACAAGCATTTTCTTTCATTTGACCTAGTTTTTACCACACATGACCCAGATTCGAACTTGTCCAAAATTTCATGAAAACAAACATGCTGACAAAGTTTCGGGAAGATACGAGAAAAAAGTGGCCTCTAGAGTGTATACAAGCTTTTCCTTTGATTTGTCCTACTGCCTTAGTTTTTTACCTTACGTGAGCCAGATTTGAAATCGTCCAAGACTTCATAATAACAAACATTCTGACCAAGTTTTATGAAGATAGAATCAAAAATGTGCCCCCTAGGGTGTAAACAAACTTATTCTTTGATTTGACCTGGTGACCTAGTTTTTGACCCCACATGACCAAGATAAATTCATCCGATATTTCATGCAGACAAACATTCTGACTAAGTTTCATGCACATGAAATTAACAAGAGTGTAAACAAGTTTTTCCTTTTGATTTGACCGGATGACCTAGTTTTCGGCCCCGAATAACCCAGTTTCGGACTTGGCCTAGAAATCATCAAGATAAATATTCTGACCAAGTTTCATGAAGATAGGGTCCTCTATATGGCCTCTAGGTTGTTAACAAGCTTTTCCTTTGATTTGACCTGATAACCTAGTTTTTGACCCGACATGACCCAGTTTTGATCCAGGACTACAAATCATCAAGATAATTATTATGTGCAAGTTTGTGTAAAAGCAAAGCATAAATGAAACCTCTATATGGATGAAAGTGCCAAAATAGAAAATTTTGCCCCTTTCAGGGGCAGTAACTGTAGAACACGTGATGGAATCTAGTCGGTTTATTGTGACTTAAGTTGTGTGTAAGTGTGGTTAAAATCAAATATAAAAATTCACTTCTATCGTGTTCACAAGGTAAAAATTAACAAATTTTGGCTCGTTCAGGGGTCAGTCAGGGACCGTAATTCTGAAACCTACGATTGGATCTGACAGATTCATCATGGAATCCAAGATTCATTGTTGTTGAAGATATTTTGCAAGTTTGTTTAAAATTAAACCATAAATGAAGTCTATATATGGCTGCAAAAGCCAAAATAGCAAATTTGGCCATTTAAGGGGTCATAACTCTGGAACCCGTGATGGGTTCTGGGCAAATTTCGAAAGGAACTGAGATTTTATGCAAATACAAGTTGTGTGCAAGTTTGATTAAAGTTGGTTTCAAAATGTGGTCTCTATCGTGTTCACAAGCCAAAAATAGCAAATTTTGGCCCTTTAAGGGGCAATAGCTCTAAAACCAATGATTGAATCTAACTAGTTTTCGAAAGGAACCGAGATATTATGTCAATACAAGTTGTATGCAAGTTTGATTAAAGTTGATTGCAAAGTGGTCTCTATCGTGTTTACAAGCCAAAAATAGCAAATTTTGGCCATTTAAGGGGCCATACATGTAACTCTGGAACCCATGATGGGATCTGGCCAGTTTTCGAAATGAACTGAGATATTATGCCATTACAAGTTGTGTGCAAGTTTGATTAAAGTTGATTGCAAAATGTGGTCTCTATCTTGTTCACAAGCCTAAAATAGCAAATTTTGGCCTTTTAAGGGGGCCATAAGTCTAGAACATATGAATCTGGCCATATTTCAAAAGAAACTGAGATATTATGCTAATACAAGTTGTGTGCAAGTTTGATTAAAATTGATTGCAATATGTGGTCTCTATCGTGTTCACAAGAAATTTGGACGGACGGACGGACGGACGACGGACGAAGGGCGATCACAGAAGCTCACCCTGTCACTACGTGACAGGTGAACTAAAAAGCATAAAAACACTGCTTTTTAAAAACAGTTTTGTTATTTTAGAAATAATGTGCAAGAAACCGTGTAACAGACAAAAGCTGACTACATAACCAGTAAATTAGAAGAAGAAAAAAATAGTCCGAAAACGTTGTGGCAACAACTTAAAAATTTGGGGTACAGTAACAAAACAAAAAACTGTCCAAATGTTTTAAAAATTAAAAACGATTTTTGCTATGATGCAAAACAAGTTGCCTCACATTTTAATACATTCTTCACCAATGTAGCATCAAGGTTAATTTTAACTTATCTGCACCTTCAAATATTTTAATGTACATTCTCAAATTTTTAAAAACTATTAAAAGGAGAAAAATCAGACCTCAGAGCAATTTTCATTAAGAACAGTAAGTGAAGATTTTGTTCTTAAAGAACTTAACACTTTAAACCTGTCAAAAAGTATAGGTTTAGATAATATTCCACCAAGGTTCTTAAGGGACTCGGTATCATTTCGTAAGTTTCCATCAATATGTCTATTGTTAATAACGAGGTACAATCTGAGCTAAAGGCTGCTCGAGTTAAACCACTTTTTTAAAAAGGTAGTACATCAGAGGTTAGAAATTATCGACCTGTGAACATTCTATGTATTGTTTCAAAGATTTTAGAGAAAGCTGAGCATTTTCAGCTTAAGACATTTTTAGTAGAACACAATTTGTTATATGCACATCAGTCTGGTTTTAGGGCTAGTTATTCTACTGAATCCTGTCTTATTCATTTACAGATTATATTCAACAACATTCGTCGAAAGGTTTATTCACGGGTATGATAATGCTTGATTTACAAAAAAAGATTTTGACACTTTCGACCATAAAATCCTTTGTGATAAGTTAAGGGTAATGGGAGTTGACTCGGTAGAATGGATCAGCTCTATTTGTCCGATCGCATACAGATTGTCCATGTTAATGAAACTTACTCGGACTCGCAACCGGATACATGCAGGGTACTTCAGGGTAGCATACTTGGCCCTTTTCTGTTCTTGTGCTATGTAAATGACATGCCAATTAGTATTAGAAATGATAGTAAATTGTTACTTTACGCAGATGACAGTACATCTTTTTTTCACATAAAAATCTAGATTTTATTTTAAGTAGATTAGGTCTTGAACTACAATCATTATCCCTTCACCTAGGGAAGACTGAGTGTATTTTATTTGCAACTAAAAGGAAACACAAGAAAGTCAATTCCTTTTCTGTCACATGTAATGGTAAAGTAATTAGCTCCCAGAAGAAAGTAAGGTATTTTCGCCAGGTCATAGAAAATGGTCTGTTAGGAGAGTCGACAGTCAATGTTATAGTCAATAAGGTAGATTCAAGATTAAAAGTTTTGTATAGACAGAAATATGTTCTTGATAAAATCTACGTAAAACTCTATGTATTCTTAAATACAGTGTTTATTTGACTACACGTGTTCTTCATGGTATAATGGTCTTTCAATCAAGCTAAAACAAAGGCTACAAATTTGTCAGAATAGAGTTATAAGATTAATGTATGACTTTTCCCCTAGAACTTCTCTTAAAGACATAGATTTTGTAGATTTGTGAATAATTCGTGTAGATGATTGCCCCTCATCGATGTGGGTTCGAGCCTCACTCGGGGCGTTGAATTCTTCATGTGAGGAAGCCATCCAGCTGGCTTAAGGAAGGTCGGTGGTTCTACCCAGGTGCCCGCTCGTGATGAAATAATGCACGGATGGGCACCTGGGGTCTTCCTCCACCATTAATGCTGGAAAGTCGCCATATGACCTATCATGTGTCGGTGCGACGTTAAATCCAAAAAAAAAAAAAAAAGATGATAGAGTTAAACAATTAGGGCTAAATAACGCTCAAAAAAATTCTATGACAAGTGACCAAGGTATCTACGGGAAAACTTTCAAAAAGTATGTTCTATTCATAATTATGGAACTAGAAGTAGTAGTAAAAATTTCTATGTTCAGAAAGTTTTCAATAACATGGATAGTAACACATTTTATCACGACTGTACTCTGGCCTGTACTTCCCAGAATTAAATATATGTCTTTTTAAAAGGAAGTAAAGAAACATTTTCTAGAACAATACTCTACTAAGAGTTGAAAATCTTTTTGTGTTTTATAGCTGGTCTATCGTAAATTCATAATCTTTTAAATACAACGCGGTATTGCATGATAAGCTCTAGTATTCTAGTTTGGGTCAATTTTTATGACCGATTATTGATGTTAAACAGCTTTTTCATATAAATTTGAGTTTTTCTAGAACATTTTTGTTTCCCATTTAACAGGACCCCATTGGAAATAATCTTTAGACTTTGATGGACTATCCTCCATATATACATCTTCCTCAGTACACTTTTTGTACAAGTCTGACTAAAATGGGACAGGTTTTATGTAGGCATAGGTATCTGTAAGCTATCTATGATTCATTAAATGGTTATTACAGACAGTAATAAGTTATGTGTTAGTAAATGTGCTCAAGTAATTCTGTGATATATTTTTATTGCGATATTTTATGTGATATGTTTGAAATGTTGTTGATAAAATATGATGTATATATGCAAATAATCTATCTATCTATCTAAGGCTAAATAACTAAGCCAATATTAAATCGTCTAATTAATAACTATTTTGTCAATCAAGTCCCCACAATTTAAACAAAAGTAAAAAAAAACAGCCTCCTTTTGGAAATATTTAGAGTCTTTTAGACTGAATATGAGGAAATGATTTTGCGGTGGCTTTTTGCAAAGGGTCATGACGTCCTATTCTAATATCTTATTTGTACTGTTTGGTTTATGACCCAAAAGATGCGCATAGGATCGCATGTTAAAGTATGGACTGTGTTATTTAGCGGACGGACACATAATAAAAACGTGAAATAATTCATGTTATTACATAAATATTGCATTCCTGGGAGGGTGATATGAAAAATGTTCACCTGGAGATATATGAATATCGGCCGATAATATAACATGCGCAGAAAAAGAAAATAACGATTTTGTGCAAGAGATGTTAAATCACAGGGGTATGTGATATATTATTCAACTTCTACTAATAGGAAGTTTGCATTGGGCATTTATGTGAGGTATAATGAAATAATTATTATCATATTATATGCTTACAAAGCGTCGATTAAACTTTTCTGATACTTTTTTAGAAAACACTTTCACAATTGATTGCAGAAAAAAAGACGAGAGAGATAAATTCATGAGTTTAACGTTACTGTTACTTCTACCAACATTAACTGCTGGCGTAACCTTGGTAACGAGCAATGCAACAGACACACATCGACTTTATCTGGAGCTTTTTGTAAAGCAAGGGTATAATTCTAAAATCCAGCCAATCTTCACAGACCAAATTACCGGTAAATAACATTTAGAGTTGGTGTATAGTCTTTTTACATCATATTTTACTCATCATAATATTTAGAATAAAGGAATTAAAAAAGTTTTTCACCGACTCAGCATGAAACTATTGTGATTGCTTGTTTCTTTATATAGAGTTACAATGGCTGTGCACTGAGGCGGCGATTTATTATTATTATCACTATTGTTGTTGTTGTTGTTACAATAACTATGCACAGATGTGATTTGTTATCTTTATTGTTATTATTTTTATAAGTAGTAGTTTACTCGGCATTTTTTATATATATATATAATAAATGTTCCAAAAGTGCCTTATCGTACGTAATGTTACAGTAATGCAGTTGTAAAAATATCGCAAGACCAGGGCTTAGTTGTAAAGCTTTCTTTTTTTACACACAAAAAAAATATTTAATGTTTTTAAGAGTTAGAGGCCCAGAATTAAACATATTCATAAAAACATTGTAATTACATGTTTTTTGTTAATGTTAACATGTTTCTCTTCAGAGGTGTTAATTTCTCTTCACCTAAAGTCACTCAATGATTTGGATGAAATGTCTGGGACTCTACAGACTTCAGCTTATATGGCAATCGGCTGGTTTGACGTATTCCTAACATGGAACGAATCTGAATACAACGGCTTGTCTTTCACTTATTGGCCACAGGTAAGCACTTCCCTCCTGTTGAGGTGATAAGTAAAACCGTTATGCAATATATACTTACTAAATGACTTGCCGGCATGTAGTCCAAAGCACAGTATAGAATGGCTAAAAGTTTTGACTTTTGACCGGCAGACCATTGAATAAGTGTTTTATTACTTGACAGCAGAAATACAATTACATGTGTTTTTTTCGTCAAGTTTTCACTTTATCCGAGCAAACTTCTTGTACTACGGACAGGTCAAAAGCACAAACTATGCACCGGCAAATTTATATAAGAAGTCATGTAGTAATATATAATTTTTATACCTCACATAAAAACCCAATGCAGATTTCTCATTAGTTTAACTTGAATAAAAAATATATCATATTTCCCAGTGATTTTATATCTCATGCGCAAAATCCTCATTTTCTATTCTGCGCATATGATTTGATCCGTGATTTCATATCACATGCGCAACAGCGCTATTTTGTTTTTCTGCACATGTGATATTATTTTTCATATTTCCTGTTAAGAGATTGATACTTTTGCATTGATTAAAAAGACTGCGACGATCAATTTTGACGAGGCGCTTATATATATTTTAGGACTAAATTACAGTTTCTAGTGTTCACACATGTGTGATTCCTGCCGATGTTTCTTTTTTAATGATTTGTTCGCCATGCCAAAGATTTCGAAAACAACTTTTTATCAAATATTGAATCGAAACTATAACAATCGGATAGGAAATTATGTAACTAAGAAAATGAGTGCTCACACTTACATGTTTCGTTGAGAAATAAGAAAGTAATCGCCGTTTTTCGAATGTTACTGCTGTCAGTTTCGGCATTGACGATTGTGAGCAGACATATGACTGCCACGATAAAATGAAAAAATATTCGATTCTATCTCTTCTACCTCAATACGGCACGGTACGAAGCCCGAGTCAGTCGACCTTGATTTTGTCAAAGTTGAACTCAGCAGAGCTTCAGATGGATACAATTTCTCTGACTTGCTGGCTAAACTTAATTTCAGAAAGACAGTAACCTAATATTCTTTATAAATACGTTATATATTACTAATATGTATGAATAAATATGTTGTCTTCACAATGATCTGTCAGTAAATAAAATGTTATTATTTTCCTGATAAGTAATGAATTTATTCATATAAATAAGAAACGTGTTTATATTGAACAGCTCAACTGCCACGTTTTCTTAAATGACCAGAGTCAATATACATGTACAGTATCTATATAAAGACGTTTGCTTGTATAAACTATGGAAGCCCTGGAGGGACTTCTAGCGTCAGAACGTCTGAATTCTAACTTCCAGCTTCCTTAATCCTAACTTAATGACTTCAAACTGCAATTTATTATTTCTGATCTTTATGTTCGTGTTTGTCATTTATAAACTCCATCTTCATTATTTCCATTTCCAACTTCTTCACTTCAAATTTCTTACTTCTAATTTCCAACTACTTTACTTCTAACTTCAAACTTCCTTGCTCTTAGCATTTTTGACTATGTTTCCAAAGTATCTCTTAAAGATTTTATTAACAGCAGTCTTTAAGAGTCATGTGGTGGCCATAGAGTAATAATACGGTATAAACTGAATTGTTTATCCCATATACAACTTTAATTTCATTGTATCTACATTGCTGTATACATTTATTTTTTTATTTTGCATTATTAAATACATGTATATTACTATTATATTTCATCCTTTACTTTTTTGTCTGAATTATACTTCAGCTGTTTGAGACGTCATGCGAGGTTGAAATGACTTATTTTCCGTTTGACATTCATACATGCGAGCTTCAATTTACGCCATGGAGTTACACTTCGGTAAGAAAGTATTTATTCCGAAATTCCCTTAAGTATCTCAAGATATTGTTACATGAGCTTAATATCTCCTGTGATAGGATTAATATATATTTAACTTACAGCTTTTGAATGCTGTTAACGACATTTTACTCAATCGCTCTATTTTTCTATATGTTTATCTTAAACAATTTAAGCATGTTCCAACATTTTTCACGTTATAGTATGTTATCAAAAATAACTAAGAGACATGTTTCACATTTTGGGAATCAGACAGTAGATTTCAGAAAGCGTGATCACGAGAGGTTTTCTAAGACGCAAACAAGAGAGGAGTTCAACTAATATTTGAACAAGATGCAAACGTGGATATAAAGCGTGACCACGAGAGGTGTTTAACTCATATTTGAATAAGATGCAAACATAGATATAAAGCGTGACCACGAGAGGTGTTTAACTTATATTTGAACAAGATGCAAACATAGATATAAAGCGTAACCACGAGAGATGTTCAACTTATATTAGAAGAAGATACAAACATAGATATAAAGCGTGAATACGAAAGGTGTTCAACTTGTATTTGAACTAAATGCAAACATAGACATATGTTCAAGTCATCTATATTTCCTTGTTACAAATGTTTAATTAAAATTCGTGTCAGTATAATAATTTGGTCATACATTTTTTGTAACATTTTTGTTGACATACGAAGCACATCGAATGTTTTAATTACCATAGCTACGCATAACCGGCGCAGTCGTTTTTTTTCAGTTGTCATAATTTGACTTCGACCGCTAATGTTCACACTGATAACCTACTTATATTCATGAAAATAAGCCAAAGTGCAGCACCATTCAAGGCGACATCCATTGAAAGTATGGTGTCATTTAGATGTGAAACGCGGAAATAAGCAACAGTTTAACTAAGTGAATACTGCTGCTGGTAACTCACGTAAATTAGTCATCGGCTCGCAAAGATTATCAGACCTTTGCTTTGTAACGTAGAAATTTTGGCAAACACTGACTAAAATTTATAAACTCATAAAGCAGACGCCACAACAATAATCGGTACTCTGTGTCTTGATCTCCAAGTGGTACAAACCATTCGCAAAAGAACCAGAATTGCTAAAAAGACAGCAAATGTCGAAAGAGAAAACAAACGACCTTGGCCCTTTGGATAAAGAGCAGATGCTCTTGGTGCGCACCCTGTCTGAGATTCTTATCATATGTATTCGTACTGTTTTCGGTATTCGAATCAAACAACTTCTTATGATTTTGATATTGTTCAATAAAATTAATGAAGGAAATATACAGATATAAATTAATGCAAACTTACTGAAAGCATCTCGATGAAGTCAGGACGTCGACGAAATATGATCACCGTGCGCCGGGTTTGTGTAAGTAACTGTTTACGAGAAGGCGTAACTCATGACCATAAAATCACATCAAATTTGCAATGAAGTTAGAAGAAAGATTGCGAATCATGACTGTGTAATTCTTGTTTTCCTTTATTAAAGTATATACAAGCTAGAGACAAAGTGTATGTTTTTTCTAAAGCGCTCGTATTAGAATATAATGTATTCTTGTGTATTTACATGATGCTTTGCATGAGTATCTACCCAGGAAGCACAGCAACGTTGTGACAATGTTGTTACAACGTTGTGCTGTACGTTGTGACAACGTTAGAAACAACGTTGTGACAACGTAAAAGTGTGGAGTCGTGTCAACGTTGCGACAACGTTGTGGCATAACGTTGTGTTGCGGTCAGATACAACGTTGTGACAACGTAAAAATGTGGAGTCGTATCAACGTTGTGACAACGTTGTTGGTTAACGTTGTGAAACCACCAAAATACAACCTACTTTTGACAGCTCATGTTTAAATAAATAAGCAAAACAAAATTTCAATTACATATTTTAATTCAAGATCTAATTATAATATTTACTAAAATATTCGTTAAGTTCAGAAACAACGAAAGTAATCCCTTTAAGCAGTATATGGGAATACTGCACCCCTTGATAATAAAATTTACAGTTTTAAAGCATACGTAACAATTATTTAAATCCATCAAATACAAAAAACTTATGTACTTTAACAATAACGATAATTCAAGTCCAAAATTATTAAAAAAATTTATTTGTAGTTTAACGATAACTATAATTCAATTTAATTAAATACAAAAAAGCTTATGTAGTTCAACGATAACAAAATCTAATACAATGACATGCCCACAGGAACAAGGTAAATACGGACTTCATGAGCGGCAAGTTCGGCAAAGGTGAACTAGAAGATGATTTTGAAGAAAAATGCATGTCTCCCCAAATGCATAGTCGTATAGGCAAGAAGTCAATAGGGGAAAGGAGCAAAAGTCGAAGAGACAATGATGGTTGGCTGCAAAAGGGATCATCTACTTGGCATGTCCAATCATCCGACTAAGTTTCAAAATTCTGGGCCTAGTGCTTCTTTTAAAAGTTATGAAATGGAAATTGTTTCTCATGTTCAGGTCCAGTGACCCCCAAAATAAATAGGGGTCATAAACTCTGCATGTGCAATCATCCTATTAAGTTTTAACATACTGATTGAAAAAAACATCTATGTTGTATACCACATAAAAGCGGTCTTGGTTTTTCCATAATTATGGTCAATTATAAAAAAGTTACAATATAAGTTATTTATAGTAACAACTAAGGGAAGTTAATCTTTAAACCCCCCCCCCCACCCTCCCCACAAAAAAGTTGCAAGTCCACACAAAAATCTTACCAGGTAGAGACAGGTCAAAATACATCTCAGAATTGGATGTATCATGCATGTTGCATTACAGAAAAGTGATCTCGATTTTTCCCTACGACTAGTAATGAAAAAGTTGCAATATAAGCTATTTATAGTAACAACAAAGGGAAGTAATTCTAAAGAAGGGACCTGCGCATAACACTCCGTCTCATGATGGTGTACAATTGTTACATCAAATTCCGTCTATGCATGAAGAAGAAATGCTTCGGACAAAGTTATTCTTGTATCTGAACTTTAGCCTCTAAGTGTGACCTTGACCTTAGACCTAGGGACCTGGTTCTTGCGCATGACACTCCGTCTCGTGGTGGTTAACATTTGTGCCAAGTAATATCAAAATCCCTCCCTGCATGAAGAAGAAATGCT
Source organism: Mercenaria mercenaria (assembly GCF_021730395.1). Classification (NCBI taxonomy): domain Eukaryota; kingdom Metazoa; phylum Mollusca; class Bivalvia; order Venerida; family Veneridae; genus Mercenaria; species Mercenaria mercenaria. The sequence goes on along the minus strand of NC_069361.1, from coordinate 32,385,380 downwards.
CCGAACAGTTTTCATTCTTGTATCCTTTGACCTCTAATTGTGACCTTGACCTTAGACCTAGGGACCTGGTTCTTGCGCATGACACTCCCTCTCATGATGGCGAGCAATTGTGCCAAGTTTCATCAAAATTCATCCATGCATGAAGAAGAAATGCTCCGGACAGTCATTATTGAATTAACCTTTGACCTCGGGTGACCTTGACCTTTGAGATGGGAAACCCTGCGGTTTGCGCATGATACTCCGTCTCACTGAGGTTAACATTCATGCCAAATATAAACGAGATATCTCCATGCATGTCAAAGTTACAGTCCGGACATGTAATCAAATCCGGACACAAGCACGCACGGTTGCACATACACTGAACAGACCTAGTGACCTGGTTCTTGCGCATGACACTCCGTCTCATGATGGTGAGCAACTGTGCCAAGTTTCATCAAAATCCTTCCATGCTTTGAAGAAGATATGCTCCGGACGTCACCTGCCGGCCCGCCAGGGCGTTCCCATAATACGTCCAATTTTTCAAACGGGCGTATAAAAAGGGCAATAATTCTTAGAAAATGATCCTTGATAGAGTTACCTCCTCTTGTCTAATAAATTGGGTACATCACAATAAATTATGTCTAGTATCATGTCAATACCTATGATAAGATATTGGGTAATTGACTGAAAACTGAAAATTCAAGGTCGAAATAGGGCAATAGCTCAACAAAAAAATCATTGAAAGTCACCTAGTCAACAGAATGAGGTCACCACTGTAAAGAAGAAAAATACCTTGTTACACTGTATTGAGAAATTGGAGACTGACGGACAGTAAGAGGTATTTACTCTGTAAAAACTAATCACAGGGTTACCTGCATTGCAATGAATACAAGAGCGCCGCCAAGCAGGGCAATATACGCCCAAAGGGTTACATCAGAGGATGGGCGCAAAATTTAAAGAACTTGACTGTTGAAGCCCAAAGGACAGGAAAAAAAAAAAGAAGAAAATCCAGAAAAAAATTTTTACCAGGTAAAGTTACGTCAAAATACAACTAAAAATTGGAGGTACCATCCATGTTGTACCACAGAAAAGTGGTCTCGGTTTTTCCCTATGGCAAATAATAAAAAAGTTTCAAAATAAGTTATTTATAGTAACAAAAAAGGGAAGTAATACAAAAAAATTATTGTAAGAGAACAAAAAAGGGATCTGCCAAATAAAAACAAGAGCACTGCAATGCAGAGCAATATACACAAAGCAAAGTCATATATGACATTTGACCACCAAGTGTGACCTTGACCTTGAAGTGAGTCATCTAAAACATGCCCTCTGCACGTCGCCCCAGTGTGGTGAACATTTGTGCCAAGTTTCTTTGGAATCCTCCAAGCAGTTCAAGAGTTACAGAGCGGACACGAAACACACTTATATGACCTTTAAACCCTAAGTGTGACCTTGACCTTGAACCTAGTCATCCAAAACAAGCGCTCTGCACGTCGTCTTCATGTGGTGAACATTTGTGTCAAGTTTTCTTTGAAATCCTTCAAGGGGTTCAAGAGTTACAGAGCGGAAACCACGAAATTGCTAACGGACGGACGGACAGACGGACACCGGCGTCATAACATAATACATCCCTTCGGGCGTATAAAAATGTGTAAAAGTGAACAAGTTTTTCAAGTTTCAAATGGTTACCTTTGACAGTTTTTGAGAAAAACAAAATTTAAGTAACGCAGACGATCAATAATTTGATTTTCTGATAAAAAATAGTAAAAGAATAAACAAAGAATGTGTTAGAATAAACTCTCTTTTGACCTTTGACCAAAGTGTGACCTTGACCATGGTTATATGGATGCGACTTGTGTGCAACACATCAGAGTGAAGATATGCGACAACAAATTTGAAATTCTCTAAGGGGTCTCAACAACAAGAGCTGTCCGTAAGACAGCGCGCTCCACTATTCGGTGATTTGACAGTAAAATGAATATATGTCTCAACAGGAGACCTTACTTTAAAGGAAGATACATCAAGGGCATAATTCTGTCAAGAACACATATTAGAGTTATTGGGATTGCTACCACACATGCAGATGATGATGGTAAAGTGGTCACTATCTTTTAAAGTACCAAAGGTATGTCTATAAACGAAGCTTTCCAAAGAATTTAACATGAAAATAATTCCAAGTATAACAAGTTTGTGACCTTAACCTAAGTATAACACCTTGGTGACCTTGACCTTGGTATAATGGGCCGACCCCCTGTACATACTTTGTTTGTATGCTGGACAATGTTTATGTAAAGTTACAGAAAGATATAAGCAATAATAACAAAGCTATGACAGAAAAACAAAGGTTGCCGAAAAAACTTTAACCTTAAAAATAACCAAAGACGTCACTATAACACCTTGGTGACATTGACCTTGGCGCGTTATATTATTTCAAAGTGTTTGCCGATTTAATCAGTCGTGATCAATCAACAGATGCTTACGAAGTATAAAACTGGCGGTACAGCCGGTGTAACCCATTAAATATTGACCCCATTGATCAAAATTTAATGTTGAAATGTTGGTGGGGCCATTTCTCAATGTTGAAAAAGGATCTTTGATCAAAATTTAATGCTGAAATGTTGACGGGGTCAATTCTCAACATTGAAAAAGGACCCTTTGATCAAAATTTGATGTTGAAATGTTGAGGGGGTCAATTCTCAATGTTGAAAAGGATCTATGGGGCCAATTTTCAACGTGGTCAGTATTTAATGTTACACTGGGCGTAATAAACCGAACGAGTCCATTTTTCAACAACTTTTTGATTTCTCAGACTTCCAATCAAAAATTCATTGCTTTCCTGTGTAGAAAATACTAGTAACATATTAAAAAGGTACCATTAGCATTATACACAAACGATCAAGTTTTCTTATTTCAAAGCGTTTTGCTGACTTAAATCAATTGTGATCAATATGCTTACTAAAGGAGACCTCATTCAGTTGCCATGTGATGTTGGCGAGATTTGCTCTATAACGCCTTTCAAGTTGCCAATCTATTTTTCTTTGGTATAATATACAAGTTTGGAGTCATGCTGTGAAATATTTAAAGAGCGTGAAAAGTTTTGACTTGATTGTTCAAAGAATATTAAGTTCTAGATAAATTTTTTTAATAAGATCCTTTATGAATACTGGCCCAGATCTAGTTTAACAATATTAATAATTCAAATCACTACTGTATGTTTTTTTTTATGCCTTCTTTTGGTTCATAAATATCATCAGAGATCAGGCTATATGACTATCTGTATCGAGCAGTGAACTTGTTCACTTTCTACAGTATATAATCATGGGCCTATTTTCACCAATACTGGTATTAAACAAAAGCTCATGACGTCAACAAGACTGCTTCAAAGTTCTTTAAGTTATGTAGTTTGAGCAAATTGACATAGCTCCAATTTCGAAAACTGACATACTTTCCACACACACTAAAACCCTTGTGAAAACTTAAATCACACGCAAGTCACATTAAAGACATTACAGTATATCTCCAAATCCTCTGGCTGACCGTCAAATCCCCTGCCTGCAGCAGACGCACCCGTCACACCTTTCTGTAATAATATTGAATGTTTTGTTTTAATATAATTCATTAATATTAAGTACTTGTGTAAAACAATGTCAATGATAGAATGATTCTGGAGCAAAGACACATTATTTGTTTAAATTGTTTCTGAAACTTAAATTTATGTTTTAAGCAAAATTTAAGGATGAAGATTTGGTTCTTTAATTTTATATCAGTTCAACCATCCTGAATCCTGCAGTAAAACCTGAATCAAATTATGCTGACCTTTTTAGTGCAACACCAAAAACAAAGAAGTAAAGCTGAAGATTATCAAGAGCTCAAGTTACATTTAATGTTGTAAATTTTCTGACTTATCCAAAAAGCATCAACACTGAACAATAGAAAAGCAATAGAATCTAAGCCTACCTTAAATTTCAATCCACCTTTTTTGAATGGAGCATGTTTTAAAAACAGCATCCTCAGCTTCTTTTTTTTGTTACTGTCATGAGTTTTCATAAGAGCATCTGAAAAAAAATCATTACAGTGGTGTAAAAGTTGTAATCAAATTGCCGTTATCACAAAGAGGCATCCACATTAGGCGCCATGCTCACATGTTAATTTAAATCTTATATTATATAATGAAACAACAAATGAAATTTAAAACTATCTAAAATAGCTATTTAAATGGATTCCCGCTTGATTATGATGTTTTAGATAAAACAACAAATGAGACTGAAAAATGGTTTGAGAACATGAGGCCCAGCTGAGCTTTTTCTTTTCTGAATTGTCCCCAAAAAATACCTGTCAGTGATGATGATTTATGTTATCAATATTCTAAACATGTTGTTTTTTTTAATTATCAAGCTACCTATCCTCTTTCTCTGGACATGTTAAAAACAAATTTACTCCACACTGTAACAGTACTTACTGAACTTACTCAATATTGACCTGCAGCCAGCATTGGCCTGCAGATAGCCAGGTCTTCCAGTTACTTTTCTCCTCTCATTCCTTTCAGGGAATACAATGACCAAACCTTATTCCATCCCGTAAAAGTCATCATCAGACGACATGTGGTGTCAACATCTTTGCTACCGAATGTGCAATAATATTGGGACTGTAAAAAGGAAACAGAACAACAGTTAAACTATTGTAAATATGTAGGTCCAATCAGTTCTACAGCAATCGTATTGACAAGAGTAGATCGCATTATAAGAACAAGACAGTACTCATTGAATAAACTTTTTATGCCATTAATGGTATCAAATGATTCAATTTCAGTCATTAAACCTTTAAAATTTAAATAATTAGAGCTATCACTGAAGGTGATGAATACCTCCATATCGTATGGCACCTAAATTGCTTATTTTCTGAAGACACTGACTTTAAAAAGTATCTCAAGTCAAGGTGAAGGTCAAAGTAACATGTAAATGCACGTGTTCCTTGCGCTCATGATGGTGATGTGCATGTAAAATTATTTGAAAATTTAGAGAGCAGTTTAGGAGACATAACTGTACGTTAAGAATTTAACTTAAGAATTTACATCATGCAAAGCTTGGTATCTACATGCATTTATACCATCTCTCATGTCTCACTTGACATGAGGATCGTACCAATTAAGGTATTCGCCACCTCTCCGTGTGAACAGGCCTGAAGATTGACAAAGAAACATGAGATAGCTTTCAGATTTGAACTGGTTTTACTATGTATGACATACTTAAATATTTACATCATGCAAGTCTTGGTATCTACATGCATTTGTACCACCTCTCCTAATCTATCCTACTTGGCACGAGGATCGTAACATTTAAGGTATTCGCCACCTCTCCATGTAAACAGGCCTGAGGATTGACAAAGAAACACGAGATTTGAACTGGTTTTTACTACGTATGACAAACTTAGGTATTTACATCATGCAAGTCTTGGGGGTCACACATTAAACCGGAATCCACCTAAAAACCGGAATACACCGGAATACACTTTCTATAATCGGAATACACCTGTATTTTTTTAATTAAAGGTATTTTTGAAGGTTTTTTGATATAATTCAATCATATATATCATAAATAATCAACATACCAAAGGAAAATACAATACGTTCACGCAAAACGATTTATAAGAGATTGAAATTCGGCGACCCGCGCGGGAAATTACCATAACCGAAATACACCCGTATTTCTTCAACAAATGCTATTTTTGAAGTGGTTTATGACTGAATTCCCAATAATATATATCATAAATAATTAATTTTCAAAATGAAATTAAAATACTTTTGCGCATTACGTTTTGTACATGATTGAAAATCGGCGAAGGCACTGGAAATTTGCGTATTCGTAAAAAGAATTTCCATGCCCTAAAATTCTCTAATGTACACCCGTGTTTCTTAATTAATCGTATTTTTAGGGTTTATGATAGAATTCAATCATATCTAAAATAAATAATTAATTTACAAAAGGAAATTAAAATGCGCGTAACGTTTTATACGAGGTTGCAAATTTGTTGAGCGCACGGGAATTTGCGCACTCGTGGATGAACCACAATCGCCATAATTTTGTTAGATTTAACTTAGGTAGGTAAATTTCTTTCAAGTTTCGATATTTTGGGTCAAATTATTTCAAAATAGCCTTTTTATGCTATAATATAATATTCCTTAAGTTTATGAAATATAGTGTAACCATATCAGCTTCTTTAATTTGTTTATTAAAAGCGAATGTGCATAAACTGACAGGTAAATGTGTCAAACGATAATAGCGGATATCCTACCCCTATGACCTATCTGCCCTTAAGGAATTTACATTATTGTTTAAGAAGAATATCTTAAAAGTAAAGTGTCTTGTCAAAAATATACATGTACAAAGATGCATTTAAAACCGCAACGACATCATATTGCTTTATTTAAAACCACATTTCTATTTACGTTCACGAGGTCACGTAACTAACCGAAATCTGTTTGCCAAAAATCGTTTTACTCCATTTATTTAAATTGCTGCCGCTTTTTCATTATTTAAGATTTTTTTATTCTGTTCTTTGTACTTTCTGGTCAAAAGTCTGAATTTTATGTCCATAGTATGTATTATTTATTTACTTTTAGAAAGAAATAAGTAATAAAGATCGCGCTGTTTGATGTTTTACAAATAATTATGTGAAAATTTGACCGTTTTTATAGAATTTTCCCTACATTACTGTCGATATCTTATTAAAATCGTTATAGAATCCAAATTGTATTACTTCTTAAGCGGTGTTGAAAACTTGAAGTGATAATATTAAAAAAATGAATGCAGTACGCGCGTTTTTTTTGTACGTGTTGATTAACAAAAGTAACGTCGAGCGATGTAAATTAGATATTACGATAGGTCGCACGTGCTCGTGGAATGGAAATTACCGGCATGATGTTTTGTATCTTTACAATTCCCGGGTAAATTCCAGTCAATCCAAATAATAAGTTTTTTGACGTTTTTCACAATGTAATTTCTGAATTTTGGTAAAGTTACGACGTAAAAACACTTTTCCTAAATTTCCGGAGTGGACTGGAATTAATAAAACTGATTTTAACAAAATAAGGAATTCTGTAAATGAAACACTGAACAATTATTTATAGGAAGACTATGTTGATAAAGGAAAACGACTACGATACCCGAGACACTATGATCGAGACTTAGTGCATCCTGGAGAGAAGGAAGGAGGAATGTTAATGTTTAAATCTACAATACATCGCTGTTTAAGCAAAACATTGAATTAGTATTGATACGTTAAAGTACATGAAAATTAAAAAAATATACTGAATGTACCTGTTTTTCTTCAATTTTTCAATTTGCAATTATAACGACAAGTATGAAATTAAATAAAAGCTTATCATATTTAACTGCACATACCTTGTCAGACATTATTTGTCACATGTCGCATGTGTGTGCTTACAAATATACTGATTAATTGATATAATCAATAGGTGTGATAATCTAATCAAACTCTATCAGGACTAATCAGAGGCACGTGTTTGTTACGTTGCACATATTCAAAGGATATTAATTGTGCTTTGGAAATAAGCGCAGTAAACGTTTTTATATTTATATATTAAACATAATAATTCATTTAAAAATTGAACATTGATATTTTTTCTTAATTAATTTTTTTTTATTTGTTAAACGAAATGCGAAATATGAAGAAATAATTAAATAATTTCCAATTATAAACATGTGACATGCCCTTTCCGATCATGTTATGTCCTTTCCGATCAGCGTGGTTTATGCCACTCGTATTTTGTCTATAATTCATTTTTAAAAAACAAAAATTGCTATTTTATCATTCATAGTTTATTTTCTTTTTTGTTAAATGAAATATGAAGAAACAATTAAATAGGTTTCAATAATAAACATGTGACATGCCCTTTCCGATCATGTTAACCCCTTTCCGATCCGCGCGGTTTATGTCGGGACCCGTATTTTGTTTATGATTCATTTAAAATCGAATATTGATATTTTTTTATCTTAAATTATTTTCTTATTATTTGAAGAAACATTTAAATTTTAATGATCAACATTCCGGTATCTAGTCATAGCGACGTAAGCGTAAAACGTAAAGTTATAATCTCGTATACAGAATTAACTTTTAATAAACTTCTCTCAAATATTCATTCATATTTAATCTGATTAAACATGGTTCTACAACTTACAAAAAAATGATAAAAAGTGTTTAAGAGAATACTATTTATTTTTTTAAAAAAGGACGAGTGCATTTATGTAATGGAAACTTCCCGTGCGCTCGCCAAATTCAAATCTCGTATAAAATCGTTTTGCGTTAAAGTATTTTATTTTCCTTTTGTAAACTTATTATTTATATTATACACGAATGATTTCTGCAATAAACCCTACAAAAATACCATTTATTAATAAAATACGGGTGTATTTCGGGTTTTGGAAATTTCCCGCGCGGTCGCCGAACTTCATTCTCGTATAAAATCATTTTGCGTAAATGTATTTTATTTTCCTTTCGTATGTTAATTACTTATGTTATATATGATTGAATTATATCAAAAACCCTTCAGAAATACCTTAAACTTAAAAAATACGGGTGTATTCCGGTTATGGAAAGTGTATTCCGGTGTATTCCGGTTTTTAGGTGGATTCCGGTTTAATGTGTGACCGAGTCTTGGTATCTACATGCATTTGTACCACCTCTCCTGTCCTACTTGGCATGAGGATCGAACCATTTAAGGTATTTGCCACCTCTCCATGTAAACAGGCCTGAGGATTGACAAAAAACATGAGATAGCTTTCAGATTTGAATTGAATTGGTTTTTTTAACCTATACTGTGTTGGTGTGCTGTAAAACCCAACTAAATTAATTAGTTTTACTATATTGTATGAAGTACTTTGAGTATTTACATCATGCAAGTCTTGGTATCTACATGCATTTGTACCACCTCTTCTTAGTTCTACTTTGCACAAGGATCATACCATTTAAGGTACATTGTATTCGCCACCTCTCCATGTAAACAGGCCCGAGGATTGACAAAAGAAACATGTAATAGCTTTCAGGCTTGAATTAGTTTTTCTATGACATACTAAGTAGTGACTAATCTTGGTATCTACATGCATTTGTACCACCTCTCCTGTCCTACTGGCATGAGGATCGGACCAATTAAGGTTTCGCCACCTCTCCATGTAAAAAGGCCTGAGGATTGACAAAGAAACACGAGATATCTTCCAGATTTGAACTGGTTCTACTATATAGCTTTCAGACTGGAATTAGTTTACTATGACATACTAAGTAGTGACATGCAAATCTTGGTATCTACATGCATTTGTACCACCTCTCCTGTCCTACTTGGCATGAGGATCGGACCAGTTAAGGTATTCGCCACCTCTACATGTAAACAGGCCTGAGGATTGACAAAGAAACACGAGATATCTTCCAGATTTGAATTGGTTCTACTATATAGCTTTCAGACTGGAATTAGTTTACTATGACATACTAAGTAGTGACATGCAAATCTTGGTATCTACATGCATTTGTACCACCTCTCCTGTCCTACTTGGCATGAGGATCGGACCAATTAAGGTATTCGCCACCTCTCCATGTAAACAGGCCTGAGGATTGACAAAGAAACACGAGATATCTTCCAGATTTGAATTGGTTTTACTGTAGCTTTCAGACTTGGAATTAGTTTACAATGACATACTAAGTAGTGACATGCAAATCTTGGTATCTACATGCATTTGTACCACCTCTCCTGTCCTACTTGGCATGAGGATCGGACCAATTAAGGTATTCGCCACCTCTCCATGTAAACAGGCCTGAGGATTGACAAAGAAACAAGAGATATCTTCCAGATTTGAATTGGTTTTACTGTAGCTTTCAGACTGGAATTAAGTTTGGTAAAGGGATCTCAGATCGGCTAAATCTCAGACTAGGCATTCGGTAACCCAGATGGCTAGATACATCCTTGAGTTAATTTTATTAATTCAATCAGGTTTTCTGAAAATTTATTTTCATAAGTACGCAGCTTATCTGAAGCTCTGATTTAATACTTATATAGTTAAAAATATAAATATAATCTGAAAAGTAGATCCCTTGGAAGCACCGAGAACAAAACAATTTTAACAAACAGTGAAAATTGCAGACTCAGTTTGATTGAGTCTGTTCATGAGCAGTTATGGATAATGTAACACTGCCCACGCCCCCTATCACCGGCTTAAGCAGTAATCAATCTTCAAATCTAAATGAGTTGATATCAATGATCCCGAAGGACCAGAAAATACATCAACACTGAGATGAAGTCGGGGCGACTTTTATGGCCGCCACACAGCACTTAACATCCGCTGTTGTGCTGTAAATATAATCTGAAAAGTAGATCCCGTGAAAGCACTAAAAGACTTCGAAACAGAAATTAAATAGTTGCGGACGCACTGGTCGAGAGGGCTAAGACGCTTTCCTATGGAGGCGAAGGCCCCTGGTTCGAATCCTGGCTACTCCCACTGCGGTGCGTCCTTGGGCAAGGCACTTTATCACGACTGCCTCAGTCGACCCAGCTGTAAATGGGTACCAGCAAATTGCAGGGGGTGAGGTATAATTGGTTTTAACTGTTCTTAATATTGGGTCGCAGAAAAGCTCTAGTGAGCTTATGTTAATTGTTTCACCAAGCGATGGTAAATAAAACTTACCTTTACCTTTACCAGTGCTGAATATTATAAGGAAAGTTTCTTGTTTAACAGAAGTGGGTGGGGTATGGCAGCAGTTTGCATTCTTTTTTTTTCTTTACAGAAACTAGACTTTAGGGTTTTTACTGAATAAATTTCATGTTGCTGTTAACGAACGCATATGTAGGCTATTTGATCTGCAACAAAATCTTGACTTGGCCCAAATCTTGGGATAACTTTGCGCCAAAATGAATTCAAGAATAATCTAGAGTATATAAGTATTAATTTATATGTACTTACCTCAGTCTTACGTAAAACACCAGATATATCGATAGTTAATTGAAAGGAGATTTTATTCAGTTGTTCTAATGTGTAACAGTATCACCGAGAGACACCAAAAATACTAACGGACTTTGTAGATGTCAAATATATCAAAAGCATTCCGAATGCGGAGTTTTACCGCAGTCACGTGATTATTGCATTTGATAGCTATGCAGTTTGCGTGTGGCAAATTATAGCTATGCAATAATCACGTGACTGCGGTAAAACTCCGCATTCGGAATGCTTTTGATATATTTGACATCTACCGCCCAAAATGGAGGTCAAAATGACGTATATACTGGTAAACACTATCAATTTACAGATATATTCAAAGTATTGTCATATTATCTGCCTAAAAGTGTATATTTTTGTTTATTTATTTCTTTTCTACTGTTTAGTTATCATTTAATCAAATTAAACGAGTAGTTAAGCAAAAACTTCAAATAAATTCCCAGTGCAGCTAGCTTGTTTACACTCCCCACCCACCAAAGGCCTGGCTCCCCTCCCCCACCCCACCCATGCAGAATACCCCCTCCCTACCTCAGAATACCCCCATCACAACGGGAACCGCCGCATCTCCTCTCCCAACACCCATCTATGTAAAATACCCCCTCACCTACCTCAGAACCCCCCATCTCAACAGAATCCACATCATATCCTCTCCCATCCCCTACCATGTAAAATACCCCCTCCCCTACCTCAGATCTCCCCATCACAATGGGAACCGTTCCCATCCCCCAATTTACAGCCCCATCCCCTCTCCTCCCGCTATAAAACTGAAATTCCTTAAAAGATCTAGATATGCTCCCCCAATCCCCCATTTGGAAACATTTTTTTAACAAATATCCCCCCTACATAACCACACCAACACAAAATTGATCCCCTTGCACATCCCATTAACGTTCAAATCCACCCCCCCCCCCCCCCACACACACCCCTCCTTCTGGTCCACTATCCAGTATCCCACCCCCTCTGGAGCCTCCATTGATCAATTATCTGTAATTGTAAGTAGCTCCCCATGGGGCAGTAATCAATATTGATTATTGTAACCCACACACTTAACCTAATTTATTTCAAGAAACAAGCTTATTTTTCAGAAGTTTGAAGTTCAGGTCATCAGTATTTCTGATGTACCCTCATAAATACATAATTTGCTTAAGCGTAGGTCCCAGGTATGATCGGGCGGGGGTAGGGTGGGGGGCAGGGGGCATTTTATCCTTCTAAAAATTGGTCAAAACTGCAGAGTTAAACTTAGAATGCATAAGAAGGGGTTTTTTGTGTGATTTTCTGTCAATATTGACAACTTTGAATTTTTGGAAAATGTGAAAAAAATAAAGTGATTCATCTGTATGAAATAATTTCTATGTTTTTAATCTACGTCATGCTTAATGTAATGAGTGAAAAATTTCATTTTAACTTGCAGTTATGATTTAAATTGTAATTTTAACAGATCTCATACAACCAGTCTATAAATTTATACTGAAAAATCTTCAGATTTATGGATTGTAAATATATTTACAGAATGTCCATAAAAAGAGAGAAAATTCTAGACCTGCATACAGCATATGCTGTACAAATTACCTATATAACTGGCAATGTTTTGCGGCAGAAGGGGAGTGTTGGTGTTGGAGATAAGGTGTCGGCTGCTTACCACGGAGACGTGGGTTTGAACCCTAATAATGGGTCATGGCAGTTAACGTCCTCATTAAACGCCATTCCAAGGTTTTCCCGGATTCGGCTTTATTCTTCACAATTGAGCGAAAAAAATTAGTATATAAGGGAGTAGCAAAGCAGTTCACGTATGAGGCAGTTGACAGCTGCTGAGCAGGCGACCTCGGTAGCTCCGCAAGTAGGCAGGCTTTTCTAGGCAACTGTCGGTTTTGAATATACTTTCATAACTACTCTTTCACTGAAAATTGGCAACATTGTAAAAACGTTAATATAACGTTACCTTAACAACGTTGTGATTCAAACTTGAGTAAAACGTTGTGACAACGTTACTTTACAACGTTGTGACAACGTTACAGCACTGTTACGTACACAACGTTGTAGCTCAACGTTTGCACAACGTTGTACTAACGTTGTAGATTTTACAAGATTCAGATAAAAACTCAGTGTGTCTTTTTATAGGGTCTTTTCAGTACATTCACACATTGCTTGCATAGGACTTTCTCCTATACATTTCAAATCACTATTTTGAATAGTTCTCAACGTTGTTACAACGTTGTCACAACGTTGTAAAATAACACAACTAACATACAACTAAAACACAACGTTGTCTTAACGTTGTGTGTTTGCTGGGTAGCTGCAAGCATATTTTAGGCCAAGACAATGAGTTTAAGTCTAAACATTTTTGAAAGAATATAGCATTACACACACTACTTGATGTATTAAATTGTGTTTAGACCACACTTTTATTGTGGGTCTTTGAAATTAAACTTTCCTATTTTTATAGATTTACGATAGTCCACTATGTGTATAGATGTATGGAACGATGCGCTGTCTTGATAGTACATCAGTTTTAGTCAAAGATATGTAATATCGAATGTCTTTACCAATTCTTATACTCCCCCGTGAATAGTTAGCTTTCAAAAATACATTACTATGCCACATAATTTATCACATATTTTCACGAGTACAGTTTTTAAATGTTAAGATATAAAGAACATACATCTATCAGATATTTAATGAGATACTATGCAATTCACCAAATTCAGAAGTTTAGAGAACGCCTCTCGAAGAGTTAGATTTTAAAATGTAAGAATATAAGTTGAAACCCTCTCGTACATAATTTCTTCACTTGAATGTTTTACTTTTACCTTTGGCTGATATTGAGTTTGTTTTCTACAAGACAGGTAAACCAGACTTCATTAGACGACAAAGTTGATTTAGAAAGTTATAATACAAACGCAGTGTGGGAAATCCTAGCAACAAGTGTAGACAAGAGAAAAGTAGCTAATGTTGATGTGTTATCTTACAAACTAAAAATTCAAAGAAAGCATTTACACGAGATGTTGACACTGTTTGTTCCAGTTCTGTTGTTGACAATTTTGGACCTTTTTGTGTTTGCTCTTCCTAACGGAGGCGATAGATCAGGATACGCGGTTACTGTATTCCTCGCCTTTTCCGTGTATTTTACTATCGTGGATACGGTAATGCCGCCAAATTCCGAGAAGGTTTCTTTGTTTTCTGTTTATCTAGTTATCCAAACTTGTCAGTCAACAATAATCACAATTTTGTCTGTACTTCTGACAAAAGTTGAGTTTATAGACGAGAGCACGAGGATACCGCGCTTTCTTGTGTTTCTCGTAAGAATTTCTGGAGCAAGCTGTAAGAGAAAGAAACCAGCGGAGGTGTATGCATTGGAACATATTACTGAAGGTGAAACTTCTGAAGGGAATACAGTTGAGAAAGATTTGAAAGAAATAACTAAGCCAACAACTTGGACAATGGTTACTGACGCAGTAGATAAGATAGCTTTTATTGTTTTCACACTCGTATTTATACTCACGGCTGTAAGTTTCTTCTGCGTTATAATCTTGGTACCAAAATGATTGAAATGAAATTATTCTCCCGTCTTCAGAGGGCAATCAAATTTCAATGAAATATACCTCTCTTCGAAATTAATGACTCTTTTATACAACCAGATATATAAATAACATTAGGTTGCTGTATTATAAATTTAAATCTATTCGGTAAATCAAAGAGAAAGAATATAAAAGTTGAAGCTTTTAGCACGGATTTTTATTTTTTCGGAGACGACCCTAATAAATTTGAATTTATAAAGACAGTAACCTTAAGTTTTATTTTAATTTGCTATCTTCTGACTTGAAATCATTTCTTAATTAAAACCAACTAGTAATGTGTCCGTCTTAAACAATTATAGTTTAAAAAATCAATACGCCAAAATGCATGCACAGTCTAATTCGTAATATGAACTGAAATAACTCTTTAAAATCCCTAACATATTAAAATAAAAGAGGAAAAAATACGACTTACCTTGTGGTTTGACTTCCGTGTAGTGCTAAGCATAATTAGATAAATTACAACTTGCTGCCAAGAGAAATTTTATCAGAAGTTCAGTTGCAAGTCGGATACCCCTTCTCACAAAGCAAACATTAGACCTATGGTAAATTGATACATGCTATAACGCCGCTTGAAAGAAAACATAGATAGCCATTTCTTTGACGATCGGATTCAATAACATTCCTTTCCTGGTGCAATATTCCTTGATTTAGGTGCAGAAATCTAAAATCATTTGCAAAAGCTCTGTATGACTCAACTTCCGTTTGTATTAGCGATTCCGTGATAAAGGGTTCTTTGTACATTTGTGAAAGTCTCCCGTACATAAAGAAATTTCTTTTATAAAAATCATATAGATATGTCTTTCGTAGATGTTTTCAAAGTACAAGATGGCGTCGTTTTGAAAAAAGTCCTAAAAGAAGTCTTTTATTTCGTCACTGGCCTAATAATGCAAAATCTGTTATAAACCTAGATATGCCAGTTATTTCGTATAAAGTTAGGATAAATATCTCTATACTAATCGAAACCTCTAATTTCATAGTATCTTTCATACTATTTAGACCACTGCCAGTGGAGCGTTCAGAAAGACTACTAGTTACACTGCTTGCATCTTGGCACTAACAAGCTATGTTAAGTTTTTATCTTGCTGACTACTCTTTACTTTCATGCTATAATCGACACATTTTGTAAATTAACAAAGCTATTTACAGTACAGACTGGAATCCTGCAATCATTTGTTTGGTCATAATGTTTTATATTTGATTAACACCAGCCATAAAATGCACAATCAACTGTATTTTGATAGAAACACAAAACACAAAGGTTATGAACTGTTTTAATCAGAAACAAAACAAATATGTTCCATCCTTTCGAAAATCATCAGATTTTACGATATCAGATATGTTTTAAAACTTCGGTTTTCATCCCGTTTCCTGTTAAATCCTTTATCTTGCACGTAGATTAAATGATCCTACAAAATACCGCTGAGCAAGAAATATGTTAATTCCTTTGCTTTAAGATGATTTAACTAAAAACAAGATTTCAACGGCAGTGTCTCCCACACAGGCATTTGGTTACACTGACGGCATTTTCCTAAATTGGCCTGTACCTACTGTTTGTTGGTTTTAATACGTGCACCAATATCCCCTGTATTCAAAAAGTTGATTTACTTTTATAAATAATGTTAACATTTTATGTTTTGGTATATTAGTCAAACATAAGGTAACGCAGTGGCGGCCAATTTAGGTAATGGAACCACAGCTGACTAGCTTGACTGGTTTCGCAAACGGTAGTAAGCCACTAATTTATCGTGGTGCGATTGGTATACGTCGCACCGATCAATTCCTGAGATTATTTTATACATTTTCCATAATCATTGCTTTAAGGATGTAGACATGTTCCTTGCAGAAATGTTTCTAAAAAAACTATAGGGTCATCCAACTAACATTACTGTGAACATATTATGAAATAAGGCTATTGCTTTCACAATACATTTTCGAATTTAATATTTAATATTAATATTTAATATTAAAACTAACAAACAGTAGGTTCAGGCCAATGTAGGAAAAGTACCATCAGTGCAACTAAGTGCCTGTGGTCTCCCATACAGTTATTGTTCTTATATTTCCGCTTCTTACGGCTAACTTCACGAGCCTAAACTAAGTAGGAGAATGAAAACGGCAAGCAAACACTAAATTTTCTCTCG
This sequence comes from Mercenaria mercenaria, assembly GCF_021730395.1. NCBI lineage: Eukaryota > Metazoa > Mollusca > Bivalvia > Venerida > Veneridae > Mercenaria > Mercenaria mercenaria. The sequence continues at coordinate 32,368,691 of NC_069361.1, read as the reverse complement.
GAAACGATATTTTTATAGCTGGATTGATTCAATTATGCAAGCGATGCGACAGCCATTTTGTTTTAATCAAAATTGATATCGGAAAATTACTAGCAGGATATGAAATATATCCTGTTTGCACGTGACGTCTATTGACCAGTAGAAATGCAAGAAACTTGTGGAAGGCAAGATAAAGTATAGTATCTATGATGAAATTTTAAGTATGTTTAATTAATATTTGCAACTAGTTTTATTTTTTCTAAATATGTAGACAATTAAATGTATAATGGCAAAGCATGTTGCAGGAACATTCAGTCGAGCACTAGGGCCACTGATAACTTTTCAAAATTGTATGATTCAGTTGTGTGGAGCACCTTTAGATATGGAGATTTTTCCAGGGGGACTGCCAGGTTCCATGCTTTAGAGCAGTACAAAATTATGCGTAAAGGTTGTTTAGTGGTTATACACCTAATGCTACTGTAGATGGAAATATGAAATGGGATTAATATTCAATAATTATCTACAGTTGTAAATCAGTGACAGAATTAATTACAAATTTTACAATGTCAAATGTCATAAAGAGGAGCTTCTTTTTAAAAAAAAAATGGAATTTAAGGTTATGCACGCTCTTTCATGGAAGGAATTGCACGCAGAGGAATGGAAGGTATACACTTCAGATATATACTTTATTTAACTGTTGAATGCCAGGAAACTATAACATGTAAAATACATATAAGTGATATTTCTTGATATTATTTCCCACCTTTTAGTACATGTGTATATTTACTTTTATGTACTGACATATGTGCAAGAGCTAATACTATTATACTAAAGCGTTTGTTTCGTCAACTCTAGGTAAGGTTTAAGGTGTCCATGCATTGCACTTGCATTTCTTCTTCCGCTAGAGTGCTAGTTATGCATCTTTATTTATTTGTTTATTTAATTACTTTATTATTTAGCTTGTACAGTTTGAAGTTCCCCTCGCGCTATTTTCGCATTTCTGTTTTATTACATTACCCTAGTATAAAAATATGAATTGTTTAGAATTTTCTTGCGTTTTAAAACTGTTACACTAGTTTCGAATTTCTTTTTATTTGTTACACACACCTTTACTGGAAAGACAGGTATACAAAACGTTAAAACTCTGGTAAGTGTCTTCTCTCGCTTGTCTTTCATAAAATTCATTTTACATTTTTGTAATAACATTTTGGATTTTCAGGTTAATGTGCGTTAGATGTGAACAATGTATGATATATACTTCCGGGGATTTTTGTATTTTGTCAACGTGTCCTAGATCAAGATGATCCGTAGATCTGCGATCTCCCTATTGAGCTAAATGGGCGGGCATTGTATATTAGGAATCATGCTATACTGTTTAACGTACTGGTATACTTCCTCTGTCCATGGCATTTTGGTAGAAAACAACACATTTCTTTGCCAAAAGACGGGCGGGCCGACGTACGGAAAAAGGTAAAATCTAAGTACCCCCTTCCCCACCCACACCCCACCCTCTCCATAACTGAGCACAAAACTGACAAAAATCTGTAGATGTGTCCCTGTATTTTTGACAGAAATAAGAAGTATAATATAATTGAAAAATAAATGTTAAACAATTTTATAAAGCAGAAATCTAATTTTGGATATGCTGACTTACACTTACATCAATTTTGCTGGTTTGGTTAGTCCATGTTTTGTATAAAAATATTATATCACAACGATTTAGTATGTTAATAATTCTTCATCTTGCTTTTTATTATCAGTCAATCCGTTGAGGTTACCCTCTCCGGTTGTCTCGATGCGCTTTTCCATCTATGAATAGATAGTCGCACGACAACCAAGCCCTTTGTCCCTTATTCCTGGCTTCTTTCATCTTAGGGAACAACGCCTTTCGCTTTTCATTTAATGAGACCTAAGTTATAGTCAGAACTTTCCACTTTCTCCACAACTCTGTTTAGTCGCTCACTCATTTTAACATTTTGATAATTTATCCAGTTCCACAACTTGGCTAGATCCATTTAAAAATTACAATTTTTTTCTAACGACTCAAGCGTACCCAACCGTTTCTCTGCCAATTATCTTTGTAAGTGTCATTAAATCAGCATTTGAAGGAGATTTACAGGGGTATTCACTTGTCATTTCGTTCAGTCTGACTAATGTACTTGATCTTCTAAACGAAGATCTGAGAATGACCTATTCACATTCATCTTTCTGTATAGTTGGATTTCCGATATTGCTATTTTTATTTTCGCAAATCTATCTTTATTGAACCAATCAGACGACTCGTTTCAACAAGCATTTGGCTGAATCATTAAAATAGCGTCAAATGTCACAGGGTGAGAAAAATGTGCAGTCAGTGCGGAGCTCGAACCCGGGACCCCTCGCTTATAGGGCGAGTGCTCTACCGACTGAGCTAACCGGCTGCCTGACACATATTCTCCCCTTACGTAACCAAGTCCGTACCGTGACATATGATACCTCTCAGATCACTGGGCACAGTCATGATGTGGTCGTCAAAATAAACATGAAAAACCCAGGCTAAATATGGTTTTTTTAAGCTTCTACTTTCACTTTCAAAATGTTGAAAGCAAGGCTAGCGGAAGGGTCGTCAGCACGAGGCTATCAATAGCACGTTTTCAGATCCAAAGCGTAGCGTTAATTGGAGATATGCTTTAGACAGATTGCATTTCGTTCAAATTAGAATTGTCTGATTTCTCTGGAACTTTGGTGTTTACTTCAGAGTCTGAGTCAGATTTAGAGCTCGAATATATATTAAATAAACTTTCCAGATTCAAAGTAGCATTTGTGCTATATCCATCTTCGTTATCAAATAAACAAATTGTCTCTTTCAGTATGCTACTTACTACCACTCCGTCTGGAGTACTCGTGTAACGACCTGATTTCTGTTCACCGCCATTGTCCACTGAACTATCACTTTCTTTTCTTTTCATTTCCTTATCCTGTTTACTGTTTTTCCAGCCATAACACAGATATAGTATTATGTCCAAATGATAGTTGTTTTGACTTTTTTCCAATCTGCTCCAGTCTCATGTTAACTTATCCAAAAAATAGGTTTCTTTGCTATATATTTGCTCATAGCTAAAACAAACCTGCTTTACATCTTGATCGCGTGGCTTTAGAATGAGTTTTAATGGAATGCGCAAACAAACCTCATGACCATAAGCAACGGAACTATGAAACATTGAATGATTCCTATGACCTAAAAGGACAAGAAATAATACCAACTCTGAGTCCAAACTTTGGAATGTAAAAGATAGGGGTTTATACACATAGCCATGTCTCCAAGTGTAGTGCTTTATGGGCGGCTGCGTTCTTTGAATGGGCTTTTCCCGATGTACTTTTGCCCTTGATTTTCATACACACATAATCAAAAGTTAGTAACTATAAAAGATTACACGTCACACGAAATCATATTTAGAACGTTTTCATTGATGCCAAGTATATAAATTTTAGTAGAAAGGAAACGAACCCATAACATAGCATATTGATCATTGTGTAGCAAACCAACACATACCGTTAAGCTGCGTAGATACTTTTAAAGGCATTCTGCTTTAATGGGAATAATGGTTATCTATTCCAGTTTCATACAATTTTGTAATGTTTCACATTATTTTGTTTCATTGTGATATGCTCTGTCGTTTTGTCTTCAACAAAGTTTAGTTTGGTGTAGTTTATATGTCAATAACAATAGTGTCTTTCCAGTAGCAAAACCTCTACAAAACATAGAATGCATTAGCATTATTAAAAACATTATTACATCAGTCATAATATATCGTCGCTAAAACATGCTAACATCGATATTGAAACGTCATTTGTGTTATTTAAGAAAATCAATGGTTATTATGCAAAATCAGCACCGTGAAACGCCTTACACAAAAAGTTAACTTATTCTAATCTCTATCTTGCAGTTGAAACTGGATCTTGTGCCGTTTGTAGTGCAATCAGTTACAAGGTAGGTGATCAAAATTTGTTCATCTCTAATATGTTTTTTCTTTCATCTTTCGTTCAAAATACAATTATGCACACTTTTATTCATGGTGACTTTGAAAATATATTATGATACATTGGATATTTTTTAGCTTAAAATTTAATAAATATACCTATTGAGATATTACGGAATGTATTAGAATCGGCGCCAAAATGGCATTTCGTTGTCGTTTGCACTGCTTGAATTTTTGGATTTTATACAAAATTAAAAGTAATTTCAATTACATGTAAATTTTGAATGCAATTGCATTAAAGTGAATTTAATGTGAACTAAATTTCAAAATTAACTAAAATTTACTTTACGTTTAATTTTTCGTGAATTTTTTAAAATTCCTTTGCATTTAAGTTGCTCTTAGATAACATGACATTTCTGATTTAATTGTAATTTTAGGAAACTAAATCTGATGATTTATTTAATTAAGTGGCTATTCATGCAAGTAAATTTTGAATGCTACTGATCGAATATGATGAAATGTTTGTATAAACAGAAATTTGATTTACCAAAATTTCATAGAGTCCGAAATTTAATGAAATTTTAGGACAATAAAATTTAATCTGTCGATTTATATGAATTTAGTGGAACTTTATGCAAGTAAATGCCATTTACCAAATTTAACAAAATGTCTGCATACAAGGAAATTTAATTAACCAAAATTTCATATAATCCCGAATTTAATGAAATGATAGGGAAATCAGTCTGATGATTTATATGAATTTAGAGAGTCTTCACACAAGTAAATGTGAAGGTCATTGAATTAAATTTTAGGCAATATGTATCGTAAAATTTAATGCCATGAAGTTAAGGCGGGGATGCGGATGGTTCAGAATGCTTCAAAAGGGTCCGTGCCAAGTTTGAGGTTACCCCATGAGTTAATCTCATCCAAGTCCTTACGTGTGTTTAAAGATTGATATTCCTATATTGATGCATACCGGTTCTCGCAATTTTTGTAGAGCGTATAAAAGTAATAAGTAAACTCGTTTCTATATTGTGTCTTAAAATATAATAGAAGTAATTTTATCCAAGTAATGTATTTCAAGCAATAAATAACCAGTAAATCCAGCTAGTGCACAGTCTAAATGAATATATAAAACTGAGAGTGATTTCTTCAGGTTCTTGGAGATAATATAACGGTACCCACATAAATAGCATCAGGTCATATAATGATTAGACATGATGAGATATTCCTTCATGATTATACGGTAAATATGCAGACTACTTTGTCTAATCCACTAATACCCTTGTCTAGCAGACGAAAAGGTGACCGCAGTTAATTGATAAGTTCTATATTTTAGCGCGGCTGATTTAAATATTTAACTGCATTATGTTTCAAAGTAATCGGAAATCTTTAGTAACTTTAACTTATTTTACATTCAATCAATCAATCAATCAATCAATCAAACAAACAAACAAACTATCTATCTATCTATCTATCTATCTATCTATCTATCAATCAATCAAACAAACAAACAAACAAACAATCAGTCAGTCAATCAAGCAATCAATCTACCTATCTATCTACCTACCTACCTACCTACCTACCTATCAACCAATGATTTTATTATTCATTCAGTCATTCTTCTCAAGCGTCTATTTCCTTAATAAAATTTTGTATACAATTATACGTTTAACGAATTACTTATTTTCAGTTGACCAATCAGTCAATTAGCCAGACAATCAATCTATTCATCACACATTCAGTCAGAAAAGTTATTGATTTGTACTCAAAATATTTAGGTCAATCTTCAAACTTTTGATTTCCTATCATTTGTAAATGTCAGTCATTCAGTCAGTCAGTCAGTCAGTCAGTCAGTCAGTCAGTCAGTCAAGTCAGTCAGTCAGTCAGTCAGTCAGTCATCTATTTATATTCGTTTGATTAACTTTCGAAATATTCATATAATGAGTCAATCGTTCACTCAAACAATCAATCAGCCATTCAGTCAGTTTGTCATATAATACTTATTATAGTGTATAAACACTCCGTCATTTTATTCCGATTTTCATTTGAATATAAGAGCATAGCTTACAGTGATTAGTCAAACATAAAATATTGCTCCATTCTTAGTTTTCAATTCATATTTTTTATCAGTCGCTTTTTGGACTTCGGTGATTCGTATGATTTGAAAAGAAAGCATTCTGAGGACTGTCAATCCCTGCGTAGCAACTTAAGGGTTGCTTACCTTAGGGATAACCTGGGTCCCTGATACATAATGTTAAGGGGGTGTGGGTGTCCGAACAGAGCGGATGGTTCGGAATGCCTAACAAGGGCCCCATGCCCAGTTTGAGGTTACCCCATGGGTTAATCTCATCCAGTTTACGTTGCATAAAATTTGTATAACTACTTTGTTATTCAATTACTTCACTTATGTCGGACAAAATCTGAAGAAATCATAGCCATCACGCCTGATATGTCCGATGCACAGTTGGAGTTTTTTTACATGTATCATTTTCAACAAATTTAATTTCAAGCAAATGTGAGAAACAAAGTTTACTGGAATTTAAACTGAATGAAATTTACCTGCATTTGAAATATACAATGTACTTAAAACAGTTAACTTCCAATTTACGAATTATATTTTACAAATGAAATCTAAAAAAAAAATAATTTACAAGTAAATTCCACTTTTTATGCAGTGTTGTGTTTTCACTCAAATAAAAGTGGTGCTAACAATAATTTCCGTCGATCATTTTGCAAAATACTTGAGATTGTCCTTTAATAATCAATTCGGAGTACGTTCTTTGGGTAATAAATGCAAACGTCGCTTTATCCTTTTTGTAAAAAAACATGCACTGGGCGTGTTATGCGCCAAAATGTATATTGATACCGTTTTGGCATCAGAAGACGATATGTTCAAGGCTGAACACCACTAAATCCAGCTGTTCTTTATTTCATATTAAAATCCACTTACTTCATAACGGTTTTTCGACATTTTCTAGCATATCAGATTTTCAGAGACTTATATTCCCATAAAGAACTAGATCGCTACTTTAGAAAAACAAAAACAAAGGGTTGTTAACATTTATATAAGAAAACTACAGTTCGTTAAATACAACCCGCTGAATATACTACTTTTCGCTTCTTTCAATTTCTCTTTTCGAGACATTAAATTCTTAACCAGCGGGAAGTTAGCTGTAGAGCAATAACAGCAGTATTACTGCTATTACTGCTATAACGTTCTAGTACTAATACTGCTGTTACTGCCGAAACGTTATAGCAGTAACAGCAGTATTACTGCTACTACTGCTGGAAGTTATAGCAGTAGCAGCAGTATTACTGCTATTACTGGTGTAAAGTTATAGCAGTAACAACAGTATTACTGCTGTTACTGTTGGCAGTTTTAGCAACAACAACAATATTACTGATGCTACTACTGGATAGTTATACATGTAAGTTACAATTTACGTTACCAAACACACAAACTATATATCTTGTGTTCTGTTGCCTTAAATCTAATTTAGCATTTAGAAATAGCATATTTACAATTCAATCAAAATATGTTTTAACATAGCTTTGCATTTTAACTTTAAACACATGTATTTAAAAAACAATCTACGTTACAATTTACGTTACCTAACATATAAACTATACATTTTCATGTATTCTGTAATGTGAACACATACTTTATCTTTAAAAAAATAGCAAACTTACAATTATTTTTTTGTTTGAAATATTTTGCATTCAATTTTAAACACATACATTAAATTTTAACAATCAAACTATTTAATTTGCATGGCCCATGATTACATCTTGATGAGAACACTACGCACACAAACTTTTTTAAACACTTAATATATATATGTCAGCTATTTTAGTGACATACTTACAATATATACAGACATTGCCCGAAACAGTGCACTATAATGATATTAAATTTGAAACAGACATATCACTATATTTAGAAATCTAGTTCATGTTTATGCACACGTACATTTTGTTAACTGCTGTATGTTGTAACTGTGATTGTTTTGAATGTGCAGTAGATTCATTCATCAACATAGACTTCATCCAACATGTTGTCAATCTCGACTGTATCCTTAAGTAGATGTACCATGTACATATAGCTTCTATGGAGCCGGTATCCAGTAATGGTCATAACTGGAATACTGTGACTTTCTTTAACCTTCAGCCTGCTGGCAGCAAGTAATTCTGCCTTAGCGACCAGTGCAGACCAAGATCAGCCTGCACATCTGTGCAGGCTGATCATGGTCTGCACTGTTCGCTATTCAGTCAGTAAATTTTCAGTGAACATACCTTCGAATAATAAGTGGTACTGCCTAAATTGAATGATGGACCAGTCCATTTTAGAAATTTAGCAGGGTAAAGGTTAATACTGTCTGTATATACTGATGGTAGTTCAAGAAGACAATTATAGGAACTGTCTCAAAATAAGATACCCTGTAAGTGAAATTGATGTAACTCAAGTAGGTAAAAGTAAGGTGCAAAATGGTACATTAGATTTGCCCAGTCTGAAGGCCAGTTCTTACAAAAGTAACACTTTTGAAGGCAAATATGGGACTTCAAACTTGATGTGTGAAGGCCATAACTTCTTGACAAGTTTATGCCAGACCGATGCCCAATTTGATATCCAGTCATCTGAACCTCAACTGGTTTCTAGGGAACCTAAGGTCGGAGACAAACTAAAAATATTGGGGAATATTTTTACTAAAAGTTAAGCCACTTATGTGAAGTTCGGAGGCCACTTCTTTCCAAAGGTTTGTGGACCTCATACAAGCAACCCCATTCAACATCAAGAGCTCCCTAGAGTATTGCCCTTCAATCACACTGGGGAGTTGCCTTTTAATCATGTTAGGAACCAACAGTTAATTCATCCTTGTTTTGTCTAGGTCATGAGGGCATACGGGCCTGACGGTTGCCGCCACTAGAAACCGTGTCATTGTATTTGATACCACCTTCTCTACCAGGGTTCCATCTTCCCGCATTAAAACTAAGTGCATGTACGTCAAGTCCTTCTCCATGGCAGCAACTATGGAACAAATATATGTTGAGTGATTCTTGTCCTGCGTCGCAAACTGTAGTGTCCTTGTTTGGGGATCTATGTCCTTCACCTCAGTTTTACTAATCCCTTCATTCAGAGATTGGTAGTTTACACTACCCTTTCTGTACACACTCCGGAGGAAAAGGGTTGGGTTATAACAACAATTAGAGTATGGGCCTTGCTCCTGACACTATGGCTTTACACAATTATGGAAAATCGGCTTGGAGGGGTTTTGTGCAGGGTCTTTGGGATGTGTTCAGGTCTCCTGTTCTGATGGATAAGTCCAGTAGGGGCACGTTGTGCCAGAGTCTCACTTGTGGGTCTGCTTGTGACTTACTAACTCTTACTCAGTAAGTGGACGTTTGGATTTGGTTAAGTGTGGGCAAGATCGATTTATCTCCAGTGTGAGACTGCAGTCTCTAAAACTGATGATAGATATGGCTGTGCAGCCTTTATTTAACCACAACATCCTTTGTACTTGGGTCGAAGCATGAGTCCCTTCATGATGGGAATTGGTATTTTGGGACCTGTCGCGGGACCAGTCTGGTTTAAGCAATAGAGATTGGGCTAGAGGCCTGGGGAAAGGGACTCCGGGTAATGGATCACTTACTTTCGATCCTCTTTCAGATACGGGTCAGCATAGGCAAAGCCCAGTCTGGCAATAGACGCAGAGACTGCGTCCATCTGTTTGGGGTCTTCGCAGCTTCCTGGGCATCCCAGGTTTATCCTTGTGAAAGATGCAGAAACTACATCCATCTGTCCACCAAGCTTTCCAGAAAACCCAGGTTTCTCAGATTTGTATGTTTTGCTACGTATCTTGGCTGTGTTTTAGAAATTTAGGACAGAATGGGTTTCCCATAGTACACATTAGTATGAGTAGTCCCATCCCCAGGTATCGCAACACTAATAATTTGGTATGTTTCTCCGTGTAACCAAGGAGTTTATGAACTATTGTATATCCCCTGGTATGCATTAGTGTCAGTAATATGGTCCTTGCTCTGGGTATCCCAGGGCCTTAATAATTTGGTGTGTTTTTTCTAGGCATCCCTGAAGTTTATGAACTTAGGTCAGGGTATCCCATGACCTTAATTCTTGTTATTATAAGATATGTGTGGAATAACTGCTTATATATAGTAATTAACCTTCCATTGGGGAATCTCGTCTGTTTTAAGAAGGAGGTCCTGGTGGTCTGCTTTGCATTAGATATATAATCGTTATTGGTGAACCTCCATGTTAATTATCCAGCAGGGTAACCCTGTTATGCCTGATTCTGCAAGGAATCCATTTGTGGCCTCCCAGGCCTCCTTCACACACACTTGTCGCCCTTGTGACCCACTTTATAGAACGTGGGGGAGGGTGTAGTGGGAATGCAGTTAAAGGTTACATCACATGGCCAGGAGGACCAATCGTTGACAAGGAGTATCTCTCTCGACCAGACTCCATTGAATGCAGTTGTATTTATCATCAACAACCGAAATCTAAGGTCATCTGCCTGTTAGCGTTAGAAACCTCTTCCGCCCCTAATATGAGTGTCGACCCTGGTATAGTAAATACCATTTTCACTTCAAGGTCAAGGTCATACTTAGTGGTCAGAGGTCATACCTTAGGGTTTATATTGCTCTGCATTGCTGTGTTCTTGTTATTTATTTGTACTTATGATAATTATGATATGCAGTCATACTGGTACATGCAAAAAGCTATATATTCTTAAAATATTTATATAATATTGTCTAATGAATTATAAAATATATTTTTGAATCTTCTAGTAATTTCAACAGAGTAATGTAAGTTACGGATAATACATAATATTTGTTCATCTAAAATGATATGTACATATGATAATTTCAATTTTAAATACATAAACATATGTAAATGTCTTGTTTATTATGATTAATTGAACAATTGGCATGTTTTTAATATTATTCTATTTAAAGAAAGTTACTCTTTCCGTGTAAAACAACGGCTCTTAAAAAGACTTTCGACGATATAACTATTAAAAAGTGATCCCCACCAAACCTAACGGACAATTTTACTAGATCTACAACTCTAATACCCTCCATTGCCAATAGTTAACATTTTGATTGTACTACTACTACTGGTGCCGCTACTTCTATTGCTATTACTACATGTACTTCTTCTTCTTCTACTACTACTACTACTTCTACTACTACTACTACAACTGCTACTACTGACACTACTACACCTGCTTCCAATAATACGTCTTGTACATCTACCTCTTCTTCTCCTGCTGCTGTTGTTGCTGTCACTTATTCCTTTGCTGCTGCTGCTGCTGCTACTACTGCAACTGTAACTGCCACTGCCACTGCCACTGCCACTACCACTACCACTACTACTACTACTACTACTACTTTCTATTGCTGTCGCTACCGTACTTTACTGCCACTGCTAAGTATTGCAACTATTAACTTCTATTAATACTAAGTTCTATGCTAGCAGTTTCTTGTGCAGTTTTCTTCTGAAGAATTACTTCATACCGAAGTTTGCAGGGATTATTGACACTGGTGTGTTTTGTGAACGTATTGTGAATTGTTATTTTCCTAAAAAAATGTATACACCAAGATACAGCGTCTAGAAATAGAATCCCTTTTCCCGTTGCGGAATGCTCTGATTTCTGTGTCAAGTTTTGGTATCTGGGGCTAATGGTCAAACGGAAGGACGGACGGACGGGCGGACAAGGGCAAATCTATATGCCCCCCCCCCCTCCCCCGAGTGGGGGCATAAAATGCAGCAATTAGGCCTTAAATACACGAGTTATCACTAAATTTGACCAAATGACCGGGGGTCGTTTTTTTTATGGGAGTCAATATTCTTCGTGAGGTTCAGTTTACTTCACGTGGGGGAGTCATAGTACTATGATCTGGAGGTCATAATACTATGACCGGGGGGTCACTTTTTCTATAGAATAATGACCGGGGGGTCATTATTCTATGGGGGTCGAAATACTTCATTACACCGGCAGAAGACCCAATGTGTTCTTCCCGGTACAATTTCAGATATGAGCAGGGCTGGGTAGAACTATCGATTATCTGTGAGCCTTTTTGCTTTCTTAATATGTACTATGTAGCTCGACTATTCAAAGAATAGGTAGAGCTGTTGGACTCATCCGTGCGTCGGCGTCAACGTCGGAGTCTCGATTTGGTTAAGTTTTTGTATGTAAGCTGGTATCTCAGTAACCACACGTGGGAATGGATTAAAACTTCACACACTTATTCACTGTAATAAATTAACTTACGCTGCACAGGGTCCATAACTCTAGTTTTCTTTGTTACAAAATTATTTGTACGTAAGCTGGTATTCACATATGGGAATGGAATGAAACTTCATACACTTGTTCATTGTTATGATCTGACAGACACTGCACAGGGTTCAATGGTTCATAACACAATATTTTTACTCAATTTTGCCCCTTTTTAACTTTTATATTAATCCAATTGACAAGGCTTTTGAATAGTCGAGCGTTACTGTCCTCTGACAGATCTTGTTATTGATGCACGTATACGATATCTCACGAAGACGTTACAGACAGTCCCTTAACATTTAAGAGTTCTTCAAATCTCAGCTTAAAAGCATATTTGTTTATGGCGCTGGTGTTATCAGACAACACAACACAACCCCCCCCCCCCCCCCCCCCCCCCCCCCCCCCCCCCCCCCCCCCCCCCCCACACCCAAAAAAGAAAAAAAAAAAAAAGAAAAAAAAACGGTGATTACGGATCAATATGCTTCCATTTTATATTCCAAGAAGTCAAACTATTTTGCCTCAAATTACAGTTAGTCGGAATACAGTCTGGATTCTTAGCGGACAAAGACCATGGTGTATAAGCAGTTGGGAAGCTCTCTGATCAAATACAAATGAAGTGGTGTAAAAATAGTATTTATACATGTCCAAATCTCTAAATCTAAGTTCTAGAATCCTGTTCATATTTTGTATGTATATATTTTAAATGTGTGTTATGTAATTGTAAAACGCAATAGAATATTTTATAATTTTTGCGCTGTATAAAAGCCATGTATTTGTATTTGTATTTATATATGTGATATATATGTGGATATAAAGATCAAAAGAGATCAAAATTATGCATCATGTCTCGGTGCATATACTTTAAAAGCTTATTGTAATGATGCTGGGAGGAGACCTAAGTTTTCGATGAGAAAAAAGATCAAGACTGTACGTATTTATATTCCTTTCCTTCATAATATTTCTTTTGAAAACTGTGATATTTTTGGTATCTACATGTATTACATTATTTCCTGATTCAGTATTATCAGTAGAAGAAATCTAACGTTAATTATCACTCCTTACAATCTAGTTTTCGCAGAATTACTAAAGGTAGAAAAAAATCAGCAGGTTTTCTTTTATAAATTTTTCATTCCAAGGACTTTTTTCCAACAAAAATTCTTGTCTTTTTACACTACGAGATACATATGTTAAAAGTAAATTTAAGCTTTGCTTAGACAATTTCTCCACGATAATACTGACAAAGTTTGTTAACCGAGATACAGTAACATAATTCAACTTTTGGTTGTTACATTATAAAATACAACTACATTTTAATGGTCATTCAAACAAATCGTCTGTGCAAAGTCTGCCAACAAATCAGACTTCCATTTATTGCTAGTGGATATGACAGTACTCTAGAAAAGTTATTTATTGTTTGGTTTCGGTGAACTTTTTACTGAATATATCTAAAACGACGTCTTTACGACTGTTTTCAATCAAAGGTGAAAATGTGCGAAGATTGTGACTGTATACTAATATATTTCTGTAATGGAAACCATGATAGATCCATTGAAGGATATTCATTTAAATTGACAGTACTGTAAAAAAGAGAATATCCCCTTCCTAATACGCCCTATAAAATCTAAATTTTAGCAACGTTAGTCTATCCACTGGAGTCGCTCCAAACGTAAAGTTTTAGGGCAAGAGGAAACGTTTTGACTTTCTGCTTTAGAGTCGTTACTTTGAATAAAAATATCGTGTAGTCTAGTACCTCAGCAGTAGTTGAACAAATAAATGTTGATATCTTAATTTGTTGATACAAGCTTGTAATGAGAGGCACTCTCTGCTGGGAAACCGTATTTGTTCAGTCGTTTTAATGGCGGAGCATGTATTAATAGACTGATTAACAAATTACGAAAAGCGTAGATCTAAATCAATATGTTGGGCTGTCGCAATAAATTGTTAGACGTGAAGCACATGTCTGTGATTGTTTTACAACAGCCTTTGTAATATCAATGGGAACAAACCCTGGGTATCAATTCACCGCGAGAGGCAACCGTATCGTATTATTGTTTTACAAAGAAGCAAGGCGTTTCCCCGATTTCCTTTTTTATATTTCAGATATTTTTATGATACTGACGAAATTCGTAGCCAAAGACAAAATTATCCTCAGGTATAATGGTTTACTTAAGAAATAATATATCTCATCGGTGATTTGTCGCTGAATAAATCACTGTTTGGAGTTCAGATGCGAAGGAATTATATCACGAGGGCGTAGCCCGAGTGATATTATGCTACGCATCTGAACGACAAACAGTGGTTTATTCAAGAGCCAATCACTGAATGAGATATATTATTTCGATTCTAACACGTTATCAAGAACTTTAAAGTACACCCTTGTCGGCATGCATTAAATATTTGCCCGTTTTCAGTCGGGTTCTTTTCCAGCGCGCCGCTACGCCGCTTGACGCTATGACGTTATAGTTGTGACGTCAGAACAGTGAATTGTTGTTTAATAATTCACTGTTTCCAGCCTTCTTTGTTTAATAGGAAAATGAATCGGATCGTGTTAGAATTGTAAAGAGTGTTAACTCTGAGCCCATTTGCATGAAACATGTTAGATTCGACTTAGGGATAATGTATCGATTTAAGTGGAGGCAGGCTAGAACATTTGGAAGCATAGAATGCAAGCATGGAAAATATCTTGATTGAGTCTGTTACTTAAAGGTACTGAAGACTGTTGAGAAGTTGATAACAGGTAATGAAACGTGCAACACCTCTTGCACTCTTTAGCACCTGTTTAAGCAGAACTTAACTCCCGTGTACAAAATATAGAATGGGTATCATAGAACCAGACATGTAACAACCAATCAGAAATACAAATTTCGGCTATCCCGAAGATATTTTCAAGTCCCGTCCCGAAAACGCGTTCTCAAAATATCGTTTCAAGTCGGTTATCCTGAAGTAAAATGCTCTCTTGGAATTTGAGATACCGTATTTCAACTATATTTATGAACCATGTATACGAAACATCACTCCGAACGATTCTAGTAGGTTTTGAAGTTTGATAAGAGTGTTTCACCATGAGCTCATTTTAGTCTAAAGTGGTCTGTTATTATGTAGCTCCCAGAGGAATGGTGGATCAATTTAAAGACTATCGAATCCCATTAACTTATAAGAAATACTGCTTCCCGTTAGAGAAAGGTCAAGTAAAGTATGATTAGGGTTTGTCACTGGTTTCAAGACAGCTTGTAAACAGCTACTATGAAGAATACAACAATCATAACTCAGATTATTTTTCACTTGCATATTTTCATTCAAGACCTCAGGCTACATCTTATGGGGTATATATTTCTCAATTAATTATGTTTGCCAGAGCGTGTAGTCATGTCAAGCATTTCAATGAACGTAATCAATATATTACAAGTAAACTTCTTCAGCAAGGCTACCGTTATTACATATTGCGTAAATATTTTGCTAAATTTTACTATCGTAATTCTGATTTAGTTTTAAAATTCAATAGTAATTTAAAGACACTTCTGCGAGAAGGTATTTCTAAACCCGTTTTTATGGGGATGTGGTTTACAAACTTCGTAAGATCTTGGGTCATGGTAATTTTCCAAATGTATTTGGTAAAATTATAAAACGTTTTATTAAAAGAGGTTACGACCCAACTGTTTTGAGACATACCGCATGTTTAGTGTTCAACCCGTTTACAGTTGGACACTACGCTTTCCTCTTTGATTGTGTCTGACGGAAGAGGGGGAGGACTCTATGATAAGCAGTTTTTAAATCCTACCAGGACTGAACTGTTTTGATATCTGTCTTCTGGCCTGTTTCGTCGGGCCCTTAAGGGTGTTTCTCTTGTTGCTCTGTCTTCTGAAAAGGCATTGAGTACATGCGTTTTTGGTTCTAAAGGTTTGCTTTTTATATATTTATACACGAGCATTTTTGTGTTTTACATGCCATGCCTTTTTGTTTCCATTACGTGTGCTAGAGATTCACCTGGAGGGGATTACTTTTATTTACACTGTCCCGTGTCTTTGGAACATGGTGGGGGTAAGAGGGAGGTTGGGGGCGCACCATAAACCGGTTTAAGCTCCCCAGTGGTGTTTTTGCCACTGACCGTTCCAAGGCGGTGCCCCACTGTGTTCCTTTGTTTGTTCGTTATGTTCTAATGTGTTAGATTTTTGTGTGTGAGCGCGTGTATGTGTGTGTATGTGTGTGTGTGCGTGTGTGTGTGTGTGTGTGTGTGTTTGTGGTGTGCGCGTCTGCGTACTGTGGGTTTCGTTTTGGGGAGGCTGCGTTTTTGGTACGTGGCATTCCCTGTTTGATATTTGTCTTTGTTTTTGTTTTTGTTTAAAACGATTCGAAGTGAAGGTTGATTTTAACGTTAGATATCCGATACTTTCTTGGCTTGTAATGGCATATCTTATGCACTATATTTCATCTATGACTATTGAAACATGCAGTACAACATATCCTCCTACACAGTATATATGCCTTTTTGTATGTATATATATTTTGTTTTCTCAACAGTTTTCTTTCCTTACATTGTAGAATAACTTCTTGTCCAAAAGCGTCTTACCTTTTCAGTACGCTTTATAGTCAAGAATGAAAGCGCTTTGTAGCGACGCTGACATCGTCTGTTGGTTTTTCCAGAAAAAAAAAGGAACAGAATATGAACCAGTGTTTCTCTTGTTGCTCTGTCTTCTGAAAAGGCATTGAGTACATGCGTTTTTTATTCTAAAGGTTTGCTTTTTATATATTTATACACGAGCATTTTTGTGTTTTACATGCCATGCCTTTATGTTTCCATTACGTGTGCTAGAGATTCACCTGGAGGGGATTACTTTTATTTACACTGTCCCGTGTCTTTGGAACATGGTGGGGGTAAGAGTGAGGTTGGGTGCGCACCATAAACCGGTTTAAGCTCCCCAATGGTGTTTTTGCCACTGACCGTTCCAAGGCGGTGCCCCACTGTGTTCCTTTGTTTGTTCGTTTTGTCCTAATGTGTTAGCTTTTTGTGTGTGAGCGCGTGTATGTATGTGTGTGTGTTTGTGTGTTTGTGGTGTGCGCGTCTGCGTACTGTGGGTTTCGTTTTGGGGAGGCTGCGTTTTTGGTACGTGGCATTCCCTGTTTGATATTTGTCTTTGTTTTTGTTTTTGTTTAAAACGATTCGAAGTGAAGGTTGATTTTAACGTTAGATATCCGATACTTTCTTGGCTTGTAATGGCATATCTTATGCACTATATTTCATCTATTACTATTGAAACATGCAGTACTACATATCCTCCTACACAGTATATATGCCTTTTTGTATGTATATATATTTTGTTTTCTCAACAGTTTTCTTTCCTTACATTGTAGAATAATTTCTTGTCCAAAAGCGTCTTACCTTTTCAGTACGCTTTATAGTCAAGAATGAAAGCGCTTTGTAGCGACGCTGACATCGTCTGTTGGATTTCCAGAAAAAAAGGAACAGAATATGAACCAGATCTGTTGCCGGCTCGCCACAGCAAGCCTGTATATTACGTTAGTAATTTAGTGTGAAAACAACATGAACACACCTAGAACTCCGAACGTTCCGAAAATTAGGACCAACCTGGATTAATCCAGCTTCATTGTATCAATAAAACAAAAAAACCGGAGACCAAATATTACATTTTGCAAAGTAACCAATAGAAATCGGGCTTACAAAGCATAAATTTACGGACATAAGTATAGTAACCCAAATATGTCTTTGAAACGAAAAGAGACGACATAATACAAAGCACTGAGCTCTATTTATTCTTTGGCTGTAATCTTTTACTCATGTTTCATTTCTTCACGACTTTATCGTAGATTTTCATATAAAATTCCTATTGTAGTAATGTCCCGCCGAGGCTTGCCGAAATAATCGCAGAAATTATGTTTATCTACTTCCAGTTGTCTACTGTTACTGTTTTGGCAAGCAAAACATTGAGATAACAGGCATTGGCATTTACCTTTGCATTTTGTTTGATAAGCTATACGTTTTATAACAACCAGACATTACAATGCTCAATGATAAGGCAAAATTATCAAGTTGATCTGTTATTAATCTTGTAGCAATATTTATGATTTATACTTTTCGCCAAGCATATTAATTATAAAGGTGTTTTCATGATTAGTATGTCCGCATTCCAAAGATCTTTGCAATTCTAATCAAAACAGGATGTTTTGCGTCGATACTAACAGGGTGTTTTGCGAATAAAGCAGTTTTGTTTGTTTTGGGTTTAACGCCGCTTGTCAACAGTATTTCAGTTATGTAACGGCGGACAGTTAACCTAACCAGTGTTTTTTGGATTCTATACCAGTACAAACCTGCTCTCCGCAAGTAACAACCAACTTCCCTACATGAATCAGAGGTGGAGGACGAATGATTTCAGTCACAATGTCTTTTATCAAATCGTCACGGAGAACATATGCCTCGCCCAGGGCTCGAACTCACGACCCCACGATTTAAAACACAATGTCTTTAATCACATCGTCACGGAGAACATACGCCCCGCCCGCGGATCGAACTGACGACCCCGCGATCCATAGATCTGCACTCTCCCTGCTGAGTTAAGCGGGCGGATGCGAACGATGCAGGTATCAATAGATATTGCTTAAATGCTACAGATAATCTATATTGACAAAAAGCCAAATGAAAAGTAATTGCCCTAGTACTTTTACTGCGAAAAGTGTGAATAGCTGTCATACATGTTTGTTTGTAAGCTGCCTTTAAACACAAGTTTTGTCTGCATTGACAGTTCTGAATAAACGCAAACAACTTTTAACAAGAAATGTGTGTGCTCTGTTCAGAACAGTACATTGAATTCGATTCGTTTTATTTCTTCGAGCATAATGACCTGTAAGCCGTCGTCCGCTTCTGAATTCTATTGTGAATTCTACAGGGAGTGCAACAGGATATATTCAAAGTAGCCAGGACTTATTTAGATAACGAATGCACTACATGCGGGTCGTCACGTGCGTTACAGAAGCAGATCTGAATAAAAGCATGCACTTAGAATATTATTCAATCATATTATAAATACATCAGATGTATTATGCATATCAATTATGTATGTATTAGGGTTTCACGGTGCAGTTATGTTCTGGTTATTTCATTGTTTGGCTGCAGGAAATTAGTTTTTATCTCGTGTCGTTAAAATATGCTTTTTTCAAACTGCAAAAAGACCGATAACTAGTATATACTTACCTGGCACTGGTTGTAGATACAGATGAGAATATCTGGTTCGATGGAAACTGTGATGGTAAAAATTATATATGTATATAATCAATAGTGTCATTAACAGGACGAAAGTCATCTGGTATGGGTGAAATCACTCGAAACGCCAGTCTGGTGTGCAATAATAAATAGAGGATATTTGTTTGTTTTGGGTGGATATGGAATGTATCTCATCGAGAAGGGATGTAATTGAAATATTTTCACGAGCGCGTAGCGCGAATGAAAATATATAAAAATTGCATCACTTTATGAAGTTGTCATTAAGTAAAATAATTTGAATCGAGAAATATAGTATAAGGAACAAAGTGCGACTACATTTTTCATCCTGTTGTACGCAAATAATTTAAAATGTATACGCACTGCAAAGCTATATCATTTGCAGTGAGTGATATGCAGTGAGTGATATGGATTATATCTCATTGGTAAAACACAGTATTTCATCAGTTAGCATAAAATAAATGTCTCTTTTCACAATTACGCAATCATATTTTTCTTATAGACATATATTATATATTTACCACTCAAAGACATTTTAGCTAGATTTGCATATTGAATGAACTTGATTCACCATAGCACTCGTATTGACTAGAGGCTATCTAACATCCCTTGAATCCCAAAGGAATGACGTGTTATATCGCATCACAAGAAAAACATTTTTCTTATGCGAAAATATATTACGTAAGTCGCGATATTACGCTCCGAATACAGACATATCAGCTGCCGAAAGATAATTGGTGCGATGAAGATCTTGTCAAATAGGAGATTAACAAGTACGATGCGTCATAAATCTAAATTAAGAAAATGTCCTAGTGACAAGAGTGTTTTGAAATTGGTTTTCATTCAAATATAGGGAAGGCATTCTATAAGCGGATATCACTTTATATATATATATATATATATATATATATATATATATATATATATATATATATATATATATATATATATATATATATATATAATTGTAGTGTGACTATGCACGAGTTTTATTTTAGATGTTTAAGTCTTCTGTTAACAACCTTTACCTTCAGGTGCTATATCAGCAAAATTATGTCTTAGCCCTAATTCATGTTTTGAGATGTATGTTGACATAATTTATATATATTTCATTAGCCTCGGCAGATATTTCCTTTGCCACTAAAAATAAGAGTTTGATACTGGCTGTTATTTAATACTGAAATGGAGACAAGTGTTGTGTAAAAATGCACACTGACTTTTAAATCATATCTGTGTAAGATACACCTTTCTTTTTTATGTCGCATTTCTGAAAGCCATGTATTTTTACTGCAACTGAAACGGCAATATCACATGTATGCATATCAAAACGTTTGACATTTAATTATAAAAGACTATGTTGAAATGTATCTTAGCAAACCGAACCTGCTATTATTTTGCTTGGTCGCATTCTATGCTTCCAAGGATCTTAAAAAAAAAGATTTAGCGTACAAGGGGTGTCAAATAAATGTACCGTCATGTGCAATTTAGCATTTCAAGGCGATTTCACTTACGTACTATCATATCCTACATGGAGCAAATGAAGTGATTGAAGTGTCATTAAATCGTGTCATGTAACTAACGTTTTATAGAATGTTGCCTGAAAAACAGTTATTTTGTGAGATACTGTAGCCTTATATCTCTATGTGTTGGTGCAAAGGAACTGATTGAAGTATCATTAAATCGTATCCTATAACAAACATTTATAAAATGTTGCCTGATAAACAGTTATTTGCTGAGAAAGTGGAGTCTTACATCTTGTATTAGCTTCAGTACTGATTAGAGACCTGTCGGCTATGAAGACAAATCAATACGAATGGCGAAATAAATCGCTAAATTGTTAAGCACATGTCTGTGATTATGCTTAGATAAAATACTTTCTTCGTAAAGCATTAGCAGTATAACGATCACACGAGGGCAATATTCACTTCGTGATACAGACGTAGTGTAATCAGATGGTCCTTTATTACAGACAGGGCGAAACGCACCAATACACAACAAGCCAGTTTATATGAAAATTGGTCAAGTATTTATCTAGAGGATCAACAACTTCATATTTGTTTATTGTGTACGTTTACAAAAATATTGCCGGAGCATGTTATCATATCCCACACTTGTCCTCATTGTTAATTAAATCTGTCCTTTTTAGTCGCTGGATTTCTATTAAATTCTGCAGTTAAACACTGCAACAAATTCTACATTGTAAAATAAAACTATTCCAAATTGAACTGAAGCTATCTAAACCTGCTTCGAAGGAGAGTGTTTTATGAGTAAGCACTGTCAAAGTCAACAAATATGTCTATCAGAGCCAGTTATGTCGGGGTCAGTTATATTTTTTCCGTGGAAAAAGCTTTTATCAAGTGGCAGGACAAAGGCCGAAATGGAAAAAAATGAGTTTACTTGTTCCATCCTTTCTAACTTGCATATATGATTATTCGATTATATTTTATTTATTCATTCATCCATTTATATATTTAACTATTTGTATTTGTCATGTGAAATTTTGGCTTCACAAGTTAAAGCTCGTTTTGATCTTATATATAAAAGAAAAATACGGTTTCTTTTTAATTCATGTCTTTTCAATGGTTTTATACACGCCACGCCACGCCACGCCACGCGTATCACATGACGTCAGCGCAACTTCACATTGATCTTGTTTCACATTCCATTATATTATACTAACTACTGCCTTTACGGCCGGTGTAATGAAGTATTTCGACCCCCATAAAATAACGAACCCCCGGTCATTATTCTATAGAAAATGTGACTCCTTTTCTGTAAAATATTGACTCCCCTTATAAAAAACTGACTCCCTTTGAAAACTCTATAGAATAACGACCCCCCGGTCATTATTCTATAGAAAAACTGACCCCTCCAAGTAAAATACTGACTCCCTAAAGCTCGAATCTCATAGAATAACGACCCCGGTTATTATTCTATAGAAAAAGTGACTCCTTCCATGTAAAATACTCACTGCCGAAATTACTACATTCGAACTCTCATACAATATCGATTCCCGGACATTATTCTATTTAAAAAAGTTACTCTTTCCGTGTAAAACACCGACTCCTAAAATAAATTTCGACGATAATATCTATTAAAAAGTGATCCCAACCAAACCTAACGGACAATTTTACTAGATCTACAACTCTAATACCCTCCATTGCCAATAGTTAACATTCTGATTGTACTACTACTACTGGTGCCGCTACTTCTATTGCTATTACTACATGTACTTCTTCTTTTTCTACTACTACTACTACTACTACAACTGCTACTACTGATACTACTATACCTGCTTCCACTAATACGTCTTGTACATCTACCTCTTCTTCTCCTGCTGCTGTTGTTGCTGTCACTTATTCCTCTGCTGCAGCTGCAGCTGCAGCTGCTGCTGCTGCTGCTGCTGCTGCTGCTGCTGCTACTGCAACTGCCACTACCACTGCCACTACTACTACTACTACTACTACTATCTATTGTTGCCGCTACCGTACTTTACTGCCACTGCTAAGTATTGCAACTTCTATTAATACTAAGTTCTATGCTAGCAGTTTCTTGTGCAGTTTTCTTCTGAAGAATTACTCCATACCGAAGTTTGCAGGGATTATTGACACTGGTGTGTTTTGTGAACGTATTGTGAATTGTTATTTTCCTGAAAAAAATGTATACACCAAGATACAGCGTCTAGAAATAGAATCCCTTTTCCCGTTGCGGAATGCTCTGATTTCTGTGTCAAGTGATGGTATCTTGGGCTAATGATCAAACGGAAGGACGGACGGACGGACGGACAAGGGCAAATCTATATGCCCCCTCCCCCGAGTGGGGGCATAAAATGCAGCAATTAGGCCTTAAATACATGAGTTATCACTAAATTTGACCAAATGACCGGGGGTCGCTTTTTTTATGGGAGTCAATATTCTTCGTGAGGTTCAGTTTACTTCACGTGGGGGAGTCATAGTACTATGATCTGGAGGTCATAATACTATGACCGGAGGGTCACTTTTTCTATAGAATAATGACCGGGGGGTCATTATTCTATGGGGGTCGAAATACTTCATTACACCGGCTCACATTCAATTTCCATTTTTTTCGCAATTTTTAGCCTCACTTTTCTTTGAAGGAAACAGGATAACGTGCTCATCTCTAAGCAACCGAGCATCAAACAGATACGCGGGAGTTTTGTTATAATCATGAAACTGATAACTAAAAGTTGTTTTTATAAGAAAACTAAATGTTTAGAGCCGAGTTTAATACAAAAGTGAAACTGAAAGTAGATCTAGACATTTTACTGATCAGTTAGGTGTTTTAGATCTACGTGAACTGTATTTCGGGATTATATTCAAGTTGATTTTGTTTATGCGGCATTTTTAAAGAAAGAATAAAGTGTAATTAAAGTTGTTTAAAAAGAAAATTGTTATTGTTTACATAAATATTATAGAGACAAGAAAGATAACTCATGCACACCGCAACTAGATGACACATGTTGTTTTATCTAAAAAATATGACGGGATTTGTACATAAGTCTCTGTGACGCAAGCGGTACGCACGGCGGCTGAAACGATATTTTATGCCTGGTGTCAGTGGTATGCGAGATCGATTCCCAACAAATCCTGTAAACTTTTTTTCTGGCAAAAACGACAGAAAGTACCATTTTTTGATAATTGCAAACCATATTTAGATTTTATATTTTTAGCCACGAGTTAAAATATTTTAAACCATTTAACCGCGTTATTTCTATAATTAGTCAATTATTCTTTTACTGTATGTTTGTGATAAAGTTATAAATAATAAACATGTGTTTTTATATTTCTTTTTTATGACGAAAGAAAAATAGTAAGTCAACAACTCAGAATTGTTTCATCAACTCCGTTTCATCGCCGTACGAAGTTTCATAAATAAATGTATGTTGAGTCAATTAATGTCGCTGACATGTCATTTCCGGTGTGAAATATTTTATTTTATGAATAAAAGATAAAATCCAGGCGCGTAGCTAGGGCATTCTTCATAGTACGCAGAGGTAATGCGTAGGGGTCTTGGTATCCTCCCCATGATATTTTTTTTCATCTGAGAACCGCAAATGGTGCATTTTGGCGTGTATTTGAAGCTAAACATTGCACGAAAACCTTATTCGTTCTTAATCTTTTATATAAAATGTACTATTTTACTAGGTATGTGTGTAATATTGCACGTGCAATTTGTGGTTCATTGATCCATGTTATATGTGTGCAGTATTCAAAATAGATGGTTGGTGGTAACACACTTTCAAAACAGCATTATGACTGGATAACAACAGATGTGTGCATAAGTATATATTCGAGAGTTGTTAAAAGGAATTTTGCCATAACTCCAAACTGAATACTAGTCAACAAAGACATGCTAAGTTTCATGATATTGTTACAAATGTACAAAATAAGAAACGGATGCCTTGCATAGAAAAAATATTTCGGCGAATGTCATCGACGTCTGCATTATGTCAACTTCGTCAAAATGTATTATTATCTTTTCTTCAACTAAAACAGTATTCTGCAAAATGTTTCTTACTCCTTTTAAATTATTTTACAGTTTGTCATCGTGATCTTGCGCTTAGCGCTTTATGCATCTCTTTCTCTGGCGAGCTGTAAAGCGCGAGATAGCGATGGTGAAGACATCGTGATTTCGCGCTGTGAACACTTTGCGTATTGTGAAGCGTGAAGTGCGAAATCACGATGGTGAAGCTAAACATCACGGTGGTGAAGCGAAACATCGAGAGAGAGAAAAAAAATCTCCATTTCGTGCTTTGTCATTTTGATCTCGCACTTCGGGTATCGCCTTCCCATGACAGAGAAGCGTGAAAGACGAAGCGCGAGATCACAACGGCGAAGTGCGAAACTATGAAAATTTCAGGCTTTAACATAAGCATTGAGCAGATTTCGTACCAACAATATTGAATCATAAAACAAGTATTTAAACGTAGCGGGATTGTTGATATAATATTATCTAAACGACATCTAAAACCAAGTATTACACTGAAATCTTGTTTTGATGATTTTTAAAAATGTTTAAGGTCTTTCGAAATATTAGACATATAATTTATTTACGTAATACGCATTGAAAATATTAAATCACCAATTATATAGAAAGAGCATATTTATCTCACTGTGAATTGGTTGTCAAATACTGTAATATCGTATGACTTGTACCGGTGTCACTAGCGTAAGATTTAACTAGGTGTAATGAATGGATTTCTATTGAATTTTATTTTCTATGGAATAATAATTGATAATTTCATACACTTAAGTACAATTATAACATATATCTATGATATCAAAGGCTGAGCGTTAAGCTATTATATCTTTTTTTTATTTATATACCGTTACAATAGTTTCGCGCTCAGCTCAAGATAAAGTAAATATTATGCGAGACAAATTACGTCTGCAGTGTTATACAAAAAGTCATATTCAAAAGCTTTTAGCCTTGAAAATGTATTTTTTTCCGATTTCTCAACCAACATTTTATTAATTGTTAACACTGTATTATAATTTTGTTATAGAAATTTTCTCCTAGACTGCGTATGATTGTAATATTTCACATGGTCAGGATTATTACAAAATTAGCAATCAGATAGTAGGATTATGAGATAAATTGTAAAACTGTATCTAAATTGTTATAAAACTACAAAGACAATTGGTGAATTTCAATGCACGTTAAATCAACTAATCATATAAATCAGTTTGCTATACAAATAATGTCTATAAGAAACAGGTTCACTTTATTTTTATTACAAACTCAGGTTATAACGGAAACACACTTTCTTATCCCGATGAGTTTGCTAAAACCGGAGTTTACTGTACTTCAAACACAATATGAAGTAAGCAATGATAGTGTATGAAGCCATCTCCGTTGCATGACACTAGCCAATTAATTGTGTATGGTTGCCAGATTTTCACTACGCAGCTACGTATTTGCGTAAAGGTAGCTACGCGCTTGAAATCCCTATAGATTCTATAACCATTTTAAAAACAAAATAGCTAAAATATATTTGTGTTTAAAGAATATCAAAAATATCGAAAGACGCGTCATTTTATTATTGTTTTTAATAATTTATTGTAGGTTGATTGTGATTTGTTTTATTTTGCGTTTTAAAGCCGTTTTTCAACAGTAACGGACAATTAACTTAACCAGAGTTCCTGGATTCCGTACCAGTAACAACCTGTTCTCCGCAAGTAATTGTCAACTTCCCCACATGATTATGAGATGGAGGACGAATGATTATAGTCACAATACCCCTTATCAAATCGCCACGGAGAAGAAAAACCTCGCCCGGGGATCGCACTCGCGATCCTGCGATCCGCAAATTTGCGGTGGCCTTATTGAGCTTGTGAAGCAAGTCTACAACTTATATGAATCAGTTTCGACATTTCATTCCTGTTGAATCCATCATCAGGGTAGGAGCAGAGAAACCAGTTTCCCTTTTAATGACAAGCATCCAAGCAAGGGAGCTACTGGTAACATTTCACACGTCTTTGGTATGACGGGGCCGGAGATCAAACACAATACCATCCCCGCCCCACCGGAGTCGAAGCGGGCCCAGACTAGGTAGGGTCTCTGCACTGTTAATGAATACGCTTTTGAAATGAAGGCACGTATGCAGGTGTTATGTTTTCTCTCTCTCTTTTCTAGAATAACTGTAATGATTTAAAAAAAAAAACGGAGGAATGTATATACATGTAGTTAAGGTATCACAGAGAGGGACATTGATGTTTTTGTCATACTAAAACGTGCGCACGTATTAATTACTTTGTGCTCACGTAATATCTATTACTTCCGCACGTAATAAGAATGACGTTACGTGCGCACGTAATAGTATTAAACATCTGCGCACGTATTAGTATAAAAAATACCTCTGCGCACATATCACTCAGCATGATTGAAAACTTACTATAGAGATCACTTATTAGCTATTACGTGGGCACGTGCGTAGCTGTTTCTTAGGCTAACACGTGCGTACTGAGCAACTATGCTAGTTCTTTATCGCTGCAGCCGTTTCGTCTCGAATCTGTCTGTATTTCTATCGGAGGAAAGGAAAAGCTGTAATCCAGAGGAAAGTCGGGGCATCTGCTTCTCATTGTGCAACCATGACCTTTTATTATTTTGTAAACAATTTATACCTACCGCTCTAATGAATTCAGTGTTTAATATAGTGAACGCAACTTGACCCCGATGGTTGACCTTTGTATTATAATACATAATTAGATACAACCTATTATTGAAAAGGAGTGTACGTAAAACGCTTCAGCTGTTTGCATTCATAAATTTGAAACTGACGGCTACCCTAAGCACCCCATATTTCTACAATAAAATAATCGATATGAATAATCAGCCTAAGGTCAACCATCGCGGTCAAGTTGCGACTACTATACCATTAGAATAAAATCAAATGTCTTCATGCGCGCATACAAATGTTACTACTTGGGTATATCGGTATATCCCAGGTCGTCTTGTAAACTGATTTTAATATATAATATAAATGCAACAATTATAATTGGAATATAACATAATGGAGTAAAATCAAGAAATTTTCTTTCATCTATAACCAAAAATCTTTTGCAGGAGATCGGAAGCATTTTACGTTACATTATATAAGGGCATTTTGGCGGGAAACTGCACGTGCCTTTCATGTCACTCCTTCCGTAATGATCTTACATACGCTAATGTATATTTCGTGCTTCTCATATCGATATTATAGTTTCGTGTCAAAGGAAACGTTTTTGATTAAATTAAGTTGAATAAACTACTTTGATATGCTTCCATAGTTGTAATACCGATCTAACTCGGTTTCTGCGGGTATGTGTTTTAATTATGTGGTAAGGATTTAGTAATATTCAACTCGTATATTATTTATTCAAGTAAAATGAACACTGTCGTTTTTTCAACTTACTTGATGAAGATACTTCATTACATATTTAAATAAAAGTCACCGAAAATATGAAAAAATGGAAACTTGTAAGACAAAGTCCTGCCTCTTGATTTATTCGACGAAGGTTTTGTTTTATACGAATGTCACACAACAAGAAGAACATTCCGTATACGAAACAAAAAAAAAAAAAAAAAAAAAAAAAAAAAAAAAAAACACTAATTATGTAAGGAGATATAGAAGCAAAATTTTTTATTTTAAAAAGTTAATATCTCATTAAGTATGTGAAATAACTCGCTAAATTACTATAAATCCAAAAAATGCAAAACTGTTTCTATGTTGCTATAGTAACGCATATGAAATGAAAGTTTTGAATTTTAGTTTTAGAAATTTTCTTGATACGAAATAAAACGAAACAGACATAATAGTTAGAGAATAAGCCAACGTAGATGTATAAAATATAAAAAAATCTTATTTCTTAAAAGAGTTTTCGGTCGTCCTTACATGAAAGAGTTATCTCCCTTGTTTCTGCACGATCATTCTGTCTTAGAATACAAAATAAAAATTCGTTTCAAGAAGTTGGATCACTGTGTATTGTGACGACATACAATTTATAGGGTTCAGCAATATAAACTAAAATATATTGCAAAATAGTTTTCTATACCCCCATTCTAAATGATCAAATATCTTTTCAGCGGAAGTCTTAGATAGATGTAATAATCAATTATTTTTGGTTCATTACCGACGTCTGGTCATTATATCTTGGCGGATTTTGAAAAATATAGTTAATTACCAATGGAATGGTGTTGTTTGACATGCATATTTAGTGGGGGCCATTTTTGGTCCTTATCATATCCCGTCCTTTAGGTTAAAGAAATATTGATAATTGATATTTTCAATCAATTTAAAAAAAGAACTAATGTTTGTATGGACGTTTCTTCACATGATTTGACAGAACTTACAACCTGTCGCAATTAGCTTACATAATAATATCACTAAAATTAAACATTTAATAACGAGAAGTTGTAGTATGGATTTTAAAAATTCAAATGTTAAAGATTTTTGACGGTGTTACAGATTTATTCCAACTGATGTAGCCCTCCCCCAGCCCCACGCGCACATCTATAAAGTTCCCCATAGTCCTCCAATCTAAATTTAACAAAGATGGACACAATCCCTCCTTTGATTTTGTATACAATTATACACAAATGGGGGTCAATTCATTCCGTATTCAAATAGATAATTATCATCTTAAAATTATTAGTTTTTATAAATCTATTGATTCTTTAAATTTTAAAGTTTTCATTTAACAATATCAAAGTGGTGGGGTGGTAACCGTAGTGGTCAAATCAAACAGAGAGGAGACGGGTAGCGGGGAGGGGTGCTCTACATTCACTTTCTTTATCTGTTGTTAGACCATGATCGTTTTACGGAAACAAATCTATTATTATTATTCTAACAATTGAAGGTTAATGACTTCTGCGCACGGCACATTTTCGATTATATTAGGAATATGAAAATGTTCCAGAATATAATCATTAGAGATATATCAGGTAATTTTCCTTAAGTAAATAATTTCCAGTTGTATTATATGTCCTTGATTTGATCCAGAACTTACGAATTTAGACTATATCCATATGAACATCGTTTTAAAAGGAAATGTCCATCAAAGTTCCAAAGGATATTCTTATATATTTTATTTATAATTTTAGATACCGTTTTGATAAACAAAACATCTCCACCACGTGATAAATTAAATTCCGAGTGCGTCCTAATTATGGCATTGATAACCGAAGGGCATTAAAGTTAGTCACATCAAGGATATCTAATATGCTTCAGTACTTTTTTATGATCCGGTCTAATTGGATGATATCCATGGAATTACAAACAAGTCCAATGTTATGGCCTTAATAACCAAGGTGACCTATGTTTTATCATGTCAGTTGCGTAATAATTACCTGAAAAATTTCCCGTATATTTCTTTAAACAGCAACTTCAATGACAAAGAGCCGCGTCCCCTAAGAATTTATAGTAGATGTCATTCAAGTCGGAGATAAAAAAAATATACAACAGCTATTTGAAGTTCAACCGCCTCGGTAGCCTAGTGGTAGAGCGTCCGCTTCAAGTGCGGGAGGTCGTGGGGTCGATCCTCGGCCGCGTCATACCAAAGACGTAAAAAATGGTACCAGTAGCTTCCTCGCTTGGCGCTCAGAATTAAGAGGGTAGTGCTAGGACTGGTCCGCCCGGTATCAGTATAATGTGACTGGATGGGTTATCATGACACGTGTCTACAGCGTGATATTCCAGTGAGGCAGCACTATAAAGTTGGGCATTGTGCTCACTGCTACAAGTAGACACCGTCGTTTATATGACTGAAAAATTGTTGAAAAAGACGTTAAACCCGAACACATACACACTATTTGAAGTTTGAAGAAAAAATCTCCTTTGACGGTTAAAATGAAAGAATGTAAGATTTATTTTTGTTTTGTGAGTGGATCTAGACTTGGAAATGCTTTTTCTTTTCTGACAAAAATAAGAATAAAGCCGGTGTAATGAAGTATTTCGACCCCCATAGAATAACGACCCCCCGGTCATTATTCTATAGAAAATGTGACTCCTTTCCTGTAAAATATTGACTCCCCTTATAAAAAACTGACTCCCTTTGAAAACTCTATAGAATAACGACCCCCGGTCATTATTATATAGAAAAACTGACCCCTCCAAGTAAAATACTGACTTCCTAAAGATGACTCCCTTCGAATCTCATAGAATAACGACCCCGGTTATTATTCTATAGAAAAAAATGACTCCTTCCATGTAAAATACTCACTGCCGAAATTACTACATTTGAACTCTCATACAATATCGATTCCCGGACATTATTCTATTTAAAAAAGTTACTCTTTCCGTGTAAAACACCGGCTCCTAAAAAGACTTTCGACGATAATATCTATTAAAAAGTGATCCCCACCAAACCTAACGGACAATTTTACTAGATCTACAACTCTAATTCCCTCCATTGCCAATAGTTAACATTTTGATTGTAAAACTACTACTGGTGCCGCTACTTCTATTGCTATTACTACCTGTACTTCTTCTTCTTCTTCTTCTACTACTACTACTACTACTTCTACTTCTACTACTACAACTGCTACTACTGATACTACTACACGTGCTTCCACTAATACGTCTTGTACATCTACCTCTTCTTCTCCTGCTGCTGTTGTTGCTGTCACTTATTCATCTGCTGCTGCTGCTGCTGCTGCTGCTACTGCAACTGCCACTACCACTGCCACTACTACTACTACTACTTTCTATTGCTGCCGCTACCGTACTTTACTGCCACTGCTAAGTATTGCAACAGTTTACTTCTATTAATACTAAGTTGTATGCTAGCAGTTTCTTGTACAGTTTTCTTCTGAAGAATTACTTCATACCGAAGTTTGCAGGGATTATTGTAGTCCGATCAATTCGTAACAGAAAATGCCAAAATACTTCAGAAAATGGGAAAAACACCAAACTTGGCACAGCTTTTTATCAAAGCATAAAAAACATTTTTTTCATGGGACCCATTTGCTATCTGTCAAGATGGCCGATATGGCGGCCATTTTCCAAAATGGCCACCAGAACTCAATATTTACCTTACAAGATTCTAATGAAAGGTCATTATATTTACATTCATCCCTGAATTCACCAAATATTAATGTATATGATAATTTTAATCCTAAATTTGCATCAAATGCAAAAATAACAATTCAAATGATGTTAATATCTTTCTGTTTCCATGGTAACGGCTAAAATC
Organism: Mercenaria mercenaria; assembly: GCF_021730395.1. Taxonomy (NCBI): domain Eukaryota; kingdom Metazoa; phylum Mollusca; class Bivalvia; order Venerida; family Veneridae; genus Mercenaria; species Mercenaria mercenaria. The sequence goes on along the minus strand of NC_069361.1, from coordinate 32,336,530 downwards.
TAGCCTTTAAAACTCAGTTTAATATTATCATTGTGTTTTGTCATATTTTAACGGATGTTTTGATTTACTATATGTAGTTTACATTATTTTACATGCATTCCCTCAGCAGCAGGAAACATTGTTGTTATTCCCCCACCAGTGTTAAGCCAGAGGGGGGTTAAAGGTTGCCCCCATATGCCTGTCAATACGACAGCCATGCAAAGTAGGATACTGTAAAAAACTACAAAAAAACTACAGCAGATATTTTCATGATACGTGGTACATGGATAGATCGCATTGTGGAGAATGCCAATGTCATTTAAATTTATTCCTATATGGCAACAATTGTTGTTGTTATGGCAACAAATGTTGTTGCTATGGCAACGAATAGTGCACGAATATGACAAAAAGTGTCATCCTGCATTTCTTCAATACTAGGAGAGATTGTTTCTTGAGAATTGTACATAGATAGGAGGAAGATTGAAAACATGCTTGTTATCTTATTTTATCCTTTTGTACATCAGTTTGTCCGTCTGTATGTCCGTCCATCATTCGCAAATGGCGGATTCTTCAATAACTTCAAAAGTGCAAATTCTAAAGACTTCTTTATGAAACCTTGTTTATAGATGGTAGGTAATATAGAGAATGTGAAGGTCAATTAACTTAGTTTCTATATAAAATTGTAGTTCCTATGACACCAAGTACGACAACTACACCTTTCGGTTTGGGACTTCGAAATGCAAGAACAGATTATAGCGATGGGCTAGTAGGATCAAGTGAAACAACATGCCTTATGCACCCGCAGTCACAATGTCTGCATAATAAATTGATCACATAATCATTGATTATGTAATACTAATTGTGTATGAAAAGAAGAGTAAGGCTGAAAATATTTAAGTTGATTTCACGGACAACATTAACAATAACAATTACAATTCTGCGAAATATATTACTCTGCATAGTGAGCTGAAATCTGAAATAAGGTACATGTCAGATACTCGAGTCAGTACACACAAGCACACGATTGTTGACAACTTTAGTTTGAAATGCACTTGAGGAGCTATTGGTATGAGACTCAGGTACTTGAGGCAAAAACTACCAGAAAGGTTCCAGTTTATCAAAGATACATCTGATCAGTCTTATTTATCTGGACTTGGAATTTTAGGAAAGTGATAGATCGCAAACGAAAAGAAGAAGAAGAAGGAAAGTGATAGAACATCTGACCCTCCATATGTGCCCGACCTAATGGGCAACCTTTTTTAGAATGTTCAAGAGGTGTAGCAGACGATGCTGGAATGCACAATATAGCCCAAATCTTTGTGTGAACAGATGGTTGATCAGCTACTTGACATGTTTTGTTGTAAAGAAGAGTATCGAAAGCCTCCGTCTATACCACAGAAATATTATATAAACAGTTTGTTTGTAGGAAGGTGTAGAAAATGCATTTAAAAGCTTGATTCACCGGTAAGCGCGAGCTGTACTTGTTAGTTTTGTTTGACAAGACAGTGTTATTCTTACATTGGACTGCTCAACTGGTAGTGGCAAAGCCTTACAAATAGCAAATAGATAATATTTGTTGTCTTAAAACTAGTAAACTGGTATTGAAATTGTGTTTCGAATACACATGCTCATTAGATAAATCCTCAAGTACTCGCATTTAATAGGTCCTTATCTAATATATTTTAATTTCAGCAAAAATGTCCATAAATAGATATTAGAGCACATTTTTTTGTAGAAATGATAGATTATGCTCCTAATTTTACCACCATCACACTCAGCCACGTTCCCACTACGTCCTAAAAACTGGCAGGATGCAGTAAGAGCTTGTACAATGTAGAAGGAATAGAGTAGACACCGATAAGAACATGATAATTATTGTCTCCACGAGAGTGAAGGACGTGGTCGAAATTTGGACATGTTCAAAACAAAAGAAGTGAGGACGTGGTCGAATCAGGATGAAGGAATAACTTAATAAGGACGTAGTAATGACGTGACTAAAACCCAGTAAGACTAATACAAGCTTGGAGCGGATGGGAAAGACTGCATGGCATGCTCATTGCGCTGTCACTAGGTTGTCATTGCCTTCTTGCTAGGTCAATGAAGTTCTCACTACGACTCATCTACGCTTGTGTGCTATGACCATGTTACGTCCATGCTACGTTGTAGAATACCGCATTAGGTTCTTTCAGTGCTTAACATGTCTATATCAGGTTTGCAGCAGGTTCTCACAGTGTCTGTTTCAGATTCTGAGAATTGAGTATGAATACTGAATCCAATTCCCCATCACTTCATTTTCAACCTGCAATGGGAGTGATCGCACATCATAGGAATTACCACATAATCACGGACTCAGCTGCCTTTGCTTTTCCCACCATGGCTTCTCTGTAAGACTGCTCTGATTTCTTCGTGGGGAGGGGAATGCCTTGTCGTATAATGTATTTGATTGTTGTTGAGTGTAGATGCGGAAACAATATAACTTGCAGAAAGAATGAAAACGAAGCGTGTGGCGTAGTATTTATAAGTAGCCGACGAACGCTGTGAGAAGGTGATAAGCGCATGGTTAAAGCATGGTAAGTGAGAGGTGCAATCTGACTGGTCCTACTAAGAATGTAGTAAGAACGCACTGGACGTAATAAGGCGCGTCGTAAGAAAAGTAGCGTGAACGTGTAAGACGCCATGAGAACCTGGCAAGGATGTTGTAAGAGTGCAGTATGAACTTTAGAACTGCACATTTTTCGAGTTTGACCCCCGTACCCACTGCGTCAAAATTTTCAGGACGCAGTGTGATCTTCATGATCTTCGTCTGAGAGTAATCAGGGCATTAGTGACTGTACATTATATGCTTATGACATTAAACTATAAAACTATTGTTATGGCACAATGTGCTACAACTTGACAAAATAAAGAACATTACAGGAGCATGCAAATGTAAATTTGATTACGCTGATCAAACGGCAATGACTTTTTCCAAAGAAATCATGATGGTCTGACAGGCCATGGATGTTCACATGGTCTATCGCACTAACATAGTTAATGAATTATATAGTTTTAGTAAGTATCATTAGTTCTCTTAGTGTAAATAAATTAAAATGAATACAGCAACACTAACATATTCTGAGTCGCGAAAACTAATGACTAATGAAACACATGTCATTTATTCACTAATACACACTACAGACAAACTTCGTTCGCTCAAACTCTGATAATTCGAACACCAGCCTTCACTTGAACATTTCGTCAGGTGCCAACCAAATTCCTTTATAATATACTCTTCGTTCACTCAAACTACCGATAACTCGAATACATTTTGTCGGTCCTGACGGGTTCCAGTTAACGAAGTTCGAATGTATTTGTAATAATTTACAATTGTTGTAAAGTCCTGCACAGGACTGTTGCCATTTTGAACATTCTTGATATGCCAGTTACCATTATATTCTTAATTTTGACTCACATAAATGCATTCAGACTTTTTTTCTGCCCAACAGCAAATTTTATCCAATAAGACAACTTTTTTTCATTTTTGTTGGAAGAGCGGTGTTTCTGTTAATATAATATGTCTGGATTTATTCAAACAGGTGATTTTAGCTAATTATACTGATGACTGTAAGTGTCTGTAGAAGTTTTATAGATAATATGGGGTTTACATATGGAGTGGGTCTCATGCTCATTTTTAGTGTTTTGCTCTAAAGTATTTATGTGCCAAGTTTTGTGCTTTTCCCATTTTCTGAAGTATTTTTACACCATTTTACTGGACTATTGACACTGGTGTGTTTTGTGAACGTATTGTGTATTGTTATTTTCCTGAAAAAAATGTATACACCAAGATACAGCGTCTAGAAATAGAATCCCTTTTCCCGTTGCGGAATGCTCTGATTTCTGTGTCAAGTGATGGTATCTGGGGCTAATGGTCAAACGGAAGGACGGACGGACGGACAATGGCAAATCTATATGCCCCCCTCCCCCGAGTGGGGCATAAAATGCAGCTATTAGGCCTTAGATACAGGAGTTATCACTAAATTTGACCAAATGAGCGGGGGTCGTTTTTTTATGGGAGTCAATATTCTTCGTGAGGTTCAGTTTACTTCACGTTGGGGAGTCATAGTACTATGATCTGGAGGTCATAATACTATGACCGGGGGGTCACTTTTTCTATAGAATAATGACCGGGGGGTCATTATTCTATGGGGGTCGAAATACTTCATTACACCGGCTTCGCAGATGAGGTATGATAAATAACATATCTATCTTTAATCAAGACATTCAGTACAATAAATTTTATGGCATTACAATTCGTAATATAATGATGGTTTTATGTAGTTTACTTATTGTTGAGCGGTCTTTTCGGCACACGTAAAGAGCGTGTGTGCGTTAAAATCAAAACTTCCGGGAAAACACCAGGGCAACAAATAGCGTTGTAAATTCGTCTACACATTTTATTTCACCATTTTACATGACAATATTATATTTATTTATTTATTTATTTATTTATTTATTTAATAAGACTGTGAGATATTCCATTGAGATATACATTGAAGAAAAAATGCTATTCCGTAAAACTGTCATTTACCAACAGATTGCCATTATGAAAACAAAATGTTTCAAATCAGTCCAGCAAACATCCAAGCACAAGAACCTTTTTTTCAGTTGCCGATTTCCCCAAGTATATCTTTAAGTTTTGAAAAACCAGTGTAAAGTCAAATGCAACATCGTAAAAATAATGTTGACTCGAACGTGCAGAACTACTTTAAGCAGTATGGCTGAAAGCTCAATGACGTGAATGTTTTTTTCACAACAGCTCAGCAATGACTATGAAGTTAAATGTCCTGGAATTTTAATGGATATATATAATTGAATAGTTATAAAAGATATTTATTTCGTGAAATGTTTAAAGTGCATATGCATAGAATTTGGGTTTCATCGTGCATATTTACATATGCGTTCCCAAGAGCATATCCAATTCATATATAGTATACAAGTCAAATGGTTTATCGCGGCCAGAAATTTGTACAAACCGGACAGAAGTTGCGAAATTGTCATTTGTGCAGGAAAGAAGCGTTTACCGTAATGTCCAGTACTGGACAGGTATAGTGACCATGCACGGACACAGCCAATTTTCTCAGAAGGGGGCCGATCCCCTTGCCCCCCCCCCCCCCCCCCCCCCACGGACATTTTGAAATTTAGCAGTTCATTTTTTGCATTCTGGGACAGTTTTATGGACTAACCTGTTAAATTTGGGAAAATGATAAAATCAAGCTTTCTTGAAGGTAAAATTCTTAGTTTCTTTTAGATAAATAATATGAATTATGTCGGGGTCGTATGTAGCAGCAGCCGCATATACTTTACATGCAGTCCTAATGTTGCCTTTTTCGAAAAACATTTTTCTTCCTTTGTCTTCTTTCCTTTTTTAAAGATTTTCCAGAGGGTGTCCGGACCCCCGGTACCCCCACTCTGGATCCGCGCATGGTGACATATCATGCTTTCTGTTTATGCAGGTAAACTTGTGTTTGGTTAAATTTCAACAGAGCACAATTGTCTGAACAGTGTACAAACTCATTACTGTTTTTTCGGGCAAGGGTGGAAAAAACGTGGTAAACAATGAAAGCAGTAACAGTTTTATTAAAAAAAATAAACAATGAGACAAACATTTCCAACATCTTGGACGGTTCAAAAATCCCATGTTAAACATACGATAAAGCCCGAAACGCGTGAAAATGTTCCGAATGTAAATCGGGTGAAATAGACGCTCGTATAGTTAGATTATGCGTCTAGATTGATTAAACTGGGCGAGTCTACTTACTTATTACTTGAGGATGAAAAAAACGTGTTTTTTAAATGTTGCTCTTAAACAAGGGTGGCGGTTGAACTACTAAAAGTACAACAACAGTTAATTCACAACAAATCGTACGGTATGTTTTTATAATCAGTAGAAGCTAGTCGTATTTACGCTTATGAGACCTGTTTCACCCATAAAGTAAAGAATTGACAGGTCCATCATGAAATATTTTCCCCAGCGTGCAAATACTTGACCTATTCAATATGATCGCGGCCGATAATATGATCGCGGCCTCATCGGCCGCGATCAATGATACGGTTTAATCCTATTGTACTGTTCATTTATACACGTACATAAAGTACAGCGAACAAATGCAAACTGGTTGGGTCCAAGGTAATACAAACATTAGCTACAAAATGTAAAACCTTTTTAACATTTATGACATTGAAATAAACTAAATTCGAAGCAATTAAAGAGCTAGTTACTTCAAGAGAAAGCAAATTTACTTAAAAGAAAACAGTTATAGGGAAACCCGGCTAATACCTCTAAACTACCAGCCTTCCTATCTAAAACCATATCTGAACAGACTGTCTCTTTGTTGTTAATTCTCTTGTATGAGCATGCTGGGTGGAAATATACATTTATGCGATTATCATTAAAATTTGATAACAAACTTGTGGAAGTTTTCTTTAAAACATTTTTCACATAGGTTATTTCTATATATAAAGTTGTTTTATTTTCAAAACTTAAAATGCATGATATATATACATAATATTAAACTATTAATAGGAAGTAACATGAAATGGTATTCAACGGCATTGCTATTTAAAGAAACTGAGTAACAATAAGTGTCTTTCCTTTCTAGTCAAATTGTAAACGAGCATTTTGTATGCACCGTATTTCACGTTTCAATGTGGAGGTTTTGGTGACAAACATTAATTAAGTGTATTTCGGTTAATGATACGGTACTTTAATGGGTGTCTATTTTTTACATTTTATCTTTGAAAATGTGATTGTGATACAAACCATAATATAATGTATTCATATATGTCAAATTAGAATTTACAATTTGACAAAGCCAGTATCTGCCGTTTCATTAAAGGTGATTTATCTATGCCATTCTTCTATCACTGTTATGTTATCACGCGCCAAATCAATGTTTCAACATTTTCTATGTATGATATAAAGACACCCATATTATATAATCGTTTTGACATTGACCTTGATAATAAATCGGGTGCAGCGACATGACACTGATGTATACTATTTACATTACGACCTAAGTTCGAATCGTTTCCGACACTCAGTATCTAATATGGTGTAAAGAACCATCAAGACAGTCATGTCCATCTAAATCTAAAATCATTCCGAATCATTAAATCGATAAAATCATTTTTGCCAAAAGTCAAACAGCTGGGTTTTATGTTTTTTATTATACAAATTATTACAGAAAATTGTATTGTGTTGTATCCGTGTTTCCTAATTATTCCACGTAACATTGTGTGTTCCTGTTTGTTCGTTTTGTCCTCCTGTGTTGACTTTGTGTGTGTTCGCGTGTATGTGTATGTGTGTGTGTGTGTGTGTTTGTGATGTGCACGTCTGCGTGCTGTAGGTTTCGTTTTGGGGAGGCTGCGTTTTTGGTACGTGGCATTCCCTGTTTGATATTTGTCTTTGTTTTTTTATATATCTTCTTGTTTGTTGTATCAAAGGCTTTTCTTAAGCCACGCAATAAAATCATCCTTAAAAATACGTAATAATTGCAAATAAGATCTATGTCCTTTAAATTTAAAAAATTTATCGTCATACTTTTGAAGAGTATTTGCTGAAAGAGTTTACATGGAACTTTATTCTCGTCTGTTAGAAAGTGTGTCTTTATGTCATACTTTACAAACAAACCCAAACTTCCCTTATTAAATGTTTTGCTTAACTACATAAAGTGCATTCAGGGACGAGTCTAGCTTTGATGTGTCAAGTTCAAATGATAGTTACCTTGATATAATTGATGCGAACAGCATGGATCCTGACCAGACTGCGCGGATGCGCAGGCTGGTCTGGATCCATGCTGGTCGCAAAGCCACTATGTTGGTTTTCTCATGGCGCGGCTCAAATGTATTTCGATTGTAAGTGTAGATAAGTTCTATTATGTCTTCCGGATTTAATCAAACCAAGCCTGTTGTTATTTTGCTTGACTGACTTCTATGCTTTCTTATAGATTAAAGTGTTTATGACATTTATTGTCTTGTGCTTATATTAGGCGCAGACCTTTAAATTTAAAAAAATCGCGATATCTTACAGCTCAAAAATGATTATCATTACTGATCGAATAAGCAATTTCAATTTCATACAAAAGAAAAAAAGAAACAAAAAGAATTTAGCAGTAAATGTAACGCAATCTACTGAAGGACCAGGACAACTATAACAACACTGAACAAAGTATATACAAAATAAACCTGGTTCAAATGCATAAGTAAATGTGGAACGGAAACTTACCTAGATTTCGTTTTTGACGAATTTATATATTTTCTTCTCGCGTTTCTTGTCATTTATATTTATGGTGTCTTTTGTGAGTAAACAATGTACACAGTGAGTAGGTTATAGGAAAAAGATGTTTCCTTTTGTGAAGAAAGCACCAAACTTTGTATGTGACTATTTTGAAGTATGCTGAATCCAAAAAAAGGAGGAGACACGCTGTTTGTTAACATTAATTAGCTTAAAATGAGGACCCAAAAAGGGACCTATATTTTAATCATATATTTTTGAAAGCAATGTCCAAAAGGTTAATTTATAACCTAAATAAGTAACTACTATTGACATGATATTTATTTAGTTACATATTATACACATTTCATATATATGCCACTGACAAATGACACAGATGAGGCCCTAAAAGGGGGAAAATTGTTTAAAAATTTCATTTACAGGATGGCTTTATTTACACGGGTAAACAAACTTAAATTTTGGTATTAAATTATATCAAAATATTATTTAAACATTCTTTACATTCTGAGGTTCATTAAGGGTATTTTATAAAACAAGTTCACATATACGTGCATACTGTAATTCATGATTATAATCGATTTTACAGTACTTATACTGTACATGGGGTACCGTTAGTTCGATTTTCCTATTATTAGCAGTCAAAAGAGCAACTAAAGAATGAGTTATTTGTGTTTTTTTTTTAATTCAATATCTAATTTAAATTCATGTAAAACGTTTTATACAAAACATAATTTAATATATGTTTTTCAAGACAATTGATGACTTTAAGCTAAAGCATACGGTCATCCTAATGCTTTCTTTACAAAAAAAAGAAAATGGAATGTGAACTAATTGTATTGTTTTATTTATTATTGCTAATTTGTATTATATTCAAATATACTAATTTATTTTGAATTAGTTTAAGATTTCAAGTTTTAGAATCAGTCTAAATTCTGCTGTCTTGAAAATAGCTCTGGTATTGTATGATAGATTAACCTTTGTACGGTTTGAACCAACAACCTTCCTATTGATTTGGCAACACCTTTACCACTAGACAGTCACACTCAGTGAACCCCTCCACAGAGCTTATAACTATAAACATTTCTACAGTGCACTGATTTACTGCAGACACCATAAGAACGCAAATAGTTACATATAAAAATTGTTTAAGATGAAAATATGATACAGAAATAAAAAAAAAAGTCATACCAAATACAGTTAGATGCAAATTTTTGAAGGTAAAGATTAATCGATTAGTTTATAAACAATGTCTCCTTATAATATACTGAGCTACAGTTATCATGCATATTAATTAAGTCTTTTGGCAAATAACGAAATAATGTATTTTCTGTCTTAGGTTCCAAATTGGCCTATATAAAGACATCATATATCTGATAAAGAAATGATCATTCAGAACATTGTACTTGTGGGTCAGAGTTGAGTATACTCTGCATTTCGGTATAGCCGATGGAGCTCATTCAGCACGGGTAAAATGGCTATTACAGGCCGTCCTAGTTATAATCATAGCTGATATGTGCTCTTTGTCCAATACTGTGTTAGGAATACCTCTCAGTAGCGCAATTATAAGTCCTAGAATAATTACTTGTTTAGGGTAATGTCCCAAGCATGTTTTCGTGAACTTACAAAAGTTGAAAGAAAAGTAACAATCAAGATACCCTAAACAAACAACTTTTAATTTAAGGTGTAACAACCCTTTCAATATTTAACTAAAACTGTAATAGATTTGCCAGTATTTCACTCTCTAGCACACATATCTTTAAAATGTCTTAGAGTACACATGATTGGCTTGATACATTTATATCTGCCTTTATATGTATTCTTGTAGTTACATTGATGAGTTTTCTCCAACTTACAGCAGCTAATTATGAAGCGTATTACATAATTAAAGCCAAGTACCAGTTTTCTTGACCATTTCCAGTTGACAGGATTAGCAATGTCAATGTAATTTGCTATAAAGTCCTGTCTGCAACCTGCTTGATACAATATTGTTTGCTACATACATGAAAATCTCTCAGGGGGTGCTTTCAATACGTCTAATTGCTTAAGAAAATATATTCTTTGGCTTCATTTTTATATTTCTTTTCATGACAGAACAACCTATCCTTCCAGTTGTCATGTGCGCTTCTTGAATCTTGTAACACGGCCTAACCATATGCAAAGATAGCCTTTGCCTTGCAAAGGTATTGAGACAGTATCACAACCAGATAATGCGTTATAAAAAAGAATGTTAGCTTTAAGTCTACGTTCTTTGATGTGTCTTTTCCTGTTAGAACTTTGTCCTTGTTTTATGTAAAAAAGACTGCTTACTACGGAATTAGTCAACATGTACCAGAACTGTTTGGAACGGCCAAACGAAGCTACAGCTAACAACTAGCAAACTGTTTTACTATTGGAAATAACAGTGTGTATCAGCGTTGGTTGCTCGTAACATTATCCCTTTGTGGGTTTGTTTTTTATGCATCTGCGGCAAACAAATGTGTATCATTTCGCATAACAGTTAGTGCACATGTTGTGACTTCAAACTTTTGGAACAATACATGGTCATGTTATAAACAAAGGTATCAAGCTGTAAGACAGTAAATGGTGCCAGATAAAATTCTAGTTCCTAAAGGAAATAGACAGCATGGAAACATGTAAATTACCTGATGTTCACATTTCTAACATTTATATATGAAGTCATGTTTAGGTAGAGACATTAAGGTATGAACATACTTAAAAGCTGACCTTCTTTATTCTAGATAAAATTGAGAAATTTCAAATAGCTACAACACAGAGCAGGACCCATTTTAAAAGTATGTAGCTTACATGTTTACATTTTCTTAAAGAATATTGTCAGGTCAGTGCTGAAAAAAAAAACATCTAAAGAAAATTGGGGGTCATGTATTTCAGTCAAACAAACCAACAACAATATAAACTAAAAATGATACCCCAAATTGTATGACCTACTTTTCTATAACAAATCGGTCATGCTATCATATTATGGCGAAAATGCTTCCTATATGTCATGGATAGATCTGTTATGCAAGTTTACAAGTTATGTGCTTTCAGCAAAAAAGAAATGTAAAAAAAAAGGAAAAAAGCAAAGACAGAGCAAAGAAGGAGGACTCTTTGAAAGCGCCATTTGCGACTACCATGATTTTTTCCGCGCCAGTTTTTCAGTTTTCTATTTAGTGTCTGTATACCCTAACTGTGGCACTTGCATTGCTTAATTATGTTGAATCTGGATTAACCAGTAAAGACACTTGACTTTCATTACTATCTGCAAATATGAAATTGTCAAACAAATGTATCAGAAAAGTACTGGGAAACCTGTTACAATTCTTAGATATCTATTGAATTGGTGTAATTACCAGTTTCTTTATTTTATGGGTCTTTGGATGAGTCATTTGATTTGAATACATGATTATGTCATAATTATACTGTTATGTAACATACTAAAATGATCCATTGAAGGGCCTCTCTTTTTATATAAATATATTGCCCTAATAAATACAGATATGTAGGTGGACCTAAACATCTGAATATTTTTACATATATTTTTGTTTATATTTTATACATAATATCCATGAATTCTGTTTCTTTACTTAAGTTTAGTTCAGTAATATGATATTTTAACGATTGAAATAAATTAATTTGCCCTAAAAATGTGATTTTTAACAATTTCCCTTTTAAGTACCTCATATTATTTTCCTGAGTTATGTATATTGAATGTGTATAAAATGTAATTGAATAAATTTTGTGTCAAGGGTTATAATTGGTTAAGGTAATGAATTATCATTTTTGAAATTGTTATAGATATATTCAATTGAAATAAATAAAAGGTAGATCCCTTTGGGGCCTCATGTTTTGGCCTATTCAAGCCAACAGATCGTATATATAGTCCATTTCTGATCCAGAATACTTTATAATACTTAAATACAAACTTTCATGCTTTCTTGATAAGAAAAATCTTTTCACACGCAGTTTTGAAATTAAACTTACAGTAAAATCTGATTACCTCCCTTTTTAGTATGTATCTTGAGAAATAAGAGTATTTTGTAGTAAACTTTATAAATTTGTCAATACCAAATGGTTGTTTGTCTATGCTAGTAATATGTTATCCATGTTTAGATCATATGAAACATTACTTTATAGATAAAGTTCAATTTAAAGGGAAAAAAAATCTTCAAAACATTTTTACCTCTTTTTTTAAAATTGATTTAAAAGGAGGTTCCAGGGCAGAGATAGCGTGTCTCCTCCTCTTGTAGGATTTGGGATACCTCAAAGTAATTTCATGCAAAATTTGGTGCTTTCTTCACGAAGGGGAACATCTTTGCCATGTTTTGTTCCTTATCTTACTCGCTAACAGTGTGATAATGGAAGCAAGCAACAATTGCAAATAAGTCCAAGGTAAGCAGATAGCGTGATGCGTTTCATATTAGGGACAGTTTTGTGGTATCAATTTAGATGTTTAAAATTGGTTGTTTCAATTTTGAAGACGACCAGCCAAATCTGTAAGAAGAACAGTAGGAAGCATTGAACGCAACTAGGTTTGACTGAGTCTGTATATGAATGGTAATAGAATGCGCAACAAACCTAATAAGCAAAGATTTAAGCGAAACTATTAAACATTGAATAGATTCCATGCCCAAAAAGAGCTGTCACTATTAGTGGCAAATGCCCCCGAAGCGTGCCCAAGAATGATACAGTTGTCTTCGCAAAATACGCCAGAATAGTTTAGGTATGAATCATTTTGTGAGCTTGACCTTGACCTCAGAGCTATGGTTAACATTTGTGTCAAAATTATTTTCAAATTCCTTTATAAATGGCAGAGTTATGGACCAGACAAGAAATAGATCATGTTAACCTTTGACTTATAAGTGTGACATTGACCTAGGAACTTGGGATTTGGGTCTTGCGCATGACACGTAATCTCCTTATAGGGAACATATATGCTAAGTAATTTAAAAATCCCTTCATAAATGGCGTTATGGACCGGACAAAAATTTACACGGACGCAAGGACGCACATACGGACGGACAGTGCGAGGTTTAATATGCCCTTCAGGGGCATAAAAAGGACCAGATATAACAATAACATATACCCGTATTTCTATGTGAGGTGCTTTATGTGCGGCTGCGTTCTTTGAATGGGGTTTTCCTGTTGTACTTTTGCCCTTGATTTTCATACACTCAGAATCGACAGTTACTTAACTGACGAAAAAACATCACACGTCACACGAAATCATATATAAAACGATTTTATTGATGTATAAAATGTCAGTTGAAATGAAAAGCACCCACAACATAGCATATGTTTCATTGTGTAGCAAAACAGACCGTGCATCAGTGCACATATTGTTAAATTGCCTAGCTAATTGTAAAGACATTTTTGGTGGACCCGTAATAGCAATGTTTAAAAACTTGCATTAACTTCGTACAGTCTTAAAAGCTAACATTGCTCTGCATTATACTACAATTTTTTGAGAAAAAAAAATCTTTTACCGTCTCGTTTTTTTTTTTTTCTAAATTTTGTATAATTTATGATATTTCCTCAAGCTTAAATACAGACAAATTTCAAAGTGATAACCAATGTACGAAACGTACGCAGAGAATTCATTAAACAAATAATTAAGATAAAAGAAACCACAGAGTATTGGTAAACAACTATTAAACACAAAACAAAACTGTCGATATCATTTTTTTCTAGGGAGCCTCAAGTAAAAAGATTTAATCAGACAAAATTTTAGCTCCAACACTGAAAAATTATGGCCGAGTCCTGTGAGACTGTTTTAAATTTTGCTCACTACATTCAAAACTAACCACGGGACAGAAGTAAAACCTACCTACATTTCTTCAACAATATTTAACCTAAAGAGTAAATACTTTCCCGCATGTAACTCAGTATTTTCAGAGATGTTTTCCCCTGCAGTACGGAAGCCTTCTGCATCAGAGGTAAAATTCACTTTAAACAGCAAGAAAAAATCCGCTTTTGTACAATAAATTAATAATAAGTCTTAAAAACCAGTTTAACTTACTAGAAAAGAAATAGAAAGAAAAAAGTTTTGTCCTAGTGCGGCTTGAACCTACGCCCTATATAAGTCAAAGAAGGTTTATGGTAGAAATTAAAAACTCTTCAATACGGGTGCATTACCTTTAGAGAATAATGGTTATAGTTTCACATTAAGGTAGCTCTGCACGTTTGGATCGAAATGTTTTCTACAATGTAGAATTTGATTAAACTCTGAATTTTCAAAACTTCAGAAAATACCTAGAAAATTCAGCAAATAAAAAAGATTTTAAGACATTATTTTGAATTTTTAACGTGTCAGATGTTTTAAAATCATATTTTAACTTTAAAAAAAAAGTAACAGTGCCATTGTAATACATTTACTCATAGGTTGCTATTAATTCATATTTTTTAATGATTTTCATTTCCGTACGGCGAATCCAGGCTTTATTCCACGTTTTCCGGATAAATGACGTTACGCCATCACTTCCGGTTTATCAAACGTGCAGAACTACCTTAATTGTGTTATATAATGATTTGCCTTGTCGGGTTTTTAGTAGACACATTTTAGTTCAGATTACTTTCTTGTGTCACCAACAATCCTCTTTTTCCATTAGCAAAATCTTTACGAAACATATACTAATGATACATAACATTATTATACCACACCATCGCTAAAATATCTGCTAACATCGATATAAGAATGTTGTTATACATAAAATGTCACTGGATATTATTCAAAATCAACACCGTGAAACGCCTTACACAAAAAGTTAAGTTATTCTAATCTCTATCTGCAGTTGAAACTGGATCTTGTGCCGTTTGTAGTGAAACCAGTTACAAGTTAGGTCATAAAAAAATCATTTTTTGTTAAAAATACAAACATGCACATTTTTCTTTCTGTTGACTTTTAAAATATATTATATTACACTGGATTTTTTTCTGAGCTTGAAATTTAATAAGTATAGCTATTGAGATAGTACGGAATGAATTAGAACCGGTGTAATGAAGTATTTCGACCCCCATAGAATAATGACCCCCGGTCATTATTCTATAGAAAATGTGACTCCTTTCCTGTAAAATATTGACTCCCCTTATAATAAACTGACTCCCTTTGAAAACTCTATAGAATAACGACCCCCCGGTCATTATTCTATAGAAATACTGACCCCTCCAAGTAAAATACTGACTCCCTAAAGATGACTCCCTTCGAATCTCATAGAATAACGACCCCGGTTATTATTCTATAGAAAAAGTGACTCCTTCCATGTAAAATACTCACTGCCGAAATTACTACATTTGAACTCTCATACAATATCGATTCCCGGACATTATTCTATTTAAAAAAGTTACTCTTTCCGTGTAAAACACCGGCTCCTAAAAAAGACTTTCGACGATAATATATATTAAAAAGTGATCCCCACCAAACCTAACGGACAATTTTACCAGATCTACAACTCTAATACCCTCCATTGCCAATAGTTAACATTTTGATTGTACTACTACTACTGGTGCTACTTCTATTGCTATTACTACATGTACTTCTTCTTCTTCTACTACTACTACTACTACTTCTACTACTACTACTACTACAACTGCTACTACTGATACTACTATACCTGCTTCCACTAATACGTCTTGTACATCTACCTCTTCTTCTCCTGCTGCTGTTGTTGCTGTCACTTATTCCTCTGCTGCTGCTGCTGCAACTGCCGCTACCACTGCCACTACTACTACTACTACTACTACTTTCTATTGTTGCCGCTACCGTATTTTACTGCCACTGCTAAGTACTGCAACATCTATTAATACTAAGTTCTATGCTAGCAGTTTCTTGTGCAGTTTTCTTCTGAAGAATTACTTCATACCGAAGTTTGCAGGAATTATTGACACTGGTGTGTTTTGTGAACGTATTGTGAATTGTTATTTCTGAAAAAAGTGTATACACCAAGATACAGCGTCTAGAAATAGAATCCCTTTTCCCGTTGCGGAATGCTCTGATTTCTGTGTCAAGTGATGGTATCTGGGGCTAATGGTCAAACGGAAGGACGGACGGACGGACGGACAAGGGCAAATTTATATGCCCCCCTCCCCCGAGTGGGGGCATAAAATGCAGCACTTAGGCCTTAGATACATGAGTTATCACTAAATTTGACCAAATGACTGGGGGTCGTTTTTTTATGGGAGTCAATATTCTTCGTGAGGTTCAGTTTACTTCACGTGGGGGAGTCATAGTACTATGATCTGGAGGTCATAATACTATGACCGGGGGGTCACTTTTTCTATAGAATAATGACCGGGGGGTCGTTATTCTATGGGGGTCGAAATACTTCATTACACCGGCACAAAAAAATGACATTTCGATGTCGTTTGTGATTTCACTCACTATAATTTCCGTCGATCATTTTGCTAAATGCTTGAGCTTGTCCAAACTTGTACAGTAATTTAACAATCATTTCGGCATGCATTCTTGGGGTAATAAGTGCAAACGTCGCTTTATCCTTGCTATGTAATGTTTGTTTGTTTGTTTTGGGTTTAAGGGGAAATAGGACAGTTGTGTGGGGTTTTTATAAAGGCAAAGAAGGAAAATGTTTAATGTAATTTTTTTTATGTACTGTAGTTTGTGAAAATGCATAGTGCGTGCTATGCGCCAAAATGTATGTTGATACCGCTTTGGCATCAGAAGACAATATGCTCAAACACGAGATGGCGTAAGATATGATATTGCAATCGTAAAAATCATGTGAAGAATATTTGTCATGATAAATATTCTGAAGTATTGTTTTGATTGTGGTTTGAATTAAATTAAATTAAGATTTGATGCAAGTGAATATAATATATTTACATGAGACAAAATAATAAGATTTTGTGTGATAATCTTTTCTGATGAGACATGTAAAATATTTAATGTTAAATAGCTCTAACTTTTGTTTCAATTATGTAATTGAAGAACTATCCTTTATGCACAAAAAGATACATACATGCACTTAATAATATACGCATAACAATAAAATTAATGTGTTATATCTTCATTAGTCACCAAGACATGACACCATCTTCACTTAAGGACAAAACTTGTTCGTATTTATTAAGGATATGTTCATTAAAACCTTTCCCAGGTCCTGTATTATTTTCGTTTTATAATCCTTTAACCCTATATGAGTAGTATAAGAATTACAGGAATTAGCGCAGCTTGACCTTATTTAACCTATAGTCCTTGGTCAGGACTGACCAATGCCGGACAATTCAAAAACCACAGGTTTTTACTAAACTTTGTAAAAACCTCTGATTTAACTTCCACAGGTATTAACAAACCAAAAAAAACATATATTTTATATAAAATATATTTCATTAAAAAGCCATAAGAAACTTTAAAACCCATACTGAAAAAAAGCAATCAGCCTATTTTATAACCCACAGCAGGTTAACGCAGGAAGACTACCACGCTTAATCAGGTAGTAAATAAGACAGTTTCTAAATCCCCATACAAATTTATCCAATCGAGAGAACTTCCACATTGCTAGATTATTCTTTTCAATATGGCGTTGTATTATACATCGAATATTTATCAACTTAGGAATGCTATTTTAAACAGTTATAACAAAGGATATGTCTTATAAAGTTAAATAATTAAAGAAAGGACTTATAAGAACACTACAAAGATATGATTATTCGAGATTTCTACAAAGACACCTTTAGTTTTTACTGCTTATTTGAAAGGAGGCGAATACAACTGTATGATGCAAGAATGGAATTCGTTATACTGTAAGAAATATTATGAACTTACTAAACAACTTGTCTGGAATTCGAATAAATTACACCCAGCGAACTGCTAACTGTCTACAAATATGCAAAACTTGAAAAACAGTCGATCAATTAATAAAATCGAATAAAAATGATATGATTTTAGACTCTAATAACAAAGGATATGTGAAAATATTATTGAGAAATGAAAAGAAAGGATTTAGTACCATACACACCCAGAACATTCTACACAGCGAAGCTCACCAGAGACTTCATCGGCGGTGTAATATTGTATCAGACGACACACTAGGACTTTCTTTGCTAGTATAAAAACCATACAACGGTAGAATTGAAGGAATGAAACTTTATTTTACAGTAGTTATTCAACTGTAGGATTGTAGAACAATCACGCACATGACTGAACATCATAATACTTCCATCTTGTGAGAATCACTCAACCGTATACTTATGCCATAATCACGCACATGACTGAACATCATAATACTTCCATCTTGTGAGAATCACTCAACCGTATACTTATGCCATAATCACACGCATGGTTGAACATTATAATACTTCCACGTTGTGAGAATCACTCGAGCGTAGGATTATACCATAATCACACGCATGATTGAATATACGCTTTTGGGAGTAGTATGGAATATAACGTTTATGGTACATTTTTGTTAGTAGTAAAGAATATTATGTTCTTGATATATTTTAACTCTTTTTATTAAAATAATTTATAATTGTTTGTTCATTTGCTCTTTGATTGTTAACTTTTAACATTTTATACAATAAATCATAAATGTTTATACCATGTTGTAACATTTTTATGAAAAATAAACAATAGTAACCACAGAGTGTACTTGTTTTGTCTTGATATTGTATGTTGTTATACTTGACTCCGGGTATATATTTAATTACTTCTTTTGGTGGAGGAAGTCCAAATGGGTCAAAGTACATGTTATTTACATAACAAACCCAATGTGTTCCAGGTCCAACAGAATCATCTAAATTTATAAATCCACATTCAACCTTTTCTTTCGTTTTTGGTAAATTATTTCTGCTGAAAACACCCCTAAAGTTTTTAATTTTCAATTGTTTTACCCATTGTTCAATTTCAAAGTTAGAAATAGGTTTGTTTATAAATCTTATTTTTTTTACTATAGGAATTCGTCTGTAAGGTCTCCTCTGAGAATCAATCTGTATACCCTGACCATGTCCCTTACCACTTAACAAAGATGTAATCAAAGGTATTTCTAGACTAGCAGCCAGCATACCCAGGAACCCACCGTCTTGTTTTTGTTTTTGTGTTAACTTAATCACTCCAGATCCTACTAGTTGCTTTCTTTGATTAGGTGTAAGATATGGTGATATTATGTTTCTCTTATTATTAGCTACTGAAATCATACCATTTCCAAGTATTTTACTTACACCAGTATTGGCAAGCCCAGACAAAGCACCGATGCCTAGAGGAGCTAATATTTTTGGAACTATTTTTGCTGCCATTGGAAGAATTGTTTTTCCTAACAAACCAGCTAAAGCTCCTAAAAATCCATAATTTGGACCTTGACTGGACATTTGTTTTTTTTAAATTGTATTTTCTAATCCCTTATTATTTCTAATAGACTTTTCAATTTGATTAATTTGTGTTTTTGTTAAAAGTAAAGGGAAGTTTCCACGTAATTGTTCATGTTTTAATCTAAAAGTATGTGGAATTTTATTACCGGTATTATAAGCTTGTGCTAACTTTTTTTTCTGTCCATCTGTAAGGTTAAACACTAAATTTACCATCAACAAGTGAATTATCAATAAGATCACAATGAATGTAAATAGTATCCACAGAGTTAGTTATATTTGGTGTTGTAGTTCCCCATTCAGTTTTGTTTACAATTTTTTTCTCAAATCCAAGCAATGTATGAAAATTTGATATTCCCAAATGCAACTTGAAATTATCATGAATTGAAATTAATATCTTAAAACTGCTTAAATCAAATTCCAAACTTATTGGAGCAATGTCTGATTTATCAAATTCATAATCACCTTTGGTTATTAATGTTTCCCTTATATAATTATTAATATCTGTGTAACTATAAGAACCATTTGTAAATATAATTTCTTTCCATTCTTTACCATTATTATAACGAATTCTTTCATTGTTATATTCATCACTAATATTATGCCAAGAGTAAGTCATAGTGTTAATACTATCCAAACCAACAACATAAGTTTTATTTTTATCTAAAATTAAAGGACGACTGAATCTGACTGTAAAATCACTTGGAGTATTTTTATTATCATCTTTAACTGTTTCAGAACTTAATACTATTTTTTGTTCCATTTATATTCAAGAAAAATATTTTTTATATAACATTTCATGTTCTTTTGGTAACAATTCATTCATTTTTAATAATTCATCTATTATACTAATACCTTCATTGTTTAGTTCTTCATTATTATTTCCGGCATCAATTGAACCACAAATTAACTCCAAGTCTATCAACCAATTCTTCTGGATTACATGGACAAACGTCATAACCCTGTCCCCTAATTACTTTTTTAAATTTCATAGATCTTTTATTGATAGGTAATCCTGATTTTTCTGTTAATTCTTTGAATATTTTTCTAGAATGAATTGAATGCTTTTTATTATTGTTATATCTTTTATTAATCAGATCAATCAAATCATTATCTACTTTAGTGTTAATTACTTCCTTTCCAGTGTTTTTATTTTTAGCAACCAATTTGTTTTGACCATAAAGTTTATTTAAGTTAATAATTAAATTACCATAATGTCCATTTGGTGAAACTTTATACGGATTATGATATCTTACTCCTTTTCCCATACATTTTCCTTGTTTTAGAATATCATTGATTACTTCTCTATATTTTTTATAATTATCCGACTCAGCTATAATTGCTTCCTGTTGCTCTAGCTCGAGATTTGTGGGGTTTTTCATTCTAGTTATTGCACCAGATTTACTACCCAATTTTCTTATTTTCTTTGATACCTTTTCTATGATATTTTCTACTTCTTCCCTAGTCATTATTTCATCAGGATTTTCAGATTCGGTGTGAAAATATTCAAACACTTCTTTTGGCGTCCAATATTGTTTTACATCTAAAAGATCTAAATTAATTTCTTTATTTAATACCTCCGGATCAAATTCTTTTGGTTTTGCACCCAATTCTTCTTCTTCTGATTCTTCAGTTGTATCATCAGTTGTTTCAGTTATTCCCATCTTTTCTCTTCATTAATCTTCTAATTTCTCAAATTTATTTCCAGGTATCGGTTTAACAGGTTTATTTTCCCAATCTATCGGCGTATAGTCTTTTTCCCAATCTATCGATGTATAGTCTGGCTCTTTCCGATCTACCGAATGAAAATATAAGAAGTCGATTTTAAAGCTTGTTGTTTTCTAGATTCTTCTTGCATTCCTTTAGTTAATTCAGTAATACCATGTGCCAGATCTTCTGATATACTTTTTGGAAGTAACGCTAATTGCTCCTTAATTCCAGGTAATGCTTTTAACTGACTTGTTAATTTTTCTTTTTGACTTTCTATTCCTTCAGTAATTGGTTTATAAATTTCATTATACATATCCCGATTTGTAGCTTTTTTAATTTTTTCTCTCATTATTTCTTCTCTAAGAGCTCTCATCTTTCGCCCGACTAAGTTTTTTCTTATTCTCATTTCATTAAGTTTTGATTGCATTTATATAATAATGTAAGATAATGTAAGATAATGTAATATTATTATATAATGTAAATTCCAAATTATGATACAAAAAGTAATGCCAAGCACAATAACTTTAAACAACATTATCCTTTTATGCCGGATTCATGTTTTAGAATGTTAACATGTGGATCTTCTGGATCTGGAAAAACAAAAACATTAATGCATATGATACGAAAACCTCTTGTATATTATGATAAATTATACCTATATGCTAAAAACCTAGAACAATCTAAATATCAGGATTTAATAAATGACTTAAATCAAATTACAAAAAGAAAAATTAAAGTAGATCCAAATGAAATACTTGAATATTCGGCTGATCCCAGCCAAATTGAACCTTGTGAGAATCTTGAATCAGAAAAACAAAAAGTAGTAATATTTGATGATTTTGTATGTGAAGATAAAAAGGTCCAAAATGAAATAACAAAATACTTTATTCAAGGACGTCACAAAAACTGTTGTGTTATTTATTTAAGTCAGTCTTACTATAAAGCACCAAAAGATATTCGGATTAACTGTTCACATTATATTTTATTTGAAAGTCCAAGTAAACGGGAAAATGATATGATTTGTAATGAACAAAATATTAACCCTAACTCTTTTGCTAATGTAACAAAACAAAAATATGATTTCTTATATATTGACAAACCAAGGAAGTTTTTAAGAAAAAACTTTACAGGAATTATATAGATGGGAGTTTTTAATGATGTAAAACAAATAAGTGAACCTGACAGTATAAGTAAAGTTAAATTTGATATTGATTTAAGTGATTATGCTACTAAAAAACAATTTAAAAAACTTAAAAAGGAAACGGAATCGTATCTTCACAGAAATAAGGAACTTGATAACACAATGAACAGAGCTTTAGATATGGGAGGTAATGAAATAATCAACCTAGGAAATCCAGATAAACCCAACGATGCAGTTTCAAGACGGTTTATGTATAAAAAAGTTCAAAGTGTAATAGATGACTATAATCTTGAAGATATCAAAAGTATAAAACAAACACTAGAAACAGGAGTAAAGAATATTGAAGATTTAACAAAAGACTTAAAAAACAATTCATTATTAATAGTTCAATTACAAGGTAAACTCGAAGAAGAAATGAAAGCTATAGTTGATTCTGTTAAAGAACTTGAAGAGAAATCTGATTTGACAGATGACAACATAAAAGAAGTATTCAGAACCAATTTTAAAAAGTTATACAATCAAGTTCAAGAATTAAAAGATAGTATGATTAAACATGAAGAACTAAAAGACAAGATTAATGAAGCTGAGAAGAAGTTAAAAATATGTATCAGTTAGAAATCAGGACAAAAGTAAATAAACTAAATACTGAAACTGAAAAAAAGAATAAAGATTTATTAGAATTAATTTTAAATAAACTTGCAGAATATAAATCTGAACTGGAAAAGGCAGCTTCACAAAGAGGTGATGACCATGACACAGCATTAGATAACCTTAAAAAAGAGCTTAATTCTAAAATAGAAAATTTTAAGAAACAACTTCGAATTTGGATTAGTACTGTTGACACACGTCACAATTTAAAGTATGCAGACTTAAATACACTTACAGGTTTATTACAAAAAGATATGACGCAGCTGAATGCTAAAGTTGAAAGACATAAAAATGAACTGGACTTTGTAGTTGAAAAATAAGTTAAACAAGGAGAATCAATTACTGCTAATGTTAAAGCAATTAACATAATTAATGATCAGTTAGAAAATTTTAAGAAACAACTTCGGATCTTGATTAGTACTGTTGACACATGTCACAATTTAAAGTACGCGGGATTAAGTAAACTTACAGGTTTATTACAAAAAGATATTAATGAATTTAATGATAAAATTAAAAAAATAATAAATGATCTGGACTCTGTAGTTGAAATTTCAGCTAAACAAGGAGAATCAATTACTGCTAATACCCAAATAATTTCCACTAATGCAGAAGAAATTACAGAAGTAAAAAATGTTTTTCTAAAACAAGAAACACAATTAGCCAGAACAAAGGGTGTTGTTGACAATTTGTCTGCTTCTGAAGTTGCTACAACAAAACGACTTGATGATTTAGCTGAAGTAATTCTTGAACATGAAAATGAATACAAGAAAATAGAAGAAGAACTAGAAAAAGTAAGACGTGAAGTGTTTCTTTTTGAATACAAAAGTAATGATGATCATATAATATTACGCGGCGTTAAGAGATATACTCGCATATTAATAACAATTAGAAAGTATTATGATAACCACGGTGTCTGGATATTATCATTATATACATTGTTGGATGTGGATTATATTGAGGGGAAAGGTCTGTTTGATGTGGGCTATTTTGATTTATTTAATTTGGAATCTGGAAATATCGTAGATTATAAAGATTTTATAAACATAAACCAAGAACATAAACTAGCTGTACCGAATGTACCTTTAAAAAAATGTGTTTTCAGTCAAAAAAGCCGGAATTTATATAATAGATAATAGGTTTTATTTAAAGCCAACTGAAAGTAGGGAAGCATGCCCAATATCACATTTAGTTTTTAGGTGTTGGCGAGAGGGTTTTATCGGTGAATTTCCCTCTGGGAGTGTAAATATAACACCCGCGGTTAGTGACATCAGTAACATCAGATTCCTCAGTGGCGATGATGCGATAGTATATATGTTCAGTAACAATCCGTCAGTATCTGTGTATGAGAAAAAAATCAAAATTTATCTAACAGAAAAGACAATGTTTGACATTAATCCTTATAACGGCGATCCAACATCCTCCGATATAGGATTTCTTCTTTTGCCGGGTAGTTATGTCAAATTCTACATATTGGAGGAATATATAAATTATAAAGAAAGTAAACTTTTGAATTAAAACATTATTTAAAGTTTTAATTAATTACTGTGTTTTTATTTAACTGGAATAATTAATATAATGGGAATATTCAATAATATAAATGAAAAAGTAAATAAAATAGAAAAACAAATAACAAGAAAACCTCCATTGGTTTTAACATCTGCAACAGAAGATACCGATAGTGGATTATTTCAATGGAAAGTTGTAAATGCTAGTCCTTGTTTAGTTCAAAATGGTAATAATGTAACAATTAATTTTAATTGCATTTTAATTATTCTTGTTGATGCAATTAAATTAGATAAAGGAGAAGCTAAATTACAACTAAAAAATAAAGAAAATGTAATTCTTTAAAGTTACAATGTAAAAAATAACAGAAAAAAATGAATCTATTTCTATTAATTATGCTAATAAATTTAAAATGAATGATGTTTTTTATATTGATTCTTTAAACGTTAAAAATATTCAGTTAACAATTTATGGTTCTATTATTTAAGAATAAGCTAATGTATCAATACCATTATCAAGAATATATCTTTTATCGTCATAACATGATAAAGATGTTTTATTTATAACATAACTGGAAAGATTGTGTTTATCAGAACGAATAACTTTAAAGGTGTGATTACTTTGGGTTGAATTAAACAAAGTATCTTTGTAATTTTTATGAACTATTGTTTTCTTTACAACATGTTTTTTAATTCCTTTACATTTTTTAATGTTAACTTCATTTTGTAATAAATATGAATACATTTTACTTCTTAGTCCAATAAATTCAACAATGGGAATTCCTGCGACTTCGTCTTTAAACTTTCCAATTACTTTTTTATTATTGTCGAAATAAAATTTTGAATTACTATCGTAATCACTATTATCAAATAAATATTTGTCCTTATAAAAATCCTCATATGCATCTTTGGTTTTTATTTCATAACATAATGAATCAGTGTCAGTGAATAAAAGCTTTGCTGAGTTTTTATACTTTTCCTTAATGTAATTATAATGAAAATCATACATTAAATATTTTGATAAATCTAGAATGCGCATTCCAACATAACAAGGTCTGTTTAATAACAAGCTTTCTTTTATTCTATGAATACCAAACAAATTCTTGTTAAACATCGTTGAACTAACAAATGAAGGTTTTGCAATATATTTTAATAAAAGGTTTTCATCATGAGTTAATTTAATTTTAACCCTCTTGCGTAAATTCTCCATCGTCTTACCGAATACAGAGTTGTTCATTAACTTAAAAAAGTCCTTTTCAAATGAATTTTTGCTTTAGATCTTTTTTGAGTATTAAAATCAATATATTTTTTTAACCAAGGACTTTCGTCAAAAGTTAATAGTCTATGTATTTTTGTTACTTTTAACCCTAATTGTGTATATAGTTCAAGATTTTTATAATAAACAACATAATTTTGTTTTTTCGTTAAAGTTGGAACTAATTTTTTTACATTACTTTTTCCTATTTCAAATTCTTTTTTAATATTTTTACTATAATTTGAAAGCCATTCGTCTGGTATTTTGATTTTTTCAGGAGCCAAAGGATAATCATTATGTACAGTATGTAATTCTTTTGGATATTCAAGATCACATTCAACTATAAAGTTAGTTTCACCTTTTGCAATTAATTTCTTGAATTGTTTTTCGGATATAAGCTTAAAGTTTCCAGAGGGCAAAGGTCGACACATGGCCCAACCATAAAGATTATTGGCGTCGAGGTACATAATGTATTTAGATTCTAATTCAGGATCATAATCTTTCATATATTTATTGTTTGCTTTGCTTTACTGTATTTGTTTGAAATATAACTTATTCCTCCTCTTAATCCCTTTTCAATAAAAAGATACATATCAATATCAGTTATTAAATCTAATTTAATTTTAGTCATTTTTAACATTGCATCCCAAGCTAAACCAGGACTACTAAAATAATGACAAGGGTCTAATTTGTAGTACTCTTAACATAGTTTTCTAAACTTTTCGAATACGTCAGCTAAAAGTAATACGTCAGTTTTTAAATACAGATCATGATATTCTCCCATTGTTTTAATTTTAAATTTATTCCAAACATTTTTAGCATATTCATATTCTTCATTAGATATGTGTGTTTCATTTAAAATTGAATAAAACTCTTCTTTAGGGGGTAACTTCTTTTCTTTGAATTTTGTAATGAATCCATGTAATCATATGGATAAATACCTTTTGTTTTTAATAAATTAAGTGCAACCGAAGGTTCCAGCTTCGCAAGTTTACTTTTGTCAAATTCTTGAGATAAATATTTAAATTCTGGAATATTTTTTACTAAGTTATCCAATGATTGAGACATAAATTGGAATGAATCAATAAAAATTAAATCACTTATCATAAATGCCATATATCTTTCCATATTGTTAGGAATAACATTAATTTCTTTTTTGAATTTCCCTATTTGTTGCATAATAAAATGGCCGTCATAACCTCTTAAATTATGAAAAATAACAGGAATTTTGTGTGTTAGTCTAAAATTAATATTAATTCTGAGTGAGCACTTCCTCTGAATTTTCCTGTTATATGACAATGGTCCCGGACAGGATGTTCATTTTCCTTATATTCTTTTTCACAAATGTGACAAGATTTCTGCTTTTTAAATTTAATTTCGTCTTTTTTAGACATTCTTAATTCTTTGTTAAAGTGCTTTTTAAATATTTCTTTACAATATTCCTCTTCCTCAAGCATTTTTTCAATAAACTTATAAACTGCATTAGGACCTCTGTAAATCTGGGTTGGTTTAGTATATTTATCGTCATAACAACAAACAACTTTATAGCCGTAACCACGATCTATATGATTTTGATATGGTTCAGTAAATGAAGATTCAGGTGACGGTAAAGCAGTTAAAACTTTCTTAGTTATTGATTCAAAATCAGCATAAATTACAAAAGGTACTGCTAAACCTTTATGATAATTTTTAAATTGTACTTTACTTCCCTCTTTTGGCATTTTTACAGCTTGAACACCATTAATAGCTAAACAATTTGGTATGTGTTCATTTAATATTCTTTCTTGAGAAAAATGTTGCAGGCAGCATTTACAAAAATGTTTTTTATGCCGATCTTTGGTTACGTTACACATTAATCTATTAAAGTCTTTTATCCAAACATAATGTTGTCGCTGTGTTATTTCGTTATTATTAATTAGCAACATGTCACAGTGTTCTTCGTATTGATATTTTGATATGTACAATGGATAAACGCCCGTAGGTTCTTCATAACCGAATGTATTAAATGAAATATCATTTTAAACTTCTGTTTTAGGTATTTGATTTAATGTTACAGGAAACTTTATTCCTTTATAATTAAGTTTTTCTATATGTTTTTTATATTTTGAAACTCTTTGGGGATCTTTTGTTGTAGGAAATTTGTAGGCTAAATGACACCATCTAAAACATTCATTATCATCATTCTTTATATTTATTAATCCTTTCATTGGATGTTGTAACGGTTTTGGTAACTCTAAGTAACTTGAAGCAGCCAGGAGTGTATATTTATATCTATTTATATAATGAGTGTCAACTAACTCTATTCTCCAACCACTTCCTTCTGAAATCCAGTTACCAATTCTATTTATTATTTCATCAAAGGCTTGACGTAAAGTGTTTTTTATTTCGTTTGTGTTAATAATTTCTAAAGCCTTTGATTGAAAATAAGCTGATTTATATATTGTATCAGTTTTATCCATTTTTACAAAAGTTATTTTTAAAACAACGTTTATTTTTATACCTTTTAAAGCTTTAAGTTCAGATTTAAGTATTTCATAAAAGTCGTTTATAGTTAAATATAATTGATTTTTTGGATCTTGTCTATATGTAATTTTAATTTTAAATTTCTTATAATATTGCTTTGTAGATCTCTCAATTTCCATCTATATATTATATTTAGAAAAAAAATCACTAAGGAAAAAAGGATTAAAAAGATAATAAAATAAATAAAGTTTAAGAAGAAATAAAATATTTAAATTTATATCTTTTTCCGCTGGTTTTTGATATTCCACTTTTAACTTGGTTTTTTCCTTTGCAGCACATTGTTATTAACCCAGAATTAATATCGAGGTCTTTGGATGCTGCATAAGTGCTTTTATCTGTTTTTTCTTCATTAGTATCACAATCGGTTGCCATAATATTTTTAGGATTGTTTCGAATATTATTTGGTCTGGGACAATCACATAACCTTTCGGCATTTTCTTCTTCAGTTAATAGGCAACCACAGTCCCATTTAAATAAATTCCTTTCTAATATATCTATAACATTTTGTAATTTATCAATGACATGATTTCTATATTCATCGCTGACTATTTGATCAAGTTTTGATTTAATAACACTTCTTTTGAGTACTTTTTTATATGAATTATTTCTGGATTCATTATTTCTCCTAAAATGCTAGATAATTTTGGCATAATCATTCTATCTACTTTTCTATTAACCATCTATATATAATATACTTTTTCAACTTTTAGTCTATTAATAAATATAGTAATTATTGATGGAACAGCGCCAGCAACTGCTACAAATATAGGAATAGCTGGAACAAGTGCTAATGCAGCCGAGCAACCAAAAATACCTGCTGTAACCTGTAATCCTGCATTTACTCTTCCACAAAACTTATAACTTTTTCTGTAAGCAGCAGCTCGTTTAGTTAAGTGAATAATTAATTGATCTATTGTTTCTATTCCATTATTAGAAATTAGATTTTTATTACTCATTTATATAATATATTTTCAATTTAAATTTCTTCCAATTCACTAAATGGTACTTGTTTTTTCTTATAGTCTCGTCTAATAACTTTTTCTATTCTAAAAACTTCTTGTGTAGTAGGTAAAAGTTCTTGTTCATAAAATGAACCCTGAATTATTTCATCATTTAAATCATTTATAGTGTATGTTCTTGGATTTGTATTATTAATTTCATAAACTATAAATATCTCCTCTGTCCAGTTTGGTGTATATCCTTTTTCAAAATGTCTTTTCAGTTTGCTTAAGCGAACCCGATCACCAATTTTAAACTTTGGTGTCTTTAAATTACCATATAAGTTAAAGTAAACAGTACCTTTATTTAAGTTTTTACTGGCTTTGGTTGGTGTCATTTTTATACTAGAATGTTATGTTTTGTTATATTTATCAACCATTTCCTGTAAATTATCTAAATAATTATAAGTATTATTTGCTGTAAAATATTTCCACATTATTCTTTTTAAACTTCTTTTCAGATTTTATTCTATTAAATCTTTCAATTACTACAGCTTTTCCTTCATTAAATGTATGGTACATGTTAATCTTATTTTTATTCAAAAATGATTTAAACTTTTTATTATAAAATTCTTTTCCTTCAGCTACCCATAAATTTGTTGGTGTTTTACCTTTTAAAATTATTCTTTCAAATGCTTCAGTAACATATTCTCCAGTTTTATTCTTTAATGGAATAACCGAAGCATATTTACTGAATATATCAATAACGGTTAACAAGTACTTTACTCCTTTATTATATTTTGAAAAGGCTTGCATATCAACTAAATCAGCAGACCAAGTATCATCAATATCATTAACTATCACTCTTCGTTTCCTAAATTTTCTTTTAATTAGTTTGTGTAATTCTTCTGCTAATTCATCGCTCCAGCGGTAGCTTGGTGCAGTTATTTCGGGGGTATACTCTACCCCCTTTTTCTCGTTTTTTGACTTTCGTTTTTGCCCAAGACCAAGTTTGTATTTCGTTTTAATTGCTGGTTTTACAACTAAATGTTTTGCAATCTTTTCTTCAAATGTTTTTGATTTAGTGTTATTTAAAGTTGGAAAGCATTTGTTTGTCACATGTACTTTTTTTTACACCGTTGTCGTAGCAAAAGTCATGGTCCATACATACTACGTCTAGTTCGTTAACAGGGGGTCCGTTATCTAAAGGATTTCCTGGCCCACAATAGTTATATCCTGGGAGTGTTAAACCTTTCTTAGGTAATAAAGGTAACATTGCTTTATGAATATCTAAATTACCTGTTGTGATAGTACTTTTAACAATCTTTGATTTCATTTTTCCACACAAGATGAACAGGTAGCCATTATCATTTTTTTCCCGTTTTTTGCTGTAGCATAATGAGGGTTTATATTATCAGTAAATCTTCTTTCTTTCAAACAATATATTTTATTCTGTAAACTCATTATATTATATGTGTTTAAAACTTTTTACTGAGTTTAAAACCTGTGGGTTTTAAATTGTCCGGCATTGGTCAGTCCTGACCAAGGACTATAGGTTAAATAAGGTCAAGCTGCGCTAATTCCTGTAATTCTTATACTACTTACATGTTTCGATAGAGTGAGTTTAAGTTCATCATTTTCATAATGTTTGTTTAGAGTATTTCTTTTCATTTTTATCCCACGTTCGTTTGTAATCCCACATAAAACCAAATAAGATTTTGTAAGTATCAGTTATAATGTTCGGAGGTGGATAAGGTAACACTGTGAATGCATATACTAGCTGTTATAGAGCAAATGTTCTTCGGCGCAGCCGTATTAAGCTTGATTTTCCGACCAGTGACTATATTGGCAAATCAAATTGCTAAATAACGTATCTTAGGTATTTTAGCTACTAGTATACGAAAGATTTCTGCAACAGTCGAAAGTATTCATTTTTTTTTCTCACTGTGAGTAAAATGACAACGCATTCATTCTAAATGACAATATTTACAGTTTAAAAGGTATGTGTCTGTCACTATATCTAAAAAGTATATTGGTATGCCGAAATAAATATAATAAGTATGTCTAAAATTACAACTGAAGTCCAGTTAAAAAACTAATGTTTATTAATCACATATGAGTTGTGTACCGTCGTACAACTAGTGAATACATAATGTTACATTAACAAGTGTGGTTTTCATGAAACATCGATTTAAGTCTACCAAGTAGAGAAGGGATCTGGAGACAATCTTTTTCTCTTGTGTGTAATAAACTACTGCCTTTTTCATGCAAGATTATTTTCTGGTTTGATTGTCAGCTGTAGAAATTTAATTTAATCAACTTCAGACGATTTTAATCCCAAATACAACATTCTTTGAGTAGATCTGAAAGATATGCGTTAAACGAAAGTAGGTATCCCGTGTTCGGTTGATTTGCGGAAGAATGGTTTCGGCGCCTCCCACTTCAGTTTTAAAGATATTTCTTGTTGCTACTATTACCTTTTCTATGGGTGTTAATTTGTGGCCTTGCCATTGCTTTATCCATGTCCGTCCCACCACAGATCAAT
This sequence comes from Mercenaria mercenaria, assembly GCF_021730395.1. Taxonomy (NCBI): domain Eukaryota; kingdom Metazoa; phylum Mollusca; class Bivalvia; order Venerida; family Veneridae; genus Mercenaria; species Mercenaria mercenaria. The sequence continues at coordinate 32,304,704 of NC_069361.1, read as the reverse complement.
CCCATCCGCACCGTACCTCAAGGCACAGACATATCCGTATGTGTGACTGTAGCTTAAACTTTTGCTCATGTTCAAAAGTTGGAGAATCTTGCAAGTTTGGGATAAGTCTTGAATACGTTTAGACCAAGTGTTTGTACGGATTGATACAGATTACTACTTTGAGGTCAGGCTCAGATACGGATCGATACGGATTACGGTGTCGGCCCTTTGCTGTATAGTAGAACAAGCACCTTTTGGCATGGATTGTGACTTTCACAACAAAATTACAGCATTTACAGCTCTGTATTTCTAAAGAATAACCATTGTCCATTCAATATAGCTTAGAAAATCACTATCATCAACAATGAACTTTTTTGCGTCCATGTTCATATTTCGAATACACATCTGTCATGGCCACCAGTTTGGAGTAGTTTTTAATCCTTCCGCACAGAAATGTTCGCCTGAAAATCACAGACAAAACAACTGTTAAAGACATCAGAAATGACATAAAATGTACACAGTGTCAATAAGTACATTTAGAATTGAACAAGTCAAAGTAGGGATGGCTTTAAATTGGGAACTTCAAAATTTCAAAGAACTACTTCCTAGGATACAACGACCCGGAAGTACTTCAATACCGGGATGACACCGATTACTACGTTTCTCTCCGTGGCTATCGGCGCTGTATGTGCGACTGGGGCTTAACGTACAGAGAGCAAAAGCAAATTCATTGGACCCAAGAGCTATCGGTCCTTATAACAAAATGTAAAACTTTATTTACATTAATGGCGTTGATGTCAAAAGAGCATACATGTATGAATAAATCAAATTTGGAGAATTCAAAGTTACTGAAAAGAAGACAGTTATAGTGAAACCCCGCTAATACCTCTAAATTACTAGCCTTCTCAACTGAAGTCATATCTGAACAGGCTGTCAATTTGTTGTTGATTATCTTTTACGAGCATACAGGGTGGAACAGTATATTTATGCAATTATAATTACAATTTGATCACAGATTTATGAAAGTTCTCTCTAAAACATTTTGCACGTATATTACTTCTGAATATAAAGTTGTTTTATTTTCCAAACTTAAAACGCTCGAACATTAATTCGTGAATAGGAAGTAACATGAAACGGTATTCAACGGCATTGTTTTAATTAAACTGAATCATATTTTAAAATTAGAGTAGCGTCAAGTTGTTTTAGTTGTTTGTTTGCTAGACCTTTCCTCTCTAGTCAAATTGTAAAAGGACATTTTTATGCACCATATTTCACTGAATGCAATTTCATGGGAGACTTTTCGATTACAGACCTTAATAAAGTGTGTCTCGGGTTACTTATACAATATTTTAATGGGTATGTAATTTACCTTTGAAAATGTGATGGTGATACAAACCACAAACCATACTGTAATATATTCATATATGTCAAATCAGAGTTTACAGTTTTGACAAAAAAAAAGTCTCTAGTATCACTGTTATGTTATCACGCGCCAAATCAATGTTTCAACATTTTTAATGTATGATATAAAGACACCTATTATATATTCGTTTTGACATTGACCTTGATTTTTAATCGGGTGCAGCGACATGAGACTGGTGTATACTCTTTACATTACGACCTAAGTTTAAATCGTTTCTACCATCTCAACAATCTGACTAAAGTACATATCCTATTACGCTACGCATAGGATCTGACAACGAGCTATTGATGGCCTCGTTCTGGCGACCCTTCCGCTAGCCAATCAAAAGCTAACTTACAACATTCTGCAAGCTTTAAAAAAGCCTTGATTTTTGATATCTACAACTTTTATGTCGAAAGATGTCAGATAGCCGTTTAGCTCACTCGGTAGGGCACTTGCTCTGTAAGCGAGAGGTCCCGGGTTCGAGCCCTGGATTGACTGCAAATTTTTCTTACTCTTTGACATTCGAACAAGTTTTCTGATTGGTTCAAATAAAAATAGATTTGCGAAAATAAAAATAGCAATATTGGAAATCCAAAATATACAGAAGACGAATGTGAATGGGTCGTTCTCAGATCTTCGTTTAGAAGATCAAGTACTTTAGTCAGATTGACCATCTCAATATCAAAAGAACCGTTCGCATTTACAAATTATCACCTCAGACATTTTTATGGATACTTATATTTCATCAAATTAACTTTAAAAAAGTTTGAAAACGAAATTTTGAAACTGCTCATAACAACAAATAAATCCAAACTTTCCTTATTCGATGTTGTGCACAACTATTATAACGAGCATTCAGAGGGACGGGTGTAGCTTTGATGTGTCAAGTTTTAGTGGTAGTTATCTTGACATGGCTGATGTGTTAAATATCAGATGACAGGGAAGTGTAAGAAAGTCTGCAAGTTAATTATCTTTGAGATTTTATATTGACTTTGTTATTAGGCAGATCCGGTATAACAATGCAAGGCTAAATAAAAAAACCAACATAAAGTTATCTAATCAACTTATTCATTATTATTCTGTTAATCATTATATAACATGTATGTAACAGTTGTTGTCTTTTTCTTTTATTGTATACCACGAGAGAGAGAACACGCAGACGATCTTCAAATTTGTATGACTCATGACTGTAAACAAAGTCATTGTAACTTAAAAAGGAGAAAAGTTCGATAGGATATACAACAAGATAAAATAAACGGCGTGGTAATTACCAGTCACTAAGGTCAGGCGTGCCACCGGGAGGGTTCGAGCCCAAACGTCAGTTACTTTTTATATACGCTTTTTTATATCTAACAAAATACTTTCATAGTAAACGTAATGAAGAAAATATGAAACAAAAATAACAAATTTAAATACATTTCTGTCTACATCTTAACTGGTGTTATTAAATATTTCAATAAACTGTTATAAGCACTTATGTTGATTTATTTAGTAAATATTTATACCCTTTATATATTTTCGGTATTACAATTTTGAGAGTGGCTGACACGACAGTTGATTTTCATATTTCTCGAGATGACCTTTTTCATATCACCCTTTGTAGAATGCAGTATTTATATATTACTGCACGACTCCTTATATAAATTGTCGGTCCGCAGTTTGTGCTATTGAAAGACTCATAGCACAACAACAAATTTTGCTAGGATAATGTGAAAACTTGAAGAAAAAAAACATATGAAAATTTATTTCTGCTGTCAAGTAATAATACACTTATTGAATGCTGGTCAAAAGACAAAACTATTAACCCTACCTCTGTCCGTGCTTTTGACTATTGACCGGCAGGCCGTTCAATAAGTGTATATTGTATAACGTATTTATGACCTAAACAGGAAGGAAGTGCTTACCTGTGGCCAATAAATGAAATACAAGCCGTTGTAATCAGATGGATTCCATGTTAGGAATACGTCAAACCATTCGATAACCATATAAGCTGAAGTCTGTAGGGTCTCAGACATTTCATCCAAATCATTAAGTGACTTTAGGTGAAGAGAAACATTCACCTCTGAAGAAAAACAAGTTAACATTGACAATGAAATATGTAATTACAGTGTTCTTATGAATATATCTGATTGTAGATCTAACTCTTAAAGTAATTAAATGATATTTATGTACAAGTATGCTTGAAGGCCTAGATTCACTATTATATAAGTGTACCCCCCCCCCCCCCCCCTAAATCCAATATACAGCTCCCATCTTATCTGCTGCTTATCAGCGATTATGTAACAGTAACTGATTAGAGGGCAATAAGCACTGCAGGGACTCCAACTAGACCCCAACTAGACCATGAAGATGTGTGCAGTGGAGTTGAAAGAAATTGATTTCTCTTCAGTGAATGTGGAATGATAATAATAATAATTATTATTTTCATATTATATAGATGATAATAACTATTACTTTAATGTTGTTGTAATGATTATAATAATGATAAAAAATAATCATAATTATTATTATTATTGATATTATTATTGTTATTGTTGTTATTTTTATTATTATATTACATATAGGATTATAAAAGACAGTAATAATACTAAAAATAATAATAATATAACACAAGTATAGTGAAAACTTCATGAGTTCTTTGTGCTGACAAACAATATAATATAAAATTATTGTGTTCCATCTATACTCAATTTTCAGTATGTTGCCAAAAGTGACTTGTTCATGCTTTGCTTTGTAACTTTGAAATGCACACTCTGTTTTCAATTTTAGACAAATGTTATTTACAGTACTCTGCAAGCTTTAAATGAGTGAAAGTTACATTTTTCTGAAATATCACAATTATCCAGACATAATTTGAAAAAATAAAAACTTGCATATTTCTTTAAGTAAGTTTCTCATTATTTCATTATTGTGAAAATAAGTTTCTGATTATTTTATTTTTGTGTTTGATAAAATATGTTTCTTTAAATAGAAATGCAAAAAAAAACAAAAAAACTAGTATAACTTTAAATGTTATCAATTATTCATTAATTTAAAATAAATTACATTGTTTCCCCTTCTCACTAATTCATACACTTGTAAGGTAGACTGACTCTCCAATAAACAATGACCCTTGTTTATTGGAACCATACTGTGATGGTCATTAGCCCCCAACTGTGCTGGTGAAGGCAGAAATCCCTTGGCCCACTGCCAAAATCTAGGCCTTTAAGGACTAAGATCTGATCTTGCTCCATTTAGCATTACTGTAACATTACGAAAAGGCACGTTTGGAACAAGTACCGTATATACATGAAAAGAGTGCCACATAAATGTGGTAAATAAAAAATACTAATACAATGTAACACTTTTACTATAACGACAACGATAACAACGAGTACTTCTACTACTAGTAATAATAATAATAAAGATAAAAAATCACATAGTTATTGTAACAGCAAAATAGTAATGATAATAATAATAATAATAATAATTTGTCCGAACAGCATTACTTACAAGTTAAATATAAAACTGAGTAGTAAATGTTAGTTGCTGTGTTAAGAGAGCAATTAACTGAATTTTGAGAGAAAAAACTAATATGCCTAGCTTAAAACGAAAAGGACACTTCCATATACATGTGTTGCCCACAACTAGATTTGTATGTAGCATTTAACACCCCCAAATTATATAAAAATGTTTGTTCATGCCATATAAATCAAAAAGGCATTATTTACACATGTAAAATTGTCTTCTTTATAGTATTAAAAGCCAGGTTTTGGCTAAATTTCTTACCATGTTATTACAAGTAAAACGCAATTTGATTTTCTTACATAAATAATAAAATTAGTTACAGAAACTCTGGAACTTTCAAACACGGTATATCTTATGTCGCTGTACACATTACATTCAAGCAGTACACGCCCGCTTAGCTCAGTAGGTAAGAGCGTTGGTCTACAGATCGCGGGGTCGTGAGTTCGATCCTCGGGCGGGGAGTATGTTTTCCGTGACTATTTGATAAACGACATTGTGTCTGAAATCACTAGTACTCCACCTCTGATTCATGTGGGGAAGTTGGCAGTTACTTGCGGAGAACAGGTTTGTCCTGGTACAGAATCCAGGAAAACTGGTTAGGTTAACTGCCCGCCGTTACATGACTGAAATACTATTGAAAAATGGCGTTGAACCCTAAACAAACAAACAAACAAACAAACAGTAATTTTATTCTCAATACTATTGTTGTTATTAGCGATACAAAATGGAAAAAAACCGCCCCAGCAGTCAAAACTTCATATTGTCCAATTTCAATGCGCAGAGGAGCAACTCCAGCTCTAAATTTACACAAAGCTGATCTATGATATTTTGGTATCATCATATTACAATACCTTTCGACAACATAGTCTTATGTTACCAACTCTTCCAGATGTACCCCGGATAGCATTAACCTGATTGAACCAATTATTTTTAAATTCTATAAACATCACTTCTTCAATGTCGTAAATAACTTGCTTTGTTAACGGTACTGATAAATTACCAGACTGTGTTTAATTATATTGACACAATTGCTTACACAATTTGCAAATTTACTGTAAGCCCATAGTGCTATTCGCTTATTTATTAGAGAAGAATTAGTAGAGGATAATCGCTCCCAGTAATTAACTACTACTTTCCATTGATTAATGAATACTGGTACCCAACAGTCAAATTCAGGGTATATTTTCCAACTCCGAGAAAAATCTCACAGCTCTATTATAAACTGTTGCAAAACAAGAGAAGGTTTATGTCCCCAAACTGAAGCGCCGTAACTAATAACTGGCCAAGCTGCAGCGTCATACAGTTTAGTAAAGACATCATATAGAACGTCACCGATAACATTAGTTTTAGCAATGAGCAAACCCAATGCACGACTAGCACTCTGAGCCACCATCTTAGCAGTAACATTAAGATCTAGATAATCATTAATTAATAAACCAAGATATTTGTAATTGCTAACATACTCTAGAATACAACCACCAAATGTTAAAACAATTCTACATATAGGTACAGACTGTGATGTGATGTAAAATGACTATTCACATATTCTAAATGCTATTTACCGGTAATGTTTCCTCGGAAGTCAATTGGCTGAATTTTAGAATTATACCCTTGCTTCACAAAAAGCTCCTGATAAAGTCGATGTCTATCTGTTGCATTGCTCGTGGTCTCCGTTACCAAGGTTACGCCAGCAGTTAATGTTGGTAGAAGTAAGAGTAACTTTAAACTCATGATTGTATCTCTATCGTCTTTTCCTGCAATCAATTGTGGAAGTGTTTTCTTAAAAGTAAAGTCGACGCTTCTTAAGTATAAAATATCATTTTCATTATATAAATTATTTCACTTTTTATGTGCCCACTGAATAACCAGTTAATATATAAATAGTCCAAACATTAACATGCGATTTTAAACGCATCTTTCGGGTCATAAACCAAACAGTAGAAGCAAAATATGAGAACAGAGCTCATGAAGGTTTGCACAAAGACACCGCAAAATTGCGTCCATTTCCTACTTCACGAACAGACTCAAATCAAATTCGCTATAATATTGTTTGGTTGCGTTCTATCCTTGAAAACAAATTCTTGTAGATTATGTCAACTATCACAACTGCAGATTTTCAGTGCGATATATGAAGCGTCTCCCGTACTTTAATGCATATCTGCTATATTTCTGGTCCTTTGGCATCATGGGGTTCTTTCGATATATTGATATAATGGACTACTCTTAAGCCGAGGTTGATGGACGTGATGGGTGTTACACGTTTCATTATTTCTCTTGAACAGACCCAGTCAGACTATGTCTGCTATCTTTTTGCTTGGTTATGCTTTATGATTTCAAAAGATCTTGATATAAACTATCCGTTCATAGTAGGAAAACAGCCACAATATTGATGTTGTTATTCTTAAACAAACACCTAAATAACTTGACTGATATTATTTGATTACAAATACAGATGATATAGGCCTATAAGAAAGGACTATTGCAAAAATCCTATTGTCCTAGCTGGCGGATTAAGTAAACGGGTATTCATTATCTGAACCAAGTAACACTTTGACATATAAAATTAAACCAGGCTCTGCTTTTTCTTACTCGTGGACAAGTGGTCAACTGTAACTTGACATTGGCATTCGAGTTTTTCATTACACGTACAAAACAAGTTTAACATAATGGTTGATCCTATCGAATTTTTCTCCTTTTTAAGTTACAATGACTTTGTTTACAGTCATGAGTCATACAAATTTGAAGATCGTCTGCGTGTTCTCTCTCTCGTGGTATACAATAAAAGAAAAAGACAACAACAGTTACATACATGTTATATAATGATTAACAGAATAATGATTAATTAGTTGATCAGATAACTTTATGTTGGTTTTGTTATTTAGCCTTGCATTGTTATACCGGATCCGCCTAATAACAAAGTCAATATAAAATCTCAAAGTTAATTAACTTGCAGACTTTCTTACACTTCCCTGTCATCTGATATTTAACACATCAGCCATGTCAAGATAACTACCACTAAAACTTGACACATCAAAGCTACACCCGTCCCTCTGAGTGCGCGTTATATAGTTGTGCACAACATCGAATAAGGAAAGTTTGGATTTATTTGTTGTTATCAGCAGTTTCAAAATTTCGTTTTCAAACTTTTTTAAAGTTAATTTGATGAAATATAAGTATCCATAAAGATGTCTGAGTTGATAATTTGTAAATGTGAACAGTTCTTTTGATATTGAGATGGTAGAAACGATTTAAACTTAGGTCGTAATGTAAAGAGTATACATCAGTCTCATGTCGTTGCACCCGATTAAAAATCAAGGTCAATGTCAAAACGAATATATAATAGGTGTCTTTATATCATACATTTAAAATGTTGAAACATTGCTTTGGCGCGTGATAACATAACAGTGATACTAGAGACTGTTTTTTGTTAAAACTGTAAAATCTGATTTGACATATATATATATATATATTATAGTATGGTTTGTATCGCCATCACATTTTCAAAGGTAAATTACATACCCATTAAAATATTGTATAAGTAACCCGAGACATACTTTATTAAGGTCTATAATCAAAGTGTCTCCCATACAATTGCATTCGGTGAAATATGTTGCATAAAAATGTCCTTTTACAATTTGACTAGAGAGGAAAGCTCTAACAAACAAACAACTAGACGACTTGACGCTACTCTAATTTTAAAATATAATTCAGTTTAATTAAAACACAATGCCGTTGAATACCGTTTCATGTTACTTCCTATTTATGAATTAATGTTCGAGAATTTTAAGTTTGGAAAATAAAACAACTTTATATACAGAAGTAATCTACGTGAAAAATGTTTTAGAGAGAGCTTTCACAAATCTGTGATCAAACTGTAATTATAATTGCATAAATATACTTTTTCACCCTGTATGCTTGTAAAAGAGAATCAACAGCAAAGTGACAGCCTTTTCAAATATGACTTTAGTTGAGAAGGCTGGTAGTTTAAAGGTATTAGCGGGGTTTCACTATAACTGTCTTCTTTTCAGTAACATTGAATTCTTCAAATTTAATTTATTCATACATGTATGCTCAATGCCATTAATGTAAATAAAGTTTTACATTTTGTTATAAGGACCGACAGCTCTTGGGTCCAATGAATTTGCTTTTGCTCTCTGTACGTAAAACCCCAGTCGCACATACAGCGCGGATAGCTACGTCTAGCCACGGATAGAAACGTAGTAATCGGTGTCATCCCGGTATTGAAGTACTTCCGGGTCGTTGTATCACAGGAAGTAGTTCTTTGAAATTTTGAAATTCCCAATTTAAAGCCATCCCTACTTTGACTTCAATTCTAAATGTACTTATTGACACTGTGTACATTTTGTGTCATTTCTGATGTCTTTAACAGTTATTTTGTCTGTGTTTTTTCAGGACAACATTTCTGTGCGGAAGGATTAAAAACCACTCCAAACTGGTGGCCATGACAGATGTGTATTCGAAATATGAACATGGACGCAAAAAATTTCATTGTTGATGATAGTGATTTTCTAAGCTATATTGAATGGACAAGGGTTATTCTTTAGAAATACAGAGCTGTAAATGCTTTAATTTTGTTGTGAAAGTCACAATCCATGCCAAAAGGTGCTTGTTTTACTATACAGCAAAGAAGAAGAAATTGTACTGGGCCGACACCGTAATCCGTATCGATCCGTATCTGAGCCTGACCTCAAAGTAGTAATCTGTATCAATCCGTACAAACACTTGGTCAAAACGTATTCAAGACTTATCTCAAACTTGCAAGAAAAAGGCAGTAGTTTATTACACACAAGAGAAAAAGATTGTAACCAGATCCCTTCTCTACTTGGTAGACTTAAATCGATGTTTCATGAAGACCACACCTGTTAATGTAACATGATGTATTTACTGGTTGTACGACGGTACACAGCTCATATGTGATTAATAAACATTAGTTTTTTAACTGGACTTCAGTTGTAATTGTAGACATACTTATTATATTTATTTCGGCATACCAATATACTTTTTCGATATAGTGACAGACACATACCTTTTAAACTGTAAATATTGTCATTCAGAATGAATGCGTTGTCATTTTACTCACAGTGAGAAAAAAAAATGAATACTTTCATTCAATTAGCAAGACTATTGCAGAAATCTTTCGTATACTAGTAGCACAGGAGCCTGAAATTCTATCTATAATGCTCCAAAATGGCTAAATATAAAAATTACCCCTCCTATATATATAAAAAAAGAACAGGAATGAAACAAAACCGTACCCCGCCCACTTTTTGTAAACAAGAAACTTCGAAAAACAGAAAAGCATCTCTATACGAGCGGTCTTATTTTGAACAGGACAAAAAAATATACTAGAAACACTGCTTACTGTAAACTGTCTTCCTTTTAACTAACACAAAATCATCATTTTCAATACCTTTTCGTTCATCGCCGAAACCATTGCGTGACGTCACATATACATGTACCTGTTTCACAGCCTCGCAGTTAATTCGATGTACTTTCACTTCGATAAGAAATAAAGGTAAGATATTGTTTATGTTCTATATTTTATTGTTCATTTTTCCATGAATAAAAATTATATATTTGCATTTGTTTGTCAATGTATTCAACTAATATTTTCAAAACAAAAACGTAAACAAAAGGGGAAGTAACTCCATTATTCACTGGAGGGAAATTTAAAAATTGAAAACTTTCATAGTGACTATTTTTTATTATGGCAGATAACCTGAGCGCTGCGATATGGTATGGAAATCCTGTGTTTTTTATAAAAATGTTGCATTTGACCCTTAATTAGTTATGACACATCGAAGTGAAAGTATATCGAATTAACTGCGAGGCTGTGAAACAGGTACATGTATGTGACGTCACGCAATGGTTTCGGCGATGAACGAAAAGGTATTGAAAATGATGATTTTATGTTAGTTAAAAGGAAGACAGTTTACAGTAAGCAGTGTTTCTAGTAGATTTTTTTGTCCTCTTCAAAATAAGACCGCTCGTATAGAGATGCTTTTCTGTTTTTCGAAGTTTCTTGTTTACAAAAAGTGGGCGGGGTACGGTTTTGTTTCATTCCTGTTCTTTTTTTATATATATAGGAGGGGTAATTTTTATATTTAGCCATTTGGAGCATCATAGATAGAATTTCAGGCTCCTGTGCTAGTAGCTAAAATACCTAAGATACGTTATTAAGCAATTTGATTTGCCAATATAGTCACTGGTCGGAAAATCAAGCTTAATACGGCTGCGCCGAAGAACATTTGCTCTATAACAGCTAGTATATGCATTCACAGTGTTACCTTATCCAACTCCGAACATTATAACTGATACTTACAAAATCTTATTTGGTTTTATGTGGGATTACAAACGAACGTGGGATAAAAATGAAAAGAAATACTCTAAACAAACATTATGAAAATGAACTTAAACTTACTCTATCGAAACATGTATGGTTAAAGGTAGTCATAGCCTCTATGCCGTCTAAACAGCTGATCGCTTGTATTGACATGCTGCCGTTTGACGTCATAGGCCACTCCTGTCAAAAAATGTCAATATAAGAAGGAGAATTTAGAATGTGCAATGCAACTCCATGCAAGGATTTCGGAAAATTTTGTATAGAAATAAATAAACATAAATTGTCCTTCTTTGTATTGAATACCATTTGAATCAGTGTAGATGCTTCTAATTTGCAAGAAAAACGTTTTCTTCACCGCTGTGATTCTGTCATGTTTTCAAACAGCGGCCGCCATTTTAGGAATTTCTCTACATTGTAATGACGTCACAAATATGCAAATCACTGGGGTCAAACGTGCGGTTTCCCACGGGTTTCTTTGAAATTGTGGTGGGAAATACCTGTCTGTTGTAGAACATAAAACCTTAACTTTATTTCTAAAGATAATCAGAAAATAGTGATGAATGTCTTTTTAATCTGTTGTGTTACTATCAGGGTATGGTAAAAGTGGCTGCTCTTGATTCTTGATTGACCATAAATCAAAATGCCAGGGTCATAATTATGCGTGTAAAGAAAATGAGGCACTTAATTATTGTTTACGATACGCATCTTACCAGTACCGTAAATTTATAAACAACTGAGGGAAGCATGTAATTGATTTTTTTCATAATATACTAAGGTGTTAGTTAAAACAAATTTGTTTGAGCTCGATTGTGATAAAAGCTTCAAGTTTATTTGACCAACTCTCGAGTCCGCTTCCTGAAAAAGCAAGTCTACTAGTGTCATATATGAGAAGATGCGGTCGTGACCTCAGTGGGGCTTGAAACTATGAACTGCGACCGACACCTTAACCACTAGACCAGCGCTCCCTTTATGAAGATGTTGACATCAAGTTGTTTTCCATCAGGAGTTTGAGTAACATGATAAGGGCAGGAGCAAGCGCTGTGTGCTCAAACTTCATAACCATTGACTCTTCGAGATCGATGTCTACGGTTAGAAATATTATATAAATTATTTATAAAGTAAATACAGAAATTGACATAGCTCACCCCTACCAATTTATATCAAAAACGTAAAACTTGTTTCACCATTCACTTGTCTTAATGACAGTCAGATACGGACTTGAGGCCCGGATCCAGCTCGTGCTCCCCCCTCCCCCAACCTCGTTGACTGAGAAGTGACCTATACTCATTATATTAACTCAAAATGCACCAAAGGCCACCATTTCATGTCTGTAAAACTTCACAGGGGAAGAGCCCCCTGATCCCCCTATAATTAGGGGGATGTCTCACCAGTCTGTATTAAAAAAATATCCAGGCAAGAGACCCCCTAACCCCAAGCCCCTTATATGGGCAGAGGTCCCCTCCAATACCTACCGACTGTCAGCGCTATGCGCCTCGACGGTGACGTCTTCGTTATAGACTGGTGCGTAATTAATTGTAAATTGTGTTTACGACACAGGAACGCTAATTTAAAGCATATTCGTCTGAGAGAAGCCGATTGTTTTTGAATACTTCATCCAATACCAGAATAAGAGTAAAATTTAAACACATGTTTCCGTGTGTTAACATCTGCAGAATCATCAATGTCTCATGGACTCGGACATAAACAATCCCTCGGGAAATTGCAAATAATATATATGTAATATGATTAGAATAAACTTGCACTATCTCTATGGAAATTTCCGTTCTTTTAAAGTCATACTTGTATACTAACATTTTCAAATTAGGACGGGAAAATCAGATAAATTTAAAATTAAATAAGCAGGCGGTCATTAACGAAGGGGTCGCATGGAAGACACGTACAGATTTGTCGCCAAACTTTTGAGGTAACCAATAGCTAAAATGGTACTAAGAATTACATGTCTCTCCCCATTCTATGAGCAAGACCATGTTGATCGTCGCGGAAAACATACGCCTCACCCGGGACTCGAACTCCCGACCCCGAGATTCCTTGTCCCAAAGACGCAGAACTTTGAGGGAAAGTGAGCGTCCGTGCGTGTATATGTGTGTGGGGTGGGGAGGGGGAGGGGAGTAGTCGTTAATATCACTGACTTAAGTGACTTCTGTTCAACATGAAAATAAGTTCAGCTGTACAGTAATTATTTTTTATAGTTTCATTCTTAATAACCAAGACATTTATTCAACGTCCTAGATCTACAAGAAATTAAACATCGATGTTTACTTGTCCCTAAATTTTCATATTTTCATTTTTTTAAACCTTACTGACTCATAATTTATTATACTATGCACATATGTGTAATATGTAATATTACGAGTCGAAAATTAAGTAAAGGCATGATAACGCATAAAAAATTGTTTCCGGTATCCCGACCTACCCTAAATTTTTGGTCCGACCCTAAATGTTTTTATGGCCTTGGAGAATGCACTTTTTATGCTTTAAACATGGTCAGTGATGTTAGAAATCAATTTACTGATGCTGATACTCTAGCGGCATAACCCCATTATTTGTATTCATTTTTTGACCAAAAAAAAAAAAAAAAAATTTCGAAAAATCTCCCTTAATAAAAAAAAAATCCAAAACAAAAATCCGACCTAGATCTACCTACTCTAATATTTTTAGCATGTTACCGGAAACAAATATTTTTCTTAAGGCAAAACTATAAAATACAATTTCTTTATCAAGATGGCAGACCCGTAGCTACACTGAGGCACAGGGAGGCCGGTACCTCCCTGTTTTTCTGCCAAAATTATGAGAAAAAAGGATATGTTTTGAGTCACCATCTTAAAAGGCAAAACCGAACTTAGGCACTATTATTTCATTTTATTTTGTCAAACTATTTTCCGCTATTTTTTTTTTAATATCACGAATAATTACACTATACATGGCCGTAGCGAGAGACTAAATTTTACCGAGGCAAACGAGTATGTGCGTTTGTTCGTGGTTATTCGGTAAATTTGAATGGTAAAGTCAAAGCCCCGACGGGCATTAATTTGGAAGGTTGTGTCCCAACCTCCTCCATATGGGATATATGATATGAAAAACACACTTTGTTGCCCTGTTTTTATATTAAAGAGAAAAATTACCCGATATGGTAGCCGAATTCAGAGCTCTATGTATAGATCTAGGTTAAAGGGTTATAAAACGAAAATAATACAGTTCAATAAAATAACTGCAACAAAAGTTAGAGCTATTTAACATTAACGATTTTACATGTCTCATCAGAAAAGATAATCATACAAAATCTTATTATTTTGTCTCATATAAATATTATATTCACTTGCATCAAATCTTAATTTAATTTAATCCAAACGACAATCAAAACAATACTTCAGAATATTTATCATGACAAATATTCTTCACATGTTTTTTACGATTTTAATCTCATATCTTACGTCATCTTGTGTTTGAGCATATTGTCTTCTGATTCCAAAGCGGTATCAACATACATTTTGGCGCATAGCACGCACTATGCATTTTCACAAACTACATTACATAAAAAAATTATATTAATTTTTTTCCTTCTTTGCCTTTATAAAAAACCCACACAACTGTCCTATTTCCCCTTAAACCCAAAACAAACAAACAAACATTACATAGAAAGAATAAAGCGACGCTTGCATTTATTACCCCGAAAATGCACGTCAAATTACTGTACAAATTTTGACAATCTCAAGCATTTAGCAAATGATCGACGGAAATTATAGTGAGTGAAAGCACAAACGACATCGAAATGCCAATTTTCTGTGCCGGTTCTAATTCATTCCGTAGTATCTCAATAGCTATATTTATTAAATTTCAAACTCAGAAAAAAAATCCAGTGTAATATAATATTTTAAAAGTCAACAGAAAGAAAAATGTGCATTTTTGTATTTTTAACAAAAAATGAATTTTTTTATGACCTACCTTGTAACTGGTTTCACTACAAACGGCACAAGATCCAGTTTCAACTGCAGATAGAGATTAGAATGACTTAATTTTTTGTGTAAGGCGTTTCACGGTGTTGATTTTGCATAATATCCAGTGACATTTTATGTATAACAACATTCTTATATCGATGTTAGCAGATATTTTAGCTAAAACTTCTCGACTTAAAACCCGACAAGGCAAATCATTATATAACAAAATTAATGTGAAACTATAACCATTATTCTCTAAAGGTAATGCACCCGTATTGAAGAGTTTTTAATTTCTACCATAAACCTTCTTTGACTTATATAGGGCGTAGGTTCAAGCCGCACTAGGACCAAACTTTTTTCTTTCTATTTCTTTATTAGCAAGTTAAACTGGTTTTTAAGATCTATTATTAATTTATTGTACAAAAACGGATTTTTTCTTGCTGTTTAAAGTGAATTTTACCTCTGATGCAGAGGGCTTCCGTACTGCAGGGGAAAACATCTTTGAAAATACTGAGTTACATGCGGGAAAGTATTTACTCTTTAGGTTAAATATTGTGGAAGAAATGGGATAGGTTTTACGTCTGTCCCGTGGTTAGTTTTGAATGTAGTGAGCAAAATTTAAAACAGCCTCACAGGACTCGGCCATAATTTTTCAGTGTTGGAGCTAAAATTTTGTCTGATTAAATCCTTTTACTTGAGGCTCCCAAGAAAAAAATGATATCGACAGTTTTGTTTTGTGTTTAATAGTTGTTTACCAATACTTTGAGGTTTCTTTTATCTTAATTATTTGTTTAATGAATTCTCTGCGAACGTTTCGTACATTGGTTATCACTTTGAAATTTGTCTCTATTTAAGCTTGAGGAAATATCATAAAATACACAAAATTTAGAAAAAACCGCCACGGTAAAAGATTTTCCCCCATAAAAATTGCAGTACAATGCAGAGCAATGTTAGCTTTAAGGCTGTACGAAGTTAATGCAAGTTTTTAAACATTGCTATTACGGGTCCACCAAAAATGTCTTTACAATTAGCTAGGCAATTTAACAATGTGTGCACTGATGCACGGTCTGTTTTGCTACACAATGAAACATAATTATGCTATGTTGTGGGTGCTTTTCATTTCAACTGACATTTTATACTTAACATCAATAAAATCGTTTTATATATGATTTCGTGTGACGTGTCATGTTTTTTCACTAGTTAAGTAACTGTCGATTCTGAGTGTATGAAAATCAAGGGCAAAAGTACAACAGGAAAACCCCATTCAAAGAACGCAGCCGCACATAAAGCACCTCACATAGAAATACGGGTATGTGTTGTTGCTATATCTGGTCCTTTTTATGCCCCTGAAGGGCATATTAAACCTCGCACTGTCCGTCCGTATGTGCGTCCTTGCGTCCGTGTAAATTTTTGTCCGGTCCATAACAATTTATGAAGGGATTTTTAAATTACTTAGCATATATGTTCCCTATAAGGATATTACGTGTCATGCGCAAGACCCAAATCCCAAGTTCCTAGGTCAATGTCACACTTATAAGTCAAAGGTTAACACGATCTACTTCTTGTCTGGTCCATAACTTTGCCATTTATCAAGGAATTTGGAAATAATTTGACACAAATGTTAACCATATCTCTGAGGTCAAGGTCAATGTCAAGCTCACAAAATGATTCATACCTAAACTATTCTGGCATATTTTGCGAAGACAACTGTATCATTCTTGGGCACGCTTCGGGGGCATTTGTCACTAATAGTGACAGCTCTTTTTGGTCATGGAATCTATTCAATGTTTAATAGTTCCGCTTAAATCTTTGCATATCAGGTTTGTTGCGCATTCTATTACCATTCATATACAGACTCAGTCAAACCTAGTTGCGTTCTTTGCTTCCTACGGTTCTTCTTACAGATTTGGCTTGTCGTCTTCAAACTTAAAACAACCAATTTTAAACATCTAAATTGATACCATAAAACTGTCCCTAATATGAAACGCATCACACTATCTGCTTACCTTGCAGTGTGGTTCCATTTCTTGGACTTATTTGCAACTGTTTCTTGCTTCCATTAACACACTGACATTGTTTACTCACAAAAGACACCATAAATTTAAATGACAAGAAACGCGAGAAGAAAATATATAAATTCGTCAAAAACGAAATCTAGGTAAGTTTCCGTTCCACATTTACTTATGCATTTGAACCAGGTTTATTTTGTTTATACTTTGTTCAGTGTTGTTATAGTTGTCCTGGTCCTTCAGTAGATTGCGTTACATTTACTGCTAAATTCTTTTTGTTTCTTTTTTTCTTTTGTATTAAATTAAAATTGCTTATTCGATCAGTAATGATAATCCTTTTTGAGCTGTAAGATATCGCGATTTTTTTTAATTTAAAGGTCTGCGCCTAATATAAGCACAAGACAATAAATGTCATAAACACTTTAATCTATAAGAAAGCATAGAAGTTAGTCAACCAAAATAACAACAGGCTTGGTTTGATTAAATCCGGAAGACATAATAGAACATATCTACACTTACAATCGAAATACATTTTGATATTCATTTATCAGTTTATGTTCCATCATATCAATATTTGTGTCAGCCCGGTATTGAAATACTTTCCTACGATGTATCCTACGAAGTAGTTCTTTGAAATTATCAAGTCCCGGGTTTGAAACTATCACTATTTTGACTGTTTAATTTCAAATATATTCATTAACACTGTATACGTTTTATGTCATTTCTGTTGTTTTTAACAGTTGTTTTGTACTTCAGCACTACATTTTCTGTGCGAAATGATTAAAAAATCTCCAGACTGGCATCCATGACTAATTTGCATTGGAAACATGGACAGTGGTCGAACACTTCAATGTGTAGCAAAAACAAATATTGTTGATGACAGTGGTTTTCTAAGCTTGATTGACTGGGACAGTGTTAAAGGGAATTCCGATAGTTTTTTATGCGCATCTTTCTGCGCAGCCGACACTTTCTATGGAAAACTGAACTGAAGTCAACATTTGTTGAAACATGTTACAGACAGTCTTAAATATGAGGAATCTTGAATGAAATAACATTTTTGATAAGTTTTATCAGTAATCAAATGTTGATACTGGTTTATGTTGTATTGACAAGTATCATGCCTGACAGGTATCTTGCTATTTTTGTGGTTGTGTTTTCACATCGCATTTTGGTACAAAGACAGTGTTGTTCATATAATGTAAGATAATTGACTTAGTACTGATAAGACAATATCACCTTTCAGATTATTTAGTATTCAATAATAGAAAGAATTAAGAATTTTTAAAACTTTTTTTTAATTTCTAGCAGACATACATGTAATCAATTTGGCCAGGTTCGCGCCATTTTCCGTCCGAACAGGTGTTGTATTCTAGCGGTCTTAACATAAAATTTAGCCTGGTGACCCATACATTTTTAGCCATTTTTATGCTCACAATACAATTATCTATACACAAGAAAAACAGGAAAAAATTCTATGAAAGAATTTTTTCAAAATTTAAAAAAATATTCTTCACTATGGGTATTTTTCACTGAAAAAAGTTTACAAAAGTAAATATGAAACAATATTTTTTTTTTCATTTGTACCCATTATTGTAAGGATAGAGTATTACAAATATGACTATGATATCAAATAAGTATATAATAAAATCTGTAAAAAGAAAAAAACCTTATTGTGCTGTCTTCATGTATATTTTGGTTGGTATTTATACAAAAGCAGAAAATTATGAAAATGTTGAAAAATCGCTAGCAGTTTCAGCAACAGTGGGTGTGTTCAAAACAATTTTTCACAAAAACAAGCCTGGTGACCTATTATTTTTATTTGTTCATTGTTTTCAGCATAAATTTTCCTATCATATATGTGAATTTAAAAAAATTCTATGAAAGGAAAAAAACTATAGGAATTCTCTTTAAACTTAGAAATACAGGAAAATTTTGTTGTGAAATTCACAGTTTATGCCCAGAGGAGTTTGTCTTTAATATATCAAAGTCTTGCGGAGAAATCGTATCGGGACGACACCTATTTGGCACATTTTTACACATTAACTGTCTTTATATCTATGTCAATGATGACCACGGGATTGTGAATAAAATATATGGCTTATTTGGTCTTTTGATATCATGCTTATCTACAACATGGGATGCGAGAGGTGTTGCACATTCCATTTCCCCTTATGACTGGGTCAGTGAAACCGCTTGATTGCAATTTATGCTATAAAATTATCTTCTTATAGATTTTATCATTTAATCCGACCTTATTGGTCAGTAATGTAATGAAACCGTAGAAGTGTATATTTTTCAAAATATTGTTCAAAAACAGTAGTAGTATTTTGTTTTTCAAAATTCTAACTTTTTCATGTGTATGTGTTGTATTTGATTAGATATATTATTTGAATATATGTGCAGCATTTGATTACTCAAAATAATACCACTATGCAATATGTTTGGGCGTAGGAGCAATTCAAAAGTTGAGGGAGAGCAAGTAGGGGAGAGTGTTGGAGAGAGTATGATATACATAAAACGCTAATTACTATACTCTGATGAGCATTAGGTGAAATCTCTGTTATAAACTCTCAAGATTTTCTGGTGTTTTGTGCCATTATTATCTAAAGATAAGATTAATCGTAGCAAGAATTTTACACTCTGAATTGTTTAAATCAATAAGTATGTTTTGATTACAGCTTGCTGTTTTATCTATGTTTCTGAGAGCGTTTTCCATCACAATGGCGATATTCTCTTGAGAAAGTGATGTCCTGTTTTCCGTAGGAAATGGTGGTGGATTCTTCATGGTCCCTCTTCTCCATTTGTTGTTTAGTTTTTAAACGCCAAATTCTGAGTTCTAATAAATTTTATCAGGTTTAAGATATATCGCGAATAAGGCTTGAAAAAAGATATTTTGATTTTTGAGTGGGGACTTTTATTGTAAAATGTTTAAGTGCGTGTGTCTTGTAGGAAGTAGTACCATGGATGATTTGAATACTTTGGTTTAAAAGCCAAATATTAAATTCTAGTGAATTTTAGTAAACAATCTTCAGTATGGTATCATTAATATATTAATATTTTTATTTCAGTGATTATCTCCAAATGATGTTAGGGCCAATACAGCCTCCATCCTCTACTCTGCAATTCGGAGGCCTGGTCCCCTTTTCTCTTACACTTTTGGAATGCATAGAATGGTCTTGAAAGTTTGGGACCAAACTGAACTGTAGGTCAACTCTATTCAATCAGTCCTGAAACCAAAAAGCAAACCAGAGAAAAAAATCCCATATTGCTGCCAAAGCCACAGTCATTTACACTTACAGTTATCTACTGTTTAAATAGATTCATTCTTACCTTTTTACATTTCCTCCTATAAATACATGTATGAAGTTTTGATGCCAGTTTGGGGAGGAGGAAACAGAATGATTTTGTTCATCCCCTACAATCAACTCCCATACCTGATCTTACGCCTATGAGATGTTTTTTTTTTTTTCGTTTTTGAAATGTGATTGTATTTTTACTTTTTTTTGTTTGATGATATGCAGCAGTTTGATAAATAAAATCACATCTTTGGGACTACAGATTACACCAACAAGAATTCATCCGTAAGAGTACGTTTTTCTAACTGTCCTCTTAAATATCGAAAATCAGCCCTATTCATACAAGCTATCACCGAATATGGTATTCCATCTCATACATTATAGTATTAGCCTTGCCAGCTAGGTAGCTAAGACTTATTGAATTACATGTTGAAATACTCATTAACCGTTGCTGATCCCAGCATCCTGCAGAAAATAGCAGAGATTTTCTGCAATGAAATATTCTAGGGGAAAGGAAATAATACGACATTTAACATCTTTACAAAATTACAACAATATAAATATGCATCGGTTTTGGGAATGCAATGCACGTTAGAATGGCATAAAGAAAAACTAATTTTCCCTCCAATCAAGATATTTATTTAAAAGAAAGTTTTCAAGAGGTATCACTTTATCTGCTAAAATTGTAAAGTTTCATTGTAATAATAGTTGTTGAGGAAGTTTTATTCTTCTTATGATATACCACCTTAGAAAACTGCATAATAAGAAGGTATATTATACTTTATTAGCATCTTTCATTTATTACTCATGTAAACAAAAATTAAGTGGTCTTGCACATGTTACTTGAAAATAAAAGATACTCTTGTATCTCTGCTGAAATTAATATATTTCATTTTGGTGAGGTACTCTATACTGCCCATGTACGTTACTTGCGGATATTATGGTAGTACATGTACTGCCACTAAATCTAGAACAATCATTTGGAGAACTTATGCACCTAAATTTCGGTCAACCATACCAATGTTTTACTTTTGTCGGATTGTTTGAACTTAGAGCCCAAAAAATACTGTTTCGACCTTAATTAATCGGAACATTGATTTGTTTATTACCCTTTTATTTACCATGTTTTACCAAGTTTCGTTTTTTTAATCTATTGTTTCCAGTTATCATCCATAATAAATCAAAATTATCATCAATAATAAATCATGATTTATTGGTATTTACCTTTTTTGCTTATCTCAACAAATGTAACTGATACACCCATCGCAGTAAGGCTTCTGACAAAACTGTTCCTGCTATACTGCGCTTGTTCAATTAATAGACAATTGGCTCACACATGAAAATAATGATCAGATAATACAGATAACTGGTGTTATATTTTTCTTATTAGATAAATGTATTTCATCTAGCTGCTCATTTTTCATTGAAAAATTAAATTACTATCATATGAAAACTAAAAAGTAAGGGGAGAATTCCCGGATGACACAACGATACACAACCCAAATAAAGACCATACTATTTTCAAACAATTACACAAAATAGTGCATATGAATTCCACATTGTCTCAGTGAAAACAATATAGAGCGCAGATGGTAGATAACCAACGATTGAAGGTTCTTGTAAACGGAAATAAGGTTTAAAATGGAAATAACCATCAAAGTAACAGCTACAAATAAATTATATCAAAATTCCTTTGAAATTGCAAAATTAATTACACACGTGTCGTAAATGTGTCCCGGCTAGCAACATTCGAACAGCCCGATCGCGTTGCTTTTGTGTCAATTTCACCATGATATGTGTTTTTCTAGTAGGACTCTCGCCAGTAATGCCAAAAGTGTAAACGAACACGTGAATGTTGGTGCAAAAGCCCTGCACGTGCAAAATATGTAATGTTAGTCAAAACGCCTAATGCGGTTACTTTGGCTGTAAGTCGCCAAAAATAAATTAATAATTAGCTGCAGTATCTATTCAAATGTCGGTATGTGAAATTTCGTGTGAATACATGCATTATTAACAAAATAGTAATACGATATAAACTGACCAATTAGGAATTTTGTTGAGTGTACATTTTAAAAATAATATATATGATGTCTTTCAATTGTTCTTAAATGCATTGTTTTCGTTCATTATTCACATTCTATTTTTATGTTTAGTACATGCATTTAACTAATATTTTCTTTGATATGATACTAAACTTTTCTTATCTGCCATAGTGCATTCAAATATTTCTCTGTCGTTGTGTCATAGAGAAAATCAAGGAATCTATTTTTTATGCAAAAATTAACTGCCGCCGCTGAGTTTCGAGCCAACACGGCAAAAGTTCTAACGATCATAAGCAGTATGCTTTACCTCTGAGCTAATTTGTGACTGGTATGAAATCTGGAAATAGTAAGACTTTGACAATTTACAAAAATGTTTAATTCCCTATGCTTCATTTAAACCTATTTATACTTTATAGTTATGTTTGTAAACATCACGTTATTATTGTGACATAGTACGACAATGTGCCAGGGTGGGATGATGTATATTAAGAGAAGAAGAAGTAGAAGAAATAAAAGTAGATCCTTAAGTATACACAACAGCTTGCTATTCAGAACATACAAATACTTAAATTAGCCAAACAACACATGCAATTGTTGCGAATTCTGGCACCATGAGTGATATAAATAGCTCTCAGTTTGTTGTTCTTAGTGTTTTTATTGTTTCTGAATTTACTTCTACATACTTTTAATGTACGTCTACGGATGATATCCTGGTATCATGCTCATCACTAGTCTAAAGATTATTTTTAGAACCATGCTCATTAAACATAATTACATATCAAACCAGGGACAATGCTACATTTCTCGCATACTAATTCAGGTTTTTTTTCCGGAAGCGGACAGAAAGTGTATCATATAAGCTTAAATTTCATATCAATCGAGCTAAAATAAATCAATATAAACTAACTCTTTTCCTCTTTGATTTTGACGTAAAATGCATAGGACTCTGTGATAGGTAATTCTTAAATCCCTCCGGGACTTCTGATTTCTGGTTTGTTTCGTCGGGAATTTAACGGTGATTCCCTCGATGATCTGTTTTCTGTACAGAGTTGAATACATGCGCTTAAAAATGTTTTTTAAGGTTTGCATTTTATATCAACGTTCAAGAGCATTTTTGTGTTTTACATAACCTAATGGTGCGAGTGTGCCTGCTTTAATACGGCTCTGCACGTCACTGGAAGAAGAAGAACTTACCTTCTGATGTCTTTGCGGCCGTAAGGGATTCGCCTACAGCGGGAATAACTTTTATTTTCTTGTAGTTTATATATAATATCAACATCTGTCTTTAAGAAAATAGATGTTAAAAGAAAGAAGGGGAAACCCCAGAAATTTCACAGTGTTTGTGTGTGATATGCAGTCCACATATGGGATATAAAATAACTTAAAGGAAAAGGAAAGCCCGACAATCAGTTAATTTAATATAAAAGCCATCCTCAAGTCTTTCACAACGCTGAAATAATTTTTAAAATCGGACTGCTATTGAAAAAGATACGGCAGTTTGAAATTTAAGAAAATGGCTGATCATGGATGCAGCCATTTTAGTGTGTTTATGACGTCATTTACACACTGCTGAATTCTTTTTATAGCAAATATCCTTTTAAATAGATTATTTTCATGTTTCTTGAGTGTAAGATGTAAAACATGGTAATTTCCTTCATTTAAATACAGCTGGAAAAAGTAGAGAAAACCTCAATCAACCCTTTCCAGTGTGAATGTGAAGCTGAACCCTACACAGTTTTAGGCAAAACACCCTTTTTGGTGAATGAGAGTCCTTGTTCATACTGATTGCTTGAAATTCTTCTTTCTAGGAACATCAGAATATGGGAGTCCTCACCCTCACTCCCGTAGATGTCGCTTGTACGGATATCAACGGGACTGCGGATTTTATCATATTTACGCATGCGCAGAGTTTAGCGGGATTTCCAAAATAACAAAAAAGAAGCTTGTCCAATATTTTTCCCATGGCTTGTGTACTATAGACTTATATTTCAAGCTAGAAGTCATGTCCAAAAAGCAGAAAAATAAAAGTATAAAAGGTCTCTAAATTTTTAGTACTTTAAACTTTGGGAGTAGTATATTTGCTTCATGACATTAATCGTTTTTGTCGCCTGTTTTCGCGGCAGTGGGCTTAAAGTAGAGTATTTTCCTTGTTTCTGTGTAATTTTTTTGATATAATTCCACATCAACGCTACAAATAGATGCATGATTATACTTCAGTTCGATTACAATAATCTTCACCAAACTTGCTGACAATGTAATTGTTTATGGGCAGACTTCCAGAAAGTTGGAAAAAATGACTGGACATTCGGTGCGGTAATATTTAGAAATCCGCTACGACTAGATACCGGAAAGGGCCCTTTCCGCAAAAAGGGCTTAACATGATCGGAAAGGGCCTGCCATATGTTTATTATTGGAATTTATTTAATTATTTCTTCATATTTCATTATGACATAATAAAAGAAAATAAATTATGAAAAAAAGTTATATTTTTTTTATTTTTAAATGAATTATAGACAAAATACGAGTCATGGCATAAACCGCGCTGATCGGAAAGGACATAACATGATCGGAAAGGGCCTGTCACATGTTTATTATTTGAAATTATTTAAATATTTCTTCATATTTCATTTAACAAATGAAAAAGAAAATAAATTAAGAAAAAGATATTATCTATTTTCGATTTTTAAATGAATTATAGACAAAATACGGGTCTAGTGTTTCCTGCAGACTCTTAAAGGGGCATGGTGCTTCCATTGAAAAAGGGCACTTTTAACGTGCGGTTTGGCGTTGAAAGGGCACTCGTCGAAGAACGCTTGCCAGCGTCATTTTACAGGTGCCATTTTACACACTATTTTCACATTGCATTTGAGAAGCTTTCATATCTCAGATATGGGGTAGATATTTTGTATTATTCTTTAGGTTACCATGTTGTGAAAGAGCATTCCTTTCTTTTGCTTAAAGATAACATTGATGATTCATACTTTCAAACATTCTTATTCTGTTACCCTCATGAAGTGTTGGCTTGCATTTTCAGAGACAGATATCAGGCGATAATCAATAAGCAACAAGTTTTATTGAACAACTATCAATGCGCATCTTCATTTTTTCAATCATCACACATCATTTCACCACTGATTTACGTTAAGAGCATAGGCAGTTCGTCAAATCTACATGTAATCAATGACTTTGTACCTATATCGCTGATTAAACCCATTCTCTTCGTTGCCAGTAAGATTTAGACGACAAATCGACACGGAAAGTTATATTTTGCTAGAGTTTTGGGCATGCGAAAACGAAAGTAGAATGCGACGTAAAAAGTACATGCTGTGAAATTTACTAGACTAGATCGTCTGCCACTATTTTTATCACTCCCTCGTTGCTCGGAAGTTTCTGCGATACATACAATGACTTGACTATGAATCTGTTTTTCCATCTAATCATACAGTAGTCAGTAATATGAACATAAATGTGAATACCTATGGTTCATTGCGAGTAATAACTCAATATTTCGGCTTGCTTGACGCATGCGGCCTGCACTTTCAACTTACATTTCGGCCTTATAAAATCATTTTGACAAATTATTTACGGAAACAAAACTAGGGCCTTGCATTTTTAGTTTATTCATTTATAACTAGATCAGTTTTTATAACTCAATCGCTAAGTTATCGGTTATTTTCATGCCGATGTACGTTTTCCAATTTTCAAGATGGCGACGACTTCTGCATCGGCGCGTCATGAATGTGCTTCGTATTACAAATCAAGACATCGGTCGATTTTAATGAATTTGGTATCATTCTAAAGCTTAAACGTTTATCTTATTATTTTTATAAATGATATCCGTAAAGGAATAAAATAAATCTTGTAGATAAAATCGATATAAAATATTTTGAGTCTAGTCAATTTTCATGGGTTGGTCGGCGATCGGCAAACCTTCAATATTTTATTTTTAAAGGCCTAATTAGCGCATCGAAAATGTGCGATAATCAATCTACATTTTAAATGATTACAACCTTTTAAAATAATTATCGTTTAATTAACCGTTTAAATCATATCTTCCGTAAAAAGGCTACATGTTGCTTCACCGTCGACGTGCTAAAAACAAACAAATTTTCATCTACTGTTCCCAATTAAACTATCATAAAACAGTAATTGATTGCATAATCCTGTCAGTTCTTAATCAGGGTCATTCACGGTTGATGCACCCACGTGTCGACCTGTTGATCACAGCCGCTAATTGACGGTACAATACACGGAACATGGCCCGCGGACATTGGCTTTCCAGACTGGTTTTGAAAGGGCACTTGTCAAGATAAATATACAAGCTTCATAGAATAAAAGGGCACGTGGCGCAAACGGGCGGTTTGAAGGGCAGCTTGGCGGCACTTCAAACGGGGCATGGCGCTGCGCCATGTTAAAAAGGCCTGCAGGAAACACTAGGGTCATTGCATAAACCGCGCTGATCGGAAAGGGCCTGTCACATGTTTAATATTGAAAATTATTTAATTGTTTCTTCATATTTCATTTAACAAATAAAAAAGAAAATGAATTATGAATAAAAAAATAGCAATTTTCGATTTTTAAATGAATTATAGACAAAATACGAGTCATGGTATAAACCGCGCTGATCGGAAAGGACATAACATGATCGGAAAGGGCCTGTCACATATTTATTATTTGAAATTATTTAATTATTTCTTCATATTTCATTTAACAAATAAAACAGAAAATAAATTCAGAAAAAAAATCAGTATTCGATTTTTAAATGAATTATACACAAAACACGTGTCAGTGCATATATAGCGCTGATCGGAAAGGACAGTCCGTATGTTTTTTACTGGAACTAATTGAATCATTTCTTCATGTTTAATTTGATAAATTAAGAAGAAAATAAATTATGAAAAATCAGTTTTCAAAAGAATTATATTATGTTTAATATATAATTACAAAAACGTTTACTGCGTTCACTGTCAAAGCAGAATTAACATAATGTATGCGGCGTAACAAACGCGTGCCTCTGATTAGTCCTGGATTATCACACCTATTGATTATATCAATTAATCAGTATATTTGTAAGCACACACAAGTGACATGCGACAAATAATGTCTAACAATTTCTTTATACTGGACAGATAATCGCCTTGAATGAAGCATCATTTACTCAATGGCAGATTATTTTAACAACGAAAAGCCGTAAAAACATCCTTAACCTTCTTTAAATATTTTGATTGACACGTATAGCAATCAGTGTTTACTCAACTTGTTGATTGACAGGTGACACTTGAATAACCGGTCCGTTTGTTATAAACAATTATAAGGTACTTTAAACAGAACGATAAACAATAAATTTTTAAAAGTATATTTCAAGAATATTGGTTATAATTAAACTTTCAATTGATCTGTATCAATTACATTCATGTATCATGTTTAATTTTTCAAATTAAGAATAAAATAAATTATTAAAAAGTATTTCTTTCGATATTTGAAAACTGTTCATTCTTCAAAGTTTTTAGGATATATATGATATCAATTGTGACTGTTATTCATACAGTAATGTGGATGTCTAAAAGTAGATTATTAAAAGTCTCTTGTAATTCATTTATGAATGACAATGTACTTTAGTTTATATGTTTTAACTCCATGTATATTGTACATTGATGAGACTATAATGAATAAAATATATAATATCTGAATATCTATTTTCTTTCTTATGCCAAAAAGAAATAAGAAGAAATAATTCTATAATTTCTGATAATAAACATTTGACCGGCCCTTTCCGATCATGTTAAGCCCTTTCCGATCAGCGCGGTTTATATACTGACGCGTATTTTGTCTATAATTCATTTAAAAATCGAAAATTGATACATTTTTTTCGTAAGTTCTTTTCTTTTTGATTTGATAAATGAAATAAGAAGAAATAATTCTATAATTTCTGATAATAAACATTTGACCGGCCCTTTCCAATCATGTTAAGCCCTTTCCGATCAGCGCGGTTTATATACTGACGCGTATTTTGTCTATAATTCATTTAAAAATCGAAAATTGATACATTTTTTTCGTAAGTTCTTTTCTTTTTGATTTGTTAAATGAAATATGAAGAAATAATTAAATTATTTCCAATAATAAACATATGACATGTCCTTTCCGATCATGTTAGGCCCTTTCCGATCAGCGCGGTTTATGCCATGACTCGTAATTTGTCTATAAATTATGTAAAAATATAAAATTGAATTTTTTTTGGTCATAATTTATTTTCTTTTTTAATGCAAAAATGAAATAAGAAAAAATAATTCCTTAATTTCTAATAATAAACATATGGCAGGCCCTTTCCGAACATGTTAGGCCCTTTCCGATCAAATACCACGGAAAGGGCCTTTCCGGTATCTAGTCATGCCCTTAGAAATCTGCTGGACTGAAAATGAACTTGTAATGCAGCACCAAAAAAGCCTCAGTAAACTACTATTTAAACATGCTCGTTTTACAAGTTAGGCACGAATATTCACCATTTATATTAATATGAAATTAGGTGCTACCTAAAAGGCAGAGCTCCCATGAAAAATCACCAGTGCTCATTAAGAATTAAAGGAGTGGTGTTGGAATTATGGATTCTTTTTGAAAGTTTATGTTCTTTAGATCTATTAAAATTATTAATGATAATTCATGATTTCTGAATGCATGTTTTAGACTAGTCCAAATAATTGTACCCGAGAGTTGAATATCGTTATATTTTGTTGACTTGTCGATATCCGCCTCCGAGTACAAACCAGAAAAGGTAAAGAATGTGATAGCACTGTCCTCTTCTTTGTGTAAGTAACACCCAATGGAATCCGTTGGGCGGGAATTATGTTATAATAATGCAACGGATAAAAAAAAGAAATACATACATAGAAAGCCTGTATTTTTTCCTTTTCAATGATGTATATATTACCGAGATTTCTTGAGAAAAATTCAAGCTATGGCAGTTAAAAAAATGCCAAGGTTTAACACGAGTGTACTACATATTGGAAAATGGCCGATCACCGGTAAACACATTACTACACGAAGCGTTTTCATTGGTCACGCCTCCGACCGCCATTACATGAAGACGATTGAAACGTTAGAGGTTTAAATTTCTTACAACAGAAATTCTTGATAAATATGTCCTGTTCTTATGTTTTTTATTTACTATTTATGATTTAAAACAACAGGCAAGTTGTTAGGGCTAAAGAAAAATCGTGACTACTGATAAATCGTAATTTCAATAGACCACAGTTTCCACCACAGTTTTGATTGTTTCTGGTTGAGACCTCTAGGTAGACAACGTAAAATATCAAAATGTAAAATCGGTCTACCCGACGTCTCATTATTTAGACTAGTTTTAGACTGCATCAAGATTAATTCTCGACAGGTGAAAACTCCACAGATATTCTGTATATAATCAAAAGAAAGTTTGTTATAGATTAACATCTGCACCAAGATAAAGAAAAAAAAACGTATTTGAATAATTTCTGTTATTCTTATTAAAACGTAGATCTACTGCATCAACAATTTTACATAAATTATTATCATACTGGAAACCAGTCACAAAATGATAACTCCTTCAAACTGAAAGGCTTGAACTTTGAAAATTTCAAATCTAACAGAATCTCATTAGACCAACAGCCAAAGGAATTCTGTGACTTTGCGTGTGAATGTTTGACAATGAGGACTTAATGTAAAAAGTTAATGTTCCAATTCTAAAGTTAATAGAAATTAGAATTTACGTAATCCTGGAAATGACTATTGTAATTCTTTTAAATGTCATTATTGTCAAATTTTGGTTCTTTTTGGAAGGAAGAATGTGTCCAACTTTCAGTAAAAAATACTGCTATAACAGACGCTAGACTGGTGCCCGTGTTTACTCTCTACGTTCCATGTTTGGAGAGAATGATTCTCGAAATACAGTCGGGTACCAGGTTATAACAGACGCCTGGTATGAGAAAATTACAATCATTTACATGACTGTACAAAGCTTGTTTTAAACCCAAAAATGGTTAATCTTTTAGCACTATATAATAGGGATGGTAGTAAGAACCTTTTTGATGTTTGTTTATAATTCATCGCCAGTTGTTTTTTTGTTGTTTTATTTTAATTAAACTCTGGTCAGTGATTTTAAAGCTTAACGGATGCAATATATGCGAACGGGGAGAAGAGCATTATTTGCTTTTCACAGTTTAATGCCTGTATAGTTTGATCCTGAAGCTTTTCTTTTTTTTAGCTCACCTGTCACAAAGTGACAAGGTGAGCTTTTGTGATCGCGCAGCGTCCGTCGTCTGTCGTCCGTCCGTCAGTCCGTCCGTGCGTGCGTGCGTAAACTTTTGCTTGTGACCACTCTAGAGGTCACATTTTTCATGGGATCTTTATGAAAATTGGTCATAATGTTCCCCTTGATGATATCTAGGTCAAGTTCGAAACTGGGTCACGTGCGGTCAAAAACTAGGTCAGTAGGTCTAAAAATAGAAAAACCTTGTGACCTCTCTAGAGGCCATATATTTCACAAGATCTTCATGAAAATTGGTCAGAATGTTCACCTTGATGATATCTAGGTCAAGTTCGAAACTGGGTCACGTGGCGTCAAAAACTAGGTCAGTAGGTCAAATAATAGAAAAACCTTGTGACCTCTCTAGAGGCCATATTTTTCATGGGATCTGTATGAAAGTTGGTGTGAATGTTCATCTTGATGATATCTAGGTCAAGTTCGAAACTGGGTCACGTGCGGTCAAAAACTAGGTCAGTAGGTCTAAAAATAGAAAAACCTTGTGACCTCTCTAGAGGCCATACTTGTGAATGAATCTTCATAAAAATTGGTCAGAATGTTCTCCTTGATGATATCTAGGTCAACTTCGAAACTGGGTCACGTGCGGTCAAAAACTAGGTCAGTAGGTCTAAAAATAGAAAAACCTTGTGACCTCTCTAGAGGCCATATATTTCACGAGATCTTCATGAAAATTTGTCAGAATGTTCACCTTGATGATTTGTAGGTCAAGTTCGAAAGTGGGTCACGTGCCTTCAATAACTAGGTCAGTAGGTCAAATAATAGAAAAACGTTGTGACCTCTCTAGAGGCCATATTTTTCATGGGATCTGTATGAAAGTTGGTCTGAATGTTCATCTTGATGATATCTAGGTCAAGTTCGAAAGTGGGTCACGTGCCATCAAAAACTAGGTCAGTAGGTCAAATAATAGAAAAACCTTGTGACCTCTCTAGAGGCCATATTTTTCATGGGATCTGTATGAAAGTTGGTCTGAATGTTCATCTTGATGATATCTAGGTCAAGTTCGAAACAGGGTCATGTGCGGTCAAAAACTAGGTCAGTAGGTCTAAAAATAGAAAAACCTTGTGACCTCTCTAGAGGCCATACTTGTGAATGGATCTCCATAAAAATTGGTCAGAATGTTCATCTTGATGATATCTAGGTCAAGTTCGAAAGTGGGTCATGTGCCATCAAAAAGTAGGTCAAATAATGAAAAAACGTTGTGACCTCTCTAGAGGCCAAATTTTTCATGGGATCTGTATGAAAGTTGGTCTGAATATTTATCTTGATGATATATAGATCAAGTTTGAAACTGGGTCGACTGCGATCAA
This sequence comes from Mercenaria mercenaria, assembly GCF_021730395.1. NCBI lineage: Eukaryota > Metazoa > Mollusca > Bivalvia > Venerida > Veneridae > Mercenaria > Mercenaria mercenaria. The sequence continues at coordinate 32,272,546 of NC_069361.1, read as the reverse complement.
AAACTAGGTCAGTAGGTCTTAAAATAGAAAAACCTTGTGACCTCTCTAGAGGCCATACCCTTGAATGGATCTTCATGAAAATTGGTCAGAATGTTCACCTTGATGATATCTAGGCCAAGTTTGAAACTGGGTCACGTGCCTTAAAAAACTAGGTCAGTAGGTCAAATAATAAAAAAACCTTGTGACCTCTCTAGAGGCCATACTTTTCATGGGATCTGTATGAAAGTTGGTCTGAATGTTCATCTTCATGATATCTAGGTCAGGTTTGAAACTGGGTCAACTGCGGTCAAAAACTAGGTCAGTAGGTCTAAAATTAGAAAAATCTTTTGAGGTAAGTGTATTCCGGTGTATTCCGGTTTTTAGGTGGATTCCGGTTTAATGTGTGACCCTCTCTAGGCCATATTTTTCAATGGATCTTCATGAAAATTGATCTGAATGTTCACCTCGATGATATCTAGGTCAGTTTCGAAACTGGGTCACGTGCGGTCAAAAACTAGGCCAGTAGGTATAAAAATAGAAAAACCTTGTGACCTCTCTAGAGGCCATATTTTTCATGAGATCTTCATGAAAATTAGTGAGAATGTTCACCTTGATGATATCTAGGTAAAGTTCAAAACAGGGTCACGTACCTTCGAAAACTAGGTCAATAGGTCAAATAATAGAAAAACCTTGTGACCTCTCTAGAGACCATATTTTTCAATGGATCTTCATGAAAATTGGTCAGAATTTTTATCTTGATAATATCTAGGTCAAGTTCAAAACTGGGTCACATGAGCTCAAAAACTAGGTCACTATGTCAGATAATAGAAAAAACGACGTCATACTCAAAACTGGATCATGTGGGAAGAGGTGAGCGATTCAGGACCATCATGGTCCTCTTGTTTAAGTTATGTCTACTGACTACTACACAGGCACTACAGTGGAACCTGACATCAAAACTAAACACATGTTAAATTTCACATGAATGACTTTTGTTATACAATATTTTCAAAACTCATAATAATACAAAAAAAATGAAATGAAAAAATCAAAATAAAAATTAAAAAAAATCTGGTCCAGGTGAGGTTCGAACTCGCGACCTCCGGATTACAACGCGAACTCGCTAACCACTACACCATTGTGAAGTTATGACGTCATCAGGCAAACATAAGTATATATAATAAAGTTCAGTAATTGCAGCGTGACGAAAGTCGTTTCAGAATGAAAATATTGTATTTTATTTCTTTTTTCTTTGTAGAAAATGTATTTAGCACTTATTTCTTATTATCAAACGCTCATTTGCATTTTTATTCAATATTCAAAGCAGTAAGCGAGACGCTTTTGTCAACCGTAAACAGTAAGCGCCTACTGACGTCTTTACTGATTAATTACTATGTGCATAGTGTACTTGAAAAAATCCGAACAAGACTGATTCCAAAAAGTACCACGAATTTTCAACTTGGTAGTATACACAGTTAGATCTCTCTTTTTGTTTTCTTTTTCATACGTCTAACCGTAATGCGACGCTGTTGGCGCCGCTTTGCGGCACCGGTAGCTCTGCTATGATAGAACCTCTTCATTTTGTACTAATTTTTGTTTTCTGTACGTTCGGCAGGTGTGTTTTTTTTTTTTTTCAATAATTTGTGGATTCTGCACCGGTATTTTTTAATGATGCCATTTTGTCCGAGATGTTGCGGTTCTCAGGATGCTGGTCAGTTGGACTGCATCCAGGATAAAAAAATGGTGGACTGTGTCAACATTTTGCAGTCATGGCTGTCAGACCGACGACTTTCCAGAAGTCTGCATGGGCATAAAATCTGGGCCAAGTTTTTTAACCAACGAAATCGCCCCGGGCACTCATGGATTATGGCCCTTGAATTGCTCAATATCTGCTAATTTAGCCTTGTCTGCCCTCTTAGTCGAACACTTCATCCGAACTTCACCAACTTGGTGACAATGTTTATGGGCATAATATCTCAGCCAAATTCGATAACCACCCAAATCGCCCCAGGCACTGTTGGATTTAGTCAACTCGTGACGTAATTATCACTTAATTCATTTGAGTCTGGTATATTACGTCCAACTCAGCCGCGTCCGAACACAGGCGTAATCATTAGTGATTAAGATATGAACATAAATTAAAGCTTCACAGTATGAAAAACAAAAGAAATATTTTAATTTGCTGTAGGTAATACATTTATCGCTTGAACATGTTATTTGACATGTTCTGCATAAAACACTATAGAAAAACATCTATCAAATATAATGCATAAATGTACAGCATTTAGCACAGTGTGAAGTCGTACTCGATTTGTTCACCATTTTAGTTTATTCCAAGTGTTTGTGAAGGAACAAGCACATGAGAATATATATGAATAGATCTCTCCCAATATCTGTTTTGTTTTCAAATTTTGTAATTCAACTTTAGATCGTAGTAAATTTACAAATGATAAAAAACGTTAACTTTTTGCATGAAGGCACTTTACTCGCGAACCACTGCACCCAGGACCTTCAAACTTTACATGCTGATAGTACTTATTGAGTACACCACCCCTACTGACTTTGGGGTCACCAGGTCAAAGGTCAAGGTCACAGGGGCCAACGTTAACTTTTTGTATGAAGGCACTTTACTCGCAAACCACTGCATCCAGGACCTTCAGACTTTACTTGCTGATAGTACTCAGGGTTCTAGCCAGGATTTTCTGAAGACATGTTGCTGAAGGGTATTTTTGAAAAGTGCGTGGACAACAATGGGGTGGGTGCGGGAGGGGTACCCCCTCCTGCTGGGGGGTTATGGGGGGGGGCCACCCCCAGAAAATTTTGTATTACTACAACTCATTTTGGTGCATTCTGGTGCATTTCAGAGTGAAAAACACAGTGTTATTTTCAATGTTTAATAAGCATCATTTACATGCTCAATAAGAACAAATAGAGATAATGTGTCATAAAAAATTCTTCTAGAGTTTATTTGCTGAATGACAATGTAAACTTATCCAGTTATATAAGTTTCTGAAAATGTTCACTATTTATTTTACATAAAACAATACAATTTTAGCACTGCACATTAAAGTTCCAGTCTTCTATTCCTGTGGAATTTATTTGCTGAATGACAACGTAAACTTATCAATTTTTGTGGCGTTATCCCCCTTCTCCAAACTATTTAGAACATCCACTCCTAATGTCTTAGCTACATCAACTAAATGTTTGTGTTTGGTGGTGTGGGCTATTTCCTCCTTACACGGAAAGTAAAGCAGTGTCATAGATGCTGTCATTGCCTCACGGTTCACATGTTCTTCCCTCACAAAACAAGCCTCGATCCCACCACCTGTTTTTGCTTCCGCAACGTCAAATACCAATGCTTTCTTGTGCAAGTCTGAGTCCTTATGAAATACTAAAGATGATCGCCTTATTGGGGTACATGGAATGTCAACCCACACAGCTCTACCAGGAACACACTTCTTTGGCGCTTTACACATACTGAACACAACATACCTTGGCCTGAAGTAAAGAATTTAAAACAATTTTGTTATTTACATAGCCAAAGGGATCCGTCACTGCTATGATAAGAGATCTAAATGTTTTTTTAATGAATTTCAAGAACTTATATGTAAAAAAAAGACAAAACACATAAAACATACTGTAGCCTTGTGTGTAAAAGACATGACAACTTAATTTCTAGTTAGTCATCAACTCTTCCTCCCTATTTTCTAATGTCCAATATTTTTTCCCCAAAGAAATCAGATTTGAAATATAAAATGTGGTCTTCTTATAATTTGTTTAACAACTGATAGTTTGCACTTTTTTTGAATACGTTAACTGATCACTTGATACATATGATATGATACATTCAATAGACCGTTCAGTATTTTTGGGATAACTTAAAAATGATTTAAATTACCATTCTCTGAGACTGTCATTCAGGGAAACGCTTGTTTCCATTTTGGATCAATGCCTGATTTCCTTTGGCCATCCGGCATGGCTGAGTGGGATTCTGAATTTGTGACCGTTTTCCCAGGTGTACCTGGTCCAGGAAGAATGTCATTCACAGATTCGTCTCGCTTTTCACATCGCACTATCTCCTCTATTACCGAGTCACTAACATTGTTCTCCTTCCGGAGCTTCTTGAAATGGCTATTGCTTGAAATAGTTCATATTTAACAATGTCCTAATTTCTGATTTACGTTTATTTCCAGGCATCGTCAATAATTAAGTAATAGATCAACAATATTTCAAACTTTTCTCTACAAGTTCTATTTTGAAAGTGACGACAGAAACATCGATATTCCACCCGAGAAAACACAATTCATACAATGTCAAAAAAACATTAATATTACGCCGAGAATTGTTCAAAATCATTTTAACGTGTTGCATAATTTTTTACTTAGTACCTTCCATTGTCTTTCCTTGATTGCGAAAAACATTCAGACAATAATTGTTGAAAGTCATCTGTCATTATTTCTGATTACATAAAAAATCTTAAAACACTTTCATGTACACATCACAAGATACCGTCTGTCAAAGGATTTAAAGGCGGAGCTACGATAAATTTACGTCACAAGTTTCTACATAGGAAGCTGTCATTGGTTTATCGTGTTTCTTAACTGACATCGCTTTACCTGAACTATCGGGTGAGCACGTGGTAAACTTTCGAATACACTATCGGATTAATCTCGGTGTTTATTGGAATGCGTTTAAGACATGTCACTTTGGCAATTAAGGGATGACGGAGGAAATAAGGCTTGTCAAATATACAACTCAAAGCCTGAAGGCATGTCGCACGCGACAGGCGATAATAGCCTGGCTAGAACCCTGGTACTTATTGAGTACAATACCCCTACTGACTTTGGGGTCACCAGGTCAAAGGTCAAGGTCACAGGGGCCAACGTTAACTTTTTGCATGAAGGCACTTTACTCGCGAACCACTGCACCCAGGATCTTCAAACTTCACATGCTGATAGTACTTATTGAGTACAACACCCCTACTGACTTTGGTTTCACCAGGTCAAGGTCACAGGGGCAAACGTTAACTTTTTGCATGAAGGCACTTTACTCGCGAACCACTTCACCCAGGACCTTCAAACTTTACGTGCTGATAGTACTTTATGAGTACACCAACCCTACAGATTTTGGGGTCACCAGGTCAAAGGTCAAGGTCACAGGGGCCAACGTTAACTTTTTGCATAAAGGCACTTTACTCTCGAACTACTGCATCCAGGACCTTCAAACTTCACATGCTGATAGTACTTATTGAGTACACCACCCCTACTGTCTTTGGGGCCACCAGGTCAAAGGTCAAGGTGCTGCGGGGCATTTGTCACCATTAGTGACATCTCTTGTTTTTTTTTTTACTTGCTCAATGCTGAGAACCTAACTGTGATGTTTTACAGCTGTTCAGAAACATAAGCTTTAAATGTCTTTCTTTTTCAGGTCTTGATCCAACACAAAGAATCGGGGGTCAGTTAAAGCAAAATAAGGTGATTTCATTTTCATAGATTTTAGCTTTACTGTACAAAGTTATGTTAAGCTTACACACTTTAGTGGGTAGAGCTCTTGTGATCACTCACATGTCAGTCATCATGGCCATTGTTGGTCCATTAACATTTTCTTCAAATGACATTTATCCATTAGCAAGTCAATATTTTAAATGTTAAAAATAGCAGAACTACACTTGTATTGTCTTAACATAGAAATACTGCTATCGAAAGGCCATTGTCTTAGCTTCATTTTGATACAATTTTATTGTTTTATCACCAAAACTGACCAAGATATGACTGATTATCATCTATATGGTTTGCACACTGGCCTTCCAATCCTGAGGTCGGGGTTCGATCCCCGGCAGCTACTCCGGAATTTTCAGAAACGCTTTTCAGTGTTTCCCACCCAGCTAGAGGTGTACTGGTCAGGAACCCAGGCAATCCTTGCGTGTATCAGTGCTATACACTGGGCACGTTAAAGAACCAGGTTGTCTATTCGCAACGAGCTAGGCTAAGTTAGCCGGACAAGCCTGTATCTGATTTCTGATCTCCCTGTGGGGGCTTTGTCTCACTCTGTCCCTCTGGTCAGATCGCTCTGTGTCTGTACTAGTAGAGGATGATTTCGCGCCCTGTGTGGCTGCAGTTGCTGTAAAGCGCCTTTGAACGTGTTTATCATGAAAAGGGCGCTATATAAATCTGGTATAATAATAATAATAATATGGTTGTCCTTTCCAAAAAAGAACAGTTACCATGGGAACAGTGAAATCAATATATAGTTCAAAAGAGGTTTTTAATGCACTGGTATTTTTTAATCATTAATGATGCCATTTTGTCCGAGATGTTGCGGTTCTCGGGATACGATAAATGCCGGTCAGTCGGACCGCATCCAGGATGAAAAACGATGGACTGCGTCGACATTTTGCGGTCATGTCCGTCAGTCCAACGACTTTCCAGAAGTCTGCATGGGCATAATATGGCCAAGTTAGATAACCAGCCAAATCGCCCCAGGCACTCGTGGATTATGGCCCTTGAATTACTCAAAATCTGCTGATTTAGGCTTGTCTGCCCTCTTAGTCAAACACTTTTCATCCAAACTTCACCAGCTTGGTGACGATGTTTGTGGGCATATTAAATATCTCAGCCAAGTTTGATAACCACCCAAATCGTCCCAGGCACTGTTGGATTTAGTCAACTCGTGGCGTAATTATCACTTAATTTTGCGGGAAATCACATCAGTATATTTAAATTAGAGGGACATTGTGTGATATGAAAACAATATTTTGTCATAAAATTTACTATGTTACACTCGAAAAGGAAACAACTGAAGGACAAATTGTCTTGTTATGTCTCCCACCACACAGTGGTGTGGGAGACATATTGATTTACTCCAGTCTGTGTGTGTGTGTCACAAAGCTTGTCCGCACTCTAAGTCAAACATTTCTCATCCGATTTTCATTAAACTTGAACAAAATGTGCTTGACCATAAGACCTTGGCCAAGTTCGATTACTAGCCAAATTGGTCCAGACATCTTGGAGTTATGGCCCTTGAATTACCAAAAATTGGTCTTTTTACTCTTGTCCGCTCTCTAATTCGAATATTTCTCTTCCAATCTTCACCAAACTTAAACAAAATGTGTTTGACCATGAGACCTCCGCCAGGTTCGATAACTAGCCAAAATTCGGTCCAGGCATTTTGGAGTTACGGCCCTTGAATTATCGAAAAATTGGCCTTTTTTACTCATGTCCGCACTCTTAATCAAACATTTCTCATCCGATCTTCACCAAACTTGAACAAAATGTGTTTGACCATGAGACGTCGGCCAAGTTCGATAACTAGCCAAATCGGTCCAGGCATTTTGGAGTTATGGCCCTTGAATTATCGAAAAATTGGCCTTTTTACTCATGTCCGCACTCTTAATCAAACATTTCTCATCCGATCTTCACCAAACTTGAACAAAATGTGTTTGACCATGAGACCTCGGCCAAATTCGATAACTAGCCAAATCGGTCCAGGCATTTTGGAGTTACGGCCCTTGAATTATTGAAAAATCGGCCTTTTTACTCTTGTCTGCACTCTAAGTCGAACATTTCTCATCCGATCTTCACCAAACTTGAACAAAATGTGTTTGGCCATAAGACCTTACCCAAGTTTGATAACTAGCCAAATCTGCCCAGGCATTTTTGATTTATGGCCCTTGAATTACTGATTGGATCCACTCATCCAGACCATCTAATTGGATCCACTCGTCTAAAACATCGAGAGAAACTAACATTTTTCATAGGGGCAGTTGTGGGAGACATGCGCTTTTCTCAAAAGCATCTCTAGTATTTTAATTGGTATGGTTTACATAATTGTGTAGATCGACTAAGAGTTTGGTTTGAATAATTGGATGAGAATTTTTGTCATTAATCATGTTAATTTGGTGTGGGGGGGGGGGGGGGGAACATACATTTTGGAGAGAGGAATGGGGCTGAATTTTGGCCCCTCAAAAGCCCTGTTGAAAATAGGTCTGACAGTCTGCAGCTAGGACAATTTTATTTGAGGAACTCTTTTAATGTGCAGTAATGTGATTTTTCCATAGAAGTTCATTGTAAAAATTGACCGGACTAGTAATATATGACTAATATATTAAAATCAATCAAAAACGTAGACCTGTCTATTTTATTGACTGTAATGATTTTTTGTTCTTTAAGTAAGGTCACTTTATAAACAAATATGTCATTGTTAGACTTGCCAGTGTTAATTATTTTGTACGTTTTTTTTTTCAGACTGTAAAAGCATCTGGAGAGATGGAAGCTGTCCGTGTAACTAGATCGTCACCTATGAGTGCCTCAAACACTCCATCAAGCTTGTATGAATTTATTGGGGAATCTCCTCTTGGTGACAGTAATAAAAACTCTGGTAAAAAACAAAGTCAGTCCAAAGCTGATGGGAAGGTTACAAAGAAAAAGGTGGAAAAGGCAAAGACAGTAAAGATAAAACCTGCATCAGAGGACAAAAATAAGAAAAAGGCAGGAAATACGAAAACATCAGTAGCCCCCTCAAAGACGAGTGTTACAAAATGTACACCAAAAGGACGAGTGTCAAAGGCAGTCATACCACTAGAAAATATACATGATGAGAATGAAACAAAGAAAGGCAATAAAAGACTCAGGGCATTAAAACCAATACCACCACCAAATTTAGATGATATCTCACCAATAGCTTGTGAAAGAAAGTCGACGCCATCTCGAAAAAGAGCCAGTGATTCTAAAAAGGGAATCAATGAAACTGCTAAAAACAGGAAACTAAGGTCATCTAAAGGTGGTGAAATTCAGTTAACTGCGAGTGTTTCCTATATGGAATCTGAGGAGGGAAATTCAGCTGATGATAGTGCAATTTTTGTATCACCGAGACAAACCATGCCGAGATTTAATGCTGCTAAAACATCAACACCAGCAAACGTTTCAGCTAAAAGCAAGAAAATGCCTGTGAAAAATATGTCTAGACTTGCTTCTAAAGATACGTCAACACCTAATGAGTCTAAACCAAAAAGAGGTTTCACAGGCATAAAAGGTAACATTTCCAAGCTATCACCAGTTCAGCGCCTGGATACCCCAACATCAGACTACGGATCTATGGAGGTAATCCAAACGCCCAGCCCAACACCTCCTGTTAAAGCAAGCAGAAAGAAAAGAGGAAATTCTCCAGCATTTACTCTAGAAGATGAGGATTCAGGTACTGGTAATTGTGAGAAAAGAAAGTTTTCTTTAAGTCCAAATTGAATAGGTTAGAATTCCCTGTGCAGTGTGGGGGCCTCCGTGGCCAAGTGTTTAAGGTCACTGACTTTGAATCACTTTCCCCTCATTGATGTGGTTTGAGCTTGCTGTCTTTGATCTTTTCGTATCACCTGGGGTCTAACATCAGCCCCACAGCTGTCAAACTGAATAGGTAGATTGCTTAAAGTCAGTAGACAAATCCTATCGTGTTGCCTATCAGTAGGTCAAATAGTTTTTGATCAATAACATTTTAGTAAATATGGTGGTCAAACTTTTAAAATAGGATGAATGCCTATATTAGTAGGTTGATGGCACATTTTGTTTTGGTGTAATCAGGTTAAGGTCAAGGTCACATTGACCAAGAATGAAAATGGTTTCCAATCAAAGAGAGAATTATTTGGTCTTTGAATGTCAAGCTTCAGGGATAGTTACTTGTGGCTGGTACAAATGTAGATGATTTGTATAAATGGTTAAGGGATCACCATGTCAGAGGTCTACTTTACACATGTCACAGTGACCTTGAAGCTACAATGTATTAATGTTTTCTTATCATAGCTAGAGAATGCTTGGGGCTGTGGCTATCAAATTTCATAGCATGATTTCTGTGCTCAGTAGCTGACTCCTAATTCTGTTGTTTTATGGGTCAGGAGGTGGGAGGTCAAGGTCACAGTGAGTTAACAAACAGGACTTCTGTACATGATAAATCATGTGATGAGATAGGATGTTTGACTTTCTTATACTATTGTGCATAATGGTAAAATCAGTAATAAATGAGTACATAGATTCAGTACTGAATTTACTTCACATGTTGAATAAAATAATGCTGCGTTCCAAATGGTTAAACATAATAAATTTTTATTTTTGGATTTTATCTCATTCTGTGAGCTAAGTACCGGTACTGAAGTTATACTGAAATTAATACATGTAGCGTAAAGTTGCAGTTTTTTCATGACAATTTGACAAAACATAATGTGAGCTGAAATTATTTCTTCCTACATCTGGTTTTTTTTTTGTGGATTTTAAGCTTGTAAGACTATTTTAACCAGTTGCTCTCTTTTTTTTTACTAACATGTGAGTGTAGCTTATACATAGCTAATAGTTTTTCAGGATTCAGTTTTTGTGAAAATGTAAAGTATTGTCAAATATGCAATGTATCGATACTAATATATATAAATAATTAGTTAACAGACATATAAGCTTGAATTTTGTTTAAAAATATTGCTTAGCTGCAGATTTGTAAAGGTATGTGTTTTGCTTTCAGGAGAAAATTTTAACCTCAATAAGTCAGTTGACAGATCATACAAAAAGTCCAAGAGGAAGTATGAAACTGGAAGATTCTCTGTAAGTTATTCCTTACACAGTTGTTAATTTTGGTCCACAATTTTAAACATCAGTGATTTATTGAACATATAGGCAAAATGCAGTAGAGTAAATATTATTCCCATGCCTACCCACTTACCATAGAACAGCAATAAAATAAATACCTGTGGATAAAATTATGAGTATATTTGTACTGCTTTTAAATACGAAGGATAGGCAATTTGATTTCCGATAAACTGTCAAACTTAATAGGATGATTGTCTTGGTCGGTAGGTAAATAATCAGTGATAGCTGTGTCAAAGGTCAAGGTCACATTGATACTGAGTCTGAAAAGGGATTAAGATTAATAACTGGAGACTGCTTGGGCCTAAGAACTTTGATACTTCATAATCTTAGTATGATTTCGTATGGTCAGCAGATCTTTATAGATTATTAGATTTTTATTGAGAAATACGTACATTTGTGCACGAGTTTCACAGTGAAGATAACTTTTGGAGTGCAGTATTATTCCTGGTGCAAGTCTGATATTTTTTTATTACATACATGTACACATCTACATTTATAACTAATACATAAATTATATAAATTTGTTTGTTAGCTTGAATGCAACCGAAAATGTTGTCCATAATAACCTTTTAAATGCAAAAACACACATTAAACTGGTCACAAACAGACATTGGATATGAATTCTGTACATCAATATGGAAAAATATTGAATTCTGTACATCAATATGGAAAAATATTGACATTTGAGGTTACATGACTGAGTTTAAAAATGAGTTCGCAATAATATTTATAATGTCCTCTTTTCAAAGAAGAATGGGTATTTTATAAGTTTGTTTCCTCATTGTCAGTGGGTCAATGCCACTAGGTCAAAATTAAAGGAAAGACTGAAAACGATGCATCCAATTACCTCAGGTCATTGTATGAAGGGCCTGCCTGTTCATAAATAGCATATCAGTGACACATGACTCGAACACCAAATGTCAAGTTGTACATATTAAAATTTTGTAAACAGGTTAATTTAATCCGTTTTCATGCTGTATAAAGTTCTTGGGCATCAGAGGCTTGTCTTAACTTTCCTAGATGAACTAATAACTAAAGCAGACCTTGAGCAGTTAAGTAAGAAAAGTCTTTTTATCTAGACATTATGTTTCTTGTTTACAACTTGTCATTCTATACCATGTCTACTGTACTTATACTCATGTATTTCAGACATCAAAGCTTGATGAATGGGCAGATAAAGTGAACTCTGAACTTGAAGACATTGAGAACTTTGAACTTAGTGTCGAAGGATAAAATTGAAAATTGACGAGAGATAATTAATCTCGGAACAGACCTGTGGATGATTTATTAGTATGTTTATAAGTAGAATACTGTGAATCAAGGATTTTGAAAATCTAGTAAATGATCCATGCCACTTTAGTGAAAGTGAAGGGTTAAGTTAACCCATTTAAAGATCTTATCCTGAGATTTACATGTATATGTGTATAGAGAAAAAATGATAGAACAATGGTGTTGGAAATCATGAAGGATTTTGAAAACAGGAAATTGCAAAGAAATTTGTATCAAAATTTCTTTGTTATATCAAAATATAGAGTGAGTTTTGACACTGTTGCTAAGATTTATCCATAAGTATGGGAATACATATTTTGTGTTGTGTGTATGTTAAGTGGGAATATGTAATATGTTGTATTTGTAAATTGCAGTCATTTAACAAATAGTTTTACATAGATCTTTGCAGAGCTCACAGAAAGTGAACAAGTTTGTATTTATTTGAATAGTCCAGCTGGTTTGTTGTTGTAAAATTGTATGTTTTATGGATGAGTATGTAAAATAAGCTGTGTATATAGCAGACATATACCTGCTTATTTGTCAGATAAAATATTTTATGTTCAGACCAGACACTGGTAAAACTGTAAATTTGTAACTTTTATTGTTAGCTCGACTATTCGAAGAATAGTCTAGCTATTCTACTCACCCTGGCGTCGGCGTCACACCTTGGTTAAGTTTTTGCATGCAAGTACATACAGCTATCATTTAAAGGCATATAGCTTTGAAACTTATTTTTTCTTTTTCTAGGTCAATTACCAACCTCTCTGGGTCAAGTCCCATAACTCTGACATGTATTTTGAGCAAATTATGCCCCCTTTTGGACTTAGAAAATTTTGGTTAAAGTTTTACATGCAAGTTACCATCTCCAAAACTAATGCAGATATTGAATTGAAACTTCACATGTGTCTTCGAGGTTATAAAACTAGTTGATAGCACCAAGTCCCATAACTCTGACCTTCAATTTGGCCAAATTATGCCCCCTTTTGGACTTAGAATATTTTGGTTAAAGTTTTGCGTGCTAGTACATACAGCTATTACTAAAAGGCATATAGATTTGAAACTTATTTTTTCTCTTTCTAGATCAATTACCTACCTCACTGGGTCAAGTCCCATAACTCTGACATGTATTTTGGCCGAATTATGCCCCCTTTTGGACTTAGAAAATTCTGGTTAAAGTTTTGCGTGAAAGTACATACAGCTATTACTAAAAGGCATATAGATTTGAAACTTATTTTTTCTTTTTCTAGATAAATTACCTACCTCACTGGGTCAAGTCCCATAACTCTGACATGTATTTTGGGCAAATTATGCCCCCTTTTGGACTTAGAAAGTTCTGGTTAAAGTTTTACATGCAAGTTACTATCCCCAAAACTAATGCAGATATTGAATTGAAACTTAACATGTTTCTTCGGGGTTATAAAACTAGTTGATAGCATCAAGTCCCATAACTGATATGTATTTTGGTCTATTATGCCCCCTTTTGGACTTAGAAAATCCTGGTTAAAGTTTTGCGTGCAAGTACATACAGCTATTACCAAAAGGCATATAGCTTTGAAACTTATTTATTCTTTTTCTAGGTCAATTACCAACCTCACTGGGTCAAATTCCATAACTCTAACATGTATTTTGAGCAAATTATGCCCCCTTTTGGACTTAGAAAATTCTGGTTAAAGTTTTACATGCAAGTTACTATCCCCAAAACTAATGCAGATATTGAATTGAAACTTAACATGTTTCTTCGGGGTTATAAAACTAGTTGATAGCATCAAGTCCCATAACTCTGATATGTATTTTGGTCTATTATGTCCCCTTTCGAACTTAAAACTCTTTTGATATTTAACATTTTGGGTAATAATTTCCTGCTTCTGTGACAATATTTCGAATAGTCGAGCTTGGCTGTCTTACGGACAGCTCTTGTTTAAATTTGAAGGTAATTTCCAGTATTTAAAAATGAAAGACTTTGAAGTCATAACATTTTTTATGCAAAACAAGTTTTAGTTACTTTTTAGATAAAAAGTATTATTTTATTATCCATCTTCATTTTTTCACGAATAATAACAAGGCGTGTTATTTTATTATGTCACAACTTCTTATCTTATCCTTTCCTATCTTCTTAACTTTACTCTACAATTGTTTCTATACTGAACACTCTAGATTTATGAAATGCAGGCCATTGATTTAGTTGATACTCCTCTTATCTGTCTGATGTAAGACCTGACAAGTCTTTGTTTGGGTAAAATCCATCCCTATCAAGCTCACTCTGTCTGCTAATAATTTTTAGTTCTGTAGTGATTTGAAAATCTTGACAGTGTTTGATAGTTAAAAATTAACTCGTAATAAACTTGGTATATGATCACTCATTATCTGATATGTATCTTTATTCTATTTGCTAAAACTAGCTAATCTAGTTTCTTACTGCTGTAAAATTACATTTTTGAAAAATACCTAACAGCCTACCTACTAATTTTGGGTATGTTTCCCTAAACAAAGATTTTTCAGGCCCATTCATAGAGATATGTCCCTTTAAAATAGTGTAAGAATTAGTTGATTCAGTTCTTATATGTATATATTATACTGCCTAAAGTCTGGTTGTGCTTTTAAAATTGTTCAATTGATAAAACATTATTTTCTACGGAACAGCAGGTTTCTACTTAAATCAGTTGAAAGTTTAACATAGTGTTTGTTGACCTTGAAAAACACCCATAAAAACTAACTTAAAATGGTAATGAAAAATCTCGTACATGTTAATTACATTTTTTTAAGACACTTGTGAAAATTGAAATTCGTGCAAAGAGCGTCTGACTTAGGAATTTTTGAAAGAATGCGCTTTTCTCTTGTGCCTTATAAGTGTTCACATATCTTTCCGAATCGCAACGTCTTGCATGGGCAGTAGGATAGATTCCCGATTGAGGCAGTGCCTTATTTCATATTAATTGATTTTGCTTCTAACTGAACTGACAGGGAGTTTGATTTCCCTGTTATTGAGAATGTAGCAGCATAGTACATGTATATATGAGAAAAGCAATTGAAATTCATTTATTTACGTTTTTTTAGACAACATATTTTGGGTTATAGATAACTGTTTTAATGAATTATATGTATCAGTATAGCTAGTTTATTATTTGATGAATTTATTCTATTAAAGCAAGGTAAAAAGTGTCTTATATTTAATATAGTTATTTTTACACCTACAGATACAAAGTTTATGGGCGAGTATTTTAGAGTCACACCTTTCTGAAGGCTTATATCCAAAAGTTTTGATGGATATATACAAGTCCTGTAGTGGTTGATCATGCAATCAATACTTGAGAAAAAGTTTGTTGAGCGAACTGCTTCCTTAATTTTCATGGGATTACAATGCATATTATCACCATGAACCATAGGTGTGCATAACTTAATTTTTTCTTGGATGAACAGTGGTGGGGATATCCATATGCTGCATTTCCAAAAGTTGTTGAAGCACACAACCTCCAGAATTTTAAATAGGTCTGGGACGATTTCAAAATTTTGAAACCAGTTAATTATTTGTATGAAATGGAACTGAACCGGTTAATCGGCCGCCATATTGAAAATACTGTTTTCTTTCCTGACAACTGTATCACAAGATTCTTCCAGCAGCTGATTACATTAATACCTTACAGACTTTATCGTTGGCAAATAGTGTCATAATTAATAATAAGTCATATTTTGGTGCATTTTATTTTACACATACCACAACAGGCAAATTCGAGACTATTGACTATGTTCAGTGTGTTTTAGCGGAAATATACTGCGGGTCTATGTGCTAGAAGAAATGTATAAAGATAAAGTCGATTTTGTGATGTTTATTATTTGAGAGCGATTAGCGGTTTTGTAAAATTGAAACCGGTTTCACCTAGTAATCAAATCGAATCTGATTAACCAAGTAATCGTCCCAGTCCTAATTTTAAAGTGAATCCAATGAAACTTCATACATGTAAAACCATGAAGCATAGACATGTGTTTCATTTTTTGAGAGGGGAAGAAAAATAATGGGGGCCTCTCCCCTACAGTTTGTGGATTGAACTGCTTTCACAATTTTAAAGAGATTGTAATTTAACTTCATACATATCACCAAGGAACACAGATGTGTGACATTTCAACTATATGAAGTATATGGAGAGCTATCCTACTCGCCCTGGCATTGGCATCTTTCTGCGTCCCAAGTTTTTTAAACTTTTTTTACACTCTCTTTTTTTCTCCTTATCTCTGTAATTACTTAATGGATTTGCTTAAAACTTAAAATAGTTAATCCTCATCACCACCAACATCATATGGCACAAGGACCGTAACTCACACACCAATACTTTATGAATTATCCCCCCTTTTACTTAGAATTCAGATTAAAGTTTTGATGCACTTTCACTCTTATCTCAGTTATTCCTAAATGGATTTGATACAAACTGAAATCATATGACACAATGTCAATAACTCTGGTACCAATGTGTAATGAATTATCTCCCTTTTGCTTAGTATTTCAGGTTAAAGATTTGATTCAAACTTAAAATAATTATTCAACATCATCACTCGCATCATGTGAAATAAGGGCCATAACTCTTGTGCCAACATTTCATGAATTACCCCCCTTTTTAGCTCACCTGAACAATGCTCAGGTGAGTTTTTGTGATCGCTCGATGTCCGGCGTCTGTCTGTCTGTCGTCTGTCCACATTTAGCTTGTGTATGCCATAGAGGCTGTATTTTTCTATTGATCTTCATGGAATTTGGTCAGAATGCTTGTCTTGATAAAATCTAGGTCATGTTTGAATATGAATCATCTAGGGTCAAAAACTAGGTCATTAGTCATATTAAAGAAAATTCTTGTTTAAACTCAAGAGACCACGTTTTTAGTCCAATCCTAATGAAAATTGGCCAGAATATTTGTTTCATGAAATCACTAGGTCAAGCACGTTTACACTGTTATGGTCTGTATTAATAAATGTATTTGATTCAAACTTAAAACAGTTGTTTCACCTTATCATATGACACAAGGTGCATAACTCTGGCACCAAGTTTTCATGAGTTATGCCCCCTCTAACTTAGAATTTAAAGTCAATTTTGATGCATTTTCACTATATCTCAGTTATTATGAAATGGATTTGATTCAGCTTGAAGTAGTTGTTCCACATCATCACCCACATCATATGTCACAAGGTGCATAACTCTTGCACCAGTATTTTATGAATTATGCCCACTTTTTGCTAAGAATTATACTCAAATAGTGTTTTGATTCACTTTATCTTTACCTCTCTTATTACTTGATATTTTTGTGGTTCTGGGACGATCTGTGTATGAAAAAAATTGGAACCACTGCCTTACCCTTGCATGATCGTAGGGTCCTCACATTTGGTTTTGCTGTAACTCTGTGATTCCAGCAGGTATGCAAATTTTGATTCCATACCTCATGTTTTTATTTCGATGTAAATAAGATGTGAAACCAAAATTTGTAGTCCTGTTTGGCGCCATATAACCTATACTGTGTTGGTGCGCCGTAAAACCCAAATAAATAAATTGATATTTTTGACACAGACTCCAGCTATTGTGCAATATTTTCATCTACCATTGGAGTCCAATTTTCTCAGATGTGCCCAGTTTCACTGTCCAACATGAAAGTAGTCGAGCGCGCTGTCTCCTGTGACAGCTCTTGTTATTCACCCATGATTCACACATATGGGATCCTGCGATGACAGCCAGCTTCCACAAAAGTCCGCTTTCTACTTGAGCAGTTCTTATTCAGTGTTCACCAAACAATTTTATGGGCATATTATCAGCTGAATCATCCAAATCGTGAGTTCTTGTGCTTGTATTAATCATAATTGTGAAAATTGACACAGTCTGCTTCAGCAGTTCTCCGTTGTTCACCAAACAGGGTTAGAATGTACAAGCGCATAATGCTATGGTGGCCATTTTCAATAACCATCAAAATTGACCCAGTAGCATTGGCGTTACCTTAAATTGATTAAAAATGCAAATATGTCCGTGTCTGCTTTTATTTAGTTCAACAGAACACTCGGCATAGTCCACACCGATTATATGGCAGAGGCGCAAGTCATGTGAATAGTTGTTAACAATACAATACAATAAGTTTTATTTCAAGTCGGCAAGACACAAACATATGAAACATTAGCTCTGATGAGCTTTTTAACCGACCATTAACAAATATATATGAGGTCAACAAGAATATAAATAGCTGTAAAAGAAAATGTTATATATCTAAAAAGCACACAAATTAAGCACATTTAAAGCTGTGGAAAAGCTGCTGATCCTGACCATAGGCCTAAAAACTTCTATAAGAACTTCATGTAAATAAAAAACTGAATTAGCAAAACCAGCACAAAAGTGCGACAGAAAAGAAAAATGGTTTTAAAAAATCAATTATCCCCTCAAATCAGATTTGAAAGGAACTGATCGGCAACTTTCTCACAGAGAGCAAACACATTGAATATAATATTAAGGAACATGGTTAAACAATCAGTGAAATCATTTAAAACAATGCGACACATATAAAAACAGAAAGGATATTATGAGGACATGCAATAAGTTACCATGCATAAAATAAGTGTAATTGCTGACTGCAAAGTTGCACTAACTATCACAAAGCCAAGCACAATACGAAAATAATAAGCACAAAATGATATGCAAAACTATTACAAAAGCTAACACTAAGCTCAAAGTAATAAACACAAATCATATGCAAATGAAACAAGCAAAAGGAGAAGCAAACTAAAAACAAGCAAATTCGATGAATTGGTATCCCCCGCCGAAAGGGTTTGTGGTGAGGAATGGCAAAAAGATATATCCGGCAAAAAGTGAAAGGATGTTAATAAGAAGCAAATAATTTCATTAGTCAAAATCAATTTAACAGAAAACAAATGTTTAATTAAAGAGTATATAATAAATGTATGATACTTTGACCCTGACTAAAGAATTTATTTTGAATGGGATATGCTTACTGTAATAGGCTTAGCTTTTAAAATTAAATGCAGTTAATTGAAATGTGAGCTTGAAGTTTAACTGGAACGAAATATTGTCTTCGAGTGGTTTGGCACCAGGTGTTGCTGTTTAACATGTACATTTGAACTTAAAAGGACAGTTGTCCTTAAGAGAACACAGGTAAGATATCTTGAACATGGCTGAGGGCAAGGTTTGTGCAGTCACAACTTAACATGTTGAAGGTTTGAACATTTAAAAAAACAGGAGCTGTCACTAATGGTGACAAATGCCCCCGCAGCACCTTGACCTTTGACCTGGTGACCCCAAAATCAGTAGGGTTGGTGTACTCATAAAGTACTATCGGCATGTAAAGTTTGAAGGTCCTGGGTGAAGTGGTTCGCGAGTAAAGTGCCTTCATGCAAAAAGTTAACGTTGGCCCCTGTGACCTTGACCTTTGACCTGGTGACCCCAAAATCAGTAGGGTTGGTGTACTCAATAAGTACTATCAGCATGTGAAGTTTGAAGGTCCTGGGTGCAGTGGTTCGCGAGTAAAGTGCCCTCATGCAAAAAGTTAACGTTGGCCCCTGTGACCTTGACCTTTGACCTGGTGACCCCAAAGTCAGTAGGGGTTGTGTACTCAATACGTACTATCAGCATGTGAAGTTTGAAGGTCCTGGGTGCAGTGGTTGGCGAGTAAAGTGCCTTTAAGGTCCTGGGTGCAGTGGTTGGCGAGTAAAGTGCCTTCATGCAAAAAGTTAACATTGTGACGAACGAACTAACTAACGAACGAACGAACGGACGGACAGTTGAAAACTAATATGCTTCCCTTTGGGGGCATAAAAAAAAGGAATGGAAATATATATATGTATATATACATATATGTATATATTTATTTTTTTAGTGGGTGGGGGTGCAGGGGAACGGGAGAGGAATCAAAATTTCACATGCTGATTATAAATATTGATTGAAAATTAAACATGAAAAAAAAAGGGTAAAAGGGTGAAGTTGGTGGTGGGGGGAGGGGGCAGAGGATGCATGATCAGTGGTGGGCATGACTGGGTGGAGAAGTGAGGTGGGGGAATGGTACAGCTTGGAAGGTTTGAAAAAAATCTAAAACAAGAAATGAAAAAAAAAAATTATATTTTTTTTTGGTGACCAAGGCAAGTGGGTGACCAGGTGTGGGTGCGCAACTTAACATGTTTATAATAAATGTTCACATAAAAGAATGAAAGAAATTTAATGAAATTCTGCCAAATGGTAAGTTTGTTATGTACAAATATGTGGATTTTTAGACAATTAAAGGGCAATAACTCTGAGGTTACAAAAGAAATCCGTACAAAATTGTCTGTGCACAACCACATTATAGTGCTCTAAATTCTGTTAAAGTTTCATAGTTCTCGGTCAAATATATCAAAAGTTACGATGCAGAAATTGCCATATCTATAATACCCTATATAGTTAACACTAGAAACTTGTAAGGGCCATAACTCTGGTGTTACTTGAGCAATCTGTCTGAAACTTGATGGGCCCCATAACCTCATAGTGGTGAACATGTATATGAAGTTTGTTTGAAAAAAAATCTAAAATAAGGAATTTTTTTTTTTTTTTGGGGGGGGGGGGGGTGTCGGGGGGAGGTGTGTGATCAAGGTAAGGGGGTGACCAGGTGTGGGTACACAACTTCACATGTTTACAATAAATGTTCATGGAAAAGAATGAAAGAAATTTAATGAAATTCTACCAAATGGTAAGTTTGTTATGTACAAATATGTGGATTTTTATACAATTAAAGGGCAATAACTCTTAATTTACAAAATAAATCCGAATGAAATGTGTGTACATAACCACATTATGGTGATCTAAATTCTGTTTAAGTTTCATAGTTCTAAATCAAATATATCAAAAGTTATGATGCAGAAATTGCCATATTTATAGTACCCTATATAGTTAATACTAAAAACTTCTAAGGGCCATAACTCTGGTGTTACTTGGGCAATCTGACTGAAACTTGACGGGCCGCAAGAACTCATAGTGGTGAACATGTATATGAAGTTTTAAATAAATATTCCCAACCATTTCCTAGATATGGCTCCGGACGGACGGACGGAAAGACGGACGGACGGACGGACGGACGGACAACGCCAAAACTATATCCCTCCGACTTTCGTCGGGGGATAATAAAGCATACTAAGGCACAGGGAACACTTAATATTATTTAGGTATACGCACCCGTGCTGTGATTAAATTTAGAAAAGGAAAAAATAATTTAGTTTGATGAGGAGTTACAGGCAATACAATTACATTTTTGACCATTCCAACAAGACATAAGAGATTTAAATTAATTAAAGTTTGAACAAGTTCTGTAGCTTTCCGGTAGTGAGTTCCACAGCACAGGGCAGCATACCTAAATGAATTCTTACCAAATTTAGTTGTTTTCACTCTAGGGATTTCTAAAATGTTGGTGTATCTGAAATTATATTTGGATTTTCTTTTTTGTACTAATTCTGATAAAACAGGAGGTGCAAGTTATTTAATATTCTGAAAGTTTCAATTGCCATGGTTTTCATTCTTCTGATGTGTAAGCTTGGTAAATTAACTTTAGCAAGTAGGTCATTATATGAGGAGGCGTAGTCGTTATAGACAAATCTTAGCGCTCTTTCTTGAATTTTTTCCATTTTTTTTGGTATTATTTTCTGAACAAAAATGCCAGGACATTGGACAAAAGTTAAAATTTGAAAGTATAAAAGTATGGAAGATAGTAAGCTTATTTAATTTACTTAAGTTACAGCCAATTTTTTAGAACATTTAGTTGTCTTGCTGCCTTTTTACAGATGTTGCTTATATGAAAATCAAAATTTAACTGGTAGTCTATATCAAACACCAGCAGTCTAACAAGCTCCTCACAGGTAATATCAGCTGGACCTATGTTAAAAATTGTTTTTTTTTTCGAAAGTTCTTTTTCCAACGGCTATAGCCTGAAATTTATCCGGGTGTGCTTGCATGCAATTAAAATTAAACCATTCAATAAGAATTTGACTTTCTTGTTCTAATACATTTTTAACTTCAGTAAAATCAGGTGAACTAAAAGATAATGTATTATCATCTGCATAATTGTAAAGTGTTCCTTTCTGTATAAAATAGAAAATGTCATTAACAAAAACGTTAAAAAGTAGGGGGCCTAAAATAGAACCTTGAGGGACACCTTTTTTATGTTTTTCCACGTACTGACCACATTACCAATTTTGATTTGTTGTTTCCGACCAGTAAGATATGACTGAAGGAGAGTTGTTGCTGATTCGGATAAGCCATAAGCGGATAATTTACTTAATAAAATGTTATGGGGTAGGCAATCAAATGCTTTTGATAAGTCCATTAGGATAGCAGCTAAATACAAATTTTGGTCTAAAGCGTGTTTCCAATCTTCTAGTAATTTTAAAAGAGAGTTTGGCATCCATGGCCTTTCCTAAATGCACATAAAAAATTATCAAAGATTTTATCAAAATAATTGATAACTGTACAGACATAACTTTCCAAATATTTTAGATGGAATTGGTAAGATGCTTACTGGCTATAATTTGATTTTGTCATTGTATCATTTTTCTTATGTAGGGGAGTAACCTGGGCTTGCTTAAGTTTATCTGGAAATATCTGTGTTGAGATTGAAAGATTGACCAGGCTAGTTATTGGTTCAACAAGTGATTGCTTACCTAATTTTAATAGTTTGACTGATATTTTGTCTGCTCCTGTGGCTTTTTTAACATTAAACTTGTCAATAATTTTAGAAACTGTCACAGAGTCAGTACTCTTAAAACTAAAATTAGTATCTTATATTTTGTTGTTTTATTTTGTTTAAACTTGGATGGTTATTCTTATCAAAAATATATTCCTTCCCTATACTATCTGCTACATTTACAAAAAAGTCATTAAAAATTTCTGCAACTTCACTATTTTCGGACACTATTTTTTCATTTTCAGTTAAATTATTTTCGACTGCGAAGTACTTGATTTATTTGACAAAAAGGTTTAATTGTATCCCAAAAATCATTTTCCTTACAACCACCTATACAACGTTCTTGAAAATAATTATTTATCGATTTCTTTTTAAGTTTATTTACGTAATTTCTCTGTTTTCTATATTTTTCCTAGTTTTTGGAAGTTCTATAATTCAAAAATTTATGGTAATGCATTTTTTTTTGCTGTAAATAGCCTTCCTTAACTCTCTATTCATATATGGGAGTTGTTTACTTCTTCTGTACATTTCTTTAATAGGGACATGGTTATTGAAAACATCTGTAACATCTGATTCAAATTTCTCATAAATACTGTCTATACAAGATTGTTCATTTTTGTTTGGATCAAAAGGTTGTATATTAATGTTTGAAAGATCATTATTAAGTGCTTCAATATTCAAGTTTTTAAAACTTCTGTACTCAATTTTTTGCTTTTCATTCTTTGGAGTATTGTTGTTTATAACTGTACATACTAGGTTGTGACAATCACTTACACCTGTTGGAAAATTTAAGGTTTTCATACATAGCATCTTGGAATTTGTAATAATTACATCTAAAAGGGATGGAGTACAATTTTTCATAAAACAAGTAGCTTTTTTTACCAAGTTTGTTAAGTCAAACATTTCCATTAGATTTACAAGTGGGTTT
Source organism: Mercenaria mercenaria (assembly GCF_021730395.1). NCBI lineage: Eukaryota > Metazoa > Mollusca > Bivalvia > Venerida > Veneridae > Mercenaria > Mercenaria mercenaria. The sequence continues at coordinate 32,249,075 of NC_069361.1, read as the reverse complement.
CCTTTGTTTTCATTCAAAAGGTCAAAGTTCAAATCACCAATTAACATATAATTGTCATATAAAGATATACACTCGTCTAGTGAGATTGAAATATTTTGTATAAAATCATCTTCATGCATATTTGGTGGTCTATAAACACATAAAATAAGCCATTTAGAACGATTCAAAGTTACCTCATAAGAAATGTATTCTAAATTGTTTGATTCTAGATCTTTTCTGCGTCTGGCTGGGATGTCACTATGTATGTAGGAAACTAATCCGCCACCATACGCATTTCGATCTCTTCTTTCAAGTCTGTACCGCTCAGCTTGGAAAAGGTTATCTCTGAAGGTAGAATCAAGTTTAGTTTCTGATATAAAAAAGAGGTCAACAATTTTATCTAATAGAATATCGTGAATTTCTGAAAATTTATATTTCAAACTATTAATATTTAAATGTGCAGTAATGAATTTATTGGGGGTGTTTCTTTCTGAGTTCATAAAGTTCTTGAAATGGGTTTTCTTTGTGAATCCGAGTAGAATCATCAAGATGACTGGTATGACTTATGTCCTCGGAGATGGCAGAAGAATCAAAGAAGGAGTCTGTAAAATGAAAATTTGTACAGTTTTTACAAGTCCAAGGTTCATCACTTTGACATAGATTTGAGTATTCTGATGGAGTGAGATTTTCACATTTTATATGCCACCAGTATAGACAAGTATTCTTGTTAAAATGAGAGAGTTCTCTAATTTGAGTAGTTCTTATCGGATGTTCACAAAACTCGGTGAGAATGTTAATGGGCAGCCTTGGATAAGTTCAGAATGTTAATATTCATATTATGTTGGCGAAGTTTGATAACCAGCTCGACAGCCTTTGTCCGTGTGGAGTTGTGGCCCTGGAATGAGTCAAAATTAAGATAAATGTCAAATGTTATTTGCTGCGGCGGGCATATATTGTCACAGTTTGCCACTACTGTTTTTATTTCTGGAATTGCAGATACTGTGGTCCGGGGAGCACCCATGTGCCGATTTCCACATAAAGTTACCAATATAATATGTGATATTTTTTCTTGGGCTTATCCCCCTCAAGTCTGTAGTGCAAGCTACTTCCGCAGTTTATATTGGATTTCAATGAAACTTCATACACGTCGTGACTGTGAATTGTAAGTAAGAATGACATTAATTCTGGGATGGAGGAAGTCGGTGTGTGTACGTAGGGTCAGCTTTCAGATTGCTATACATACACAGGCATGATGCAAAGGCTACATATGCATTTCGTTATCGTGAAAAAGATCCACCTTAGTAACGGCCTGGCCTCTGACAGCTCAACATTTTATGCATATAACTGACTTTGTAACATTTTGTCCATTTTCGTCGTATGAACTAAAACCATATTTTTATTTCAGTTTATTAAGTGATGTTCAAGGCCCGTTCGAGTGCGGGGGGATCATTGGTTTGGTTCCTGGCTGCATCACACCAAAGAAGTAAAAATGGTACTTTTAGCTTCCTTGCTTGACGCTCAGCATTAAGAGGATAGTATAACGACTGTTCAGCCCGGTGTCCGTATCACATGTCTGATCATTCCAGTGAGGCAGAACAATAAAGTTGGGAATCACGCTCGCAACTACAAGTAGGCACCGTCGTTTAAATGGCAAAAAATGTTAACGCTAAACACAAACATTCATGTGACAGATTTATTTCAATTGAACAGAGCACTGGACAACAAAACAAAATAGTACCTAGATAAAAGGTTTGAAGACCTGTGTTATTAAAAGGAAAACATCTAAGAATAAAAACAGTCCCCGCCCTAGTCAAAGGGTGTCGTTGTATATAACCTTGAACGATTTAATAAATAATTTATTATACCAAACGTATTTTTGTTGGCAGTGTATTATCTACATAAAGGAAACAAATGCTCTCTTCAGAACCTTCCTCATTAGATTTAAATATCTGAGAGAAGGATAAAGTTGACAGCATGTATTTGTATTTCTCAAGTTAGGAAAATACTACTGAGACTTTAATAACCATGTTTTCAAATACAAAAATGTAGTAGAGTAAATTGCGTAGAATGGTTAGTATGAGATATAATGCTTAAAGACACTACCTCCAGACTTTGGCGAAAAAATGTTTTTATTTAAATTAAAATTTTTACAAAAATGAACATTTTAGAACGAGTTTTTGTTTACAAAGTATCTTAAAAGTGCCACAATCAAGGGAAAAAAAGATGCCCGCTTCAGGAATCAAACCAGGACCGCCACGGCAATAAAAACTTCCCCCGTCTCCACAAAAACCGCTATAGAGGAATATGTGTTATGTTAAATAAAGAGACTTAATATAATTAAGGCAATTTACCTCAATGTAAGAGTTGGTAGAAACAATTAAATCTCATGTGTTTCCGTAACCTGTAGTCTGTCAGTAATAGTTTCCTGATTCCTCTTTTTTTTCTGTTGTACGATCTGGAGGTCAGAGCCTTTTTAATTCGCTAAAATCTTTTATTTAGGAAGTATATAAATACTGAAATACAAATTTCCAGATATTACCTTTTAATGTTTTTCTAACAATATACGAAGTTCTAAAATAAAGCAACTAGCGCTCATGTAATGTGAAATTTAGTCAACTAGTAACTATAATAAGTGTTTCTGAAACAGAAGCTTTGCTAGTCTGGTGCCAAGAAAATGACACAAAAACAAACAGTAGTTGTGATCACAAAAACAGCCGAGAAAACCATGAAGCATATCTTATCAACAGCATCCGTCACCATTTTCCAACTGCATGTCTCTGTTTCTTCCTGATCGTCGAGACTGCATGAACTACCGTTCTTTTCAACTTCACTGACTTCGTCCATATTTCTAATTCTATTCGACTTTGGGGCATTTGTCTCCTTGCATCCACATTGCGACAGCCTGACTAGAGCAGCCAACCCGCTTGGGATCCTGGTTGTTTCGTCCAGAGACGCACATCGTATGGATAGCAGTGACAATATTGTGATCAGTGTGCTTTGTGCAGTTTGGATTACCAGATATACGGAAAAGATAGATACTTTCTCCGAATTTGCTGGCATTGCTGTGTTAACAATAGTGAGAAAGACGGCAAATGCTAGGAAAACTGTTACGGCATACCCAGACTTTTCTCCTCCGTCACTTGGTAAGGCAAACACGAAAATCTCCGAAACAGCCAGAAGAATTATCGGTAGGAACAATGTTATCAAAGGATGTCTTGGCTTTCGTTGCAGCTTTATTTTGAAAGATATCAGATCAACGTAAGCGCCTGCCGTCTCGTTTACATATGAAACATTGGTAGAAAGTATATCCCACTGTGCGTTTGTACTGTAATCTTCTAACTGGACAGTGTCATCCGCCATACTCAGCGTTACCTGGTGTACAGCAAAAGTTTTTTTACAACGTTTTAGACGAAAACACGTTTAAAAACAAGATGGTCATGATGACCCTGGATCGCTCACCCGAGTAATATGAGTTACATGTTTCAAATGTCAAACTGATGATTTTTAGAAACTTTTTGGAAGATTTTCCAATGTACAATCAAGTAACCCCTGGGGTGGGGCCAATTTTACCCCGGGGGTCATGATTTGAACAAAGTTTGTAGAAGTCTACTAGGCAATGTTACATATCAAATATCTAAGATCTAAGCCTTCTGGTTTATTTTTAGCAAATTTATGAAGATTTCCCTATGTACAATCAAGTAACCCCTGGGGCTGGGTCAATTTGACCCTGGGAGTTAAGATTTGAACAAATTTTGTAGAATTCTACTAAGCTCTAGGCCTTCTGGTTTATTTTTAGAAAATTTTGAAGATTTTTCTATGTACAATCAAGTAACCCCATGGGGCGGGGTCAATTTGTCCCCGTGGGTCAAAATTTGAACAAATTTTGTAGAAGTCTACTAGGCAATGCTACATATCAAATATCTAAGATCTATGCCTTCTGGTTTATTTTAAGAAAATGTTTGAAGATTTTCCTATATAAAATCAAGTGACCCCTGGGGCGGGGTCAATTTTGACCCCGGGGGTCATGATTTGAACAAATTTTGTAGAGGTCCACTAGGCAATGCTACATGTGAAATATCTAAGCTCTAGGCCTTCTGGTTATTTTTTTATTTTTTTTGAAGATTTTCCTATAGAAATCTATGTAAAATCAAGTGACCCCTGGGGCGGGGTCATGATTTGAACAAATTTAGTAGAGGTCCACTAGGCAATGCTACATGTCAAATAACTAAGCTCTAGGGCTTCTGGTTTCTGAGAAGAAGATTTTTTAAGATTTTCCTATGTAAAATCAAGTGACCCCTGGGGCAGGGTCAATTTTGACCCCGGGGTCATGATTTGAACAAATTTGGTAGAGGTCCACTAGGCAATGCTTCACACCAAATATCTAAGCTCTAGAGCTTCTGGTTTTTGAGAAGAAGATTTTTAAAGTTTTTCCTTTTGGTTGCCATGGCAACCAGAGTTCTGCATGGAATTCAATTCTTTGAACAATTTTGTAGAGATTCACCCAAGGAACATTCCTGTGAAGTTTGGATGAAATTGGCCTAGCGGTTTATGAGGAAATGTCGTTTAAAGTAAAAGTTTACGGACGGACAACGGACGACGGACGACGGACGCCGGACGGTGAACGATCAGAATAGCTCACCCTGAGCCTTTGGCTCTGGTGAGCTAATAATATCGTTATACAGTTTTTAGTAGATAATACTTTAATATTTGATAAACACACTGCCAAAAATTATTAGATTCTGTTGAAAAAATCCATATTTGATCGGGACCGTAGCAAACTCATCGTAACCAGTTTCTTGGTCAGTAAAAGTGACCCTTTTTGCTATCAACAGACTAAAGATATTCTACAGGACCCAAAGACATAAGAATGAATTTGGACATTTGTCTCAAAACACCAGCAGTTGATTGGTTGTTTTAGAGAACAAACTTGAAATTAACCAATGACAAGGCTGCTTTCTGAGAAAATGGTCCTCAACTCAGTTTTGCATTATTGAATCATTCACTTTTCTATTTGTTACTATGGATATTTCGTGTGTTTGGCCTAAAACAAAAATATTGTTTCCGGTTTCCTGGCCTACCATAAAGATTTGGCCCGACCCTAAATGTTTTATGGCCTTGGATATTTTTTTGTAACTTTGTAACAAAAAGTTGCAACACTGCACTTTTTATCTTTTAAACATAGTCAGTGGTGTTCGAAATCAACTTATTGATGCTCGAAAGGCATAGCCCCCTTATTTGTATTCATATTTTGACAGAAATAGTTTCCAAAATAAATTCCAAAAACAAGAAGAGAATTACCGACCTATGTACTATACTTTATTCAGCATGTTACCGGAAACAAACATTCTTGTTAGGCCTAATGTGAAGACATGCATATTTTTTTTTTCAGAGAACATTATTTTATTGTAGGGATAACGCATGTTTTTTTCGTTTTATAACATCTGGAGAATCCCGAGGGATTCTGAAGATGTTATAACACGAAAAGAACATGCGCTAACGCTATTCTAGCATAAAACGCGTAAAAACCAAGTAAATGAATATATTATCACTCAACGTCATTAAATTTCCATGAAATGCGCGGTAAACTCTACGTTGTTTTTTCACAGCGCGTGAGCGCGAGAATCTCTCTGTTAACACACGTTTTCTCTTCTGTTACAAGGCAGTCTGAAAGACAGCTAAATCCCCCGCCACTGCTATGGATAGTGAAAGGGTAAACCTTTGATTTTAGCTGTGACCTTGACCTTGAACTGACATGGCTGACTCATGAATTCTGCACAACGTCTTGATGAGGTGATCATTTGACCCAAGTTTCATGAAAATCCTTCAAGGGGTTTATGAGATACAGAGCTCAAACCTTTGACCTTCAGTTGTGACCTTGACCTTGAGTTGACATGGCTGACTCTGAGTTCTTGATGAGGTGATAATTTGACCCAAGTTTGATAAAATCCTTCAAGGGGTTTAGGAGATACAGAGTGGACACCAAATGGAAGGCTTTAACCTTCGACCCTTAGTTGTGAACTTGACCTTGAGCTGGCATGGTTGACTCATAATTTCTGCACATTGTTCTGATGAGGTAATCATTTGACCCAAGTTTTATAAAATTCCTTCAAGGGGTTTAGGAGATATAGAGCGGACACGAAATGGAAGACTCAAACCTTTGACCTTCAGTTGTGACCTTGACCTTAAGCCGACATGGCTGACTCATAAGTTCTGCACATCACCTTGATGAGGTGATCGTTTGACCCAAGTTTGATGAAAATCCTTCAAGGGGTTTAGGAGATATAGAGCGGACACGAAATGGAAGGCTCAAACCTTTGACCCTAAGTTGTGACCTTGACCTTGAGCCGGCATGACTGATTCATGGGTTCTGCACATTGTCTTGATGAGGTGATCATTTGACCCAAGTTTTATAAAATTCCTTCAAGGGGTTTAAGAGATATAGAGCGGACACAAAATGGAAGGCTCAAACCTTTGACCCTGAGTTGTGACCTTGACCTTGAGCTGGCATGGCTAACTCATAAGTTCTGCACATCGTCTTGATGAGGTGATCTTTTGACCCAAGTTTTATAAAATTCCTTCAAGGGGTTTAGGAGATATAGAGCGGACACAAAATGGCAGGCTCAAACCTTTGACCTTGAGTTGTGACCTTGACCTTGAACCGACAAGGCTGACTTATGGGTTCTGCACAACGTCTTGATGAAGTGATCATTTGACCCACGTTTGATGAAAATCCTTCAAGGGGTTTAGGAGATATGGAGCGGACACGAAAGTTTTACGGACGGAGGAACGGACGGAAGGACGGACGCAGACGATTCCTATAATCCCTCCGCCACGGCGGGGGATTAAAAACACCCCAGAAAAGGGACAAAAACAGCAGTTTTATGCTAGAATATATAAATAATGAGAAAAACAGTATGATTGCTTAGATGTTTTTCTTATAATGTGGCTACTTGTATCTAACCTATTTATATCAAACTGCATTTTCCCGGTTAAATGATATACTATGCTAATCTGTCGTATGACTGTAGACAAAATATTTACAAATGTACTTTTACACAGGTTTCAAAGTCAACAAAGTACATTACTATTTGACAGGCTACCTTATTAGTACATGTTAAATTTGATTCTGCATTATAAACGATAAGCCTATGTACAATTGCTTTGACGTTACGTAAAGGCGGAACAATAGCGGTATGGTAAATGTGTATGTTACCGGATGTGACCACTGGGAAAACCGCATTGTGACACGACAGTAAAACGTAGATATACGTCATCGTTGTGGTTTAGAAATTTATATTTTGGTATGAAACACATGGTTTTGTTTAAAGTGCGTGTGAAGACTATAAACTAAACACGCCCATATGCTTCATACCCAAATTTGAACTATTAAACCACAGTCTATTTCTTAATGAAAGGGAATGTAAGGTGGACATAAGCATTTTTACACCACTTAGTACTCTTAAACGATTGCATTTGATGAAATGAAATGACAGAAGTTAATTGGCTTTTCCAAAACGGGGCTACAAATATCACAACGTTTGGATGTACGATTGCTTACAGACTTTTAGATTACACCGGACATTAGTCATAAGACACTTTCATGATGATGCATGCTGTTATAAATATATGCCGTAAGTTAAAAAGTTTATCGTAAAAACGTTTAAGTAATGCAAAACTGAATCGAATCAGTGTAAACAATGTTAAAGAAAGTCCAAACAAAAATGTATTTATATGATATAAATAGCGGTTTAGCAGTTTCCATTTAGTATCAACAGTACTAAGTCGCGATTTATTTCTTAAGTAAACAAACTGCGTTTATATCTGACAAATGAATATTTTTAGACTGAAAGAAAATTGACATTAGAACATGATTTAATCACACAAAACATGAAAAAGTCTTACAGAGTAATTATTGACCTATCATCCCAAAGGTCTATGACCATGGTGTAAATAAAAATCAGCTCAGAAAAAAAACATATTCGGTCACAATCTGTGTTGGCTTATAGTTTGATTTGTTATTTGAATATAAATCTTTTATTACGTTAGTTTGCAAAAATATACAGAATGATACACACACATGACGTTACAAAGAGTAAAACAGCTTTGTTAGATTTATAGATACATTTCACTTAAAATATTACACTCAATGTCTTTATAAAAATCACATTGTTTAAGATATCGCATCTTATTAAATATATATTAAAACATTTTGGTTCAATTCCTACACATCTGAGCTCTGAACCGTGGTAAATTAGGTGAAAAACCACTCGAAGTCCTTATTTATTTTTATTCTTACAATGTCATTGAAATGTTTTGATAAAATTTTGCTGGGCTTCATTTATCCAAGTAGTAATGAACCGGACGTCATGCGACCATTTCACGTCATACTAGTATTGGACTTCATAATGCTCTCTTACCGGTCCGCGCGTCAACCGTTGTTTATTACAGATTCTAACATGATCTAAGTCATTTTCCGAGCTGAATATTTTGTATTATTATACAACAATACATTTTCCTGACGTCACAATTATTACGTCAAAACGTTAGACGGCATACAATCGCGCAGGAAAAGAAATCAACAGAAAATAGGTAAATACGAGTATTTGATGGATGCCGTCAAGGATGTACTTAAAAGTCCTTCGTAACGTGTTAGAATCGAAATAATATATCTCATTTAGTGATTTGCTTTTGAATAAAGTCATTGTTTGTCGTTCTGATGCGTATTATTATATCACTCGAGCTACGCCCCTGTGATATGATTCCTTATTTCTTAAATGTACAGAGATTGACTACTTTCTTCTTTGTTTAACTAGCTATGTTAGAATGTGCAAATTATTCGATGGTAAATCGCTCATTTTTTATGAGATCGATTTATTGAATGCAAGTATACTAGTACGACTTTGTGAAAACATGAACGATATAATAATAATAAATGTATTTTTCTATGAATGATTCCACTCAATTATTTTTTGTGACCACGAACCTTTTAATCTAATTACCTAAGCGCCTGGATACTTGTAACCCAATATAATAACACATTAATCACAGTAATGCGACAAATATGCACAATCTATTTCCATGTACCGATCACCTCCCTTTTAATTGCGCTAACTGACATTTATTCAGAAAAATGATATATTCGATTGCGGATAATGCCACAAAAGTGTACAAAGTGTTGTCTTATTAAAAAATGAATATTACACACATTTAACGGTAATTTTGATAAAAAAGGAAGGATCGATAGCTGTATATAAACCACAATGAATATTTTTCTCTTTTTTTTTGTGAAATATATTATTTATTTATATTATTTCAATTTTGCATTCCTATAAAGATAAATCATATAACAATTTTGTCAGGTTTCATTAAAAAATTGTAACTGCTAAGAGCATTTTTATCAAAATAACGGAAGTCGTTGTGCATGAATAAACTTGAGAGCAAACCTGCTATTGTTACTATAAATTGATAGATATTAACACAAAACACTTAAATCCCAAAAATCTTAAAATTCTATGAAAAATGGAGCGAAATCTGACGACTAAAAGGAAATTTGCTGAAAATATTCTTTATATGAGTTGTCTGCCCCTGACAAGAGAAGGTGCGAAAAGTCAGTGTTCCATATCCAGATCTGTATTTGACATAACCTTCAATCATTTTATGTTCCTGGCTTGTTTCTACTAAAAAGTGCAAGATCGAATGACTTATAAGCTTAGCTATAAACAGTAACCTTAAGTTTTATTTTGATTTTCTATCTTCTGACTGGAAGTCATTTCTTAATTAAAATCATCTAGTAATGTGTCTATCTAATAGCTTAAAAATCCATACGCCACAATGCATTTACAGCTTATTTGGCAATATGAATTGAAATAACTCAGTTTTTAAAATCTTTAACATATCAAAATAAAAGAAGAAGAAATACAAATTTCTGTGAAGTTTCCATTTTTTCTATTTTCCTTATGTTTTAACTTCCGCGTAATACTAAGCATAATTAAATAATTTCAACTTACTGCCAAGTGAAATTTTATCCGAAGTTCAGTTGCAAGTTGCAACCAGTTCTCACCAAGCAAACGTTAGGCCTATGGTACATTAATATATGCTATATTGCCGTTGAAAGAAACCAATAGATAACCATCTCCTTGACGATCTGATTCAATAACATTCCTTACCTTCTGCCTTAATCCTCAATTTAAGTGCAAAAATCTAAAATCCTTTCCAAAAGCCCTGTATGACTCCGCTTCCGTTTGTATGAGCGATTCCGTGATAAAAACTTCTTTGCACAATTGTTAGAGTCTCGCGTACATAATAAAATTTCTTTTATAAAAATCGTTGCATAAATATGTCTTTTGTAGATGTTCTCAAAATACAAGATGGCGTCGTTTTGAAAAAAATGTCCAAAAAGAAGTCCGGCAAAAATTTATTTCGTCAATGGCCTAATAATGCAAAGTCTATTATTAACCTAAATATGCCTGTTATTTCGTATGAAGTTAGGGTAAATATCTCTATACTAATCGAAACCTCTAACTTCATAGTACTTTTCATACTATTTAGACCGCTACCAGTGGATCAATTTAGAAAGACTATTAGTTACGCTGCTTGCATCTTATCACTAACAAACTGTGTAAAGATTTTATCTTGCTGACTATCCTTTACTTCCATGCTATAGTCGACACATTTTGTAAATTTACAATGCTACTTTCAGTACAGACTGGAATCCTGCAATCATTTGTTTGGTCATAATGTTTTGTTTATAATTGATTTACACCAGCCATAAAATGCACAATGACCTGTATTTTGACTGAATCACTAAACACAAAAGTTCATTTATACAGGTTATGAACTGGTTTTGAATCATTTCTGTTCTATACTTTCGAAAATCATCAGATTTTACGATGTCAGAAATGTCTTAAAACTTCGGCTTTCATCCTATTTCCTTTTGCATTTAGGTAAAATGATCCTACAACAAACTGCTGGATAAACAAATAAATATAAAGATAGATAATATAAATGTATATATATGAATTAACATGGTAGTGGTTGATGCTGCTGCTGATGATGATGATTATGATGATGATGATGATTATTATTATTATGTTTAACAAAATGGCAAAGGCTATAGTTGAATAAGTGTACATTTTATGCATAAGAATGAATTTTTAGAACTGCTGTTTGTAAAGATGATGATGATGATGATAAATTACAGGCACACATTTTGTAGTGAATAATTATACAAGCATAATTATGAATACGTATACAATAAAATTGTTGCTTGATGGTGATGATGAAGATGATGATGATACTATGGTAGTATTTGATAATAATGATTGTGTGATGGATATAAGTACAAATAAATATATATAAATAATAGATAAATATAAATGTATACATAGATATATTTATATAATAAAAACTGCAGTGGTTGTTGTTGTTGTTGTTGATGATGATGATGATGATGATAATTATATGGTAGTGTTTGATGATGATGCTGATGATGATGATGTTCACAAACATGATAAAGGCTAAAGTTGAATAAGTGTACATTTTATACATAAGAATGAATTTTTTAAAATGTTGTTTGTAAAGATGATGATGATGATGTTTACAAACATGATAAAGGCTATAGTTGAATAAGTGTACATTTTATACATAAGAATGAATTTTTTGAAATGCTGTTTGTAAAGATTATGATGATGATGTTTACAAACATGATAAAGGCTATAGTTGAATAAGTGTACATTTTATACATAAGGATGAATTTTTTAAAATGTTGTTTGTAAAGATGATGATGATGAAGTTTACAAACATGATAAAGGCTATAGTTGAATAGGTGTACATTTTATACATAAGAATGAATTTTTTGAAATGCTGTTTGTAAAGATGATGATGAGTGTGATGATAATTATGATAATGAATAATTATACATGCATAATTACGTATATGTATACCAAACAATGTTGTTTGATGATGACGATGATGATGTTGATGCTGATGAAAATAACATGATTAATTCAGATAATAATACCGAGAATAAATGTATATGCTTTAATATTCATATATAATTATATATCAGAAAATTGTTGTTTGTATTGATGATGGTGGTGATGATGATGATGATATTGGTAAAAACCTACAGGCACATAGTTTGTAGTGAATAAGTATACATGCCTACATGTTAATAAAAAGAATTTACTACTGGTAGTGATAATTATGATGACATTAATAATGATGTTAAATATCATAAATTTAATAAAATACTCTCCATTTGTGTAAATGATTCTGAATTACAGTTTGATAATAAAAGTGAATCGTTATATTTAGAAGAAACTCATTATTACACATTAACAATGCATCTAAAGCTACACTGTTTAGACAAAATTAAAATTATACATATAAATTATTCTCACTTATGCTACATATCATCTGTAAATACTTCTATAAGAGTAGCCAGGTGCTTCATTGTTTGCATTTGAATTTTTATATTGACTTGAAATTTTAAAAAGAAGAGAATTTATTGCCATCTGTGGGTATATCATCTGCAGAAAAGTTAATGTTGTTGTTGATGATGTTGTTGTTGTTGTTGTTGTTGTGTACTTTTAATTATATCATGTCAAAATAAAATTTATATATACTTAAATTTTATCCATGGTAAAATTTATCCATACATGGAAATATTTCAAGATAACCATATCATTGTGGGAAATCATTTTGAAAATTAATACACATAAATCAATAAACACAAATAAGGAGACCAAAATAATGATAAAATAAGTTCACTTCAAGTGTTAATTTATTATGACAATATGAAACTTACAAATATGAACTAGGTTTATCTATGTTCCATATCATCTATAGATTTTAATACTTTTTAAGAATATCCATGTCCATCTCTATTTGTATTTGAATATCTATATTAACTTGAAATTTAAAAAGCAAGTAATTATTTTATTGTTATTTATGAGTATCATCTGAAAAAAAATCATGTTGTTGTTGTTGTTGTTTTTGTGTACTTTTAGCTTCCATCATGACAACATGAAATTTACATATACTTAAATTTTATCTATGGGAAATATCACCTATGTATAGATCTAAACAAATCACACCAGGATTTTACTTCTTAAAGTATGAATTTAATCCATTTTAAACTTACAGACATAAATAAAGATCATCTCTGAACAAAATAATTAGAAACTGATATTTGTTTTGTGAAAAAACCATGTCACTTTTGTACCATATAGTAGCATGCAAATTATTATTTTGTGTATATTCTAATCATGTGGATACTTGATAGACATGGAACTATATTAATTTGTATACTAGCTTTATATTCTAAATGTTGTTGATGCGGTGTACTTTTTGTTACATCATGCATGAAACTTATATATAGATTGTATCTATGAGATATCATCCATGTAAATCTATAGATCAAACAACAATATACCATGATTTTACTTCTACTACTTTACCATACTGCAGCATGAACACTATTATTTTTGTGTATATTCTAATAAAGTATTATACTTAATACATATGAAACTATGTTAATTGGTAAACTTGCTTTATATTCTATATAGTAGTCTCAGGCTAGAATTCTATATACTGAGAGAGCAGAAAACGTTATTCAAGTTCACTTCAAGCTTTTTTGAAGAATATGTATATTTAGGATCACAAACAATGCTTGTGGTTGTAATTTGTTCATTTAAAATGGTTGTAAGATTTAAAAAGTAATTTTAAAAAAGACATGTTACACATGCTGTCTCAATAATTGCATTTACAATTTAGAACATGCAATTTATTTTAATATTCTAACACATTTTACTTACTAAACAATATATTGTAGCTTATCTGTCCATGATCTGGGAACCACCTTGGCAAATCAATTCTTCCACAATATATATCTCTACTAGTCTATTATCCAGTTCCTAACAATATATCTTTGCTTTATATTCTCATACCCTTTAATGAATTCAGAAAGGCTAGCCAACATCAAAGTGAAAAACACCTGTATTTTTCATTTTTCAGCACTGTTCTGGGAATGCACAATTAATATCCCGAATAATTATTTTGTAACTGTAGGACTAGTGCATATTTTCTACGTGAAATGTAAATGTAATACCTTTCAAATGCATTTCTAAGTCACAATTTAGTCCTAACTAGAAGGTGTTTTTGTCTCCCCCTATGTATACCTTTAGCTCTGGCGGCTATTTTGTGCACCGAAGTGGAACGTGTCGGCGATATGCACAACTAGGCTTGGTACTGATTACTCCTGTGCAGTTTCGTCGAAATCACGTCCAGAGTGTAAGGCAGACTTTAACAACTATGTCAAGAACCTGGTAGATAAAAAAAACCCAAAGACCACCCGAAGAAATGTCGGACTTACTAGTATATTAATAGTAAGAAATGCGATAGTAGCGGCGTGGCACCTCTGAAGTCTACAGATAACATTATCTACTCTGACAACCAAACAAAGGCGAACCTCGTGAACGATCAGTTTAGCTCAGTCTTTAACAAGAATGAATCCAAGACCTCACTCAAAGACAAGGGACCTAGCCCATACCCTGCTATGCCCAAGATCAACATTACACCAGCTGGTGATGAAAAAATACTCCTGGACCTTAAACCATTCAAGGCAACAGGACAGGACCAACTACCTACACGGCTACTGAGAGAACTTGTGCATGAACTTACACCTGTGTTCATCAAGTTTTTTCCAGACATCAGTTGACAGTAGCACCATACCTGAGGACTGGAAGACACGAATGTGGTTCCCATCTTCAAGAAGGGTGAGAAGTTCAAACCATCTAACTATCGCCCAGTATCTTTAACCTCCGTCACTTGTAAAGTTCTTGAACATATCATTTCAAGCACTATAATGAAACATCTAGATCTCAACAAAATTCTCAACGAAGATCCTGCGAGTCCCAACTGATACTTACTATACAAGACCTTGCCAAAAACAACGACAACAAAGAACAAACAGACATAATACTACTAGATTTCTCTAAAGCTTTCGACAAGGTCCTTCATTTTCGACTACTACACAAACTGGACTTTTATGGCATCCGGGGTACTACTCACCAGTGGATTGGTGACTTACTATGCTGTAGGACCCAGCAAGTCATCCTTGAAGGGTCAGTTCCAGCACAGCCCCAGTTCTTTCTGGTGTTTCTCAAGGAAGCGAGCTAGGTCCTTTGCTGTTCCTTTTATTCATCAATGACCTGCCTGACTTCATATCCAACCAATCTACTGCACGCCAAGTCTCTGCAATTTGACCTGGATAAATTGCAAGAGTGGGAATCGGATTGGATGATGGAATTCCAGCCCCAGAAGTGCCAGGTCATCCACATTTCAAACAGAAGAAACATTATAGAAATGCCATATAACATCCATGGTAACACTTTAGAATCAGTCGACTCAGCAAAATATCCTGGACTCTACATACACAAATCTCTGAGCTGGAGCAACCATATTAACTCCCTGTGAAGAAAGCAAACAACACCAGAGCCTTCGTCTCTAGAAATACTTACCAGTGCCCGAAAGCAACAAAAGACCTTTGCTACAAGACATTTGTTCGTCCAATAGTTGAATATGGAAGTGTTATCTGGGACCCATACACCAAAGACAACATAAACAAACTTGAAATGGTCCAGCGAAGATCAACAAGGTATGTGACTGGGGACTACCACAGATCAAGTAGCGTGACAGAGATGCTTCAGAAACTGCAGTGGCCTACACTACTAGAACGGCAAGCGCAGTCCAGCGTTTTAACAGCACTGTAAAATATATGTTTTTAACTAGCACAGGACGTTCTTGTTTCACCCATGTAAATAACACGGTACGACGATACGCCAGAGAGCGGTTATGTACCTAACTGGAAGAAGAAGAAGACATCTGTCCAGCAGTTTGACCTGTGAAAGCCGGACAATATTTTTCTATTTTTAACTCTGGTGGCCATTCTGTGCAGCGAAGCACAACGTGCCAGCGATATGCACAACTAGACTTAGTACTGATCACTCCTGTGAAGTATCGTCGAAATCAAGCCAGCAGTTTGACCTGTGAAAGCCGGAAAAGATTTTTCTAATTTTAGCACTTGCGGCCATTTTGTGCAGTGAAGCGAAACGTGCCGGCGATATGCACAACTAGGATTGGTACTGATCACTTCTGTGAAGTTTCGACGAAATCCGGCCAACAGTTTGGCCTGTGAAAGCCGGGCAAGATTTTTCTATTTTTAGCTTTTACGGCCATTTTATGCAGCGAAGCGGAACGTGCCGGTAGGTTTAGTACTGATCATTCCAGCGAAGTTTCGTCGGCCAGCAGTTTGACCTGTGTAGGCCGGCCGGACGGACGGACGGACGGACAGACAGATGGCGAAGTCCAAAACAGTATGTCTCCCCCGCTATGGGGAAGATATAATTACACTTAACTAATCTATTCCATTCATAAACACATGTTGTAAACAGTAACAATACAATCGCTTCCGTTATGTAAATCATGAAAGCCAATGAAATACACATGTATTTTGCCAGCCCAATCAAATAACCAATCATAATTCGCTATGTTTCACCACTGTCAATCAAAGTCCATTTGTACACATTGGCGATATAGCACTAACTTGTTTACCATACAGTATCAAAATGAAAAGGTCAATCTTGTCGTGAAGTTCACATCACAATAAAATGCGCACTTGCGATCTAATTATCTTACTAATCATTACTTTTCTTTTCAAACCTTTACTCCTACTTTCTTTTCTTTCCTTTTCTATAGGTCACTAGGTTGCCTCACCCTACAGTATATTCAATCCAGGTATTACTTAATGTCTATAACTTAATCTTATATAGGGCGAGGGTAGGACCTTTTGTTGGATGAAGATAAAGGGTCTAAGACGCTTCACAACTTTTGAGCTGATAACCTGGATGGTTTTGATTCTTCTTCTAGTGGGCGATGTTCACTAGAACCCAGAACCTGGCTCAAACGGTAGTCCACCTTTTCTTAATCGTCGTTTTGATATCAATGATGGTTTTAAGAAGTCATTATCTTAGGTACATTATAATGTTCAGAGTTTTTTTCCATAAACGAGATATATTACAAGGAGAACTCCAGCATTCCGATGTAATCTCTTTTACTAAAACTTGGTAGTAATTATACTGAGTCTGACTCTATATGTTTGATAATTATGCAGCACTTTTCAGAAATTACAGACCAGGAGAATTTATGTTAAATGTCATACCGGTATCCCAGCTATCAGGAGACCTGATCTACAGATTGCTGTTATTCTTTATGGTACATTTTATCGCCCTCCAAACTATCCCCCTCTTCTTTTGTCAAATTTAGAAATACTTTATGGCCTTGCCTTTGACACAAACATAAATAGTGTAACCGTCAAAGGTGACTTTAATTGAGATAATTATGTTAACCCTTACCCTGCTAAATTTCTATAATGAATTTGTCCATCGTTCAATTTGGACAGTACCATTAACTGTTAAAAGGTGTTAAAAAGATACTGACTGGATGGCGAACAGTGCAGATCTTTATCAGACTGCACGGATGTGCATGCTGGTCATGATCTACACTTATCGCAAAGGCAGAATCAGTCGTGTTCAGCGTGATAAGGGTTAAAACCGGCAACACATAGAAAACTAAACGACCTAGCACCACAAAACAACATGAAACAGATCATAAATGAGCCAACTCATATCACTGAAACATCTCACTCTGTTATTGACCTTTTTCTGATATCCTCTCTGTATGTAGTGTTTACACATCTAGAGTAGGAGATCCTTGTCTTGACATCTTAGATTCAATTGCTTCGTTTATTGTTGTCTTAATTGCTCCAAACCTAACTCAATAAAGTATAAACGCAATATATGGAAATTCGACCAGGGGGACCATGACAACCTGAGACGAGAAGAGCATCTATTAATTAAGACTCCCTGGCTGATGATTGTATTGGTACATATGTAGAAAATATTACTGATACATTTCTATCCATATCTAAAAAGCACATTCCAAACAAGATAGTAACAATAAGACATTCAGACCCTACATGGATGCATAACGACATAAGAAAACATATAAGAAAGGGAAAGAGAGCATATGACAAGGCCAAACGAAGCCAAAATGAACACTTACAAACAAATAAGAAACAAAACTACACAATTATCACGAAACGCAAAACACAACTTTCAGAAAAATGATCAATTAAACTACAGACAAAAAATCTTAAAACATCCGACTATTGGAAGTTACTAAAACAATTCATATCACCATCCAAAACACATCAGTTCCACTTTTATATGACAGTGGTATTCCAGTTAAAAGAGTTAAAAGAGATACAGATAAAGCAAACTTGCTTAACAATTTCTTTCAGTCTCAAACATTACTTTACGACAATAACAAAATACGGCAACACATGCAAATAAATACAACCCATCCAAAACTTGGACTAATTATCATCACCGAGAAAGAAGTAACAGAAACACTCTAATCGCTCTCAGTATATAAAGCTGCAGGGCCTGAAAACGTGAACAACAGAAACCCGATGGAACTCTCACAGGAGCTTGTAAGACCACTTTGTCAGCTTTTTACCATATCCATTTACACTGGTCGAATGCCATCCGAATGAAAATTGGCACATGTATGTGTTGTTTATAAGAAAAGTGACCCACAGCTAGTTTCCAGCTACAGACAAATATCGTTTCTAAGCACAATCAGCAAAGTACTAGAAAAATTATTCATAACGATAGTGTAACTTCTTTTACAGCAAATAACACTAGGTATCTCAGCACTTCAATCTGGATTTGTTCCCAATGACTCAACTACCAACCAACTTGTTTCTATATATAATACTTTTTGCCAAGCATTAGATGAAGATAAAGAAGTCTGTACAGTCGTCTGTGATATATCTAAAGCTTATGACTTCGTATGGCACAGTGGTCCTTTGTTCAAGCTGGAATCTGCCGGTGTATCTAGATGCCTGTTATATTGGTTTCGTGACTATTTATCTGAGAGAAAGCAGAAAATGGTTCTTTCTGGAGGTTCTTCTTAAACGGTTTATATCTCAGCAGGTGTGCCAACCCCTATTCTTGGTCCTCTTCTTTTCATCGTCTTTATTAATGACGTTGTTCTCAATATCAGTTCAACTAACAACCTCTTTGCTGATGATACTAGCTTGAACATTGTTGTTGACAACCCGATCACTGCAGCCGAAACCCTAAATTCAGACGTTATGAAAATAGACGAGTGGGCAAATGAGTGGCTTGTCGACTTCAACCCTAAAAAACAGAATTTCTTCTCATTTCTTGTAAAATTAACAAACCCTACATCCTTCTTTGTATATGCATGGTTTTCCAATCAATGAGATGACGTCTCACAAGCATCTTGGAGTTGTATTTTTAAACGACGAAAACTGGCACGAACATATAGACAGTATCAAAGAAAAGGCATGGAAACGAATCAACATAATGAGAACCTTTAATTTTATTCTTGACCGCAAGTCTCTTGTCTTTTATACGACTTCTTCTGGAGTATTCTGATGTCATTTGGGATAACATAATCCAGCACGATAAATTTTAACTAGCGAAAATCAAACTTGAAGCATGCAGAATTGTCACAGGAGCCACAAAACTTGTTTCCTTTGCCAATCTTTACAAAGAGACTGGCTTCCAACCCCTTAAAGTCAGAAGACAAAAACACAAACTCACCCTATTTGTACAAAATGAAAAATCATTTAACTCCAGAGTATCTTTCTTAATTGTACCTGAAACTGTTGCACAAACATCCGTAAACAATCTTAGAAATACCAGTGATTCCAGAAACATGCTTTGTTACACTCAGTTCTTTGCTTATTCTTTTCTATCATCAACTGTCAGTGACTGAAACCAACTACCGTTAGAACACAGAAATTCTCCAACATTAAGTATCTTCAAAGAACGGCTTTATTCTGGTGTATTGAAAGTCCCAAGTCATTATTATGTAGGTGGTCGTAAATTCCAGATCCTTCATGGCAGACGTAGGGCACACTGTAGCTCTCTTAATGGACATTTATTTTCAAAACATATTGTAAACAGCCCATTGTTTGTATGTGGTGAGGTAGAAAATACTTATCATTTCTTTTTCAGCTGTCCCAATTATCGGTTTATTTTATTTATTGTGTTGAGTTTAACGTCGCACCGACACAATTTTAGGTCATATGGCGACTTTTTAGCTTTGATGGTTGAGGAAGACCCCAGGTGCCCCTCCGTGCATTATTTCATCACGAGCGGTAACCTTGGTAGAACCACCGACCTTCCGTAAGCCAGCTGGATGGCTTTGTCACATGAAGAATTCAACGCCCCGGTGAGGCTTGAACCAACATTGATGGGGGGCAAGTGATTTGAAGTCAGCGACCTTAACCACTCGGCCACGAAGGCACCCAATTATCAAAGAGAGCGCACAGAACGTCAAAACTATATTATAATAACCACTGTTACACTAAATACGCTGTTACATTGCGATTCCTCAGTTACAAGCACATTAAATAATACAATTTTTCTACATGTACATAAGTATATACAAAAGACAAAGAGATTTGATATGTAGTTTTTGAGTCGGCTAAAGGCTGAAAGCCTTTTGACGAGTCCTTGCTGTTCAGCGATTCTCTAAATGGACCGAATAACACGTGAAGGGATGTAGTTCCATTAGATTTCTCAAACTTCAAACAGTTCACTGCATGAATGAAGTTAAGTTGTGTCAATTCCCTTTGCTATGACCAATATACGATGTAATCTGTTATATTTATGACTTGTAATTGTGCAATACTCGAATGTAACTCATTAAGCATAAATGTGCATTTTAAGAATTGCGCAGGCTTACAAAGCTTGGGTAACATCAAACGAAAGACAAAAAATACTTCCACAGGGCTCCAGATAAGATGCGTATTAGCGTAAATTACGTATAGAAATAATGCAAATACGCATGTCTAATAAATTCTAAGCGTATAAAAACGTAGATAAAATTACAGAAACGCACACAATGCTTTTTTAAAAACAAAATCTGAATCGTCTGGATGCGTTAGGTAACATAGCCGATCAGCCTTAATTCTCCCACATTGAACGTAAACACGCATCGTATGATTTCTATAAACTTTGAGTGGGTTGAATTTTGCAGTCAGTAAACGGATAAATTATCGGAAGAAGAAGCTCTTACTGGTTTGTTTAGTTACTACTGATATTAAAAATGATTTTAATTCTTATTTTTCGAGAAATAAACAAATCGGCGAAACATTAAATTGTATTTTCTTGTAGTTTTTGAAATCGAAAGTAGATCGTCTATGTTTGGCTGCTTTCACGAAACGAAACAACTTTTTATGAAAAGATTTAAATAAGAGGTAATTTAACCGTAAACTTCAATGTCAGATACTGCCAATTGTTGCTAAATGTCTTCGTATCATCACAATTTGTAAAATATATTGGTGAAACTGGAGAAAAGTGTAATCGTATCCGGATATAATATTTTGGGTAAATATCAAGCTGTGTTATGAAATTTTAAGAAAAAAAATAAAAACAAACTGAAACTGGTAGACTATACTGTCAGTACATCAATCATTAGCCGACTCAGGCCCTTCAGGCCTTTGATTATTTATTCATTTCTTGAACACTTACAGCTGTAATAATGGCTTTTTGTATTCGAGGTTCTTTGTCAGTTTAGCCCTTCTTCATAGCTTTAACGAAGTCCTAAAACTCCGCATTCCTGACCTATCAACCTCATTTCGTCTATTTCGCTTCCTTCTTTCCTATCCTATCTTCTTAGAAATCATTACATACTAAAGTTTTACAGTTTAGATTCAGTTCATATAAACATTTCAATATTTTATCCAAAAATGAAAAAAAAATGTCAGTCTATTTTAAAATATCAAAAACCATTATATAAACGAAGAAACTGCAAGCAGAACATGTATGCTGGATTAATTATTTTGTTACCATTGAAATTACATTATGTATATTGTGAGTTTCTAAAAAAAGCTTATAGCTTCCTACTCAATCCTTTATGTTTGTATATTTGTAAAACTGTAACAATTATAACTATATCAATAAATACTCTTTAAACCAACTGCTGAGCAACAAATGTTTTAATTCATTTGCTTTAAGATGATTTAATTTGAAACAAGATTTCAACGGCTGTGTCTCCCACACAGGCACTTGGTTGCGCTGATAGTATTTTTCCTAAATCGGCCTGTACCTACTGTGTGTTTAAATACGTGCACCAGTACTCCCTGTATTCAAAACGTTGACTTACTGTAAGAGAATCCCCTTTTTAAATATTGTTAAACATTTATGTGTTGGTATATTAGTCAAATATAAGGTAACACAGTGGAGGCCATTTTAGGTAACAGAACTACAGCTGACTAGCTTGACAGGTTTCGCAAACGGTAGTAAGCCACTAATTTAACGTGGTGCGATTGGTGTACATGTCGATTTTGCTTCCACAGCAAGAACGACTACATTGACACGTTGACAGGGATTGTACAAGAACTGTCATTACATTTTTCCCCAGACATCATGTTGGATCTCCAAAAATGGTAATGACTGATTTAGTCTGTTGTTGTACATATTGTTTTTCTATTGCTTTTGTTGTTGGATTTTACGTCGCACCGACACAATTTAGGTCATGTGTCGACTTTCCAGCTTTGATAATGGAGGAAGACCAAAAGTGTCCCTCCGTGCATAATTTCACCTGGGTAGAACCACTGACCTTGCGTAAGCAAGCTGGATGGCTTCCTCACATGAAGAATTCAACACCCCAAATGAGGCTCGAAACTACATCGATGAAGCGCAGGTGATTTGAAGTCAGCGACCTTAACCATTAGGCCATGGGGGCCCCTTTTACTATCGAAAAAGAATGTCTCTTGAAATGGACATTACCCTAATTTTGTATTTACGCATGTATATTGAGTGACACTGCCTAAGAAATTTTCTTTTTCATTGTGCTGCGAGTCACATTCACAAAATTAAAGTGCTGTTGGTATTTTTCTAACTTCTGATGTTGTTGGAGGAATACGTACCGTGTGGCTCTAGGTATTATCTCATCATATACCTGGGTAGAACCACCTACATTGAGACACATGGGTAGAACCACCCACCTTCCATTTACAAGGAGGGATTCCTCGCGTGAAAGATTTCTACACCAAAGCAGGGCTAGTAATCCACAACGGTGAAGAGCATGTAAATATAACCCTTCAGCTATTGAGTCTGTCATTTTTACTTACCAGTAATATCTAGAGTAATGGCATAACTTTTTTAGGTTTGACTGGATTACAAGACCACAAACACTAGTACATTGTACCACTCTATTTCGTTTTCAAAGTTTTACTAATTTCTACCTGTTTCTGTATAACCACGTGTATACATACTTCCAACAGGTTTATGTTGCTACTTCTTCCATGATATAGAATTTTGGACTTCTACACAATACCATGCAATTACAATGTATCTGCGCCATATTACAGAACTTGGAAGATAACCAGAAAAATAAAATAAAAAATGATCGTAATATTTTACTGCTGTTCGAATGTGGCTATGGTTTCTTCTATGGGTGCTGACTTCAATCCACGGCTTAGGCGTATGTTCTTTTTGACGATTTAATGAAAGAGATTGTGTCTGAAATCATTTGTCCTCAAACACTGATTCATATGTGGAAGTTGGCAGTTACTTGTGAAAACAGGTTTATACTGGTTAAAAATGAATGGTAAGGTTTCAACTACCCTTTCCTTTTATCTTTTACCTAATGGAAATTCTGTTGAAAAAAATGCTATACAAAACCACAAAAAATAAACAAGCAAACTGCAACTTGCATTTCAGTAAATGTAGTGTATCTTGTATGATAGGGGTAATCATTGATAAATTTACATGGAACTGCATTTTATGCATAACAACTTAGACTATTATTATTATACCAGATTATACCAGATTTGCTAATTACTGGCACAAGGTATGTAAATTAAGTATGGAAATGAGATAAAATTGACTGTATCTTATAACCCATTGCTTTAAACTTTTGTGACAAAATAAACAAATACCAACAATACACTTAATAAAATTATGCCATTTTAAATATTGCCGTTAAGTCAGTTAACACAATATGGAACAAAGAAGAAATGTGCATAAATACATTTACAATATATAGTTAAACAAGAGGGCCATGAAGGCCTTATATCGGCCACCATAGTTTCACACCTGGTATGATCAATTTTGCTGGAACACTCTGGTGAAATTTTAAAATTGTGCTATCAGTTTCTAAGAATACTTTATACATTTTCCACAATTATTGCTTTAAGGATGTAGACATGTTCCTTGCAGAAATGTTTCTAAGAAATATCTCAGAAACTATAGGGTCATCCAACCAACATTACTGTGAACATAATAATTATTATGAATGAAAGCTATTGCTTTCACAATACATTTTCGAATTTTCGATAATGCCATATATAGAAACTATCCAGGGAAAAATAGTGATAATATTTGAAATACATTATCAAGTTCATCTACGTATGCTATACACTGATATGCAACATTTTATTTTGATGGAACAAGAGTACTAAATAGGTAATCAAGCAGCACTTCCGGAGCGAAAAGAATAAATACTCAATTTTTTCCCAGTTAAAGGGTAATTTTCATGTTTTATGTAAGCCAGTATTGATATTTTGGTAGCATTTTCAACTTGGAAGATAACCAGTAAAATTTAAAAAAAAATATTTTACTGCTTATGGTTTCTCCTGTAGGCTTAAAACAACCAAACTCTAGCCCCCCATCCCCCACCCTGCTTAGCTCAGTAGGGAGAGCACAGATATACAGATCGCGGGGCCCTGATTTCTATCCATGGCTAAGGCATATGTTCTTTTTGACGATTTGATGGAAGAGGTTGTGTCTGAAATCATTTGTCCTCAAACACTGATTCATATGTGCAAAAGGTTGGCAGTTACTTGTGAAAAACAGGTTTGTACAAGTTCAAAATGAGCGCTGGTAAGGTTAACTACCCTTGGATATTTACTATGATGGAACAAGAGTACTAAATTGGTATATAGAACATATAGTAAATTTATTTACTACTGTACAGCCTATGGAAATAAATTAGTGGTTCACAACCGTTTGCAAAACCAGTAGAACTCGCCACAGCAGTTCCGTTAAGAGAATGACCTGAAATTTTACTTATATACCAAAACATAAAATTTTAAGATTATTTATAAAAGGGATTTTCTAACAGTAAATCAACTTTTTGAATACAGGGAGTACTGGAGCACGTATTAAAACCACCAAACAGTAGGTTCATGCCAATTTAGGAATACCATCAGTGCAACCAAGTGCCTTTGGTCTCCAATACAGTTATTTTTCTTCTATTTCCGCTTCTTACGGCTAACTTCACGAGCCTAAAATAAGTGTCACGTGTACCGAGCGTTACTAATTATTAAACTGTATATAATTTTTCTCAAGCTATCTGCTTTTGATTACTATAAAACGTGTATAATGAATTTTTATTAAGCTGCCTTGCTTCTGATTAGTTTGACCAATGATTTGTAAATAATTGTTTGAAACATAAATCAACTAAAATCAAACAGATAATCAATTCAATCCGTGGTCCTTATTGTTCACTTACTGGTATCAAACAGCCTATATTTCTGACATTTTCCACAACCCACCTAGGTCCAAACCTTAAAACTATTTCAAACGAAATGTTTCAAACACCTAACAATTTTGTCCTAAACCAATGTTTTAAACCTTGTCTCAGACCTACCAAGGTTCAGCACTATAACCTTAAACCATCAGTTTATACTGCGACCCGGACCAATAAGATAATATTGCTATCAAGAGGACCCAGCGAGGATGAGCCTAAGCTGCAAATATGAGGGTGCCTCGCCTAAATTATTTATTACCAAAGTCCCAGTAATAATTATGGCTTATTTATTATTTTTCTCCAATTTGTCTTCGATCTGCACTCTCCAAGTTCTGTCGACGATCTGCCCAAACTGGATGTGCAGTGTGTATTTATATGACCATATGACGTCACTTGCATACGGACATACCTCTGACTTTTACATAGACCAAATACAAATACAAATACATGGCATTTATATAGCGCAAAAATTATAAAATATTCTATTGCGCTTTACAATTACATAACACACATTTAACATATATACATACAAAATATGAACAGGATTCTAGAACTTAGATTTAAAGATTTGGACATGTATAAATACTATTTTACACCACTTCTGATATTTTGTATTTTAACAAGACTACACTCATTGTTCATGAAACTGCCTAAATAAATGTGTTTTCAGTTTTGATCTAAAGCTGGCTTCAGACTGAATGTTTTTCAGATAGCTAGGCAGATCGTTCCACCATTTGGGACCAACGACTGCCATAGATCTGTCTGCTAATTTTGTTCGCCGTCTAGGGATGTTAAAGTTAGTGTCACTTTGTGAGCGAAGTCTGTATCGTTGTCGAGGAGGTACAAACATTTCCCTCAGATATACTGGAGCTGTACCATTGATGACACGGAAGAATATTACTAAAACTTTGAACATGACTCTAGCCTTAACTGGAAGCCAGTGTAATTCTTTCAGAAGTTCGGTACTTGGTTTTTCATAGGAAGCATTCTTGACTACTCTAGCGGCATGATTTTGGACTCGCTGTAGTTTATTGATTTGGTAGGCTGGAATTTCTGTAAATAAACTGTTGCAGAAGTCAATGTGAGAATGAACCAATCCATGCACTAATGATTCAGTTGACTTTTGTGTGAGATGTTTCCGTATTGCCCTAAGGTTTCGTAACTGTACATGAGCTATCTGACATTTTTTCTGAATGTGATGGTCAAAGTTGAGTGTATTGGTCATAGTTACACCTAGGTCTCTGACGTGATCGACGCATTTTACGTCACACCCACCAACGTTTACACTTGTGATGTTCAATTTCGCTAACTGTTGTCTTGTTCCATACATAATAATTTCAGTTTTAGATTGATTCATTTTCAGTTTGAAGGTTGTCATCCATTTTATGATTTCATTGAGACAACTGTCGAGTTGTTGAAGAACAGTTGTCTCATTTTGAGAATTTCCCGCTTGAATTTTTAACGCAATCTTGTGGTCGTCTGCGTATCCATAGAGATCAGCTGGATATTTCTGCACCACTCGGTTGAGAGCCGATATAGAAGAGGAAGAAGAAGAAGAATGTTTATTTGTACTAAAACCCTCAAAAGGGTCATTGACAAAGCATCAATATAACATAGTGATGAAAAACATTGCAAAGCATGACAAGATGGCGAGATAGCATGTGTATTTGCGCAAGGTACTCTTTAGTAGGATTTATGATTTCTATAGGTTGTCGAAATGAGGCAACATTTAAAGAGAATAAAACATAAATTCGAAGCACACTTTCACATGATATCTCGTTAGGGAGAGGCAGTGTAATGCAAAATAGTACAATAAAATAAAACATTATATATTATTCTCTACTATAGCAATGACTTTACGCTGGTGAAAACTCCCAAATATATTTAAAATAACCATAGAGGGATTTGCTCTTTAACAGAAAGAACATACACCCCGATCCGTCAAAATCTTATGTAAATGTACCATCAACAAGAGCGCGCGTGTCCTACCGAAACGAAAATGTAGAGCACAGCTTGGTGATAAGTACTTAAGCAATAATATTTAACAAACAGCTTAGGACTTTTCAGCAACGTAATCATTCTCAGAAACAATTAATCCATTACAATACTAACTAACATGTAAATTGCCAAAACATTCCATATCAAGAAACAATCGTGACAGTAAATATACCTACATGTACAGCCGCATTAGTTTATAATGAGATCTATAACATCTATAACACCTATAGTGCACTGTGCAGCTCTTGGCGTTTTTTGAAACCATGATATGCAAACAAACTTAGATTTCGTATTTCTGATACATTTTCAGATGTCATTAAAGCAATAAATTTAAAATTACTAGGATGGTTCCAATAGTATTTCTTGATATATTTAACACGCAGTTCTTTGAATATGTTACATTCAAGTACAAAATGGTACTCGTCCTCTAGAACGTTACAAAGTGGGCATATACGTTCATTAAAAGGGACACAAACCGGCTTTCTCCATCTACCAGATTCAACAGCTAATCTATGAGATGACATTCGTAAACGTGATAAAGCTATTCTATATTTACGAATAGTGATAACATCTAAGTATTTGCTAAAACTAAAGCTAACTATTTTTCTAAAGAATATAGCTCTTGTCGATTCTTCCAATCTGTTATTAAAATCAATCAGTCATAGGTCTCTTATTCTTTGCCTTAGAATGAAAATAAAATATTCTTTGTTTTCGACACCTTGATTCAGCCATACATGTTCAAAACCTAGCTTTACAAGTATTCGCTTAACATTTGCTACCCAGTTTGTTATGTTTGGGTCATTAACAGTGTCTTTTTTTAACATTAAGTATGTTTGCTTAATATATTTAGATTCTGTGCATGTGCATATTTTTAACCAATATTTTATAATATTGAAAATCCTATATGAAACTATGCTTTGTCTTCCAAGTTCGCCATATACAAAGTCATTTTGTGTTGCTGTTTTAACACCCAATAGTCTTTTACAAAAACTAAGATAAGTTCTTTCTACCTGCGGTGCTTTGTAGAAACCCCACACCTCTGAAGAATACGTTAAAATTGGCATAATTAATTTGTCGAACAGATCTAATGTGTGTCTAGGTGACAAGTCTGTAAACTTATATAAATACTTATTCATTTTGAATATCGCCTTTAAAGCTTGTCCAGCTAACAGTTTGTCATGCTCGTAGTATGAGCCACCTGAGGTAAATAGCACACCCAGATATTTGAAGCTTGATACAATCTCTAATTTTTTATCGTTATACATAAAACATAAGTTCTGTGGCAATCTGCCTGTATTTCTAAACACCATCATTTTTGTTTTCTTTGTGTTTACTAATAATTTCCATCTTTGACAATATTCTGCTAAGATATTTAACGAATCCTGTAATTCAGTTGCGCTTTTTGCAAATAAAATGATATCATCGGCATATAACAACAAACATATTTTTATCATACCAACATCAATACCCTCTATACCTTTATCATTAAATGTTTGTTCTAAATCATTCAAATACATACTAAAGAGAAAGGGCGAAAGACTTTCACCCTGTCGTACCCCTAAACTGCAGGAAAACGCATCACTTACATTATTATAGCTTTTCATTCGTGACCTGACATTATTATACATAGATTTTATAACATTTAATATATTTCCTGTTACACCATATTGCAATAATTTATACCATAAGACCTCCCTAACAACAAAGTCGAAAGTCTTTTGAAAATCAACAAAAGCACAGTACAAATTATCCTTATTATTTAAACAATGATTTATCAGACCATTTAGAACAAAAATATTATCAGTTGTGCCCATGTGTTTCCTAAATCCAGCCTGGGCTTCAACGTAGATGGAATAGTTTTCAGCCCAGCGATCAAGTCTGTTATTTAAAATAAGGCTAAACAGTTATATACAGGGTAAAGATCACTGGTCCGGCACAAGAACCCTGCGGGACACCAAACCTCAGTGGCTCCGTGTCAGATGCTGACTGTTCAACTAAAACTTTCATTGTTCTGTTCGTGAGATAAGATTCTATCCATTTCAAGGGAGTGCTATGTATACCAAATTCATCTTGAAGGATTTGAATCAGTATCGGGATATCGATGGTATCGAACGCTGCACTCAAGTCGATCATGACCACGATTGTTATTTGATTTTCATCTATGGTTTCCAAAAGATCATTATACATTTTGACCATTGCTGTTTCAACCCCATGACATTTTCTATAGGCACTTTGGTAAGCTGGGAGGAGATTGTTAGCTTCAATATGCTTGTTGATTTGATTTAGTGCAGCTTTTTCAAGAATTTTGGAGAGGAATGTTAAATTTGACACTTGGCGATAGTTTTGCAGTTCAAGTGGGAGACCTTTCTTCTTCAACAAAGGTTTTATCACAGCACTTTTCCATTCCTCAGGGAACACACCAGATAGCAGTGATCGATTTACAATTTCTGTCACAACGGGAGCAAGTTGTGAAAAATGCTCCTTTAATTTCTTAGTTGGTATCACATCAAGTTCACAAGTTGTAGATTTTGATGCATATACAAGTTTCAAAATATCGTTTTCGGAAAGTGGTTTGAACGCAGTAAATGTATTCATAATCACAGGTGGATTTGAGTAGGAAGAATTACCATTGGGTGTTTCAGTTGATATGTTGTCAAGATTATTTCTCAACTTGATTATTTTATCAGCAAAGTATCGTAGAAAGTCATTTGCCAAAGATACTGCACTTGTGTGTAATGGGAGCGGATTGTCCTTCGACCTTCCCAGTAAATCGGATGTTACAGCATATAGCTTTTTGATGTTTCCTTCAGCTTCTCCAATCTTGTTATGGTAGTACTCATCCTTGGCCCTAAAAAGTTCAGCACTATATACATTTCTTACACCACTATACACTTTCTTTGAAAGGTCAGATTTGTCATTCATAAAGATTTTGTCTATTGATCGTTTGTATTGTTTCAGCTGTTTTAGGTATCCAGAGTACCAAGGAACTGTCGGTCTACAGAGAATAGTTCTTTCCTTTAGAGGGGCATGTTTCTGAACAATGTCGGACGTGATTCTAGTGAACTCAGACACAAGATCATTGACATTGGACGAGTTCACTACAATGTTATTTAATTGACCGAATTCTGATTGTAATATGTCACTGGATACAGATTTCCAATTTCGAGATTTGATTTTTTTCCTGGTCAAGGGAGGGCGACACTGTTCGATGTTACAACTTACAAAGCAGTGGTCAGAGATGTAATAGTCTGGCAAAGGTTCTGAGACATTCACACGTTTGTCTTCTAGCTTTGTGATCATCAGGTCAAGAATATGACCACCAGAATGAGTAGGAGCATTGACATGTTGAACCAGTCCAAAAGATCTCAAACACTGCTGAAATTGTTTTGTGTAGCAGTCTGACTTATTATCCATGTGGATGTTAAAGTCACCTAACAGCACCAGAGACTCGGATCTTGTCGTTATTTGTTCAAGAAACTCACTGAATTCTGTCATAAACATAGCCTGAGTTACTGGGTGTCTCTCCGAATATGGCGGTCTATATATACCAAAGATGTAGAGGATGAATGACTGACTACGTACTTTCCATTCAGCACATTCAAAGGACTGAAAGGTTTCTGCTGTGTATACCAATTGTTTCAAATACAATTTACCGATATATACTTACATCTGGACTTTGTCATTTGTATCGAGGTAAGACTACCAATTTCTTATGATATTTCAATGATAAACAACTTACATTTTACAAGAGTTCGCTGGCCAAAGCCTTCAATGATTGCAAATTATCTTGACACTGAAGCATTAGCCAGTCAGATGCTTTACAATCACAAAATAAAAAAACATCAGAAAAGCTGATTCCGAATGTTTATAAAAGTAACATTTTTGCATATTCAGGCATTACATGTACTTATAAAAATGATGAAAGAAAGAGACATGGTTATTAGCCCCTTAACAATATTAGTAAAATACGAGACGCTAAAAAGTAAGTAGGGAATGGATACTTTATTCTCTGTACCTCTGCAGGCATCGGCGCCTTCATAAATTACATCCATTTTCACACCGGTAAATGTTAAAGAAATGATAAAAAAGAGAAATCAAACATTTTCACTAGTTGAAATCCTACAGGTATGTTATGTTTCGTTTACTACGCATACTGTGTACACGTATAATATGACCAGCCTTTCAGTTGTTCCTCTAATATGATACTGTTATGGTTATAACCATCATCGCCTGGACAAAATGGCATAAATAAGATATTATAAAAATGATTTATTACAAGTATTGCAATCATTTCTTTGTGTGCTGGAGAAGCATTAAGTATATACGTAAATGCTAATACTAATTACTTACAAAGGATCTTTCATTACTGAATGTTTGTAAAGATGTGGGTCCTGTTACATTTTTCGTTATAGAAATTGGGGTTGTTTTCACAAAAATGCTATAATGTTTTCCTTTGCACGAAATATGAAGGCGTCTAATTAATGTTTCCATAATAGATGTTAAGAACATAGTATCGTCATTTCTACGATAAGAACATGAAAGAAACTTATTATGTTGTTGTTACGAATAAACATTTTAAGAATGTAGTTTTTTTCTACAATTAGGATTTTTTTTCATACTCTGTGAGCTTGAATAACATTAGTTTCTAAGAGAAATAAGAGCAGGAAAAGCACAGGTCATCGCACTTGTTTTTATTTTATAGGTCATTTTCTTCACACACTGTTTAAGCATTTCCGAAATTAAGTAAAATTGAAAAAAATGGGGGTACTTTATAAATCGTAATAGGACATAAGGCAGTGCCTCAATCGGGGATCGTTACAGTCCATTAGCTTGCCCAGAAATATGCGTTTGTATCAATTTAAAGGTAGATTTTGGAATAAAAAACAATACTGCACATATTTGTACTGACTTGCAAGACGTTGCGGTTCGGACAAGTTATGTGGACGCTTATTACGCTCAAGGAAAAGCGTATTCTTGCAAAAAATCCAAAGTCAGACGCTCTGTGCACGTGCCGGAAGACCACATTTTTTAATTCGATAGTATATCTCATTCGGTATATATTGCATGTTACCGTAGAGGATCGATCCCAATTTTCGTTGCTTCGCGACGAAAATCGGTAGGATCGATTCCCTATTATATCACATTTAATGTTATATCGGATTTCTGGCTACTATGAATGCTAGGTGATATCAGTAATATGAAAAAGGCAAAGCCTCTGAGCGAGCGTAGCTTAAACGACAAAGAAACTATTCACTGCTTAAAACTATTCCGAGAACCTATTCACTTGAAAAGAAACAAAACTTTAGTGTCATTATAACCGTAACAGTGGATATCATACGTTGCAAAATTTATGGAAAGCCGGTGTCATGGTGACGTCATTACCTGTTTGCGGCGTTCATATGGCTTTATGCTTATTAATGACATTTTAACCCATTTTCTGGCCAATGCTTAATCTTTTAAAAGAAAATTATATTTTTTTCTACCAACTGGAAATCTTTCTTGCATTATTTTTGAGTGATGGATAATATTCAGCAATCAAATGAAGTTCTGTATTCACTGCCAACAAAGCATTTCCTGTGAGCACCTGTCCTCTAGGGGCATGCACTTCGTAAAATAAAAGCAAAATTGAAATTATTTCCTTAACATATTCTTTTTTTTTAAAGACACCTAATGAACATAGAGATTGTAACTCAAATATAAAATGAAATTTTTTTTAAAAAATCCCGACTTTGACGCAAGTAGAACAAAATGGCGGCGCCCAGACGCGAAGAAAATTTTTCAGCTACATCACTTTTCCCCATTCGGCACACCTTTGTTATATTCACCTACACATTGCCGTAAGGCGAGCTACGCGCTCGCTATTATATAAGCATAAATATCACTAATAAATTTCTTTTATTTTTACATGCTGACTTAATTATCCTACTTACACTTTTTCAATGGAGAAAAAAAACGTTGTATTTAAATCTAATATATCTATTTGAAACACGCTATGAAAAGCGAGCTCAAAGAAATCGGATTTAGCTAAAAATAGTATGCATCATTTATTTGTCACAAAGAAACTATTCACTAGTCACAAGAATTCAGGAGAACCTATTCACTTGAAAAAGTCTACATTTAGTGTCACCATGCCTATAACAGTGAATGTCATACGTTGCAAAATTTATGGGAAGCCGGTGTCACGGTGACGTCATTACCGCGTTTCCCGTTTCTTTCTGCTTATTAATGACATTTTTTCCATTTTCTGGCCGATGCTTGATCTTTTAAATGAAAATAATATTTTTTTTCAAACAACTGGAAATCATTCTTTCATTATTGTTGATGAATAATTTTTAGCAATTGAATGAAGTTCTGTATTCACTCCGGAAAGAAGTATTTCCTGTGAGCACCTGTCCGCTAGGGTGCGCTTTTTAAGAACTTCCGACGAAACTTTTCAAATCCATCACCAAGTGTGAAAGTATACTTGCGTTACCGTAAAGCTCGATTCTCGAGCTCTTCGAGCTCGCTATAAAAAAAATGTTAAAATTTTAAATATATTTTGCTGCTCTTCCAAAATGGAAAGGAAAAGAGATGGGGTCATCGTGCATCTAAGAGATATATTTAGAGAAAAAGTTAAAAACCTGGAGAACTTTGATATTTTTAGTACTTTTTGTTTAAGAACGCTCGCTACAGTTTCGTAATGTTTTTCCCAATAATAGATTTTGATGAAATGTTCTGTATTACAAGATCATGTTATGATGTATTGAAAAATGAAATAAAAATACTAGGTCACCAGCTTTGTTTCAATTTTATTTGCCTCTAGATATGATGCTATTTTTAACATTTTTTCAAAATTTCTATACTCCTAAAATATATTTCAGTAAAGTACAATAACCGGCATAAATTTGATATCTTAGCATTTTTATAACGGAAAACAATATATCCATTTGAAACATGCTCAGAGAAATCAAAAGAAAATGATTTTGTTAAAAAAAAGGAATACTTGTTGAACAGACCCAAGGGGTATTTTTGCATATTTTTGGCAATTTTAAGTTGGTATTTCTGCTATTTTATCGAGTTTCACATAATAAAATTAAATCAAACTATGCACATACATTTGGTCATGTCTACCTAATCTAAAACAAAAAAGAAAATTGATAGGTCACCATATAAGATATGGCTTAAATCAAATTACAACGAGGTGGGGTGTGGCGGGCATTTATACAACGCAGGTTGGTAGGAAATACGTCATCAATTTTTATTTCAAACAAGGGCATATATTCAGCCAAACTCTTGACAGTATTCTGTATTTGTCCACAGCTTAAGGCAAAGACATTTAACAAAAGGATCAAATGACACAAGGTCGCTCACCTCAGAAACATTTGGAATAAACTCGCTGAAAGTATGACTGTAGAAACTTTTTTTCTGTATTTCTATAGGAAGAAATCATTTCGGCTGCCGCATCCTTTACCTTTAACATATTGATCTTAAAAGCAGTAGGTGTTATCCACTCCATTTAGCCATTCATTTCACTAGGTTTGAAGAGTGCAGGTTAAAGGCTTCTGGACAAATGCTACGGAAACTCTTTCAGTGTTTTAGCAAATGACTTATAGATATATCAAATTATCAAACGGCAAATTTCTTAATAAGATGATTTTAACATGTTTCTGAAGTATTTTGATGTCATAGAATGATGTAAGTTTCCGCCTTTCTCCGAACAAAACCCATCGTTTACGAATACGGATGTACGGTATGGGTACGGTACGGGATTAGAAACGGCTGTGACTAAAAACAGAGAATGTTTCTCATTGCAGAGTTGGTGCAGCCGTTCTGCGCCTGCGCGGAATTATTATCAAATGGAACGCATGGCAAAAATACTCATTTTTTTGCATGTCCGCACGCATTTAGTGTATAATGTGCATAATATACTGACTAAAGGTTAGGGTTAGAATCACCATGGTTACAAAATATATACATTTAAGGTATTTTTGTTCAAATTTAGTTAATCCGGTATATACCGGAGTCTGTAATATATAACGGGCGCACCAACTCTGTATTTAGTCACAGCCAAAAACAGAACTGGTGCGCCTGTGATATAGTACAGACTCCGGTATATACCCGATTAACCAAATTTGAACGAAAATATCTTAAATGTATATATTTTTAACCATGGTGATACTAACCCTAACATTTAGTCAGTATATTATGCATATTGTACACAAAATTGCGTAATTTTTCCGTGCGCGGCTAATTAACAATCATTCCGGGCATGCGCAGAACGGCTGCACAAGCTCTGTCATGAGAAACATCGATTAGGTAGCAAGGTACACTTAGATGCGAAAATTTTGGGCACGGACGGTCTTACATGTAGCGAGTCGCAATATTGCACTTCCCCTATGAGCAAAATTTGGGTGGCTATTTTATAAATTGCGTGCATGTTTTGTGCTTTTAATTAATGGCAAGATCAGGATTCTCATACAAGAATAAAGAAAGTTATCAAAGCGAAAGGTTTACATCATCCATGAAAAATAGCGTGCCAAAATCATCAATTTTGCACCTTTTGAACAGTCTACAATGATCCCGCTGCAAGAACACTGTCCAATTTTATTGCATTTCTTAATTTAATAGTCCTTACTGAACGTCAGGACATAAACGGAATGGGGGCCCATCCAGCTCGTTTTTTTCGGAAAATAACGAAAATGTTCCTAAATATCAATCAACAAGCACAGAACCCTTCCGTGAATTGAATTTTTCCGCGAAATGGTGTCTCATTGATCATACAAAGCTACCAGCAGTTAGTTTTCCAACTGACATCAGAATTTTACATGTATCGGCTGTATAAATTTTCTAAAGAATTAATAATCATTATCTCTCATCTTAATTTACAGACATCCAAAATCACGATGTTCTCTTTATAACAAATATTGACGGGGGTCAAAATTCGAAAGTGTACCCTGCTACCTTAGAAACAACCAAATTGGCACGGTGTTGGGGTCAATATCGACCCGTCCGGAAAAACTGTCGCGAGCGCCTTTAAATTTATACTTCCTTGATAAGATATGTTTAAAACTTTTATTCTAACTGTAGATTATCACTGTATATATCGGTCAGAAAAATATCAGAACCAAACCTGATCTACTTAAATAGTATTTGAAATTACCTACCTCTACCTCATTATCATCTTACATCAGATTATAGCAAATGCCGGTCAAAATAAAGGTCATTTATTTTTCGCAACAAGTAGAATCTGTTTGTTTGAATTGTTCAGTTGTTAGCCATATTTTGATGATTTAGCATTTATTTTTAGCATTAATTTTGTAAGAAAGAAATATTCAAAGAAACATTTTTTCAAAATGGCGGATACCCTGAAAAAAATCGCTCGTACATTCTTAAGAAAGTATTTTTCATCTGTCTTTAATTCAGGCACTGTTTGTTTTGGATTTAGCCCGCTTTTTTCAATAGTATTTTAGTCATGTAACGGCGGTCGGTTAACCTTCTTATGGTGGAGGACGAAATAACTCCTGACAGAATGTCTATTATCTAATCGTCATTTTAACAGAAAATATGAAAAAAATCTTGTATATTAATTTTATACTTCATTCATTTTCGATCGTAGTCTTCTTTCTCAAAACATACAATATTTACACTTTCGTAGACTTTCCTCAAACAGTGTTCAATAAATCATAATTCTTTTTATTGCCAGTGCAAAGTTTAAATTCAAATTTTATTACTGACTGAAATGCAATAAATGCATTTGCAGTGTCATTTTGTAATCACATATGAATACAGGCATCATTTTGCTATCATTAATACGTAAGAAGTACGTATTCTAAAGTTCAGTTTTGACCTTTGACCTGTCTTTGACATTGAAAGTTACCTTGAAATGACTATTGGATATTACAGTACCAAAATATTTTTTGCAGTTGACCCATATATAAATATTAGCATATGTCATGCATTGTCATCTGAGGTCAGTTTTTCAGATATGAAGACAGATTTCAATAAAAATATAAATAAGCATGGAAATAATTTTTCTAGATACTTTTATCAATTTTATCAATAAAATACTCAAATGCGTTGAAACACAATACTTTAACCAATTTAGGGAGTACTGAGAAATCATAGAAGGCGACAGCCCCTTTTAAATTTCATGTTTGGTCCTAAGGACCACTTTTATATTAATATCCGAGCACTGATGAAGAGTGCCATCAGAAGTCACATTTTCTTCAGATATTGGCAAACACATTAGGCCAACCTGCTATGCCTAAGCCAATATGACAATTCAAGAAAACCCAATATTGGTCTAGTGATTTTACTGTAAATAATGCTAATCAGGCCTGGTACAATTTTAAAAATATTTTTACCAAGGTGATGGAGTCTATTGCTCCTGTAAAGTAAAATCGTCTAGCAACGGTCAGAACCATGGATGGATTCTGAAATTATTTCCTTAATTACTTTAATTAATGAAAGGGATAAAAGCCTGTACAATTTTAACAAGAGGGCCAAAATGGCCCTAGGTCGCTCACCTGAGTAACACACCATAACAGTGTAAACATGTTTTACCTAGTGATTTCATGGAGACAAATATTCTGACCAATTTTCATTAAGATTGGACCAAAAAAACGTGGCCTCTTGAGTGTGAACAAGCATTTTCTTTGATTTGACCTAGTGACCTAGTTTTCACCCCACATGACCCAGGTTCGAACTTGTCCAAAATTTCATAAAAAACAAACATTCTGACAAAGTTTCGAGAAGATTGGAGAAAAAAAGTGGCCTCTAGAGTGTATACAAGCTTTTCCTTTGATTTGACCTAGTGCCCTAGTTGTTGACCTTACGAGACCCAGATTTGAAATCAACCAAGACTTCATAATAACAAACATTCTGACTGAGTTTTATGAAGATAAAATCAAAAATGTGCCCCCTAGGGTGTAAACAAGCTTATTCTTTGATTTGACCTAGTGACCTAGTGTTTGACCGCACATGACCAAGATTAATTCATCCGATATATTATGCAAACAAACATTCTGACCAAGTTTCATGCGCATCAAATGAACAAGAGTGTAAACAAGTTTTTCCTTTTGATTTGACCTGGTGACCTAGTTTTCGACCCCGAATGACCCAGTTCCGGACTTGGCCTAGAAATCATCAAGATAAAAATTCTGACCAAGTTTCATGAAGATAGGGTCCTCTATATGGCCTCTAGGTTGTTAACAAGCTTTTCCTTTGATTTGACCTGATGACCTTGTTTTTGACCCGACATGACCCAGTCTTGATCCAGGACTACAGATCATCAAGATAATCATTCTGCGCAAGTTTGTGTAAAAGCAAAGCATAAATGAAACCTCTATATGGCTGAAAGTGACAAAATAAAAATTGTCTCTAAAAACTCTAGAACACACGATGGAATATAGTCGGTTTTCAAAAGGAACCGAGATCTTATTGTGACTTAAGTTGTATGTAAGTGTGGTTAAAATCAAATATAATATGTCACTTCTATCGTGTTCACAAGGTAAAAAATAACAAATTTTAGCTCTTTCAGGGGTCAGTCAGGGACCGTAACTCCGGAACCTACAATTGGATCTGACAGATTCATCATGGAATCCAAGATTTATTGTTGTTGAAAATATTTTGCAAGTTTGTATCAAATTAAACCATAAATGAAGTCTATATATATCTGCAAAAGCCAAAATAGCAAATTTTGGACATTTAAGGGGCCATGATGAGATCTGGCCAATTTTCGAAAGGAACTGAGGTATTATGCCAATACAAGTTATGTGCAAGTTTGATTAAAGTTGGTTTCAAAATGTGGTCTCTATCGTGTTCACAAGCCAAAAATAGCAAATTTTGGCCATTTAAGGGGCAATAACTCTTAAACCCATGACTGTATCTAATCAGTTTTCGAAAGGATCCGAGATATTATGCCAATACAAGTTGTATGCAAGTTTGATTAAAGTTGATTGCAAAATGTGGTCTCTATCGTGTTCACAAGCCAAAAATAGCAAATTTTGGCCATTTAAGGGACAATAACTCTGGAACCCATGATGGGATCTGGCCAGTTTTTGAAAGGAACTGAGCTATTATGCCATTACAAGTTGTGTGCATGTTTGATTAAAGTTGACTGCAAAATGTGGTCTCTATCGTGTTCACAAGCCAAAAATAGCAAAGTTTGGCCCTTTAAGGGGGCCATAGCTCTAGAACACATGATGGGATCTAGCCAGTTTTCAAAAGAAACTGAGATATCATGCCAATACAAGTTGTGTGCAAGTTTGATTAAAATTGATTGCAATATGTGGTCTCGTCGTGTTCACAAGAAATTTGGACGGACGGACGGACGACGGACGAAGGGCAATCACAGAAGCTCACCTGTCACTGTCACTACGTGACAAGCTAAAAAGCACAAAAGCACTGCTTTTTAAAAACAGTTTTGTTATTTTAGAAACAATGTGCAAGATACCGTGTAACAGGCAAAAGCTGACTACATAACCAGTAAATTAAAAGAAGAAAAAAATAGTCCTAAAACGTTGTGGCAACAACTTAAAAATTTGTGGTACAGTAACAAAACAAAAAACTGTCCAAATGTTTTCAAAATTAAAAATGTTTTTTCCTATGATGCAAAACAAATTGCCTCTCAATCTTCGCAGAACAAATTACCGGTAAATAACATTTAGAATTGGTGTATAGTCTTTTTACATCATAGTTTACTCATCATAATATTTAGAATAAAGGAATTAAAACAGTTTTTCACCGACTCAGCATGAAACTATTGTGATTGCTTGTTTCTTTATATAGAGTTACAATGGCTGTGCACTGAGGCGGCGATTTATTATTATTATCACTATTATTGTTGGTGTTGTTGTTGTTTTTGTTACAATAACTATGCACAGATGTGATTTGTTATCTTTATTGTTATTATTTTTATAAGTAGTAGTTTATTAGGCATTTTTTTTTCATCAAGAGTATTACACCACCTTAGATAGGTTGCTTTTAACTCATGGTGTATTACTTTAGTCAAAAATTGTAATCATGTTTGTAAAACACTAAATTAAACAAAATATATTGACGATTAAAATCTTATCTACATTGTTAAAATATGAATGTCAGGTGTCAAACGGATACTTTTATAGAAACATGTGAATTCATCTCCATGATCACTTAGAACTATGGTGGCTAATTCAGGACATTTCGCAGTGGCATGCGCGTAGTTTTAGTAGCACATTTTGTTGTGTCGTCCTGCCGCCCGCGCTAACGCACCATAAGGAAATTTTGAAAGCGGCATGAAACAAAAAATGCAACAGAACAAAACATTTCATTTTGAGTGGGTGTGCGCGACATATGTTAAGATTTTGTTTGTCGCGTTGGCGCGCGCCCCAAAACGACACTGAAAACTTTTTAAAGTTTCATTATGGCACGTGCACACCAAGATGTAAAAGATTTGGAAATGTGCTACATAAACAGCGTACACGCTAACGCGACAAGTCCTAAATCATATATCATATAACACAACACAACAGAACAGAAGTTCCAATGCACACCTGCAAAATGAATTAATTATCGCACCGATTAAATACTGAACAATAACTATTTATCTCTAAATGTTAGCCGTGAACAACGTAATAGCAAGCCAGGGAAGATAACACATTTCAGATGTTGATAATTGTCCTGCAAAACCAGAAATAGCAAACCCTTTAGCTTTCATTATCTTTGATACATACATGTCATAGCAAACGCCAACACACGGCTACTAAACGCTAGCGCCACCACCAAATTGTGGTGATAAGGAAAAGAGCTATCGGCATTTCCGTGGTGCAGCTATCGCCCGTTTTTACTTGTAAACAAGTGAGTAAAATTTATATTTTATCTTATATTTTCATTGATAAAACGTTTTTCGAAAATCAGAGAATGTAGTTCCGTGTAACAACACTTTTACAACAGGTTGGCTGTAATTTCATTAAAATATTATGCAAATTGTGGTGCCAGGAGCTTTTCTCCCGAATTTGACAGTGGCATATTTTCATATCGGCCAGTATTCGAACATCATTCCGATGATTAGACACACTGTAAGAACATACCTGCGCATGCAAATGGTGTAGAAATGAATTACACTTATTCCCATACACAAAAGAATTACGAAACATACAGTAAAAAATTACAACATGACTATTTTTGGAAGTGGTGGCGCTATCATTCAAGTGGTGGCGCTATACAGTAGTGGTGGCGCTGTTATATATAATTAGTGGCTGATATATTCAATTTTAATACATGAAAATGTCTGTCTGCAATCCACGGAAATTTTTACAATAATGGATGTTATCAACCTATCCCACACTACACCCAAATTACGTTACTCAACAAAATACATGTAGTAACCTCTACATGATCGCAAAATAATCTACATGTATATGGATTTGACAGATTGTACATCTAAGCTCTATTGATTAATCATATTCAATCGATTGGAACTGAAAATGCACTGTACTCACTTTTCAGAAATAATTGTGACAGTAAGGTCTTTTGTTTACAATGACATGCAAACGACGTATAAAAACAAAGGGAAGTAACATTCAGAATCTTAATATAACAAATAAATTCTACACTATCTTCAGATTATTTCCTGGACACAAATCTTTCTTTGAAATAAAAGTATTGCTGCTATTTTTCTTGACCTGAATTTAAAGTACACTTAGGTTTGTATTTAAGTAGAATATTTAAAGGTTAGAAATAATTCTACATTTAGTAACGCTTTAAACAATGGAAAATATTTACTTTGACTACAAGAGTCCCAAGGGTCTGTGAGTATTTTGTTCTCTTTTTTTTTCTTAGATAGAGAATGTTTCATCAAGGTATATAAACTATGATCGTGTTTTTCTTTCTTTAATAACATAATTCCTTGCAGGAAAATTATCAGTTAGAGAATGTTGGTGTTTGTTTTGTTCCGGATGCGTTAGCAGTTCGTATTATTGTATGCCGTAACAGCGCCACCACTACTGTATAGCGCCATCACTAGAGTAATAGCGCCACCACTTTTAAAAATCCTGGTATATTTCTTCTAACCTGAGATTCTATTATTCATGGTGTGTGCTTATATAGTTATTTATCACTTCTACACCATTTGCATGCGCAGGTATGTTCTTACAGTGTGTCTATACATCAGAATGATGTTCGAATACTGGCCGATATGAAAATGTGCCACTGTCAGATTCGGGAGAAAAGCTCCTGACACCACAATTTGCATATTATTTTAATGAAATCACAGCCAACCTGTAGTAAAAGTGTTGTTACACGGAACTACATTCTCTGATTTTCGAAAAAAGTTCTATCAATAAAAATAGAAGATAAAATATAAATTTTACTCACGTGTTTACAAGTAGAAACGGGCGATAGCTGCACCACGGAAATGTCGATAGCTCTTTTCGTTATCACCACAATTTGGTGGTGGCGCTAGCGTTTAGTAGCCGTGCAACAGTAACTAGCTTTTCTGTAATCTTAAGTACGTACTCTCCTGGATAGAATGCGACACCATTGGTCATAGTAACACTACCGTCGCTACATGGTGATTCCTTAAGTAGCACCATTTCACAAAACTGAATGTTACTCATTGCTAGAGCAGGAGTGCAACCAGATGGTAATCTATTATTGTATAGTATTTGGTGTAGAAAACCAGAAACAAGCACATATGTGTATTCTATTTTGTCAGATATTTCTACACTAAGAGGAACCTCATCAAGCGTTGTTCGTTTGTTAAAGTCTACTGTCTTATCTGTAAACAACTTGTAATCGTCATACTGAGAGGTAGGTTGTCTAACATATTTTATAAAATTTAACCTAAGTACGAAGTAATTGTCTTCAACAGCCATACCGAGCACTTCTTCAGAACATAGGTCGGCACTAGTCTCATTATTGTGCAAAACTAAATGACGGACAGTTGCAATAATCTCATCTTCCGATGGAAGCTTGGACCCGGCTGTTTGGTAAAGGATTTTCAACCTGTAATCGAAGCGGGTACCATTCACTTTTGAAATCACTGACTGGCAAGAGTCACCCACTCTGATATATGTCCCTGGGTATACTTTCAAAACGCATTCTCTCTGTGAAAAGGTATTTTTAGATTAAATTTACTGTGTGTAAACGTAATATTTTATATAACATGCATATTAAAACTTCTTAACAAATGAAAGAAATTTGAAGAGATTTATTAATGTTAATCTAGAGATATTCTTCTTTGATATTCCCCTGAAACGAAGAGCATATACATAGATGTAGGAAAATACTTTACGTTTGATGTAAATTGTGTATGGTAGTATCCCAACAGTTAGTTTAAACATATTTATTTCTAAAATAGAGTACATATATTGGTACATATGTCATAAAATGGTGAAGGCAAAACAGGAAAAGATAAGAATGAAAGACAAGTCTTATAATCAAAACAGTTGACACATGGTTCGAGTCTCCGTTTTACAATAAATAAATCATAACACGTAATTTTAGATGATTCCAAAACTGTCAAATCAATATGTTTGTTTCTGGAAATAAACTGTCAGATCGATGAAAATGTTATGCTCATATAGCAATATTTTAATTATGTATGTGAGATACAATAACAACATTGTATGAAAAAGGTTATTTTGCATTTACATTTAGAAAATTAATAGAAAATTAAATAAAATTTTAATTGATCTTACCAGCAAATTATCG
Organism: Mercenaria mercenaria; assembly: GCF_021730395.1. NCBI lineage: Eukaryota > Metazoa > Mollusca > Bivalvia > Venerida > Veneridae > Mercenaria > Mercenaria mercenaria. Next base: position 32,204,789 of record NC_069361.1, on the reverse strand, counting down.
TAGACCATTCCGTGCTGACACTTTTCCTTTTTATCTCCTGATCCATGCTGTTGTTTCGTACTCAAAACTTCTGATTTTAGCACCATTGAAAACTTCTCCACATTTCTGATATCATTTTGCCTTGCAAAACAAGATTCGTGGTCCTCGTTGCAAGCTAGGCAGAAGACATTCCTATACACTCCTATATTACCTCTGACAGGAGCATAAGTTTTGCGACATTTGTTTTCGTAGTCATGGTAACCTACGGGACAAGACGATATGAGACTGCTGTTGTCAATATAAGGTTGGGCGGCCCCGGAAGTGACTTTCCATTTCAGCATACATCTGTTTCCAAGGGTACTTCTTATCCTATTTAACAGGAGCTTCCCTCCCCTTGAAGGAGAGGGGATAAGAAAACTCGCCAAAAGAACAGATTCACAAATTAAATGAGTTTCCCACAGATTAGCATTTACAAAATCATTGTTACATTTCGCGCAATAAATGTTCCTATAGTTTCGCCTTGTGGTGTGACTGTATACTGGAATGATTTCATCTAGCTGATCATTGTTTGGCTTTAAGCATTTTGTTCTTATTTCATCGTTTTTGTTCTGCCTTTCCTTACTAGGACAATTCTGTACTAATGAATACCTGTCCATATCGTTGACAAATAAAGATGATTTTGAATATCCTGTAGACGTTTTGACACAGTCACTCATTAAAATATCGTTTTCTTTGCTTCCAGTGAAGTTTCCAGTTTCTGTTCCAGCACCTATGCAGCAACTTCCGGTAGCACGGCAGGTGTTCGCGCAGTCACAGGGAATACAGCACCTATTTAACAGATGGCTTGTATATCCATCAGTTTCATTGGTTGAGCAAGTCGCGACAGGGCAAAATGTCTTAATCGTTTTCAGTGGCGCATTTATATGAGCCGTGCCATGACAAAACCAACATAGTGGGTTTTCGACCAGCATGGATCCAGACCAGCCTGCGCACCCGCGCAGTCTGGCCAGGCTCCATGCTGTTCACTTTTAAAGCCTATTGGAATTGGAAAAACTGTTAGCGAACAGCATGGATCCTGACCAGACTACGCGGATGCGCAGGCTGGTCTAGATCCATGCTGGTCGCAAAGCCTCTATGTTGGTTTTCCCATGGCACGGCTCATATCAAGTATGAAACTGGTATTAGCAGATGTCATTCGACCATTAACATTACCACCAAGTCGAAGAGTTGTCACGCCGTTCATTCTTGAAATTACTAAACAAGTAAATACAAATGTTTCTTGCATACCAGACGGGGATTTCCGGTATTTTTACCGGTGCTGGAAAACTCCATCTTACACCCCGGGGTGTAAGATGACTCTCGTGCTGTAAATGACGTATTACGAACTACATATATGTAGAAGATTTATGTAGTAATTGATATTTTATTTATAAAACGGAATAAAAATTCAATACCTTGACTGTTCCTATTAGTTCCTGATAGTATATTTCTCGATTCAAATCACGTTATTTTATCAAAAATTCATAACGTTACGCTGCAAATGATAAAACAAAACCGGAACTAAACATTGTTATTTGTTTTGAAACGTCATGACGTCTTTCCTGTTTACGGACGTTGGTTTCCCGCGCTTTGTTTAAATACACTGCTATAAGAAATAGTTCTAAAAGGAAAGCCGTTCGATTGATTTTATTTTTATTATTATTTCTTGAAATCGGTATGCAAGAAAAAGAATCAATCACTGGTCGCGGGTAAAGATGGGAATATCCGGCACGAGGGTAACTGTTTAGGCGGTAACTCGGCTGGAAAGCCTCGTTACCGCCTAAACAGTTACCCTCGTGCCGGATATTCCCATCTTTACCCGCGACCAGTGAAAGATTATTATAATCTATGAAAGAACACATCATTATTTGCTGATATTTGATCTAAAGTTTAAGAGCAGTTCTGTATCAAACAACTGCAATATCTGAAACTTTTGTCCACATCATTTGAGGTTCACATATATATAACGGTCTTATGATACCACATTGCTGTAGTTTTATACAGTATTTAAAGTAAATGCAGTACACACAACTTATCTTAAATAATATAAACCAATGTAGATTTTCCTGAAAATAATCACATGTAGCTCAAAGAATGCTGTTTTATAACGACAAACAAAGGAATGAATTAAAATCACAAGAAAGCTGTGAAGCGCTAAACAATGGCTTGAGAAATAAATTTATTCGCTTCTTTGTTACATTGTTATATTGGTCTGTGACAGTATCAAGTTTTCCCGACAACTACCCTCCGCTAAAACGTACACTAAAGTGAAAAGCTGTTTAATTTTTAGATACCACTTATAGGTAAAGTGACAGAAATCATTAGAAGTATTAAACACATGCTGATTTGACATAGAATTACATACTAGTTATGAAAGGTGAAATTCATTAGTATACGCTTAACAGGGAGATAGCTTTTTTCTCACATATGTCAGCCACTCTTTAGAAAACGTATTCATAAATAGCTCATGCCGTAGAATAAGTGATGGGATATTAATTTCTTAATTGTGATTTGACGGCTCTGTTTCGGTTGTGTGTGTATCTCGTAAACCTATTTAGAAGTATTAAGAATGACTTGGAAATGGTATTGTGGTTGCAAATATACCCGAGGTCGTGATAAGTAGCTTTTTTCGTTGAGAATATCAAATTTCGCTTCTAAAATATATGATTTAGAAATATATTAGGGGCACTTTGTATAAAAATGTGAAAAAAATGTCGTAAAGATGTGTCATCTAATACTTAACTTTGCTTTGTTTAAGTATAAGCTGTGTCCATATGACCAGATTAGTCGGATTCGGTTGCTATATATGCATACAATAGGTACTATATTTACCGAAACCAATTACAATGTCTTATTTTGAGTTCTTCTGTAAAATATTGACTTTTTTCTATTGTTCTTATCTATGCAGAACTCGGAAGTTCTCCTTTCTTTAGGGTTTGTTTGATATAAATTCATTTCTGCATAAAGTTGTGTATGTTTTATAGGATCAATGATAAGTATAGAATTATTATTTGGAAAGAAGTAATGAAACAATGAAGAAAATCTAGATTCTACACTGGACAAGTTTTACAAAGTTTCCGCTATGTATATATTTTTCAATGTTAGAAGAACATTTTATACCAACCTCTGCATAGGAAGATTTTCACATTCTTACCCTCTTACAAGAGTATTCAGTTCAATAGACGAAGCGGGTTATTTTTTCAACTTATACTCACATTTATTACAACAACCAGACATCCTGTCAAATAAAGATAATACAAACAATTTTCCTTTTTAAAAGCATTTGTTTTATCAAAAGATAACAAAAGAAATTACTCAAACATAACAATATCAGGATTAAAAAGATTTCAAATTTAATATATTCTTCTTCTTTTGTTTTGCTGTACTTTCTTTTCGACATCTCTCTGGTCAAGTCTTCTCCGCTTTCTACAATTACCCTTTGCATTTCTTACACTTGTAACTTTATTCTTTGGCACTCCCTTAAAAATGTCGTCTGCTACCAACAACACTGGCAATACTCCTCCATCGTTGTCAATATCCATCTTTTCTTCGTCACGTGCTGAAATGGATGAGATAAAATCTATAAATAGATCCTTTGAAAGAATGGAACGTAATAATGGCTTGAGTGTGGGATAACACAAAAGAACTCACGTCCCCTGGCATCGATTTAATCTAAACTCAGTTACACATAAATTGAATGGACTCAATTTCCACAGGTACACAACACTCGAAGACGTCTGTCGAAACTATGAAAAAATATATACCAGACCCATGCTTTAATATATCGAAACAAAGGTTAGAAGAGGCTATACGCCTGCAGAATAAATTTCATGAGGGCTAGCCCGAGTGACTTACTTATGCACGTTGCGTATAACCGAATTATATTGCTGGTATATGTTAAAACATGGTTCTGCTATATATTACTTCGATTCTATAATGTTATGTAAACAAGCAGATGAAATAGGGAAGCACTATTCCATAGCCTATGTATGACACCAAATATAGTAGTTGACGCTAACGCATAAACGTGCTTAAACAGTTTAACGTCCCGCGGAATTACTTTGGAGAGCTTAGATGTCTAGTGAGTTACTGTAATTACTAATTATCAATGCAGTGTATATGAATTGAGTGTAACACAATTCTGTTATTCCATTTTGATTCTGATAACGTCCTCTACATAAGATAGTAGATCAAAGTACTGTTCCTGGACTCCTGTACGGCGTCTAGGTATATGTTGACGATGTAACTCATTGCAGACTTGGAGCGGTCTTCTGCGCATGCCCGAAAGTGATTATCAGTTGTAGCGCACGGCAAAAATATGCATATTTTTGCATGTCCGCATGCATTTAGTGTACAATATGCATAAAATACTGACTAAAGGTTAGGGTTAGAATCACCATGGTTACAAAATATATACATTTAAGATATTTTCGTTCAAATTTAGTTAATCCGGTATGTACCGGAGTCTGTAATTTATACCGGCGCTCCAAGTCTGCATTGTCATATGTTGACGTGACGTCAGTATTGCCGTGTTTATACGAAACTGTGTATTGATATTTCATGTTAGAATCTTTATTCTAATATATTTGCCTCTGTTAAAACACGCTTAATCTATCATGACGTCACGTTAACTTGCGGTGACGTCAATGTTTTTGTTGCGAACAAAAAAGACCGCTACAATATTTTATCTACTGTTTTAGATTAATTAAGGCTATATTTCTTAAATAAATTCTGGAAAAAAACGGCTTGTGTTTCACAAGTAAATATGAACAAGTAGAAAAAAATCCGTATTGTACCTTTTGTATTGTAAGTAAGTAATCTTTATTAAAGTCTCATCAGTGTCATAGTTGTTCAAAGTATATACAAATATAACAGATCAGCATAAGTACATTGCTACTCCTATGCGGAGTTATAAGAGACTACAGTATTGAAATGTATAATAATATATGAAACGGAAACATCAATTATCTAAAAGGCTGAAAATATCTTTGCTAATCTGTTTATTAAAAACTGCCATAAAATGAAAAGTGTAAGAAACTGGTACAGGAAATAAATACTAATGCACGCTAGTAAGGAAATAATGGTATGAAAACTGTATGCCCTCTGATCAGATCAGGGAGAACTTGATTAGCAAGGAGCAAAGATCTTTCAGCACGTACATAATACTCTATATGAACTAAAACATCAGTACATTATTTACAAGGTATGAATTATTTTCAAATTAAAAGATGCCTCCGCTGCAAAATAGGAAAACTGGTTTTGGCACAAAGTCTTACTAAATTAGAGTTAGAAAATTAAAAAAAAAAACTTTTTTTCTTCTTCTGACAATACGTGAATATTTAACAGCTTTCTGAAAAAGAGGTACTCTTAAGTCGTTATAAGTGTTGCACTGTAAAAATACATGATGTTCATTTTCTGCAGCATTACAAATTAGACATTTTCTGAGACCTTCTGTTAAACCTTCATAACGACCAGTTTCAATGCGGATACGGGAAACTCCGCACCTAAATATACAAAAAGCCAACCGATGTGTACCCGGTAAACATAATTTTACTATAGTGCTCAGCTTCATATTTTGTCTTGAAACGTTTATATGACCTAAGCTTATTTTTCCCTCTTCCAGATGAACCAATAACATTATTAACTCTGTTAGACCATTTATTTGAAAAAAATCGTCAGTAAGTGCATTCTGAATCTGTTTCACAAAAGCTACAGGAACTGCTTCATAACAAACAAAAAGGTAGAGGTATATAATAAAAGGGTCATTATAACAGTAGCTAGATCTGGGATTTTGTATTCGGCTCTCGTGGATTTTGCAAGGTCGAGTCACACTCTCGTGAGATTCGATCTGGCAAAAATCCACTCGAGCCTAATACAGCATCCCAGATCGAAATCCTGTTATAATAACCCTATTATATCTATTGAAATCTAGTAAAACTTACATTCTAACAATCTTGGTATTGTTAAACCAAAGCGCTATATATGTATTTTATACTTCTTTGGTTAACCAGTCAAATTTTTCAGGCCAACTAAATTAAAATACTTTATATGTTATTGTGATTATTGATTTCTACATCTTCAATTTCTTTGTTTTATATGTCACATGATCTAAATAATCCATGGCTTTGAAATAAAATTTTGAAACCAAATATATTTCCCTTATCTTTTTTCTCACCTCTTTGGCTGCCAAATCCGGCGAAAGGGCAGTTAGAACGCCTGCCAGTTAACATTGTATCGCCAGATCCAGTCAGCATTGTATCGCAAAATCCAGTCAGCATTGTGTCGCCACATCCAGACAACATTGTATAGCCAAATCCTATACCATGGGCGTCATATCCAATCTCCATTGGCTCAGTAATTTCAACAGTATCCATGGGAGAGTGTGGTCGACCTTAAAGAAGTTTTTCATTCAGTCGGATAATGTTCAATATAAGCATTTATTTACAACAGTATGCAGATTATATATGAACGTACATGTATTGATTATAAGGATCTTAATGACTGCCTGACATGGTTTCCCTTAATTCGAGGGACAGCGTGGTATGGAAAACCGGGCGCTAGCAAGTTTTTTATTATGCATGCTGTCCCGAGAGTTTGAAATACACCGGCCTCACTCTGGCAAACATTTTAGATCATTCTTTTTGCCTATCATTATTGTTATTGCAACATTTTCTAAGATGTTGTAAATTAAAAACCGCTCATAGTTATACACCATGTTGTCATAACATAGCATCAACTTATGGCAATAATATGCGCACGTGTAGCTTATCTTTTCCTAAAGATGATCCCTTATCTGTCCACTCTAGGTACTCACGAATAATATATGTTTATTTCTATATGTTTTTAATGTTGTGAAACAATGTGTCTTCTAACAAAAGAGGCAAGAAAATACATTTGAACCGCTCCATGAGGAAACCAACATAGTGCGTTTCCGACCAGCATGGATCCCGACCAGCCAAGATCCATGCTGTTCGCTTTCAAAGCCTATTGCAATTAGAGAAACCGTTAGCGAACAACTTGATCCTAAACAGACTGCGCGGATGCTTTTCACATGGCGCGGCTCATTTAAGGTTGTGGACAATTTCAGTGCAAATATACACGGCGTTTCGGTATTCTTTGGACGATAACGTAGCTCATACGAGCACCTGACTGTACTCTCATACTACAGAATGGCGAAATTGTATACAGAGAATACATGAAAATTACCGAATACGGGTCCACTACCTTAAATCTAAAGTATGTCCCAGTCTTAGTCTCCAGAAACTAACACATATATTGAACTGGTCTGAAGTCTGTTTGTCAATCTATAAAAATAACACTTGAGATTTTAAAGGGATTTTGATAAAATTCGTGTTTCCTCAGTGATCTATAAAGGTAGCCAAATTCTTTTGATATAATCCGTAAATAGAAAAGAACCTAGGTAGGTAATCACCTCTTGCATCCTTCATGAGAGGTAACCCTAACATCACAGTCGCACAGTCATCGTTTGTATCCATCGCAGAATAAACACTTGGCGATGTATTCAAGACGGTGGACTTTTTGTAGGCACCATCTCCTCTATCATACTGAGGAAAAGGTGATGGCACCGAAGGAGAGCCTCTGTCTGAGGAATTAAATGAAGGTTCTGGAGAAGCGATGTGTGTCGAACTGTTTCTAGCTGTGATCACAGGAGCAGAAAATGTTGAGATCTTGCAGTCCTGAAAAATAAGTCAGCAGTAACATTCAGATATTTCTGCAAGTATCTATGACCTTGAGTTCAAGAAAAGATTGACAGGGTGAGCCGAATGAGAAACGAAAATAAAGTTAAGATACAGAGAATGGACATGAAAGCATTATCAGAATCATTGCTATAGATAAGGGAGAGAATAAACTTTGATAACAAATGAGTTAGATGTAAAATGAAATGTACGGTGGAATGAAATACAAATGTACAAGGAAATCACACTTTAAAATGGAGAGGAAATTATTGAAATTTGAAATGTATAGAAGTATAAAAGGATACCTTAAAGTCAGGTGAAAATATTGAAGAAGAAGGTGTAGGCGTAGAGACAAATGATCTATTTGTAGTAAAGACTGAAAGCAATAGACAAAAGAAAGTCAGACAAAATGATAGTTTAACAATACAGACTGAGAATATCCTTGTAATCTGGTAAAAAGAAATGACTTAAACATTTCTTTACGTGTAAGTTAAGGAAAATTAGTTGGGTGACTTTAACAATGACAAAGTAAAATGCATATTACAAGTCAAAGATGTACGTCTTGTTAAAGAACCTGTCGTGTGAAAAGTAACAGTGCCTAACATATCGTTTTACCTTGGTTTGTAGCACTTTGTCCAGCTGTATTGTCGTCTGTATCATCTAAGGTGAGGTCAATAACTGCTGCTGCCGGGGTATCGACTGCTGCAGCTTGTCTCACTTCAGATGCGCTCTTCAAGTTTGCAATGCGCAACGATGTGCTGTTTGAACTCGCCTGAGAGGTATCTGAGGATGCGGGGAAGGCGGTATTACTTGAACTTGCTAGGTCCAAGCTGCCTTTTGATTTTCGCAGAAGACTCTGTTTAATAATAAGATTGGCCTTTGAAAATAAAACATGTTTCAACTTCATTTTACACGTTTTGTTTGAACTTTCGGACATAGAATCCGCTTTTACAAATCCTTCGTATAATATTCTATTAAAGGAATTGTCCCTAAAGTTATTTTTATATATAATTTAGGAAAACACAGGTAAAAAAAGGGTAGATGAAAAATTAAAGTCCTTAAACTCAATGTAGAAGTAACGTTCTCACATTTTGCTGACATGCTTAGTTAAAATAGACACATGTGCATGGTTTCTTACTTTGACAGTGTGTATAAGTTAACTAACCTGACCTACGTATGCCAGGTTAGGATAACACCTATTATTACATACTCGTTTCTATACCCCGTTAAGTTACACTGGTACCGGAAACGTCAATATTTTTCCATACACTGACGCCTGAATTTCATATCGGGTGCGTGATGTAATTCTGTGTGTGTTGTTGCACTATTTTTTTTCTATTTAGTTCAGTATTGCTAGTCTCATTCAGGCTATTGAACAAATTTATGATATTTACATTATATCTGTACTTGTAGATGCGTATGTAATAAAAAGGTTATTATCTTTGCATCGGGAAATATGCACTCGTTCTTCAGCGGAAGAATATTGCGCTCCTCCTAAAGTCGCGCAATATTTCCACTGAAGACCTCGTGCATATTTCCCGATACAAAGCTAATAACCTATAAATACTTGCTATAAAATGCCACAATTTCACCTTTCTTTATTGACGTTACTCGTTTTTGTCACGGACAAGGTATGATAATTGGAGTTTGAGGGTCAAATTCTTGACAGAATGATTATTCATATAATTTCGAGACCTCGCATATAGTCATAGCGATTACAACAGCAAGATTTAGTTCGACAAATGGATTCTTTCTGTTTCATTTAATTTATTTCGTAAATCAGAATAGATAAAGCATGAATCTATTTCATGACAAAATGCCTGAGTAACCCTCATTATTGGAGGTTGGGGTGAAAGAAAGTATGAAATATTTCAATTAAATTATTGTGAAAACAACACTGAAATATCCAATTTTGTGTTTCGTTGTTTTTAACTTGAATGTGAATAAATGTGATTTGAACGTAGTGAAATTTATTTGAGTCACTCTAGTCACTTCGCTTAGGTCCCAGTCTAGAAGGTGGCATCTCGGACGACAACGATCTTTCTATCGATTCGTTGGTATTCATAATTAGCGTGGGTGCATCACGTGATCGCCCACTGCTGATAACGGAAACATTGCCGCAGCTATTTAATTTTGAACAAGAATTTGTGTTTTTTGGGACAGTTATCGTCAGGATACATAAAGCAGCTGAGTATTTGTTTCATTAAAGGGTAACGGTGTGACTTGGCACTGGTGACTGGGTCCATTCTTGCGAGGAGGCGGTGTATTCAGGTACTTTGGTGTGTAAACAAAGGAAGTCGGGCTCCGACTCGGAGAACAAAGAACACGATATGGCCCTATCAGTGGCAATTTTTGGCCACAGTTTTGTAGCACGGCTTCAGAAAATGATTGACAAAGGCACGATGCCGCATAATTTAGGTCTTGATGATAAATATTCTATATGGTGCAAGGGAATCGGGGGCCTTTCTTTACGGCGCCGCATTCAGTTGCACTCGCAGGATAGCTTCCTTGCAGGGAGGGACCTAGTCATTATCGACATTGGCTCGAACGATATATCATTTCCTCATTTGTCAGTAAATCAATTTGCAATTAACTTGACAAGTTTTGCAGCATATTTGATACAAGGTCTTGACGTGAAAAAAGTGGCTGTATGTCAAATTATTCGGAGGGACGCTGAACCTTTCAGTGGGTATAATGACCGTGTCATTAATGCAAACATTGCAATTGAGGCAGCCATTAAAACGACAGGTCTGCCAATTGTTTTATGGAAACACCGGTGTGGTTTATGGAATCCATCTGGGGATATTTTTGAGTCTGACGGCATCCATTTATCCAAGTCAGTTGGGTATCCAAAATATTTGAGGAGCATCCGGGACTGTATTATTAGGGTGTCGGCATGGAAATTGTAATGTCATCATACTGTGTAAATGTGCGTAATTGGGTTGTGCATTTATACTGCAAAATTGTTGACCGTCATTTTTGCACAACAATAGCTTTTGTATATGTAATAATTATGCTTTTGTTATTGAGAGATAGCTGATTGCTATTTTATTGGGGCATGTTAGCTATGCCTTTATATACATTATAGCTGATTGCTATTTTACGTGCATAACTGAGTTATGCGCTTATATTTTAGATATAGCTGATGGCTATTTTGATGTACATAACCGAGTTATGTTTTTTCATTGTGATATAGCTGATGGCTATTTTTAGGTACACAACTGAGTTGTGTGTTTTTAGTACATTTTAATTGTGCATAATTTTAGTGGGATTCTTGTCGATTTCGGGCGAAAAGGAAAGGAAAAAAGAACAAAATAATAAATAACATATAGTTTTGAAATAATTCAAGGGGAACAATCCAAAAAGCTTAACTACAATAAAGCTGTTGCAGTTATTTCCCTTGCAAATTTTTTTTTTTTTTTTTTTTTTTTTCTCCGTATGTGAGCAGCCAGGCTGTTTGCACATGCAGCAAGAATATGCATGTATTCCTGATCTTATAGAAAATGAATAAGTAAATGAACTAGGTACATAAATAATTCTACAGGAGGCTCACACTATGTTGCTATTTATTGTTTATTTTATTTTAGACATGGCGAGTTCAGCTAAGAAAAGACGTGAAGAGAGGGAGCAGAACCTTGTACAGTCAACAGTAACGGCTGTATTAAAAGCACTGAAAGAACAGGGGATTGTTCCTGAAAAAGCAGATAATCAGAACAATGAAAAACAAACAAGCAAAAAGGCTGCTCAAAAACAAACACAAAAACCAAGCAACAAACATGCGCATCCTCCTGTTAGTGAAGTGGTATCAAATGAAACCATTGATTATGCCGATGACAATAACACACATGATACACAGCCAAACAATCATATTGATATTGAAATAGACAGTGACACACTGGATATACAGAGAGTCAAAAACACACAGGAAGTCACAGTTCAAACTATTAACAATGTCAACGCAAATTCTTCGAGTCAGGGTAAACAGACAGGGGAAGGCGATATCCGTGAAGACATTACAGCCCTACTGACAGGCGGTGGCAATATACATCTTCCCTCCCCAGGTATTGTGCCGCAAACGGATTTGTTTGCTTGTGGTGCCGCTCTTGGGTCATTAGTGCCTCTAAAACTTAAACAAGCAATTTGGAACAATGACTTTGTAGAAATGTCTGACATTCTCTCAAAGAAAGAAAATAGAGATCTGAACCTTAAAGTGTCTCCCCAAGGTAGACTGTCACTGGAAGCCCCGGCACCAAAGTCCCAGAACCTTAACATTACACAATGGATAACAGCATTTTTAACATTTATAGATGTTTATGTTCAAAAGCATCCAGCCGAAATTTCTGGTTTATTGGTATATGTTAATTTAATAAGAGACCTGGAGCGGGTATATGGAGGTGAGGTAGCAAATTTCTATGACCGCAATTTTAGGGCATACCGCCAACATCAAAATTTACCCTGGGGTCATCTGCAACAAGAACTATGGCTGAAGGCTACCACCTTGATTGCTAGACAAGACGGTCAAATAAGAGCGCTAAAACCAACCAGACCTTGCTTCAAATATAATAAACAAACTGGTTGTTTTGACAAAAACTGCATGCATCCACACATTTGTTCTTTTTGTAGAAAATCACACCCTGAGTACAATTGTTTTGCCAAACAAAGAAGCATGCGTTCTCCACCTCCACCTCCATCTACAAACTCCGGTCCAGTAGCTGTTGGGGTTAAAACTAGTAATTTTCGTCCCAACACCGGTAAAAAGTAATATTTTAGATATCTATTTGGTTGGCTACCCGGATCAGGAAAAATCATTTCTTATAGATGGTTTCAAAGAAGGCTTTAAGATTCCATTTCAAACAGGAAAACTACCCGTACCAAAATCTTGTAAGAACCACCCTTCAGCCCTTCAAAATGAAGAAATAACTACACAGAAAATATTACAAGAACTTCAAAATAAAAGAATTTTGGGGCCTTTCGAATCTCGCCCAGAAAATTTGATCTGCTCTCCATTAGCCCTTGTTCCAAAATCTGAACAGGGTAAATTTAGGCTCATACATGATCTTTCTTTCCCAAAAAATAAAGCAGTAAATGATTGCATAGATAGACAGTTTACGGAAGTTAGTTACGATTCGATTGATACAGTGGTAGAAAACGTTAAAAAATGTGGTAGACATTGTCTAATGGCGAAAACTGACATTGAAAATGCATTTCGTTTGGTACCTATTCACAAAGAATCACAATTTTTGCTAGGATTTTCTTGGAAATTGGGTAATAAAAACTATTACTTTATTGACTGCTGTTTAGCAATGGGCCTAAATATTTCTTGTCAAATTTTTACAAGATTTAGTAATGCCTTACAATGGGTGATGGAGTCAAAATTCAATGCCACTATGAGCCACATAATAGATGATTTTTTCTTTGTCGGTCCAGCCAATACAGAAGTATGTCACAACAGTTTGTCAACATTTTTAGAAATGTGTAAACATATCAATATTCCTATAAAACAGGAAAAAACGGTTCTACCAACCACTTGTTTAACCATTTATGGAATAGAGGTGGATTCAGATGCTATGGAAATCAGACTACCCGAAGATAAAATTGTAAAAATTAAATCACAACTTCAGTCTATTAAACAACATCGTAAGGTCACCCTAAAACAATTTCAGTCTGTTTTAGGTTTGCTAAACTTTGCCTGTGGCTGTGTAGTCCCTGGACGTGCATTTCTTCGCAGATTGTATGACTTAACAAGGGGGATATTGAATCCACATCATTTCATAAGGTTAAACACAGAAGCAAGGGCAGACATTTCCATGTGGTGTAACTTCATAGATTCATTTAATGGTCGTTGTATGTTTTTGAGGGATGAATGGATTAATTCGGATGTATTGCATCTAAGTACGGATGCAGCATCAACAGTAGGGTGTGCGGCAGTTTTTGGGTCAGAATGGGTAGCAGAAAGGTGGCCAGATCATTTTCATTCTCATCACATTAACATTTTAGAACTTGTTCCTATTGTTATTGCAGTAGAGCTTTGGGGTGTTAAAATGGCTAACCACAAAATAATATTTCATTCTGATAATGAAGCTACCGTTCATGTGATAAACAAAATGACTTCTAAAGACAAGATAATGATGAACTGGGTTCGCCATTTAGTTCTTTTATCAATGAAGCACAATATCATTTGTAGGGCATTGCATGTACCGGGCCGAAACAATTTGGTAGCTGATAGTCTTTCTCGTTTTGAATTTCAGAAAGCTTTCCAATTGGCCCCACACCTGAAGCGCAATCCCATTCCAATCCCAGAACATCTGTGGGAAATTTGACTGCTCAGGCCAAAAGCATACTGTCGCACGCCATTAGTGAAAGAACAAAGAAACTTTATCTATTATATTGGAAACGTTATGTTAGTTTTTGTGAAGACAACAATACGCTACACCACCTGCCAGTATCAGTATCAAATTTGTTGAATTTTTTGGCTAGCCTCATTTATAAAGGGTACAAAAATAATACTGTTGCCGCACATTCGTCAGCTTTAGCGTATATAAATAAAGCTTTTGGGTATGATGACTTCAGTGGCTCATTCTTGGTGAAGCAATTCTTCAAAGGGGCAAAAGATTTTAGGGATTCTGAGATAGGCGACTCTCGTTTACCAATTACCTATGAAATTTTGCGTCAGCTTGTTACAGCCTTACCTAAGGTGATACCAAACCTGTATGCACGGGTTGCTTTTGCAACGATGTGTATACTAGCATTTCATGGGTTTTTGAGAATTGGGGAGATTTGTGTGAAACCAGGTAAAATAGAAGACTCTGTCTTACAATTTTCTGATGTCAAATTAGTCGACATTGATGGGATAACGGTTGGTGTGGAACTGCGGTTACGGAAGTTCAAACATAGTAAACAGGCGGTTACTTTGTTTTTGCCTGTGTACAAGCGCAAGTCATGTGTATGTCCGGTAGCTGCCACACAACTTTATTTGTCAGTTGCTAAGCATGTAACGGGACCTTTTTTTCAATTAGAAAGTGGGACAGCGATAACTTATCGTTTTTTCAATGATTACCTGAAAGCGGCGATAGGATTTATAGGTTTAGAAACATCAAAATACAAAGCACACTCCTTCAGGATTGGTGCTGCCACTCATTGTGCTATTCAAGGCTTTCATGAAGATGCAATCAAAAGAATGGGCCGCTGGAAGTCTAGTGCATTACAGAATTACGTTAGATTACCTACCTTAAGTCTATAAAGCTGAACTGTATGTCTCTGGCTATTCTGAAGGAGGGCAGTACAAGACTGCTCCTGCATGACTAGGTTTTGATGTATAGTTGTATTATGTTCATACCAAGAAGTTATGGTGCTTTATTTTGGAATATGCAGAATGATTGATATGCATATAGTTTTCGTTAATGGATAAGGAACGGGGGCCAGTATAAGACTGCTCCATAGGAATGATTACTTATTATAACAGTTAGTTTGTATTGAGGAGGCCAGCATAAGACTGCTCCTTAAGATAGTTTGTATTATCAATTTGTTAGTTTAAAGGAGGACAGTAAAAGACTGCTCCTTAAGAAATTATTTATTATGAAAAATTCTATGTTGAAAAAGGCCAGTACTGGATTGTTTCCACACAGGAAATTATATGGAACAGAAGAAACTGTCGAGTATGATTGTCACTGATTGTTCAAGTTATCCTGTTTGTTATACCATAATAGAAATCCTAGTCTTTTTTCATGTTAGTATAGAATTACAAGAGGTCAGCAGAAGTCTGCTCTTGTTTTGGGAACCTAAATGAGATTATTATGAGCTTTTCGCACGGCGTAATTTTACCTTGTTTTTTATATATACATAGTACTTTTATCCTGCAATTTAGTTAGAAATTTGTTATAATTGACCTACATAAACTAGTCTGGTTTCTGGGGTGGGGGCAACTTGCATTTGCAATCACAAGTTGTTGTGGCGGTTTGGACCCCACCTATGTGTGTTGTTTATATGCAGACATATGTCCGGTGTATATTTTCTATATTTTCGTCATATAAAATAAATGACATTTCCACTGAATATGCCTTGTGTTGATTATATCACACATATGAACCAGTAACCAGACTAGTGCCTTGTCTTATTTGAAGGTGGTGGTATCTGTGACAGGAAGGGATTCAAATGTGATTTGAACGTAGTGAAATTTATTTGAGTCACTCTAGTCACTTCGCTTAGGTCCCAGTCTAGAAGGTGGCATCTCGGACGACAACGATCTTTCTATCGATTCGTTGGTATTCATAATTAGCGTGGGTGCATCACGTGATCGCCCACTGCTGATAACGGAAACATTGCCGCAGCTATTTAATTTTGAACAAGAATTTGTCCTTCCTCCTCCCAGCCACCACCTTAAAACTGGCAAAATGTTAAGATTATTGTGTCTTAGTCTTGTGTTATATTCTGCTCGAGCGTAGGCTTACATGCCACGCCTTAAGAGTTTACTTTTAGTCTAGTCGTTTATTTACTTGATGGTAGTATAATATGAGTTTACATTGTCTAGTCTCCTTATTTCCTTGATTTTTGATAACATGTTATACTTTTACATTGCTGTGGCGGTTTGGACCCCACCTATTTGGACCCCACCTATGTGTGTTGTTTATATGCAGACATATGTCCGGTGTATATTTTCTATATTTTCGTCATATAAAATAAATGACATTTCCACTGAATATGCCTTGTGTTGATTATATCACACATATGAACCAGTAACCAGACTAGTGCCTTGTCTTATTTGAAGGTGGTGGTATCTGTGACAGGAAGGGATTCAAAAATCTAGCACGTACGTCAATGACGTTAAATTTCAACAAGTATGACTGTATTGAAATTAACAGCATGGAGTACATCCATTTTTTAATATAAAAGAGTTCCACTAAAGCCGGTGCTAGCGGGGGCGAAGAGGTGTTGCACATTTCATTGCATCTGATAAACAAATTCAGTCAAACCGTGTCTGCTATTATGCTGCTTGGTGGCGCTTTATGCTTCCAAAGGATCTTTTCACAATTTTTATTATCACTTCTTGGAAGTTTAAAATGGCTACTGAAGCCCTTTTATTCCATTCATAACCCTTTATTATGATTGACTCTACGATCAAATATCTCTGTAGATAGGCCTCACATAAAAATGGTAGATGATCATTGACATATTTCTGCATAAAAGGGAAGGGAGGACGATACTTACATGAGAATCTTCGGAATCGCTGTCATCATCCTCACTGTCAGAAATAACGATCACAAAGGGTTTGGGAGGCCCTTCTGGGGAAATACTCTGTCCAGAATGCATATCTGTTTTCAATATATTAAATAAAATGTTCATATTTCTCATCATCATTATCATTGTTTTCGTCGTCATCGTAGGATAATTGCATTCGGAAAAAATGTTTCAAAAAGTATTGCCTGTGTGCTTATAAACTTACAATATTATATAAATGATAAGTAAGTATATAGATATACATGAATTCCACTAGTTTTTTTATAGAGAGGGCCACCGTCAAATCCTTGACAGTAACGTGTATTTCACAGCAAGCCGGGAACACTGAGACTGTGTTAGTCTACGTGAGGCTGTCGTCGGTACATCGACTCAAATTGTTATATGCATTCGAAATTGCTAATGGATCTTCTATATACCGACGGAAAACTTTCTTCAAAGAAGGCCTAAATCAGTGTTCTAGTAAAATATTGATCTCTTGCATGATATACAATACAACTCGCTATGGGTCAAAGCGTGCATGACCTTTATGACATTCCCCGTAAAGTTGTTCTTTGAGATGGCAACAGAGGTTCAAGACGGTAAAGACGGTTATGTGTATTTTTTGCATTTATCAGGGGTCGAACCACTAAAACCTCTTTCTTTGACTGCATAGAACAAGTAGCAAGGGTGGTCCTATCATAGGCTAGAGTTTTACACCTGAAAAGACACTACTTTGGCATTTTCACAGATATCTCAAAATTTTCATGTCCTGTGAACATCTCAAGAGACCTTTATAATGTTTCATAGTGAATCTTGTATAATAAAGTGAAAAACCTTGTTATGGATTTGGTGGATAAAAACATGTATATTAAAGAGGGCGAACATACTTTCAATGTTTTTTTTACTTATTCTCATGTTTGTTTTTCGTTCCGTTCCGTCTATCAGTTCATCTGCCCGTATTATTATTATCATTATTATTACTATTATTATTATTATTATTATTTTATTATTATTATTATTATTATTATTATTATATTATTATTCTCCTTATCATTCATAAAATGGTTTACATAATCATGTCGATGCTAATGTTAAATAGAACCTCGTGCTTTATACATGACCCTCGCGTAATTTTCCAACACTAGGACTGTTTTCCAGTGGAACACCGTGCCATCTCATGTAATCATTATCATCATCATCACCATTCAGAGTAAGGATTATATCCCAGTCGGAATGCCAAATACACTGTGAGTGCCTAGTCCCTACGAATGCCTGGTATCTTGTAATCAGCGCTTTCTCTGCCGGTGTTCAACCCAAAAGACTGTCACACAATTTTCTGTATCATGTATTCCCCTCTGAACCAAAATAAATATGTGTAGATATAGCACTTTTATGCCAAATTGATCCTGGTTAGACTGAGTAAATTTGAAGACTTGGTTTCTTTCTGACACCTTTAATCTCAATGCATGGCGAAAATGTATCAGTACTGAACGTTAGCAGTTGTATTTGAAGAAGTAGAAATGAATTGTTCTAATAAAATTAATTGATTATTTGTCTATTTTATTTCAACGTATTTATTTACTTATCTATACACCCATTTATTTGATTATTTGAGTGCGGACTACTTTTTATTTTCATAACTTTGTCAAAAACTGTAGTAGTTAGCCTGTAAAGTTGAAAAATTTAGGCATCAACACATGAAAATTTCAATAACCATCAGGTGGAACCGCATACATGGTACAAACAAATTTTCCTCTTTACTTTACCGAAAACAAATGAGTAATGACGTTTCAAATGAACATCAGATACTGCAAGTGTAAAATTAACGATTTTTTTTTATATCTATTTCAATAAATTAAACTTACCGAATAATCCAGTCGATTAACAGTCTTATGCAAGATATCCAAACACTATAAGGTCTGTCACCATATATTGCTTAGCGACCGCACAGTGAATTTATTACGTCGAACGTCACTGACATACATCTGCGACGTCAAAAGGCGACGTCAACAGACGTCATTGATTTATTTCATAAACTGTGTTTACTGCCAAAGATAATGAAAACGTAGCTGGTTAAATTAAAACTTTCTACATGTAGTTTGTATATCTGTAATAACGAATGTGAAATTATACGTGAATATGTATGCATTTTAGAATAAAGCGACGGCCATACTAGTCTTAATTGATAGTTCAAATCTATGAAATTTGGGGTTGAAAAAATGGCATCAAAATTGAATAGAATGAAGACACTTTATGTGATATGCTGTCTATGCGCTCAAAACATTGTCGTTTGCAATTTTGAAATGATAATTCAGTAAAATATCTTTTTACTATATTGTTATTTGTCAGCATATGTCAAGGGCAAACATACATAGGTGTAACTGAAACTTGCCATAGGCTCTGAAAATGTACACCTCTGAGACCGGACACGAACTCGGTACCATTGAATACCATGCCAGCCCTCTTTTGAGAAAACTACATAGACTGTCAGCAAAAGGTCGTCTAAAAATGGAATGCAAGTGAGTTGAAATCTGTCAACCGTGTTTTCTTCAGAAGAAAATTGTGTATGGCATTTCCCGAGGAATACATAGTTACGGTCCTTTCCAGGAACACTTTCAGCTTCGCCAAGTTATTCACGATTCGTCTTGGTGTAAGGGCTTCAGATGATGGAAGCATATTCCAGCAGGGGCTGGACTATGGTCTTGTATGCCAGTTATTTTATTTATTCGTGATTGCCATGGTATTGTTTTGCGTAATGAATTCATGGGTTTTATTGGCAATTGTTGTTTTTCTTAAGATGTGAGTCTTAATGTTTAGGTCGGGAAAAAGATCAATATTTGGCATGAGGTGCAGGTTCCAAGTCAGGCCATGAGGATAGTCACTGCATTATATTTTGTGACTTTTCTTTATTTTTTGAAATGCTAAATTCCGTGTCACTATTTATCTTGATCTTGCTGTAACATCTTTGACCGTGCATTACAAATTCATCTAATTTGTTTGTTTGTTCGTTTGTTGTTTGTTTTGTTATTGTTGTTTAGCTTTTCTTTATTTGTGTGTTTGTTCAAAGAAGTATTTATTTTTATAGCTCTTTGGTTTGTTCTGACTGTCTGTTGTTGTTTTTTCTTCTTTCTTTGTCATCCTGACGGGACAGCGAAAGTCTAAAGTTACCACGCTCGAAATATCCTATTATTTGGAATGCCTACGCGGAATGTACCGGATACCGGGTTTTCGGGTTAGGATACTTTCGCGGATTTCAGAGTTACTTCCCTTTATTGTAATTTTATGTCTTTTCAGCTTTTCTGTCTGGCGGTAGACAGATAAAAATTTAGGTATGATATGGTTGTTCTTAAATGATAGGAACTTTTCTTTGGATATTTCATGTCATGATGATCAATTTGCTTCACAGAAAATATATAATTTTATTTGAAACCAACGACTATGATTCGTGACCACACGTTTTCAGTGACATATGTTTCATTTGTGATTCTATGTACAGGTTTTCTTTTGAAGAACTGCAAACTCTAGGTGTTTTGGTAATATAATTCATGTGACATTATATTTCTTATGTCCAGATTTTTTTTTTCTATCTGACATGACAATGATTTCTTCTGTATCCAGTAAATTTGGATGTTGCAAATTATATTGGTACATCATGATTAAAAATCTGCAGATAATATGCAGTCTGTAAGGCCTAAAAAAATATTCTTTGTTTTCGGTAACATGCTAAAAAAAATTAGGGTAGATCTAGGTAGGTCAGAAAATTTTTTGGGGGGATTTTTTTTTTTTTATTAAGGGACACTTCGGAAATTATTTTTGTGTCAAAAAATGAATACAAATAAGCCCAGTGGGCACAAGACGTCATTTCAACGTTGAAATATGGTCAGGTCATAAAACAACGTTGATTCAACGTTGATTCAACGTCAGACCCTCAACGAAGAGATGCTTTCGAAAATCAACGTTGTTTCAACGTTGAAATAAGGTTGATCTTTCAACGTTGAAATAATGGTCGAAATTACAACGTTGTTTCAACGTTGAAAAATCGTTGATATCTGCATGACCAGTGTCAGAGATATAAACTATATATATAATATGCATTGTCTTGCCGATTCTTTTAGTTGAAACAAAACAATTCAGATAGCATCTACAAATACCTATGTAGTATAAGAAATCTACCTTAATTTTCTGCGAAAAAATGAACATGTATCTAAACTGTTGGGGAAAAATATGATATTAGATAGATATGCTGGTTCAAAAGATTGATAATTTCCTTAGTTCATTATAGAACTGACAGGTAAATTTTTTTATCTTATTTTCAAAATACAATGTATTTATTAGCGTTCCAAAATTCATGAAAATGGACTTAAACTTGTAGATGATATTTTTGCACTTCCTGAAAAATGTTCCTCTTTTTTATTGTTATTTGTGTGTTGTCTAGCTCTTTTCGAAATGGTTTAATTACTTTTAATAATAATATTCATACATTTTAAAATATTCGGGATGATTATACTGGGATTTGTTGGGAAAATTTATAACACGTTTGTAACCATGGTAACCAAAGGTCCATCTCTCTCTACACATGTTATCTATTAGTCATGCCTGTATCCTGGTATTAGTTTACACATTAATTCAGTTAGTCTGATAGAGGTTTAAGCTAGCTGTTTATACATCATGTACAAAAGAATAGTGCAGAGGAAGTGAGTAAAATACTTTAAACAGTATTATAACTTAGTAATTATATTCACCAATAATATTATGTTTAAAAGACTGACGTGTATGTACTTTAATATCATTAGTTTTTTTTTTAATCTGCATTTTCTTTAAAGGTCCAATACTAAGGAAAGTGAACATTTTAATTTCTTTTAAAAAGCACAGAAACTATTTCATTTTGTTGGAAAATGAAAGTTGGTATGTAGAAATTCGAAATAAATCGCAGTATATGTACAATTATTTTTCTATGAAGTATGAAGAAATTTAAAAAGACCTGGGGGGTCATTCTGTCAATTCATTGAAATTTCAACATAATACACATACATTTCTTTGAGTTCCAAAGACATTCTGTAAATTTTGACCTGCCAATCTTCATTATTTAGTGTCTTGCAGAAGTCTATGCACTGGCTATGAAAAAAATTGACAACTCACTTTCCCTAAGTACTGGACCTTTAAAATCGACTCATACTTAAAAACTTGGAGGGGATATAGCTTAATCAGAAAATGTTGATGATATTTTAAATGCATCCATTAACTGTTTTATCAGCACGTTATTCATCATCACTGTTTTTGCATTTTTATTTAATTTACATGAAAATTTTAAATGATAATTGTAAAACACTCAAATCCTTTTATACAAATTTTCAGGTGATACCAGGTCCAGTTGTTTTGCCGTGATGAAGATTTTGAGAACTAAGCTATTAATGGACTTACTTTGTGATTTAGATAAAAGACGATCACAGATCTATGAAATAAAGATCAGAAAATATACATGCTGATTACAAGTGCTAAATAAATGAAAAAAACAATGCCTAAAATACCAGTTCTTTTATATTCGTTGGATTATGGTTGGAATTCACATTTAAAACAGACAGTAATGCCTTATTTTATCTTGTCATAAAGACATCATTATAATGCATCACAAAAATGTCTTTTAAGATACGTTGAAAAACCGTCGGGATTTCAACCATATTTCAACCACCAACCGTCAGGATTTCAACCATATTTCAATGTTGAAATATGGTTGAAATCCTGACGTTGTTTCAACGTTGAGATTTCAACGTCATTTCACCTTTCAAATCCAACTATATTTCAATGTTGTTTCAACGTTGAAGTCTGACGTTGTTTCAACGTTGTTGTGCCCGCTGGGAGGAAGTTATGCGTTTAGAGTGTCAGTAAGTTGATTTCTAACATCACTGGCCATGTTTAAAGCATAAAAAGTGCACTTTTGCAACTTTTTGTTAAAAAGTTTAAAAAAATATTCTCCAAAGCCATAAAAACATTGATTTTAGGGTCGGGCCGAAAATTTAGGGTAAGTCGGGATACCGTAAACAAACAATTTTTTTGCACCAAAAAGATAAAACCTGCATGAAAATGCATAGATGTTTTAACAGGTTAAAGATATGAATGATCAAATATATAAATGTCTCCAGGTGAGATACAAGCCTTACTTGTCCGGTTTAATTGGATGGCTTATTTTATGATCTGATATTTTATAGTTGCCATCCCTCTGCTGGGTGCCGACCAGTCACAGGACAGAAATCGGGATTTTTCCTTTGCTATTTTATGAAAACTGAATACAAAAGACGTGTAATTTGCCCCGAAATCTTCAGCTCATTTGCTATCTGAAAATTAAAAAACTCAAACAGTCGATCATGAAACATATTGGATATTTTGAGGCTCAAAAGGGGTAATTAAACACACTTCATTAATCAACATGGCAGAATAGTCACCGGACACATATTTGGAAGACTGATAATCCTATTTCACGATGACATTTTTACCGAAAAAACGTTGATTATGTCATTCTTTCCTCTGCGCCTTCTAAAAACATGTTTTCATACATGTGCAAAGGGTTAAACAATACTCAGGGTTGAACTACGTAACAGCAGTGTTTTACCCGTGTCACTATTTTAAATGAAATTCTATCTGCAGAAAATATCTCGGAGCTTATTCCACCATACTGAGCCAACAAAATCAAATCTATTTCAGTTTGTGCTGTTTTCAGAAAACCAAAAAAGCTATAAATATGTTTTAATACAATTGAGGCTTGAAGTGGGGGTAAATACATATAAATCGATCGTGTTTTCTGGCCACTAGTCACCCCTATTGCCGTATTCAACACATGGCTAAGCAAATGCAGACATTGATAGTATTTTTACCAATATATGAACCAACATTTCTTTTGCCTGTAAGGAATGAATAAAAAAGAAACTGTCGCCTGCAGTTCTAGGGATCTGTGCTATAATTGTTTGAGACCCACTTGATGCCCCTGAAAATAATGAATATTGTGCATGGGCACTGCCATTCCAGTGCCCAAAGGTCAGAGGACAGCAGTTTTGTAAGCAGAGGTGATATTTGGTACGATATACTTTGTTAATACGTACTTGTCAGGTCAATGATGATATTTGACAGTCAAAACAAAATGCCGAATGTTTTCGATTGGCTGATAACTCAGATATAATCAAAATAAAGCAATAATTACATTTGTCCGGTATATATATTCCATTCCAGTGACTGGTCGGCACCCAGTAAGCCTTAACCATATTTGCATTTTACTGTTAGGAAATCAAAGACATTCAAAAAATTTAGAAAGTCAACACGTCTTGCTTCATTGAATTCAACACTAATATTTGTGTAGAAACTTCAGATGAGTCCAATATAACATGTATAATTTAAATAACAGACTGTAAATATGTGAACAGTTGCAAGGGGATATCTACCCCAACACTGGTTTCAATACGCAGCAGACTGCCAATGACACTAAATTTCAGAAACAAAACACAAAATACACATTCAAAAAAAGGTCATCGAGGTAATTTCATGCTTAAATGTCTACATAATTTCATTATCAGAGATGTAATCATTACAAATACATCGTCCATATATACCACAAAACAAAAGAGATTTCATTGCTGATTTCCTCACAGAAATATGAAGAATAAGTTTGGAGGTGACAGGACAGCGACAGTCAAAAGTTACCATGCTGTTCTGAAACATCATATTATTTGGACTAGGTGAGATACATGTGCAGCCAGACTCAGGGCCCATGCTGTTGTTTGCCACTTTAGCCATTTTGCGAATTTAAGATCAAAGTGGTGAATAAAAATTGCGAGTGGCGAAAATGGAAATTTCTACATCTTTTTTATTCTAAATCGTAACCCCTGAATTTTGAATACTTTCGATAATTTACTTATGATTTGGATGATAAAACCACTATACTGATATGCAGTCTAGGAGTGTAACGACATGTTAATCTCATGATATAATACATATCAGGATACAGATGCAACAATACGGTACATATCACAATACAAATTGAGTACCATAAGTTAGCATTCATGTGACAAAATGAGAAAAAGATCAATGTTCCTAGTTCCTACACCTGGAAATTACTTGAAATTTTGCTTAAAAGTTAAAGAAACTGTTATAAATAATACATATCTTTAGTTACTATCTTTAACACTGATTGTATAAAAGTTTTCATTCAATGTTTCTACTTTTCACTGTATCGTTTCTGTATCGTAAAACAGGCCTTAGTATGAAACAATACGCATATTGCCAGACTAATGTATTGTGATACAGTGAATTTTGATATATTGTTACACCCTTAATGCAGTCTGCATTGTGTTAATACAAGAAAAAGGGTAGGAAAAATAATTCAGCTTCAGAGATGTTTATATACTGTTTTGCATCTTTGAGCTGAAACAAACTCTGTATAGAAACCTACCTAGGAATTACACTTGAAATTTGTCACACTATAATTTCATCATTTCAAATGCTATGGACTAACCTTTTGCTTCATATGTTTTTAAGCCATTTTGTTTTCGGTCTGACATTAAAAAAACATCGCAACTCATTTTGAAGACATTGGTTCTACATAGAAATGGGTGAATAGAATCACTTTTTTTGTGGATTTTTTTTACTTGAATATTTTACAGTATGCTTTTATGAGTTTTATGGCATAGATCCAACAGAAACAAAAAAATGTTTGGCTTTAGATACATAAATTAATTCTTAAAATTCATAATTGACATACTGCTAATCATATGCTAGCAAACTTTGCCAAAATTAAGTAAAAAATTAGACAGGGCCAAAAATAGGGACAAAATCATAGATTTTAAACATCAAGGAAGTTTGAATAACCAAAATTGGACAGTCTGACTGTAAACTGTAATTACACCCCAACACAAGTGATGGCACTGGGTGAGAAAAATGTGCAGCCTGACAGGGACTTGAACCTGCAGACTCTGAATACCTTTTTTGTTACTCGTTTGACTGTACTTGAGGGCAGCATAAAAGTTCTCTCCTGACATTATAACTCCAAGTCCCAAGCCATATAAGGTTTTTTTTTCAGAGTTTATTGTCATTATTAGGGCATTTTCCCTGTTGAAAAATAGGTATCTCTTTCTCTCCAAATCAGTCAGAAATTTCATATTTTACCCTGCTAAAACATTATGGTAAAATATAATTATTTAGTGCAAAAAGTTCAGCAAAATTAATAAGAAAGGTCATCAAAAAGCAAATTGTTGTTAAGAAACAAGTGTCTGTTTGCTAATATTATGATGTGGTTTTTATAATGATATTTATAATAGGTGGAGTACTGAATTGTGTTCCTAATTTTAACCAAAATTCGGCTTGTATTCCCAAAGCAAAGATATTGGTCATCTTCCCAAATTAATAAACAAACATATGACCATAACATGGCTGCAACCGCCTTGGTAGCCTGGTGGTAGAGCGCCAGCTTAGAGTGCAGGAGGTTGTGGGTTCGATCCCTGGCCGCGTCATACCAAAGAAGTAAAAAATGGTACTAGCAGCTTCCTCACTTGGCGCTCAGCATTAAGAGGATAGCACTAGGACTGGTCAGCCCGGTGCCAGTATAATGTGACTGGGTGGGGTATCATGGCATGTGTCTACGGCATGATATTCCAGTGAGGCAGCGCTATAATGTTGGACATTGCGCTCATTGCCACAAGTAGACACCGTCATTTATATGACTGAAAAAGTGTTGAAAAAGACGTTAAACCAGAATACACACATACATAACATAGGTATTTCATTTTAAAAATGGTGTTTTCTGTACAGAATGTCAGATTCAGATGAAACAGTTGGTCCAGACTCGGATGAGACTCTTCCACCTGAAGACGAGGATGACAGGTGTTACTCTCCCGATCTGTTTGATGATCAAGGTCAGATATAAGTATAAGTGTTTTCTTTCAGCATATATTAATAATCCACCCCTCAGAGAGGGGGTGCATTGTTCTGCTTATGTTGATTGGTTGGTACTTTCGTTTCACTTCCATTTCTGAATAATAGTTAGAGAGCGACTTGGCCTACAATGGTCAAACTTCAAAGGATGTTTGCCTGAGGCAAGTAGACCTATATTGTGTTTTGAGTCTGAAGGTGAAAGATTCAGATTGCAGTGACCTTAAGACTGAAAACTGTGTCTGATCAATAATTGGAAACCGCTTCGGCTTAATACTGTAGTCAAACGTCATAGGCTGATTGTGTGGTCACTAGATACCTTTATTGTTCGTGGGAACAGTATGTCATATGTCAAGGTCACAGTGACTTGGAGATTGAAAATGGTTTCCAGCAAAAAAAAATGGAGAATGCTTTACACTAAGGTTATCAAATTTCATAGGATGATTCCTGTCCATATTGTTTTGTGGGGTCAGTATGTCAAAGGTCAAGAGGCTAAAATACTATTTGATCAATAGCTATAGAAGGCTAGGATCTACCACCATCCTAACTTCATTGTCTATTGTCAGTTGATGTCCACTATAGCTTTCTATTCTAGAGGTCAAGGTCACAATGATCCTGAGACTAAATAAGACTAAATATGATTATGGTTTAGGATATCTAGCTCAAAAATGCCTCGGCCTACAGCAATTGAACTGTGAATTTGTGTTCATCTATGGTCAGGAGATGTCCCATATTTTTGGGGTCATTAGACCAAATGTCAAGGTTACAGCATGCTTTAGACTGAAAACTACACACCCATTTACCTCCAACAGGTCCTTACGGGGGCATGTGTATTTTTAAAACACCACTAGTTTCTACAAAATTTAACATAGATAATATTTTCCATTGTTTGATTTTTGTTACTATTCAGAAGTGGTGTGACTTGCTAATGCATAAAAATTGTTCAGGGTAACCTTGCTTTACATTGTTGAAGCTGCCTGCCAGTTCTTTTCCAGTTCTGTAACAATTTGGAAAACAAAGAAAGGAATCAACAATGATAAAATCTGCAATAAACAATGGTTGAAAAGAAGACTGGTGATAGCAGTTATGATGATAAGATGCAGCATGATATTTAGTTTGTTACAACTCGTATACATGAAGTATAATTGTTATCATAACATTCCAATGAACATATATTTTAAAATGAAAATTAACAAGGCTTTCTTGTGGTTTATTGCCAGATTTAACATGGTGCTTGACTGTTTACCCACATTGGCTAACACCCTCATGGTTCAGTTCCTCTTCATCCTGTAACTGAAATGATAAACTGTGCAAAGGCCTTGAATATTTGATGAATATAAAATTGCAATGATCTTCAATTTTTTTCTTTGTGTTGTATTCATTGTTGGTGTAATTCCTAGTGTGAGCAGGCCCTAAGTGTATAAAAATGCTACCTTGCTATTGGACAATTTAAATGTGAGATTAGAATCGGCCAATAAAATGCTTGCTTGAGTTTTGTGTGACTGGTCTACAAACTCAGTTTTATAATCCTGTATCTAGTCTCATAACAGCAGCATCTGATTGGTTGTATCTGAGCACACCTTTGAAATTGACCAATGACAAGGCTCTATTCTAAGACTGGTCTTCAAATTGAATTTAATAACTACAAATCTGATCTGAAAAAATAACTTACTGGTGCTCAGGGTAAAAATGGATTTTTATACATCATATGTTAAAAAGAAGATTCAGCTTCTAAGATAAGATCATGATTTTAGTCAGCTATCTTGACTATTTCTTTTTCTGCTAATGTAGATTCATTAATGCAAGAGAAATATTTTCTGTTTTCAGTTAGCAAAAAGTCAGAAATGAAACCAAAATTTAGCACAGTTCCAGACAAGAAAAGTTACAGTAAGACACATGATATTTCTGATAGTGAGTCGGACTCAGAGAGCAGAGCAAGGGAAAAGAATAACAGAAGTAACCATAACCAGTTTTCAAAGGGAGGTAATTCTCAGAAAAAAATTAACAAAGAGTCAAATGGTTATAATAGAACTCAAAGTGAAAACACACCAGAAAAAGTGAGGACAGTGGAAAAAGTAGACAATGAAGCAAAGTCAGATAGAAAGAAATTTATGAATGAATTTTTAAACATGACAGATAGTGAATCAGATTCTGACTATGAACAAAATAAGAAAAGAATACAAGCAATGAAAGATGAACAGAAGAACAAATCAAAGGTTTCTAAATCATCTTCAGATTTCGGTAAAGAAAGTGCTACAGATAGGCAGGAAAAATCCAAGTCAGCCAAAGATTCAGACCATGTAGATAAGCACCATTTCTCACAGAAACCACATAAAAAGGACTACAGTAAACCGTTCCATAAAGATCAGTCAAGTCCTCAACAGTCCAGTGACATTAAATCATTCTTGAAGAGAAAAGACTCAAAGGAGAAATCTGAAAGTTCGCCATCTAGTCTAAAGAGAAAGCATTCAAGATCGCCAGTGCCACAAGAATTGCGTAAAGCTGTTACAGAGATCATGAACGAGAATACTTGCAATAGTGCTAAAAAGAAGAAAGTTCCGTGTCAGTATGGACTGAAATGCTACAGGAAAAATCCATCACACTTTGAAGAATACAGTCATCCACAAGGTATATTAATTGATTCATTTATATTGCCCAAGTCATTCAGTGAATTGTGTCCCAAAAATGGTGTCCCAATTCATGTGAATTGAAATTATTATAAGGCATAAAATGGCTGGTAAAAACTGGTGAATATTTCTTTTATATTTGCACCCTAAGAATTGCCAGAATTCCATATCAAAATGCCCATCATAGTTCTATATCACATGACTTACTATATTAATGAATGGTAGAGGGTGTCCTGTAGTAGCATAAAACTTTAAGGGCATTGGGTCAAGGCAGTCTTTAGCAGGAATTGTAAAGAAAAGAGGGATTGATTTTCTGTGAAATTTTTCTTAGTCAAAAGATAACTATAGTGTATAGTATAAAACCCAGTAAATATTTTTGCATGATTCATTTATGATATTAACTAAGCCAGGGTGATGTAGTATGTAACAGTGATACTAGTCTGTCCATCTGTCTGTTAGCAATTTAGTTTCTACACAATAACTTAAGAATGTTTTGACCTCTAAACCTCAAACTTAATGGACACTTGCTTACAAATACAAGTGAATAATGGATGACTCCTATGAAGTTTTTAGGTCAATGGGTCAACGGTCAAGTTCTCAGTGACTGTTGGTATAAAAATAGGTTCCATTCGAAGTATTGAGAATGCTTTCACCTACGATCTTCCAACTTAGTGGGCACATTGCTTATAGGCAGAGGATTACCCAAGTTGAATTTAAATTCAGTGATTCCAAGGTGTCTAGGTCACAGTGACTGTTAGTTCAAAAAGCATTTCCGCTCAGTGTCTTGAGAACTCCTCAAACATAAAAGGAACATTGCTCGAAGATAGTGATGGAAGATTAATGATCCCTATTGATTTTGAGGCCAGTAGGTCAAAGGTCATGATCACTATGAATTATAGTACTAAAAATATTTCCACTCAGTATCTTGCAAATGCCTCAATCTATAAACTTTGCTCGTGTTTGTCCTTGAGCTATGATGGCTCACTGATCTTTTTGATGTTAGTGAGTCAAAGATCAAGGTCACAGTAACTGTTAATGCAAAAACAATAACAAAAATTTCTGCTAATGTCTTTAGAACTCCTTACCTACAGTCCTCAAACTTTGCACACATATTGACCACAAGCAGTGAATGACTCATGTTGACTTTGAAGATTTGTTTTTTCACAGGTCAAGGTCACAGTGAATGTCAGTGCAAAAAGTATATTCTCCATGTTCACCTCTTAGTTTTTAGGTTTTCTTGGTTAAGGGTCATAGTTACTGTCATGTTAAATGGTCAGATTGATGTATTATGTTAAGAAGTGATAGTGATTTATTTTCAGAATGTTTTGACCTATGATCCTCAAACTTGACAGGCACATTGCTTCATGGCGTTTTTTTCCCTGCCTTGCTAGCTCTTGTCTAGCCATAGATAATAGATTTCTATGCAGAACCAGTTGTTCCACTTAGTATTGAAATTTTTTAACTGTAAAAGGATATATTTTCTGTAACAGATTTTTATCTAAATTTCATTTCAGATGAAACTTACACACCAGCTTCCAAAAAAGCAAAACTAGAATCCTCTGCTGCATCAGCTTCAAAGTCAAAAGACAAACTTCAGATTCCATTATCAACAAAGGTCAGGTCAGAGTCACCTTCAATGTCTAAGGTCAGATCAAGGTCACCTACAAGTTCAAAGGTCAAGTCAGAATTACCCTCAACATCAAAGGTGAAGTCAAGGTCACCATCAGCTTCAAGAGGTTCATCAGAATTACCTTCAACTTCAAAGGTGAAAACACATTCACCGACCTCTGATTGTAAGGTCAAGAAAAGGTCAGGGTCGCCATGCAGAAATCCAAAGACAGTAGAAGGGAAGTTGCAGCTTGCCCAGCCATACAGTTTATTTCTCACCAAAGTTGCAGGAATTGCAGATAAATATAACACCACATATGCCATGGATATTAAAGGTATGCAATTACAACTAGGTCTGGAAAATTACATAAAATAATGGGTAACTGTTTTTATTTTAAGTTTCAAGTGATTCAGATGCACAATAAACGAATTTTAGCATGACTGTGAAAAACACTCTAGAGGTAGAACTGTTGCACTTATCAGTTCGTTAGTATCAGTGTCAGTGGCCACAGGAATTTTGGTTAAGTTTTTATATGTAAGCTGGTATCTCAGTAACTACTGGTAGGAATAAATTGAAACTGTGCACACTTGTTCACTATGATGATCTGACTTTCAATACACAGGTCTTAACTTTATTTTACATTTTTACACAATTATGCCAATCTTTGTCATTTTAGTAAATTAAATGCTTTTTTATCTGTTAACTGGTACCTCAGTAACCACTTGAGTAAATAGGCTGATACTTCACACTCTTGTTCACTGTTATTGTCGTACATACACTGTACAGGTTCCATAACTCTGTCTTGCTTTTATAAGTTATGCTGAGCAGCTCCTTTTTCACTTCAGTTATTTATTCATTTAAAGAGAATTCCTATAGTTTTTTTCCTTTCATAGAATTTTTTTAAATTCACATATATGATATGAAATTTTGTGCTGAAAACAATGAACAAATAAAAACAATAGGTCACCAGGCTCGTTTTTGTGAAAAATTGTTTTGAACACACCCACTGTTGCTGAAACTGCCCGCGATTTTTCAACATTTTCATAATTTTCTGCTTTTTTATAAATACCAACCAAAATATACATCAAGACAGCACAATAAGGTTTTTCTTTTTACAAATTTTATTATATACTTTTTTGATATTATAGCCATATTTGTAATATTCTATCCATACAGTAATTGGTACAAATGAAAAAAAATATTGTTTCATATTTACTTTTGTGAACTTTTTTCAATGAAAAATACCCATAGTGAAGAATATTTTTTTAAATTTGAAAAAACTCTTTCTTAGAATTTTTTCCTGTTTTTCTTGTGTATAGATAATTGTATTGTGAACATAAAAATGGCTAAAAATGTATGGGTCACCAGGCTAAATTTTATGTTAAGACCGCTAGAACACAACACCTGTTAGGACGGAAAGTGGCGCGAACCTGGCCAAATTGATTACATGTATGTGCGCTAGAAGTTAAAAAAAGTTTTAAAAATTCTTAATTCTTTCTATAATTGAAGACTAAATAATCTGAAAGGTGATATTGACTTATCAGTACTAAGTCAATTATCTTACATTATATGAACAACACCGTCTTTTTACTAAAATGCGATGTGAAACACAACCACAAAAATAGCAAGATATCTGTCAGGCATGATACTTGTCAATACAACATAAACCAGTATCAACATTTGATTACTGATAAAACTTATCAAAAAATGTTATTTCATTCAAGAAACCTCATATTTAAGATTGTCTGTAACATGTTTCGACAAATGTTGACTTCAGTTCAGTTTTCCATAGAAAGTGTCCGCTGCGCAGAAAGATGTGCATAAAAAAACTATAGGAATTCCCTTTAACTGTTTTTAGTGACAAGACTTTTGAATTGTTGAAGATGCTGGCTCATGCAGCTCTTGTTTCTGTAATTCTCTTTCACCCATTTTAGATTCTTACTGTTGTAAGCTTCCTGTCTTGTATTTAAAGTAACATACATTAGTGGATTGTTTAGACAGTTACTGGTGTGGAGAAACGCAAAAGGTTTATGTACATGCAGTAAACAAAGTAAGAATAGCAGTGTCATCTCCCTAGGTATTGCTTTATTTCTACCAGTTGTTTGACAGGAAGTTAAAGAATGCAAAGGGGAGCGGTGGTCTAGTGGATAAGGTGTCGACCGCTTAATCAAGGGGTTGTGGGTTCGGGCCCCAATGACTTCTCATGTGACACCAGTACTGGTTTTTCCAGGAAGCAGACTTGTGAGTGGTTCCAATAAGCTTGAAGCTTTCATCACAATCGAGCTAAAACAAATTAGTATACAGTCTAACCCGTCTTAAGCAGACAGCCAGGGCAAGCAGACAATTTGGCCGCTTAAGCCAGGTGACCGCTGATCGGAGGTGCAGCCAGTGTATGTATTTTTAGCTCACATGTCACAAAGTGACAGTGTGAGCTTTTGTGATCACGCAGCGTCCGTGCGTCCGTCCGTGCATAAACTTTTGCTTGTGACCTCTCTAGAGGTCACATTTTTCATGGGATCTTTATGAAAATCGGTCAGAATGTTCATCTTAATGATATCTAGGTCAAGTTCGAAACTGGGTCACGTGCGGTCAAAAACTAGGTCAGTAGGTCTAAAAATAGAAAAACCTTGTGACCTCTCTAGAGGCCATATTTTTCACAAGATCTTCATGAAAATTGGTCAGAATGTTCACCTTGATAATATCTAGGTCAAGTTTGAAACTGGGTCACCTGCCATCAAAAACTAGGTCAGTAGGTCAAATAATAGAAAACCTTGTGACCTCTCTAGAGGCCATATTTTTCATGGGATCTGTATGAAAGTTGGTCTGAATGTTCATCTTGATGATATCTAGGTAAAGTTTGATACTGGGTCAGCTGCGGTCAAAAAATAGGTCATTAGGTCTAAAAATAGAAAAACCTTGTGACCTCTCTAGAGGTCATACTTTTGAATGGATCTTCATGAAAATTGGTCAGAATGTTCACCTTGGTAATATCTAGGTCAGGTTCGAAACTGGGTCACGTGCCATCAATAACTAGGTCAGTAGGTCAAATAATGAAAAAACCTTGTGACCTCTCTAGAGGCCATATTATTCATGGGATCTGTATGAAGGTTGGTCTGAATGTTTATCTTGATGATATCTAGGCCAAGTTCGAAACTGGGTCAACTGTGATTAAAAACTAGGTCAGTAGGTCTAAATATAGAAAAACCTTGTGACCTCTCTAGAAGCCATATTTTTCACAAGATCTTCATGAAAATTGGTCAGAATGTTCACCTTGATGATATCTACGTCAAGTTCGAAACTGGGTCATGTGCCTTCAAAAACTAGGTCAGTAGGTCAAATAATAGAAAAACCTTGTGACCTCTCTAGAGGCCATATTTTACATGGGATCTGTATGAAAGTTGGTCTGAATGTTCATCTTGATGATACCTAGATCAGTTTCGAAACTGGGTCAGCTGCGGTCAAAAACTAGGTCATTAGATCTAAAAATAGAAAAACCTTGTGACCTCTCTTAGAGGCCATACTTTTGAATGGATCTTCATGAAAATTGGTCAGAATGTTCACTTGGTGATATCTAGGTCAAATTTGAAACTGGGTCACGTGCCATCAGTAACTAGGTCAGTAGGTCAAATAATGAAAAATCATTGTGACCTCTCTAGAGGCCATATTTTTCATGGGATCTGTATGAAAGTTGGTCTGAATGTTCATCTTGATGATATCTAGGTCAGATTCAAAACTGGGTCACATGAGCTCAAAAACTAGGTCACTATGTCAAATAATAGAAAAAAAAACAACGTCATACTCAGTTCAAAACTGGGTCATGTTTGGACAGGTGAGCGATTCAGGACCATCATGGTCCTCTTGTTGAGACTTCTGACCAGTTTAGCCTTTAGGCCCATTTCTTTTTCGGTTTTCTATTGTTATTTTACCAGGATACAATGACGTGCATTTGCCTTCACAATACGAATGGTCTTCTTAGCAATCTAAAACTCCGGTATGGTGTTTTTACAACAAAAATTGTTACAGACAATTTTCCAGCTTCAAAACAAGTTTGTTTACAATTTTTGCCATCTTGGTAAGGGAAGCTATTCTCCGCTCATTGTCTACGCTAAAATCTAAGATTGCCGTTACGTTCCGTAAAAGATAGAGTGGTTTATATTTTTTTTCAAACACAATTAATTTCATATATATTTAATAGTATTTTGATGACAGAAGTATAAAAAAAATCACAAATATTATGCTACTAATTAGTTATCGAGTATTTTCTTTAACCGACATCAAACTGTGAACAACAAAAGTGACACGCTAATTGCCGATAATTACTGGCCATTTGATCATAACAAGAATGGGATTACACCTTTGGTTATCAGTTTTAATTGAGAAGCTCATGTCATTTTGTCGTTCTTTTGGTGAAGTCACACGAAACTTAGCAATCACGTGCTTCTCAAAAATCCGATATCTTCAGTGATTATTGCCTAAAACTAATTGGTTTTGGAAGAAAAATGGCTGCTGAAAGGGGTCAAATGCGGTGGTCGGGAGGCAATTTCGGTGGCCGCTGGCCGCTGACGGCAGGTGGCCACTAAATAAAGTGATAAAATAGAGGAAAATCCGTCGGGGCGTCATAAAATGACTGCTGATCGGAGGTTACCGTTAGTACAGGTTAGACTGTAAACTAAAGAATGTTTTGTTGTTTGTTTCAGATATTTTGTGTGAGGATATGGGAAATCTTACAGCATCCTGCCAGGTAAAGTGCAGTGCAAGATGATTGTAATTAATCATGTCTCCCCATATATGCAGAGATGTATTGATTTTGAGCTGTCTGTCTGTTCTTCTCTGTCTGACAATCAGTCAGTCTCTCTGGTGGACTATTCCCTGAAGCTGCAAGTCTGATTTCATCAGAAGTTTGCAGACAGGTTCAGTACAGTGGAAAGTAATGCAGATCATTGGCTTTGGTTAAATTGGTTTTTGGCAGTGTTATGGCCCCTAAGTTTGTCCAAACTATTTCTCCTAGATTACTGATGAGATTTGAATGAAATTATAGGATTGATCAGTGCTGTGCCTAGTAGCGTATATTTTATGGGTTTGTTTTTTTTTTCAGTTGAATGATTTTTGTTGGGAGTTAGGGCCTTTGAACTAAAAAGTGATATATTTCACTGTGTTTATATTCTAGTACTATCATTTCTCCAACAGTCCTGTACATATTTACACATAATGTATTTATCTATTACATCTGGTTTAAAATGTATAATTGGCCAGATCTGAGTTGTTTATCAGGAGTTATTGGTGTATGAATTGATATATAGATGTGTTGTACATGGGTTGGTCTTTGTGATCTTGACCTTTAGTCAAGAGTAATGGTGCTCAGGAGAGTGATATAGGTCCAACAGGGCCTTCATGTTTGCTTTTGTTGGGATGTTATGGTTGCATCCACTTTTAAGGATTTTGCTTGCTGTTTCCACTAAAAATTTGCTTGTGTCACAATCAATGTCCAACTTGACTTTACTTTTGTCTTTCTTCAAATAGATATCATTGTGTTATACCCAGATATTGCATAGCCGTTCATTCAGCCATTTAAATGAAGTGGTATGGGCTATGGGGAGACATGCATTTTTTTCAAAAGAAATCTCTAATTGTTGGTTTTAAAAATTCTGGATGAAATTTCTGACATGGAAAACTTTTTTGTTTTAAGCTGAAGAGAAAACAAAAGATTGTTCTTAAAGTGAAATCTGTAGCACAAAATCTCATTTTATATTTATGAAAATACATTGTATCTGCAAAGCACATTACTTTGTTTTCTTAATGAGTTCAGTTGAAATGGTAGTCAGATAATCAACAATTTATGCAGTTATGTGCATAATGATTTATTGTTTCAGTTCAATTACATGTTTGATATACAGTGGCTTATGAAGCAGTACCCCCAGAAGTTCAGGTAAAGGCATGTTTTGTTTATATTTTTAGCTCACTTTTGCGTTTTCTCAACAACTACTTGTCTGAAGTTTTAAAAACCTCTTTGGTAGCTTCACTACTATGACAAAATATGCCCAATAAATGAATTCTGCTATTCTGCTTTTGGCCTTTTAATAACCATACATTGTGGAGCTTCCATCAGTTAAAAGCTTTGACATCAATGTGATTAAAGTATAAGAGACGTTGGTCAAATTGACTTGTTTATAGAAAGTAGAAATTTTGATGTTTCAGCAGGAAAAGCAGACATGTGATAAAAAGGACTTTCCACATTGAATTTATAAAACTCGTTGAAAAACATTGATAAAATGCTCAGCAGAGCCTCACATTTTATTATTTCATTCAACTTGTTTAATAACTTCAATATGAAAAGACACTCGTGTAATATCCTCTATGTTCATTAGGCCATCCAGTTTAAGAAAATGTAAATTCAAAGTAAAAAATTTATGAATGTCCTTTAATACTCATTCATTTACTGATAGCTCCAGCTAAGAGCACAAGACATTTCTTTTATTTCAGGTCAAAACCACTGCTGATTGTTCATGGTGAACATGGTTCAAGTATGGCAGCCTTACAGGCCCAGGCTATGTCATATACCAATATCAGATTCTGCCAGGTAAATTTGGTTTGTTATGTACAAAAAGAGTATATATCAATAAGCCAGGTTCATATTTTTGCATAACTGTTCTGGTAACAGCTCTTATATAGATGTTTTTAAAAATGCTTGATGGTATTTATAGGTAGTCTATGTTATCAGGATGTGTCTGCATTTAGAATTTCTGTCTGTATTGGGAGCTTTCTCTTGTTTTGTCCCTGTTGTCAGATCACTCTGTATCTGTACTGGTGGAGGAAGAATTTGCTCTCTGAGGTACCTCTGAACTTGTACCACAAAAACGGAGCTATATAAAAAAAAATCCATTTGCTATATAATTTGGTATAGGGTCCTCCAAGGCCGAGTAGTTAAGGTCGCTGACTTGGAATCACTTGCCCCTCATCAATGTAGGTTCAAGCCTTGTTTGGATCGTTGAATTCTTCATGTGAAAAAGCCATCTAGCTGGCTTACAATAGGTCGGTGGTTCCCACCCCCTCCTGTGATAAAATAATGCACGGAGGGGTACCTGGGGTCTTACTCTACCATCTAAAGCTGGTAGATCACCACATTACCTATAATTGTGTCAGTGTGATGTTAAAACCAACAAAAAAATATATATAGTTTGGTATATTAATAGTAGCAGTTCATTTGTTTGTAGCTCAGCTATAAGCATTGACATCTGCTTATGTATCCGCACGATGATTAAAGTTTTGATGCACTTATACTTTATCTCTGTTACTACTTGATAGATTTGCTGCAAGCTTAAAAAAGAAATTCCTCATCATTACCCACACAGGGGCACAACTCTTGCACCAATCTTCATGGATTATCCCCACATTTTACTTAGAATTTCAGGTTAAAGTTTGGTGCACTTTCCCTCTGTCTCTGTTATTACTAAATGGATTTTATTCCATCTTAAAATAGTTGTTCTACATCATCACCTACATCATGTGACACTAGGTCGATAAATATGGCACACATTTTTAGCTTACAAACCTCACTGGGTCAAGTCCCATAACTCTGACATGTATTTTGGCCAAATTTTGCCTCTTTTGGACTTTTTAAATTCCTGGTTAAAGTTTTACATGCAAGTTACTGTCTCCAAAACTAATGCAGATATTGAATTGAAACTTCACATGTGTCTTCGGGGTCATAAAACTAGGTGATAGCATCAAGAACCATAACTCTGACATGCATTTTGGCCAAATTGTGCCCCCTTTTGGACTTAGAAGATTCTGGTTAAAGTTTTGCGTGCAAGTACATACATCTATCATTTAAAGGCATATAGCGTTTGAACTGATTTTTTCTCTTTTCTAGATCAATTACCAACCTCACTGGGTCAAGTCCCATAACACTGACATGTATTTTGGCCAAATTTTGCCCCCTTTTGGACTTAGAAAATCCTAGTTAAAGTTTTACATGCAAGTCATTATCTCCAAAACTAATGCAGATATTGAATTGAAACTTCACATGTGTCTTCAGGTCATAAAATTAGGTGATAGCATCAAGAGCCATAACTCTTGACATGCATTTTGGCCAAATTATGCCCCCTTTTTGACTTAGAAAATCTTGGTTAAAGTTTTGCATTCAAGTACATTCAAGTACATATAGCTATAACTTAAAGGCATATAGCTCTGTAACTTATTTTCTCTTTTCTAGGTCAATTACCAACCTCACTGGGTCATGTCCTAAAACTCTGACATGTATTTTTGGCAAATTATGCCTCCTTCTGGACTTAGAAAATCCTGGTTTAAGTTTTGCATGCAAGTTACTGTCTCCAAATCAAATGCTGATATTGAATTGAAACTTTACTGTATCTTCAGGGTTATAAAACTAGGTTATACCATCAAGTCCCATAACTCTGACATACATTTTTGCCAAATTATGTCCCCTGTGAACTTAAAACTTCTGGTTGAAGTTTTGCATGCAATTTACTATCTCCAAAACTAATGCAGATACTGGATTGAAACTCTATAGATACTCTAACATTAAGGGTAATATTCCTGCTTCTGGGACAACAATTCGAATAGTCCAACATTTGCTGTCTTACGGACAGTTCTTGTTCATGAATTATGCCCCCTTTTTACTTAATTTTGATGCATATTACCATATCTCTGTTATATCAGAAGGGATTTGATTCAAACTTAAAGTGTGTTCCATGTCATTATCCGCATCATATGACACAAGGGCCATAACTCTTGCTCCAATATTTTATGAATTATGCCCCATTTTTACTAACAATTTCAAGTTACTAAATGAATTTGATCCAAACTTAAAATAGTTCTTGCACATCACTGTCCTCATCATATGACTCGAAGTCCTAAACTCTGGCACAAACATTTCATGAATTATGTCCCCTTTTCCTTAGAACTACAGTTTAAGTTTGATGGTTTTTCAGCATATCTCTTTTGTTACTTGATGGATTTGTTTCTAACTTAATGCAGTAGTTCTACATTATCACCCAATTGTCAGATGACACAAGGTCCAAAGTCTGGCAACTGCATTTTATAAATTCATGTCCCATTTTTACTTAGAATTTCAGGCTAAAGTTGTGATGCACTTTTGGTCTATCTCAGCAAAGAGCTATAAAAATAAAAAATTTTAAATTTTATACTTCTTTGATCTCAGTTATTACTAAATGGATTTGATTCAAACCTAAATAAGTTGTACCAGTTTATTAGTGACATGATATGGCAGTTGATGCATTACTCTTGCAGAAATATTTCATGAATTGTGTCCCTTTTGTACTTAGTTAGTGTTTTTATACACTTTCACTGTATCTCTGTTATTATGAAATACATTTGTGTAAGACTTCAATCTATTGTCAAATATTGTCATCCACATTGTAGTCATTAAATCCTCTAGTGGCAGCACTAGCTTCGTCAGATGTACCCAATATCACTATCGAGCATTGAAATAGTCCAGCGTGCTGTCTCCTGTGACAGCTCTAGTTAGGATGACTGACAGCAGTCTGTAGATGACCCTGGGTGGTTTTGGGCCCAGTAGGTCTAAGGTTAGGGTGATCTTGAGACTTAAAACAGCTTCCAATCATTAAGTGAAGAACACAAGCCTAGGGCTGCCAAGCTTCGTAAGGTGACTCTGTTAGTAACTTAGTTTTGGAGTCACATGTTCATTTGTCAAGGTCAGAATGAGGCTTAGTTTAAAACAAAGAGCTATAAAAATAAATAGATTGGCAACTTGAAAGGCATATAGAGCAAATCTCGCCAACCTCCCGTGACAAAAAAACGAGATCTCGTTTACCGGAAGTGGCCCTTTCTCCACGCGCCATTTTGTATGCGAAAGCAATTATTCATTGGTAAAATAATTATCACCGTATGACCACGCTTCTTTCGATGGCAAAAAAAACGTGTACTTTGTGTCTTAAGACCATTTCAAATTAAACTAGTTTTGCTTTAGAAGCTAACATGTATTTTAAATGTAGTTTTAAAGGTACAAATTGTAACTCCATGCTCGCCAATGTTTGTTTTTAGTAAGTTAACGCCGAATCACGCTCTGACACGAGCTCACGCGAGATTACAGCCAGTTGCCATTCTGTGTATTTTATACTTCTTTGTTTAAAAGTAGTTTATTATCAATAAGCAAAGAAAATTTGAGCCTGTGGTAATCAAACTTCATATTATTGTGATTGCTGATTGTCAATGGTCAGAAGGTGATCAACATTATTTCTTAATTCAGAAGGTCAAAGAGCAAGGTCAAAGTGACTGTGACTGTGAAGTCACTTTTATCATGCTGGACACGATTGATTCTGCCTTTGCAACCAGAGCAGATCATGATCAACCTGCACATCCGTGTATTCTGATCATGACCTGCACCGTTCGCCATTCAGTCAGTCATCTGTGCCTGAAATAATCCTAGATCTTCCTCCAACCTTACAGGCTTTGAAATCTTCATACATGTTTGACCTATAATTTGTGTCAGTGTGATGGTAAATCTAACATAAAAAAGAATGCAAGACTTATTTATTACATATTTCAAAGATTTGCATTCACAATTTTATGTTTAGCAGAAATTCATATGAAATGCGAGACTGCAAAAGTATTATTACCTCCCTCAGTCTTGGTTTTATACAAACAGGATAGATTGGAAAAAATACTAATTCTGAAACTACAAGCAATTCTAATACTTGCCTTTTCATTTAGTATATTTAAGAAATAATTTATAGCAACAGAGTGTTTTAACAATATTTATGCACGATGGGCAGTTATACGTCGGGCGTAATAATTTAAATTATTTGTACAATGTATTACCGCCCAAGTGTATAGTGTTGAAACACGGTTTTGCTATAAATTATTTTGATTCTAATATGCCTTTAATATGAAACAGTAGATAAAATATAGTAGCGCTCTTTCTTGGTTGACACAAAAGCTTTGACGTCACCGCACGTTAAGGTGACGTTATTCTAGCGTAAACATGTTTTAACAGAGACAAGCAGTTTAGAATGAAATGTAATACCTGAAACTGTTTTGAAATCAAGAATGGACAGCTTTTTAAAATAGTTTCATATTAAAGGGACATAATAATTATACTAATTCTTATAAAAGTCAATAAAGTGTACATTTCTGATTAGGTTCTAGCTCTTTTAATGGACTATTTTGTTCCTTAAAGCAGTATCTATCAGAATGTATGAAAAATGAAAAAAAATCTTGAATGTTTTCTTAAATAAATTAAGGTCTGAAAACACTAATTAGCAACACCAATATTTTGCTTACTTTACTTTTACAAGACTGAATGTACTATTTCTAGACTACTGGACTACTTTAGTTTCTAGTACATGACCTAAAAAATCTTTGCTTTGTACTGAATGTTTAAAACCTCTTACAAAATCTTCCTTTACTTAAAGTTATAAACATGTAAGAAGTTACTGTCCATTTTTGCTTGTATGAAGAGCATTCTGTTATGATATGCCATTCCACAGGGGTTATTTAGTCCATCTTTACTGCATAAAATCACACCCAAATCCTCTCCGCTAGGGGACAACTGATGCACAGTGTCTGTTTCATACTCAACCACATAAATATTGTCATCTTCATCTGATGTTATATTCCTGGGATCTCGTAATGCCTTACGATCTTTACAGATGAAATTTATTCCTCCGTCAACATCGATGCTTGAAATGGTACCTGACCCTGCATCAGAAATAAGGAGATGCCGTCCCTTCTTGATGGATGCCAGATACCATGTTGATAACAATTTAAGTCGACCTTCAAAGCGGTCCTCAATATTTCTATGAATGTTTCCAAACTGATCCAGCAATTTTACAGAGAATCTTCCTTCATCTTTAACACTAACAGCCACGCCACCTTTCCAGCTTGTTATTCCGAAACATTCTCCATTGACTTTCACAGTAAATACATACTGGACTTCTTTACCTACTTTAAATTGATGGATACCTCTGACCCTGTTCTCAGTCACATACAAATCTTGGTCTACATTTATGGCCTTACACATGTCCCATGGCTCCTGTTTCATATGGAAAACAAACAGGTTGTTAAAATGCTTGTTGAACAGTTTTAGGCATTTGTTGTTTGCATCAGCCAAGACTATTTTTCCATCAGTGTAAACCACGCAGGCGCAGATAAAGCATTTCCTGACATCTGTTCCCAAACGTATTTTTGCCTCTTTAACCAGGTCAGTATCTCTAGTCTCGGGGCTCTCCTTCCTAAAGTTGATCTTGCCAGTTTCCGAACCTACATACTGGAAGGAAACACGACCATCCGCCACCATGTCCAGATAATTCCGGCTCACAGATCTTCCCTGTTTTTTGTCTTTCCGCATTGCATGATGATATCGTTCCATCATTTCATCACCAGTGATAATTCCATGATTTAACGTGAGCAGTGTACCTTCATGTTTATTGACACAGCTATGGCACAAGAAATCCATGCACACTTTGCAGAACCCATAAGCTTCAGTAACAAGACTGTTCTTCAAACATTTGGAACAGAATAGCTCTGTGCTAGGTTTGAATTTCTCTTTAGCTATTTGATAGTCTCTGTAGCTGACTGGCTCATTCCGTCGCACTCCTTTTGATGGAACAGGTGTCGGTACACTAAAAGCCATGTTTTACTGACTTAAATCATAACTGTATGAATTGTTATTATTTATTTGTTTAGGCTAAAATGACATTTTTTTCAGATATAAAAACCTC
The DNA here is from genome assembly GCF_021730395.1 of Mercenaria mercenaria. Lineage (NCBI taxonomy): Eukaryota > Metazoa > Mollusca > Bivalvia > Venerida > Veneridae > Mercenaria > Mercenaria mercenaria. Next base: position 32,160,991 of record NC_069361.1, on the reverse strand, counting down.
TGCTTAAGCTCTACATCATTTTTGCAAGAATTGAAATCAGTTCACATCATGTTTCGACAAATTGTGTCTGTTTATATTATTATTTTCATCAACAATAATCAGTCCACATATTTTTTTTTTTTTGTATCAGCTGTAATCAGTCCACCTTCATCTTAAATAATCTTTAATGTGTATATGTTAAATCTACAGATTTATTTTGTAGATGATAAGAGTAAGAAATGAATTCATAAAACTTGATATTTATACCTTCAAATGTTTAAAAAATATTTGTGTAAGTTTTAATCCTTTTTCACAGAGTTTACACTCAGTCTTTTGCAACTAATATATACTATTTGCTGCACAAAGATAGCAAAGGACAAGGTTGAAAAATCTTTTGAATTCTAAAAAGGATTTTTTGCTATTTTGAAACAGTTCCAACCTTGAGAAGTGTTGCATTATTGGTTTTTAATGGGGGAAATCAGATCATCTTTACAACGGAATTGGAGCGTCTAATCTCTTCTCTTTATTCAGTTGTGAACAGGTGGAATTTACTTTTGGCAGATTTTCCTATCTTAAAACTTATTGACACTTAATTATCTCTTCTATCAATCTTTTTAAAAAATTAATCAAGCATGATGTACCTTTAATTTTGTTATAGTTGATATAAGCAATTTGGTATTGATTTAAGTGGCACTTAGCAATTTAATTTCATTGCAGACGATTATTTGAACAATGATATTATTGTAATTTATTAATTACCACATAAATGTATATGAAAGCTAAGTTTATAAAGTAAAGCCTCTGCAAACACCACCTGTGAATAAGGACCACCTGGCTCTAAAGACTGCCTGTGTATAGGGCCCACCTTGCTTTAAACATCACCTGTGAATAGGAATCACCTTACTCTAAATACCACCTGTGAATAGGAACCGCTTTGAATACCACCTGTGAATTGGGACCAAATTGCACTAAACACCTCCTGTAAATAGGAATCACTTTACTCTAAACACCACCTGTGAATAGGGACCACCTTGCTTTAAACACCACCTGTGAATAGGAGTCACCTTTCTCGAAACACCACCTGTGAATAGGAATCACCTTACTCTAAACACCACCTGTGAATAGCAACCTCTTTGAATACCACTTGTGAATTGGGACCAACTTGCACTAAACACCACCTGTGAATAGGAATCACCTTACTCTAAACACCACCTGTGAATAGGAGCCGCTTTGAATACCACCTATGAATAGGGGCCATGTTACCTTAAACACCACTATTATCATTTCCTAACACTTTGCAATTTATTATGTCTCCCACACCACTGTATGGTGGGAGACATATTGATTTACTCCTGTCTGTGTGTGTGTCCGTCTGTCCATCTGTCACAAATCTTGTCCGCACTCTAAGTTGAACATTTCTCATCCGATCTTCACCAAACTTGAACAAAATGTGTTTGCCATTAAGTCCTCGGCCAAGTTTGATAACTAGCCAAATCGGCCCAGGCACTTATGGCCCTTAAATTACCAATAGGCCACTTACTACAAAACTTACTCCAAAACTATTAAAGGTATATTTTCTGTGAGTAAACAGTGTATAAAGACAGACTTACTATTCAGATGATTAGGCGGTTCTAGGAGACATACGCTTTTCTCAAACCTGTGAATAAAGACCAGCAAAGAAAGACTAATATTTGGTTCTGCCTAGGCTTGTCTTCAGAGAAAGGATCAGCTATGTTGCTTTAATGAAAACAAGTTTTAGCTGAACTAAAACTGTTTAAACTGCAAGTTTAATGTTTATGAAGTTGCAAGAAGTACAGGCAGAAATTATAAAAGAACATATTGGTAAAGTCAAGGACTTTCTATATTCTTATTTTTTCTTCTAATCTATCCTCTTTTAAATGAGAGAGAAAGTCCTGTGTATTGTTTTAACCCATGTGTTTTTTAAAAAAAATATTTATTTATTGTTTCATTTTGCATTAAAGAATGGTTTCCATTGTTCATTTCTTTATCCTGCAAAATTTTTTTAACATTATATTCATTGGAAAATACAATTTTGTTTGTTTTTTCTTCATCAGGCAAAGCTAGAAATGATGTATGGGACACATCATACGTAAGTGAACTTAAGAATATTGATTTTTTCTAAGAACATTGTCTGGCTATGTCAGACTGTTTGGGGAATTTGTCTAGATACATCTGTTTCATAAATGAGCCGCGCTATAAGAAAACCAACATAGTGGCTTTGCGACCAGCATGGATCCAGACCAGCCTGCACATCCGCACAGTCTGGTCTGGATCCATGCTGTTCGCTTTCAAAGCCTATTGCAATTAGAGAACCCGTTAGTGAACAGCATGGATCCTGACCAGACTGCACAGATGTGTGGGCTGGTCTGGATCCATGCTGGTCGCAAAGCCACTATGTTGGTTTTCTCATGGCGCGGCTCAAATAATAAGATGCTGAATTCTTTGTATGTCTAATAAACCGTAATTACAGTTTTTGAAAAGAAAGAAATCATTGATTAAGGACAACTGGCTACAGTGAATTTTTTGTAACACTTACAGTCAATCATCTTTGGAAAAGTCACTTTAAGGCATCAGGTCCACAAATAAGCAGGTTCTATATAACAGTGCTATTAAAATATATCAAATATTGATGCCTGGTAAGGTCATATAATTTTGCTTTCATTCGAAAATGTATTGTCTACTGAAAAAGAAAATATAAATGACATGACGAAATATGTTATAAAATTTGTATTTTTTCACTTTATAGTTTTCAGTGATACTTCAACAGAAATCCAGTTATTAAAGTGTAAAATTTATCATTTCACAGTCAAAAAACATGACTGTAGTGATTTGTGAGTATTATTATGGTCATCTTATTCCTTGTTCAGAAGACACAACTTTTTCATTCAAATGATACAAAAGCATGGGGTCACCATGCATCAAAATGTTATCTATTTGTGAATCGGATCCGATACCTTAATATAAGTTGAAGATGAGAACAAAAGGTTCAAATAAGCATATATAATGTATGTAAAAATATATTTATTTTTTCTGTGTATAGGAAGATGATGTTGTTACTGTATGAAGATGGACTACGTGTTGTTATCCACACATCTAACATTATACAGCAGGACTGGTACCAGAAAACACAAGGGTATGTGCAGTGGATTTTGATTTAACATGTGGTAAATGTTCTCTATAACATATAAAAGTGATGGGCACAAGTTCCATGCTTGAAGCTCCAAGTTTTTAAATAATAAATCTATATCTTATGAGCAAAATGTCCATAGGCGTGGGACATTGGTATCTCTTACAATTTTGTATTGGTTTAATGCAGCAGTCCTGAAAAATTCTATGTCATTGTGAAATTATTTTAATTTTGTAGGCATGAAATTTCATGGTTTTACGCTAAAACAGTTATTTTCATGGGGGTATGAATAGATGGATTTCAACTTTTAAACATAAAACTAAAAAGAACTAATAATTTTCCACCTACATTAATGGTGGGGAAGGAATTACCTAGTACTGTCATTGTCAGTCTGACTTTATGGAAACTTAAGCCTTACCAGAGATTCAAATCTGACCTTGTATTTGGAATTCTTCTGAGTACTAAGACAATGGAGGTTGATGAAGGTATTTGTGAAGTTAAATCATTCAGTTTATATTACTATTACTTTCCATTTACAGGATGTGGATAAGTCCATTGTTTCCAAGGTTACCAGAGGCTGGTAAAGATAAAGGTGATAGTCCTACACATTTCAAGAGAGATCTTATAGACTACTTACAAGCCTACAAGGCTTATCAGCTCAAAGACTGGATTGATTATATATCACAACATGACATGTCTACAGCAAAGTAAGTCTCATATGTACAATTTCTATTTTGATTGATAATCAGTTAATCTGTACCCTGCTAAATTTCTAAAATGGACTGGTCCATCATTCAATTTGTGCAGTGCCACTTATTATTCAAAGGGGTGTTCACTGAAAATTTACTGACTGAATAGTGAACAGTGCAGACTAAGATCAGCCTGCACAGATGTGCAGACTGATCTTGGTCTGCACTGGCTGCAAAGGCAGAATCGCTTGCCTCCAGCAGGCTAAATGTTAAAGAGAATTCCTATAGTTTTTTTCCTTTCATATAATTTTTTTAAATTCACATAATTATATGATAGGAAAATGTGTTCTGAAAACAATGAACAAATAAAAACAATAGGTCACCAGGCTTGTTTTTGTGAAAAATTGCTTTGAACACACCCACTGTTGCTGAAACTGCCAGCGATTTTTCAACATTTTCATAATTTTCTGCTTTTTTATAAATACCAACCAAAATATACATCCAGGCAGCACAATACGGTTTTTTTCTTATTACAGATTTTATCATATACTTACTTGATATCATAGTCATATTTGTAATACTCTATCCTTACAATGATGGGTACCAATGAAAAAAAATATTGTTTCATATTTACTTTTGTGAACTTTTTTCAGTGAAAAATACCCATAGTGAAGAATATTTTTTTAAATTTTGAAAAAACTCTTTCATAGAATTTTTTCCTTTTTTTTCTTGTGTATAGATAATTGTATTGTGAGCATAAAAATGGTTAAAAATGTATGGGTCACCAGGCTAAATTTTATGTTAAGACCGCTAGAATACAACACCTGTTCAGACGGAAATGGCGCGAACCTGCCCAAATTGATTACATGTATGTCTGCTAAAAGTTTAAAAAAAGTTTTAAAAATTCTTAATTCTTTCTATAATTGCATACTAAATAATCTGAAAGGTGATATTGTCTTATCAGTACTAAGTCAATTATCTTACATTATATGAACAACACTGTCTTTATACTAAAATGCGATGTGAAAACACAACCACAAAAATAGCAAGATACCTGTCAGGCATGATACATGTCAATACAACATAAACCAGTATCAACATTTGATTACTGATATAACTTATCAAAAATGTTATTTCATTCAAGATTCCTCATATTTAAGATTGTCTGTAACATGTTTCAACAAATGTTGACTTCAGTTCAGTTTTCCATAGAAAGTGTCGGCTGCGCAGGAAGATGCGCATAAAAAACTATAGGAATTCCCTTTAAGGAAATTTAATACAGAGTCATTAAGCCAAGCAAAAAGAATACTGAAAATTATTCAGTTAGTCTAGTAAACAGAAATTGTTTGGATCAATAAACTTGTTTGTCCATTATTTTAGAATTTTTATGAGACAAGTTTCAAACTGTAGCTTCTGATTGGTTGATTCTGACTTCAGTCTTGAAATTGACCAGTCATAAGGTTGTATTTAGAGACTGGTCTCCAGTCTCAGTTTTATAATCATGGAAACAAGGCTCACATAGACTGCTGCTGTATCAGAGTCATTGAAGCAGTCACACAGTGAAAAATAGTGAAAACTGAAACTTGTTTGTTGTACACAGATATTGTTCTCAAGATGTAACTTTATTAAAATATTTGTTCAACTAGGAAGTGTATTTGTAGAAAAGGTATTTTTTTATCAAAGTTTGTCAGTAATAGAGGTTATGATGTATTTTTATCTTATAATGTTAACACTGATCTGCCTACTGTAATATCATTCATTTCATAAGGGACTAATTTTTGCAATTTTCATGGTTTAGTCAAAACACAAAATTGAATTCCAGGAAACAAATAAAATTGCCATTCATTTTATATTTAGAATTTGTAATTTAGAAATTCATATCCTCACAAAATATTCATTTTAGGCAAAAGCACAAAATGTCATGCTCCTGGAATTAATTGATTCCACAGTATATGATAAATTAATTCACTTTGACTTCTAACTGGTATATTATCAGGATTTTGGAACCACATTTTCTTGAGGTCCCATACTGCTTTATATGTTATGTAAAAATGGATTAAACAGTCATTCAAATATAGATAGTGCAGATAATTCCACGGTTAGAAAAACACGACATGAACTTTCAGGTGCATACTCACTGCAGTAAAACGGGTTAAGCAGAAACAATAGGTTAAATGAAACACAATTTGCAAATATCTAAAAAAAAGTATAAACAAAAAGCTGACACTATCATAAAATGAATGCATTTTAAGTTTATCTTCCAAATTTAATACAGCCTTGTAAACAAAATAAATTATGATTGAGCCTTAAACATTGCCGTATACTTGTTACTGTTGGTATTTTCAGAGTTGTGATTATAGGATCAGTACCAGGGAGACATATAGGGGACAAGGCAAAGTCTATGTGGGGTCACCTGAAACTTAGGAAAGTTCTACAGGAGCATGGTCCCAGTCAGGGGACAGTGAAAGCCTGGCCAGTGATTGGTCAGTTCTCTAGTATAGGGTCTATGGGACCCAGTAAGGAGAACTGGCTATGTGGGGAATGGCAACAGTCATTGTCAGCAACAAAATCGGGAGCTGGACCACAGAGTAATACCAGGTTACAGCTGGTGAGTTGTTATTGTGGACTCTAGTGAAATACCTTGCTTAAACTTAGACTTGCATGTTAAGTACTGCAGGTGAGCTACTGTGATCACCCTGTGTCTGTCATCATGTATTCAACAATTTGACTGTTAACTCTCTAGTCACAATTTTAGCCAAATCTTAATAAATGAAACTTATATGTATTCAGAATATTACTTTTGATAAAATCTTAACATCTAACGTCAGCAACTAGGTCACTAGATCAGTTAGATAAGGAAAACCTTGTTAACATTCTAGAAGCCACATTTTCTGTTTGACCTGTCAAAAATCAAACTGCATAAATTTGTGTCTGCTGCATGTCTTCTTGACTGCTTGAAGGATTTTCATAAAACTAGCTTTTGTTGTTAATCTCATCAAGATGACTTGTTAAGTGTATAACTCAGGTAACTAAGACCAAGGTCAAAGTCACATTTGAAGGTAGAAAGTCATGGTCAGTACATATTGCTTTCTCAGCATCAAAGTGGTGTCTGAGGGAATTAAACACCTTTAGTTTTAGGTCTAGTTTCATTTTGTCTATTTACCTAAATGTCTGTCTTTATTTCAGTCATTGCTTCAGATAGGACACTCTGTGGTGGAGTGGTTATGGTCACTTGCTTGCCCTTCACTGATGTAGAATTCTTTTAGTGAGCAAGGAATCCAGCTGTCTTGTGGAAGGTTGGTGGTTCTACTCAGCTGCCCAGCTGTGATGAAATAATGCTCAGAAGGGCACCTAGGGTCTTCCTTCTCCATAAAAAGCTGGAAATGTTGCCATGTGATCTATATTGTATTGGTTTGACTCTAAACCCCTCAAAAAAAAATGGTTCATCTTGTTATAATGCTATAAGTACAAGAGATATATTCATGAAAATGGTAGGCAGTTTAGAGAATATGCAGGATTTGTTATTGGGTGTCAGTGATTATTTTGCTACATTAAAATGGCTGTTACAGCAATGAAATGTATTCCTTTAAGGAACTTCATTCGCTTAGCAATATTAATTTTTATTTCTCAAAGTTCTTTTATTAATTCAAGCTTGGTGTTACCTCAGATATTTATCTTTATTTCAGAAAAATATTTTCTAATTCTAGATATTTCCCAGTCGGCATAATGTACGTCTGTCGTTAGAGGGCTATCCTGCTGGTGGAAGTATACCATACAGTGCAAACACTGCCAAGAAGCAACAGTTTCTGCATGATTTCTTTCAGTAAGGAGACCCAGTTATTTTTATCAAAAAAAGATATCTGTTTGTTTCCATGTAAGGTCCAAATATCTTCACTGAGTGAATACCATATGAATTATTTTCTCAGATGGAATTACCATCAGATAAGATGTAAGAATTGATGTTCACAAGTGAAAAATAATATTTTGAACTTATATGTAAAGCAAACATTTTCATTCTTATTTTCAATGGTTTTTATCAAAATCGCATTTTGATTAGTATGAATATACATGTATCATCAGTATTCATTTTGGTGGTACATTTTCCACTGGAAATTTAAGCATTTTTCACATTCTTTTTAATTGCATTTTGACTCAATTAGTCAGTAGATTCTTATAAAATTTGCATGATATTTCAGCTAGCAGAAATGTGGAATAAAAGCTGCATATATTCAGAACTTTTTGTGAGTTTTGAAAAAGAATATATCAGAATTTTCATGGGCTTATATTTTGCACATAGATTTTCCTATGAAAAGTTATTTGGCTATAAAGATAAAATTATTAAAGATGCTTTCAAATTTGATAAAGTTCCAACTTCAGCACCTAGAGATATATAGAATGATGTATGTATATAATTTACTTATGCAAAATTTACTGGCAAAATTTAGAAGAATTTACTGAAAACCCTTTACAGAATTGATGTGTTGAACATTAAATAAACTTTACTCATTGACTGTGAACAGTTTTATGGTAGTTTACAGTAGTTTAATATATATGTGAGTTAGAAACCCAGTAAATGACTATTTTTTCAGTGTGTGGAAGTCTGAAGGTAGAGGAAGAAGTAGAGCTATGCCACATATCAAATCTTACGCAAGACCCATGCAGGACGGATCTAAAGCTGCTTGGTTTCTTGTTACAAGGTAACATATCTAACTGACATATTTATATGTAATCTCTTCATTAGATACTGGCCCTCTCTGCTGTGGGTTCAAAACTCGCTCGGGGTGTAGAATTCTTTCATTTGAGGAAGACATCCAGCTGACTTACAAAAGGTCTTCTGCCAAAATGAAAGTATGTACTGAAATGGGGTTGATATGATGTTAAATCTTGCAAAAAAGTCTCTGCCATCATTGCCCTTTTCACACATTCTAACTTCTGTTGATTTCAGATACTTTTATATATTTTGTGTGCTTAATGAGATGGCCAATGATTCCAGCAGTGTTTTTATTTATATTTTTTTTGTAGGTGTGGTGGTGGGATGCCAAATTAAATTTCATGTTTTTAATTTTTATTCATTGAGATACATTTCATAGGCACAAACTTTTTATGGTTTAGACCAAAACAGCTGTTTCTTGAGGATATAAATACCAGGATTTCCAGTTTTGAACATAAAATGAATGGTATTTTATTTGTTTATTAGAATAAAAAATTTTGCAATGATGCAAAAAAAATCACGAAAATTAGTCCCCTGCATAATATTATATCAGTAATTTCATAAGATGTACCCATAATGTGGATTATATTTAATACTTTTAATGTAAGGCACTCCTGTAAGGTAGACAAATTCCAAAAAACGCACTAAAATTATGTTTTTATTTCAGTGCTAACTTATCAAAGGCAGCTTGGGGAGCCCTGGAGAAGAAAGGGGCACAACTCATGATCAGATCATATGAAATTGGAGTACTGTTCCTGCCAAAGTTCTTTGTAAGTTGGTCTGACACATTTATCTTATAATAAGATACTTTAATATCCATTTTAGCTCTACTACTCGAAGAATATGTAGAGCTATTGGACTTGCCTGTGAACCGGCATCGGCATTTGCTTCGGCGTCACAAGTTGTACTGAATTATTTTGTTTCATATGGAAGTACATTTTGTATTATATTACATTTTGCCGCTATAGTGGTATTGACAATGCTTTAGAAATAGTAGATAAATATTGTTCATGTTCATGTTCTGAAATCTGAAAATTAAATTTTCACAGGCAGTATGTTTATACTTCATGTTTATAATATCATATTTGCAAATTTCAACAAAAATAAGGACAGAAATAAAGATATTAGAGCACTTCACTACAGTGAAATTCTTATTGCCATAGATATTTTGTGGTTTTGCCCCCAAAAAATGTGAAAATTTGAATTCGTGGGTTTATCTTTTTGAAAATAAAATGAATGGGCATTTTGTTTGTTGCTTTTTGATATAATAATTGAAGGAATCACTAAATCTACAAAATATTTGTGCTCATCCTCCATCCCCTTGTCAATACAAATGATTTCTCAGTACACTATATTTATTGTCAGAACTAAGTCTGAAAACTAACTGTCCACACTGAACTTTCAGTGCTGTTTGAAATATTCAGTCTTATCTTGCAGGGTGAAGGTGAGATATTCCCAATCACATCTGATCCAGAGTCAGCTGCCACCACTAATAGATTTCTTCTTCCGTATGATCTACCTCCAACAATATATGACAAGAAAGGTATTTTAATTATGGAATATTTGCCAGAAATATTGCTAACTACAGTATAAATCTTTGAAACTTTCAACTTTTTAATGTTATCAGTTTTCCGAGTACCTTGATCACCAATACACAGTTAAATCAACTTTTTTTATTGAGATAAAATTCTTTGATGTAGTTAGAATGTCTATAGCCCCAGGTGTTTTACAAATATCTGAAACATTTTTATTCTGCAAAATAGCAGACTGTATAACACCTGTTATCTTTAGACCTAGAAGGTATATACAGTTGAAATAGCGGACTTTTTTAAAAACTTTTATAGAAACTATAGTCACATATTTAGTTAAAAAGATCTTTGATGCTTAATTTTCTAATCTACTAATGCAATTTACAGCATAAGAAGCAATGTATTAAATTCATTTCCTTTTTTGTGTTTTTAGCTCACCTGTCACATAGTGACAAGGTGAGCTTTCGTGATCACCCTTCGTCCGTCGTCAGTCCGTCCGTGTGTGCATCCTTCCGTCCGTCAGTCTGTCAACAATTTCTTGTCTGCACGATAGTGGTTTCATTTATGATTTTATTTTAACCAAACTTGCACACAACTTGTATCACCATAAGATCTCAGTTCCTTTCTTGAACTGGCCAGATTCCATTATGGGTTCCAGAGTTATGGCCCCTGAAAGGGCCAAAATTAGCTATTTTGACCTTGTCTGCACAATAGCAGCTTTATTTATTATTGGATTTTTACCAAACTGGCACACAACTTGTATCACCATAAGATCTGGGTTCCTTTGTTGAACTGGCCAGATTCCATTATGGGTTACAGAGTTATGGCCCCTGAAATGGCCAAAATTAGCTATTTTGACCTTGTCTGCACAATAGCAGCTTCATTTATGATTTGATTTTAACCAAACTTGCACACAACTTGTATCACAATAAGACCTTGGTTCCTTCCTTGAACTGGCGAGATTCCGTTAAGGGTTCCGGAGTTATGGCCCCTGAAAGGGCCAGAATTAGCTATTTTGACCTTGTCTGCACAATAGCAGCTTCATTTATGATTTGAATTTAATCAAACTTGCACAAAACTTGTGTCACCATAAGATCTTGATTCCTTAGTTGAACCGGCCAGATCCCATAATGGGTTCCAGAGTTATGGCCCCTTAAAGGACCAAAATTAGCTATTTTGACCTTGTCTGCACAATAGCAGCTTCATTTATGACTCGATTTTAACCAAACTTGCACACAACTTGTATCACCACAAGATATTGGTTCCTTGAACTGGCCAGATTTCTTCATGGGTTCCAGAGTTATGGCCCCTTAAAGGTCCAAAATTGGCTATTTTGGCTTTTGCAGCCATATAGAGACTTCATTTATGGTTTTATTTGATACAAACTTCCAAAATAACTTCAACAACAATAATTCTTGGATTCCATAACAAATCAGATCCAAGGGTAGGTTCAGTGTTATTTTATATCTGATTACCTCCCCTGATTGTAATCAAAATGGATTTATATCAGTAAGTACTTATAGGACTTATTTGAAATTTCATTATTGTCATTAGTTGGACTGAGCCAGTCAGGGTAGATAACTATGGACTGATTTTATGTCAAATTACCTCCCTTTATTTCAAATTAAAATGGGTATATCTTCGTAACTAATGATACTGATCTTAAATTTCATTTATATCAACAGATTTATTTGGCAGATCCTTCTTTTGTTCACTTACAATAATTCTTTTTTTTTTAATTACTTTCCTTTTAGGTTACTATAAATAGCTTATATTTAGTAACTTTTTAGCCCACCATCATCAGATGGTGGGCTATTCAAATCACTCTGCGTCCGTGGTCCGTCGTCCTTCCGTCCGTCCGTCCGTCATTCCGTCCGTCCTTCCGTTAACAATTTCTCGTTATGGCATCTCCTCAGAAACTACCAGGGAAATTTTGACCAAACTTTGTCAGAATGATGTATTGGTACCCTAGTTGTGTCCCCCTGAAAATCAGACTGGTTCAACAAATTTTTAGTAAGTTATGGCCCTTTGTTTATTTCTATAATTTACATAGATTTATATAGGGAAAAACTTTGAAAATCTTCTTACCCCAAACCACAGAGCCTAGGGCTTTGATATTTGGTATGAAGCATCATCTAGTGGTCTTCTACCAATATGATTCAAATTATTTCCCTGGGGTGTAATATGGCCCCGCCCCGGGGGTCACATGGTTTATATAGACTTATATAGGGAAAAACTTTGAAAAACCTCTTGTCCAAAACCACAGGGCCTAGGGCTTTGATATTTTGTATGTGACATCATCTAGTGGTCTTCAACTAAGATTGTTCAAATTATCCCCCTAGGGTCAAATATGGCCCCGCCCCGGGGGTCATATGGTTTACATAGACTTATATAGGGAAAAACTTTGAAAATCTTCTTGTCCAAACCACAGAGCCTAGGGCTTTGATATTTGTAATGTAGCATCGTCTAGTGGTTCTCTACCAAGTTTGTTAAAATTATCCCCCTAGGGTCAGATGTGGCCCCGCCCTGGGGGTAACATGGTTCATATAGACTTATATAGGGAAAAGCTTATAAAAACTTCTTGTCAATAACCTACAACATTCAGATTTGGACCACATGTATGGTTTTGAGTGGCAAGATGAACCTTGACATGAGTTGACCTTGATTTTGACCTAGTGACCTACTTTCACGTTTCTGTAGCTACAACCTTCAAATTTGGACCACATGCATAGTTTTGTGCACTGAAATAAACTTTGACCTTGACATTGACCTAGTGACCTACTTTCACATTTTTGAAGGTACAGGCTTCAAATTTGGACCACATGCATAATTTCGTGTTCCGAAATGAAATTTGACCTTGATTTTGACCCAGTGACCTACTTTCACATTTCTCAAGCTACAGCCTTCAAATTTGGACCACCTGCATGGTAATTCTACCGAAACAAACTTTGACCTCTACATCGACCTAGTGACCTACTTTCACATTTTTGAAGGTACAGGCTTCAAATTTGGACCACATGCATAGTTCTGTATTCCGAAATAAAATTTGACCTTGATTTTGACCTAGTGACCTACTTTCACATTTCTCAAGCTACAGCCTTCAAATTTGGACCACATGCATGGTTTTGTGTTCCGAAACAAACTTTGACCTTTACATTGACCTAGTGACCTACTTTCACATTTTTGAAGGTACAGGCTTCAAATTTGGACCACATGCATAGTTTTGTATTCTAAAATAAAATTTGACCTTGATTTTGACCTAGTGACCTACTTTCACATTTCTCAAGCTACAGCCTTCAAATTTGGACCACTTGCATAGTTTTGTGTACCGAAATGAACTTTGACCTTAAGATTGACCTAGTGACCTACTTTCAGATTTTTGTAGCTATAGGCTTCAAATTTAGACCACATGAATAGGATTGTGTACCGAAACAAACTTTGACCTTGATATTGACCTAGTGACCTACGTTCACATTTTTGAAGGAACAGGCTTCAAATTTGGACCACATGCATAGATTTGTGTTGTGAAGTGAAATTTGACCTTGATTTTGACCTAGTGACCTACTTTCTCATTTCTCAAGCTACAGCCTTCAAATTTGGACCACTTGCATAGTTTTGTGTACCGAAATAAACTTTGACCTTAAGATTGACCTAGTGACCTACTTTCAAATTTCTCAAACTACAGTCTTCAAAATTGATGCACATGCATAGTTTTGTGTACAAAGAACTTTGTCCTTGAAATTGATCTAGTGACCTACTTTCACATTTCTCAAGTTACAGCTTTCGAATTTAGACGACATGCACAGTGTTGTGTACGGAAATGAAATTTGACCTTGAGCTAGTCAGTAAGTCTTGAAATTTGGAACACACAAAAACGACACATTGGTGGGCGCCAAGATCACTCTGTGATCTCTTGTTTATAATTGGCCGTAGGGAAAAACCGAGACCACTTTTCTGTGGTACAACATGGATGGTTCCTCCAATTTTTAGGTGTATTTTGACATATCTGTACCTTGTAAGAATTTTTTTTTCTTTTTGGTTAAATTTCTTCCCTTTGTTGTTACTGTCCTTTAGACTTAGATATTTTTTCTGAGGACCTTCTTGTCCTCAAGTGCAATGATAACAGGTGAGCGATATAGGGCCTTCATGGCCCTCTTGTTTTATTTTCTTTTTACATGATGCATAATTTCTCTCAATTTCTTTGAAAAACAGTACAAGAACTTAGTGATAAACTTGATAAAGTTTTAATCGGGAAATTCAATAGTGACAGCGGGATATGTAAAACATTAGTTTCATGGGGCCTCCATGGCTGAGTGGTTAAGGCCCTGACTTCAAATCACTTGCCCCTCATTGATGTGGGTTCGAGCCTCACTCGGGGCGTTGAATTCTTCATGTGAGGAAGCCATCCAGCGGGTATACAGAAGGTCGGTGGTTCTACCCAGATGCCCGCTCATGACGAAATAATGCAAAGGGAGGCACCTGGGGTCTTCCTCCACCAACAAAGCTGGAAAGTCTCCATATGACCTATAATTGGGTTGATGCGATGTTAAAACCTAACAAAGTATACATCAGTTTCTAAACGTTAGCAGCTTTTAGAGGATTGACCTCACTTTTAGATATTTTGTGAAATTATGGCAAACAAAATGAAGATTTTATATACACTTTCAGTATTAGAATAATGCCAAAAAAGAGCTGTTTAAAGCTGAACGAAAGATGTAAGGTGGAATATCAGCCATTGCAGAGTGTAACACTTTCTTCACTACATGTATTATCTTCCTATATCTTAAAACAGGTATGCACTCATTTTTGTGTATTGTTTTCAGATCGTCCATGGATGTGGGATATACCATATATGGACTTACCAGACACAAATGGAAATGTATGGTGTCCTTTCTCAAAGTGAAGAGATCCTATTCTATACATCTTGGATTTGAAGATAGCCAGCCAGAATAGAATCCTGTGACACACACATAGTTTATATGATGAAGATGCTTTGAAAAGCTGTCAGATGAGCTAATCATTTAGACTGTAGAATTATAAAAAATCAAATGAAGACATGCCAATGCTTAGAAACAAGAAATCGGCTGATCAAATTGGAGACTGTTTACAAGAAAAGCGTTATAGTTTCTAACCTAATCATTTAAATGGTAATATTTATGTTAAGTGGTTAGTAAATGACAACAATATAATGGATAATGTTATGGTGTGCAGTATACATTTATAAGATATCTTGGCTTTTAACTCTTGCCCTGCTAAATTACCCTATAATGAACTTGTCCATCTTTCAATTTGGACAGTACCATTAACTGTTGTAAGGGATGCTTACCAAAAAGATTCAGACTGAATTGCAAACAGTGTAGATCTTGATCAGACTGCATGGATGTGCAGGCTGATAATGATCTACACTAGTCGCAAAAGCAGAATCAATTGTGTCTGGCATGATAAGGGCGAACAATGAAGTCTTCCCAACATACTTGCTTTTAAAAAAAACAGCTCTAATTAACAAAATGTTCATTGCTTTTTTGATTTTTCTTTTGCTTAAAACTGATGAATTTGAAATTGTGCTTTACATGAAATAAACATTATGATCAAAGTACTTTTATTGTATGGAATTAATTTGCATAGCATCGTTATCTATTAGACCAAAAGGCAGTGTCTCTTCATGACTTAAAGACCTGCTCCAGTCCTACCTTTTAACCTTAAATTGTCACTGAAAAAGCATGAAAATCCTGACTATGAACAGTGACGCCTGTCAAAATAAGAGTCCGTTTTATATGAAATTCTATATAAAATACCTCTTGTTTTGCATGCTAAAGTGTGGCTTGTGGTCGTTAACTGTTACCAATTGTAATCATGGGTTGCGTACACACAATAGAATTTGAATAGCCATGGAGTAGGGCTTTAACAAACATGGTTAATCATATAAATAATCTAAAAAGATGAGGTAGATGTTTTATCTCCAAATTACATACCAGAAAAGTTTTACAGTTAAAATTTTTCAGGAGGAATTTACACCTGGCCTGCAAGTTTAGGGTCGAAAACGAATTTTTCTGTTGACTAAAGGGTTCAGAAACAAGAGAATGAGTTATTTATATCAATCTGTTGTGTAATCTGTCAGCATCAACCTAAGATCAAACTGATGACCGCTATCTAGATTGGTAGCCTTTAGCTCTGCGTACTGATATACCTGGAAAAACAAACCTACATATAACAATTACAGGCTAATTCATGTGCTCTATGGTCTCTCGTAATCTGTAGAAAATTTCTGAAGGAGCACTAGACAAATCCATTAAGATGATGTGTTTATATCGTAGAAGAATAATAATATATAAATTCAACCACTCCTCTGTCATTTGTAATTGAACTAACAAGCAAATTCTAGGTAAAAGGTGCCATTACTCTGCCAAAAATTGAAGATTTGTTACAGAAGTCAAACTAAAATATCCTGCATTTTATAATTATAAATCTGTGTACCAAAAAATGAATTCAGTCAATTCACTTTTTCATGAGGTTATCGACTGGACATAACATTTTGCAGAATTTTAGTTTTAAAGGACCCTCAACTCTGCTAATATTAGTGGATTGTGATAAAAATCTTCTTAGCCTGCATTTTATAATCATGAACCTGTCTATAAAAATTAATGCAATCTATTCATCCTTTCAAGAGTTATTTAAATTTATGGATATTGAGATTTTGCTGAAATTCAAGTTGAATGGATGGATGGACACACACACACACTCGCCAACATTGCGACTCCAGTACACAGTAATTGTGCAGATACATGCACATGATAAAACATCCCCACAAGTATGAACTGGAGAAGGAATTGTATTGAGTTGAAATGATGTTTAACTTCTGATTGTCTTGATTATTTTCAAACTTTTAACCTGATTCTTTCAGCAGCATTTTCAAACCAAAATGGGTTTTAAAAATTTTATTAGTGATTTACCAAAGGAACATTTCTGTGGAATTATTTCATAATCTGACCAGTGGTTTAGGAGAAGATGACATTTGAACTTTTAGCTCCAGAAGCAAAGTTTTTTTGACAAATTATTACAATCTTGGTAGACGTTCACCAAAAGAACATTTATGTCTAGCTATTTCAGAATAGCACAAACAGAATTTGACAAGAAAACTTCCAACATGGTTGTCATATTTTTGACAAATCAGAATAATCTTAACAATGGTCACCAAAAAACATTCTTATGAAATTATTTCAAAATTAACCCAGCATAAACTGTTTTTAACAAGAACATACTTTTATTGCCCACTATATATATAAGCATAATGAATAATGCCATCTGGCTGCCATGATATTTTATAAATTGAGCTAGAATTGTGTCCATAGGACACAGATGTCCCCACATACTGCGCCATTCTCTAGCAGTTTTTATCAAGAAAGGGCCATAATTCTAGAAAATATACCCACAGAAAGAAGTATTATTTATGGTCATCTTCACATGAAGGTCCTTCAGCTGTGAAACTTTCAAGCATATCCTTTCCATAGTGTTTTCAGAGTTGGACACAAGATTTTTCTCTACATGTTTATTATATAGCAAAACTATCAAAGGGTCATAACTGCAGTAAAATAATTACAGAAAAAAATGCCTTTCTTTACGGTCGTCTGCATATCAAGGTTGTTCACCTGTGAAAGTTTGAAGCAAATCGGGCTAATAGTGTGGGAGGAGTTTGCCACACAAGATTTTTCTCTATATTCATATAGCAAAACTAACAAAGGGCCATAATTGTGGTAAAAATAGTCACAGAAAAAATTCCTTCCAGTATGGTCATCTGCACATCAAGGTTGTTAAATGCCCCCTTATAAATGTTTGGGGGCATAAAAAGTTTTGTAAGGAACATTTCTGTGACTTTATTTTATAATTTGACCAGTCGGTACAACGTTAAACCCAACAAAATAAATAAATAAATAATTTGACCACTGCTGTAGGAGGATCATTTGTATCACTTATGTTTAATCTCCTGGGTAAAATTCTATTTCATCCGAGTAAGGAGCATTCTTTTGGACATACATTTGTAACAGACTGAAAACCGGGAATAAATAACCCGAGACCTCTAACACTTAAGGCTGACATTCTACCATGTCGCTATAAAAGCTAACACAAGGAAGCAGAAGTGCACGCTTGTACTCATCCCTACTGCACACTGATTTTTATATTATTTTTGTTAAAAGTATGAGATAAAATACTGTTAAATTCCATCTGTTTTCGCTTTGTAAACCGTGATGCTTATTTCACTAAATCACTTCGCCGTAACTTTTTAATCAATAAAACTCGTAAAAATATGCACTTTCCGAAGTTTTCTCACGAAAACAGAACCTATTTAACAATGTTCTAATTTACAGAAAAATAATCAAACTTTACCTGCTAGACCCCGTAATAAGCATATTCTTTCATGGCGAGAACACTATACGGATTTTGCGAGCAAAAGTGTTGATCTCCAAGCTTGCATTCTATAAATCAATTGGAATAACTGATAACAACTAATCATGATATTTTTCTTTATTATTTAGTTGACACGGAATGTTTTTTTAATTTATAAAAACAAAATTTATCAACTTCAATTGTAATTCTTTGACTTCTGTATGCTTTCGGGAATTCCCATCCCTCCCCCCCCCCCTGCCCCCCAAAAAAAACACACACACACACCTCCTTTTAAATTACTATGGTTTCAGTCATAGCCTAACCATTTCTTCTGACACTTTCCATAATTTTGCTGAAACTTCATTGTCCAGGGCTTGTGGCACTTCCTTCTTCATAGCGCAGTCGCTGAAATGTATGTTTATTATATACCGAAATAAATTTTGTAAAAATCGTCTTGTAGTTCACAATTAAATATGAACAGGCAGATAAAAATTCCGTATTGTACCTTTTAAATTCCATATTGTACCTTACCGTATTGTATGCTGCCGTACTACTTCGATTAATATGAATTACCTGACACGGTTCTAAAAATAGCGCACAAAAAGCTCACTTAGTTCCATTTTAATATCGATCAACATTGAAACAAAACAACAAACAAAAAGGTAGAGGTATAATAAAAGAGTCATTATAACAGTGGCTAGATCTGGATTGCGCGCCTCGTGAGATCCGATCTGGCAAAAATCCAGTTGCCGAATACATCCCAGATCGAGCTACTGTTATAATAACCCTGTTATATTGAATAGGATACATGGGTGTTGTTGACAAATATATAATGGACAAATTCTTTTCAGATAGCACGTGGTCGCTATGAATAGACTAGTTAGATAAGAAAAAATCAAAGCCTTGAGACGTCTGGTACTGGCGAGTTTTGGTAGATTTACTTTCTGTTTGATGGCATATTTTGTGTACCCCAATGCCTTTCATTAACAAGCACAGACCTTCTGAATTTACATTTTTAGCTCACCTGTCACAAAGTGACAAGGTGAGCTTTTGTGATCGTGTGGCGTCCGTCCGTCCGTCCGTAAACTTTTGCTTATGACCACTCTAGAGGTCACATTTTTCATGGGATCTTTATGAAAGTTGGTCAGAATGTTCAGCTTGGTGATATCTAGGTCAAGTTCGAAACTGGGTCACGTGCGGTCGAAAACTAGGTCAGTAGGTCTAAAAATAGAAAAACCTTGTGACCTCTCTAGAGGCCATACTTTAAAATGGATCTTCATGAAAATTTGTCTGAATGTACACCTTGATGATATCTAGATAAGTTTGAAACTGGGTCACATGTGGTCAAAACTAGGTCAGTAGGTATAAAAATAGAAAAACCTTGTGACCTCTCTAGAGGCCATACTCTTCATGAGATCTTCATGAAAATTGGTGAGAATGTTCACCTTGATAATATCTAGGTCAAGTTCAAAACTGGGTCATGTGCCTTCAAAAAGTAGGTCAGTAGGTCAAATAATAGAAAAACCTTGTTACCTCTCTAGAAGCCATATTTTTTCAATGGATCTTAGTGAAAATCGGGTCATGTGGAGACAGGTGAGCGATTCAGGACCATCATGGTCCTCTTGTTACTATTAAATTTGTCATGTCACTTGTACAAAATGTAACTTTATGAAGCAAGAAAATATCGGTAAAACCAGTGCTCCCCGAAATATATTATTACATATAAAAAGAACAAAGATGGAATTCACTGACGATGATGGCGCTATAGTTTACTAATGATGACTAATCAAAGGGCAGTAACTCAGTGTAAATCATCTGAACGAAACGAAGATGATATGCGCTTCTCCTATTAGAAATGAAGTTTCCTATAAAGTTTCAGTGAATTTCAACCAGTGGTTGCTGGGGAATACTCCGGACAAGAAATAGTAATATAGTATACATGTGCTCAATATTAAAAGGACAGCCACTCTTCCAACCAGAACAAAAAGACAATGTGCGCAGCTCCTTTTATGATTTAGGCTTCCCATGAAGTTTTGATGAATTCCAGAAAGTGGTTGCTGAGGAATACTCCGCACAATAAATTGTACTACAGTATACTAAATGGTTGGTGTTCAAGGGGCAAGAGTGAAAAATCATTCAACCGAAACACAAAGGTAATATGCGCATCTCCTCTTGATAGTGAAGCCATTTATGAAGTTCGGCTAAATTCCAACCAGTGGTTGCTGCAAGAACTGTTCCATAGTACACTAATGTTGAATAATCAAAGGACAACAACTAGGTTAAAAATCATCCGACCAGGACAAGAAGACAATATATTGTACTCATTTCTTCTGAATAGTGAAGCTTCCAATGAAATTTAACTGAAATCCAACCAGTGGTTGCTGAGAAATACTATGTGCAAAAACTGTACTATTGTAAAGTATTGTTGGAAAAATCAAAGGGCAATAAGTCTGTGAAAAAATTAATAATCCGACCGGAACATGAAGATGATATGCATACCTCCGCTTGATGATGAACCATTCTATGAAGTACGGCTAAACTCAATGCAGTGGTTGCTGAGAAATACTCCGGACAAGAATTGTACTATAGTATGTTATATATAAATTGCCAGCTGTAAATCAGTGATGTAAGCATGGGCGGGAATACCTTATCATTGATAGATCTTATATAATCTAAACTGATGGTCAGTGCGAATGAATACAGGTTAAATTTGAACTGCTTGATCATTGAAAATTCATCCGCAATGTTCATGAATAGGACTATTTTGTGTTGCACATGAACATGCTTTTGGTGTGATTAGGAATAAAATAAAGATAGTACTTTGGTAGTGGGGTTAACCCGCCACCAAAAATGATAAAAACAATTCTGGTAAAAGGGTATGGTTCCTTTCTGATAACAATCGGTGAAATGTATGTGCATGTTGGTATTTATAAATATTAAATAAGTTAGGTAAAAGGATATAATTGTTGAAACAGATATATATATATAGACTGCCATAAACAAATCCAATAAAAAGTTGGGTTTTTTTCTTCCTGGTAGCACACACACAGATATTTGTGCATATTGATAGAGCTTCGATCTTTTCTTTCTGATATCACAGACACAAAAATTAATATTTGTTTAAATTAATTAAAATGATTTATTTCGCATAATACAGAAATATTTGAGTATATTTCCCTTACGGAAATATTATAGTTTACCGCGAACACTTGTTGCGATCATGCCGCGAACACTTGATACAATTGATATAATGTTCGTGGGATGTTCGTTTGGTGTTCGATTTTCACATGCAAATTAGTTTTGCCGCAAACAAGTTGCCGCGAGCTTCCCGCGAACAAGTTGCTGCGAACATCCCGCGAACTAGCTGAAAACCATGACTATATATACTAAGCAAAACCTGGCCAGAAATTGTGCAGAAAAAGTGCAAAAACAAATAAATTAATAGGAATCTTGGATATAAATTTATTGAATAAACTTGAGCACTGAGGCTGTAACAAATTCAAATTGTCAGTGTCTGAGCTTTTTCATATCCTTTTTGGTGCATTCTGAACACTGTTAATTGTATTTATTCAATAACAACTAGTGTCTCAGTGCATGTATTCATTTCATTCAATTGTTTTTTCTTCACACTGCTTATAAGTTATATGTATGACTACAAATCTGTCATAGTTTTACATGTTAATTATCAAACTTATGAAGCTCATAATTAGTTCTATATTATTTTTAGATAATCTGTTACAGCTCAGCAAAAGTTTTTAAGCATTTATTTTATTTTCAAAATTCCTCATGTTTATTTAGATATATGAGTATAGATATTAAACGTAAATTTTCATATTTACCACAAATACGAATATATTCCTGTTATCCTATAATCCTTTAAGAATGATCATTCACTTATAAATGAATAACGTCTGTAATTCATTAAGATTTCCCTCTAAACATATATCCAAAATATCTGGTCGTAATTACCTTTTCAGACTCATACTGTGACCTTACAGATAATGTTACAAAGATCTACAGTTACCTGCTCTTATCAAATCCCTTCATTAACAGTTTACCAAAAGGTTATACTCTTCCAAGTTCTTCTCGCTAACATACCGCGATCATTGGTCTTCCTGTGAATATCCCGCGAACTAGTATCAAATCAATCGCGGCATGATCGCGGGTAGCAGCGAATATCCCGTGAATACTTCCTGCGAATAGGTATGTTCGCGGCATGTTCGCGGCATGTTCGCAGCTTTTTGACCATTTCGTAAGGGTTATGTAAGAGGGATCAAATAAAAGCCTTCAGTTTTTCTGCACATTCACTGACCATATGTGTATATTCACCTATGTAAAGAAAATCTGCCAAAGCTTTTGGTTTAGTATAATGCTTTCTTCAATATTTCATAAACTATACCTGAAATATTTTCCAGAAACATTATCTAGGTCAGGGTCCACAGCACAATATATAGTGGTCTGAGCTCCCTGGACTGCACTTTTCATAATATACTTGAAGAAGCCGTAATAAACCACGTTCAGGAAGATTCTCATCGCAAAACCGCAATTATCTTTGAATCCAATCATCCCTGTATCTACAACTCCGGGATGTAAATAATTTGCTGTCACGTTCGTTCCTGTAAAATATTCAGCATTTCGTACGATTGGTCTCTAGCATCAGAGTATTCTAAATGAAAAATATAATATATAAAATAAGTTAAAACCAGCATCTGATATTTGATCACATATGATGTTACATTCTGAATTAATCCTTACCATGCTGAACAAGATTGGTTCTGCCTTTGTGACCAGCGTGGGTCATGATTTACACTGTTCACTATTCAGCCAGTATCGTTTTTGGTAAGCACCCTTTTTAACAGTCAATGGTACTGTCCAAATGGGAAGATGGACAAGTTCATAATAGAAATTTAGCAGGATAAGTGTTAAAATTTGGCCTCTTCTACTCTGTTGGGCAGGATACTAACCTTGTAAGCGTTTGTTCAGTTCACGTGTGAAGAGGACATTGGCAAGTTTACTCTGCTCATATGCTCCGTTAAAGGAATAATTCTTCTCACCATTTAAATTTTCAAAATCTATCTGCGCTCCTGAAATGTGGGGAAAAATAGTTTTATGTGATTTATCATAATTTAAGTGTAATATCGTATGCTAATAGAATGTAAGACTGGTCAGCCTGGTGTCAGTATACTATATCATGTCGTGCTATTCCAGTTAGGCAGCACTATAAAGTTGAGCACTGTGCTCACACCTTCGTTTATATAAGTTAAAAATGTGTTGCTCTTGCACTATTTTCGTAAATGATTCTTGGCCAAAGAAATGCATATCCAAACACAGTATCCAATTTCTCTAAACGACACGCACTTTACCAATATACCATTTCGATGGAACAGATATTGAAAAAAAGTTCACAATAGTTTTAAAGCATGTTGATTCTGTTTATCGAATTAAATATTTATGGAAAATAATTTGTAAGCCTTCGTGATATTTATAAAAAATAATAAAGACATGCATTTCAGTAATTAGGATGGTTTGAAAAGGAAAGTATGGAATACAAGCTAAATCGGCAACTTTACTTTCATGTCCACGTGAAGACACATTGACGATTTTGCTTGGTGCCGATTTCTTCAGAAGATCCAGTAAGAGATTTGTAAATAAGAAAGTTCCAAGATGATTTGTTCCAAAGTGCATTTCAAAACCGTCCTCAGTCTTTCTGCGCGGTGCCCCAAATACACCTATAATAATATAACTTCGTGAACACAAATTTCGGGGGACAGCAGTTCAGGTATGGAGATACTAACAAGGACTAGAGTCACATTGCCTTTCTACTAGAGATATGAAAGTTGTTTTTATTTATAATGTATATTCCACACATATGAGACAAAAACATCAGTATCAAATTGATACAAAAGTTCTCACAAAAGAAGTGTTAAAAAGCAAGAGAAATAGGCGGTAACAATGTCTATGATACAAACTAAAAATAATACAAGAAGAAATCAATGTGACAGACCCATGTTATCTGTCATTCTAGCAGAAAGTTTGTTTTTGTTGTTGTTTTTTGTTATAAATAACTTAATTTGCTTGAAAGAAACCAGGTAATGTTTCATAACTTTTGTAAACTTGTCAAGATAATGACGCTATAAACATTGCGGTTGGCATTACGAAATATCTACATTTATATTGGCTATCAGAATAAGTACTATGGAAATATTTTTGGCAAAACATTGCCAGGACCTATATTCGAATTTAAAATTATGAAGTTTAAGAAAAAATATTTTCTTATATGTTTTAATTTGGCGCGACTGCGAAATTCCCGATTCAACAGTGAGAGAAATCAAACTTAGTGCTCCTTTTATTCATATGATGTATACCTGGCAATCAAGATAAGTGCATTTGCCTATGTTTAGTTTAAACATATTTTATTGCCAATATATACATATATAAACAGATAACTACGTCAATTGTACATATAATAGGCAAAAGGGTCGACCCACAAGTTCTCGCAACATTAGTAACGGGTCTTCCCTAATGCAAATATTTACATATTTAATTTACAACAATGACAACTAATCAGGTACATGTGTGGTAAAAAATAATAGCTACAAAAAAGGAAAGAAGGAATGCCTATGTTTTGATTACCTTCAAATTAGCATTAGTTGGAGAATTCATTTCGGGATAATTCTCAGGGAAAAATGTCCAGGTTTAGGAGCATATCATCAAACCCCAGAAATATTTGGTAAACAAACAACATCTTTACCAACAGTCAGCCTGTCCATTACGTTGTTCTACCATACTATCCCGTACGACTGGATACTTAATATATTCTCAAAAAGTTTCGTGGAAGTTAATGATAAACGCTTGTTCTTTCCAAAAAAATATAATATAAATATAATAACGGATTCTCTAATTGCAGTAGGCTTTGAAAGCGAACAGCATGGATCATGACCAGACTGCGCAGGCTGGTCTGGATCCATGCTGGTCGCAAATGCATTATGTTGGTTTTTTATGGTGCGGCTCATATATAATGAATGTAAATATTATGCAATAAGTGTATTTCTATCAACGAAGAGAATATAAAATATAAGATGAACCACTTTACCCGCATTATTGATAAGAACATCAAGCTTGGGCTCCTTTGACAGAACTTCATTTGCACACTGACGGATGGACTTCAAAGAAGCAAGGTCAAGGATGTACACAACTACATTTTTATTGCCGGTCGACTTCCGAATATCTTCAGCTGCTCTGTCTGCTTTTGACTTATCACGACATGCTAGTAAAACTCGTGCACCTGAAAATGCAGTATTTCGCCATAAAAACAACGATTAATGGAATATCTGTGTTGAAATGCTTTTTTGTGCGACCGATACATCGTAAAAGAATGTCAACTTCGTGAAACATTCTATTTACTTTTTGATCCTACTTTTCCGTAAGAAAGTTTTACCCGATTTCTCTTTAAATATTAGACATCATTAATATTTCGCATCATTCCAAAGAACTCCGAGGATTGTGATATGAATTTTTTAAAATTTTCTATTATCTTAATTAGTTCTGTTTTTGTCGTCAAACTCGATTGGATATTTTCCAAGTTTTGGCGGGCTATTCAGTTGAAAACAAACGATATGTACATGCTTAAGCTACAGAAACGTAGGACATGTGCAACAGCAAAAGAAAGAACATTCAGCGGCTTCCTGGTGGTAGGAG
Organism: Mercenaria mercenaria; assembly: GCF_021730395.1. NCBI lineage: Eukaryota > Metazoa > Mollusca > Bivalvia > Venerida > Veneridae > Mercenaria > Mercenaria mercenaria. The sequence goes on along the minus strand of NC_069361.1, from coordinate 32,134,855 downwards.
GGTTGTCGAAGATGCTAAGATATTGTGACTACAGTTGTCTTAAAAAAAACTGTTGTACAATAAGCCTACATAGATTGTCTGGTTGTATATTATCCCTTACCTCTGCGTGCCAGATCTTTAGCTGTCTCCTTGCCTATGCCTGCATTAGCTCCAGTTATAAGCACTGTTTTGCCATTCATGCGAGCCTTGCTCCTGCATACACCGCCAGCCATATACCTTTTTAACGCATATATACTGCATGCTGGAAAATATATGTTACCGTATAAGATTCTTTCACTGGTTGTAGGTGCAGATGGGAATTTCCGGCCTCGATGGTAACTGTTTAGGCGGTAACGAGGTTCCTACCGAGTTACCGCCTAAACAGTTACACGAGAGCCGGATATTCCCATCTGCACCTATAGCAGCGTATTTAAACAAAGCGCGGGAAAGCAACGTCCGTAAACAGGAAAGACGTTATGACGTTTCAAAGACAAATAACAATGTTTAGTTCTGGTTTTGTTTGATCAATTGCAGAGTGACGTTATGGATTTTTGATAAAATAACGTGTTTTGAATCGAGAAATATACTATCAGGAATAAAGAGGAACTGTCAAGGTACTGGATTTTTATTCCGTTTTTCGAAATAAAATATAAATAACTACATAAATCTTCTACATATATGTAGTTCGTAATACGTCATTTAAAGCACGAGAGTCATCTTACACCCCGGGGTGTAAGATAGATTTTTCCAGCACCGGTAAAGATACCGGAAATCCCCGTCTGGTATGCAAGAATACAATCATATTTACTCATGTTTTAATTTCATTTTTCTCGCAAATATATTGATTAGAGCGGCTAATTTCTACCATCTTGTTAACTCGAAAACAGGCAAAGACAACAGTTTATCGTCCTGGTGTGTTGTCTTTGTCATCCCGATGAGTAGCAAACAGGTCAAATTCGCAGTTTTTGGCGTTCCGCTAGAGCAACATAACCTATAGATTGCATAATAATCGCGATGATTTTGTTTTCGCTAATATTCGCGGATCAGGCTGCCATCCACGACGTCGCTAGATAATTCTTGCATACCAGACGGGGATTTCCGGTATTTTTACCGGTGCTGGAAAAATCCATCTTACACCCCGGGGTGTAAGATGACTCTCGTGCTTTAAATGACGTATTACGAACTACATATATGTAGAAGATTTATGTAGTTATTTATATTTTATTTCGAAAAACGGAATAAAAATCCAGTACCTTGACAGTTCCTCTTTATTCCTGATAGTATATTTCTCGATTCAAAACACGTTATTTTATCAAAAATCCAAAACATTACTCTGCAACTGATCAAACAAAACCAGAACTAAACATTGTTATTTGTCTTTGAAACGTCATGACGTCTTTCCTGTTTACGGACGTTGCTTTCCCGCGCTTTGTTTAAATACGCTGCTATAAGAAATAGTTCTAAAAAGAAAGCTGTTCGACTGATTTTATTTTTATTATTATATCTTGATATCGGTATGCAAGAAAAAGATTCTGTCACTGGTTATAGGTGCAGATGGGAATATCCGGCTCTCGGGTAACTGTTTAGGCGGTAACTCGGTAGGAACCTCGTTACCGCCTAAACAGTTACCCTCGAGGCCGGAAATTCCCATCTGCACCTACAACCAGTGAAAGAATCTTATAATCCTAAGTAACTTATTTGTCGTATTGGCGCTCTTGTTTGCCGCTCTTGCGTGTCGGTGCCCTTCAAATGCACCAACATATCAGAACGAAAAAACTATTTTGTTTTTGTTCGCGCCCCAAACCCATCCCATCCTGCAACCCCGAAAAGCCAGGAAAAAAACAAGTTAGGCTACTGACTTGGTATGTTGGTGGCCGCCCAGTGCGACAAATATCTCATATTTCCTACCTGGTGTGTTGGCGCGTTTAGAAGGAAAGAGATGGCACAACACAGCCACCATTACTAAAAATGATAGGTTTATTGAACTGGATCACATTGACAAGGGACCCCCACCGCAAGTTTTGAATGAAGAAAATCAAAGGGGCGGATTTTCTCCCCCCTTATGGAGGATTTCGTGCGGGGTTGTTGTGGGGGTGGATTTTGTCAATGTTTGCATTGGCAAACATATCTCGGAAAATAATAATGACTCTCTCTAGATATACACGAGATGAATTTAACTTATTCATAACGCAATGATCAGGACTACTGGCTCTAAAGAGTTGTTTTAAAGTATCTTAAATTGGGAAAAAAGAATCAGAACATTCAGACTGGGGACAAGGACGGTGATATTAGGAAATACATATAATTGTTTTAGATATTCTGTTTTTAGGCTATAAAACAGTGTAGAGATAAATTCAAATGAAAATCATGAATAATTTTAATTAAGATTCTGCAGCATAAATATGTTTCTTTTTGTTTTAAAATATTTAACTCTATAGTCCACTCGTTTTAAACATGTAGAAGTTCAGGAGTAAGTTAACAATTTTTATTTAAAATTTTGCAAATGTTAAATTACGACTGTTATAGTTAATTCATATTTGGATAGCAGATATAATCACATCTTTACGACTTTTAAAATACATATTGTGTTAGTTGCTGTTATAATTGTTCTGTGTGATATTCATGTAAAAATAAATGAAAATGCAGTCTGAAAAAACTATTTAACAACCAACTCTAGGGAAGTTAGAATGTGAGTGCATAAATTTACCCTATTACCTAGTTGATATTTGTTTTATCATGTATGTGACCCGGACAACTCCGTAACGAAACTATGTCTCGATCTACTACAAACATTCCAAATACCAGATTGATCATGATAAATAGTGAATGTAATAAAATAGTGAATATCGTAATCAGTTTTAAAATTTAAAAATAAAATATTAAAATTAATTATAATGCATGTAAATAACATCACTACACGACATCCTGCGTTAATGAATGAATACATATACCAGTAACACTGGCACATATGCCAGTCCCGGCATGTTATTGACATACTTCCGGTCCTTGTCTGAACATCTGCGCGTTCTAACGCCGAAAACTTATAGTATTGTATATAATAAAATTGGGGTGTACCTTATGGCCACAGTGGTACAACTAGTTTCACAATGGCTCTCGGACCATTATTGCACTAAATCTATTGTACTATTTAATTGACCTGTCAAAATATGTTCCCGGCTTTCACGTTAAGGCATCGCCACAGTCACAACTCAGTATCAGTTCATATTTTCAGGCCGAGTATTTTTCTCTTGAAAATTGCAATAAAGCCTTAACAGCTGGTCAAATTATCATCAACATAAGGAGCATATGATGATTTATAGTACATATGCCGCTTGTAAAATATTTGAGTCTCGTTTAGACAGAAAATTTACCCCAAAATATTGAAATTTTATGTGCAGTAGAACTCCAATATAAAAGATATTACAAAGACAAAATTTAGTTAATTTCATAGTACAATATGTATACTGCAAACTCCTACGGATTTTTGTCGAAATTGTTCCTGGTTATTGCATTAGACACAAAAAGACAACCCCATGTTAATTTAATTTAAAATGTTGTTTGTACATGCATTACTGACCACAGGTAGCCAGGTAAACCTATCCATAATCCTATAATATCACCTGTTTATATACATGTAAATTATGTGTGAACAGATAACACAAATTGGATAAATTGATTGTGTTGGGATTTTTGTGTATAATTCAGTAATCAGGTAAAATTTCAAAATAATTTCTGAAGACTTTATTCTTCACGGTCTGCTTTACAATTGGCTGTAATTATCTTTGAAATGTATTGAATATATATCGAGTTTGACTGCAGATAAAATTGCAAAATTTTGTCATAAAAAATATCGAATAAAGGCATAATACAGGTAGTGAAATGCACATCCTTCTACTTGCATATGTTCACATAGATATTTAAAACATAATTATGACAAATTTATTGACTTTATAGTTACCACTTAGTCATCTTTTATTTTTATGAAAATTTGCATGTAAAATTTTGAGTCAAATGGCTGCCACTGTAGGCGATGCCTTAATCTTATATAGGCTCGAACAGAATATAATGAAAGCCGGGTCCATTTTTTGACAGGTCAAATAAATTTGACAAATAATACATGACGACCAGTGGGCACAAAGCAGCCGTGTATTAGTAAAACAGACAGCATACAGTTAAATAAAAAAAATATATGTCTTACCTGACGTACAAATACATGCTACTGCAAGACTATGATCTTCTATAAATACGTATACATTTTTTAAAATGATTGAAACATTCTCCATAATTTAGCGTTACCTGAAACAACTGACTGACTGGTCAAGAGTGTACGCAATGAGGCGCGGATAACAGTTTCGCTTAATCATAGGCGCAGACAGGTTATCATAATAGGAGGGGATGCACATCAAGCCGTGAAACACCGAGTGGTGAGTATATAAGGGTCCTCCACCCACTGTTAACCCTATCCCATGAAAAAAAATAATATCATGTATGTACTTTGTACGTTTGAGGTATTATACTGACGGATGGAAGTACATTTATTTATTTTCAATTTTAAAAAAAAACACACACACAAAAAACAACATTATCTTAATTAGCACAATGTTGCAACATCACACTGGCCATAGCTTTATCAGATCAAGTGGTTCCAACGTTGTTTGAGCGGTGAATTTTACGCCGATCAGATGGAGAAATATGGCCGATACTACAAATTTCCGGAATTGTAAGTATGAGTTAAAGGAATTTCTACCCGTTAGATAACGAATCAAATGAAACCGATGGGTGCACCTGGAGCGCAAATGTGTCTATATTTTAGCACATGTGTCTATTTAGCTGAGATTTGTGCCGTTTATTCAAACACTTCTGTACAGTCCGGCGGGGGAAGGAGATTTTTGACAGTTTTTGACAATATCGCCTCAAATATAGTGTTTTTCGGGAGCAAGTAACTGTTAAAACACTTTTTATGTAAAGGGCTACCTCTTAAAACAAAGCGTGTGTATTTTCATAGAATTTTTCAGGGTTGTTTCTGAACAATTGGCCGAAAACCTAATGCAACGCCGTTTCGAGTGGGTCGCTATGCAACGCAGTCAAGTGGATACTGTTCTGTGTCTTACTTGCGAAGTCTTATTCGTCTTAAAAACAGTCATTATTTTCAAAGCCTCACAATGAATAAATTAATTTGGAGAGTTTCATATCATCATAATGATCCCGCCATTTCTAATATATTGTACTTTTACATTTTTATGCTCACTTAACATTTCACATATTTTTGCGGACATTGTCAAAAAAACATCAACACATTTATAAACATAAAGCAAGGATGAACATCGAACAATATCATTAAGTAAATAATAGTATTAGTTCGTTAAAACAAGAACCAGTTCACGGATATTTTTCTCCTCCACGAATGGTACTGAACAGCATGCCGAAATCGGGTTGACTCTTTAAATCAGTATAGTTACAGTTGGTTACTTTTAATCCCTTACAACCAATACATTGTGATTTCATTACTGATTTGTTGTGCATTTAAGCTGTTCATACAAAATAAATAAAGTTTGGTCCATGATAAAAGTATTGATCAGTTGTTTGTATATATTTTCATTCATATTCCTGGTGAAACGTTCATTTATTTTCAGAGAGATAAATCACAGAGACCGTTAAAATTGGCCAGGGAAAAGGCAAGATTTTATTTGTCCTCCATAAAACAGAAACGATGTAATAAAACTCTATGGCCGCCGTTTAAAAATGAAAATACAAATGAAATTCAGACACCAATGAAACAAAAAGTTTTGTTGGAGACAGTTAAATAGTACAACTGTAACACGTCTCTCTTAGTATTGCTAGTCCGTTTATTTTCTTTCATTGGTGTCTGTATTTCATTTGTACATTTATACATTGATACCACACCCATTAAATTCCGTTCACTTTAGCTGTGTCTATCCCTCGCTAACATTGCCTACTCGTATATACTAATACAAAAATGGTTGGAAGGAGGTCAGCGTACGCCGTTGAAATACGGTCCTATATTAAGAATCGTTGTACTCTTGGCATAGTGTGTAAAGACATTTTTGATGATATATGTTCTGTTTATGGGCATAATGAAATATCTTTTTCGACAGTTATTCGTTGGTTTAAGAAATTCAAATGTGGGTTGGTTTCAACAGAAGATGAACCACATGGCCGTCGGCCGAAAACAGCAACGTTTGCCAAGATGGTTGCTAGAGTGAAAGAAATAGTTGCTACTGATGCAAGATACTCCGCTAGGCAAATAGCTAGTATGATTGGCATCTCATAAGAGCAGCTCATACAATTCTGAAACGTAATTTAAAAATGAGGAAGATTCCCCTTCTGTTGACAAATGAGCAGAAAAAAGGCACGCGTGCAATGCGCAAACTTGTTGCTTAAATAGTTTCCAAATTACAATGCACGATCTTTCGCAAATGTCGTCACTGGTGACGAGACATGAATTTACTTTTTCGAGCCCAAACGAAAGATCCAGAACAAAAAATATGGGCAACAAAGTCTGGCAAAAGACCATGCATTGCAAAGCGGACCATGAGTGTCAAGAAGGTAATGTATGCCATATACTTCACAACTCTGGGTCCTGCCATTCAGGTTGCTGTTCCTAAGGCAAATGCGTAAATTCGAAGTTTAACAAGACTAAAGTTTTCCGAAAACTGAAGAAATATTTCAAAACTCGAAGACCCGCAACTGGTTTGGCCAATGTCAGATTGCTACATGAAAATGCGTCATCGCACAAGGCGTCTATTGTACAAGACTTTCTGAAGCAGGAAAAGGTTGTTGTTCTCCCTTCATCACCCTCCTTATTCGCCTGACCTTGCCCCGTGTGGCTTCTTTTGTTCCTAAGGCACAAGAATACCTTTCTGGTCGAAACTTTGTGCAGCGCAAACACCTCGGTTCTGCAATATTCCAGTGTCTTCATAGTATACCTAGAAAATACTACGAGAAAGGCTTCAGGGATTGGATTAGAAGACTGAAATTTTGCAAATCTGTTGGAGGTGAATACTTTGAGGGGACCAAATAAAATTGTCATTGAAATCTATCAAGGATACATTTTTATGTGCTCAGATGCATTCATATTTGAACAATCCTCATAAAGAGTCAACCCGCTTTTGGCATGCTGTTCAGTATACCATTCGTGGAGGAGATAAATGTCCTCGAACTGGTTCTTGTTTTTACAAACTATTACTATCATTTACTTAATGATATTGTTCGATGTTCACCCTTGCTTTATGTTTTTGTGTTGATTTTTTTGACAATGTCCGCAAAAATATGTTAAATGTTAAGCGAGCATAAAAATGTATTATATATATTTAGTACAAGATATTAGAAATGGCGGGATCATTATAATGATATAAAACTCACTAAATTTATTCATTGTTAGGCTTTAATGACTGTTTTTAAGACGGATAAGACTTTGCAAATAAGACACAGAACAGTATCCACTTGATTGCGTTGCATAGCGACCCACTCGAAACGGCGTTGCATTAGGTTTTCGGCCAATTGTTCAGAAACAACCCTGAAAAATTCTATGAAAATACACACGCTTTGTTTTAAGAGGTAGCCCTTTACATAAAAAGTGTTTTAACAGTTACTTGCTCCCGATAAACACTATATTTGAGGCGATATTGTCAAAAACTGTCAAAAATCTCCTTCCCCCGCCGGACTGTACAGAAGTGTTTGAATAAACGGCACAAATCTCAGCTAAATAGACACATGTGCTAAAATATAGACACATTTGCGCTCCAGGTGCACCCATCGGTTTCATTTGATTCGTTATCTAACGGGTAGAAATTCCTTTAACTCATACTTACAATGCCGGAAATTTGTAGTATCGGCCATATTTCTCCATCTGATCAGCGTAAAATTCACCGCTCAAACAACGTTGGAACCACTTGATCTGATAAAGCTATGGCCAGTGTGAACATAAAGGCCTGCATTAAATTCATGCATATATGAGCGAGCTGGAAAAATACATAAACGAAAGCAGCATAAAATATCTAATAGAATGAAAATGTAAAATTCTTTGACAAAGGGCCATAACTCTGATCCTGCAGAGTGAAATCGAAAACAAAACTCAGAGCACAAACTCGCATGCTAAATAATATTCCTTCATGGTTTCATGACACAATTTTTAAGATGCATGCAACATAATTTTTTAATCACTTTGCATGTATTTTTCACAAAGTCAAGGAACGTAACTATATTCCGAATGAAATCCAAAACAGAATACCAAGTGCACAATTTCACAAGCTATATAACAATTCTCTATTGATTTATGACTTGAAGTGACTTTTGAGAGACAGGCAATATGAACTTCACTAGTGCACAACTTAACATGCTGAATCATGACCCTGCGTCAAAACATTTTAAGATTCGTGTAACAGGAACTATGCATATTTTTGACTAAGTCAAGGGCCATAACTCTGGTCTTGCTGAGTGAAAAACCCCTGGAGCACAACTTCACGTACTAAATATTTTTATGTCCCATAATCCCAAGTCAAATACTTTTTGAGATAGGCCTACATGCGACACAAACTTAAAGGCCCTTTTTATGCATATTTTCGACTAAGTTAAGGGCCGTAACTCTGGTCTGGCTGTGTAAAATCCCAATTAAACACCAGTTGCACAACTTCACATGCTGAATGACAACCCTTCGGGGTTTGATGACTCTAGGTCAAATACTTTTCAAGATATGAACAACACAAATTCGGACGGACATATTTTGACTAAGTAAAGGGCTATATCTCTGGTATGGCCGAGATCCTAATTAAAACACCAGATGCACAACTTCACATGCTGAATGACAATCCTGTGGGGTTTGAGGACTCTGGGTCCAGTACTTTTCCTGATTTGCACAACACAAATTCGGACGGACAGACATATTTTTTACTTAAAAGGCTATAACTCCGGTATTGCTGTGTGAAATCCCAATTAAAACACCAAGTGCACAACCTACAACCTCAAATGCTGAATTACATTCTTGTTGGGTAGGATGGCTCTGGATCAAATACTTCTAGAAACATGCACAACTCAAACTCGGACGGATGGATGGACAAGGGCAGCCCCCCCCCCCCCCCCCCCCAAAAAAAAAAAGCAACATACAATTATCTTTATTCATGTGAGACTATTATCACTTTCATATCTGAAAGCACATAACCACTCAGTTGAGGCCCTGTGGGTGTATTTCTTGTATCTTTACTCTGTAATCACTACAACTAAAGAATTACTTACTTACTTAATATCACTCATTTATTGTATGAGAACGGGATTCTATTTAAACAAGGCAAGTAAAACAATGATTTTTCACACTTTTAATCTCAAACAAAACACAAAATGTATAATTTAAATATCAAAGCAATTCAATAACATAAATGATAGTCTAAAAAAGCCCCTAAGATTTTAAAAAAGGAAGTTTAAAATACTGTTATTTGAGAAAAACAAGAATTCTTTTTCACTTTCATTACAAGTTAATCAAAGAAAATTTGAGCCGTGCCATGAGAAAACCAACATAGTGGCTTTGCGACCAGCATGGATCCAGACCAGCCTGCGCATCCGCGCAGTCTGGTCAGGATCCATGCTGTTCGCTAACAGTTTCTCCAATTCCAATAGGCTTTAAAAACGAACAGCATGGAGCCTGACCAGACTGCGCGGATGCGCAGGCTGGTCTGGATCCATGCTGGTCGCAAACCCACTATGTTGGTTTTCTTATGGTGCGGCTCATTTCTTCCAGAACACTTTGAATTATAATGAGGACTGAAGTCGCTATTTAAATGTACCCTGTCAAGTAAACATATCTTATAAATCGGAATTTGTAAAAAGTAAACATACACGTATAATGCATTCCTTTATAATGTGCATAGTAACAGTGCATATTCATTGCAAGTTGTGTAGATATATACATACTATAAATGACATCAGCAGTTTTAAAGATATCCAATGCAGATCTAATATTTCATTAAAATAGTTTATTTGTCGTTACTAACATAAAATGTAGAAAATCATCATCAAACAAATTTAACTTGACTACATAATATAAATTATCTGTGTTCGTAGCAATAAAATCACAATTAAATTTTTATGTGCAACAGTCATTTGTTCAAAAAACTTCCAGTGTTTTAGTGGAAGTACATATTTATACTGTACTTAGCTATACATTTATTACATGTGGATTATTTGAAACTGAACACAGTACTGTTTACACACACAATGATGTTAATTTCATGTTTACATAGATAATATGAAGTTACTGTATATAGTTTCAAATATGAATTTTGGTCTTGTATACTTTTAACACATTTATAACGCAACTTCCCTAAAGTTTTGTTGAAACTTAAGTAATTTAATTTACAACAGTTGTGAGGAAAATATACACATGAACTACGCTTGATAACAGCTTCTTGCAATTCTGAGTAGCACCCATAAGAGATTTTAAAACAGCAGACCAATTCTGCTCAAACCGGTATTGGGGCAAGGAGTCCAACACTTATCATACATCACCAGGCAATTTTTTAATTTGTTCAATACTGCATTCTGCATGACTTTTGAGATAGGATGGGGTTTGCGCATGAGACCCCTTCTCATTGAGGTAAACATTCATGCCAAATATAAACAAGATTGGTCCATGCATGTCAAAGTTATGATCCGGACAAAATCGGACGCATGCAAGCACATACACCGACCCTCCAAAAGTGACGACTATATCGAGCTCACCGCAAGCGGGCTCGACAAAAATGATATGTCTTGCACAGTACATCTGCCAGTGTTAAGCAAGTATTTTATAAAATAAATATATATCATCTATTAAAAAGTAACAAAGGATTATTAAATAGAAGAAAAATTGGTATAATAATATATACAAAACAACCTTTAAATATATTTCTATAAAATAAAAGATATATAAATATTCCCAGTGCTGGAGGCCTCCTAGATCTGAGATTCTTAAGTCAATAAGAAAGGTCAGTAATTGTTAATGTTCACCAAGTTTGCATACAGGTCAATAAATTTTAACAATGCTTGCACAAGGTCTGAACAAGTTCATGTTTACAATGTTTGCATACAGGTCAGTAAATTTTAACAATTCTTGCTACAAGGTCCATACATGTTCATTTTCACAATGTTTGCATACAGGTCAATAAATTTTAACAATGCTTGCTACAAGGGTCATACATGTTCATTTTCAAAATGTTTGCATACAGGTCAGTAAATTTTAACAATTCTTGCTACAAGGTCCATACATGTTCGTTTTCACAATGTTTGCATACAGGTCAATAAATTTTAAAAATTCTTGCTACAAGGTCCATACATGTTCGTTTTCACAATGTTTGCATACAGGTCAATAAATTTTAAAAATTCTTGCTACAAGGTCCATACATGTTCTTTTTCACAATGTATGCATACAGGTCAATAAATTTTAAAAATTCTTGCTACAAGGTCCATACATGTTCTTTTTCACAATGTATGCATACAGGTCAATAAATTTTAAAAATTCTTGCTACAAGGTCCATACATGCTCATTTTCACAATGTTTGCATACAGGTCAGTAAATTTTAAAAATTCTTGCTACAAGGTCCATATATGTTCATTTTCGCAATGTTTGCATACAGGTCAGTAAATTTTAACAATTCTTGCTACAAGGTCCATACATGTTCATTTTCACAATATTTGCATACAGGTCAGTAAATTTTAACAATTCTTGCTACAAGGTCCATACATGTTCATTTTCACAATGTTTGCATACAGGTCAATAAATTTTAACAATTCTTGCTGCAAGGTCCATACATGTTCATTTTCACAACGTTTGCATACAGGTCAATACATTTTAACAATTCTTACTGCAAGGTCCATACATGTTCATTTTCACAACATTTGCATACAGGTCAATAAATTTTAACAATTCTTACTGCAAGGTCCATACATGTTCATTTTCACAACGTTTGCATACAGGTCAATAAATTTTAACAATTCTTAATGCAAGGTCCTTAAAAGTTCATGTTTACAAGATCTGAATATACAGATACATATATATGTGATATGATTTTAATATCATGTGGTATATTACTGCTGTATACAGATATACTGGTGACATACAGTTCCGTTGGGTCGGGAAGTTGTGTTAAACTGATTATTAAAACAAGAGTGCCAAAATGTCACAATATACGCCCGTCACAGCAAATTTCTTTACCCTAGCACCTGTATTTGCAAATGGAATTTTAATTTTGTGGTTGTTTAGTAATCATTGTAAGTCATTTGTTTTTCTAAGTCCACAAAAAAACTCCTTACCAGGTAGAGATACCTTAAAATACATCTAAAATTTGAAAGTAACATCTATGTTGTACCACAGAAAAGTGGTCTTGTTTTTTCCCTACGGTCAATTAAAAGTTACAATATAAGTTATTTATAGTAACAACTAAGGGAAGATAATCTTAAAAAAAAAAAAAAAAAAAAAAAATCCAAAAAAAATTTGTAAGTCCACACAAAAATCTTTACCAGGTAGAGATTGGTCAAAATAAACCTCATAATTGGATGTAGCATGCATGTTGTACTACAGAAAAGTGGTCTCGATTTTTCTCTACGACTAGTAATGAAAAAGTTACAATATAAGCTATTTACAGTAACAACAAGGGGAAGTAATTCTAAAGAAGGGAACTGCGCATGACACTTCGTCTCATGATGGTGTATAATTGTGCCAAGTTACATCAAAATCCCTCCATGCATGAAGAAGAAATGCTTCGGACAAAGTCATTCTTGTATCTGACCTTTGGCCTAAGTGTGACCTTGACCTTTGACCTAGGGACCTGGTTCTTGCGCATGACACTCCGCCTCGTGGTGGTGAACATTTGTGCAAAGTTATATCAAAATCCCTCTATGCATGAAGAAGAAATGCTCTGGACAAGGCTTTCATTCTTGTATCCTTTGACCTCTAAGTGTGACCTTGACCTTTGACCTAGGGACCTGGTTCTTGCGCATGACACTTCGCCTCGTGGTGGTGAACATTTGTGCCAAGTTATACCAAAATCCCTCTATGCATGAAGAAGATATGCTCCGGACAAAGTTTTCATTCTTGTATCCTTTGACCTCTAAGTGTGACCTTGACCTTAGACCTAGGGACCTGGTTCTTGCGCATGACACTCCGTCTCATGATGATGAACAATTGTGCCAACTTTCATCAAAATCCCTCCATGCATGAAGAAGATATGCTCCGGACAGTCATTCTTGAATTTGACCTTTGACCTCTAAGTGTGACCTTGACCTTAGACCTAGGGACCTGGTTTTTGTTCATGACACTCCGTCTCATGATGGTGAACAACTGTGCCAAGTTTCATCAAAATCCCTTCATGCATGTAGAAGATATGCTCTGGACAAAGTCTGTGGACGCCGCCCGCCCGCCAGGGGCGTTCCCATAATACGTCCCGTTTTTCAAACGTATAAGCGTATAAAAAATACGATTTGTTAAAAGTTAAACATATGTCACTAAAAATCCTGAATTTTTAAATAATTCAGAAGTTATATAATTTTTAAATGTTACTACATGTACAACACTAAACACATTAAAACGCCAACTGAACAAAGTATAGCATTATATTTGTTTTACTTTGATATCTTAGACAGATTTTTACAACACAATCAAAAGTGATGAACCATCTTATGAATTTTAATGAAAATACCTAAATAACATCATGTAAATTTCTGTATGTTGGTTATACAAAACAATACAGTCACTATAAAATGACCTTTTGGTTTTCATTTTTATCAACATACTTACAAATTATATGTATTAGTTCCTAAATGCATTTTTACTCAAGTCAAGGGACATTACTCCAGTCTTACTGAGTAAAATATCAAATAAATCCTCAGGTGCACAACTTCACATGCTGGATAAAAATCCTGTCATGTTTAGTGAGTTTAGGTTAAATACTTGACACAAATTGGGAAGGATATATCTTAGGAACACATCTAGCTTTAATCAATTTAAAAGCTTAATTTTACACTGGAATGGTCAAGACTGCAAATGTTCAATGTGCAAACATACTTAGCAGCTTGTTCTGCAGGACCGGACGACATCTCTTTTCATTACACCCAACCAGTTTAATTCTATGCTTGTACTTTCATTGTGGTCTTTTGCTTTTTTATTTTAGATATTCTTATTTTGATCTGCTTGGTAGTTTTTGCTTTGTTTAGCTGTTTTTGTTGTATGCCTTGTCCCTCATAGTTTGCTACAATTAGTATGTGTACTTTGCTTTCCTTGTGTAGTTGACATAGTTTTATGCTTTTTTCTCCATGTTTAGCTGTTTTAGTTATTTACTGTGCTTTTTGCATTGTGTTGTCAATACTTGTCTTGCTTTGCACGCTTTAGCTACTTTTGTATACCTTGTTTCCCTGTGTAGACGACAAGGATCTATGCCTTGTTCTCCATGTTTCGCTGCTTTAGCTAGTTTCTTTGTTTAGTTGCTTTAGTTGCACACTTTTCTTTCTATTATTTTTATGTAACAATTTGCATGGATTTTATGTTCTCTATGTGCTATTGTCATTATTACATCTTATTTTCATGCTATGTTTTATGTGCTACTGTGAAGGAGCTGCTGCTTCTGATCTGAGGTGATATTCTCGTTTAGCATATTTTTTATTCAGCTTTTTGCCCCAGTTTTGCCTTTCAGTTTTTTATTTCATGTTTATCTTAAGTAGTTCTTAGGCTTTTGGCCAAGAGCAGCAGGTCTTTCACAGGTTTAACTTCATGTTGTACTGCTACATGTAACTTTTGTATAACCCTATCTCTTATTTTACAGCTTGCTTACTATATGTTCTGTTTATCTTTGTTATATATAGTCGGTTAAAAAGCGCTTGTCGCTTATGTTGTATTGTTTCTCTGTCTTACAGACTTAAAATAAAATTTATCTTATCTTATCTTATCTTATCTTAAGGAACAACATCCGAGCTGACCAAGACAAAGCTAAGTGCCCTACCAAAACATTTGGGCAGCACAAGAAAAAAAACATCCCTAAGGCACTGTTTCCATGCCATATAACAACATTCTCAATTGACATCTATCTTATATCTGCCTTTCCGCACATCTTTGAAGTCTTCTACTTGTAACATCAAAATACTGTTTATAATAGCTTCTAATGATTTCCTGATCAAGATCTCTGTGTCAGCCCAACCATTTCTTCAGAGACTTTCCACAATCTTGCAGCAGCTTCATCATCTTGAGCTTGTGGGGCTTCTTCCTTGATAGCACAGTCACTGAAATAAATAATAGGGATTTTTTAGAAGAATACGCTTTTTCCTTGCGCCTAATAAGTGTCCACATAACTTGTTCGAACCGCAACATCTTGCACATCAGTACAGATATTGGCAGTGTTGTTTTTATTCCAAAATCTACCTTTAAAATGATACAGAATCGATGTTGTCATTAGACAGTTCTTTTCTAATCTTATGGGATGAGTTAAAGTGGGATCGATTCCTGATTGAGGCATTGCCTTATTTCATATTATTAACCCTTAGTCAGCTGGCGGCAAGTGATTCTGCCTTTGCGACCAGTGCAGACCAAGATCAGCCTGCACGGATCAGCCTGCACATCCGTGCAGTCTGATCATGGTCTGCATTGTTCATCATTCTGTCAGTATCTCATTGTTAAGCACCCCTTTTAACAGTTTATGGTACTGTCCAAATTGAAAGATGGACAAGTTCATTATAGGAATTAAGCAGGGTAAGGTTTAATATACATCAAAGTAAAAATAATATACGTGTATCATAAAATAGGCAAATTTGATATAAGTGAGGACTTCCTAACTGATAATAAATTTGCCCATTTGATAACATAGTTACTGAAATATAAGTGCATCACAGTATAGTTAAACCTTCCCCAGTTACTGTAATATACTTTTTATTATATTGAAAAGATAGGTAAAAGTGAGGAATTTCTGTCCGATAGCACAGTCACAGAAATAGATCTGTATGTGTATATCAGCTGCAATTTTCTCTGTCAAACAAATATTTGTCAGTTTAGTGATGTCAGCTGACTTTAGGGAAGAGTA
The DNA here is from genome assembly GCF_021730395.1 of Mercenaria mercenaria. Lineage (NCBI taxonomy): Eukaryota > Metazoa > Mollusca > Bivalvia > Venerida > Veneridae > Mercenaria > Mercenaria mercenaria. Next base: position 32,118,824 of record NC_069361.1, on the reverse strand, counting down.
GGGCTGTCATCGATAGAAACGATATCGATGTATCAACGATATTTTTTTGTCGATTGATTATCGATTCCCATTTTCAAAAATCGATATTTTACAGAGAGAAAAACTACCCAAATAAACACACAGACCCTAAAAAACAACTAAAGTTCACAAAGTTGTAAATTTGGATAAATGCAAAAAAGGAGTGAAGGCAAAATGAAAGATGTTATTAATTTTTATGTATTTCTTTTATTTCATAAATACAAATACAACACAATCAAACAGAAATATGGAAAGTAGGCAATAAAACTTAAAACAGCATTTACAGGAAGGTATATAGTATGCATATGAACAAATAGGTCGTTAATCTAACTTAATAACCAATATATCGATGTATCGTCGATATTTGTCTTCTGATATATCGGTATCGTCGATACGCCTAAGACCCAATCAATGACAGCCCTAGGGAAGAGATATTCCATATACGGTTTTAATAACCCAGGTATTGTGAAGGTGTGGTTGTTCTGATTTGCCATGAGCATTGACCTTGCCCTTTGCTGCATCTTGAGTCATGTTGTCTTGATGGGAAAAACAGTCCCCACAAGGTTACCTAACTAATGACTCTCAAATGTTGGTCTGAAAACCTACAAGGGATATAGTGTTCTTCCATGATTTACAGAGCTTATTCGGGGGTTCTATCCATAAGCTTGAACCTGAGGTCTTTCTCAATCACTAAAAGCGGGAATATTGCCATATGACCTTAATTTTGTCAGTAGGATTTAAAACCTGTCTGTACAAACAAATAAAACTCTAATTACATCAATATCGTTCAAGAGATTTAAAACATATGGACCAGACAAGAAATCTAAGGCTAGAATATCTTACCTTCGCCTTGGGCAGAGCTCCAGATAAGCTTTTGGTGCAAATGGGTATTTACCCATCACTTTTAGTGTGAATTGGGTATTCGAAATTTGAATTGGGTAAAAATAATATCATTACCCAGCCTTTTAAGAAGTAATTGGGTATTTGCTAAACCCAATTGGGTATTTTACCAAACGGGCACTAACAATTGTGTATTTTTTGCTTACAGTACACATGGTATATATCATTGAACAGGATTGACTAAGTAGCTAAGTACTTTAATGGCGCCCTTCAATGTTTAATACAAAAATGTATTTAAAATTGTAATGAATGTTCCATACTGTTGCTTTCTTTTTCACTTTTAATGAAGTCGGAGATCAGTTCATCCACAATATCCCGAACGATGTGGTCACCACAATATGCATTCTCCCAAAAGATATCATCCAGTATTGGTGACACTACATTGTCACAAACAGATAACTGTCACTGTTGAACAGCAAAATATCCCACTAATTAGTTTGTGCTGCAACAATGTTTATTCTTCATTTCTTTTACATTTTATCGGCGTAAAATTGTTTACAAAGTACAGTAAAATTCCGCTATTAAGACCACCCATGGTTCTTTGTAAAACTGGTCTTATTAGCGGTCTGGTCTGATTAGTGGACAAGGCTGTACGGGAAAGGTCTGGCAGACTTTCCGTTTTCGTTTTTCCATGACTATGTTAGTATCAGATACGAAAGAAGACTGATAAAGATAAGCATTTCATTAGCCTTTAATACTTGATCACTGTGTTAATCAAAGAATTACGGATCAAACTGTGTATTAATTAAGGACGCACTTCACTGATAATGATTTGAATTTTGACCAATTAAAAACAATTACAACAATATCAAACCTTTTTAAACTTCATTCTCTGCTGAAATCCCAAACGTATTTACATTAATAATAACAAACAAAAACCGTTTACATCTAATTAAATCCGTTTTAATCTGGTCAATTCGATCAGCGGGCGATCAGCGGGCATTCGTCTAATTACAAATGAATTAGTTATTTCAACAATTTCTTAACATGTTAAATAGCGATGCAAAACACCAAACATCTTTAAACAATTTCAGACAATCAAACAGTTTGATACGTTGTTTTGATAACATTTAAAAGACTTGTTAGCAATTAACACAATGTACACGCTTAACGTGTTAACACGATGTCGCACGTGTTAATTCTCGTGGCGATTCGCGGTAACATACAGAAAAATTTGAGTGGTCGTAACTGCGGTGATTAATTAAGTGTGAAAAAGTCAAACAGTTTTGAAATTGGTGGTCGCATTAGTGGATTAGCGGTCTGGTCGACCATTGGTTTTAAGAAGGAAATATTCCGTTCTTTGCAAAATCGGTCGTATTAGCGGTGCGGTCGTAATTTCGGCGTGGTCGTAAGTAGGAATTTTACTGTATCCAAATAACATCGATCAGCCGACTGAATGGTCCTGTGATTTTTCCGATAAATTGCAACCTGTTCTGCAGTAACGTATAACCAGTCAGTCAAATCTAGCATTAAAGTCTCGTACCCGTTCTAGTAATAAGGAAAATGCGATACGCGATTTTTTATGAACTGGGTATTAGGAATTTTACTTGCGTTTCATTACGCACACTGTATGAATTCAACTGGGTTTTCTGCAATTTTAATTGCGTAAATACGCAAATACGCAGCTTATCTGGAGCTCTGCCTTGGATCTGTGCAACTTGAACATGAATTCATCATCTTGACATAGTTTACTAAAAATGATGTTCCTTCCAAGTTTCATAAATACATCAAATAACTAGAAGGTATTTTTGTCACAAAAACATGTCTCCACCCTATGTATACCTTTAGCTCTGACGGCCATTGTGTTAAGCGAAGCGAACCGTGTCGGTGATATGCACAACTAGGCTCGATACTGATCACTCCTGTAAATTTTCGTCGAAATCTGTCCAGCCGTTTAACCTGTGAAAGCCGGACAAGATTTTTATATTTTTAGCTCTGGTGGCCATTCTGTACAATGAAGCAGAACATGCCAGTGATATGTAAAACTTGGACTGGTACTGATCACTCCTGTGAAGTTTTCATCGAAATCCAGCCAGCAGCTTGACCCGTGAAAGCTGGACAAGACTGTTCTATCTTTAGCTCTGTCAACCATTTTGTGCAGCAAAGCGGAATTTGTCAGCAATATGCACAACTAGGCTTGGTACTGATCAATCCTGTGAAGTTTCATCAAAATCCGGCCAGCAGTTTGACCTGTGAAAGCTGGATAAGATTTTTCTATTGTTAGCTCTTGTGGCTATTTTGTGCAGCAAAGCAGAACGCAATGGCGATATGCACAATTAGGCTTGGTACTGATAACTCCTGTGAAGTTTCGTTGAAATCTGGCCAGCAGTTTGACCTGTGAAAGCCGGACAAGCTTAATGCGGACAGACAGCGAAGGCAAAAACAATATGTCTCACCTATGTCCTAAGACAGATATGATGGACAGAAAAATAGTCTTAAAAACTTTCCCTCTGCTAAGGCTAGTAATGAATAGCCAAAATGCTCGGCCTGGTTTAAAAACATTGATTCAATCTGAAGTTAAACTGTTTTATTTGTACTGATAACCACAAGATTAATTGGCCTGTTCTATCCCTACAGGGCTTTCTAAGGTAGCTATCGAAAATAAAGCATTACCTGAAATATTTCCCCGACACTCCATCAAGTTCCTGAGAAACAGCACAATGAATGGTAGTCTGTGCTCCTTGTATAGGATTTTTTATAATTAACAAAAAGAAAGGCATGAGAAGAATTTTACGCCACCATGTTATTCCCATGTAGCGGCCAAGTTCCGTTTTTATAATCCCTGGATGAAGGGAATTGACTGTAACACCTGTGCCTACAATGAGAAAACATTCCTACCTTAGGTATACCACATGTGACTGAGATCTATTTATCATTGACGATCTCCAATTAAGATGCTGACATGCAATTTTGGCCATTTCAAGATGTTTTCCTTATTAAATGCGAAAATTCACATCAAATATTTGGACAAATCTACAATTCTATCAGAAAAGCCTCATTTGTTCATATGATGATATATCAAATCATGATCTCTGAGAAAGGAAGAACATGTGGATCAATAAACCTGCAAACAAAGTTTCAACTTCACAGCACTGCAGAGAAGGCTTTGCTAAAGTAAAGGAGGATTAACAAATTTCGTGAGCATAAAATGTTTTTTCCCTATTTTCAACTTACCGAATTATTCAGAGCATTTAAACATTTTTTGTTTCAACATATGTGTTTAAAAAATTAACAAAAATTTACCTTGTAAACGTTTACTCAGTTCCCTTGTGAAGAGAACATTGGCAAGTTTACTCTGATTGTATGCTTCACTACGAGAATAGTTCTTCTCACTGTTTAAATCATCAAAATTAATTTTTCCTCCTGAAATATATAATAACAATAGGGCCATGATGGCACTTTGTTGCTTAACAGCTAACAAAAATTTGTAACAGTGTTTAGGGACATTTTATTCACAAGGCATATTGCATGCCAACTTAACACCTTCTTCTAAGTAATTGGGTAACATAGTAAATACAAATATGAGCCGTGCCATGGGAAAACCAACATAGTGGGTGTGCGACCAGCATGGATCCAGACCAGCCTGCGCATCCGCGCAGTCTGGTCTGGCTCCATGCTGTTCGCTTTTAAAGCCTATTGGAATTGGAGAAACTGTTAGCGAACAGCATGGATCCTGACCAGACTGCGCAGATGCGCAGGCTGGTCTGGATCCATGCTGGTCGCACACCCACTATGTTGGTTTTCCCATGGCACGGCTCATATATGTTTATAAATCAAAACTATATACAATGGATTTCGGATATTTGAATAACCTATTTGTCAGGACAAAACATTCAAATAATGGGAGTATTTTAATATCTGAATGCTAAATTTTCAACTTTTTTAGTACAAATCACACCTGATTGTAAATGTAGAAGTTGTTGGTTGTAGACAGTTACCAATTTTAATGATATGTAATGATAAATTTATTAAATCTGAAAAAACAACAGCTGTCACAATTGGTGACAAATGCCCCCAAAGTATGCCCAAGAATGCCACAGTTGTATTCGTTAAAAAATCACATATCATTTTGTGACCTTGACCTAAGAGGCCTCGGTCATAAGTGTGACACATCTTCTCAATATGGTTAACATTTGTGTCAAATTATTTTCAAATAGTCGGAAAACTGATATAAAAACACATGTATTGTACTTTATCATATAAAAAGGAGGTAATCTCATGTACAAAAAAAGAAAGTTAACTTTGGGTGCCTGTGACCTGGACCTTTGCACATGACACAATCTCTTGTAAAAGCGAATGTTTATGCAAATTATTTGAATATGCATCAATGTATAAAAAAGCTACAGACCAGACAAAAAAAACACACCAAAAATGTTCTCCAAAGGTGACCTTGACCTTGAGCTAGGAGTCTGGGTCTTGCGCATGACACATCAACTCATTATAGGGAACATTTGTGCCAAGTAATTTTAAAATCCCTTGATGAAAGGCAGAGTAATTGACTGGACAAGAAACAGACCATGTTAACCTTCAACCTCTAAATGTGACCTTGACCTTAAGAGCTAGGGGTCCGGGTTTTGCGCATGACATGTCGTCTCATTATGGGAAACATTTATGCCAAGTAATTTCAAAATCCCTTGACAAATGGCAGAGTTATGGACCGGACACAAAACAGGCCCAGGCCTGTTAATCTTTGACCTCTAAGTGTTACCTTGACCTTGCAGAAAACATGACCCACAGTTTGCTTTTGATTTACATGATTGAAAATATTCTTCAAGAAAATGTAAATCACAGACACTAAACAAGAGCACCGCCTTGTGGGTGCAGACGCTCATCTGATTTTTGTCTCTGTAAAATAGAAATATTGTCCTACCCATAATTTTCTAAGTCCAAAAGGGGCCATAATTCTTGCAAAAAGCAATGAAGAGTTATGGTACTTGATATGCAGAGTAAGCTTTAAATGGCAAATAACTGCTCCAAGTTTTAAAGCAATAAAAGTTCACCTAAACGCAAAACTTAAACAAGAGCACCGCCTTGCGGGTGCTGACGCTCATCTGATTTTTTTTGTATAATAGAAATATTGTCCTACCCATGATTTTCTAAGTCTAAAAAGGGCCATCATTCTTGCAAAAAGCAGGATAGAGTTATGTTTCTTGATGTACAGTGTCCACTTATGATGGTGAAAAAATGTTGCAAGTTTTAAAGCAATAGCTTTGATAGTTTATGAGAAAAGTATACTAAAACATAATACTCAACCAAGAAAATTATTTTCTAAGTCCAAAAGGGGCAATAATTATTGCAAAAAGCAGGATGGAGTTATGTTGCTTGCTTTACAAGGTCAGCTTATGATGGTGAACAAGTGTTGCAAGTTTCAAAGCAATAGCTTTGATAGTTTAAGAGAAAAAGTTCACCTAAACATGAAACTTAACCAAGAAATCTGATATTTTCTAAGTCCAAAAGGGGCCATAAATCTTGCAAAAAGCAGGATGGAGTTATGTTTCTTGATGTACAGGGTCAGCTTATGATGGTGAACAAGTGTTGCAAGTTTTAAAGCAAAAGCTTTGATAGTTTAGGATAAAAGCTGACCTAAACATAAAACTTAACCAAGAAAACTGATTTTCTAAGTCCAAAAGGGGCAATAATTCTTGCAAAAAGCAAGATGGAGTTATGTTTCTTGATGTACATGGTCTGCTTATGATGGTAAACAAGTATTCCAAGTTTCAAAGCAATAGCTCTGATAGTTTAGGAGAAAAGTTGACCTAAACATAAAACTTAACCAAGAAATCTGATATTTTCTAAGTACAAAAGGGGCCATAAATCTTGCAAAAAGCAAGGTGGAGTTATGTTTCTTGCTATACAGGGTCAGCTTATGATGGTGAACAAGTATTCCAAGTTTCAAAGCAATAGCTTTGATAGTTTAGGAGAAAAGCTGACCTAAACATAAAACTTAACCAGGCAACGCCGACGCCGACGCCGACAACCGCTCAAGTGATGACAATAACTCATCATTTTTTTTCAAAAAATCAGATGAGCTAAAAAGGAATCTGATATTTTCTAAGTTCAAAGGGGCCATAATTCTTGCAAAAAGCATGATGGAGTGTTTCTTGCTGTACAGAGTCAGCTTTTGATGGTGAACAAGTGTTGCAAGTTTCAAAGCAACAGCTTTGATAGTATAGGAGAAAAGCTGACCTAAACATAAAACTTTACCATGAAATCTGATATTTTCTTAGTCTAAAAGGGGCCATAATTCTTGCAAAAAGCAGGATGGAGTTATGTTTCTTGCTGTACAGAGTCAGGTATTGATGGTGAACAAGTGTTGCAAGTTTTAAAGCAATAGCATTGACAGTTCAGGAGAAAAGCTGACCTAAACATAAAACTTAAACAGCCAACGCTGACGCCGATCAAGTGATGACCTTTTTTTCTCTCTCAAAAAATCATATGAGCTAAAAAGGGTCATGGTGTGTGCTGCAACCATTGTCTGTTTCTCAATTTAATACAGAATAAAGAATAACAGTTATTTAGCCATTTATGCCTCAATACCTAACCCTTTGTTTGCATATATGCTAGGCATTTTTTTCAATCCTGCAGAGCAGGCTCTTGCACATGAGCTTTGGGCAAAGAGTGACACAAATCTATACGTATATGAAAAAAAAAAACAATCAATTCAGAGAATTAAACTAATATCAAATTTTATACAGAAACAAAACTTGAGAACAGCAAAGGTATTTCTATACATTATAAACCTTACTTTCATGAGCACGGGAAGACACGTTGACAATTCTGCTTGGTGTTGATTTCTTAAGTAGATCCAGTAAGAGATTTGTAAATAAGAAATGTCCAAGATGATTTGTTCCAAACTGCATCTCAAAACCATCATCAGTCTTCCATTCTGGTGTCCACATTACACCTGAAATCATTTTGTATGCACCAAAACAAGCAAATTCAATGAATTGTTATTACCTGTGTAACACATTAGGGTAAATGCTTAAAAAAGCATTCCCAGACTATAAAAAGCAGACTGATTCTTCCAAAATGGATATAAGTTTACCGGTAGTCAAAATCTCATTCCTTACTAAAGTTTGGTAAAATATATCATTTATATCTGAGCAAAAACCATTTTTCTATCTTTAGTAACAACAACCTTGACCCTGATCTTCACTACCCAAATGCAATCAAGGGATGGCCTCTACACAAGCTTCCAAGGTACAAAATTTGGTATAAATGTCTAATTCAAATGAGTAATTCCCTCTTTCAATTTTTAGTAATGGTGATCGAAACCTTGACCAGAACAACCAATGCATTTGTACTTTCTCTATGCAAGCAAACCTATGCACAAAATTTGGTCCACAAACTTATTTCTTACTTCCTTGTAACTGAATGTGAAAAAACATCTTTTTATTTCTAGTAATGGAGATCTAAGCATTGACCAAGCAATTCAAAATATATTAGAAATGTGCTCTCTATGTAAGCTATTTCATTCCTTACTAAAATCATTCAGCCAGATTTTTTTCCCATTCTAAGTTAAAGTAATGGTGACCTTGACCCAAGCAATGTACAATACAATTGAACCCTGTCTCTATGCAAGCTAACTATTTGTTACGTTTGGCTGAAATGCCTCATTCCTAACTGAAATGAACAAGTAGAAACTATTTTTCTATTTTTAGTAACACTGAACTTGACCTAGACAAAAGTGAACAGAATGCACAAAAGAAAGCTGCATATGTGCCAGGCTTGGTAACAACATCTTACTTCTAAATGAAGTTATTGAGCAGAAATGGAACAACATTGTTTGATAGGAAATAGTCTATAAATAATGGTAAAGGCCATTAACATACTAATAGGCCTTTAAGGGTCATAGCTATTGTATTTTCAGGCAATCTGACTAAAACTTCCAGGGTCACATTTCCCTACAGTATGTTTAAAAGTTTTATTCAGGAACTTCAAACCAGGTTGAAGACATGGTTCTTAATAGAAGAAAGGACAGAGTCAGAACAATTCAAAACTATATCCCTTCCACTTCCAGTAAAATGGGGATTAGCTCTCTTCAAACTTTATGCATGGTTTGCTTGCATGGAGATCAAAGAACAAGAAAAAAATATTTTTTATCTTTCTAGAATTGTATTTCAAATGTTATCAGATTTTTTTCTAAACCCAAATGGGCAAAGTTGTTCACATCAAGAGAGATCCATCAGGCATTTTGCTGATGATGAAAACTTCTGTATTTTTAAAGAAAGCTGACTTTATAAACAAGTTTCCTTCTGTTAACTCAATGCAAAACAAAGAAACAAAGGCCCTACTTTGAATAAACTTGGTTGAGAACCACTGTTCAATACTCCTGTAAAAAAGCTTACCTCTAAAAGGCCAGAGCTATGCTGGACACAGCAAGATCACAATAGTTCACCTTTAAGCCTTGGGCTTAGGTGAGCTGTAAGCATGTAAAACAGATTAGCTTCCAATTTGAGCCAAAATGCAAGAATTTTCTATCTTTGTTGCCAACCTTTAAATTTCACCTGCATTATTAATAAGAACATCCACTCTGGTTTCCTTCCTTATGACTTCATTTGCACACTGACGTACAGACTTTAGTGAGGCAAGGTCAAGAATATACACAACTACGTTTTTGTTTCCAGTTGTTTTTCGGATATCTTCAGCTGCCCTTTCAGCTTTTGTTATATCACGACATGCTAGTAAAACTCGGGCACCTGAAAAATTGTGTAAAAAAAATGATAAAAAATATTAGATATAATATAAAGTAAAAAAAGAAAAATGGGGATCATCTCGAAGTAACTAAAATAAAATATCATATTAAGAGACAGTATCAAGAAAGACAAATAACCAAAAGTAAAAGGAACTTGAGGAGGGTGTATAATCACTGATGAGTAATAAGTAATTGAGATATGAGTTTGCTGACAATCACTAACAAGGTACTCACAGGATCGGTACTCACAGGATCGCAATAACTAGTGAGCTAAAAAGACAAATAATACATGCAAATGGAGTTTACAAGAAGTAATGCCAATTTTATATAATTCTCAAATGTAAAGAAATCATACAATAACATGGAGCATTTTTACTGCGATTACTGCCATTTACCTCTGCGTGCCAGGTCTTTAGCTGTCTCCTTGCCGATGCCAGTATTAGCTCCAGTTATAAGAACAGTTTTGCCATTCATATGAGCCTTGCTCCTACATACACCACCAGCCATATACTTTTTTAATGCCAGTAATCCACATGCTGAAATAATTCAAACACGGTGCAAAAATTGAGCATATTAAAAGAATCAATGAATAATTAAAAGGCACAGAGTAAGGGCTTCTTTCGAAAATGTGCTATCAAAGTCAAATAAAGAGATGCCTGACTGGCTGAGATTAACAGAATGAAAATGGGGAATAACCGAATACACTTAATTTTCAAAAGGCCAGTTTTATCAACTGTCTTTTGAACTTGACCTAGATTTCATAGACAAACATTTTGACAAAGATTTATGATGACCAAGTTGAAAAAAGTTAGTGGCCACTAAAGTGTTAACAAAGTTTTTCTATAACTTGACCTAGTGACCTTGTTTTTTCTCAAGTGGCTAGTAACAAATTTATCTTAGATTGTAAACGAACATTTATATCAAGTCTCATGAAGATCAGACAGACAATGTGAACTTCTAAGTGTTAACAATGTTCTACGATTTGACTGAGTGACCTCATTTTTGACCTAGATAATCCAGTTTCATACTGGATTTAGGTTTCATAGAGACAAATATTCTGACAAAGTTTTAAAAGAACAAACAGAAGATGTGGCCTCTGGAGTGTCTAAAAGGTTTTTTCTATGGTTTGACCTTATGATCTAAATTTCATAGTCAAACATTCTGACAAAATTTAAAAAAGATCAAATGGAAAATGTGGCCTCTAGAGTGATAACAAGGTTTTTTTATGATCTGATCTAGTGATCTAGTTTTTAACCACTGGTATTCCAGTTTTAAACTTGACCTAGATTTCATACAAACATTCTGACAAAGTATAAAGAAGATTAAACAGAAAATGTGGCCTCTACAGTGTTAACAAGGTTTTCTAATAAATGACCTAGTGACCTAGTTTTTCACCTCAGATGACCCAGTGATGAATTTGTCTCAGACTTTATTGACGATAATATTGTGAACAGGCTGCATTAATACTGGGTTTAAATTGTGACCTCTAGAGTGTTAACAAGTCAAATTTTTGACGATGCATACCTCATGACACACGCTAGGGTGATCACAATAGCTCACCTTGAGCACTTTGTGCTAAGGTGAGTTAAAACACACACACATGTTAGACCATCATGCATTTATTTCAAATTATGCGAATTATGAGTATAACTGATGTGGCTGCTTTCGATGTGTCACTCAGTTAGTTGGCAAATGGTACATGTAAGTATAAATAATAGATGTCTGTTGTAATCCTAATAAGGACTGTAACAGTCTTCAATCAACCACTGAAGAAATGGAAATATTTCAATTGTTTAGAGTGCCATTGTGACCCTAAGTCTCTCATCTGACCTTGATTGTTTGTAGTGCTGTATAATGACTGGAATGATCAATACAATATTCATATCAATACAAAATGATCAATATGTATACGATATATAATATGATATTCCTATAATTAGAAGCATGTGTCACAATTTTTCATATGCATTTAAAAATAACGTGTTGTCTTGATTAGTTAAGAATTTTGATGTTACAGCATCAATATCAACAAAACAGCATGTACTGTAGATTTACTATAATAGCGGCTCCATCTAGGATGCTGTATTCTGCTTGAGTGGATTTTGCCAGATTGGATCTCACGAGGCGCGCAAGCATCGAGTGTGATCTGTCCTTGCAAAATCCAAGAGAGTCCAATGCAAAATCCCTAATCTAGTTCCTCAAGCTCGCTTTGAGGTTTTGCCTTATATTAAATGTATGTTTCATAGATGTGTATATCCAAATCAAAATAATCTGGATTTAACTGGTTTATAAACTAGAGCTGCTTTTGAGAAAAGCACATGTCTCCCACAACTGCCTAATCATCGAAACAGTAAGTCAGTCTTTATATACTGTTCACTTACTACAAATATACCTTTGAAAAGTAAAAAGGCCGATTTTGAGTAATTCAAGGGCCATAGTTCCGTAGTGCCTGGGCTGATTTGGCTAGTTATCGAACTTGTCCGAGGACTTATTGGCAAACAGTCATTTTGCTCAAGTTTGGTGAAGATCGGATGAGAAATGTTCGACTTAGAGGATGGACAAGAGTAAAAAGGCTGATTTACGGTAATTCAAGGGCCATAATTCTGAAGCCCCTGGGCCTATTTGGCTAGTTATGGGACTTGGCCGAAGGCTTAATTGTTAAACATATTTTGTTCAAGATTGGTGAAGATCTGATGAGAAATATTTTACTTAGAGCGCGGACAAGAGTAAAAAGGCAGATTTTCGGTAATTCAAGGGCTATAATTCCAAAGTGCCAGTGCTAGTTATTGAACATGGCCGAGGACTTACCATTTAACACATTTTGTTCTACTTTTGTGAAGACAGGGCTTTTCATCCTTATATAACAGAGGCCTATAAAAGGCCTCTTCCCAATCCAAAAATATACTATTTTTTCCCAACTGTGGCAGAGATATTTCCCAAAATGCAAGGTAAAATTTCCCCAAATCATGTAACAGATGGTTAAGATTTTGTTTACATTTTAACATTTCCAGAGGAAGCATTTGTCTGGTATTGATTTTTTGCCACACAATAGCCTATCAGCCCACAGAACCAGTTGTGACACATTGCCAGTCTAATACATTATGTTCCATGGCCTGGATTTTAGTCCAAGTTTCAGGGGAGATAAATTTGCTTCGTCTTTCGATGTTTACTTCCGGTTGATAATTTTTCCCAAAATGAACAATTATTGTGCATAAATTTCCCAACTTGAAAGGCCAAGGCCTCTTCCAAATTTCCTGATGAAAAGCCCTGGAAGATATCGGATGAGAAATATTCTACTTAAGAGCTCAGACAAGAATAAAAAGGCAGATTTTCAGTAATTCAAGGGCCATAATTCAGAAGTGCCTGGGCTGATTTGGGTAATCTAACCTGGCCGTGGTCTTATGGTCAAACATATTTTAAACTGGTCAAGATTGGTGAAGATCGGATGAGAAATGTAAAGTAAACCCTGGGAGAGAAAATACCAAGGTCCCTACTGGCCCAGTTGTAACTGGGGCTCGAACCCCGGACCTGGAGATCTGTAGGCGGACACTCAACCACGTCGCTAAAGGGTTAACCCAACAGCAAGGCTGTTGGAAGTGGCCTATAAACCTACAATCACTACATACTTAAAGAGTGCAAACAGGATTTGTGACAGACACACACACACACACATGCAGGAGTAAATCAATATGTCTCCAACACCACTGTGTAGTGGGAGACATAATAATGCAAAATAACGCAGTTAATTACAATTATCCGGAAATTGCATCTGTCCGAAATTAAGTTCTCAACCAGTAGCGTAGAAGTCAACATAAATGTATCGAAATAAGAAAATTTTAATATTACGAACCTGTAGTTACTGTGCATGCTACTGCAACTTTGTGACCTTTAATAAAATCACACGCAGACTGTGGTAAGTTTGAAATTTTCACCATCGTCGTATTTTTTTCTTCTTAGAGTGGTGTCCCTTCGATAGGATAAGTCTAAAACCCGGGATCAAAACCCGGAATCTAAACACCTGTTAGGTATAAAATATTTTCTAGTATCAAAGTATATAATATATCTTCTTCTTCTTCCTGGTAATACGCAGGGCTCACTCTGGAGCATCGTCGCGTATGAAAGACTATGTACAAGGTCATTGTGAGATGAGCACCAGTGCAGGATAAAAATAAAAGCAGTTAAAATCCTGTACATAGAGCTAGCGGCGACAACTGGCAAGCCTGCCTTTGAAAGTGTCCAAGGTATGGCTGCGACGACGTGCTCTGGCAGGCGGTTCCACAATCGGATTTCCGCTGAAAGAAGGAGTGTCTGTAATTCAGTCCTACAGAAGGCAGTGCATATCGCAAGTGTGACCACGTGTGGATAGTGCTGTTTGTGGGAACAAGTCTTTATGTATGTCTACTAGCCGTGTATGCGGACATCACACCAGTCTACTGTCTGATCTCTTTGTTGGTAAAGAATCCAGCCAAGGTTCGATATCATCTGGCTGGTGCTGCTGGGGTCCTGTAATCCCCATCACAAAACTGACTGCTCTGCGCTGAATTTTTCACAGAACTTTATTATTTCGTGTATAATATGAACAACCGACTTCACAAGCTCAGTTTTGGTACAAGGGTAGTAGAGGTGGGGTTGTCTTTGGTGTCTGGGGGTTGAAAAAGACCTTCCGGTGGGGGACTAGTGCATGTGTTTTGCATTTATTGCAAAAAATCTAACATATGAAATTGAAAAAGTACAGAGGGCAGTAGCCAGATATGTTCTCAACAACTATGACTTTAGATCAAGTGTCACTGAAATGTTATATGTACTAAACTGGCAAACTTTAGAAACAAGGAGAAAATTCACATCCCTCATTATGTTGCATAAAATCCATCACTCAATTGTCTGTGTAGATCACCAGTACCTAATAGAATCTAGGAGCCTTAACTTTCATATTCCCTTCTCTCGTACACAGTATTTCATGAATTCATTCTTTCCTAGAACCATTAGACTTTGGAACATCCTACCACATCATGTAAAATCCGGTGCTACTCTAAACGAGTTCAGGAATGGCCTGGAAGTACTGATGTTCTAACCTGAAATGAATGTTCATGGGGGGATCCAGGTGACACGCTGAATGGCTGTGATTGATACTGAAATCATAAGTACCACACTTCTTTGACAGTCACTGTTGACATTTGTGCTTTTTTCAACCTTGCCAAAGAAGAAGAAGACCTTCTATGTTGTCAACTGGACAAGTAGACTTGTTAGACATTCCAGTGTCAGTATAAGCATAGTTACCCGAGCTCTTTCAGAAACTGTGGTCTGCATTTTGTTTTAAAGTTTTATATATTATTCCTCTGCCTTTTATCCAGTCATGATTTAAATATTGGCAGTTGCTAGGGGTCCGATAACAGCTAGGCCCTCTAGATCATGGGTCTAGAAGTATGGGCTGTCCAGTGGTCTGGTAATCAATATGAATATTAAGAAAAATATTTACAGACAGGATACTATACTTAAATATCAAAAGTGTGAGATAATTGCAAATAATTAGCTCTTGATTGTTCCTTTTATGAAATATATTGCAAGTGATAGCAAACAAAAGTATCAATAATCCTTAAATCAAGTGGTTACAAGAAAAAAGTTGTTATGTGTTTCTTTCAGGCAACCCCTGAAAGAGGCCTAGCAGAACCATTTGAAAAAAAATCTGAAAGATTCATCTAGCAGTTCATGCAGACAGTTTTCGTTTTTGGGCATGGTGACCCCTTGAAGAATTTGGACAAACTTGAGAAAGATCCATACAAGGGTGCTATAGACCGAGTTTAGTGGAGATCAGTTAAGTGGTTCACGAGAAACTGTTGAAAGTTTGTTATATATTTTTAGCTCTAGCGGTCTCTTTAAAGGAGCCAAGCAGAACCTTACAAGACCCTTACAAGGACGCTGCAGACTAAGTTTAATGAAGATCCATCAAGCATTTCATGAGAAAACGTTGTTTAAAAGTGTTGTGTTTTTATAAATTTAGCTCTTGTGGTATCTAAATGGGGCCCATCATTTTGAAACAACCTGAGAGAGATCCATATGAACATAGTATAGACCATTTTTGGTGAAAATCCATCAGGCAGCCGAGAGAAGTCGTTGAAAGGTTAACCTGCTTTTAGCACTTGTGTCTTGTGATCCCTAAAATGTAACACCACCACTGGTTGAATAGATTGAGAAAGTCAGCAGTTTTTTCACACTCGGTTTTATTTACAAAGTTATACAGACGTCAACTATACTAACAGTCAATTCAGGTATAAATACATCAGCTTTTTAAATAGTATTTTCCCGTGTCAAACTTTTAATTAATTTTTTATTCTTAAGTCCAAAAGTTCTATAACATAATAGTCAATTCTAAAACTTCCACAGTTATTTTTAACCCGCTCTTAAACCCGAGCCCAAAAAATCGAACTTAACCGAGCTGATCTGAACCGATCCGAACTGCCAATTATCCGATCCCATTTTTGTAAAACATTTCTAACTTCCTGATTCTTAACTCAGTCCTCTCTTTTCTTGACTAAGTCCTCCTCTCCCTATTCTCCTATCTTCTCTTAATTCTCTGAGTATTTATACCTGTTTTTACGAACTACAACGCAATAACATGTTTACAAGTATTTCAAAATATTCAAAGCAATTTCAAAACATGTCAATCAAAACGTCCATTATGTACTCATATAATAGTAAACAACAGATGTGGAATCAATCACCAATGTGTATTTTCGTAAATAAATGACTGTTACTGAAACAAACAAAATAATTAGGGTCAAATCTAATAGATAAAACATTCAACGGTGATTCATTTTGTATAAATTGTAAACAACAACAATATGCTGAACAGGTAAACAAAGTAATTAACATTTCTGGCCAATTAATGAAAATTCCATCGAAAACAAAAATAAAGTAATTAAGGCTGACCAAATCAATTTCATTTGAGAATTTCGCAATATCTGATCGCTAATAATAGTAAACAAAGTCATTTAGGCCAAAACGTAATGGATAAAACACTCCGATGTTACGAAATTTGCTTGAGTAGTAAATACCAACAATGACCTACGCATGTAAACAGAATTCGTATCATTTGTAAGAATTATCAGGATTATCTACCAAAATCAATAATAGATAAAATACACACAATGATGAATTAACTGAAAACTGACCTGCGAGCTATCATTGTGTTACAAAAAGGACAGTTTGAAATTAAAACAAGAGCTGTTACAGGAGACAGCGCACTCAACTATTTTGATGCTGGATAGTGAAACTGGGCACATCTGGGGAAGCTGGAGCTGTCACTAGTGTATAATGTTGTTGTTGGATTTAACGTCGCACCGACACATTATAGGTCATATGGCGACTTTCCAGCTTTAATGGTGGAGGAAGACCCCAGGTGCCCCTCCGTGCATTATTTCATCACGAGCGGGCACCTGGGTAGAACCACCGACCTTCCGTAAGCCAGCTGGATGGCTTCCTCACATGAAGAATTCAACGCCCCGAGTGAGGCTCGAACCCACATCGATGAGGGGCAAGTGATTTGAAGTCAGCGACCTTAACCACTCGGCCACGGAGGCCCCCAGTGTATAATGACTCCAATAAGAATGAAGATATTGGACAATAACTTGAGTCTGTGTCAAAAGTATTAAGTAATAAGAGAGATAAAGAACATTAAATAAGTATAATTCTAAGCAAAAAGGGGAATAATTCATGAAATATTGGAGTGATTTTTGCACCTTGTGTCATATGATATGGGTGATGATGTGGAATAACAACTTCAAGTTTGAATCAAATCCATTAAGTAATAACTGAGATATAGTGAAAATGCATCAAAATTAACCTGAAAGTCTAAGTAAAAGAGGGGCATAATTCATGAAATATTGGATCCAGAGTTATGGACCTTGTGTCATATAATGTGGGTGATAAGGTGGAACAACTATTTTAAGTTTGAATCAAATCCATTTCGTAATAACTGAGATAGAGTGAAAGTGTATCAAAACTTAAACCTTAAATTCTAAGTAAAAAGGGGGATAATTCATGAAATGTTGGTGCAAGAGTTATGGTCCTTGTGTCATATGATGTGAGTGACGATGTTGAATAACTATTTTAAATTTGAATCAAATCCACTTAGTAATAACTGAAATAGAGTGAAAGTGCATCAAAGTTTTAACCTAAATTCTAAGTAAAAGGGGGACATAATTCAGGAAACATTGGTACCAGAATTATGGAACTTGAATCATATGATGTGGTTAATAAGGTGTAACAACTGTTTTAAGTTTGAATCAAATCCATTTAGTAATAACTGAGATAGAATGAAAGTGCATCAAAACTTTAACCTGAAATTCTAAGTAAAAAAGGGGATATAATTCAGGAAATATTGGTACAAGAGTCATGTCCCTTGTGTCATATGATGTGAATAATGATGTTGAATAACTATTTTAAATTTGAATCAAATCCATATAGTAATAACTGAGATAAGAGTGAAAGTACATGAAAACTTTAACCTGAAATTCTAAGTAAAAGGGGGGCATAATTCATGAAATATTGGTACCAGAGTTATGGACCTTGTGTCGTATGATGTGGGTGATAAAGTGGAACAGCTAGTTTAAGTTTGAAACAAATCCATTCAGTAATAACTGAGATAGAGTGAAAATGCATCAAAACTTTAACCTGAAATTTAAAGTAAAAATGGGGGATAATTCATGAAATGTTGGTGTGAGAGTTATGGCCCTTGTGCCATATGATTAGGAATAACTATTTTAAGTTTGAAACAAATCCATCAAGTAACTAGAAGATGCTCCCCCAATGCATAATCATATAAGCAAGAAGTCAATAGGGGACAAGAGCGTAAGTCAAAGAGACACTGATGGTTGGCTGCAATAGGGATCACCTACTTGGCATGTCCAATCATCCCACTAAATTTCAAAATTATGGGCCTAGTGGTTCTCAAGATATGAATTGGATACGGTTTTCCATGTTCAGGCTCCTGTGACCTTGACCTTTGATCAAGTGACCCCGAAATCATTAGAGGTCATCTACTCTGCATGTCCAATTATCCTAGTAAGTTTCAACATTCTGGGTCAAGTGGTTTTCAAGTTATTGATTGGAAAGAGTTTTCTATGTTAGCCCCCTGTGACCTGGCTTGATCTTTGATGGAGTGACCCCCAAAAATGATAGGGGTCACCTACTCTGTAATTCCTATCTCCCTATAAAGTTTGAAGGTTCTAGGTCAAATGGTTCTCAAGTTATAAACCAGAAATGGATTTCTATTGTCTATCCGCTGTGACCTTGGCCTTTAGTAGAGTGACTCCAAAGTCAGTAGAGGTCATCTATTCTGCATATCCAATCATCCTATGAAGTTTCAACATTCTGGGTCAAGTGGTTCTCAAGTTACTGACTGGAAACAGTTGTGCATGTTCAGGCCCCTGTAACCTTGATCTTTAACAAAGTGACCCCAAACTCGATAGGGGTCATCTCCTCTGCATGATCAATCATCTTATGAAGTTTCAACATTCTGGGTCAAGTGGTTCTCAAGTTACTGACTGGAAATTGTTTTCCATGTTCAGGCGGCCTGGCCCATGTGACCTTGACCTCTGGTCAAGTGACCCCAAGATCAGTAGGGGTCATCTAGTCTGCATGTCCAATCATCCTATGAAGTTTCAACATTCTGGGTTCTGGGTCAGTAGTATTAGAAATATCGATTTTAAAACAATATGACCCCCCCTGACCCCTTGTCCCTATTCTATAAGTGCACTTTAACCTTTCCCTAAACTTAAAATACTAACTTAGTACCCTTAATACCCTAAATATCTTTTAAATCTTTAGTTAAACCGAATGAAAACCTTTGGTTTAACCAAAAAAAAAAGATTTAGTCTTTGGTCCGGACTGACCAATGCTGGACAATTAAAAACCCCCAGTTTTATCAAAGATACAACTGAAAAAAATGATTTAAAAATATCTAACACCGCGTATTTACTTCCTGATTGCCCAGTATATCAAGAAAAGATCAGTTTCATTAAAATGGAGAACAAAAATACCCTATAACAAATAAAATTAAAATTGGTTTATTGAGAGCTTGTCCATTTGTAAACACATACTTGTCCTTTATGTCCTGTTTGTCAAAGGAAAACAATGCATTTTTAAAAATGGTTATGGGGGAAATCACAATTTTAAACCCAAATCAAAACCCTGCCATTTTCTCCCAAAGGGCAGCGTTTGGGGCAGGTCTGAAAACTGGCAGATTTTGGAAAAACTTTTGGCAGAATTATTTTTTTAATAAAATATGAAGTTTTGACTTTTTTTCAATTAGAAGTATATTATTGGGGTACACATAGTAATAAAATTTTTAATTAAACTTTTAATCCAAAAGTCTGTTTCCATCTAAGATACAGGTTCATCCGAAATTGTGAATAAAATGTAACTACCCTAAAAAAAGCATAAAGTTACTTCTGTAATGCTGAATCCTCATAAGGATAATATAAAACATTTTTCCTTTGTTTTTAATAAACTTTAATTTTTTTTTTATACATAATTTTAACTGATCATGTAAAAGCCTCAGCTGCCCAGCTGTTAATTTACTTTATCAAATAACAAAAAATAAAAAAAATCCGAGGTCTATAATTCCCCCACCTAAATAAAAAATGGGGATGGGGGCTTTTAGTCGGTTTTTTTTCCGGGTTCCCTAAAAGCCGTCCCCTTTAAAAAAAACTTAATATCAAAAAATGAAGTTCCGGGTTTTTCTGACAAAAACACACCACTAAAAAGCTATCATACACTATTTTATAATTTTGGTCCATATATAAAATCTTTAAATCACGATAATTCCGGGTCTTACTTCAAATTTCATTTAAAAATTTAAAACCCGGGCCATATTTCAATTTTTGTGTACCAGCACCAGAGGGTCAAATATTTTTTTCATTTGTATTAACAAAAGATGATTAAATAGTATCAAAGAGAAACACTTCATGTCTCACTCCTCTACCCTTTTTTCTATTTTCCTGTCTTTTCTTTTTAAGTTTAAAAAATTATTCAGCTAAATCCAAGTCTTTTGGTAGCAACTTTCAGAACAGATAAATTGTCAACAATTCTTTGTTCAGCTAATTGTGTTTCTTGTTTTAAAAAACATTTTTTACTTTGAAATTTCTTGGGTAAGGGGAAATTTTTCCCACATTAGCGGTTATTGTTTTAGTTTTAGCAGTAATTATTTGGGGTATTAGCGTGATTGATTCTTCTTTTTTTAGCTGAATTTTAACGCAAGTTAAAAACATTTATTTTTTTTTTTAATTTTACATTAAATTTATCATTAGTTTCATTAATACTTCTTGTAATAAACCTTTAAGTTTATTAAACCCTTTTCGTATTTTATATTGTGACTGCTCACTTTATTAACAGTCAACAAGTTTTTTTCTAAAATTTTTTCTATGATTATTAACTGTTTTTAAATTGTTCAGTATTAGCAGTAATTAACTCTCCTTGTTTAACTGTTTTTCAACTACAAAATCCATTTCATTTTATGTTTTTCAACTTTAGCTTAAGCGCGTCAATTTTCTTAAAATTTTTTTTGTAATTTTACTTAAGTCTGCATATTTTAAAATTATGAGGTTTCAAAATATAACCAATTTTCGAATTTTTTTTTTTTAATCATCTATTTTAAAATTTAATTTCTTTTTTAAAATCCTCAAATCTGTGCATGATCATCACCTCTTTGTAAAACTCCCCTTTTTCCTTTTCATTTTTAAAATTCGCAAGTTTTTTTGAAATTAATTCAAAAAATCTTTTTGTTTTTCAGTTTCATATTTAGTTTATTTATTTCTTTTTCTAATTTCAACGATACTTTTTTGTAACTTTTTTCAGCTTCTTAATCTTGTCTTTTATTCTTCAGGGTTTAATCAACACTTTTAATTTCTTGAATTTAAATGTAAAACTTTTCAAATTGGTTCTAAAATTTTTTTTTATATTGTCATCTGTCAAAATCAATTTTCTTCAATTCTTAAAAACATCATACTTTCATTTTCTTCAATTTTACCTGTAATTCACTACAATAATGAATTTTTTTTAAAATCTTTTTTTAAATTTCTTCATATTCTTTACTTCTGCTTCTAGTTTTTTTTTATACTTTTGACATCTTAAAATTTTTATAGTTATCATTACACTTTGAATTTTTTTTAAACAAAAATCTCCGAAAATAAATCGGGGATTACTGGTTTTCCTGGGTTTGATTATTTTATTACCCCCATACTAATCCTGTTCATTGTGTTATCAATTCCCTTTTATTTCTGTGAAGATATGATTCCATGTCCTTTTCTAAGTTTTTTGTATTGTTTTTTAGTACATAATCATTTAAATCAATATAAAATTAACTTTACTTATATTTTTCAGATTCATTTATTTGTTTTACATCATTAAAAACTCCCATTATATAATTATTAAAATTTTACCATAAAGTTTTTTTTTTTAAAAAATTTCCCTGGTTTGCAAAAAAAGAAACATTTTTTTGATTTGTTGCTTTTAGCAAATGAATCAAATCTATATTTTGTTCATTACAAATCATATTATTTTCTCTTTTACCGGGACTTTCAAAAAAAATATAAGGGAAAAGTTAATCGAAATTTTTGGGTTTTTTTATAGTAAGACTGATTTAAATAAAAAACCCAAAACATTTTTTTAAGACTCCTTGAAAAAGTTTTTTTATTTCTTTTTGAACTTTTTTATCTTCACATACAAAACATAAAATATTACTACTTTTTTTTTTCTGATTTCAAGATTCCAAAAGGTTAAATTTTGGGTTGGGAATCACTAACATTCAATATTTCATTTGGACTACTTAAATTTTTTTTGCAATTTGGTTAAGTTTTTAAATTTAAATTTTGATATTTAGATTTTTCTAAATTTTTAGCATACAAGTATTTTTTACATAAATATAAGGGGTTTTCGAAGTATTGCATTAATGTATTGTTTTTCCAGATCCAAAGATCCACATTTTAACATTCAAAACATAAAATCGGGCAAAAAAGGGAAAATTGTGTAAAGTTATTGTTTATCATTTTTTTGTATCAAAATTTTGGAATTTCCCTTTTATAAAAATTTACATTTTTTCATTTTTTTACTTATTTTAAAAATATGTTCATATCTTACTTTATTATAAAAATTTTCAATAAAAATTTAATAAAATAAGAATAAAAAAAAAAATAGTTGGGCAAAGATGAAGATCTTAGAGAAGAAATAATGAGAGAAAAAAAAAGAAACTACAAATGGGGACATGTATACTGAAATTTATAACCAAATTTACTGAAAAAATAGAAAGTAAAAAAGAACAATATCAGCGTTAAAAGCTTACCTGAATTAAGGAGCAATTAGCACTTCCAAAAAGTTTGCTGATAAGATCATGAAAAAAAAATAAAAAAAATGTTGAAAAAGTTAATGGAAAAACCACCACCCCAAAACTACAACAACCATTACAACCATTAAAAGAAGATAGAGATAAAACTAAGAATCAAAAGAAAAATTGGAGCAAGACCAAAAGAATTTAATTATTTAATAAAGAAATTGTTTAGATCTTTTAGTAAAAAAAAATAAACACACCACAAAAAGTTTTTGTTTTTTTTCACACAAAAACTAAAATCCGAAAAAAAAAGACTGGGGAAGAAGTAGAGGGATCAAAAACATGTATGGGTGAAATAAAAAAATTGGGTAGAAAATCGGGGCAATAACTAGAAAGACAAAAAAAACAGATCATGATCTGAACAACAGGAAGCAATTATAGCTGAGTAAAAAATTTAAAAAAAAATATAGAGACTAATTTTAATCAAAAAACGGGAAAAAAAGTTTTGGGGAAAAGGGAATTAAAACACATAACCCAATAAATTTTTTTCCAAATGGACAATATGGAATTTAATTATTAAATTAAATAAACTTTTTGGGCAAATAAGTTAATTGCTAAGGGTAGAATAACAGGGGAAAAAAAGTAAATTTAAAAGAAGTAGATAATATTTGATTGATTTGATTAAAAAAAGATTAAAAAATAATAAAAAACATTCAAATCATTCAATAAAAATATTAAAGAATTAACAGAAAAGCAGGATTCCATCAATAAAAGACTATGAAATTTTAAAAAGTAATTTGAGGGAAGGGTTTTGACGTTGTCCAGAACCAAAAAAATTGGGGGAATGACTTTGAGTAATTGTGGGTTTAATTGGCTGGAAAAATAATGAAGAACTAAAAAAAGAAGGATTTGCAAAGAAGAACATTAAAAAGAATTTACAATTACCAGAACAAAATGAAAAGTTTTTATAAAAATTTTTTTCTTTAATTTTGATTTAAAAAAAGTTTTAAAACTTTAGTTTTAATTTTAAAAAAAATGAACAAAAAAAAGTATTTAAATTCGAAACAGTTAAAGAAAAAAAAATACCCAGTGATTTACAACAGATTTAAACGTTTTTTAATTTTAGATAAAAATAAAACTTAGTTGTGGTTTTGGGTATATTAACACTATGACCAAATCTTGGATAATAATATGATGAAAAGACAAAAAAAAATCGTTTCAATAATGGTAAAGAATGGAAAAACATATTTTCAAAAGGTTTTTTACATTAACAAAAATTAAAAATTTTATTAGGAAACTTAATAATAATGAAATTTGAAATTTTAAAAAATCAAAATTGCTCCAATAAGTTTGGGAATTTTATTAAATATTTTTAAGTTTTGATTTCAATTTAAAATAATTTTTTTTTTTGGATTTAAGAATGTCAAATTTTTAACATTGCTTTGGGTTTTTAAAAAAAGCATTGAAAATACCGAATGGGGGCTAAACACCAAAAAATAAAAAACCTGTTTATACAATTACATTCATTGTGATCTTATTGATAATTCACTTTTTGAGGTAATTTCAGTGATATTATCCCGCTTTAATACTCAGATTTTAAAAAGAGCTTTTCCGTTTACAAAAGAACCACAAAGAGTTGGAAATTCTGAAATTAAAAAAAATTATAAATTCAATTAGAAATATATTACAGATGTATTTGGTAGAATAAATTAATTTTAATGAGGTTGAAAAAAGTTTTCACTAAAATTTTAAAAAAAATATGAAATTAAAATTTTAGTTTTATAAAGTACAAAAAATTTTTGACAAAAAAAAGGAATATTTATTTAGTTGACTCACACGGGAAAAAAAATCATACATGAACAGGTATCTTTTTACACTTTAACGAAAATTTTTTTCAAGCGGAGATGCATCTTCAAATTTGCACAGCTGGAAAAAAAACTTTGGAAAAAGCAGAAAAGCAGCACTTGAAAGTGGAACAAAAAAAGGGGGGCACAGAATTGAAATTTAGCGCTGAAAAATGGTGAAAAAATTTAAAAAAAACCTGCTCCGGCAGTTGGTAATTTTTAATTGCCAAGGAATTACAAGAAAAGAATAAAAGTAAAAAAAAAAAAAAATAATAAAAGATAAAGGGAGGGTATTCCCCCCCTTGAGAATAAAAAGAATATTGTCAGGGTCGGAAATTCAGCTCGACAAAAACGTATTAACAATAATTTTTTTAAAAAAAAAAAGTTTTAACTTTAATAAAAAAAAAAAAAAATATAATATAACTGTTTAAACAAACAATATTGTGAAAGATTAAAAACCCTATCAATTAGAACGCTTTAATACGTCCTGGGGAAAAAATGTTTAAAAAAACAAAAAAACGGATATCACTTTTCAATTAATGATGAATTCAATTTTGATTGGTTTTAAAGCTTTTTTTGAAGAAGTTTTAAAAAAAGTAAGCTTTCTGATGTGGGAATTAGCTCTTTGGGGAAAATTTCCTAATTAAAAAAAACAGTTCATTAATTGATCAAATTTTGGTTTAAACAAAATGGAAAAATGTTTGATTGAATAATTTTTTACAAAAAAAAAAAGTAAAAATTAAATTAATTGCGAAGATTACAAAAAAAACTGGAACAAATATTTATTTATTTGATAAAATATAATGCAAGCAGGGAAGGGTCACTGGAAAATTCGGGGGTTTTCTGTTAAAAGGATTAATTTCCCGGGTAATAAAGAGGGAAATGCTAAATTTCCCCTAAATAATTATTCATTTTTTTGGTTTAAAAATAATATATACCTCCAATCAAATTCAATAAAATTGCAGCGACAAAGAGATGAATTAATTTTAAGATGGCGAGACCCAGGAGGTAATTGTAAAAAAATTTATCATGGGGGCCGCGTTTTAATTTTAATGAATTTGGGGTTTTATCTAATTACTACGAAAATTTAAAAAAACAAGATGGCATACCTTCGGGAAATGATAACAAACAACTGATACACAACAAACAAAAATAACCTTTTAAATAAAGCGTGTAACAAAACCCCAACATTATTTGTTTATTTACAACGACCTATAAAGTAAAACCAAGAACAAATCCACATTTGTTAGATACATTTTTAAAATTTTGCAGCAAATGAAAATTGCATTTGAGCTCTGTCTCTTGAAGTTGGTAATTTTTTTTTATCCAAAACAAAAACACAAGATCAAGAAATATATGAAATAATTAATTTTTTTTATAAACAAAAAAAACAAAAAATGGGGTCTCAATCGATCAAATTTTAAAGTTTTTTTGGATTTATTCTTTTAACTTGGAAAATAAAAAGGAAATAACTACGAAGACCTAAGCATATTACATTAAAACTAAATAAATATTCCACCACAGCTAATATTCGTATTTACGCAATTTATTATAGAGGAAACTTGAAATAAAACTATTGGAAATGAACTTGTTATTGTTTTAAAAGAAAATTTTTTTGTTTTAAAAGAACTTGTTTTGTTTTAAATAAAAAAATTAAATTAAAAAAAATAAAAAAAAATTATATATGACATCAAATTATATTGAATATAAAGTTAAACCCAACAGAGGGCCCAAAAAAAAAATTTTTGCCCCACCACAACAACAAAATTCCCCCCTACTTTTTAATTTAAAACAGACAATTAATGGGAAACTTTTCCCTTTACTTTTTAAAAAAAACACAAATTTAAAAAATTAAAAAAACTGTTTGCAAAAAATAAGGGGTTAAAATAAAAAATTCCAAAAGCCAAAAGTCCAGTCAAGGGCAAAAAAGGTGGATTTTAGGGGTTTTTGCTGGTTTGTTAGGAAAAACAAATTTTTCCAATGGCGCAAAAATAGCTCCAAAAATTTCCCCTCTAGGCATTGGGGCCCTTTCGGACTGGCCATACTGTGTTATAAAAACTTTTGGGAAAAGGAGATTTCAGCACTAAGATAAGAGAAAATGATACCCATACTTTCACCTAACAAAAAGCAACTAAGATCGGATTATTATTTCCAAAAAAAAAAACAAAACGGGGTTTTTAGGGAGTTGGGTGCTAGTCCAAGGATACCTTTGATTACTCTTTGTTAAGTGGAAAAGGGCACAGATTGTTCTCAACGAAAACCTTTCAGACGAATTCCAAAAAAAAAAAAAAATAAAATTTATAAAAAAAAAAAAAATTTAAAAACAAAAACCATTTCTAACTTTTAATTGAAAATGGGGAAACTATTAAAAAAAAAAACTTTAGGGGGGTATTTAGTAGAAAAAATTTTTCCAAATAAAATAAAGGACGATGTGGAATAATAAAATTTGACACTCTATTGGGGCCTGGAACACATTGGGGTTTGTTACTTAAATAAAAAGTTTTTGACCCTTTGGACTTCCCCCGCCGAAAGAATAATTAAGTTTTACCAAAAGTAAAATACAACAATGTTCAATATCAAAACAAAACAAGTATCTTGCGGAAATTATTTTTTATTTTTTTATTAAAAAGTTACAAATAAAGTACCGTTTTAGATTTAAAGTATAAAATACAAAAATTTAAAAATTAAAACAAATGAACAAACATTATAAATTATTTTAAAACCCAAAAAGGACAGTAAAATTAAATGAATAATTAATATAATGGGGAAAATTTTAATAATAAAATGAAAAAGTAAAAAAAAAGAAAGCCAATTAATAAGAAAACCTCCTTTGTTTTAACGGGATACCCAAGATACCGATGGTGGTTTTTCATGGAAAACGTAAATCTAGTCCGGGTTTGGCAAAAGGGTAAAATGTAAGAAAAATTTTTAAATTTGAAATTAAATTATCTTTTGAGCAATTAAATAGAAAAAGGGAAAGCAAATTACAAAAAAAAAATAAAAAAAATAATCTTCAAAGTTATCAGAAAAAATAAAAAAAATGAATCTATTTCATTAATATGCAAAAAATTTTAAAAAAATGTTTTTATTTATTTTAAAATTCTTTAAATTTTTATGAATATTCATTAACAATTTTATGGTTCTATAATTTAATTTAATTTAAGAATTAATTAAGAAAAAAATTTAAATAACTATTATCAATCCCATTACAAAATTTTCTTTTACGCAAACTTTAAAAAAGATGTTTTATTTATAACATAACTGAAAGATTTGTTTATCAAACGAATAACTTTAAAAGGGTGATTATTTTTGGGTTGAATTAAAAAAGTATCTTATAATTTTATGAACTTTGTTTTCTTAACAAAAAATTTTTTTAATTTCCTTTTACATTTTTAACTTTTTACTTAATTTTCTAATAAATAAGAAACATTTACTTTTTAAAACCCAAAAAATTCAAAAATGGAACCCGGGGCACTTCATTTTTAAAAATTTTTCCCAAAATTATTTTTTATTATATCAAAATAAAATTTGAATACTTCGAAAATCACTATTATCAAATAAATCTTTGTCCTTATAAAAAACCTCATATCATCTTTGGTTTTTTTTTCATAACTAAGAATCAGTGTCTGAATAGTAATTTAAATTACCCTCGTACTTTTCCAAATTAATTATAATGAAAATCATACTTTAAAAATTTTTTTGATAAATCAAAGCACTTTCCAAACATAACAAGGTCTTTTTAATAACAAACTTTTTTTTATTCTATGAAAACCAAAAAAATTTTCTTGTTTAAACATCTTTTAACTAACAAATGAAGGTTTTGGCTATTATTTTAATAAAATTTTTTCACTGGTTAATTAATTTAACCCTCTTGCGAAATTTTCCATGTTTACCGATACAGAATTTTCATAACTAAAAAAGTCCTTTTAAATGAATTTTTCTTAGACTTTTTGAGTATTAAAAAAATATATTTTTAAACCCAAGGATTTTCGTCAAAATTTAATATTTTATGAATTTTTGTTATTTTTAAAACCCAAGGGTTATTATTTTCAAGATTTTTAAAATAAACACAAAATTTTTGGGTTTTTCTTAAAGTTGGAACTAACTTCTTTACTTTACTTTTTCCTATTTCAAATTCTTTTTAAAATATTTTTCAAAACAAAACCCATTGATCGGGTTTTTTAAAATTTTTTCAGAAGCAAAGGATAATCTTAGTACAGTATGTAATTCTTTCGTATTCAAGACACTTTCAACAAAATTTGTTTCCCTTTTGCAAATTAATTTCAAAAATGTTTTTGGGTTTAAAAATTTTAAAATTTTCCAGGGGGTAAATTACACTACCCAACCTAAAATTATTGGCTCAAGGTAATAATGTTTTTGCTTTCTTCTTTTGAATTATAATCTTCAATATTTATTGTTTGCTTACTGTACTTTTTTGAAATATAACTTATTCCCCCTCACCCCTTTTTAAATAAAAAGATACTATCAATTCATTTTATTAAATCTAACTTAATTCCAGCATTTTTAACTTTGCATCCCAAGCTAAACCAGGACTACAAAAAAAAGACAAGGATCTAATTTTTAGACCCCAAAACATATTTTTCAAAACAAATACAAGCTAAAATAAAACCATTTTTAAATATAATCATATATTTCCCATTTTTTTAATTTTAAATTATTCCCAAAAAATTTTTTAGCATTTCATATTCATTTCAAAATATTAGTTTCATTTAAAATTGAAAAAAAATCTTTTTTAAAAGGGTAATTTTTTTTTTTCTTTAAAATTTTTTTAAATAATCCTGTAATCATAGGAAAAACCTTTTTTTTTTAAAAATTCTATTTTTTTAAAATTCTTGAGATAAAATTTAAATCGGAAAAATTTTTTTTAATTTTTCCAATTTTGAGACAAAAATTTGGAATGAATCAATAAAGCCCAAATCGGAAACATAAAGCCATATATCTTTCCATATTGTTGAAACTTTTTTTTTTTTAAAAATTTTCCTTTTTGTTGCATAAAAAAATGACCGTCAAACCTCTTAAAATTAAAGAAAAATAACAGGAATTTTATGTTTAGTTTAAAATTAATATTACTTTTGAGTGAGCACTTCCCCTGAATTTTCCTTTAATGACAATGGTCTCTTATTTTGATGAATCTTCTATAATTCTTTTTCACAGATAGAAAAAATTTTTTGTTTCTTAAATTTAAATTTTTAAATTTTTTTTAGACATTCTTAGTTCTTGAAAGTGCTCTTTAAATTTTTTTACAATTTTCCCTCTTCCCAAGCTTTTTTCAAAAAATTTTATAAACTGCATTGGGACCCTAAAATGGGGTTGGTTTAGTATATTTATCGTCTAAAAACAAAAAAATTTTATACCTAACCAAAAACAATGATTTTGAATGGTTCAGTAAATGAAGATTTATTTGATGTAAAGCATTAAAAAACTTTTTAGTTATTGATTCAAAATCACATAAATTACAAAAGACTGCTAAACCTTTAGGGTAATTTTTAAAATTGTACTTTATTTCCCCCTTTTTTGGGCATTTTTAAACCCTTGGGTACCATTAAACAAACAATTTGGAATATGTTCTTTAATATTCTTTCTTGAAAAAAAGTTGTAAGCAACTTTTACAAAAATATTTTCTATTTGGTTTTTGGTTTTGTTAGTCTTAATCTTTTAAAGTCTTTTTCCAAACATAATGTTGACTACATTCGGGGGCTTACATCACATCATTTTTTTAATTTTTTTATTTTTTTTTATTTTATCAAGTAATTAACACATGTCACGTGTTCTTCGTAGGGAATTTGTAGTACAAGGGAAAAAATACTATTTTCTTTCATAACCAAATAAAAAAATGATATTCATTTAAAACTTCTTTTTTAGGTATTTGATTTAATTAACAAAAAATTTTTAATTCCAGTATAATAAAGATCTTTATATTTTTTTATATTTTGAAACCTATGGGGGTTTTTTTTAAATGGGAATTTTTTTAAAAGCAAAAAAGACACCATCTAAAAAAATCTTTATCAAAATTCTTTATATTTTTTAAATTTTCCTTTCTTTGGGATTTGTAATGGTTTGGAAATTTCAAAATAACTTAAGCCCCAAAAGGACTATACTTATATCATTTAAAAATGACATAAACTGACTCTATTCTCCACCCACTTCCCAGAAACCCAAATTTCCCAATTCTTTTTATTATTTCATAAAAAGCTTGAGAAATTTTTTTTTTTTTCGTTTTTTTTAAAAATTTCTAACCCTTTTGTTGAAAATAAGCTGATTTAAAATTGTTCAGTTTTATCCATTTTTTGCAAAAGTTATTTTTAAAACAACGTTTTTTTTTATACCTTTTAAAGTTTTAAGTTCAGTTTAATATTTCATAAGAGCCCTTTAAGTTAAATAAATTTGTTCTTTGGATCTTGTTATAGTAATTTTTTTTCAAATTTTTTATAATATTGTTTTGTAGATCTCTCGATTTCCATCAATAATTAATTTAAAAAAAAATTCGTTAAGCAAAAAAGGAAAAAACAATTTTAAAAAAAAAAATTTAAAAAAATATAAAATAAATAAATTTTAAATTATCTTTTAAAAAAAATAAAAAAATTTTAATTTTTAATATTTTTCCATTTTTTTTGAATTCCACATTTACTCGGTTTTCTCCTTTTCAGCACATTTTTTTAACCCCAAAAAAAACCAAGGGCTTTTTGACCTGCATAAATTCTTTTATTTTTTTTTTTCATTTAAAACACATCGGGGACAATAAATTTTTTTGGGTTGTTTCAATATTATTTGGTCGGGACAATCACATAACTTTTTTAAAAATAGAGGTTTTAGTACCAGGGTACAGCATTTTTTTCTTCATTAAAAGACAACCAAGTTCCATCAAATAATTTTTTTTTTTAAAAAAAGGACTATAACATTTTGAATTTATCAATAAAGTATTTTATATTCATCGCTAACTATTTTATCAGTTTTTTATTTAATAACATTTCTTCTTTTTAAAACTTTCTTTTATGAATTTTTGCTGGATTCATTATTTCCCTAAAGGCTAATAATTTTTGGCATAAAACATTTTATCTCCTTTCTATTAAACCTCTATATATAAATACTTACAGAAAAAAATCTCAAAAAAAACACCTAAAGAACATTTAAAAAAATAGGTAATATTATCTAATCTTTTGAATAAGATTTTAAAGTCATTTTTTAAATTTTTTCAAAGTAAAAATTTTAAAACCTTTTTAGAATTCTGTTTAACCATTCTTCGTGTAATTTTTGAGTTTTTTTAAATAATCTAAACCCAAACCCATTTTCTTCCGTTCTGTTTTTTTTTTTGAAGCCTTTTTAAAAACTTTTCTGGGCGTTTTACAAAACAAATCCTCAATTGGGTTTTTTCCGTATGGTTTTATAAAGATCAATTAAGAAAAGATTGTAACTGCCCACTCGGGGTCCTTTTTTAAAAAACCCCTGTCGTGATTTGTTTTGTAAAACGTTTACTGTTTGTTAAATACAACGTTCAAGACAAAACACCCTCAAACTGTTTAGCAAAATAACATTTTTATATGACTGTTTAAAGTTTTTAGCGAAAAGGAATAAAAATTTTTGGAAGGTTCTTGGCACAAGTTCAAAAAGGTTATATGAATTAAATTTTCGAAGCGGAACCTTCGGTTGCACGTGGGTCCATAACATTTTGCCATTCGGAATTGGTTCTGGAATTTTATTAAAATTAGGATTTAATCTTTAAAAATATCTAAAAACGTACTTTTTCCCCGAGCAATTTTACCTTCAACTGATATAATTTTTCTCATTATATAAAATACTTATAAAAAAATCTTAATTAAAATTAAAAAACCTCTTCTTTTTATTTTATATCCGTAAGTTTTAAAATTTCCTTCAAAACGTTTCCAAAAAGGGTTGAAATTTTTTTTTTTTCCGCATTTCTAAAGTATTGAAAAATATCCTGAAAAAACTTTTTTCTCTTTTCTTATTACTTTTCCAAAACCGGTTTTGTTATAAATTGTTTTATTTGGATATGTCTTTTAAAATAAATTTTTTGTCGTCAAGTTTTAGTCTGTTTTTTAAAAAAATTAAAATTTCTGATGGAACACGCCAGCAACTGCTAAAATATAGAAAAACTGGAACAAAGGGTTGGGGCTGAACAACCAAAAACCCTGGTAATAATAAACCCGGGACTTACTCTCCCACAAAATTTTTTAACTTTTTTTGTAACACAGCTAGTTTGGTTTGTGAATTTATTAACTGATCTATTTTTTCTATTCCTTATTAAAATTTAAATTTTTTTTGGACCCTTTTTATAATAAATTTTTAAAAAAAATTTTTTTCCCAAATTTACTAAATGGTACCCAACATTAAATTTTTCATTGTAACCTTTCCATTTTATAAAATTTTTTTTTCTTATAGTCTCGCTAATAACTTTTTCTTTTTTAAAAAATTCTTTTGTAGTAATTTTTCTTGTTCATAAAAAGAACCCTTTAAATTTTCTCATCATTTTTAAATCTTTTAAAAGGTATGTTCTGGGTTTGATTATTAAAATTTAAAAAAATTTAAATATTTCCTCTGTCCAATTTGGTGTATATCCTTTTTCAAAATGTCTTTTAATTTTTCTTAAGCGAAATCGATCCCAAATTTTTAAATTTGTTTTACTTTTTGGTATTTTTTAAAACACCAAAAAAAATTAAAGTAAACAGTACCTTTTTTTTAAAAATTTTAAATACTTCGGTTTTGGGGCATTTTTTTTTTACTGAATTTTTGTTTTGTTATTTTATCAAACCATATCCTGCAAATTTTCTAAATAAGTAAAAATATTATTTGCTGTAAAATATTCCACATTACTTTTTAAAATTTTATTTAAAACTTTCTATTACACACCTTTTCCCTTTATTAAAGTATGGTACATTAATCTTTTTTTATTAAAAATCATTTAAATTTTTTTATTTTAAAAATTTTTTTCCTTCATCTACCCATAAAAAATTTCTGGTAATCGTCCTTTTAAAATTATTTTTTCAAAAGCTTAGTAAAAATTCTCCAGTTTTATTCTTTAAAGGAATAACCCCAAACAATTTTTTAAATATATCAAAAACTTAAAAAGTACTTTACTCCTTTTTTATTTTTTGAAAAAGCTTGCATGTCAACTAAAATCGGACCAGTATCCAATAATTAACATCACCTTCGTTTCCTAAAATTTTTTTTTTTTTAATTTGGTTGTTAATTCTTCGCAATTCATCGCTCCATGTGATTCCCGGGGGGGGAGAAAAATTTGCCAACCCCCTTTTCCCCCTTTTTTTTATTTTTGTCCGGACCAAGGTGTATTTTGTTTTGATGGCTGTTTTTTCAACTAAATGTTTTTCAATTTTTCTTTCCCAAAAGTTTTTATTTAGTTTTTTTAATTGAAACATTTGTTATCCCCCAATTTCCCCTTTTTACACCACTGTCATACAAAAATCAGGTCCAACAAACTGCTCCATTCATTGACAGGGTCCATTACAGGGGTTTCCGGCCCACAAAAATTATATCCTGGAAGGTTAAACCTTTCTTAGTAAAAAGTAACATTGCTTTGTGAAAACTAAATTTAAACCCCCGACTTTTTAACAAACTTTGATTTATTTTTTCCACAAATGAACAAGTAGCCTTTTTCATTTTTCTCCCGTTTTTTTTTGTAAATATGAGGATTTTTAATCAGTAAATCTCTTTTTTTCAAACAATATATTTTATCTGTAAACTCAACTATACTATGTATTTAAAACTTTTTAGTTGGTTTTAACTGGGTTTAAACCTTGGGTTTTTAATTTTCCACATTGGGCAGTCCGGGCCAAAAAATAAATCTTTTTTTTTGGTTAAACCAAAGGTTTTCGTTCGGTTTAACTAAAGATTTAAAAGATTTTTAGGGTATTAAGGGTACTAAGTTAGTATTTTAAGTTTAGGGAAAGGTTAAAGTGCACTTATAGAATAGGGACAAGGGGTCAGGGGGGTCATATTGTTTTAAAATCGGTATTTCTAATACTACTTGGGTCAAGTGGTTCTCAAGTTACTGACCGGAAATGGTTTTCCATGTGCAGGCCCCTGTGACCTTGACCTTTAATAGTGACCCTAAAATCGATAGGAGTCATCTCCTCTGCATGACCAATCATCCTATGAAGTTTCAACATTCTGGGTCAGGTGGTTCTCAAGTTACTGACCGGAAATGGTTTTCCATGTTCAGGCTCCTGTGACCTTGACCTTTAACAGAGTGACCCCAAAATCGATAGGGTTCATCTACTCTGCATGAACAATCATCCTGTGAAGTTTCAACATTCTGGGTCAAGTGGTTCTCAAGTTACTGACTGGAAACAGTTGTGCATGTTCAGGCCCCTGTAACCTTGATCTTTAACAAAGTGACCCCAAAATCGATAGGGGTCATCTCCTCTGCATGATCAATCATCTTATGAAGTTTCAACATTCTGGGTCAAGTGGTTCTCAAGTTACTGACTGGAAATTGTTTTCCATGTTCAGGCGGCCTGGCCCATGTGACCTTGACCTCTGATCAAGTGACCCCAAGATCAGTAGGGGTCATCTAGTCTGAAAATCCAATCATCCTATGAAGTTTCAACATTCTGGGTTCTGGGTCAAGTGGTTCTCAAGTTACTGACCGGAAATGGTTTTCCATGTGCAGGCCCCTGTGACCTTGACCTTTAATAGTGACCCTAAAATCGATAGGAGTCATCTCCTCTGCATGACCAATCATCCTATGAAGTTTCAACATTCTGGGTCAGGTGGTTCTCAAGTTACTGACCGGAAATGGTTTTCCATGTTCAGGTTCCTGTGACCTTGACCTTTAACAGAGTGACCCCAAAATCGATAGGGTTCATCTACTCTGCATGAACAATCATCCTGTGAAGTTTCAACATTCTTGGTCAAGTGGTTCTCAAGTTACTGACCTGAAATGGTTTTCCATGTTCAGGCCCCTGTGACCTTGACCTTTAATAGATTGACCCCAAAATCGATAGGGTTAGTCTCCTCTGCATGATCAATCATCCTATGATGTTTCAACATTCTGGGTCAAGTGGTTCTCAAGTAACTAACCGGAAACAGTTTTCCTTGTTCAGGCCCCTGTGACCTTGACCTTTAACGCAGTGACCCCAAAATCAATAGGGGTCATCTACTCTGCATGACCAATCATCCTATGAAGTTTCAACGTTCTGGGTCAAGTGGTTCTCAAGTTATTGATCGGAAATGGTTTTCCATGTTGAGGCCTCTGTGATATTGACCTTTGATGGAGTAACCCCAAAAACAACAGGGGTCGTCTACTCCATAAGCCCTGCCACCCTATGAAGTTTGAAGATTCTAGGTCAAATGGTTCTCCAGTTATTGACTGGAAATGAAGTGTGACATAGTCAAGCTAAAAATTGACTTATTGAAACTGCCCATTTTGTGTTTATGATGTCTTTACATTGCAAAATATTATTAAATTCGCAAACACTGTTTTAAATAGATTGCTTTAGTTTATCATCTTTACTATTTATGTTATGTTAGCCACTCTTACACTTAAAATGATCAGAGATCATCATAAAGCAAGAAACAGTTGTCAAAACAAAGAAGTGAGCATCTATATTTTTACTGACAGTACAATTTCAAGCTCAAGTGTTTGGTAATCATGACCCTCTTCCATTCTAAAGTATGATTAATTTTTTAGCTGGAATAAAGGGAAATATCTATTAGTGAAAGAATATTGTTAATAACTTTCTCATTTTACATCATTTTTGAAAGTTCTTATACTGTCTTACATGTTTTTAGACTTTTAATTTTCACTGTCATACTTGTTTTTAGACTTGGACTTTACTGAATAAGATGCATAGTCTCTTCTAAGTTTTGTTTTTCAACCAATTCATGTTCAGCTAGAAAGTCCTTTTTAAGTTATTGCACAAATATGTATATTTCTGCCTAACAACGTACAAAATGAAAACAAGACCTGTAAGTCAGTGAATTTCCACTTTTAATATCAAATAAAATATATGTTCCGAGTTAAAACATTTTATGTACACAATGTTAGACACAATGTAAAGCGTTAGAAAACTAATAGTATATATATAGAGTTAATATCATGAGTGTAACTCACACTGTAGTATTAGAATAATACAAGGCAGTTTAAAATATAATAAAGCTGTGTGGCAAAATGATCTGCAGTTCCTTGCCTAAACAAGCTGTTCTAATTATAACTTCTTTTGAACGATGTCATTTAACAGTTGCATGATACAGAGGATTGCATTAGTTCATTTACAATGACATAGCTGTCCCGTTGATCATGTCATACACTTAATCGATAAACTTGACCAAGCAGAACTTTCAATTTATAACACAAGGAGTAGTAATGCAATAGTAAGCTAAGGAATTTCAATATTTTTTTTTTTTAAAAGATACACATAGGGTAATGTTTTCTTCAGTTACATAAGTGGTACCAATAAAGGTGCAGTTCCTAATTTTTCCACGATTGTCAACAGAAATTTTACAAAATTACTAAATTACAAATTATTCTGAGCAAATCGAATCAAGGTTTAGGAGTATATCACCAAAACACAGAAATATTTTATAAACGAATAACATTGTTACCAATACTTTACTTAACCATTACGTGTTCTGCTGTACTGTCCTGTACTGAAAATATTCTGAAAAAGTTGTTCCCCTTTGAAAATGAATGCCATTTGTAAAGAAATAAAAATAAACAATTGCTAAAAACTGTGTTCCACTTAATTATGTGAAATTTCAACACTCGCATGCGATTGCAAATGAATCAAAACTAACATGTGTAACAGTTCTTTGAAAATGGTGAGTTTTTGAAAGCGTTTGACTGCCCGGAAGTGGGTCCCATTTAGGCAGTCTTTTTTTCTGAATTCAATGTTTATATTAGTATACTGACACTTGTTTTGTTGTTTTTGTAATGATAGCGTGTATATTACTTATATTACTCTACAAAACAAGTGTCAGTATACTGATATAAGCATTGAATTCCGAAAAAAGAACTGTTTAAACAGGCCCCACTTCCAGACAGTCAAGCGCTTTTAAAAACTCACCATTTTCAAGGAACTGTTACACATGTTTGTTTTGATGCATTTGTAATAGCGCGCGAGTGTTGAAATTTCACATAACTAGGTTGAACAGTTTTCAGCGATTGTTTATTTTTATTTCTTTACAAATGGCATTCATTTTCAAAGGGGGACAACTTTTTCAGAATATTTTCAGTAAGAGACAGTACGGCAGAACATGTAATGGTCAGGTAAAATATTGGTAACGATGTTGTTCATTTATAAAATATTTCTGTGTTTTGGTGATATACTCCTAAACCTTAAATTAAAGCTGCTTGCCGGTACAGAAACATTCTTCAACAATTTGAAACAATGTGTGCCTATAACTTCCATCTTAATGTTACCAAATATGGATAAACTAAGACATGAATTTTTTTCTCAGTTCATGCCAAATGGACAACAGAATATGATCCAGATCAGGGAACAGTGCTAGGGACTCATTATCAACTTGCTGATCATATTTTGTCATACTTTTCACATGAACTCCAAAAAAAATTTAATATCTTCCATTTACATAATATTTTCTTTCCATTTTCTCACAAGTTCTTTGTTTTATAAATTGTACACATTTTGTTGTATTTAACATTAGAATCTACTTCCCAGTCATTCTGTTCCCCCATTCAGAACAATTGTAAAACATCATCTAAGGAACATTCTCCCTGACTACTCACTAGCATCGTCAAAACAGTGGCATGTTATCACTATGCAGCATCAGCAGCTTATTCGTAACCTTGGTGCCTTTCCTTCTGCAGTTCATACAAAATGAACCTCATAATGTTCAATGGAACAAACAGGGAGAATGTAAATATTCAGAACTGAGCATAATTGGAGGTAAATTGTAGGAAGACTATTGATGCAGCTGTTCATCTGTAACTACTAAGGTCAACTGACTGAGTAACAACAACAAGAGGGCCAAGATGGCCCTAGGTCGCTCACCAGAGAAACACACCGTAACAGTGTAAACATGTTTGACCTAGTGACTTCATGGAAACAAATATTCTGACCAATTTTCATTAAGATTGGACCAAAAATGAGGTCTCTTAAGTGTAAACAAGCATTTTCTTCAATTTGACCTAGTGACCTAGTTTTTGAGCCAAGATGACCCACATTTGACCTAGATTTGATCAAGGCAATCATTCTGACTAAATTTCATCAACCTCAATTGAAAAATACAGCCTCTATCGCATACAAAACGTTTTTCTTTGATCTGTCCTCGCGACCTAGTTTTTGACCCCAGATGACTCATATTCAAACTTGATCTTAATTTTATCAAGGTTATCATTCTGACCAAATTTCATGGAGATCAGTTGAAAAATACAGCCTCTATCGCATACACAAGCCAAATGTTGACAGACGACAGACAGATGCTGGACATCGAGCAATCACAATAACTCAGGTGAGCTAAAAAGTATTGCTATATGATGAAAAAAAAAACAGACATTTTCTTACACAGTATATTTCATTTAACAAAAAATCCACATAACCAAAACCTGTTGAAACAGTACTGGTACCTAGACCAGAAACAATGAACAGCTTGTTCAACAAGCATCTGCAGATAACTACCATGAGAAATGTTGTATAAATAAAAATAAATAGTAATAAGATAGCTAGTAAAATGTGTATAATTATAAATCATGAAAAGACAAAATAATACAAAATAGTGACAAAAGTCGCAAACAGGCCCAAGTCACTCAACTGAGGTGAACCTTGACCTTTGACCTTGCTTCTGACCAACTTTGGTAAACATCCATTTAACAGTGTTTAAAGTTATCTACTGCTGTGCTGTGAAAACCCTAACATGTGTAACCATTTCATCAAGCCTGACAGAAGTCAAGAGTGCTACAGATCAATTTTGGTCCATTAAATTTTTCGTGAAAAGTTGTTTATGGAATTTTCTATGTTTAGCTCTGGCAGCCCTACATATAGTCAAATGGAAACTTCTGAATAAAACTGAGAAAGGTCCATCCGAGGATACTACAAGGTCAATTGGTTTTCAAGTTATTGAACAGAAACCGTTTTCAAGGTTCAGACCCCTGTAACTTTCACCTTTGACTTACTAACCCCAAATACAATATGGGTAATCTAGAGACGGACTAACTAACTAACCAAATGGCCGAGCAACTGACAGGTACAAAGTAATATACTCCACTTCTTTGAAAGGGGCATAATGATATGACTTACACTAGGATTCTTGTGGCAAGGTGCCAAAAGACAAAGAATAATACATATTGAATGATTGTCAACAAGAACAAACGTATGGTACATTTGTCAATACTTAAAATAAATCACAATAGTTTTCTTGTTAAAGTAAGTTAAAAAATTTGCTTGTATTAAATAGATATGTCTCATTTTCTGTCCAGTTCACCAGAAATTGTAAGTAATTCTTACAATATGTAGGTTCCTGGCAAACTGGACAAAAAAGGCCATATATAGTATTAAATTCTATAAATACGGTACTATTTTTCTTGCTATAAGTTCTATAAAAGGTTATAACTGAAAATATAAGGTTAATAAATGAAATACATCTTGCAATAAGGTCATTCCTTTTTTAAAGATCCATAAAAGTAAATAGCAGACTTATAAATATTAACAAATCTTGTATAGGTTTCAAAAAAGTTAACTGTTGAATTCCAGGGGTGTCACAATTCCGGATTTATAATATCTGTCATGTATTTACGAATCGAATAGAAATATCAGTCCCTAGGGCACCTGCGAATTGGGCAGTAACAAGGCTTGCCGCCGTTGCTGAGTTACCGCCCATGCGCAGGTGGCCAAGGGACGGATATTTCTACCAGATTTGTAAACACATGACTAAATTTTTTTCTTGCATATCGTATACATATAAGCTTTTTATTCTGACTTATTTTTCTTGCATACTTATTTTACAAATAATTGAATAAATAAAGCAAATAGAAATACTTTCTTTGTAGCACTCTTTCTTATAGTAGAGTATATACACAAAGCGCAGGAAATTAACGTTCGTAAGCAGAACTGATGTCATTACATTTTAGTGATGCACTGTAACAAAGTTCCACTTTAGTTTTATCGTTTGTAGTGTAACAGTTATATATTTTTACCATAAAATAATGTATTTTGAATTGAGAAATATACTATAAGGAATGGAGAGAAACTATCAAGGTACCTTATTTTTTTCGTATTGTACATAAAAAATATATAATCGATACATCATATCCGTATCGGGTAAAACAACATATTTGTATTGGGTGAAACTGCATATTGCGGTTTTCGAAATGAACCACAACAGAATGATGCCTTGCAAGGATCAAAAGATACCCGTGTGGATTATGAAATACAAAGAATCACCTGAATACATAGACCTTTCATAGCAAGATGACAGTAATGATGATAACAATGTGTATTGCATCTGCAGGAAAACATGGAACAGAAGATTTATGATACAGTGTGACTACTGTGACGAATGGTTTCATGGATCTTGTATTAACATCACCGTGACTGATGCTACTGACACTGACAAATGTAAGTGCAAGGCATGTAATTAAGGACAAGAGACAGTGTTAAGGGTGAGCGTAAAACACAAATGTATGTCATTTTGATTGTACTTTTTTAATATAGCTGAATACAGTAATGTCAAAGACTTCCCGACCGCAGTGGAAGAACTTCTGGAAAGGGGACGTGTCTATTTCACAGCGATGAGTTCCTCAAAAACCTTTCACTTTGCCCAAGATTGGCAGGGAGAAAAAAGGATGAACTTCTGCTGAAAACCCTGTTGAAGATGTTAATCCTTGTCAAGGAAAAGGATGCCAGCAGAAACCAGATAAGGTTTCAACAGTGGCTGAAAGAGGCTGCAAACAGGGATTGGATCAGCAATAAATTGTTTGGAATCTCCCATATCTACCTAAACCTGTAGAACAAGTATACGATCCAATAAAAGAAAGAAGGGACATCCGATACTTTTCAACCTCGAAATCTGAAAAAAGAAGCTAGAGATGAGTGTTAATGATGATATATTGGATCTGGACCTCAACGAAGATGAACTTCTTGCATTGCCACAAGTCCAGTCTAATATAGAAACTGCAGCAGATCCAACACATCCAATGGAAGTGGATCAGTAGGCTGATTCACCGTCGACTACTTCAAAATGCAGTCCAAGGAAGTCTCCTAGACAGGCTGAGAAATTCAGGATTTCACCAGTGAAAGTACCTCCTCAGAAAGTCGCCAAGCCGAAGTCTCCTACAGCTTCCAATAGATCTAAAGACAAGGAAGACCAGAAGAGGGCTTCTAGCACCTCATATGGACATCCGAGAGAAAATAGATCTAAAGACAAGGAAGACCAGAAGAGCGCTTCTAGCTCTTCATCTAGACATCCAAAAGAACATAGACATGAACCCAGACGGCACTCTGAATATTCTTCAATGGCATCAAGTATGGCTGAAGAAAGAAAAAAGCATTCAGGCCGTTCAAGGTCTTGCCAGGATGACCGGGCTTCTAGCTCGTCTAGTCATCTCCAAGAACGGGCTTCTTACTCATAACAAAATTGGACCACATTCCAGTACCTCCAGTGGAGCTTCTAGCTCATGGAAGAACGGGAATGAAAAAGTGCCAAAATCATCAGACCAACCAGGCTTCAGGAATGTTGAACGCCATGTTACATTTGGTAGGGGTATGACTGTCGATTACTAGCCATCCACTGTTGGCATGAAGAAAAGACCAGCACCAGCAGTCCCTCTGGAATCTGGTGATATCCACAACAGTTCTGAAGGAACAGAAGACTGATGATATTCTACTTCAGGTCAGAGTAGCTGTAGAGGAAAGAAGAAAATCTATGGGTAAAAGCCTTGCTGGGTACCTGGCTGTACTGAACCAAACAGCTACATGAAGGTACACGCTTTCAAGTACCATTTTCCCGGGATTTTCAGACCTGACTATGAACAAGTTCTGCGTGGTACTAGTATAAGAAATGCTTTAAATCAAGTGACTAGATGGCTTCTGGGTAGGCCTACTTCATTAGACGAACCGAGTACTGCTGACAACACAAAGGTAACGCCTAGACAAAAAGAAGCAATGGCTGAGCTGTGCAGATTTCTGCGGTTGCCATTCCAGACCATTTCATATTGAAACCGGCAAATTCACCAGGATGTCTCATTCTTTGGAAAGCTGTCCTGTTGATTGCTGCAAGTCTGGAATGCAGAGGAGACACAGTATTGGCAAGATAACTATCCAGTACCAGAGAATGCAGAAATTCAGCACTAGTTTGTAGCACAAGTGATCCTTCCACAGTCATTTCCACCTGGACAGAACACTGCATAACCTTAACCTTAATCCAGTCGGAAACTTGGATGATATTATTAACTGTGTTCCAGTAGACCAAACTCATGGTCTACTAGACAGTTGCTGTCTACTGTGATCAAAGAAGCTATCTGTCTGAACAATGTCTTCTAGACTTGCCCGAGGATATGTCGGTTGCAATTCAAACATGCAAGAAACAGTGTACATAGCATTGATGTAGACATTATGCAGTTATTGAGGCTTTTATAGAATCCCCAAGTGTAAGCGCTGGGCAAGACTGGTATTGATCACTCTGAGCCTATAAAATACTGGTCCTACCAGGTGGAACTACTGGAAAACGTACTGCCATTGCTTGAAGACCCCCACATATTGGTTATTCATTGCCGTGGGATGAGAGGGAATTGTGGCACACAAGCCTTTCTATTGCTTCTCCATTTCTTGCAAAAGAAGGTGCGACAGAATCACCCGATTCAGGAAAGCGGTATGTGTTACAGAGATGGTTGGAGATTTTTCCGAGAACTTATTTTGGATTTACCGACTTGACCAAGTCATTCAATCCTGAACAGATTGCAGCACTTCAAAGCACTGACGAGAACCGCTTGTTTCTGGAGTCGGACGCCCCATATTTTCCAAGTATGGTATCCCAGGTATCATCAAGTCAGATTTTCACAGCAGCCAAGAGTGTGGCAACACACCGACAGATAACAGTGGAGCGAGTGTTAGAGATTACAGTTGCCAATGCAGTGTATCTCTATAGATATAGGGCAGTTCCAGTAGTGTAACATACAGTCCATATTAGCTTGACTTCTATTCAGCTAAGGTGCACCATTGTCCATACAGGATGGACTTGTAGTCCACCTCAACAAGATATCCATAAGTGCCAGA
The DNA here is from genome assembly GCF_021730395.1 of Mercenaria mercenaria. Lineage (NCBI taxonomy): Eukaryota > Metazoa > Mollusca > Bivalvia > Venerida > Veneridae > Mercenaria > Mercenaria mercenaria. The sequence continues at coordinate 32,074,820 of NC_069361.1, read as the reverse complement.
AGCCACACTATAAGGGCTATCCAGATGAGTTATTGGGCTTCCAGTCCAATATCCAGGGTTCCAGTCCAGTCCGGTGACTACCAGTCATGTACAGTTTATTGAGGGCTTCTAGCTCTCCACTGACTAATAAATCTGTGAATGTTTTTTATTATTCACAACATTTCTCCCACACTGGACTGTAGCTTTCATTATAAAGTTGGGGGGGATGTTGTGCCGGAAGGTACATTTAGTGGCCATGTACCTAAGGTAGGTATAATTAGCGGCATGATACCTACTTCTGGAATGCAATAGAGGGCAGGATTCTTCACAGGCTGTTATGTCAAGTACCTCAGTAGGTCGTAGGTGCCCTTTGTTAATTGTTGGTATTTTTTAAACTTTTCGTGTTTCAAGTAATTCTTTAGACTTTCCGTTCTCCTTTTTGAAAAGTAAACAACATGCTTTTAGCGGTTCCCGTTAATTTGTTCAGGTAGCAGGGTACACTTAAGATTCGAAATTTTGGGCACGGCCAGTCTTACATGTAGCGAGTGGTAAAAGATCAGGACTCCCATACAAGAATACAGAAAGTTATCAAAACGAAAGTTTTACACCATCCATTTAAAAACAAAGGCCAAAATCATCAATTTTGCACTTTTTGACCAGCCTACAATGATCCCGTTGCAGGAACAATGTCCAATTTTATTGCATTTCTCAATTTAATAGTCCCTACTGAACTACAGGATATTAATGGAATGGGGGCCCATCCATCTTGTGTTTTCACAAAATAGCAAAAATGTTCTGGAGTATCAACCAACAAGCATGGAACCCTTCTATGATTTTTATTTCCCTCATTGATTCATACAAAGCTAGCAGCAGTTAGTTTTACAACTAACATCAGAATTTTACATGTATCAGCTGCTGTTTAAGTTCTCTAAAGAATAAACAAACATTATCTCTCACTTTAATTTACAGACATCCAAAATCACGAAGTTCTAATTATTAAAAAAATTGACGGGGGCCAAAATTCGAAGTGTACCCCGCTACCTCAAAGTTTCCTTCTTTTCATGGCCACACGGTGTAAGTTAAAGGTTTTCTCTATTTTCTTTGATATAAATTTTCTATTACATATACTATAGTAGACTATATTTCGTAAGTAGCGTAGCGCAATGCTTGCTTTGTAAATTTACATTTCGTATTCAAATATTTCATACCCAATCTTTCGTACCTTGATTTTTCTAAAATCTACTTTAGAGATTGCATTTTTATATTCTTGTTTTAATGCATTGTAATATGAAGGTATTCAACTGTTTTTAATACATGTAGAAACTGTTTTGTCATGATAGATAATTGTATTTCTTTTCTCTATTGTAGCTTTTTACCATCACTCAATAAAAGTGTTCCACCAAATATTGGGTTGGTTATCTACTGTCATAGGGACAGCACACAGGCACCACAGAGAACAGACATTCATCAAGCCCCAGTTCATCCCCAGATCAACAAAGGGCTCGGAAGCACTGATACTGAAAGATGAAATGATAATGAACAGAACTGACATGTTCATGGGCGCATCAACTCTTGCAACTGTCCACAACAGCAGTGCAAAAGACTGTGTTGTGGATGAAGTGTTACAGCTACATCATGTCAGCAAAAATTCTTTTGAAGAATATGCCACTGGACAATAAACTCTTAAGAAACATCTCGGCAATTGACCCAGCAGCTAGAGGTCATGATCGCATCATCAGCTGCCTGAATATGCTCCCAATCCAAGTTCCCCAGGTCTCAATGGTGATGAAAAAGAGGCCTACTCTACCAAAATCTACAGGTATCAGCTAGACCAAACACTCCCTGAGCTGAAAAAAAAGACAGTAGGGTAGACCATTGGTGGGCTGGTGTAAAGGGTTATCCTGCCATGAGAGAGATGGCTTTGCCTAACCTCACCTGTTTTCATGGCCCACTGGTTGAAGGCATGTTCAATATTATGGGTGATAAAATGAATTCAAAGTCAAGTAGTACGAGTATTGAAACTATAATTATTTTTGGGGAAGTAAGTCTTGGGACAGTGAAAAAAATAATTATTTTATGCTGTCCCAACACTTTGGGAAAATATGGAATGCTGTGTTATTCTTACAGTTATACTAAGACTAATGGTGCTAGACCATTACTATCATAAAAGCTTGCCTTTTTACATGTAAAGTAGTATTGTAAACAGACAAAATTTATTGGAGCTTATTCAGAAGTATAGTCATATTTTTTTGTGATACAATGTTACAAGTTAACAATCATATAGTCATGAACAAAAGTATTGATGTGATCTGTCAGTATCTGACTGTACCACAAATGTTTACATATATGTGTAATTATTCAAAATGACTCATTTTGTTCATTACTTTATACATTTACTTTTTTTTTTATGTTTAGTTTTTTCTCTTTTTTTTTTTAAAGACGTTTCTTTGTCAGATTACTTTGCATAATAGTTTTGCAATACAACAGTAAAGCATCTACATATATACTGAATTATTATCATTTTCTTGTACAAAAATTGCAATTGACAAGTTTCAAAATCCCGTTAATCCACTAATCTTTAATCGAACTGATTCGAAAATGAAGCCGAGGATGTATTGATTAATTGCATCATTAAAACAATGGTGGATAAAACTACAGATAATGTGTTCGATGTATATATATTGATAAATTATGGACTTATACATGTAAAGATTTGAAAGATATTTTGTGGAATCTTGGACAACTGGTGATAGGAAATAAGGACATACTATAGTCTTGTAGCTTGTGCTTATAGTGCTTCGTTAAATGGAAAAGTGAGTGAAAGTCTGGCGGTTGGTGAATGCGGAAGTGAAACACCACCAGATTGCAATCCGTTGAGTGTTCTTCCTACAAGCCAAAGCAAGGAAATAACATATAATGATATAGTGCTTATAATTAGCGGTCAATTATGGTCGAACAATTTGTGTGATCTACAAATTTTACATTCAAAAAGTTATTTACATATTGGTGGATCGTGCCAACAAATATGGTGCCAGTGAGATGAAAGGTGTTTCATACAAAAAAAAAACAAGAGCTGTCACTAATGGTGACAAATACCCCCCGCAGCACCTTGACCTTTGACCTGGTGACCTTGACCTTTGACCTGGTGACCCCAAAGTCAGTAGGGGTGGTGTACTCAATAAGTACTATCAGCATGTAAAGTTTGAAGGTCCTGGGTGAAGTGGTTCGCAAGTAAAATGCCTTCATGCAAAAAGTTAACGTTGGCACCTGTGACCTTGACCTTTGACCTGCGACTCCAAAGTCAGTAGGGGTGGTGTACTTCAATAAGTACTATCAGCAGTGAAGTTTGAAGGTCCTGGGTGAAGTGGTTCACGAGTAAAGTGCCTTCATGCAAAAAGTTAACGTTGGCACCTGTGACCCTGACCTTTGACCTGGTGACCCCAAAGTCAGTAGGGGTGGTGTACTCAATAAGTACTATCAGCAGGTGAAGTTTGAAGGTCCTGAGGGAAGTGGTTCGCGAGTAAAGTGCCTTCATGCAAAAAGTTAACATTGGCCCCTGTGACCTTGACCTTTGACCTGGTGACCCCAAAGTCAGTATGGGTGGTGTACTCAATAAGTACTATCAGCATGTGAAGTTTGAAGATCCTGGGTGCAGTGGTTCGCGAGTAAAGTGCCTTCATGCAAAAAGTTAACGTTGTGACGAACGAACGAACAAACTAACGAACTAACGAACGAACGAACGGACAGACAGTTGAAAACTAATATGCCTCCCTTCGGGGGCATAAAAAATGAAATCCTACCAGTTCTTTGCAGAAAGCCATGTCACTTGTTACGTGATTGCTAAGAGCAGTGGACTTATCTGGGTCAGATGTAAGGTGACTGCTTTCATGAAACAAGAGAAATACAAAGTGATAACTGTATTTGAAGACAGTGATGTCAAGTTTGCAGCCTGCGATTGCCCACCATTTATTTTCCTGTTTTATAAAACTTCCCTTTAATTTGTACTAATTGAATGTTGCTCAAAGTGCATTTGATATAAAGATGGTTATACCCATTTGGCTTAACAAATTATACTATTTATCATTTTTAGGGCAGTGTCTAGCAGTACGGGTCTGTATTCTCTGGGACGAATAGAAAACATAAGCTCTGGTATTCTAGACTTGTAGTCTAAGAGTACGGACAGGCTATAAGAGTGAACTTTTATCAAAGATGTTAAATGCAGTGTGTACAGTTTTGAAAGAATATTCCTATTTTTAATCAGTTTCTATTTCCACTGATGTTATCGGTTTGTTTGTATCTTCTTTTTTTTATATATATGTGAACCGCATCATGCGAAAACCAGCCTTATGGCGATTATGACCAGTATGAATCCATCTGTGCAGTCTATTCAGAATCCATACTGTTCGCTATTCAGTCAGTATAGGTATCATGAGATGTTCAGCGAACAGTATGGATCCTGAGGCTGGTTTTCGCATGACGCTGCTCATATGTATATCAGTTACTCAGTATACTAAATCTCATTTGTAATAAGAATTTTGTTTTTTGTATTTTTCAGACTTGGCATCAACGGGAATGGCAAATGTAATCATGTGGGTGGGCTGCTGTTTGCAACTGAAGACTTCACAGCCAAAAGGCAGCAAGATGGACTGGTAAAGGTGTTGAGTTCATCCAGGCTGAACAAATGGATGTTCTACACAAACTACTGTACTCGCAAAATCATTATCAGAAATAAAAATAAGGAAGTTAAAATATAGAAAGTCTTCTAAGGAAAAAACAACTGTGAATGACTCTGACCCATGAGCACCACAAGACAGTGTTCTAGATACATTTGTCCTGCAGCAACTCCACCATACATTGCAGGATTGTGCTTCAAGCTCAGTGTTTTTCCTTTACCACCATGATCAAGAGTCTATGTCAATCCCTGAAGCGGATAATTACGATACAAATGATGGCGAGTGTTAAGGACTGGATGTATCTATAAATTCAACATTTACAGGAGTGGAAGACACTATTAAGGACTTGGAAATTCCCAGTTTACCACCACCTAAGTGTATAATTAATATTAATCCTCTAATCAGTGATCAGGAACAGACTGATGATAAATTTATAAAATGAAAAAATTAGTGACAAAGAAGTACAGGATGTAGAAAAAAAGACTAAAGATCTGGCCCCAGTTTCACAAAAAAACTTCAGTTTTTACTCATATTTTAACTTAAGTTATAACTTAAGTCTGATAAACAACTAAGCTGAGTGATTATGTTTGAGAGCGTTTCACAAAAAATCTTAAGTTATTGCTCAGTTGAGTGAAAACTTTCGACTCAAATATTTTAATATTCGTATTGGTGTAAGCTACAATTACGGTAACTCTTCCGAGCTCGCGCGATAGAAGGAAGAAAACTTATAAAATCTGCGAATCGCTGTCATACATCGATATCAGCTGCCCGATGGAGAAAGTGGTACAAAAACGATCTGCCAACTGGGGCGAAGGAGAGCGATCGCTCGCAGTTGAATTGATTTTATGTCAATCAGATATTATTTTTGGAAAGTTTCGAGGTGCCTCTCAAGGGGCGAAAGAGAAAGAAAGGGCCTGGCAAGACATCGCCGACCAGTTGAATGCGTGAGTACAGAGTAGACACAATTCTTTACTGAAAATTCAGTGACGAGTGGATGGAGTGGCACATGCATAAAATTACTGCATCCAATTTTGGTAAAGTGTTCAAATGTAGAATCCCTGAAAGTGCCATTAAAGTTATTATACACAAATGCTAGTAGTTACATAATGCAATATGGAAAGGATAATGAACAAAAATGCTGTAAAGGCTTATATAAGTATGAAAGCAAAAATGGGCAAACAGGTAAAAGTTGAGGATTATGGTCTGGTCAATTCTAAGGATATGCAGGGATTAGGTGCAAGCTTAGACGGCCAATACATTGGAATAATCTGTTGACCGAGTAAGTGGCAATATAAATAATGCTTAATACTGAAGAAAAAATCAGATGAAATGTAGTCTTGGTCTGGTAAATCAATCCTGAAACAAGAGGGCCATGAAGGCCCTGTATCGCTCACCTGACCTACTGGCCTAAAGATCATCAAGATTAACATTCTGACCAAGTTTTATTAAGATATGGTCATAAATGTGGTCTCTGAAGTGTTAACTAGCTATTCCTTTGATTTGACCCAATGACCTAGTTTTTGACCCTACATGACCCAGGTTCAAATTTTTACTTAAAGATCATCAAGATTAACATTCTGACTAAGTTTCATGAGAATATGGTCATAAATGTGGCCTCTAGAGTGTTAACAAACTTTTCCTTTGATTTGACCTGGTGACCTAGTTTTTGCCCCTACCTGACCCAGATTTGAACCTGACCTAAAGATCATCAAGATCAACATTCTGACCAAGTTTCATTTAGATATGGTCATAAATGTGGCCTCTACAGTGTTAACTAGCTTTTCCTTTGATTTGACCTGGTGACCTAGTTTTTGATCCTACATGACCCAGATTCAAACTGGACCTTGAGACTATTAAGATTAACATTCTGACCAAGATTCATGAAGATATAGTCATAAATGTGGCATCTACAGTTTTAACAAGCTTTCCCTTTGATTTTACCCAGTGACCTAGTTTTTGACCCCAGATGACCCAATATCTAAATCGTCCAAGATTTTATTGAAGGTAACTTTCTGACCAAGTTTCATTAAGATTGGACCAAAATTGTGACCTCTGGAGTGTTAACAAGCTTTTCCTTCGATTTGACCTGGTGACCTAGATTATAACCTCAGATGACCCAATATCAAATTAGTCCAAGATTTTATTGAGGGTAACATTCTGACCAAGTTTCATTAAGATTGGGCCAAAATTGTGACCTCTAGAGTGTTAACAAATTTTTCCTTTGATTTGACCTGGTGACCTAGTTTTTGATCCCAGATGACCCAATATCAAACTCATCCAAAATTTTATAGAGGGTAACATTCTGACCAAGTTTCATTAAGATTGGGCCTAAATTGTGACCTCTAGAGTGTTAACAGTCCAATTGTTGACGACAGACGACGGACACAGGGGGATCACAAAAACTCACCTTTTGAAATGGCCAACAGATTTAACAGCTAATCGTTTCATAGGCCCTTTGAGCCTGCCTAATCTGCTGACGTGCCCAAATCCCGGCATTTCAGGATTAATTGGCTCCTGAACCGAATTCAAGTAGTGAAGGTATAAATGTAATTCTTATTGATGGTCTAAAAATCTTTCTTAAATCAAAAAAAAAAAAAAAAAAAAAAAAAAAAGAAAGTGTTCCATAGGACAATGCCCCATGGCACTTGAATGGTAGTATGGCCGATGTAAGTTGCCTTGACCTGGCTGGTTTGGCGGACACGTCGTCTTATGGCCACCATTCATGCGAATTTAACCAGCTGAGACAAGATAGGACGACACGCCACAGCACTATCATGAAAATGACTTAAGTAGTGTATTGACTTGACTACGCTGGTCTGCGCGACACTCGTCTACTGTGTACACATTCAGCCAGTTATTGAAATCATCCATCGATGACAAGTAGGACCGACACCTCATGCAATCCTTAATGAGTGGACCTGAAATTGAGTAGATGTCTGCGCCGCAGTCGTCTTACTGTGGTAAATTGCAGTATTGAAATCCCATCGATGACAAAGATATGACGACACGCACTCATGCCTCTTTAATGTCAATGTGACTTTGAGCTACGACCTGTCTGCGCGACACGTCGTCTACTGGGACACATCAGCAAGTTATTTGAAATCATCAGATGACAAAGATATGACGACACGAAAATTGCGACAGACTGACAGATGCAGACGCAGATGCACGACAGCTGCAGACGAAACGTCAAATATAGCTCCTCGGGATAAAATACAATTTTAATATAAGAACATAAATTATTTTTTTTTTTTTGCAATCAGGCAAATAAAAGTTAACAAGTTTTTGCATAGATCATTCATAACAGGAAACATGTTTTTGCATAAGGTACATAAATGTTAACATTTTTGCATAATCTAGATCAGTTAACAATTCTTAGTACAAGCTATATAAAAGTAAACAATTCTACATAAATGTACATACAAATTCACAGTTCTTGCTACAAGGTCAATACAAGCTGACATTTTTGCAACAAGAGGGTCATGATGACCCTGGATCGCTCACCTGAGTAATATGAGCTACATGTTTCAAATGTCAAACTGATGATAAAATATTAAGAAAGTCAGTAGGTCACATTCATGGTCAATGAAATTCAGTTTTACGATTTGTGTGCAAAACTGTGTATGTCATCAAAATTTCAAGGCTGTATCTTAAAAAACGAGAAAGTAGGTCAGTAGGTCAAAGTCACAGTCACGTGACACCATATTACTTCGGGTCATCAGGTAATTATAATTAAACAGTCTTGGAAATAGGATCAGATGATTTTTTAAGAATTTTTCCTATATAACTCACATATTACCTAAGTGACCCCAGGGCGGGGCCTCTTTTAACCCTAGGGGCATAATTTGAACCCTTTTGGTAGAGGACTACTAGACAATGCATCATATCAAATATCAAAAGCCTAGGTCGTATGGTTTCAGACAAGAAGATTTTTAAATCTTTTTCCTATACAAGTCTATATAAAACTTGGGACCCCCAGGGCAGGGCCTCTTTTCACCCAAGGGGTACAATTTGAACAATTTTGGTTGAGGACCATAAGACAATGCTACAAACCAAATATCAAAGGCCTAAGTGTTGTGGTTTCAGACAAGAAGATTTTTAAACTTTTTTCCTATATAAGTCTATGTAAAACTTGGGACCCCGGGGCGGGGCCATATTTGATCCTAGGGGGATGATTTGAACAATCTTGGTAGAGGACCACTAGATGATGCTACATACAAAGCCCTAGGCCATGTGGTTTTGTACAAGAAAATTTTCAAAGTTTTCCCTATATAAGTCTATATAAACCATGTGACCCCCGGAGCGGGGCCATATTTGACCCTAGGGGGATAATTTGAAAAATTTGATAGAGAACCACTAGATGATGCTACATACCATATATCAAAGCCCTAGGCCCTGTGGTTTTGGACAAGAATATTTTTAAAGTTTTTCCTTTCGGTTGCCATGGCAACCAGAGTTCTGCATGGAATTCGATCCTATGAACAATTTTAAAAGGGGGCCACCGAAGGATCATTCCTGTGAAGTTTGGTGTAATTCTGCCCAATGGTTTTCAAGAAGATTTTTTTAGAAATTGTTGACTGACGACAGACGACGTACTACGCACGACTGATGACGGACATCAAGCGGTCACAATAGCTCACCTTGTCACTTTGTGACAGGTGAGCTAAGAATGTTCACAATTTTAGTTAACAAGAAAACAGGCTCCATACATATTTCAAATTCATACTTATTGATAAACAAATGTTACAATTTTGCATTAAGGAGATATAAATCTGTAAAATTTGTGAGATTCTTATTTTTACAAATTTTAACAACTCTACAACAGTCTATCAAATTTATTGTTATTATATAACAATACCCCTAGGTTTTATAAATGTTTAAAAAATAGTACAAAAGGTTTGTTTGAAATGCAATGCAACAGTGAACACTATTAACCAGATATGTGTTGGACACTGGTGCCCCCACTTACTATCACCATATGGCTGACAATGCTCGACTAAGTTCAATTTAATATCACCTGTTGGTAGGGTTGACTGTCCATAAAACATCATCAAATAACACAAAAAAACTGAAGGTAGTAAGCATTTTTTTCTGACCTGGGATGGGGAAGGGTAGGGGAATCCTGAATGTTACTGAAAATGCTTAACTTCACAATAAATAAACAACATTCCTACACAGTTTCATGACTCTAGGTCAAATACTGTTTAAGATATGCGCAACACAACTTTTAGGCCTTTTATGCATATTTTTGACTAAGTCAAGCGCCATATCTGGGGAACTGCCGGCTAAAATCCCCAACAAAACGCCAAGTGCACAACTTCCCATGCTGAAGAATATTCCTATACAGTTTCATGACTCTAGGTATATCTTTTCAGATGCGCTTATAACACAAATTCAGACAGACGGATGGATGGACATCTGGACAGAAGGCAAATTTAAGTGCCTCCTCCCCACCAAAAATTTGTCAAACACCGGTATAAAATGTCAAAACTGGTATATAAACATTTAAATATGTTGGGCATACAATTAACATTTTGGTAAAAAAGAAATCGGCAGTCTCCATTATGATTGTCATGCAAATGAAAATATTCCTGCACATTAGAAAAAGTAAACCAAAACAAAAATACTGACTATAAAAGTGTTATCAGAATATACCAAGGCACTATTTCCCAGATAAAAATACTTTAAACTGAGGTCTACCTGATATCTGCTTGACCACTTAATCTTTTAAACCTGCTACTGATGTTAATGAATGTCCCAATATCAAAATCATATTTTACGGTTCATAATCCCAATGACTTTTTTCTGTTTTTTTTCTGATTATTTGTTTGTTTGTTTTGGGTTTACTGCCATTTTTCAACAGTATTTCAGTCATGTAATGGCGGGCAGTTAACCTAACCAGTGTTCCTGGATTCTGTACCAGTACAAACCTGTTCTCCACAAGTAACTGTCAACTTCCCCACATGAATCAGAGGTTGAGGATGAATGATTTCAGACATGATGTTTTTTATCAAATCGTCAAAGAGAACATACGCTCTGTCCGGGGATCGAACTCCCGACACTGCGATCTGTAGACCAATGCTCTCCCTTCTGAGCTAAGCGGTCAGGCTTTTTTCCTGATTAAGATTTCTGTGTAAGCCCAACCATTTCTTCAGAGACTTTCCACAATCTCGCAGCAGCTTCATCATCTTGAGCTTGTGGGGCTTCTTCCTTGATAGCACAATCACTGAAATGTATGGACCATATATTAGAGCTGAAGCAATTTTTCCTCAAAATCAAAGACACTGTAATAAAATTGTTTTTTGTTGGGTTTAACAGACACAACTACAGGTCATATAATCCCTGTACTGTTTTCGGCACAGGTGGGCACCTGGACAAAACCATCGATCTCCTTTAAGCCAGCTGGAGGTGAAGTTTTGTACCCACAAAAGTGAGGGGCAAGGGATTTAACGTCACCAACAATAACCATATGGCCAAAGAGGCCCCACACTGTAAAGAAAGTAGGAATACTACAAGCTTGGAACTGAATTCTTATTCTCTCTACAAGGTCATACACAGCTAAATGTATGAATCAAACACTTTGTGGAAAAAAGATGAAATTTCTTGCCTACCATGCAGGGAAAGGCAAGGTTATCCGGGTAGGAGACCATCTTATTTTTCACCTAGGGAAAAGGTAAGAAAGTCATACATGCCCAAATTGACCTAATAATTTAATGACGTCATGGTGTATGAGCCATTTTAAATTTATAATAAATCTCTGAAAATGTTGCAGTAGTATCAACGGTGGTCAAGAAAAATGATCTAACACGACTGTCTAAGTAAGGCAGGTGATTTCCCAGCCCTCGGGACAGCGTGGATAAAAAAACCTGGCAAGCACTCGGTGTTCCATTCCACACTGCCCCTCGTGTTTGGGAAAACCCTGTCTTACACAGGCAGTCATGTAAGATCCTTATAATCACTGATTTTGTTGCTGCTATTTGCATATACTGGTCATCCACTTTTCCTTCAATGTTTTGGTTATATACAGCTTACTGTAAAGCTTTTACCAGTGCTTCTTTGTTCTCAGCAAGTAACTTTTAACTTCCCAGTATGATGTATGGAGGTTCTGAAGACTAATTAAATGACAGAGATGAAGGGCATGTTATGTTATTTCCACTTATCAGCCAGTTTTATAACCTTTAGATGTAGAGAACAGACTATAATACCTGTGTCAACAAGAAAGTTCACTTCATAGTGATATATTTCTGTAAATTTGAGACAAACCTTTTGAATACCATAGGATGTTATCAGAAAACAAGAGGGCCATGAAGGCCCTGTATCGCTCACCTGACCTACTGACCCAAAGATCATCCAGACAAACATTCTCACCAAGTTTCATTAAGATATGGTCATAAATGTGGCCTTTACAGTGTTAACTAGCTTTTCCTTTGATCTGACCCGGTGACCTAGTTTTAATCCTGCAAAACCAGATTCGAACTTGACCATCATCACTGTTAACATTCTGACTAAGTTTCATGAAGATACAGTCATAAATGTGGCCTCTAGAGTGTTAACAAGCTTTTCCTTTGATTTGACCTAGTGACATACATTTTGACCCCCACCTGACCCAGATTTGAACTTGATCTATAGATCATCATTCTGACCAAGTTTCATTAAGATATGGTCATAAATGTGGCCTCTCCAGTGTTAACTAGCTTTTCCTTTGATTTGACCTGTTGACCTAGTTTTGATCCTGCAAAACCCACGATTCAAACTGGACCTCGAGACCATCAAGATTAACACACAGTTAACATTCTGACTAAGTTTCATGAAGATACAGTCATAAATGTGGCCTCTAGAGTGTTAACAAGCTTTTCCTTTGATTTGACCTAGTGACATACTTTTTGACCCCCACCTGACCCAGATTTGAACTTGATCTATAGATCATCATTCTGACCAAGATTCATGAAGATACAGTCATAAATGTGGCCTCTACAGTGTTAACAAGCTTTTCCTTTGATTTGACCTGGTAACCTAGTTTTTGACCCCAGATGACCCAATATCAAACTCGTCCAAGATTTTATGAAGGTAACATTCTGACCAAGTTTCATTAAGATATGGCCAAAATTGTGATCTCTAAATTGTTTACAAGCATTTCCTTTGATCTGACCTGGTGACCTAGTTTTTGATCCCAGATGACCCAATATCGAACTCGTCCAAGATTTTATTGAGGGTAACATTCTGACCAAGTTTCATTAAGATTGGGCCAAAATAGTGACCTCTAGAGTGTTAACAAGCTTTTCTTTTGATTTGACCTGGTGACCTAGTTTTTGACCCCAGATGAACCAGTATCGAACTCGTCCAAGACTTTATTGAGGGTAACATTCTGACCAAGTTTCATTAAGATTTGGCCAAAATTGTGACCTCTAGAGTGTTAACAAGCTTTTCTTTTGATTTGACCTGGTGACCTTGTTTTTGAACCCAGATGACCCAATATCGAACTCATCCAAGATTTTATTGAGGGTAACATTCTGACCAAGTTTCATTAAGATTGGGCCAAAATTGTGACCTCTAGAGTGTTAACAAGCTTTTCTTTTGATTTGACCTGGTGACCTTGTTTTTGAACCCAGATGACCCAATATCGAACTCGTCCAAGATTTTATTGAGGGTAACATTCTGACCAAGTTTCATTTAAATTGGGCCAAAATTGTGACCTCTAGAGTGTTAAAAAGCTTTTCCTTTGATTTGACCTGGTGACCTAGTTTTTGACCCCAGATGACCCAATATCGAACTCGTCCAAGATTTTATTGAGGGTAACATTCTGACCAAGTTTCATTAAAATTGGGTTAAAATTGTGACTTCTAGGGTGTTAACAAGCTTTTCCTCTGATTTGACCTGGTGATCTTGTTTCTGATGCCAGATGACCCAATATTGAACTCATCCAAGATTTTATTGAGGGTAACATTCTGACCAAGTTTCATTAAGATTTGGCCAAAATTGTGACCTCTAGAGTGTTAACAAGCTTTCTTTTGATTTGACCTGGTGACCTAGTTTTTGACCCCAGATGAAATAATATCGAACTCGTCCAAGATTTTATTGAGGGTAACATTCTGACCAAGTTTCATCGAGATTAGGCCAAAATTGTGACCTCTAGAGTGTTAACAGTCAAATTGTTGACGACAGAGGACACAGGGCGATCACAAAAGCTCACCTTGAGCACTTTGTGCTCAGGTGAGCTAAAAATCAGCATTAATAGAATAGACAGACTGGCAGAAAACGTAGCCTCTTTATAACTACATGTTCCCTACATCCCAATATTTTTGGGAGATATGGTTCATAAAGAACATATGAGACAAAAGTCAGGTACTTTTGAAGGGATTTTAAAATACTTCTTTTACTTTTTCAAGGACTGTTTTGCTAAAGACTAGGTGTTGACATCTCAGTTTAAACAATTTCTATTACCTATTTTCAACAACCAATACTTACGACTGTTACTGGTACATACAAGGATAGATAAGTGACCAAATATCATATTTTCTTTCAATTTATCTTTCTTTTTTCTATTTCTGTTTTAAATCTGTTCTTTAGAAAAGTAAGTTGCTAAGTTCAAATGTTTTTCAAGGTATTGGTTGAAATTCAAGCAGTTTTTTTTTCGAAACTGAAGTATTTTAAGGTGTTTTTTTTAGAGTTTTAGTCATTTTCAAGAGTTTTTAGGTACTAGCATCTAATGCAAGGACTTTACAAGATCTGTTCAGGCATGAAAATGATCTTCAAAGGGCCATCAAATATCAATCAACCAGAAAATATTGACAACATGCAAAAATAGCCTTTGTACTAAACCTTTCTATTTCCCAGAAGTACTTTGATGAAGATCCATCAAGCAGTTCAAGAGAATAAGTATTTTAAAGGTATTTCTAACGATAGTGGCCCATTAACGGGGCCTAATCTCACTGGAATAAATTTGAGAGACACCTTAATAAAGACCAAGTCTGATGAACATTCATTGTTTAGTTCATGAGAAAAACTTGCAGTATTCCTATTTTTAGCACTAGTCTCCCCTAAAAAGTCAGAGTGCCATAATTTGAACAAAACTGGAAGATAATCTTACAATGATGCTACAAACCAAGTTTAATGAAGATGAATTGAGCGGTTCATAAAAAGAAGTCATTCAAAGGCTATTTAATTTTAAATTCTAGCGGTAATTAAGAAGAGGCTACAGACCAAGTTTTGTTTAATTCTGACAAGTACTTCGAAAGAAGCTTTTTATGTAAACTGAGGATTACAGATCGTGGAAAAAGAACCATCCATTTCTACTCATAGTTCAGAATGAACCTTTGGTTCAGGTGAGCTTAAAAAAACTAGAATGTGTCTGTAGGACACAGAGTGTGCCCCCCACTGGTACATTTGTCACAAATAGCGGGCAATAATTCAAATGTTTGCAGTCTTAATGGGGTATAGCCTCAAGAAACATCTAATGAAAAGGATTCATTATTCTAGGCCATATACCGTAATCGGCCGATTATAGGTCGCATTCGTGTATAGGACGCAGTGAAAAAATATCAGCAGAATTCTGGAAAAATGTTTATACCCACTTATCACTTATCCAAATTTATGTTTGGCCGAAATTCGCTATAGTTTCTATGAACTCGCCATTTTTTGCTAAACCAATTGCCGATGTTTCTGCATGTTGTGCAAGTATTTAAATTAAAAAGCATAAACTCTGTGTAAGCACTAAACTGCCGCATCCTCTGATCACTCCATGAATATTGACACCAATGAAAACGAAAGTACACTATGGCACATGGCGGTAAAATGACGTAAATTTAAGACTGGTTTGCAAATTGTTTTGAATATTACGGATCAGCAACTATGATCATATTGTATCAGTCTAAAATCTCACATGCACATGTTTACAATTGCCTCCAGGTATGATTAAACAGTTAATTGTTTGCAGATTGTGACAGTAGGTAAGTAATGCCTCGGGCGTGAATTTCTCGATGAACAAGCTGAATATAGACAACTATCAAAATTCTGTTAATCCATTTCCGGGCTACCTGATATGGAGCTTCAAGTATTTTAATGCAAAATGTGTGAAAACAAGCAGGGAAAGTTTTACACAGGTCTTGTTAAAAACTTAATGATCAGTTACAGAAATGCGTTGTAAAATATATTTTAATGAAAAACAGCATTTTTTTATCTTAAGATTTTATGTGAGCTCTAAATTTTACATTTTATACAGAAGTAATTTAAGATGCCGGGTCCCGATACCGGCTATTAGCTTTGCCCGAGTCATTGGTATTTACTCCCCTTGCAGGGTTTCCACTGGCCCTAATTTTTTTTTCGCCACAAAATATCAATGTCAGTGTTGCATTTAAGCGGAGGGGAGGGAGGTGTATTCTCCAACATACTGCGCATGTTGCAACAATATGTCACTTTTATAGTTTATTTCATTATTTAATTGTTAAAACTTTTATTGGAGGTGGGGCTGGGGAGGGGGGTCAGGGGGCTGTCCCCCTGGAAATTTTTAAAATACAGGCATGAAATCATGGCCTCTGGTGCATTTTTAGGTCCAAAATTTTGAGGTAATGGAGGGGTTAGTACCCTCTTGATGAAAGGGAGAGGGGGTCAGGGGGAAAATCATGAAATATATGTATGGAATGGTGGCCTCTGGTGCATTTCTGGGTCTAAATTTTGAAAAAAAAAAAAAAAAAAAAAAAAAAAAAAAAAAAAAAAAAAATATTATTCTTTTGCCAAAATAGTAGGGTGCATCTTTGATGAGTATAGGCCACTTCTCAGCTAACTGGGGGGGGGGGGGTCGTTCATTCCGAAGTTTTGCTGCAAAATATAACTTAGAAATGGCTACATTGACACAACTTTTGTGATTCCACTTGTTAGTGTAAAAATCAGCTGTCTGGGTCTTTTAATTCAGTCCATGAAACATGATTTTCATTTCTTTTACTATAACAGTAAACTACCTCACCGAATTACTTCAATCAACGATGACATATGTAAAGGCGGAGCTTAATAATTTTGCCGATAAAAAACGTCACGCGTTCTATATCCAAAGCTGTCATTGGTTTATCGCATGTTTAAATTAAAGTCAAAGATCGAGAGGCACGTAGCAGCGTTGTGTAATTGATGCCGAATCGCTAATCCCTTGGTTGGTGACACGCTGTGTATTGTGTATCATGAACGGAAACGCCCGCGGGTAATACTGATTTTTTAGGCAAGACAGAGAGTACTTAAGAAAGAGAAATACACATTATAAAAAATACATTTATGGCAAAAACTTTTTTCACAAATTTTTTATTTTTTTCGCCATTGGCAAATTGCAGCAGAAACCTTGCCTTGAATTCTCTTCAATATAAACTAAAACGAATTTTTATTCTCGATGATTTTTAACGAAGACTTCTGGTAGAGGGTAGGTGTTTGAAAATCGATTTTTAATTAGAAAATAAAGGTAAAACATTATAGAAAAGACCCCCCCACCATATAAAGAGGGGTGTGTGTGTTGGATGTTAAAAATGGAACTAGTTAATACGTTCCATAGTTTACATATCGAAAATGATGCGGATAAGGACGGAGATACCATTCTTCATGTGGCAATAATATGCTATATGAACGACCATGCTCTGACACTCATCGATAAAAGCTGGTTGAATATTCAGAACTATCTTCTTCAGACTCCGTTGCATCTCGCTGTATTAACTAGTCAGATCAATATAGTTCGAGCTTTGCTGAGCAAAGGAGCTATTGCGACTCTTCGCGACCACAAGGGAAATACGCCTTTACATATCGCGTGTGAGAAAGGCGACAGGTATTCCGTAGACGCTCTTGTTCGATCTATCAGTGACATTTCGATTCAAAATTGCGAAGGGTTGACGTGTGTTCACGTGGCGTCCATGCGAAGAGAATTCTTCATTTTAGGTCTTTTGTTTCGCAGAGGCGCCGACGTCAACATTGGTAAAAGCGGAAGAACAGCGTTACATTACGCCGTCGAGAAGAACAATATAGAAATGGTTCGTTTCTTGCTGACGCATCCGGATATTGAAGTAGATCGCGAGACGTACAAAGGCGAATCTGCGCTGTATATGGCATTCTGGAGAAATAATCTGGGGATCGTGAAGGAGTTAATAGAGAAAGGAGCGTATTTCGATTACGGATATTTCGAGAAAGGTGTTATGACAAACTGACATACTCAAAGCCTGTAACATTTCGAGGAAACAATGGAAAATAGTCGGTAGCGGAGGATGTTTGAGCTCGGCGTATCGAGTATGAGTCTTACCTACATGACCTTGGATTAATGTGACTTTGTTTCTAACATTCTCGCAAACAGTCCATGTTCAACTAATTCTGTCAAACAGTCCACTAAATCGCAACGATTTACTCTCAAAGCATCTTTATGTTTGGCGTCCATGATTTCAAAATAAAACAAGAGCACCGCCTTGCGGGTGCTGACGCTCATCTGATTTTTTTTTGTGTAATAGAAATATTGTCCTACCCATGATTTTCTAAGTCTAAAAAGGGCCATCATTCTTGCAAAAAGCAGGATAGAGTTATGTTTCTTGATGTACAGTGTCCACTTATGATGGTGAAAAACTGTTGCAAGTTTTAAAGCAATAGCTTTGATAGTTTATGAGAAAAGTTGACTTAAACATAATACTCAACCAAGAAAATAACAAATGACAAAGGGGCAATAATTATTGCAAAAAGCAGGATGGAGTTATGTTGCTTGCTGTACAGGGTCAGCTTATGATGGTGAACAAGTGTTGCAAGTTTCAAAGCAATAGCTTTGATAGTTTAAGAGAAAAAGTTGACCTAAACATAAAACTTAACCAAGAAATCTGATATTTTCTAAGTCCAAAAGGGGCCATAAATCTTGCAAAAAGCAGGACGGAGTTATGTTTCTTGCTATACAGGGTCAACTTATGATGGTGAACAAGTGTTGCAAGTTTTAAAGCAATAGCTTTGATAGTTTAGGATAAAAGCTGACCTAAACATAAAACTTAACCAAGAAAACTGATTTTCTAAGTCCAAAAGGGGCAATAAATCTTGCAAAAAGCAAGATGGAGTTATGTTTCTTGATGTACAGGGTCTGCTTATGATGGTGAACAAGTATTCCAAGTTTCAAAGCAATAGCTTTGATAGTTTAGGAGAAAAGTTGACCTAAACATAAAACTTAACCAAGAAATCTGAAATTTTCTAAGTACAAAAGGGGCCATAAATCTTGCAAAAAGCAAGATGGAGTTATGTTTCTTGCTATACAGGGTCAGCTTATGATGGTGAACAAGTATTCCAAGTTTCAAAGCAATAGCTTTGATAGTTTAGGAGAAAAGCTGACCTAAACATAAAACTTAACCAGGCAACGCCGACGCCGACAACCGCTCAAGTGATGACAATAACTCATCATTTTTTTTCAAAAAAATCAGATGAGCTAAAAATGCACCGATACTAGGCCCTCTTAAATTTAATCAAGAGAAAATAATTATTTTATATACAATAAAATTATTTTTCCAAACTCCTAGTTAACTCATTCAACCCGAGAACATCATTTGCCCTTGACTGAGCATAAAAGCAAAGTCTAACAGCAAACAATATTCCGCATTGAGTCAGGCTGAGTAGGGCCTAGGGAAAAACAACGTAATTCTATGCCTGCGCAAACGGAAATAAATTCAGATACTTAGATAGAATGTTTCTCATGCCATTTACGTCTCTGTGAGTTTTGTAATCGCAATTTTCGCAATAAAACGTGTCGTTTCCACCCAATTTGTTGTTTTGCGATCCAGTTACCGCAGGTCTTTGAAGTGTACCGTTCGTCTTGAATAACGGCTTCTCTATCCTTCCCCTATACTCTATGTAACAACCTTTGCCTAAACTTACAGTGCTGCCAGCAGAGCAGATCTCTGTTAGCTCTTCTGGCTAAACGACCTTTCTTCACTATAGAGGAGATCGTTATCTTACCCAGAACGGTAAGTTCGTAATTTTCGACCAGATAAGAACACAGTTTCAGGTGCACGTCGTCGATGTACGTTTTTAGTTTCAGATGAAGTTTTTTCAGTTGTCCGATTCTGTCTAGGGCGGCTTGCGATTGATTTTTCTGTCGGGCGTACGACAATAGACGGTGAACGCGATCGATTCTATCATGAAAGGCGCGAATAAGCCTTTTCTCGTGTCCGACCTGAAACGCTTTCAGATTGCTAGGATCGTAACAAGTGGCGAAAGTTCTGCCTCCCAGATCGATGGAACATATCGAGTCCGAAGCGTGCACTCGTTTCTTTCGCATATAGATCGGATCGCACGGGATCTGCAGTACGAATTTTCCGTTGGCTCTTTTACACACCTTCATATCATGACTCAATGGAGGTATCTCGGACACGCATTTGGACAGTCTCAGAAACCTATCTTCAGAGAAATTACCCGGCATCAACGCTATTCTACATAGCCTCGCGCGTTCGTCGGCGATATCTTTTTTCGTCAGTAATCTGACATACAATTTCTGTACTTCGAAAGATCCTTCGCGTAATGTAACGGTATCTTTATTTTTAAGAGTAACCCTGGCCTTTTTCTGGTTGCTCTGAGTGGATTTCTTACAGGCCGTCAACTTGATAGACGACATTTTATTATCTAACAAGAGCTGTCGGAGGACAGCAACGCTCGACTATTCAACAGCCTTGTCAATTGAATGAATACAAAGTTGAAAAAGGGGCATAATTTGTAAAATGCAAGTAGAGGTATTGACCTCTGTACTGCATGTCATATCATGACAGTGAACAGTGTGTGAAGTTTCAATCCTTCCAATTTGTGGATACTGAGAGACCAGCTTACATACAAAAACTTAACAAAAAACTGCTAAGTCAAAGGGGAAATAATTTTTGTAAAAATGCCAAGTAGAGTTATGGACCTTCACAGTGCATGTAGATCATGACAGTGAAAAGTGTGTGAAGTTTCAATCCATTCTAATTAGTGAATACTGAGATATCAGATTACATACAAAAATTTAACCAAAAACTGCTAAGTCGAAAAAGGGGCATAATTTTGAAAAAAAAAAGAGAGTAGAGTTATGGGACCTGCTTAGTGCATGTCAGATCATGATAGTGAACAAGTATGTGAAGTTTCAATCCATTCCCATTAGTAAGTACTGAGATACCAGCTTACATACAAAACCTTAACCAAAAACTTCTAAGTCGAAAAAGGGGCATAATTTTGTAAAAAAGCAAAATAGAGTTATGGAACCTGTGCAATGTAGATCAGTTCATCACAGTGAATAAGTGTGTGAAGTTTCAATCCATTCCCACAAGTGGTTACTGAGTTACCAGCTTACATACAAAACCTTAACCAAAAATTTCTAAGTCGAAAAAGGGGCATAATTTTGTTAAAAAAGCAAAATAGAGTTATGGAACCTGTGCAATGTAAGTCAGTTTGGTCACAGTGAATAAGTGTGTGAAGTTTTCAATCCATTCCCACAGTGGTTCTGAGATACCAGCTACATACAAAACCTTAACCAAAATCGGGACGCGGACGCGGACGCAGACGCCGACGCCGACGCATGGGCGAGTGCAATAGCTCACTATTCTATGAATAGTCGAGCTAAAAACCAGTCGTCCCCGGGTAATCTGTACTCGGCCGGGACGTCTATCGAGTTAGTTTTAGCGACCACTTTTTGCAAGTCGAACTGCTTCTGTTTGAAGCCTTTTTCCCCGACTAAGTAATTACACCAGTTGTAGGCGTAACTGCTAACTTTGAGCATCCGATTCAAAATCCTTTTCTGATCTGAGGTCGGTCTAACGCCGACAGAAAAAGTACACATAAACTTATCTTCCGTTTTACGATATTTCGATTTTAGATCGGAATAGCGAATCGGTTCAGCCGTCGAGATTTCGCATTTCAGGTCGAGCATTTTTAATTTGTTGATCCAGGATTCGAACGTAGCGCGACCATTGACAAACGCCACCTTCCATAAAGTAATCGGTTCGCGAGTTCTCTTCATTATAATAAAAATAATTTACATTGTCGTCCCCCATTTTTATAGGCGTTTAAAAAATAATTATATAATTATTTATTTAATTATGAATAATTCGGTCCGACATAGGACGAGATATCTCGTCACTCGGGTTGAATGAGTTAAATCCAAAAAAAAAAACAAGTCAGATCTGTCCAAGGGAAAGAACTCTGGTAGGCTTAGATAAACACGGAACATAGTGAATAACTATCTCCGTAATCATCAGTATTCAGACCGTATGTTTTGTATAACTCTTGAAGCTACTCAAATTTTGTATGACACTTAAAACATACGGTATGTGCAAAATTGGTTGATCGACCTTTGTCTCGGGTCAAGCTATTATATCTAATAATGATCATGTTACATGGCGTTGGTATTGCCTTTCGCACGCGTATAATACTTCATGTGGATTATAATGTGTGTATAGTATATATTACACATACCTTTTTTTTCTATTTTATGGTACGCTTATTTTTGAAGAAGTTACTTCATTTCACTCAGGGGGAAGTGTGGGGGGTGCAGTAGCTACTTGCAGTGTATTTATACTGAGATATCGGTCACAAGCTCTGATTATCAGACAAGATACTCAGAGCCAGGACTGATAAATCAGAATTTTTTACAGAATTATTTTTTTTTCTGAAAAAAAATAATAGATAAAAGAAAACAAAACAAGAACATAGTGTTGTATATTTCAATATCATAAGTAACGCTGTTTATTTTTTCATTTAAAAAGCACAGAAACTATTTCATTTTATTGGAAAATGAAAGTTGGTATGTAGAAATTCGAAATAAATCGCAGTATATGTACAATTATTTTTCTATGAAGTATGAAGAAAGTTAAAAAGACCTGGGGGGTCATTCTGTCGATTCATTGAAATTTCAACATAATACACATACATTTCTTTGAGTTCCAAAGACCTTCTGTAATTTTTGACCTCCCAATCTTCATTATTTAGTGTCTTGCAGAAGTCTATGCACTGGCTATGAAAAAAATTGCCAACTCACTTTCCCTTAGTAATGGACCTTTAACAAACTTTAAGCATCCCAATATTCTTCTTCTCTAAAAACGAAAGGAATATTCGGGTGCACACGTTCCCGGTTTTTCCATCCAACCTCTTTCATGAATACATTCTGAATGTACGCATCCAACATGTATGTAGAAACCAGTTTCTTTCCACTCGTTTTTTGTGGTAATTCTTTCCAGATTACTGCAAAGTTAATTTTTCTATCTGTAGACATGATTTTTTGGAGTTTTAATGCGAAAGAAAACTGATCAGTCTCTTAAACAGTATCTTTTATATACACACATGAAGGAGGGGGTGTGAAGGGAGCATATTTTTTTCTTCATTTTAATTTGTAATTTTTTACTATAATAATTATGTTTCTTTTTACACCGCCCACCAATTATTTGTAGTAAAATACGATTGGTCGACCACTTGAGTAAATCACAAGGATTGGTTACCATTATAAACACATTCTCTTGCTTTCAATGAGCGCCTACCATACATCGAGAGCTGTTTAAACAATGTATTTTAATTTGTTTTCCCGATACAGCACTTCCAGTTCATAATATATATGTGTGTATTTCTTCTTGTAGTGTAATATTTTGTTATTTTGACCTAGCGCACCTACCATGTTTCATGTGGGTCCGCCCCCTATTTCTACAGTTATGGCCCCTGAAATAGTTAAAAAATGTCTAACATTCAAAAAGTATTTCATATAAATGGATGAAACCTTGCATGAGTCTTTATCACGATATGAACTTGCGCACCTCCTATTATTTTTCTGCCTCTGCCCCTTTTTCCAGAGTTATTGCCCCTGATATAGTTCAAAATGCACATTTTCACCTTGTAATGCATCTAGCTCAAAAAGTATATGATATAAATGGATGAAAACTTGCATGAGTCTTTATCATAATATAAACTTGGGCACCTCCTATTATTTTTTGGCAATTTCCACCCCCTATTTTTAAAGTTTTGGCCCCTGAAATAGTCAAAAATGCACATTTTCACCTAATAATGTGCCTAGCTCAAAAAATATTTGATGTAAATTCATGAAACCTTGCTTGAGTCTTTATCATGATGTGACCTTGCCCACTTGGCATTCTTCTTGAGAATTTTGTTGCTTATTACAGAGTTACAGCCCTTGAAATAGCCAAAATAGTGGATTTTTTGTTTGTGATGCTCATAGCTCAAAAAGTACCGTCATCCTACGAATATAAGAAGCACAGTTTTTTACGAGATTCTGGTCTTGAAGGACTGGTGCGTCCTATATATGGGGACAGAAAAAGACCAAACATTTCCCCCGACTCAAAAATTAAGAAAATCGATCTTTGTTTACACCGCGTACCAGCTCATATCATGATAAAGACTCATGTAAGGTTTAATCAATTCTTATTAAATACTTTTTGAGCTAGGCGCGTCACAAGGTGAAAATGTGCATTTTTGACCATTTCAGAGGCCATAACTCTGAAAATAGGGGGCGGAGCCAGATGAAAAATAGGAGGTACGCAAGTTCATATCATGATTAAGACTCATGTAAGGTTTCATGAATTTACATCAAATACTTTTTGAGCTAGGCGTGTCACAAGGTAAAAATGTGCATTTTTACTATTTCAGGGGCCATAACTCTGAAAATAGGGGGCGGAGCCAGATGAAAAATAGGAGGTACGCAAGTTCATATCATGATAAAGACTCATGCAAGGTTTCATCAATTTATATCAAATACTTTTTGAGCTAGGCGCGTCACAAACTGGATGGACAAGACCAAATCTATATGCCCCACCACTCATGGGGGGGGGGGGGGGAAGGGGCACATCAACATAAAGAGAAGTTCCTATGACCTATAAAACTATGAAGTTTTATAGCCTTCTTCAACATGAAAGAACAGGTAACTTTACTGGTAAACTTGCTTTCACTAGTGCATGAATAATTAAATACTACCTGAAATATTTTCCAGAGACATTCTCTATGCCAGGGTCCACAGCACAATATATAGTGGTCTGGGCTCCCTGGACTGGTGTTTTGTTTAAGTGTTTCACTAGGCCGTAATACATCAAGTTGATAAATGTTCTCACTGGCAAAACATAATTGTCTATGAATCGGACAAGCTCTGTAGCCACAACTCCAGGATGTAAAGAATTAGCAGTCACATTTGTTCCTGTAAATGAGACAAAAAACAAGAGGGTCATGATGGTCCTATATGGCTCCTTTGAGTCTCACAGCTCAAACATGTAACACCTTTGGTAGAGTAAAACACAATTTCAGAAACTTTCTGCTAAAGTATTTTAAGATCTGACTAGCAGTTTAGAAGATGTCTTTTGAAGAATTTTCTATTTTTAGCCTGTAGGCCATTGTAATGATAAATTAGAAGAATTTGAACAGTGCAGAGTCATCCAAGATACATCTGTGTGATATTATTTCAAAATTGAGCCAGCAGTTTCTAACATGAAGATTTTAAAAGTTTCCAATACATACACAGAGGGAAAGTGATCCAGTAGACAAATTCAAACACTTCAAACATTCTAGTGATTCACCAATTGAGCTCCTTGGCTATTCAAATTGTAGATTAAAGATTAAGCTTACATTGTTTATTACATTCATTTTTTCCATATACTGATATTTGGTATTTTAGACAATAATAATACATTAAAATTAATGTTTTGAAACTAAGTCACACTTTAACTGCAGATTTCATACTCAGGATTTTTTTTCCTTGAATGACAGGATTAGGTGACAATTAAGTTGTTACTTTAAGTTTCAAACATTACATTACCTTGTAAACGTTTACTCAATTCCCTTGTAAATAGAACATTTGCCAATTTACTCTGAGCATATGCTTTCATAGTTGAAAAACCTTTCTCGCTATTTAGATCATCAAAATTTATCTTTCCTCCTGAAATATAAACAAGATGGCCATGACACCTTAGATCACTCAACAGATTTTCACAGCTTATTGTAACAGTTTTGGTAGATGGTTACATAAGGAAAATACCTGTGAAGCATTTTGAAATAAGGCCACTGTTTTCTGGCAAAAAGATTTTAGAAGTTTCTACTAAATATAGAAGGCCAGGCAATGTATATGTGGGGGGAGTGGGTTTAAAGGGATTTGGCAAAGGGTCACCCAGGTAACACTGCTGTCAAAATATTTTGATATTGGGCTACCTGTTTGGGAGGAGAAGATTTTTAAAGCTTTCCATATTGCCATTATAGCGAAAACTAGCTCTGCTCCCTACTGGTGGCCATGTTTTTTTTTAGATAAAAAAAAACTGTTTGAAAGAAAAGGGTTACTCAAGGATCACTGCTGTGAAATTGAATTCAAACCGAGCCAGCAGTTTCAGAGAAGAAGGTCTTTGTTAAAATTTTCAATAAAGCTATACAGAGAAAAGTGGCCCTGTTCCAAAGCTGTCATGTTTTTTATGTCTTGAAAGAATCTGGTAGATGGTCACAAAAGGAACATTACTGCAATATCATTGTGAAATCAGGCCGAGAAGATATTCGAAGTATTCCATGTAGCCATATAGTGAGTATTAGCCCCACCTCCTGGCAGCCACTTTTCTAACCAAAAAGACTGATTAAAAGGAATTTGGCAGAGGGTCATCCAAAGTATAGTTCTGTAAAAGTTTTTCAAAATCGAGCCAGTGGTTTCTGAGTGCAAGATTTCTGAAGCTTTCCCCTTCAGCTGCTATGGTTACCAGATTTTGCATGGATGACCTAGATTAGCAAAAGTAAAAATTCCTTTGATAAGTTATATCTGATGTTATGTGATAAAATAGGTATTGAAATACTGGCTTGGACAATCATTAACTGAATCCTCCAGTGAGTTTGCAAACAGCTTTGCCAATTGACTGGCAATCCATTTATTAAGTATATCAACAAGAGTTCTGCCGCCAATGGGGGCAATATACGCCTGAAGGGTAATATCAGAGGAGGAAGCAAAAATTAAAAGGAAAAAAAAAATTTTTAAAGATTTTTTTGGTGGAAGGTGTGAGAGGGGAGGGGAAGTTGGGTGTGTGTGTGTATGTGGGTTTGCATGCTTGTGCACCGTGGTGGTGGCAGGATACTTAAGGGCAAGAAACTAAAGGAATGTTTTTGATTTGTTTTATTCTGGGGGTGGGGGGGGGCTGTTATTTGTTGCAGTCTGCACATCATCTCATCACAACCTGCCTATATCCCAAGTTTCAAGTAAAAACCTTTAACATTTATCAAGTCATGCTCTGTACACGAAATATGATGGACAGATTTGATTTTGCTGTGACCTTGACCTTTGATCCACCACCCTGGTTCAAGCACTTTGCACATTGTCTTATCATCACTAATTACATCCCATGTTTGGGGTCAATACCTTGAAAGGTTAATAAGGTATGCTCCAGACACTAAATATGATGGACAGATTTGACCTTTGAGCTTGATTTGTGACCTTGACCTTAAACCTATAGACCAGGTTCATGTGCTATGCACATTGTCTCATCACTACCTACCTACCTACATGCCATGTTTAAAGTCAATGTTTAACAAGAGCTCGTAGAACATGAAATGCCCCCCTTGATGCATTCAGTAATTGCACAGGGAACAGAAATTATTGGTCACTGTACACAAAAGTTTTACTGTTCTGAGTTAATGTGACATTGACCTTTGACCTATTGACCTCAAAATCAATAGGGGTCATCTGCTGGTCATGATTAACCTACCTATCAACTTTCACGATCCTAAGCCCAAACATTCTCAAGTTATCATCCGGAAATAGTTTTAACTGTTCTGGGTCACTATGACCTGGACCTCTGGTCTAAAAATCAATAGGTGTCATCTGCTGGTCATGACCAACCTCCCTATCAATTTTCATGACTCTAGGCCAAAGCGCTTTGAGTTATCGTCTGGAAACTGTTCAACTGTTCCAGGTCACTGTGATCTTGACCTTTGACCTACTGCCCTAAAAATCAATAGGGGTCTTCTGCTGATCATGATCATCTTCCCTATCAAGTTTTGTGATCCTAGGCCCAAGTGTTCTCAAGTTATCGTCCAGAAACGGTTTAACTGTTCCGGGTCACTGTGACCTTGACCTTTAACCTACTGACCTCAAAATCATTAGGGGTCATCTGCTGCTCATGACTAACCTCCCTATCAACTTTTATGATCCTAGGCCCAAGCACTCTTTAAGTTATCATCCGGCGACCGTTTAACTGTTCCGGGTCACTGTGACCTTGACCTTTAACTTATTGATCTCAAAATCAATAGGGGTCATCTGTTGGTCATGATTAACCTCCCTATCAACTTTCATGATCCTAGGCCCAAGCATTCTAGAGTTATCATCCAGAAACTGTTGAACTGTTCTGGGTCACTGTGACCTTGACCTTTGACCTACTGATCTCAAAATCAAGAGGGGTCATCTGCTGGTTATGACCAACCTCCCTATCAACTTTCATGATCCTAGACCCAAGCGTTCTTGAGTTATCATCCGGAAACAGATTGGTCTTCATACCTGCCAACAGACGACCTACCGACCAACCGACATCTGCAAAACAATATACCCCTCCTTCTTCGAAGTGGGGCATAATAAGTTTTGCTCCAGACACGAAATATGATGGAAAGATGTGAACTTTGAGCTCAATTTGTGACCTTGACCTTTGACTTTCAGACAAGTTCATCTGCTCTGGTAATCGTCTCATTGTCACCTACCTACATGCCAAGTTTGAAGTAAACACCTTGCATGGTTATTAATTTTTACCTTTTAGCTCAATCTGCAACCTTGCATCTCACATTGCCATCTACCTATATGGTAAGTTTAAAATCATTACATCTAAAAGTTAAAAAGTTATGCTCCAGACCCATTATGACTGACGGACAGATGGGCAGATGCTCGCACCATCACATAATACTTCCCATTTTTCCGAAACAGGTGTAGTATAAAAAGCTTACTTATATGAGCCAAGGAAGACACATTGATGATTCTGCTTGGTGTTGATTTCTTCACTAGATCCAGTAAGAGATTTGTAAATAAGAAATGTCCAAGGTGATTTGTTCCGAACTGCATATCAAAACCATCAGCTGTCTTTACGTTTGGTGTCCACATTACACCTTAAAAGCAAAAAGCATCTAATATATCATTATTAAAGAAAAAATAGTGCAGTCTCATTAGGAAAAAAAACCCAGGTTATGTTGTGTGAAATGAGCTGTATAAAATGTTCTGTCCTTCATAACTAGCTTTAACCTACTAGTACTGGTATTAAATACAATTACAATAAAGCGTAACACTTCAATTTATTTCTACACCAGTGGAATAATTCTATCTTAAAATAGCATCTTCTAATCTAATGGTTTTGTTCAAAATTTAACTAACTGATCATTTACATCTATCTATGTTCACCGATTCTTAAAATTTTCACTGGAAGTATTTTTAAAATTTGATTTTCCTATCCTGGTTGCCCAACCAAGATAGCGTTATTTTAGCATAAGTACAAGTATGCCCACAGGCAGAATGTCGAGCCCGCCAGCTGTCACTCCGTCACAAAATGGTGAACACTCATGCCAAGTTACATCAAAATCCTACCATGCATGAAGAAGAAATGCTCCGGACAAACTTAATCTGACCTCTGATAGTCAAGCATAACCAGTTCAACAAATCCGAGAGAGGACCTTACATGTTGACCTACTGAAAGGCAAGCAGACAGACCAACCAAAAATAACCAAAACAATATACTTCCCTTTCTTTCAAGGGGTGCATAATAACCTTTAGTTACCCACTTTTAAATCTTACCTGCATTATTAATGAGGACATCCAGTCTGGTTTCTTTAGTTAGGACTTCATTTGCACACTGGCGGACAGACTTAAGTGAGGCAAGGTCAAGAATATACACAACTACGTTTTCATTTTCAGTTGACTTTCTGATATCTTCAGCTGCTCTCTCCGCTTTTGTTACATCACGACATGCTAGTAAAACTCGAGCTCCTGAAGAATTATGAATGTTTAAATACAACTAGTCTATCTCCAAGCAATTAAAGTCAACTCCAGAAGGGGCATTATCATTAAAGAATTAAACACTACTTTATGTGCATTTAGACGGGTATAAACAACATTAGGACTTCATGAGAATCATCCAAGAATCTTGCTTGCACGAAGTCCAAATGTGGTTTACACCAGTACCATTTTAAATGCACAAAAAGTAAAATTCAATCTTTACATTTACATTTTTTACAGTTACTGTAGCTTGCTACAGAAATAAGTGTTTTGCTTTCCCAGAATATCAAAAAATAAAAATTAATATCAGGATAGTAACATTCACATCTAAACAACAGCAGGAGAGACATGCCTGAATTAAATTTTCATTCGCCTTCTGGTACATAATTCTTGAGTTTTATTTAAAATATCCTTAAATCCTATAAAAAAAAATTATATATTCAGGCTGATCTTTCCCCTCAGTTTATTTAGTTGCTTATGCACTCAAATACTAATGCACAGGCAATAAAAGTGATTTTTTTAATTTTCTTTTTTGAAGTGGGTGGTGGTTGTAAAAAAGGGACAGATTTGAACTCAATTTGTGACCCGAACATTGACCTTCCATCTAAGTGCATGCACTCTACATATAATCTCGTCCTCATTTACCTATATGCAAAATTTAAATGGTTATTAAGTTATGCTCTGAACACGTAATATGAAGAACAAATTAGACCTTTGAACTCCATTTGTGACCTTGACCTTTGACCTACTAACCTGGTTCATGCACTCTGCACATTGTCACATTACTACCTACCTATATGCCAACTGAGTTATACTCCCAACTCAAAATATGATTGACATGATTAACATAATACGTTTGTTTTTCCAAAACAGGCATATTAAAACATTTGTGTAGAACCGGTCACACATTAAACCGGAATCCACCTAAAAACCGGAATACACGTGGAATAACCGGAATACACCTGTATTTTTTAATTTAAAGGTATTTTTGAAGTGTTTTTGA
Source organism: Mercenaria mercenaria (assembly GCF_021730395.1). Classification (NCBI taxonomy): domain Eukaryota; kingdom Metazoa; phylum Mollusca; class Bivalvia; order Venerida; family Veneridae; genus Mercenaria; species Mercenaria mercenaria. Next base: position 32,044,234 of record NC_069361.1, on the reverse strand, counting down.
TATAATTCAATCATATATATCATAAATAATTAACATACGAAAGGAAAATAAAATACGTTCACGCAAAATGATTTTATAAGAGAATGAAATTCGGCAACCGCGCGGGAAATTATCGTAACCGAAATACACCCGTATTTTATTAAAAAATGGTATTTATGTAAGTTTTTTTATATAATTCAATCAAATATATCCTAAATAATTAATATACGAAAGGAAAATAAAATACTTTCACGAAAAACGATTTTATAAGAGACTGAAATGCGGCGATTGCGCGGAAAATTATCATAACCGAAATACACGTGTATTATATTAATAGATGGTATTTTGTAGGGTTTAATGCAGAACTCATTCATATATATTATGAATAATAAATTAACAAATGGAAAATTTTTTTTTTATTAACTTAATTATTTACTTTATTAACGCAAAACGAATTTATACGAGATCGAAATTCGACTAGCGCACGGGAATTTTCCATAACTGCAATGCACTCGGCCTTTCTTTTTAAAGTAAATAGTATTTTATTATATGAACAATTTTTATAATTTTTGTAAGATGTAGAACGATGCTCAATCAGATTAAACATGAATGAGAGAAGTTAATTAAAAGTTAATTCTGTATACGAGATTATAACTCTACGATCTTACGGAAATAATGTACGCTTACGAGAATGACCCTAATCTAGAGTATACATATCTCCAAGAAATAAAGTTTATTTATTCATGATCATCATCTGGCCTAATCGGGTTTTTTCTGAAAGATTTTTAAAACCGATCAGATGCTTTTTAGGTAAATAATAAACGTTGTCATGCATTCATATTGACTGCAAGACCGATTCCAAATCGGCATAATTTTATAAAAATTCGATGCACTGATTCATAAAGCGAAAGTTGTTTGCAAATTAATTGACACCTCGTTTGCAATACTTGGTAGTTTGTAATAAATGCCCTTAGATTTTTCTGAAAACAATTATCTTTTTATTTATGATTTTAAAACTTTAGGTTTGAAGTCCATGACGAAATACCGACAAAATAAGTTCAAATGTATTTCTTTAAATACCGACGCACGGCTGCTAATTGCTGTCTTGTAATCAAAAAGTGTTGACACGGCAGTCTTTGAATTGCCGACTGCTGTTTGTCACACGAAACTGCGGGTCTTTGATATGGTAAAAAGTTACCTTAAATGAGTATTAACACCCCTTTATAATTTCTCAGCTAAATCTGTATTTATACCTAACATTTCTCCATGCAATTTACCATTTTGGTAAACCATACGTCTGTGTATAAAACTATAATTGTTCTTGTTGCTAAAATATTCAGAAATATGGATCTATGTACTTTATGTAATAAAACTTGTGAAACTAATAGAATCAAATGTGACTATTGTCAAAGGTGGACACACCACACTTGTTGTGGTATGTCCAAGGAGGATGCCAAATCTTGGTCTCCTGCCTCTCTGAAATTTGTGTGCAAATCATGTGGATTTAATGAAGACAAGTACGATGTCAGTGCTGCTTTAGTTCGGTAAGTTATTGTTTCATATATCTTTCAGCTTACTAAGGTAACAAACTGGATTACGCATGAAATGCTCCGTTATACCCATATAATGTTAACTGAAAAAATTTGAACCCCTCAAAATTAATTACCTGGGAGAGTTCATATCCATTTTACAATTACAGATATAATTATTTCTTTAAGATCTGTTACTTAAAACGTGTAGTACAGAAAAAGTTCTAAAAGTTTAAAAATTATGGATGGAAATTGCACGTGCCCCTGCTCAAATTACACATTAACATTTTACCGATTAAGAATATACAGTCTTACAAATGATACGCATAGTGCTCAGAAGACTAAATGTTTTGACGTATTTATTACCAAATTGATACAAGTTGGATGTTTGAAATATAATTATGATAAAATATCGTGCGACTACGCACGCGAAATTGATTTTGTGGCATCATTTTTTGTTTGTTAGATTATTGGTATTGATCACGTGTCATTACCAAATATTATGCAATCAACAATACAATCGCGGTGATAAGACATAATAATTGATAACAAGTGTCAACCGGCAATCCAATCAACATGTTCATGAATACCCGTCAAAACGGTGTATGATTGTAATTTTATTGTATCTTTGAGTTGATAGATTCAAGATTTATGCTTCAATTATGTACATTTATCTTAACCAACGAATAAGTCCTAAACTGTTAATGGTGGTTATAATACAAGAAACTGAAAACACAAATGGACCACGTCACGATAAAAGCGTATTGTAGCGCGTCGTTAGTTAAAATTATTTAACTTTCAATATGATCATTGTGTAATCGATAGTTAGAGTCATTTTAAGGTGGCTAGGGTTCTTAGACACAAATTATTAAATGATAATGATCACAAAAGAATTTTGCTAAATCAAATATAAAGACTGTTTCTTTTTTCTGAAAATGCAAAAAAAAGAAAACGCACAGAAATCATTTGAGTAAAAATAACATAATTATTCAATCTAAAATGTCATAAATATTGAATTTATACTTATTACACATCATTACGAAACATCAAACTTTTAAGTGTGTTTGAACCTTTATTAATCTTTTTTTTTCTTGTTGAAATACGACATTTCTGCGCGAAAATATTTGATATATTTTCTCAAAGATATGCAGCCACCTTTAAGGTAGTTCTGCACGTTTGAATCGAATTTTTTTTAGAATTTTATTACACTATTGATATTTCAATTTTGTAGAATATACATAGAAATTTCAGCAAATAAAAAGTATAGGGACGTATTCTTTTTTAATAGACCGATTTAAAAAATATGGCCCTCACGCAGTAATTCATAATGGGATTTTATGGGAAATCAAAACTTTTATAACTTTTTCGCGAGTAGAAGTTTTTCTACCTTGTAGATTTTGATAAAACTTTTCACAGTTGTAAATAAATAACACATCACTTAAGGAGGTAGGTTACCTTCATATTTGTATGTGCGCATGTCTAACCGGAAGCTAACGTGACGATTTACGACGACGTTTACGACAAACTAAATGTGTTTGTATATTCATTCTTCTGAAAACAAATCATGAACGTGTCTTCGATCTGATGCTTTATGGTTTAATAATGCAGAAATAATGAATAAATTGCCGCAGAAACGCTTCAAAACAATGTTGCCTTAAAATGACGTCATTGATGTCATGACGTTACGTGTCAGTTACCGCGCAAAATTAATAGCTTTTATCTTGAAAGTACGTAATTCTGTGCATTTTCTTTATTCAAACTATTTTCAAATAACCATTATTTGCTGAAATATTTTTATGAGTCTTTTGCTCTGAATAATAATCAATATTTTGCTTCTGTTATGTAGTTACATTGAAATGTTATGCGGAATGTACGAAAATGGATGATGGTAACCAATGTTATTTGGAATATAGTTAGGTGAGAGGTTACTTGTTACGGCCATTTTCAAATAAAAAATCTAGCAGTTTGATTTGTAATACCTATTTTACAGGTTCCGTTGATAATTTGTTACCTATATACTAAAACTAAGATCTAAAATTGTTCAAATTTCAGTAGAAAATTGTGGTTTCTTGAATTGAAATGATGTTACCATGGAAACGAAGCCCGTGACCTATGTATCTAAAGGTAAAATTCAAAAGCGTTGACACTAGTCTATTTAAGAAACACAGCTTCGGCTTTTTATTTTCATTTCATCAATATCCATGAGAATAACAGTAGCATGCTGAACGATTTTTCCATGAACAATGCCAGACGAGGGGTACTGCTGTAAGTATTCTAAGCTTAGAAATGTGTTTGAATAAATGCAGATAACACGAAAATATAACTTACGTTAGAAATAATATGTTTTAAAGCTACATCAACTCGAAAGATAATCTTATTCAATATTATTTTATAAGAAATTACGACAAAAAGCAAGATATAAGCCATTTTAAACATCTCTGTTGTCATGGTTACTTTAAACTTTAAGAAAAATAGGGTACCATGTATAGTGCTTGGTATTTTGCTAATGATATTACCCAAATATTCCATGTTGTTCATTAACAGAATGGCACTGAAGCCGTCGAAAACCCCTATTTTTATACATAGCTGTCTAAAAATGAGAGAAAATGCGTTACCATGGAAACACGAGCCCCGCGACATATACATTTTAAGCTTATATTAGAAAGCTAACGTGCATACTAGTAAAAATATAGATTATGCTGACTTCCACGGATATCAATGAAACTAAAATACACTGAAAAGTGTTAAATATCCGTATTTTCCTTCTTCTTTCCATATGAAATACCTTTGGAGGGTCATGTTCTTCAAACCTGGATAAAAACTGAACTTGAAGGAACAGAGACAAACGAAACTGAGAATTTAGCAATTAAAACTTTATATAACACGGACTACAAAAAGACGTTGCGGTTCAACTAATTTGAATTTACCCTTGTAACAAGGTAACCTACCTCCTTAAGCTCCGTGTGTTATGTTATGAGATATTTGACCATCATTACAGAGAACCAGACATTTCACGCGCAGAACTACCTTAATGATTATTAATACTAGACATCTTTTTAAGAAATTCGATCATACATTATCTGTAATTTTACAGACTTACAGTCGAGAAACTGACTGGTCGTAGAAATTCCTTAATGAACCAGGCCTTATGTGAGGGAAAGCTTTTGGCAACATACAAAGTTCACGTACCAATGAAGGAAGAACTGTTTCATGCTACTACTGAAATTGACCATGTGGCAAATAGTATTATCACAATGTTTGAACCATCTTTGACAAATGAATACTCACCTCTAAAAACAGTAGGGGACGGAAATTGTTTGTACAGGGCCGTTTCTTTGGCACTGAGTGGCTCTGAAGAGCACCACTTACTGCTAAGGTTGATAACTGCAATTGAATTGATCATGAACAACAAAACCTATAACACTAGGAAAAAGGATAACAACTTCCTAAAAGATATTAGAATAGTGACAAGTCCATATGATAAGTTGGTAGCAGACGCGATTCGGGAAACATCCTTCTCTGAGATGGCACATGTCTATGCTTTGAGTGCGGCTTTGGGTATTCCCATCAAATCGTACTTTCCACCACAGTTGAAGAGTGAACTTTCCGTAGCATTTACGCGTACAGTGTATGGACGTAATGTGCAAGAAGACACGCCATGTCCGGTGACAATTATGTGGTCCTCGGCCTCGGCACCACGTGTTGAGACTGACTTTCATGCAAACCATTTTGTGCCGTTAGTTAAGAATACTTTTCTTGTTGATCTCACATGTTCAGGTGATTGTGATTTTGTTGAGCTTGAAAGCCGTGACTGTGATAGCAGTCTAGAAGTCGTTGATCAGGAACCTTTTGAGAACTGTGCAGTACCCGTGTCAAGAAAACGTATAAGAAAAAAGTGACCTGGCTTGCAGATGGTGGTATCCATAGCAACAACGCTATTGTGGAATATATAGGTAAATTCCCTGGACTTGCCCCCCATGGTAAAGCGAGTGACCGTACGACTGAATACCACAGGATACCACCAAAAGTAATGACGGAGATAGACGACCTAACGGGAAAGATGAAACCTCATCAGATTGCAAACCATCTCGCTGACAAATATGACGTACTAGATTTACCCTCCCACAGACAAGTTTTAGACAGACAGTATAGACAACGGAAGAAAGACAAAACAGTAGACGGACACAATGACAATTTCGCGGACCAAGTACGACATTTAGAAAATCTTGTGACGGACAACAATCCCTTTGTTAGATCTGTAATAAGGACTAGTGGAAAGCCCCCCGCATTTATATGTTATACCGACGAGCAACTGACGGACTTGAAGAACATGTGTTGCACTGGAAAAACAGTTTTAGGAATTGATAAAACGTTCATGTTATGTAAAATGCATGTCACTGTTACTTGTTACAAACAACTTTCTATTGAACATGTAAGGACAAACCAAAATCCTATTTTTCTGGGGCCCCTTTTCATTCACGATAACAGTGACTTCGAAACTTTCAGTCATTTTTTTTATCATTTGAAGCTGAAATTGCATGACACCCCTCTATCAAAATTAGTGATTGGCTCAGATGACGAAAAGGCTTTAGTTAAAGCCATTACAACTGTTTTCCCAGAGGCAACTCGTGTTCTTTGTACGAGACATCTCGAGGAGAATGCTAGACATATACTGACGGACGACACGGTATCAAAGACACAGAGGGTAAACATGCTCGACAAAATTTTCGGACAAGACGGACTCATTGACGCAGATGACAGTATTTGTTACGACGAACAGGTTAAGGAGATTGAGACAGAACTGACAGAGGTTTCGAGCAAATTCCTGACATACTTCCAAAGTCGACTGATACCCGTACTGAAAGAGAAGGTTAATGACCCACAGCGTCAAAATAAGGTTATACAACATTGGACCAACAACAATTGTGAAAGTATGAATCATGTCCTGAAACAGACTGTTGACTGGAAGTCCAAGCCCCTGCCCAAACGAGTGAATCTTTTACTGGACTTGGTCAATGGACAGTTCAAGCGCATTCGCAGCGCAATTGTCAGAGTTGGTGACTATCGGCTTACGGACATGTACCGACATTTCGAGAGGTCAAAGACTGACTGGATTTCCTTGACTGACAAACAAAAGGTCAATACTTACAATCGTGTCCGACATCACGTCCCAATAGACAGCACACAAGTGACGTCGATGGACGGCAAGACAACAGTGTTGGCCCCAAGGACAAATGGGCGCAAGTCAGGTCAGAGAAAGAGGAAACCAAAAACAGTAACTCTTAGCTTAAAAAGGAAAAAACATGAACCAGAACCACATATTGATTCTCCATGATTTTAATGATTTACCATAGTGTTATGTACTGTAGTCGGGAAGGGAAGTTACATAACTTCACCGGGTGTTGTACACACCGACTCTTTACAACATTTTATTATTATTATTTATCTATTATTTATTTACTATGTTTCTGTTTGTTAGTTATGTAAATGTTATGTACTGTAGTCGGGAAGGGGAGTTATATAACTTCGCCGGGTGTTGTACACACCGACTCTTTACAACATTTTATTATTATTATTATTATTTATTTATTATTTATTTACTATATTTATATTCATATTCAATACTTCACTCCATATTGATTTGTTAATTATGTAAATATTATGTACTGTAGAAATACTATTTCTGTTGAAAGTATGTTTGACGAAATAAAATGAAAATGTTACTTGTTAAATGTGTGAAATAAAAATGTTAAGAGAGGCAGTTTGTTTCTTCATTTTTAAAAAACTGACGAAATCTGTACAATGATACTTGTACTAATTATCATATGCTTCTTATGGTACTGTCCAACTTCATCAATTATGGTATCATGGTCGGTAGTGAGTCTTGAACCAATGTCTGATATCAATCAGTGAGTAGTTACAGTTGTTTCAAGCAAGCATTCTTAACCACTCAGCAGCAAGGGTCATGGGTCTACAGGCAATTTGGATGATGGTGTAAGAACAAGGATTTTAACAACTCAGTATTTATGTAAGTATCATTATTTATTCATTCTTGGCGTTAAAATAATTCCCGTTATCTGAAATATGAAATTTAATTATAAATACATCTGCGCTGGCTTATATGATTACTCTATACTTCATAAAGGAATATTATATAATACCATTTAAAGACTATTTTGAAATAATTTAAACCAAAAGAATCAAAATTTTAAAGAAATTTACCTACCTAAGTTTAAAGCTAACAAAATAACGATTGTAGTTCATCCACGAGTGCGCAAATTTCACGTGCGCTCAACAAATGTTCAACCTCGTATAAAAACGTTTTGCGTGTTTTAATTTGCTTTTTTAAATTAATTATTCATTTTAGATATGACTGAATTATGTCATAAACCCTAAAAATGCGATTTATTACAGAAATACTGGTGTATACAAGAGAATTTTAGGACATGGAAATTCATTCACGAATGCGCAAATTTACAGTGCCCTCGCAGATTTTCAATCGTGTACAAGACGTAATGCGCAAAATTATTTTAACTTCCTCTTGAAAATAAATTATTTATGATATATATATGTTTGAATTCAGTCATAAACCACTTCAAAAATACCATTTGTTGAAGAAATACGGGTGTATTTCGGTTAAGGTAATTTCCCGAGCGGTCGCCAGATTTCGATCTGGTATAAAATAGCTTTGCGTTAAAGTATTTTATTTTCCTTTTTTAATATTATTATTTATATTACACAGGAATGATTTCTGCAAAAAATCTCTAGGAAAATACCATTTATTAATAAAATACGGGTGTATTTCGGTTATGAAAATTTCCCGCGCGGTCGCCGATTTTCAATCTCGTATAAAATCATTTTGCGTGAACGTATTTTATTTTCCTTCCGTATGTTAATTATTTATGATATATATGATTGAATTATATCAAAAACACTTCAAAAATACCTTTAAATTAAAAAATACAGGTGTATTCCGGTTATTCAACGTGTATTCCGGTGTATTCCGGTTTTTAGGTGGATTCCGGTTTAATGTGTGACCCTGTAGAACTGCACATGCATATAATTATGTAGAGCCCAAGAAAGAGTATAAATGATAGGAGGAATTAAAAATATCAACAAAGATCTGTCACTGAATTAGTAAATTTCTCAGATAGAGGTACATAAAGTGGCCAAGAGCAGTGGCAACTTAAGGAATAAATGTGCCAAAGGCAACACACAAATGGTTTACAAGCAATTTTTATGTTTTGACCACTTTACATGACTAAAGATTTATGTACAGTAATGGAATCATATGCAGATTTTGACATTATAATTAAAGATTACCTCTGTGTGCCAGGTCTCTAGCTGTCTCCTTGCCTATCCCTGTATTAGCTCCAGTTATAAGCACTGTTTTGCCATTCATATGAGCCTTGCTCCTGCATACCCCACCAGCCATGAATTTTTTGAAAGCAATTAAACTGCATGCTGAAATGTGAAGTAGGAGTCAGAGTAAATTTCATCAAACTTGAAAGTGTTTATGTCACACTTCCTTTCCACTGTGTGATAAATCAGTATGAACAGAACCAAAAGCAGCATGTTCTGTTTTATAATTCCAATGACATTAACAAGTACAATCATTATTTCATTTACTGCAATATATGCATTTTATTTAAATTTCAAGTATCTGCATGCATGGTAAAATGGATGAAATTTTGCGGGAAAACAAGCTGCATAGCATCCACTTTTCATTCAACAGTAAAGTTACCAACTTCAGTTTGAAAGGCTGGAAAATTACCCACTTATAAATTAGATATACATGTCACAATTTCAAAGATAGCTTTATAAAATGAAGAAGCAGACAGAGTCTTTTAAGACAAGTTGATGTAATTTAAATATTCAAGATTTAGATGTCAGTGTGAAAAAATATTTGTGCATAATATTTCAGAATTATGACAGACAATTCAGATTTTCGCCTGTTAATTTCTTTATAATTATAGCAATCCTCAATACACTTTTAAACTTAACATCATGTCAAAATACATTAATTTACGAGGGTTGTCCCAGAAAATCACAAACTTTTTTTTATTATTTCAGAAATAAGCGACGCATGAAATAATTATTTTAACGGATGGTATTTCAATGTATACTCGACAGGACTATAGAGTTTAAAATTAAATACCTCTCATATTATTTGAGTATTCTTTAGATAATGGACGGCAGTCAGTGCTAGTCGGAGCACGCTCAGCTTTTCTCCTACAAGAAGCGGCTTCCATTTAAACTCATGTAACTTACCCGATATACATCTCATAGGATTAAAATTTATATCGTCTTTAATGGCAACACGTGGCACGTAATTATGCTGCGTTTAAAGTCTTTGACATCACTTGCTTTGTAATGGTAATGTAATTTTGAAAGTAACAGTTGTACGCACTTTCAGAAATTTCGACGTCAGATAAGTTTGCAGCGCAGAAAGAAAAAACGTTTTGCGCAAATAAATTTCCTTTTGTAAATTAATTATTTATTTTAGGTATGATTGAATTCTGTCATAAACCCTAAAAATACGATTTATTAAAGAAATACGGGTGTATATTAGAGAATTTTAGGACATGGAAATTCATTCACGAATGCGCAAATTTCCACTGCGCTCGCTGGTTTTCAATCGTGTACAAGACGTAATGTGCAAAAGTATTTTAATTTCCTTTTGAAAATTAATTATTTATGATATATATGTTTGAATTTGGTAATAAACCACTTCAAAAATACCATTTGTTGAAGAAATACGAGTGTATTTCGGTTATGGTAATTTCCCGGGCGGTTGCCAAATTTCAATCTCTTATAGAATCGTTTTGCGTTGTTTAAAACGACGGGAAAAGAAGTATTTCAGGTAATATTTAGCATACGGAACTATTCGCACGGTTAGCTCTCCATGTCAAGGGAGGTTACTCTGAGTGAGCGGTATCACAGTAAACAATGCTGATCGTGTTATTACGCTATTTGCTTAAATTTCTGCTTTATTTTGCCGCAGATTTTGTAAGAATTTTGTTTTTACTTTTATGGAAATACCGAAATCGGAACCGGTTCTTTTACGAAACAGTATATACCGTACTTTTCAAAGTGATTATTCGGTATTGTACCAATACCGGGAACCGGTATCCAACCCTACTGATTAATTACTATGAGCATTGCGTACTGGAAGAAACCCGAACAACACCGATTCCAAAAATTTACCACGAATTTTCAACTCGATAGTAATTCTATACACAGTTTTATTCATTTGGTTTTTCATACGCCTAACCGTAATGCGACGCTGTTGGCGCCGCTTAGCGGCGCTGGTAGCTCTGATATTAGTTATAAGTAGCACTGGAATAAAATAAAAAATTTGCCTATATACCTACCCAACTTCACAGAGTAGACTTGGGAGACAGCAAAGACTTTTTTAAATGTGGCCCAATCTAAACGTCAAAACTTTGAAGGACCAAAATAATGGAAGTTAAATCACAGTACACACTACACAGTCATGTAAAGTTATTGGTTTTATATGGCGTGTAAACACATTGTAAATGTTGATCATGTACAGTACATACAAAGGTTTAAATCACCAGAAAATTTGTAATTTTGGATATTATTTGATAATTTTAACATAGATTAATGAGAAATTGAATCCCTTTTGATACAATGTAAGTTATATTTTAATTTATGGCCAATTCGTGAAATAATCGACATTTAAACCTATAGCATGCAAAGTGTAGGCGGCGATGAAAATTTCATCAGAAGTTGCTTCAACTCTTTTGGTTATTTGAGTGTTTGACGCGAATGGGGATATGACCCATATTAAAAAAAAAATCTCAATATTTCCTAGGATCGCGTCAAATTAGTTGGACTAAATCCAGGGTAAGTCTCCAACCTGATTATTTCCTGATCATCAGGTCTAGGAAAGTGGTATATTTACAGATTATCTGTAAATTTACAGATAATCTATAATTTTACAGATTTTTCGATCTATAAATTTACAGATCAAATGTTTGGAAACTGCTAAAATCATACTTTGACTCAAAATTGCAGCTTGAAATTAATTGATTTACTTATCGTATGCATAAATAAAGGTCAATTGTAACATTAAGTCATTTCCTTTGACTTTGATTTTTTTGACAATGCCAAAAATTCAAAGGCAATAAAAGTGGCTGAAACTCACAAATGATGTTAATTTGTGCATACTGTAAATAAACCAATTAGTATCAAGCTGCAGTTTTGGGAATAAATGTAATTTCATGAATTTTCATACACACAATCTGTAAAATTACAGATCGAAAAATCTGTAAATTTACAGATAATCTGTAAATATACCACTTTCCTAGACCTGATCATTGCTGAATCATCCAAAATATATGTTCATTATTGACTCTTAAATCAAAGTCTGTTAAACGAATCAGCCAAAATATATGGTCATTATCTACTTTTATTCTAAGTATGTTGTCCGAATCTGCCAAAAAAATTTATTATATTTGGTCTGAATCAGCCTGGGCCGAATCAGCCATGGTACGAATTAGCCTGTTTCCATTGAAATAGGTAAATATGGAAAGGCAGTGGCTAGTGAACCGTCACCGGTGCAGCAGACCCGAGGTCTACTGCACCGGTGACGGTGCAGCAGACCTGAGGTCTAGTGCACCGGTGACGGTGCAGCAGACCTGAGGTCTAGTGCACCGTCATTTTTGTTATATATAAAGTGTAGCCTTTATTTGAAGTATAATAATAGGATGTTGTACTTAGTAACATATATGAACATTATTATAGATAAATCTTGACTTACTTGTTAATTTACCGTTTAACCTCAACACGCTGATCTTCGTTCTTCGGCAACAGTAGTATCCGCCATTTACTAATATAATTCCGAATATTAGTAGTGTGTCGCTATCGGCAACGATCGGTAAACAGAGCGTTCAGTTATGACATAATGTTCTCTGAAAATATATCAAAAGTCAGTTGTAATTTATGCCAATAAATAAACTTTAATTGTAGGCCTTAATTGTATGTAAATTTTGTATGAAATATGGCCCATGAAATATATTTCACAACATTAAACTATGTTGTAATTTGTTTTCAAGCTTTATTACAGAATCATTATGTCACATCCAGGCCACACCACGAGAAGGCGCTCTAAACATGGCCCGTCGACCCCGTTAGGAGTCTTGAATTAGCCCTGAAAAGGACTGTTTTCATCGGTACTGGCTCAAATAGAGCAAGGCGTGGCTAATACTTGCGGCGAACTTCCACTCCTGATCCCTCCAAAGATGAACACCATCACGAGTATCTATAACGTCATTGTTGGTCAACTCTGGACCGTGTGACCACATGTTTTCAAGGTGCAGTTTCAGCAAGATTTTGTTTAACCGTCTACACAATTTGTTGTAGCGTCGTTGGTGGCGATGGAATAGGCTCCCAAAAACTATGTGTGTAACACCACATCTGTAGAATTCATTTTTAATGTCCATCATGGCACGGAGAAGTTGATGGTTGTTATATTTCTCCATATCATTCTCGCCGATTTGTATGAACACTAAGTCGAACTTGGCCAGCTTCATTCTTCGTAGTTTTTGCAGCAACCCAACAACACCTAGTCCTCCTGTCCCATGCGCTTCACCATGGAATGGTAGGTCATTCCGTAGAGTACCATTTCGCCATCGTACACAAAGACGTCGGACAAAACTGTGACCAAAAATACCACAGTATGGTCCATTTTCGTTATTCCAGTAATAAGACTCTTGAAAAGCCATAATTCTGAATGACCCATAACTTGAAAACAAGTGCTTTATACTTTCATGACCAAAGCCATGAATTTGACAATAATCAATCTATGATTACAACAGTGAAAAACAATTATGATTAAATTTGACACTGAATTATCTCATGATTCACAGCAAAGCTGTCAACATAAAAGACAAACACGCATAATACAATCATTAATTGGTCTTTTACAAGAAACCTAAGAGTAGTCCTCCATTCATTATATAATTTAATCTGTATTGTCTTTCACTGTTTTTATCATGAATTTCGTGAGGTGTAACTTGATGTATATCGAAATTCTAAACAGTTTTCACCGTAAATACACATACAGAGTATATTACATGAGTGTCTTTTCATATTGAAATTATCAAACGAGTTCAGTATAAATAATAAAGGCAGTCAATAATAAAATGTGAGGTTCTGTCGAGCATTTTATGAATTTGATTCAACGTGTTTAATAATTCCAATGTGAAAAGTCACAAATGTAATGAAAGATGGCAATATTTCAGAAATTCAGGTTCCATGAAGCGAAATATCGCCTTAATTCTCAATGTGTGAAATAACTAACTGTTAAAATGTAATAAAGTAAAGCATCCAGTTATTAAAGACTGTACGATCATATATAGGGTAAGACAGATATTTGAAGTTTCCATACTCCAATTTTCTTTGAAATACGTACACCATTATTTTCTTCATATTTCAGTTGTCTTTGAAGTTTAGCTGCGTTTGTTTCATTTCGATCGTTACCAATTTGATAAACAATAGTTGTTTGTTAAAACAACTATGCTAATCCGTATAATTAGTTTTCCAATTGAATACGATTATTAAGGGGACGCATACTTTGAAATTAGAAAAAAGTGGGTGGGGTATTATAAAATTTACCTGCAAAAAAGTACAAGGTTTTGGTAAATGAAATGAATACTGTTTCAACTGTTATAAGTACACAAAGGATTGCTCACTAAAATAAAAATGAGAAAAACTGAAACAAGAAAGTTATTGTTGAATTACATAAGACTTCTTGTGTACATTCAAAGTCAACAATTAAGACTTTTTGGTGCGAAAATAATAGTGCTTCACTTTGTCCAAACATTTATCAATGTCCTACAGATTCTAATTTAAAGAAAGAATGTGAAATAAGTTCACTGTCTTGCTTTTCATTTCGCATATGTGAGCTAAAACACATTATTTAGTTTGTTTACAAAGTAGTGCATAAGAAAAGATACGGTGGTCAAGGAATGCCACATTACAAAACTAAAAGAGTATATTCCCCTTAATACATTAAACATTTATCGTTACAGAAGTCTAGTGGCTTACAATAAAGGCCTAGAAATGTTGCCATTATTAATTTTTAACTTGGTATTCATGAACTACAATGCACTTAAATATCAAAACACATTCAACAAACTTTTGAATTGTATTGTCTTAAAAATCCCAAAAATAAGGTATGAAATTTGGTTGAGAGGTCCAATCAATGTATATGTGCAAAAGCAACATTCTAATCTTGTTCACAAAAGTTACTAAAAAAAAAAACAGCAGGAATGTCAATGATCAAAACTGGACGAATATACAGTTATCCTCACTTTAATGTCATTTATAATTTGTCCTTGAATTCTCCACCATACTTTTAATAATTCTGTTTGCACGAGTTGCACGAGAATGCTGTCATTCACGTAAAAAAACGGGGTCAAATAAGTTGTAAATGCAATATCATCTAAACGTAATTAATGGATTATGCAGTTCAAGATAAACTTTATCTCATAACGTAACGAACATGTATAATGTTGTAACAACAACTTTACTTACACTGATTTAAGTAGCAGTCAGTTTATAAGTGACTTTATTGATTCATTTTGTGTTTTGTTATTGTTGTCAAAAAGTATAACGGAAGTGCCTCACAACTGAAGCGGAAACCAGTTTGATGCGCAAAGTAGTCCACTGTAAGTAATATTATTTGACAAATGTCCACAGAAATTAATAATTTTCTAATATTAAAGGCGAATATCTGAATAGGATTCATTATTTGATAAGAAATTATAATCATCGACATGTTTTTTTAAAAATCGTACACGTGCTGACACCTAAGTTGTCTCCCGTTGTTTATTAGAGTTACCTTTCGTCCGGCGCAGTAATACATTTGCAGTGAATCGCCGAGAAGTCGTGGGAAAATTAAAAACCATGTAAACAAACTAAAATTAACCACCTTTTCAAGATGAATTTCAAGTGATCGACATTATGCATTTAACCCGCCTGACCTGTGTAGCATCTTAGATATCTGTTCTAAGGTATTCATTGTGTAGAATGTCATGTTATGCCCTTGCAATGCTAATCCCGCTCTGATTTTTTTGTTTACATTTTTTATCAATGACAAATATGGCGTCCATCCCGAGATGAACAGACGTGGCGTTAAATTTTTACATGTTTAAGCAAACCTGGTGTGTTAGAAAGAAAATCTCATCCCTTCAACATTATTTGGAACACTGTTATTGTAAAAAAACTGTTTTTTCCTTATACAAAAGCTTAATATTTTGTGTTGAATGTACTTTCACAAAGACCTCTGTTTTCCTATTACATTCATAGAACCACATCCTTATCCACAAAATACTGAATATTACAGGTGTCCATCAGTATTATATCAGTTTAGGAATATGTTTTTTATTTTCCCACCATCGATTTCTTGAATATGCACCCCTTCCGCATTGCTATATGAACTGTGAATGTAGCAATATGCGTCCCCTTAAAGAATTGCATGCACGGGTTTCTATCACAATTAACATGTATTAATGACATATAATTACTGTTAATTGCTTTTTATTCAATGAGATTAAAGATCGGCCAGCTTTGGAACTATTTCTTGGTATGTCGGGCTTTTTCATGCTATTGAAAGAATGGAATGCATGTCATTTGCAGACAACCTATATAACTTTCAAATTTTCGTGGCAAAATTATTCCATGAAATCTTTTCATAATGGCTACTGCAATGTCATTTTCCGTTGGAGAGACATTCTCTAGTTTTACTGAATTTGAAAACAAAATTACGGAATACCAAAAATCTAAATGTGTTGAATTCTATCGGCGTGACTCGCGTACCATTGAAAAGTCTAAATTTCGCTATCCAAACAAAACTTTCAATCCGGATATAAAGTTCACAAGTGTCACATATAGTTGTATCAATGGCGGGAGACAATTCAAAAGCCGAGGCTTGGGAAAGCGTGCCAACAGGTAAGAGAGATATTCATATTCATTTATTGAGTCTTAAGACAACTTAGCAGGTAAAAATCTGAAACAACTTCAAAATGAAATTTTATGCAACATCAAACTGTATAGGTCTACTTAAACTGCAAACTGTCGCTGATGTACTTTCTAAATGTAGTGACGTAACGTCAAAAGTTGCAACCCATTAGTGTAACACAAAAACGACGTCAAAATCATGAGAAATCAATAGTTTACACATGATAAAAACGGGACGTCTAAAAGCTATTATTTCATTTCAGGCATATTTTTGTTTCGTGTTATATTATATAAACAATGCATACTTAAACGAAAGCGTACATTTGCAAATCCACTTTTTTTAAACAAATGGCAGACCTTTCTATCATTGTAGGTATATTCATTGAATTTTGCCGTTGTTGAATAAAAAGAAGACAGAATAGAACGCATCTGACGTTATTTTCTTTTGATGTCAATTCTTTTTAAAGTTTGAAAATTTTAAGAACTCATTCATCTGTAAATACAAATATCACCTTTGAAAGCATTTTCAAAATTAGACTGTCATTTTACAGAGAATAGTAAGCGAAATTGACCAAAATAAAATATGGCACATATAAAATATATGTTCTGTTCTATTATGTTCTTTTCTGTTAAAATACAAAAAAAAAAAACAACAGTTTTTTTTGTTATCGCAGTTTACAAAACATGGTTAATTTTTATATATTTTTATATTTTAAGAACTTGTATTCCTGTAACTACATCCATCTTGTTTTTTACGTATTCACAACCGTCAAAATTACTTCACAAACGTTATCACGTTCAATGACAAAGCATGCAAGATTTCCTGCAATTTCAGTCACGTAAAAAAAAGAATAAAATTTTGCAAAACAACTAAGCTGTTTTACACTGAGACGCATTTTGGTATAATAATTGAACGTAATGCCGTAAGTAAGTCATATTCATGGTCGCTGATCGCAAACACACTATGCTGGTTTTCTCATGGCGCGGCTCAAATACCGTATACTCATTACAATTGTATCCGAAAGTTGCAATATAATTCACAGTTTACTTATTTGTTTTGGCACCATATTGGCACTTGAACTCATTAAGATTAAGGGAATAATATTTTTTTCAGTACTTTCAAAATGGGTTGCCAAGCTTCAATCAGACTGAAACCATCATCTGATGGTCAGAAGTTAGTAGTCGCATCCGTGAACGAGGAACACAATCATGATATCAACCGTGAATTATTCTCCAGTCTCTTTCAACAGCGTCGACTTGACAAAACTGAAAAAGAAAATGTGTCTACCATGTTAAAAGTGAAAGCAAATAGAAAAAATGATACAAACACAATTAATGAATGAAAGCGGGAAGAAAATTCTACTAAAAGATATTCACAATGTCCAGACTAAAAGTAATGTCACAAACACTGATATGACCATACTACAGCAAACAGTTAATGCCTTGTCTGAAATGAATGGCGCCTACGTGAAACTTATCACTCATGACAGCAATGAACTGAGAGGAATATTCTTTCAAGACAAACGAATGCGCGAAACTTTTGCAAGATTTCCTGAATTTCTCTGTATAGACGCCACATACAAACTGAATGACCTACGTATGCCGTGTTACATTTTATTAGTAGAGAATGGTAACGGCCAATCTGAAATTGTTGGAATGTGGCTTGTGGCAGACGAAACAGAGGAGTTGATATCGGAGGTGGTCAGTCTCTTCAAAGAACAGAATCCAAAATGGGAAGACGTTAAAATGGTGATGTCGGACAAGGACTTCGTAGAACGTGACGTATTCAGGCGGTACTTTCCCGAAGCAAAATTCAAAATATGTCTATTTCATGTACTAAGGACATTCAGGCGGGAAGTCACCATGGAGAAAATGAACATATCGGCTGATCAGAGACTGCAGATCTTGGATATCCTTCAAAAGTTAAGTTACGCGAGAAATGAAACTGAGTACAGTCAACACCACGAAACTCTAAAAAACACCGGTTGTGAAGCTGTTAACACATACTTCGAGAACTCGTGGCACCCAATCAGGGACGAACGGGTCACAGGTCTGTCCTCAGCATACTGTTTAGGAAATCAGACGAACAATAGACTAGAAAGCTTAAATCAGAAACTGAAGCAGGTTATATCGAAACATGTGAAACTGAACCAATTTGCCACAGAATTTGTTTCTTTTCTCGGGTCCCATCGGACTGAATTAGATGGTAAAATGTCCAAAACCGCAGTCAAAGTTCCATGCATTTCAGCTACAAACCCAGACAATGCCCAGTATAGACAACTACTTACGCATTACGCTTACGGACTGGTGGAGAAACAACTCGACAAATCAGAAAAAGAGTCTGTTGAAGCATACGGAGAAGACACATACAGATACCAGGTTTCTGTTAACAGGTGTACCTGTCCTTTTTACACACAATACATTCTCCCATGCTGTCACATGTTTGCGCTGAGACAACATGAAAACCAGCCTATCTACGATAGAGAATTAGTTCATGAAAGATGGACAAGATCTTACTATCTCCAAGGATTAAATTGTACCGTTGAACCAACAGAAGTGCTAACAACATCACTATCACTATCGGCAAAACCAAAATCACAACAACAGAAATTCCGGGCTGCTTCACATGTTTGCCAACAAATTGCGTCATGCGTAGCAGAAAGCAGTGGCCACGAATACACAGTTAAACTCGACCAATTGAAGGCTTTGTTAGAGTCGTGGAAGCGAGGTGATGATGTAACTCTCGACATCATGCCCAAAGAAGACGGTACAGAAGACGATCAGTCTACTGTGACGATGGTCAACACTGATAACGAAGACGAAACCGAAATTAATCCCACAGTAAACATACAACACCCTATTATAGAGTCACACAGTAATGACATTCAAACACAGCAGTCGTCGAATTTAAATACGGAGGAGATTAACACAGAAACATTAAACTTACAAAACTCAACTGACGCACCACAAGGCAACATACAAGCACATTCACCTTCAAACTCTGAGACGGAAGAAATAATCAACGACCAACCCATTACAAATCAAATCCAAGATCCTCAAGTCGTTGCACAAGCCGGCGGTACTGAGGACGCTGAACGTCCGACAGAAACCGGGGAATGCACGACATCTGAGGTCTCGGTAACAGGAAACATCGCTTCAATATCTTTGCCTGCCACTATCAGAAAGAGAGGAAGACCAAAGGGGTCTGAGCAAACAGTAATAGGTCTTCCAAAAAAGCGTCTGAAGCTGAAAAAAAACAAAGGGCCACAAGCGTTTGATAACTTACAAGACTCTGAAAAGGCCAAGGTAATCCTCTCTTGGTTTGTCGATATAAAAGTCATTGAAGAATCAATTAAAAATAACAGAAAAATCACTGAAGATTCTATAGAGTGCGATCCAGAGAAAATTTTCATGGCAGCAGCTGAAGTACCGTCTGACCTTATAAAACCATATCTTGAAGACGACGCATGGACCCAAATACAGGCTACACTTTCTCAGCTGCAAAAGTCAAGTAGACAATGGACATGCAAAGTTTGTAATTCTGAATTGGAGACTCGATGTGTTGGTTGCGACAGTTGTTTAAACTGGTTCCACTACCACTGCGCTGGCATCAGTAACTCGCCCAAAGTGCAAAACTGGTTCTGTGACAATTGTAAGAATGGACAACTTTTTTATGTAAAAAATCAACAGTAACATTGACGTAAAAACCTTGAAATAGTTGAAGTAAATAATTTTTACTTACGGTCTCTGTGGCGCTCTTCGAGCTGCCGACCTATTGTGTATAAAGTGTATAAAGATACAAAATAAAAATTGAAAAAGCCAGTGTAAATATTTTGTACAGACGGTCTCTGTGGCGCTCATCGAGCTGCCGACCGATTGTGAATAGCGGCAACCAAAAAAAAACAACAAAATTTAAACAAAACAAAAACAAAAAA
Source organism: Mercenaria mercenaria (assembly GCF_021730395.1). Classification (NCBI taxonomy): domain Eukaryota; kingdom Metazoa; phylum Mollusca; class Bivalvia; order Venerida; family Veneridae; genus Mercenaria; species Mercenaria mercenaria. Next base: position 32,023,803 of record NC_069361.1, on the reverse strand, counting down.
TATGGCCATGTGGTGCTCTCAAAGCTGCCGGTCAAATGTATAAAAAGGGGTTATGTATAATATGTAAATACAGCCTTGTGGCGCTCTGGAAGCTGCCGGCCTATAGTAATTGTAAATAGGGGTTTGGTGGGGGTGGGCCATGATAAGAGCGCCTCCTCTTGGTGTGGCCTGGATGTGACATAATGAATCAGATATTAAGTTCGAATTTTCGTTTTCATAGACGTTTAAGTTTTAAAATACAGAAATAATTAATACCAAATTTTCAAATTTAATTGACATGAATGTAATTATGCTATTAATTAAAATCCAAAAATAATATTTTTTTCAATGAAATTCATTATGTCATAACTGAACGCTCTGTTTACTAGGGCTGTCATTGATTGGGTCTTAGGCGTATCGACGATACCGATATATCAGAAGACAAATATCAACGATACATCGATATATTGATTATTAAGTTAGATTAACGACCTATTTGTTCATATAATACTATATACCTTCCTGTAAATGCTATTTTAAGTTTTATTGCCTACTTTCCATATTTCTGTTTGATTGTGTTGTATTTGTATTTATGAAATAAAGAAATACATAAAAATTAATAACATCTTTCATTTTTATTTTGCCTTCACTGCTTTTTTTGCATTCATCCAAATTTACAACTTTGTGAACTTAAGTTGTTTTTTAGGGTCTGAGTGTTTATTTGGGTAGTTTTTTCTCCCTGTAAAATATCGATTTTTGAAAATGGGAATCGATAATCGATCGACCAAAAAAAATCGTTGATACATCGATATCGTTTCTATCGATGACAGCCCTACTGTTTACCGATCGTTGCCGATAGCGACACACTACTAATATTCGGAATTATATTAGTAAATGGCGGATACTACTGTTGCCCAAAGAGCTATATGTATTTTATACTTCTTTGTGTTGCCGAAGAACGAAGATCAGCGTGTTGAGGTAAAACGGTAAATTAACAAGTAAGTCAAGATTTTTCTATAATAATGTTCATATATTATGTTACCAAGTACAACATCCTATAATTATACCTCAAATAAAGGCTACGCTTTATATATAACAAAAATGACGGTGCACTAGACCTCAGGTCTGCTGCACCGTCACCGGTGCAGTAGACCTCGGGTCTGCTGCACCGGTGACGGTTCACTAGCCACTGCCATATGGAAAACAGAACAATTTTGCAGCATACGAATTTCATTGCAAAGAAAAAATGTTAAGCTATAAACCTGTAGTCACTATACACGCTAATGCAACTTTGTGATCTTGTATAAAATCACATGCATCTGAATATGTTTCCATCGTCAAAAAATTCTTCCTCTAAGAGTACTTTCCCCTTGGGTAAAGCAGGAATGGAGAAAATATAATTTATTTTACTTATAAATTCTATTGATTTTTTTATCAGTATATCTTTTTTCTACAAAAGCTTAACATTATGTTACAGGCCTATCAATTTTTTTTGCGATGCACATTATGCATACGGATAAATTCATTCGGTGCGGGTCTTTTCAGCATCCAAAATGGCGGCTTGGAAAGATTTCCTCCTACGGGAAGGTTACGAAAACCTCTCGGAAGCGAAAAAGTACGCAGAAGAGCTATCAAATGATGATCCAGAAGACGAACCATACAGATCACTTTATAAGGCACGCGAAAATTACAAGACTGTAAAGAAAGTTTTGAAGAAATTTGCTGACAAACGCCATGCTGATGAGGATTTGCAGTTTCTCTGGGCAGCTCTTGAATTAAAACTTGGTAATGATTTACAGTCATGTTGTCTTCTAGTGGAGGCATTATCCTGTTATTTGGTCTGCGGACCAGAAACTTTCCGGTCTTATTTTCTTGTATTAATGTAACTTTCTTGAAATTATTTATCGGTGTTTCTACCCTATTGGTGTCAAAAAGTAGTCCATCCTAAAAAGGAGTTCCTATAGTGTTACCAAAAAAGTCCCTAAAGGGTACGCCTATAGTGCGCAATGGAGATAAAGTGCGCAATGGTGCGAAATGGAAGTAAAGTGCGCAATGGAGTCAATTTTTTTAGGGATGATTATTTATTTATAGGAAATACCATTGGAAGGGTAATTAAATAATAATAATTAAAAAGGAAACACAAACATCAAATAATTTTATATTTTTACATGTTATTTTTATATATTTATACTAATTTTAATCGTATTTGAATGATATATATGATGTTAAAAATATACAAACATATGCATTTGATAGATTTAAAAGTAATGGTAAATGCAGAATAATTTCAATTTTTTCTTTAACAGAAATAATATATTTAAAGAAACAATGCGATGAAAACATAGCAAAAACATTTAGATTTTTATACATTTTTTAAACATATAATATATGTCATATATGCGCGGCCCTAAGTCTTTTAAATTTAATAACAGTCATAAAAGAATTTTTCTATATCAATATTTCCTGAAGTTCAGACAAAGTCAGATCAACAAACAACTGAATTTAAACAAATAAATTACATTAGAACAATATACACAGACATTTAATTCTAGATAGATTCGAACCCATGATTTAACATTTTGAAAAAATTATAGACAGACAGTCAGACATACAGATAACTTTATTTCACCTATGGTATTATACAATACTACGTTAATAGATAGTTTTATTTCTCTAAACAATTTTCCCAAAAAGGTTATAAATTATATGTTAAACATACAAACACTCGAATTGAAACTCATTATAAAAAACATGCTAAAAGTCTACTGGTTTAATATCAATTGTAAAATGGAAGAATAATATTTAAAAGGGAAAAAATGGCAAAAACATGTAGATCTTAATACATCTTTATACAGATAAGATAAGAAATATAAAATGATATGTTTAATAACAATAGTAGTTTTATATCTTTATTTACGTCTCATTCTTGCATACGACATATATACAACAAACTATTGCAAGACCATTCTATTTAAGAATTATAAGAGACAACAATCGTAGCAATAGGATATTTAATTTCAAAACTTACTTAATTACTCTTTTATACATTAAAAAACATTATACAGCGATAATTAGATCAATAAACACGTGCGCTCTTTCTTGATATAACCAATTAAAATAGCATGAAGTACTTATCAGATGCGTGATTTAATCAGTTAGCATAGGTGTGATAATCCTGATAGTTCAATTATACACCTTAATCAAGCGGCAGGTTATTTTAGACAAAGCAATAAAAGGGTCATTAAAATTCCTTAAAGTTATTGCAATATTATTTACCAATAATAAATTAAGTAAAACTATTTTAAACAGAAAATCTGTAGCTGGGAGTATATATATATATATATATATGAATGATCAAGTTATCGCTCCTAATAGAATGTTTCCATTGCGCACTTTGCCTCTATTTCGTGCCAGTGATTTAGCACAAATATCTGTAATGTGCCTATTCTTTGTTAAAAGAATTTTCAAGACAATTCCATTATTTCAAACAAGTTTACAACGACTATACAATAGAATTGATTGATTTTTTTAAGTCGGCAGTTATATAAGGATTATTATTAATGATAGATATAATTATAATTATGATACATCTATTATTTTATTGCAACAGCATTTACCGAGAGTAAATAAAATCTTTCAAACAATTTTTAAACAGATAACTGTGAGTGTTTTCTAAATATTCATCCAAATATACAGATAAGATAAGAAATATAATATGATAAAAGAACAATAGTATGGTACATATAAACAAAAAAAAATATAATATTTACACACTGCTCAGTAAACCTATGACACTTTATTTATTATGTGTTAATATTTTTCAGAATAATTTATACTTGTATAGCTAAGAAAGGCGATAATACAACTTGGAACAATCGTAGCATTAGGATATTTAATCTCAAAACTTACATAATTACTTTTTTTTTTACATTAAAAGACATTATACAGCGATAATTAGATCAATAAACACATGCGCTCTTTCTTGATGTAACTAATTAAAATAGCGTGAAGTACTTACCAGATGCGTGATTTAATCAGTTAGCATAGGTGTGATAATCCTGATAATTCAATTACACACCTTAATCAGTCAGCGGCTTATTTTAGATAAAGCAATAAAAGGGTTATTAAAACTCGTTAAAGTTATAATTATGATATATCTATCATTTTATTGCAATATTATTTACCGATAATAAATAAAGTAAAACTATTTTAAACAAAAAATCTGTAGCTGGGAGTTTTTGTTTTGTTTTTTGTTAGCTCACCTGAGCAATGCTCAGGTGAGTTTTTCTGATCGCTCGATGTCCGGCGTCCGGCGTCTGTCGTCTGTCGTCTGTCGTCCGTCGTCTGTCAACATTTAGCTTGTGTATGCGATAGAGGCTGTATTTTTCAATTAATCTTTATGAATATTGGTCAGAATGATAACTTTGATGAAATCTAGGCCGAGTTCGAAAATGGGTCATCTCGGGTCAAAAACTAGGTCACTAGGTCAAATCAAAGAAAAACCTTGTGTATGCGATAGAGGCTGTATTTTTCAATTCTTCTTCATGAATTTTGGTCAGAATGATTGCCTTGATGAAATCTAGGCCGAGTTCGAAAATGGGTCATCTCGGGTCAAAAACTAGGTCACTAGGTCAAATCAAAGAAAAACCTTGTGTATGCTATAGAGGCTGTATTTTTCAATTGATCTTCATGAATTTTGGTCAGAATGATTACCTTTATGAAACCTAGGCCGAGTTCGAAAATGGGTCATCTTGGGTCAAAAACTAGGTCACTAGGTCAAATCAAAGAAAAACCTTGTGTATGCGATAGAGACTGTATTTTTCATTTAATCTTTATGAATATTGGTCAGAATGATAACTTTGATGAAATCTAGACCGAGTTCGAAAATGGGTCATCTCGGGTCAAAAACTAGGTCACTAGGTCAAATCAAAGAAAAACCTTGTGTATGCGATAGAGGTGGTATTTTTCAATTAATCTTCATGAATATTGGTCAGAATGATAACCTTGATGAAATCTAGGCCGAGTTCGAAAATGGATCATCTCGGGTCAAAAACTAGGTCACTAGGTCAAATCAAAGAAAAACTTTGTGTATGCGATAGAGGCTGTATTTTTCAATTCTTCTTCATGAATATTTGTCAGAATGATAACCTTGATAAAATCTAGGCCGAGTTCGAAAATGGGTCATCTCGGGTCAAAAACTAGGTCACTAGGTCATATCACGTAAAAACCTTGTGTATGCTATAGAGGCTGTATTTTTCAATTGATCTTCATGAATTTTGGTCAGAATGATTGCCTTGATGAAATTTAGACCAAGTTCGAAAATGGGTCATCTGGGGTCAAAAACTAGGTCACTAGGTCAAATCAAAGAAAAACTTTGTGTATGCAATAGAGGCTGTATTTTTCAACTGATCTTCATGAAATTTAGCCAGAATGATTACCTTGATAAAATCTAGGCTGATTTCGAAAATGGGTCATCTGGGGTCAAAAACTAGGTCACTAGGTCAAATTGAAGAAAAACATTGTGTATGCAATAGAGGATGTATTTTTCAATTGATCTTCATGAAATTTGATCAGAGTGATTGCCTTGATGAAAACTAGGTCGGTTTTGAATATGGGTTATCTGAGGTCAAAAACTAGGTCACTAGGTCAAATTAAAGAAAAATCTTGTGTATGCGATAGAGGCTGTATTTTTCAGTTGATCTTCATGAATTTTGGTCAGAATGATTGCCTTGATAAAATCTAGGTCGAGTTTGAACATGGGTCATCTAGGGTCAAAAACTAGGTCATATCTAAGAAAATGCTTGTTTTATCGCAAGAGACCAAATTTTTGGTCCAATCTTAATGAAAATTGGTCAGAATATTTGTTTCCATGAAATCACTAGGTCAAACATGTTTTACACTGTTATGGAGTGTTTCTTAGGTGAGCGACCTAGGGCCATCTTGGCCCTCTTGTTTGTTAATCAAGTTATCGCTTCTAATAGAATGTTTCCATTGCGCACTTTGCCTCCATTGCGTGTCAGTGATTTAGCACAAATATCTGTTATGTGCCTATTTTTTTTTAAGAATTTTCACGACAATTCCATTATTTCAAACAAGTTTACACAATAATAATCGTTCCTATACTATACAATAGAATTGACTATACAATAGAATTGATTTATTTTTTAAGTCGGCAGTTATATAAGGGTTATTATTAATGATAGAAATAATTAAAATTATGATATATCTATCATTTTATTGCAATAGCATTTACCGAGAGTAAATAAAATCTTTCAAACATTTTTAAACAGACAACTGTGAGTATTTTCTAAATATTCATCCAATTATCGCTCCTAAAAAGGTTCTTTGCGTACTTCACCTCCATTGCGCACAATTTGAATTAGCCCAAATATATGCTGCTTGTGTGCCATTTTCAATTCTTGGCATTTAACAACGTTTCCATTAAGTTAACTACAGCCAACAAGTTTACCCAATAATCGACGCTATAAAAAAATTGACTCCATTGCGCACTTTACCTCCATTTCGCACCATTGCGCACTTTACTTCCATTGCGCACTATAGGCGTACCGGTCCCTAAAGTCTTTTTCATTCCCCAGGTGACTATAGTCTGTATCAAAAGACTAATGCTATTTATTCCGTTTAGTGTTGAAAAAAAAAGTCCCTAACCTCAGGTGACTATAGTCTGTATCAATAGACTAATGCTATTTATTCCGTAATGTAACCGAATATAAAAACTACTTACATGTCAATTAGCAGTCCAAAATTACTTCAACAGCAAATGGACAACGAAATATCCAAGTTTTAAAGGAGCAGTTCCAGCACAAAATTAGTAAAGCCTTTATTCATTTTAAATGTTTACAGATTGTATTTCTTTTCGTCAAACAGACGGAATAAATCACGAAAATGTTTATATCCGCTCTCATCCTTGCACAAATTTGTCAGATAAGCCAACTCTAGAAATATATCTGGATTTAATCCATTGACATACACGAATGCAGCTAATAATAAATGATCAAAATGTTTAACACCTATCTTTCAAAACAGTCTTCTAATTAGATTTGGCCACTTTTTAGCATCTCCAGTAATGTCTTGTATTATCATACATTGTGTGTAAATTTTTCTTCTTCCATAACTAACGGTCAATTGAAACTTGCAATCAAAATCAAGGCATATTAACATCTCTGTGAACTATGTTAATGGGTTCATTCGAAGTACATGATTATCTTTTGATCTGAATGTAAAATTGTGGGTAAACGTCTGCAGAATGCCTGACCTCTCTATATATACTCCTGGTATTTGGTCCGCGGACCAAATAAATTCTTCGTCGCTATATATACTCCTGGTATTTTGTCCGCATCTGAAAACTTCCATATTAACGAATTATTTTAAGAATGTCACCCCAAAAAGACTACCAAGCCCCATTTTCTGAAAATATGATCCCCCAAAGAAAACCCTTTTCCCGGGGATACTTCCTCTTATAAGGCATTACAGTCTTCGCCTTAATTTTTTTTCAGCACTTGTCCTTTCGGGCAAGTAAGTTAAGAAAACCACTTGCCCGAAAACATTTTTACTTGCCCGAAATAATTTTGTTTATAAATATGATGTATTTTGGTTTATGCTTAATTCAACATGCAGTTACTTAAATGGTAGTCAACTAACCTACCCACACTATCCATGGGCAGGCTAAGCCAACGTAAGTGGATAACCATGTTGCAATATTCAAGTAACTAGCAGACAGAAATTATGGGAGAAAACTGTAGAAAAAAAGTAAGACTTATAAATACCAGTATCTAGTTATGCCAGGTGTGGGGTTCAAATTTGCACTATCCTTCTAAAACTTACTTTTTAGGGCCTAGGCCTTTAAAATATTGTGCAGTTGTTCAAAGTTAACTGCAATAATGGATCAGCCAGGTTAGGCAGTTAGGCACCCCCCACCCCCCAAAAAAAATGTTTTGTGTTTCTGCTGGCATAGCCAAAGAAAGTAGGGTCGGTAGGTCAGTATTTTTGTTTTTTGTTTTGTTTTTAGCTCATCTGATTTTTTGAGAAAAAAAATGATGAGTTATTGTCATCACTTGAGCGGTTGTCGGCGTCTGCGTCGGTATTGCCTGGTTAAGTTTTATGTTTAGGTCAGCTTTTCTCCTAAACTATCAAAGCTATTGCTTTGAAACTTGGGATACTTGTTCACCATCATAAGCTGACCCTGTATAGCAAGAAACATAACTCCATCTTGCTTTTTGCAAGATTTATGGCCCCTTTTGTACTTAGAAAATATCAGATTTCTTGGTTAAGTTTTATGTTTAGGTCAACTTTTCTCCTAAACTATCAAAGCTATTGCTTTGAAACTTGGAATACTTGTTCACCATCATAAGCAGACCCTGTACATCAAGAAACATATCTCCATCTTGCTTTTTGCAAGATTTATTGCCCCTTTTGGACTTAGAAAATCATTTTCTTGGTTGAGTATAACGTTTAAGTCAACTTTTCTCATAAACTATCAAAGCTATTGCTTTAAAACTTGCAACAGTTTTTCACCATCATAAGTGGACACTGAACATCAAGAAACATAACTCTATCCTGCTTTTTGCAAGAATGATGGCCCTTTTTAGACTTAGAAAATCATGGGTAGGACAATATTTCTATTACACAAAAAAAATCAGATGAGGGTCAGCACCCGCAAGGCGATGCTCTTGTTTTGTTTCTTTTTGAAGCATTATTATCAAGTAAAATTTTAATGTAGCCTATTATCACAGTCCGCGGCGTCGTGTCCAAAAAAAAAATATGGACAAAATAAACATCATCAACCCACCCGTGTTTAACAATTATCGGTAATTATTCTGTTGATAAACAAGTAATTGGCCTTGTTTTCATCATCAATTAAAACCCCCTCAAAGAGCTAAAAGAAGTGTGTCGGTATCGTGGCTTCTGAAGTGGAGATCAAAGCGGTATAGTTGCCCGAGATTGTCATGGCATTACGTCATATTTTCGCGCCATGTGACACATCACTGTCTGATCGTACGGCCTCGGTTCTTGAAATTGCTGAGAAGAAATCAGTAAAAAAAGTATCTTCTTTAATTTTTTTAAAAGTGAATATATAATATCCCGTATAAACTGACAGGTAAATGTGTCAAACGATAATAGTAGATATCCTACCTCTGTGACCTATTTGCCCTCAAGGAATTTACATTATTGTTTGAAAAGAATATCTGACATAGTGTTGAGTCAAAAAAATACAAAGATTCATTTACTTATTAAACTTATTAAAAACCACAGCGACATCATACTGCTTTATTTTAAAACAATTTTTATTTACGTTCACGAGGTCCCGTAACCTATTCTGCCGCACTTGCAGAAAACAGTTTGCCGAAAATCGTTTTCAACTCGATGTATTTAAATTGCTGCCGCTTTTTCATTATTTAAGATTTTTTAATTCCGTTTTTTGTACTTTTTTGTCAAAAGTCTGAAATTTATGACTATAGTATGTATTATTTATTTACTTTTAGAAATAAATTAATAATTAAGATCGCGCTGTTTGAAATTTAACAAATAATTGTATGAAACTTCGTTGTTTTTATAGAATTTTGCCTACATTTCTGTCGATATCTTAGTAAAATTGTTATAGAATTCAAACTATATAACTTCTCAAGCAGTGTTGAAAATTTGAAGCGATTATATTAAAAAATGAATGCACTACACGCATTTTTTTGTGTACATGTCGATAAACAAAAGTAACGGCGATACGATAGGTCGCACGTGCTCGTGGAATGGAAAATTACTGGCATGACGTTTTGATATCCTTACGATTCGCGGGTAAATTCCAGTCAATTCAGGTAATTTTAGGGATGTAATTTCTGAATTTTGTAAAGTTACTTTATATATTGCAAATGTGAAGTCATCAATTCATGCATAAATATATGAAAGCTAGTATTTAGGATGTTCATTTCAGATTCATGAAATTCTGTAATCATTGTGAAAATTAAGGGATTTAAATTTTGGAAAAAAGCACTTGTCCGTTCGGGCAACCACCTGAAAACTTTGGCTTGCCCGAAACAGGATCTACTTGTCCCGGACTTCGGGCAACCCAGTTACGACGAAGACTGCATTAGAATGAATCTATTGGAAAACAATTTCGTCTCTCTATATATACTCCTGGTATTTGGTCCATGGACCAAATAAATTCTTCGTCGCTATATATACTCCTGGTATTTGGTCCGCATCTGAAAACTTCTATATTAATGAATTATTTTAAGAATGTCACCCCCAAAAGACTGCCAAGCCCCATTTTCTGAAAATATGATCCCCCAAAGAAAACCCTTTTCCCGGGAATACTTCCCCTTATAAGGCATTAGAATGAATCTATTGGAAAACAATTTCGTCTCTCTATATATACTCCTGGTATTTGGTCCGCGGACCAAATAAATTCTTCGTCGCTATATATACTCCTGGTATTTGGTCCGCATCTGAAAACTTCTATATTATTATTAACGAATTATTTTAAGAATGTCACCCCCAAAAGACTGTTAAGCCCCATTTTCTGAAAATATGATCCCCCAAAGAAAACCCTTTTCCCGGGGATACTTCCCCTTATAAGGCATTAGAATGAATCTGTTGGAAAACAATTTCATCTCTCTATATATACTCCTGGTATTTGGTCTGCATCTGAAAACTTCTATATTAACCTTACTTTATTACTTTACTTTATTTACTTCCCCTTAAAAGGCATTAGAACGAATCTATTGGAAAACATTTTCGTCTCTATATATATACTCCTGGTATTTGGTCCGCACATGTATAATTTATTATGTGTATTCCTACGCGACCTTACATGACCTCAACAGTGAATGGAGGATGGATATACTATGATTTTTTTTTTTAGAATGGCGGATGGATACACTATGATTTTTTACAAAACCGAAGCTAAACATATCATTTAAATGTTTTGGAATTTATTTGGTCCGCGGACCAAATAACAGGATAATGCCGTAAATATGAGAAAAAAGGCCTGGGCAACCAAATCTTGTAGTTTATAACTTCATAAATGCCAAGTTTCCTGGACAATCTTCCAGTTTTGCTGTAAATTACATAATCATGCCTTAGAAAAAGTTGAATCCTCAAAATACTTGGGAAGTTGGGTGACACAAACCAGAATAATTTAAAATGGGACAAACACATCAATTCCATTACAAATAACAGTGCTTTTTCAGCGTGTCCCACGGGGCCGAAATTCGGCCCCATTCCCAATGGCAAATATGCATATTTTTTCCCAATAGCTGTTCAAAAATTCCCAATCAAAGCAAAAAAAAAAAAAAAAAAAAAAAAAAATTTTTTTTTTAGACCTAGGTATTTTGTTGCAAATTATAGTGGTGCAACCATAGTATTATAGATTTTATTGAATTTGAATATAAAGCAGTTTCCTTTTATGAATATTAGCAGTAGAAATCACAGGAATATACATAAGGAAAAAAAAAGACTGATTTTCATGGAAATACTTTCCTAATTTGGATGTTTAACCGATACATATATTTCCCAATATGACAGTATTCGCTAGTCGAAAATTCCCAAAAAGCACAGGGGCCTTTTTCCCAAAATGGCCAGAAAAAGCCCTGAATAAGGCAAATCAGTAGGGCTGTAACGGGTATCAGAGTACTTGGATATCCACGAATTCGACCAAAAGTTCGATTGCGGATATTCGTCATTGTCAAGATCGTTGGATCGCGATATTTTTCATTAATACATGTAATAAAACTAATATGTACAATTCTATCAATAAAAATAAATTTAAGCCACATTAAACGTCTTCAATGAATTTTCTTGCACATATAATACGATTACGCGTTGTCAGATTCTAAACCGGATGTAAACAAATGTCTTTGGTAGAGTTAGCATCGGTCTTATATTCGAACTAAAATTAATATGAAATCTGTCAAAACAGAGAATAAATTTTTATCGTTTAAGTTATTAAATTCAATAAAAAGTTAAATACCAAATTTCTTTCCAACAAATTTAATTTTCTTATCAAAAAATGCAAAACTGTTACTAAATATTGTGATATTTATGACCAACGTCATATCGTTCATCTGCAAGAATGGCCGAGTATTACAGAAGTCCACCCGAGAAAACTGACTTTAATTAATGAGCAAAACGTATAAACATAAGTCAGAACTATTAAACTGAACACTATGAGAGCTGCAAAGTTTAGATTCCATAAAGAAAACAGGCTTGCATAAATATTTTTTTGTATCATTATAAGTTGTTGCTTGTGATCCATTGTTCGATCTGTGAATCGTCAGCCCCAACTCGCGGATCGGATTGCCACTTCTCTGACGATCCACAGCCCTACAAATCAGTCACTTGGTTTTCTTCGTAGAAATTTAAAAATTAGTTCCTCAAAAGTAAAAGAAAATGCCAAAAGTATGAAAAAGGCAAAGCCTCTGAGCGAGCTTAGCTTAAACAACAAAGAAACTATTCACTGCTTAAAATAATTCACGAGAACCTATTCACTTAAAAAGAAAGTCAAACAAAAATTTAGTGTCATCATACCTGTAACAGCGAATATCATACGTTGCAAAATTTATGTAAAGCCGGTGACACCAGGGTTTTTTCTAGCTAATTTGGGAACATCGCCTATACCCCCAAAATTGGGAATTTTGACGCATAAATTTCCAAGTTGGGAAATATTTAGTCCCATAGGACATAGTAAGGATTTGTTCAAGCACTACCTCATACACTTGTTTCACATTGTGCAACCTCTTTAACATACTTCCATTACAAGATTGTCTATAATTTGGTCAATGTTTGTGCAATTTTATGGATTTTTTTTTCAGAATGTAGAGATTGGGAATTTTTGCACTCATTTTGGGAAAAAAACATACTTTTTGGCATTGGGAATATAGCCGAATAACGGCTATAAAAACAGCCGGAAAAAAAACCTGGACACGGTGAAGTCATTACCTGTTTGCTGCGTTCTTTCGGCTTTATGCTTATTAATGACATTTTATCCCATTTTCTGGCCAATGCTTAATCTTTTAAAAGAAAGTGATAATTTTTTCTACCAACTGGAAATCTTTCTTGCATTATTTTTGAGTGATGGATAATATTATACAATCAAATGAAGTTCTGTATTCACTGCCTGTGAGCACCTGTCCGCTAGGGACGCGCTTTTCGTAAAATAAAAGTAAAATTGAAATTATTTCCATAACAAAACTTTTTTAAAAATGAAGACACCTAAATGAATATAGAGATTGTAACTCAAATATGAAATTAAAAAAAAAAAATTCCCGACTGACGGAAGTAGAAAAAAATGGCGGTGCCCAGACGTTGGCGAAAATTTTTCAGCTACATCACTTTGCCTCTTTCGGCACACCTTTGTTATATTCGCCTTCACATTGCCTAAGGCAAGCTACACGTAGCGCAATTGCTCGCGAGCTATGCTCGCTATAAAGCCATAGTTAGACCCAAATTGGAATATTCTTTGACAGTCAGGGACCCACACACTAAAAATCATATAAATCAGATTGAGAGAGTTCAGAGAAGAGCTGCAAGATTTGTCACCAGCCATTATCATAACACTAGCTCGGTCTCAGACATGTTAAATAATTTGAATTGGCCAACCCTAGAAATCAGAAGAACTAGAGCAAGACTCTTGACGCCAGTCTGTATTTCTTGTACATGTGAGCATTGAGCTTGTTGTGCCCTGAGCAGAGCCTGACCATCATCACTTGTTCAGACCGATCAAGGAGATGAAAAGCATCTTTCTCCATCCTTGGTCTCGTTAGTGCCTTGATGATGGTGACTTTCTCCTTGTAACTCACAGGTTCTGTTGGTTGCTCTGACTGAGCTCCTAGCTTAGCCAGTTTGTCTGCCTCTTCATTGCCTGCAAGTCCACAATGGGATGGAATCCACTGAAGTGCTACTTTGCAGGTTATACTCAGGCTCTGCATTCTCCTGGCTAGCTGCGGAGCTTTATTGTTGATCAGAGCTTCCATGACAGACAGTGCATCTGTGAGAAAGACGACTGAGGAGCTTTCTTCTGCCGAGTCTTTCAATCATTGAGACGGCCTTCATGAGTGCTTCAGTCTCTGCCTTGTAATTGCTGCAGCGTTTTCCTGTGGCTGCTTGTAGTGTTTCTCTCTTGCCAGATGGGTATTGAATGAAAACTCCTGCTCCTCCAACATTGACGGCGCATGTGGCTGATCCGTCTGTATAGTCAAGAGTCCATGATTCCGGAGGATAGTCTTCATTGATCATAGCAAGTGTGGGGCTCTTCTGAATGCCTTCATCCTCTTGCTTCCCGCGGTCAAGATGAGGAACAGCAAGTCTCACAGTCACTGAGGACAGATCATTTGTTAGTGGGTTTATAATGTCTTCACTACCTAGGGGAGTCCAGGCCCTTCCCCAGAAATTTTTTAAGGCGCTGGGGTAAAGTTTGCGTGGCGGGATAAGGGGTGGGTGCGGGAGGGGTTTCCCCTCCCGTGATCGATTTTTTTTTTAAAAAATCGAACCCAAATGGTGCTTTTTTAAGTATACCATATGCAAAAAAACACAACAACATGTATTTCATTACTTTTACATTTTTACATAATCATATAACCATCAATATATCATATACACTACACAGACATGACAGATGTCCACTTCTTTTATATGTATTTTCGAACAACACATATGTCCTTCCACTTCTTTGTCTTTGTACTAACACTAACAACACATAGGCATTTTTGTTTTCATATACCGGTAAGTGTCTGTCTTTGGCTCTGTGCCATTCCTTTACTGCACCACTGAAATTAAAGTCATTCAGTTTTTGTCCCTGCATGGACACCATGAGTAAGGCATTAAGCACTTTCATGCGCACCGGTGAATGGTGGGTGGTCTTTACACATTCAACTGCTGAAACCTCTCTCACAATCTGAAAGTACAAAAAAGTATTTATTTTCCCAGAGCAAGGATAACCAAGGATGGATTTATATTGTAAAAGTTCCTAAGATTTGACATTTATCTTGTGTTCTTCTGCACAATGAATTGCAACAGTATTTCTGTTAAATATTTGTGGGTGTTAACAACACCATTGCAGCTTTTATACACACAGAAGCAGGTTCTGTATTTCAAGTTTAACTATGTATTTTACTGCAAGCAGCAAGTTTCAGAAAGAACATGTATACACACCAGCTGTGGAGGTTGGTAGAAGCAGTCCCACTGTAGCGACTTTGCTCAGGTTTGGGTGAGACTCGGACAGATTACCAACAATCCACTCCATGGTGCTCAAAGTGTTCATCTGTGGTAAGGGTGGCTAAGATTCGCCTGTGCCCATTCAATAACCGCCCGGTCTTCTTCAAGGGAGAAGAGTGATGAAAGAGCCTGAAATAAAACAGAAGTTACAATGACATGTTTCAATGACTTGACAAAATGAATCATAACTTTTTTGTTGTTGATAAGTTTCTTGTTTTTTTTTTCTTCTAAAATTCTTTGGACCATACATGATGCTGTAAATATAGTCAGTAAATAAATAAATCAATATTTATTTAGCATAGAAATATTGACTTCCTTGAAATACAGCAGAAGAGAATTCATTCATCCCTTTTACCGACTAGCCCGGTTCTTTACGTGAGAAGGTAGGCAGTTGCTTATTTGGAACTGGTCTTTCCCAGGAACGATGGTTAGGTAACCTGCCCTAAATTTTGTTATTCCACTGAAACTTGTAACATTTGGTCTTTTCATGTTTACTTTGAGAGATACAAAAGCAAAGTGAAACAAAAATATCATAGTAGATAAAGTTTAATATTTAGAAATTAATAGCATCTTAAACAATGGTAATTAAACATCCTCGAAAAAGTTTGCTTCAGTTCATCCGGAACAATGATTTCAAACTTCAGTCAAAGAATCACTGGTCATTTTAATACAATTGCCTTTCTGTGCTAATTATTACTCGATAACAATTAACTTACCCATGCATGCCGTCACCAGCTGTTATCCCATTTCGTTGCATAGACTAATTATGATCTTTAACTAATTATAATCCAATCACTCCTGCTCCAGTTAACTTATGAAAACACAGACTTTCATCAACACGTGTCGTCAGTACACGGTAAACAGCTAGCTACACTGTGTATTCATAAACTTCACCGATCGATATTTACCTGAGGTATCTCACAGGGATGAAATCGGACGCTGCGCTAATAATTGAGGCACCGCGCGGGATAATTAAGCGCTGCGGGAAGCTGTATTTCGTGTTTTAAGGCGCCGCGGTAGCGCGGCGCCTTATGCGGCTGGGGAAGGGCCTGGGAGTCGTTGGTTTGCTTTGCCTTATGTACGAAGCTGCTACGTTTGAGCCGATTCTTTGTGTAGCCATCTAGCTTGGCTTTCGTGGGATGGTCTTGAAAAGACCTGAACTTCTCTGCTTGAAGCAGAACCTTTGCATGTCTTCTGTCTTGTAACGGCTGTGTGCCTGTTAGCTTCTCCATGAAGGTGATTGGCGTAGGCTTTGTAGCACCTGTCATGATCCGCAATGCTTGGTTCTGAACCTTGTCTAAAGCCTGTTGGTTAGTTTTGGCAGTAGTGGTCCAGGCAGTTGAGCTATAAAGATACTCTAAATGGGGTCTCAATGTTCCCTGATATACTGTCTTGAGTATTTGCTCATTTGCTCCCCACGTTGTTCCAGCAAGTTAGCGCATCATGGCAAGCTTCCTACGGGCCTTCCCTTCTGCTTGACTGGGGCTTCCAGGTTAGCCGTTTGTCAAAGGTCACTCCAAGGTATTTTGCCTTGTCTGCTTCAATCAGCGAAGTATTTCCCATCTTGATTTTACCCGCCCTCTGCTTTGACAACAGGGAGAATAGAGTGGTGGACGATTTCTCTGTATTTATCAATACACACCAATCTTCAGCCCAAGCTGAAAGCTTGTTGATGGTTTCTTGCATCCTGTATGTGGCTGTAGTGGCATGTTCTTTACACCATAACACCAGATCGTCAGCGTAGAGAGCAGCCTTAACTCCTTTCGGTAGTTCAGACACCAGATCATTGATGAAAAGCAAGAAGAGTGTAGGGGATAAGACTCCGCCTTATGCGACACTATGACGCAACAGGAACTTCCTACTGTTGGCATGTTCTAAACTGACTCTTGCTCTCCTGTTGTGGAGGTATGACTTAATCCACCTCAGCATGTGGCCTACTCCAGTCCTCATCAGCTTGACAAGGATTCCATCAGTCCAGACATTGTCAAATGCCCTCTGCAGATCAATCCATGCTGTAAGCACGACTCTGCTCTTGGAAGGCGTCCTCTATCTCTTGCGATAGATGAGTGGTCTGGTCCTCAGGACTCGTCATGTTTTATAAAATAGTCCATCATATTGTAGTTATTTACCCTGAAAATAATTTATTGGTCCCTACAGGTTTAAGAACAAGGTATGGTAGCATATACACATTCAGGCACACAGGAACATCCAAAGACTCCTATAAATTTTCATTCTATCCAAGAACTGTTAGCCAGTGGAACATGTTGCCTATCACAGCTCATGAAGCAGCCACAGTATACACATTTAAGACCAACGTCACTGTGCCTGTTGTTGTCTCAGCCATAGGATATTAAACAGCAACTACTCATTCTACTGTACAAATTTTGTAAACGAAATAAAAAAGCAACCAAAAAAAAAAACAAAAAAACTTTTAGCTCTCAAACACTATATTTTTAGTTATTTTAAATTCACCAGCGCCTACACATAATCTTCATTATTATGAGGGAGTGTAGTATTTAGAAGAAGAAGAGGAGATTTATCGACCAGCATTTTTTCAGGAATAGGAGAGATCGTGTTTGTATACAAATCCATTGTATTTTCTATTTTTAGAACTGATAAGTCATTGGTCGGGTGGACAGAGGCCGAACGTCCAAGTTTTTTGTAAAAAGTGATGTTTTTCTAACAGCCTAAACTTTCTTAAAACACAAATTATATCAATATTTTTTTGATCAATGGAAAGCTTATAAAACAAGCAATTTGTTAATCACTTTTTAATTATTATTTCAAAATAAAATGGATTAATTATGAACAGTTAACTTACAGTGTTTTTCTAAAAGTTTTGAATATCATTACGCTATTAAAATTATATGTCAATTTAAAATGGTTTTTCATTTAAAAAAAGATACTTGAATACAAAAATATGAAATTATAAGTATTTCAAAACTTTAAATTTTAAAAATCCATAAATGAGCTAAAAAGTTATTAAAAATTAAAAATTCCGATCCCATTGTTTTGCCCATTTAATGAAGCTGATGTTGTGAAGACAAGGTCAAAATAGCTAATTCTGGCCCTATCAGGGTCCATAACTCTGGAACCCATTATGGAATCTGGCAAATTGAAGAAAGGAACCAAATCTTGTGGTGATACAAGTTGTGTGCAAGTTTAGTTAAAATCAAATCATAAATGAAGCTGCTATTGTGCAGACAAGGTCAAAATAGCTAATTTTGGCCCTTTCAGGGGCCATAACTCTGGAACCCATAACGGGATCTGGCCAGTTCAAGAAAGGAACCAAGATCTTCTGGTGATACAAGTTGTAAGCAAGTTTGGATAAAATAAAATCATTAATGAAACCACTATCATGCAGACAAGAAATTGTGGACGGACAACGGACGGACAACAGACGAAGGGCGATCACAAAAGCTGACACCTTGTCACTATGTGACAGGTGAGCTAAAAATAGCATAGTACACACACCTGTTGGCAGAATGTCATCAGTGCGTGACCTTGTTAAACTTTTATCGATAGAGTACTAAATTACTTCAGCCACAGTGTGTAATTAGCGATATAGATTGATACAATCATGATAAAATAAACTTGGAATTTTGGATTTCCGCGAGAAATAATTGATTTCCGTATGACCGGGAGATGGACTGAAAATCTGTGAGTCTCACGGACGATCTGGGAGACTTGACATGTATGTAACATTTCAGCTCACTTCGAAACTTTGCCTTAGTGTGTTCCTCTTGTAATCAGGTTGGAGACTTCCCCTGGATTGAGGGACATTCTCTTGATCTAAACACTGTCTCTTGTTCAAGAGACAACATGTCTTTCGATCGAAAGACTCAAATTGGCTTAAGCAATGAAAATCAATGAAAGAATAATTAAAAATCTTCATTTTAGAATGTGCAAATTTATTTCAAATATAGAAAATTATCTTTTATTAAATTTTCAAAATCCAAATTATTACAATACAATTATTACAACTTCTACGACAATGTTTTTCTTGTAAAGTTTACTTGAAATAACAAGTTGTTTAAATGAATTAATAATGCTACTGTAATGAAATGGTTGTTTTAATAATGATTAGAGTCGCACCATGAGAAAACCATCATAGTGGATTTGCAACCAGCATGGATCCAGACCAGCCTGCGCATCCGCGCAGTCTGGTCAGGATCCATGCTGTTCACTTTCAAAGCCTATTGCAATTGGAGAAACCGTTAGCAAACAGCATGGATCCTGACCAGACTGCGCGATTTTCGAATGTTAGAATATTCATTCCCTAGTTTTTAGCTCCACTTTTCGAAGAAAAAGTAGAGCTATTGCACTCGCCCCGATGTCGGCGTCGCCGTTGATTAAAGTTTTTGATAAAGTCAAATATCTCTGTTACTATCAAAGCTATTGACTTGAAACTTAAAATAATTATTTACTATCAGAGTCTACACCAGGAGAAACAATCCCCATAACTCTGTTTGAATTTTGACAGACTGATGCCCCTTTTTGACTTAGAATTTTTTTGTTAAAGTTTCTGATCTGTTACTATCAAAGCTATAGACTTGAAACTTGAAATAGTTATTAATTATCAAAGTGAACACTTGGAGAAACAATCCCCATAACTGTGGTTTGAATGTTGTCAGAGTTATGCCCCTTTTTAACTTAGAATGTTTGTTTAAAGTTTTATAAAGTTTTTACTGGCAAAGCTCTAATTTTGAGTCAAGCACTGAGGAAAGTCGACCGCACTGTCTTACGGACAGCTCTTGTTATATATGTATTAGGGCTGGATCAATATACCGGTATATCGATATGAATTGAATATTCATGTTTGCGTGCTCGCTTAGCTCAGTAGGGAGAGCATCGGTCTATGGATCGCAGGGTCGCGAGTTCGATCCTCTGGCGGGGCGTATGTTCTCCGTGACGATTTGATAAAGGACATTGTGTCTGAAATCATTCATCCTCCACCTCTGATAATTCATGTTGGGAAGTTGGCAGTTACTTGCAGAAAACAGGTTTGTACTGGTACAGAATCCAGGAACACTGGTTAGGTTAACTGCCTGCTGTTACATGACTGAAATACTGTTGAAGAACGGCGTTAAACCCAAAACAAACAAAAAGCATCATGTTTACACCGATGTATACGCATATCTACTTTCTTTATGTATCGATATATTCAGTGATGTCCCTTTTAATACAAAATAGAATTAAACTTTTTCATTTTTTTTAGCTCATCTGATATTTTGAAAAAAAATGATGAGTTATTGTCATAACTTGATTGGCATCGGCATTGCATGGTTACCGTATAACCCCGTATTAACGCTCCCCCTATAATAAACGCCCCCCCACGTTTTTTGGGGAAAATAAAAAAATCTTACCTTCAAAAATAGATCCAACACAATAATATCCAGATAATAACAATTCCATAACAATACAAATGAATTTAAAAAAAAAACACACTTTATTAGCACAAACTTTTAAACACGTCAACAGGCATGGCACAAATAAATCTACTGTGTGTAAGTACTGAATATGCTAGGTGCAGGTAAATACACATAAACATCTGGGCTATAAACGCTACAGTATTGATCGAATTTAACTCGGATCACGTCACTCAGCGCGCGACTTTACACAGATTCCCAGTACGATGACGTATCGGGTTAATATGTCAGTGCGTGAATTGGGATGAATAGGGGGGCGTTTATACGAGTTACTGACATTGTTTGGATCAAATTTTTCGTAAAATGCATTGCCCCCGGGGGCGTTTAAACGGGGTTATACGGTAAGTTTTATGTTTAGGTCAACTTTTCTCCTTAACTATCAAAGGTATTGCTTTGAAACTTGCAACACTTGTTCACCATCAATAGCTGACCCTGTACAGCAAGAAACATAACTCCATCCTGCTCTTTGCAAGAATTATGGCCCCTTTTGGACTTAGAAAATATCAGATTTCTTGGTTAAGTTTTGTGTTTAGGTCAGCTTTTCTCCTAATCTATCAAAGCTATTGCTTTGAAACTTGCAACAGCTGTTCACCATCATAAGCTGACCCTGTACATGAATAAACATAACTCCAGCCTGCTTTTTGCAAGAACTATGGCCCCTTTTGGACTTAGAAAATATCAGATTTCTTGGATAAGTTTTATGTTTATTGTTTAGGTAAACTTTTCTCCTAAACTGTCAAAGCTATTGCTTTGAAACTTGCAACAGTTGTTCACCATCATAAGCTGACACTGTACAGCAAGATACATAACTCCATCCTGCCTTTTTGCAAGAATTATGGCCCTTTTAGGACTTAGAAAATCATGGGTAGGACAATATTTCTATTATACAGAGACAAAAAAAATCAGATGTGCGTCTGCACCCGCAAGGCGGTGCTCTTGTTATCACTTTACACTAAAATATTCAGAGAAATTAAATTTGTATTTTCGGGCCGCCATTATATCCCAAAAAAGTCGCTGCCTACTTTCATATTTTGTTTTGACAGCTCAGTTCAAAGACATCTGCCAACAAGCATGCATGACGTCTCATGTAAATCAAGCACATGATTTAAGAAAATTCTGTTTTTCATTAGCTTTTTATTTGCACACTGACTGAAAATCACTCGCTAATATGAAATGAAATCCATATGGCACACCAGCTACATAATTTCAGTTTCGGTGAATTCCATTTACACAGATGTTGTTACCACGCGTATTGCTGTTTTAATTTTAGCAATTTTAAAAATTAAAGAAATAAATTAAAAACAAAACAAACTTAAAGATCTGATATACTAATAAAGGCCTTGCATACATATTAAGTTCTCAGTCGAAATTTACCACTTCATAAGCAGAAGTATATGCATTTTGCCAACGTATAGCTCTGTAATATAGACTGATACATCTATTAGGTAAAAAGATGGTGCTTTAAGGTTTCTTTATCAATTTTATAGGAGCCCACACAACTAGACATTTTCATTTTCTCACAAAACAAACAATTATTTTGGACCAGTTATGTTGCAGCTTTGAAGTAATAGGTCCAAGTAGCTGTTGTATTGAATCGCCAATACGTATTGTGTATTGATCCTTCTTTTATTGCAATACGTATTATATCGATTTTTTCCATTCAATACATGGCCCTAATATGTATGTTATATAACTTATATAAAAACAATAAAAGAAACAAACAAACAATATGGGAACAGAATTGAAAATGGATAGGGAAAAAACAACCAACAGGGCTTACGCTAGGCTAAGATTTTAGAAAGAAGTCACTTCTCCCTCGGCTAAAATTAGGGAGAAGTTGAGAGATTTTAGGGAAACCTGGAAAGATTTTAGCGCCATGACATATTAGTCGAAAAAGGAACTAAATGTAGAATAATCTCTTTACATTTCAGGTATCAATTATACCAGCACAGAGGAACAAGGAACTGGAGAAGAACACTTGCAGAAATGTCTGGAAAAGATGGAGGATTTTAAATTAACTCTGAAAGGTACGGGTATATACCTGGAAGCACTGAACAATATGGGAATTCTGTTGACAGGGAGGAGAAAGCCTGACGAGGCTCTGGAATATTTTAAACAAGCAGAATTGCTGTACATAGACTTTAAAAATGTGATTGGTGGAGCACCGTGGATGGTTGACGAGTTTCTGTCTCCTCCAAGAGATGATATGGACAAGTTAGAGTTTGAACGAGCCACGCATTTGGAGAGTACATATACCCATACGTTATTCTATTTTGCACAGGTTTATCAACATCTTGGTCAGGCAGATGTGTCAGCGCAATACTGTCATTTCACACTGCAGAGGCAGTTGGACTCGCACAACTTAGATTCTTTGGACTGGAGTCTGCAGGCAGCAACTTTATCACAGTATTACATGACTGAGAGGGATTTTACAATGTCTCGTCATTGTTTAGCCAGTGCTGAAGTTATCTTTGAACAAGCTGAAGCAAATAATGTGAACTGTCCTGATGAGATGAAGGAAAAAATCAATCAAGCAAAAGCAGATATTCAGCGATGCTGGATTAAATATGGATTAGGTTTGCTTGAATATTCAAAAGAAAAACAGTTAGAAGAATTAGCTAGTCAGTCAGAAGGTGAAGAAGGGGAGACAGACAAAAGGAGCGGGTCGGCTGCAAGCGGAACTCAGAGCAATGCTAGTACATCAACAAGTGGGCAAGCTACTAGCAATGCAGACAGTTCCCAGAATGAAGGATCTGTTAGTAGCACTAGCACTCCAAGAAATGTTGAAAATGATCAAATCAAACAGGATGACAGTGAAGCTAGTCAGCCAGAAGATAATAGTAATGCAGAGTCTCAAAATACTGAAGCTACTGGAACTAATGAAAATGAGGGTGAAAGTCAAAATGTTGCTGAAAGTAATCAAAATGTAGAAAAAAGTGTGCTTGATTCAGAGCAGAGAAGAAAAATCGAAAGGGAGAAGCAGGTTCATGAAAGGTTTAATCTAGAAGTAACTTCCCATGAGGAAAAGGTAACTGATAAGCCTCTACCAAACTTCGAGGAAGCTAGAGTTGTCTTTCTTTTAATAAAGAAATGGATAGAAGGAGCTAAAGAATTCTACAAGTTTGATTATCACTGTCCGGACTATGTTTCCATAGTACAGGATCACAGCTTGTCATTCAAATTCTTGTCATATTTTGAACCTGACTTAGAAAGGCAGTGTAAGATGCACAAGAGAAGAATTGATATGTTATCCGAAGTCCTGAAAGAGCTTAGTATTCAGCACTATCTTTTAGTCTGTCGACAGCTGATGTTTGAAATCGCTGATACATATAGCGCCATGTATGATCTTAAGCTAGCAATAATGGAAGCATCCGGTGAGGGTTCACGTCCAACTCCACACCATGTGAAAAAATTGAATTCTCTAACAAGCGAGAGCATAAAGTACTATCAGGATTACCTGAATACTCTCAAGGGAGGTAAACCAGTTTATCCGGATGAGTTTCCAGTTAACGATGTTAGGCCAGGATTGGTGGCGATGTTCTGTATGGGTCGATTGTTCTCTAAGTTCCTTACAGGTGATGTGCAAACTCGCCTACTGAACATTAAGAAAAGCAAGGATTGTTACCAGTTTATAGTGGACTACTGCAAAAGAAATCCTTCTGCGGCAACACTTGTTGAAAGTGAACTGGATATATGTAAGGAAATGGTTCAGCTTCTTCCAGCTAAAATGGAAAAAATCCGTTTACAGTCAGAGATATAGGGCAGGTTTAGTGATGCATAGTGCAGGCATCAAATTGGCATCCATGCATGTCAGACAGTTGTTCTTAAGGATTTTGTTACTTTAAAGAGTTCCATTCTGTTGTAATTGAAATGTTGCATATGAGAAAGCTTGTTGTTAAGTTATAAATGTTATATTGTAGTTAAGTTTAAAAAGGCCAACCTTTAAAAAAGTGTTTGTTTGACCACTATGCTTCAGCTCAGAATTTACGAGGCTGGTAATTAGTTGATTTTTGTTGTTGTTATACTTTTTTTCCATCAATACAGAGCTGTGAAAACAGAAAACTAAGTCTTATGTTTAACATAACTTAGGTCAAAAATTGTAATAAATTTAAGGTATGACCCACCTAATGGTGAATATTTCAAATGTTCAAAACAGTGTTACAGCAATATATTGTATCCAGTGAGAGACTTGTTTGCAAAATTTAAACAACTTTTATCGTGCTGTTTTTTTTTAAAAATAAATTTTGTATAATTCATGATATTTCCTCAGGCTCAAGTAGAGACAACTTTCAAATTGATTGCCACTGTCCAAAATGTTTGCAGAGAATTTATTATACCATTAGTTTTTATAAAAGAAACATCAAATTATTGGTAAACAATTATAAAACACAATAAAACTGTGAATATCATTTTCTAGGGTGCCTCCGGTAAAAGGAATTAATGAGACAGAATTCTAACTCCAACATTGAAAAATTAAGGTCAAGTCCTGTGGGACTGTTTTAAACTTTGCTCACTTCATTCAGAAATAACCTTGGGGCAGATACATTCCTTCCACAGTATGAAATCTAAAGAGTAAAGGCAAAATAAAGAACTTTTACCACATGTAACTCAGTATTTTTAAAGATGTCTAACTCTGCCCCCTTCTGTTTTTAGAGGTAAATTCACTTTGAACAGCAAGAAATCACTTACGAAATGAAATTTTTTTACTCGTACGATAAATCTTAGTCTTGAAACATAAAGTAAAAACTTATTAGCAAAAAGGAATATAAGGGGGAAAAATTGGTCCCAATGTGGCTTGAACCTATGCCCCTTGAAAAATTTAAGTCAGAATAGGTTTATTGTAGGAATTGAATACTAATCAAAAGGAGGTATACTATTACATGGGAATACCTTAAGTCATCATGTTTGAAAGGTGATACATTATTTGACTTTTGTGCAGAAAAAGTCTATTTCAGAAGTAAAATTAGAATGTGATTGAGGTGTTGGTAGGTGCAATGCAAACAAGCATTTTTTAAAAGGATGGCATTCTTCACTTTATGTATGAGGTATTAATTTTTATTCTGGCCTATTTATATCTTTTCTGTTTTTAGCTCACCTGAGCACAAAGTCATGGTGGGATTTTAGTATCATTGGATGTCCATCGTACATCTATGTTCATAAATTCTTTAAAGAACATCTCCTAGACCACTGAGTCATTTTCAACCAAACTTGAAACTTCCCTCTTGTCAGAAAAATGCTGGCCTAATTTCAAAACAAGGCAGTCTGAAAGACAGCTATATCCCCCGCCACTGCTATGGATAGTGAAAGGGTAAACCTTTGATTTTAGCTGTGACCTTGACCTTGAACTGACATGGCTGACTCATGAATTCTGCACAACGTCTTGATGAGGTGATCATTTGACCCAAGTTTCATGAAAATCCTTCAAGGGGTTTAGGAGATACAGAGCTGAAACCTTTGACCTTCAGTTGTGACCTTGACCTTGAGTTGACATGGCTGACTCATGAGTTCTTGATGAGGTGATCATTTGACCTAAGTTTGATGAAAATCCTTCAAGGGGTTTTGGAGATACAGAGTGGACACAAAATGGAAGGCTCAAACCTTCGACCCTTAGTTGTGACCTTGACCTTGAGCTGGCATGGTTGACTCATAATTTCTGCACATCGTTCTGATGAGGTAATCATTTTACCCAAGTTTTATAAAATTCCTTCAAGGGGTTTAGGAGATATAGAGCGGACACGAAATGGAGGGCTCAAACCTTTGACCCTAAGCTGTGACCTTGACCTTGAGCCGGCATGACTGACTCATTGGTTCTGCATATCGTCTAGATGAGGTGATCATTTGACCCAAGTTTGATAAAATTCCTTCAAGGGGTTTAGGAGATATAGAGCGGACACAAAATGGAAGGCTCAAACCTTTGACCTTGAGTTGTGACCTTGACCTTGAGCAGACAAGGCTGACCCATGGGTTCTGCACATCGTCTTGATGAGGTGATCATTTGACCCAAGTTTCATGAAAATCCTTCAAGGAGTTTAGAAGATATAGAGCGGACACAAAATGGAAGGCTCAAAACCTTTGCCCTAAGTTGTGACCTTGACCTTGAGCCGGCATGGCTGACTCATGGGTTCTGCACATCGTCTTGATGAGGTGATCATTTGACCCAAGTTTTATAAAATTCCTTCAAGGGGTTTATGAGATATAGAGCGGACACAAAATGGCAGGCTCAAACCTTTGACCTTGAGTTGTGACCTTGACCTTGAACTGACAAGGCTGACTCATGGGTTCTGCACATCGTCTTGATGAGGTGATCATTTGACCCAAGTTTCATGAAAATCCTTCAAGGGGTTTAGGAGATATGGACCGGACACGATTTTGTTACGGACGGACGGAAAGACGGAAGGACGGACGGACGCAGACCATTCCTATAATCCCTCCGCCACGGCGGGGGATTAATGATACCACAGATATTTTCCTTGTGTGACCCACTACAAAATTGTTCAAGCAAGCTGTGCAAATTGTGTTAAGTCTTGACATTTTTCTGGTAGTATAGATTTTGTGTTTTGTTTTGGTTTAAAAGGATTAAATTATAAAACTACAGATGGCTTGGGATATAATTTGTATATGACGGCAATATTTGATGTACTCAGCTACTTACAGTAAGAAAATATTTTCTTTTTCCATTGGTCACATGACAAAACACATTTATGAAAATCTCCATATGACTGAAACATTACATTTAAAATTGTCTATTCTTAAAACATGGAAAAAGAATTTGAAGTCGTCAGCTGTACCTTAATGTTTCAGAGAAATTATACATACATAATAATCCAAGAAAAACAAGACTTCCTGTCACATCTGTTTCAGTAAACAAAGACAAAATGAATGAGCCTGTTTCTTTAGACAAAGAGAAAACGGCTGAACCTGTTTCAGTAAAGGAAGACAAAATGGCTGAGCCTGTTCCAGTTAACCAAGACAAAATGTCTGAGCCTGTTTCTTTAGACAAAGACAAAATGGCTGAGCCTGTTAACCAAGACAAAATGTCTGAGCCTGTTTCTTTAGACAAAGACAAAATGGCTGAGCCTGTTTCAGTTAACCAAGACAAAATGTCTGAGCCTGTTTCTTTAGACAAAGACAAAATGGCTGAGCCTGTTCCAGTTAACCAAGACAAAATGTCTGAGCCTGTTTCTTTAGACAAAGACAAAATGGCTGAGCCTGTTTCAGTTAACCAAGACAAATGTCTGAGCCTGTTTCTTTAGACAAAGACAAAATGGCTGAGCCTGTTTCAGTTAACCAAGACAAAATGTCTGAGCCTGTTTCTTTAGACAAAGACAAAATGGCTGAGCCTGTTTCAGTTAACCAAGACAAAATGTCTGAGCCTGTTTCTTTAGACAAAGACAAAATGGCTGAGCCTGTTTCAGTTAACCAAGACAAAATGTCTGAGCCTGTTTCTTTAGACAAAGACAAAATGGCTGAACCTGTTCCAGTTAACCAAGACAAAATGTCTGAGCCTGTTTCTTTAGACAAAGACAAAATGGCTGAGCCTGTTTCAGTTAACCAAGACAAAATGTCTGAGCCTGTTTCTTTAGACAAAGACAAAATGGTGAGCTGTTCAGTTAACAAGACAAAATGTTGAGCCTGTTTCTTTAGACAAAGACAAATGGCTGAGCCTGTTTCAGTAAACAAGAAAAATGAATGAGCCTGTTTTTTTAGACAAAGACAAAATGGCTGAGCCTATTTCAGTAAACAAAGAAAAAAATGAATGAGCCTGTTTCTTTAGACAAAGACAAAATGGTTGAGCCTATTTCAGTAAAGAAAGAAAAAAATGAATGAGCCTGTTTCAGTAAACGAAGACAAAATGGCTGAGCCTGTTTCAGTAAACAAAGACAAAGTGGTTGAGCCCATTTCAGTAAATGAAGACAAAATGAATGAGCCGGTTTCAGTAAACGAAGACGAATTACTGTAAAATCATATATTTTTTTGGCGTGAAATTTCATGGTTTTGGTCAAAATGGCAATTTCATGGGGATATGAATTCGTGGATTTCAACTTTTGAACATAAAATGAATGGGGATTTTACTTGTTCGTTGGGATTAAATTTCGTGGATTGACTCAACCACGAAATCCACAAAAATGAGTCCCCGACGAATATTAATTATTTCATAGTACCTTATATGATTGATTAACTGTAAGTAATACTTGTCTTGTCCAAAAAAATAAAAATAAAAGGAAATATTATTTTAAAGCACTTAATTCAAGGTGCAAGTAGTAAATCGTTCACAGTTATATTTTGCTTAAAAGATTTTAAAGTGGACTTTATTACATTACAAGTGCTTAAATTTGATGCCTGTCAAAAGATTTCTAACTTTTTTTTATCAAAATTTTGAAGTACATTTGGATGTATTTGGAATAGGTATGACTGTGTTCTAACAGATCTGAATTCAGGAAAGTCTTAATATCCAATCATTTCACAGATATATATATTAATTTTCAGGGCATAAATAAGTTTCGTGGTTTTGGTCAAAATGGCTATTACATGTGGTATGAATTTGTGGATTTTAAATTATGAAGATAAACTGAATGGGACTTGATGTTTGTTCATTGATATTAAATTTTGTTACTTCATAGAACCACAAAATCTTTAAAATTTGTCCCCACAAATGTTACTTATCTAGCAGTATATATTGTTTCTTCCAAGGACAGTCTGGCTTAGTTTGGGCATTTAATTAGATGTATAAATACTGGAAAAGGGGCCTCATTGGCAGAGTGGTTAAGGTCGCCAACTTCAAATCACTTGCCCCGCATCGATGTGGGGTTCGAGCCTTACTTGGGGTGTTGAATTCTTCATGTGAGGAAGCCATCCAGCTGGCTTATGGAAGGTCGGTGGTTCTACCCAGGTGCCCGCTCGTGATGAAATAATGCACGGAGGGGCTCCTGGGGTCTTCCTCCACCATCAAAGCTGGAAAGTCGCCATATGACCTATAATTGTGCCAGTGCGACATTAAACCCAACAAAATAAATAAAAATACTGGAAAATGATTTATTAGACTTGAGATATTAATTCTGGAGTGTTTATTGAAATACAGAAGTCCTCAAAATTAATGTTTTAAGTTTTTACTTAGGAATGTTAAATGTTTGTGTGTTATCTTTATAGGTTGTTTGGTAAAGTTTGTCCAGCTAAATTAATTGTTTTACAAATATATGGCTTATTTTGTCACCCCTGCATCAAGTATTATGAATTCTAGTATTGTGTGCTGTTGATTTTGTACATATGCTGTATCAATTTGAAAGAAATATTGATTACCAACTAGTGTGATGCAGTTTTTCATTAGGACATTTACATGCACATCTAAACTACTTGCCACCAGAGGGCATGTCAGTTTTTCCCTGATATTTATTTTAGTAGATAGTTTTTAAATAGTCACTTCACAAACTGCTGGTTTGATTTTGAAATAATTTACAGAAATTTGCTGTGAGTGACTATCTACTAGAAGTGTTAGAGCCATCTTGATTTGCCAGAAACGTGGCACCTGGGAGCTAGGTTAGTTTTCCCTGAGTCTTGTGGAAAACATGGAAAGTCTGACTGTTTCATGCCCACTTTGACAGACTCCTTTAAATTATTATTTCTTTCAAGCTGACTGGGTATATACTGGGTATATACAACTGTAGCTATCTGTTAAAGCTGTGAAACTAGAGCCATCATGGCCCTCTCGTTCTATGTTTTCAGTGGTCTAGACTTTCTATTTGTGCACATTTCTTGTTGAAAAACACTCTTTAATTACATTACTGAGAACAATTTATTAAAAGACATTTTATGGAAAAGAGAATAAAATTTGCATTTTGGAAAATACTAAACAACCAGATGTTCAGGTGAAAACATGATATTTTCTACATGAACTGTTTTTACTTTGGAATAACAAACCTATCTTGAGATGTTTATTTGTCAGAAGGTATAAAATTGCCAATAGCATTCATTTTGTATTTACACAAAAACAAAGAGTTTTCTTGCCCATGCATACAGATATTGTAATATATAATATTGTAATGATTTTTATAGGCCTGAAGGTCCATCCATCCGTCTGTCCGTATGTTAGCAATTTCGTGTCCGCTCTGTAACTCTTGAACCCCTTGAAGGATTTCAAAGAAACTTTACACAAATGTTCACCACATCCAGACGACATGCAGAGTGCATATTTTGGAAGGCTCACTTCACACTTAGGGGTCAAAGGTTATATGACTTTTTATGCCCCTGGCATCTACTGATGCCGGAGGCATATAGTGATTTAAAGTGATTGTCCTGTCAGTCCGTACAAGGTTAACCAAATGGGACTGTTTCATCTAGCATCAATACCCCTAACTAGAATGATACTAATGCAGATGTAACCTGTGACCATTCCTCATCTTCAGACATCACCTGACTTCAGTTTGACCTTGACCTTGAACTTGACCTCGTTTTGGACTTAGGTTGCTTTGTATCGACAAGGATGCCACCGGGTGCATCAAGCATTTATTGAACACAGCTCCTTGTTTATGTGTCTGCTCTGTAACTCTTGAACTACTTGAAGGATTTTAAACAAACTTGGCACAAATGTTCACTGCATTGAGACAATGTACAAAGGGCATGCTTCGGATGGCTCACTTCAAGGTCAAAGTCACACTTAGGGGTCAAAGGTCACACCTCCTGGCGTATTGCTCAGCATTGCGGTGCTCTTGTTAAATTAAGACTTAATAAAGCATTTATATAAGCATTATGTATTGAGAGTGAGTCTCTTAAGTTTTGTCTTGATCTTGTGATTTGTGTTGGGTTCTGCCTTTACAAAACAATCACTGTGTTGTAGGTGAAAGGAAATTTGTTTATGACTTTTTTACTAGATACTAAATTACATGATGTTTGGAAGCTAACTTGAAGATATTTTTTTAAATATTGTTTTTGTGAAAAATTTGGAAATTAGTAAGTACTAACAGTATTTTTTTCTTCAGTTCAGATTTTATACCTCTATTTTTAGCTCACCTGTCACAAAGTGACAAGGTGAGCTTTTGTGATCGCGCGGTGTCCGTCGTCCCTCGTCCGTCCGTCCGTAAACTTTTGCTTGTGACCACTCTAGAGGTCACATTTTTCATTGGATCTTTATTAAAGTTGGTCAGAATGTTCACCTTGATGATATCTAGGTCAAGTTCGAAACTGGGTCACGTGCCATCAAAAACTAGGTCAGTAGGTCTAAAAATAGAAAAACCTTGTGACCTCTCTAGAGGCCATATATTTCACAAGATCTTCATGAAAATTGGTCAGAACGTTCAACTTGATGATTTCTAGGTCAAGTTCGAAACTGGGTCACGTGCCATCAAAAACTAGGTCAGTAGGTCAAATAATAGAAAAACCTTGTGACCTCTCTAAAGGCCATATTTTTCATGGGATCTGTATGAAAGTTGGTCTGAATGTTCATCTTGATGATATCTAGGTCAAGTTCGAAACTGGGTCACGTGCCTTCAAAAACTAGGTCAGTAGGTCTAAAAATAGAAAAACCTTGTGACCTCTCTAGAGACCATATATTTCATGAGATCTTCATGAAAATTGGTCAGAATGTTCACCTTGATGATATCTAGGTCAAGTTCGAAAGTGGGTCACGTGCCTTCAAAAACTAGGTCAGTAGGTCAAATAATAGAAAAACCTTGTGACCTCTCTAGAGGCCATATTTTTCATGGGATCTGTATGAAAGTTGGTCTGAATGTTCATCTTGATGATATCTAGGTCAAGTTCGAAAGTGGATCACGTGCCATCAAAAACTAGGTCAGTAGGTCTAAAAATAGAAAAACCTTGTGACCTCTCTAAAGGCCATATTTTTCATGGGATCTGTATGAAAATTGGTCCGAATGTTCATCTTGATGATATCTAGGTCAAGTTCGAAACAGGGTCATGTGCGGACAAAAACTAGGTCAGCAGGTCTAAAAATAGAAAAACCTTGTGACCTCTCTAGAGGCCATACTTGTGAATGGATCTCCATTAAAATTGGTCAGAATGTTCACCTTGATGATATCTAGGTCAAGTTTGAAACTGGGTCACGTGCCTTAAAAAACTAGGTCAGTAGGTCAAATAATAAAAAAACCTTGTGACCTCTCTAGAGGCCATACTTTTCATGGGATCTGTATGAAAGTTGGTCTGAATGTTCATCTTGATGATATCTAGGTCAACTGCGGTCAAAAACTAGGTCAGTAGGTCTAAAATTATTAAAATCTTTTGACCTCTCTAGAGGCCATATTTTTCAATGGATCTTCATGAAAATTGATCTGAATATTTACCTTGATGATATCTAGGTCAGTTTCGAAACTGGGTCACGTGCGGTCAAAAACTAGGTCAGTAGGTATAAAAATAGAAAAACCTTGTGACCTGTCTAGAGGCCATATTTTTCATGAGATCTTCATAAAAATTAGTGAGAATGTTCACCTTGATGATATCTAGGTAAAATTCAAAACAGGGTCACGTACCTTCGAAAACTAGGTCAATAGGTCAAATAATAGGAAAACCTTGTGACCTCTCTAGAGACCATATTTTTCAATGGATCTTCATGAAAATTGGTCAGAATTTTTATCTTGATAATATCTAGGTCAAGTTCAAAACTGGGTCACATGAGCTCAAAAACTAGGTTTACTATGTCAAATAATGAAGTCATACTCAAAACTGGGTCATGTGGGAAGAGGTGAGCGATTCAGGACCATCATGGTCCTCTTGTTTTTTTTTACTATTTTTGTTGGGAATGGTATATTTACTGTTTATGTTTTGTAATTCCTATTATAAATATAAGGAAAAGTGAACTCTTGTTGTTCCATAAACCATTCTAAGCAATAAAGTGCTACTGTTACATATATCCTGTGATAATAATGGATTCCTACAGACTGATTTCTGTTAAGTAGTATTTTATATTGATAGACACAAATTTTCATTCTTTTAATTTGTTTCCAGTTAGAATGGTTAGTGTAAATCTGAATTATGTTTACAGGTGAAGGGAGTAGAAGCCATGTTGTAGGGGAGTAGGCTAGAGAAGATGTAAAATTGTGCTGCTTTTGTTAAAGGCATGATCAAATGCACTTGTGAATTTGATTTACATTGTACACGTTTTTGTAGTTTCGTATTTATTTATTTTAGGTTTGTTTTGCTGACAATCCGAACTCTACAGACAGTGAATTGAGCATTTCAGTGTAGATCTTTTCATACATAGTCACGCACATGCTTGACCATGCTTAGTAGGCCACTTAGGCAGTGGTTAGCCATATATTTATGTCTCCCCCAGGAGACATATTGTTTTTGCCCCGTCCGTCCGTCTGTCCTTCCGTCCGTCCGTCCGTCCATCTGTACGTCACACTTCATTTCCGAGCAATAACTGGAGAACCATCTGACCTAGAACCTTCAAACTTCATAGGGTTGTAGGGCTGCTGGAGTAGAAGACCCTATTGTTTTTGGGGTCACTCAGTCAAAGGTCAAGGTCACAGGGGCCTGAACATTGAAAACCATTTCCGATCAATAACTAGAGAACCACTTGACCCAGAATGTTGAAACTTCATAGGATGATTGGCCATGAAGAGTAGATGACCCCTATTGATTTTGGGGTCTCTTCGTCAAAGGTCAAGGTCACAGGGGCCTGAACATTGAAAACCATTTCCGATCAATAACTAGAGAACCACTTGACCCAGAATGTTGAAACTCATAGGATGATTGGTCATGAACAGTAGATGACCCCTATTGATTTTGGGGTCACTTCGTCAAAAGTCAAGGTCACAGGGGCCTGAACATTGAAAACCATTTCCGATCAATAACTAGAGAACCACTTGACCCAGAATGTTGAAACTTCATAGGATGATTGGTCATGAAGAGTAGATGACCCCTATTGATTTTTTGGTCACTCCATCAAAGGTCAAGGTCACAGGGGCCTGAATATGGAAAACCATTTCTGATCAATAACTAGAGAACCACGTGACCCAGAATGTTGAAACTTCATAGGATGATTGTACATGCAAAGTAGATGACCCCTATTGATTTTGGGGTCACTCCATTAAAGGTCAAGGTCACAGGGGCCTGAACATTGAAAACCATTTCCGGTCAGTAACTTGAGAACCACTTGACCCAGAATGTTGAAACTTAATAGGATGATTGGTCATGCAGAGTAGATGACCCCTAACGATTTTAGGGTCACTCTGTGAAAGGTCAAGGTCACAGGGGCCTGAACATTGAAAACCATTTCCGGTCAGTAACTTGAGAACCACTTGACCCAGAATGATGAAACTTCATAGGATGATTGGTCATGCAGAGAAGATGACCCCTAATGATTTTAGGGTCACTCTGTTAAAGGTCAAGGCCACAGGGGCCTGAACATGGAAAACCATTTCCAATCAGTAACTTGAGAACCTCTCGACCCAGAATGTTGAAACTTCATATGGTGATTGTTCATGCAGAGTAAATGACCCCTATTGTTTTTGGGGTCATTCCGTTAAAGGTCAAGGTCAAAGAGGCCTGAACATTGATAACCAGTTCTGATCAATAACTAGAGAACCACTTGACCCAGAATGTTGAAACTTCATAGGATGATTGAACATGCAGAGCAGATGACCCCTATTGATTTTGGGGTCAGTCTATTAAAGGTCAAGGTCACAGGGGCCTGTTCATGTAAAATCATTTTTTGGAAATAACTTGTGAACCACTTGACCTACAATGTTGAAACTTAATAGGATGATTGGACATGCAGAGTAGATGACCCCTATTTATTTTGAGGTCACTTGATCAAAGGTCAAGGTCACAGGAGCCTGAACAGTGACTTGAGAACCACTAGGCCAAGAGTGTTGAAATTTAGCGGGATGACTGGACATGCGAAGTAGATGATCCCTATTGCAGTCAACCATCAGTGTCTCTTTGACTTTCGCTCCTGACCCCTATTGACTTCTTGCCTATAGGACTTTGCATTGGGGGAGACATGCGCTGTTTTACAAAAGCATTTTCTAGTTTTTGCCCCCTTTCCCCATTTGGATGAATGGGGCATATTGTCGAATACTAATTCTCTTAGCTCTTTTCATAGAGGTATACATTTGTAGAGATACCTGTATAGTTATATTATTTCTTTTTACACAAGATGAAATTGAAAATGCAACATTTATTTTAATTTTTTTTACATGTAGAATTAGATTATGTGAATTGAATTGTAATTATTATACAACCTTTGTTAATAACATCAATCAAATTTTTTTTTTTTTTTGAGAGGTGTCTGTCAAGAAAAAATGGTTTTTTTAGCTTAGTTGTGCAATTTTGGAACCACATTACAGATGTATGTCAAATCGAGAAGTAATGACTATTTCTCAGGAGAAGGAAATTGATCAAGATTTCTTCATTCCATTAGGTCTGTGATATTTAGTATAAAGTAAGTTTAAAAAAAACAACAGGTGTAACATTGTAAAATAGTCATTTTAGGTTATGCTTGCTCCAACACTATTGAAGAATATGAAAGTAATACTCAGAAATTCCAGAAATCAGAAATTCCGTATGTTAATTTCGTACATATTTTTTATTTTTCTCGATGATTAACAGTACGATTTTTGCTTGAAATTGTTTCAAATATGTTTTCCTCATACACTGTATTTTTGCTTGCCTGAATGTTCATTCGCAATAAAATACCAGTACAAAATTTCTGTTTTGTTTTCTGTATATGTATGTGGTAATTAATATTGTATATATCCATTTTAGAATTAGTTTCCCACATCTGTGATGTCAATTTTATTAAAAGACTATTCATTGGATGCATGTACAGCAAATTTCACATGCATCTGAGCACCAGTTTAGACTTTCATGACAAAACCAGAAAAAACTAGAGCTGCTTTTGAGAAAAGCACATGTCTCCCACAACTGCCTAATCATCTGAATAGTAAACAAGAGATCACAGAGTGATCTTGTCTCCCACCATTGAGCCATTTTTGAATAATCCACATTTCAAGACTAGCTCAAGGTCAAAGTTCGTTTCAGTACACAAAACTGTGCATGTGGTCCAAATTTGAAAACTGTAGCTTGAGAAATGTGAAAGTAGGTCACTAGATCAATTTCAAGGTCAAAGTTCATTTTTGTACACAAGACTATGCATGTGCTTCAAATTTGAAGGCTGTAGCTTGAGAAAATGTGAAAGTAGGTACTAGGTAAAAATCAATGTCAAATTTCAATTCAGAACACAAAACTATCCAAGTAGTCCAAATTTGAAGCATGTAGCTTCAGAAATGTGAAAGGAGGTCACTAGGTCAATGTCAAGGTCAAAGTTTTTTTCGATACTGTACACACAACTATGCATGTGGTCAAAATTTGAAGGCTGTAGCTTGAGAAATGTAAAAGTAGGTCACTAGGTCAAAATCAAGGTCAAATTTTATTACGGAACACAAAACTATGCATGTGGTCTAAATTTGAAGCATGTACCTTCAAAAATGTGGAAGTAGGTCACTAGGTCAATGTCAAGGTCAAAGTTTGTTTCGGTACACAAACCTATGCATGTAGTCCAAATTTGAAGGCTGTAGCTACAAAAAGCGAAAGTAGGTCACTAGGTCTAGAAAAAGGTCAACTCGTGTCAAGGTTCATCTTGCCACTCAAAACTATACATGTGGTCCAAATTTGAATGTTGTAGGTTATGGACAAGAAGATTTTGAAAGTTTTTCCCTATATAAGTCTACGAACCATGTGACCCCCGGGGCTGGGCCATATTTGACCCTAGGGTGATAATTTAAACAAACTTGGTAGAGAACTACTAGATGATGCTACATTACAAATATCAAAGCTCTAGGCTTTGTGGTTTGGACAAGAAGATTTTCAAAGTTTTTCCCTATATAAGTCTATGCAAATCATGTGACCCCCAGGGCGGGGTCATATTTGACCCTAGGGGAATAATTTGAACAATCTTAGTAGAGGACCACTAGATGATGTCACATACAAAATATCAAAGGCCTAGGCCCTGTGGTTTTGGACAAAAAGTGTTTCAAAGTTTTTCCCTATATAAATTTATGTAAATTATAAAAATAGAGATCACAGAGTGATCTTGGCACCCACCATTGAGCCATTTTTTAATGTTCCAAATTTCAAGACTAGCTCAAGGTCAAAATCAAGGTCAAAGTTCATTTCGGTACGTAACACTGTGCATGGGGTTCATGCATGTGGTCCAAATTCGAAAGCTGTAGCTTGAGAAATGTGAAAGTAGGTCACTAGATCAATTTCAAGGTCAAAGTTCATTTCGGTATACAAAACTATACATGTGCTTCAAATTTGGAGGCTCATGTAGCTTGAGAAATGTGAAAGTAGGTACTAGGTAAAAATCAATGTCAAATTTCAATTCAAAACACAAAAATATGCATGTGGTCCAAACTTGAAGCTTGTAGCTTCAGAAATGTGAAAGTAGGTCACTAGGTCAATCTCAAGGTCAAAGTTCATTTCGGTACACAAAACTATGCATGTGGTCCAAATTTGAAGGCTGTAGCTTGAGAAATGTGGAAGTAGGCCACTAGGTCAATCTCAAGGTCGAATTTCATTTCTGAACACAAAACTATGCATGTGGTCCAAATCTGAAGCCTGTACCTTCAAAAATGTGAAAGCAGGTCACTAGGTCAATGTCAAGATCAAAGTTTCCATGCACAAAACTATGCATGTGGTCAAAATTTGAAGGCTGTAGCTACAGAAATGTGAAAGTAGGTCACTAGGACAAAATCAAGGTCAACTCATGTCAAGGTTCATTTTGCCATTCAAAACTATACATGTGGTCCAAATTTGAATGTTGTAGGTTATTGACAAGAAGATTTTAAAAGCTTTTCCCTATATATGTCTATATGGACCATGTGACCCTCGGGGCGGGGCCATATTTGACCCTAGGGGGATAATTTGAACAAACTTTGTAGAGAACCACTAGATGATGCTACACTACAAATTTCAAAGCCCTAGGCTTTGTGGTTTGGACAAGAAGATTTTCAAAGTTTTTCTCTATATAAGTCTATGTAAACCATGTGACCCCCAGGGCAGGGCCATATTTGACCCTAGGGGAATAATTTGAACAATCTTAGTAGAAGACCACTAGATGATGTCACATACAAAATATCAAAGCTCTAGGCCCTGTGGCTTTGGACAAGAAGTTTTTCCCTACATAAGTCTACATAAACCATGTAACCCCTGGGGCGGGGCCATATTTGACCCCAGGGAAATAATTCCAATCATCTTGGTAGAGGACCACTAGATGATGCTACATACCAATTATCAAAGCCCTAGGGTCTGTGGTTTTGGACAAGAAGATTTTCAAAGTTTTTCCCTATATAAATCTATGTAAATTATAAAAATAAACAAAGGGCCATAACTCACTCAAAACTTGTTGAACCAGTCTGATTTTCAGGGGGACACAACTTGGGTACCAATACATCATTCTGACAAAGTTTGGTCAAAATCCCCCCATTAGTTTCTGAGGAGATGCAATAACGAGAAATTGTTGACGGAAGGAAGGACGTCAGACCACAGCCGCAGAGTGATTTCAATAGCCCACCATCTGATGATGGTGGGCTAACAAAGGGTCATAACTCACTCAAAAGTTGTTGAACCAGTCTGATTTTCAGGGGGACACAACTAGAGTATCGATACATCATTCTGACAAAGTTTGGTCAAAATCCCCCCAGCAGTTTCTGAGGAGATGCGAGAACGAGAAATTGTTAACGGACGGACGGACCACAGACGCAGAGTGATTTGAATAGCCCACCATCTAATGATGGTGGGCTAAAATAGTACACTTCAGGAGTAAGTTTTAGGATGAATGGTTCAGTGTTTAGTAAGTCTGGGTGGACTAGGATGAATGGTTCAGTAATTTTTGGAGCAAGTTTTAGGATGAATGATTCAGTATTTTTACGAGTCTAGGTAATTAGGATGAATGGTTTTTGGAGTTTTAAGAGTGCGGACAAGCTTTGTGACAGACAGACGACACACAGACAGGAGTAAATCAATGTCTCTCACACCACTGTGTGGTGGGAGACATAATAAGTCAGAGGTTGGGGGAGTGTGCTTTTACAGACACCCCATGGCATTTAAGATAGCTGTTATGAAAAACAATTTGAATCTAAAATCTTTGAGAAGATCCTTTGGAGGCAAAGAACACAACCAAGAAATATAGTAGCAGAAGTTTCAAATATTTTGAGTTTTAACGCTAGAACTACTGCCCTTTTATTGAAAAGGAACTGCAATTTTTGAAATGTTAATTAATCATACTCCCACTTTGGGGAGGGACAGTATTGGGAATAGCTTTCCAGTCTATCTGTTCATTGCTTTATCCCTCTCTAATCATTTTAGACATCGTAACTTGATACACTATTTAGTTGCTGGATGGTAAAGTACTTTATATTATATCTATAACCTGTGGTAAATACAACTTGTATTTTAAAAGTAAACAAAAACTGACTGATGCAAAAATCTGTATCCTACATGTATGTGTCTGGACTTCTTTCATTAATATTCATGACTCAGTACTACAAGAAGTTTAAACTACTTTCCAGACATGTCAACAGTAGCATTTTGTAAAATTTCAAAGGGCCATAACTCCTGAAACAGACATGCATGTCCTACACACCTCATGATATATTTCTGTCAGTTTAAGCCAGATCCTTTGGAAACTGTTGTGGTCAGACAAGGCCTGTGCAAGTGTTGCATGATATGTAGCATTCTGTAAAATTTCAAAGGGTTGTAACTCCTAAAAGGTATAGTGCATTCTTGCATACAAAGTTCACTTCATAAGGATATATTTCTGTTAGTTTTGGCAAGATCCCTTAAAACTTTGTGAGTTAGCTGGACAAAGCTTATGCAATGACTGCACTCTATACAGCATTGTCTAAAATTTCAAACACGAGATCTCCTAAATGGGGCATTGAGCATTCGTGTCCTGGCGATCTGTGCAACTTCACTTCAGAGTGATAAATTTCTGTGTGCCTGTGCTTGAGTTATCCAGACAGAGAAGAGAAAAGTGGCAACTATTACACTCCACTGTCTCCCGACATTTTTCAGATAGCATTAATAGAACGCGCTAATGGATGAACTGGTGCATAATTTGGAATAATTCTGTAGTTTAAGTTAGTGAACCTGTAATGACAATTGGTAATTTCTGTTTAATTACGTTTTCTCTGAATGTGATTTTAGCACTTTCCCATTTTCACTGAAACTATTGCTTGTATGAGCTATATTTTCAGCTGTTGAATGCCAGTTACTGAGAATATAAAATCACACTGAAATTGCTAAATGTGAATGCCAGTCCACTACCTTCAATCAGTAGGGGCCTAAAAAAATTTAGCCAATGTAGAAGTTGCTCACACTTATACTTTACCCTTCATGAAAGATACCAGTCACATTTTTCCTGCCTAGATCTTTCCCCTTAATATCATACCTACCTAAAACGTTGTTAATAAGAACAAAGACGGTTTGTTACATAAATATTTTTAATTATTTTTCTCTTATCTTAGATATATTCTGTACTTTAAAAGAATAGAGTATTTTCTACAATGATCAAATATAAAGGCATAAATGACTACTGCCTGTTGAAAGTGTTACATGTATTTACATGATATGGATGTAATTTTTGTATACATACATTTAAACACATGAAAATGACACTAATAAGAGACCAGACAATATATAATCAAGATTTGAAATAAT